>NC_081807.1:785000-2082500 GCF_030704535.1 Vitis vinifera | reverse complement strand
ATCTTTTAAGGATTTAGTAGAACTTATCCAAGACTTTTGGGCGTGTGTTAGCTGATAGGCACTACACTACATGAATCAGCACAGCCAGTTCTTCACAACTTTTGCTTTTGCAACAAAACAACCAATGTTCTTCCTATCAATTTTCATCGGGCTTCTTGTCCGTGTCATCATCTCTCGAACCATTCTTTTCACAGGTGATTCCCCTCTAACACTGCTATGCTTTCCCGATCCACACACCACTGTAATCTCCACTGGCATCACATACTCTGCTGCATTAAGCCTATACCTCAGCTCCTCCCTCCACTGCAACATTATCAAGTATGCAGACCCCAGGTGCATTCCATGCAAATCCAGCTTCCCCTCTGAACAATCCCACTCCATTAACTCTGCCAAAACCATTGATCCAATCAATTCTTTAACCAACAATGCCTCATCCCCTTTCAAGGTCTCCATCAACTCATCAATGGTTGGCGGAAAAGTTTTGAGGTCTTGTAGGATTGACATGATCATAGGGCACGAATTCAACACTGAATTGTAAGTCCTGATGGAAAATGGAATGCTTGAATTCTTCATTCTTTGAAGCCAAGACACCATTTCAGATTGCTTGTTGTAGGCTCCGTAGGATGAAAGAACCATATTCGAGACAACTGTATCCAGTTCAAACCCTTCATTCCCCATTTGCAGAAGAATTCTCTGCATATCTTCGGACAATCCTACTCTTCCATATCCATACACTACAGACCTGAACTCAAAGACAGATGGTTTCAGTCCTTTTACTCTCATCTCTTCAATCAGATTCTCAGCTTCAAGAGGTAGACCAACTGCACATAAGCTACTAATCATTGACTTGTAAGCTCGTTCCTTAACATAAACAGAGGACGATTCAGAGACTATCCGACTCAAACGAGAAATCACATCAAAAACCCCTTGATTTGAGCTGTGCTTGGAGTGTGAATCAATCAAATTGCAGTAAAAGGAAACAAGGTCTCGCTCCCGAGACCCTAATTTTATCAGTGTTTCAGAAACTAGAGTTTCTGCTTCCTTCAACTGCCCTTGTTTATATAACAAAGCAATGACGTCTGCAATAAGCTTAGGGTTCCAACTGAACCATGATGCTTCACTAATCCTTGAATACAACTGCGATGACAATGTACAAACCGTTAGCCTCCTTTTGGTTGCTGAGAAAATGCAGGAAAAGGAAAATACCCCAAAATTTTGAATCTAAACATTTCCGGCATTTGGGGCTCAATACTAAACCCCACCGAATTCATCCTAATTGAAACATTTAAGTAGAACTTTACTTTCTGGAAACCCGAAAACAAAATAAAAGCTTTTTCTCGGCCAACAAACACAGGAAAGAGAGAGGGGTTTAACTTACAGGGAGGGCAAGAGAGGAGAGGTAGGGGTGAGTGGTGGTGGGGGAAAGGAGGTGGGAGAGAGCATTGAGAGCTATGGATTTGGATGAAGATGCTATGAATTTGCATATCAATCTGTTACTGGCGGAGGGATCTCTGGCTACTGAAGAGAGAAAGAGTTGGCCTTGTTTGCTCAGAGCGCATTGAATCAACAATGGTGATCGATGGTTCCATGGCTGTGGGCGGGAGACTTGTAGATTAGCCAGCATTTTGTTCCGAATTTAGGCTTCTTCTTGAACAATAAAATCAGCTGTGTCGCACTCAGACTACTCCGTGGCTGTAAATGCTAATAGATAGTGCGGTGGTTAGATGTGATGTGGTAGAGAGTGCAGTAACGGTTATCAATATTTCTAAAAGTTGAGCTCAGTGACGAGGCTAAGGATACGCATGCGGAAGTCTAAACAGGTCGTGCGGGGGCTAATCCTCTTGGTCGGGTTCGGGTTCGGGTTCGACTTGAGTTGTCCTGGTTAGGATTTGGTGGGCCTTTGAACCGATCTTGGGCTGGACTGGGAATTCAACTTTTAACCCAAATTCCATATAATACATCTGAAGTGTTGATAACTTCAATGTCGGGCCGGACTCAGACTTAAAAAACCAGCACAATCCTTGCCCCTACAGGGGAAGCGAGCTTACTCGTGGGCCGGGCTAGGCTTTGTGCTATGGGCCAAAACTAATGATTCAATTCTTTTGTGGCATGTTTCCTCCATTCCTTGGGAAAGAGATCAATGATAGTAATTCCCATTTCGCTAGTTGCACTTTGGCATGTTTAATCATGAAGACACATGATAAGAAGGAAATGGAATTAGAATGAGAAAGAGGTATAAGAGATCGGAACGAATGGAAATCAAAATTAGGAATTTGATTGAGATGTTTACATTACTATTAGAAAATGGGGAATGAGAATGAAAGTGATTAATTTTGAGTTGTTTAAAGTAAGTTGCTTTTAAGATTAAATGATTTGAAAATGTATAAAATTTTAATTAATTTTAATTATATTTGATTTTCTTTGGTATTTTTCGTATGACAATTTATTTTCCTTAACATGTTTTTTCTTTTCTTAGTAACCAAACATAACCTAAAAGTTAAATTATTTATTAGATTTGTCAACTCTGAAACCGAATTAAACCTAATTAACTTGAGCATGGATTGAAAATATTAAAAGCGAAATGAGATTTGATTGAACTTCATGTAATTTTCGTCCAGGCCCAGCCCATTATTAACTCAACTCACGTAGTGCCCGGTCTCTGTTTATAGTTCATACTGTACACACGAAGCTTTCAATCATCCCTGAACAAGCTGCGCTTCGGTCGATCTCTTCTCTGGGTTCAACGTAGCCCGATCACCGTTTACACAAACGCATTCGATCATCCCTTTTCAAACGCTGCGTTTCGGTTGATCTTTGAGTTCAAGGTACTGTTCCAATCTCTATTCCCAATTCAATCAATCGATTTCTAAGTTAGATACAATCGGTTAGATGAAGGTTAGATGCTGAGAAACTAATGAGAAAATGAAAGAAAATTTTGAATCATTCTTGGCAGCGAAGAAAGTGAGAGAGATAACGTAGTAACCAAAATGTGGTTTTCTTTTATTATTATTATTTTTTTCATTTTCTTGGTAACCAAACAAAGGGTTGGATTTCACTCTGAATGCTTAATGGTTTGAACTATTGAGAAATTAAACTTAAAACTAAAATATCATTCACACAGATGTGAAATTTTTACTAAAAAATCATTATTACTTTAATAAATCATTCCTTTTATTTTCAATATGCAATTACTTTCTGGCGATTATATCTAGTGATTTTTTTTTTTTTGTACTTCAAATGCAAATGCAATATGAGCTGCTTTAGATGGAATAGAAGAAACTAAAAGAGTACTTCAATGGTGAACTTGGCGAGTCGCTGGAGGACGATACGCTGCTTGAATGGCAATATTCTGATACGGAGGAAGAAGCATTATCACCATCTCCATCCTCCCCACCCACTCAAACGATCTATTCTCAAGAACCTATCTCCTCCACCACACCTCCACTGTTTCGTCTCAACATTACAACAACCCAAAAATTCTGTGTCTCTAGACCTCTATACTCCTAACAAAAGAATCTCTCATTTGATCCGAAACGGTCGAATTAATGAAGCAAGAGCTCTGTTTGATGCAATGCCGCAGAGAAACATTGTTACTTGGAATTCAATGATAACTGGATATGTTAGAAGGAGAGAGATGGCTAAGGCTCGTAAGCTGTTTGATGAAATGCCTGACAGGGATGTAGTGTCATGGAACTTGATGATATCGGGTTATGTATCGTGTCAAGGGAGGTGGGTGGAGGAGGGGAGGCATTTGTTTGATGAAATGCCAGAGAGGGATTGTGTCTCGTGGAACACTATGATTAGTGGATATACACGGAGTGGGAGGATGGATGAGGCATTACAACTTTTTGACAGCATGCAGGAGCGGAATGTGGTTAGCTGGAATGCCATGGTTACTGGGTTTTTGCAGAATGGGGATGTAGAGAGGGCTATTGAGTTTTTCATGCGAATGCCGGAGAGGGACTCGGCTTCTCTCAGTGCTCTTGTGGCAGGTTTAATTCAGAATGGTGAATTGGATGAAGCAAAAAGAATTTTGCTTACGAGCAGGAGACAGGATGATGACAAAGGTGATCTGGTACATGCTTATAATATTTTGCTTGCTGGGTATGGTCAAAATGGAAGAGTCGACAAAGCTCGACAACTTTTTGATCAAATCCCATTTTATGATGGAGGACAGAAAGATGGTGGGCGGTTTGAAAGGAATGTAGTATCATGGAATTCCATGATCATGTGCTATGTGAAAGCCAGGGACATCTTTTCTGCCAGGGTTCTTTTTGATCAAATGAAAGAGCGCGATACTATTTCTTGGAACACCATGATCAGTGGCTATGTTCGCATGTCAGATATGGAAGAAGCATGGATGCTTTTTCAAGAAATGCCAAACCCTGACACACTGACATGGAATTCAATGATCTCTGGATTTGCACAGAAGGGTAATCTAGAACTTGCCCGTGCTCTATTTGCAACGATTCCACAGAAAAACCTGGTCTCATGGAACTCCATGATAGCAGGTTATGAGAATAATGGAGACTACAAAGGAGCAACTGAACTCTACAGGCAGATGCTACTCCAAGGAGAGAAACCTGATAGGCACACTTTATCTTCAGTCCTTAGTGTGTGCTCAGGGTTCGCAGCTCTGCACCTAGGTATGCAAATCCATCAGCAGATTACAAAAACAGTTATTCCAGATATACCAATAAATAACTCCCTGATTACCATGTATTCAAGGTGTGGGGCAATAGTTGAAGCTCGAACCATTTTTGATGAGGTGAAATTGCAGAAAGAAGTAATCTCTTGGAATGCAATGATCGGAGGATATGCATTTCATGGATTTGCTGCAGACGCTCTAGAACTTTTTGAGTTGATGAAGAGGCTTAAAGTGCGGCCCACTTATATTACATTTATCTCAGTTTTGAATGCGTGTGCTCATGCTGGGTTCGTGAAAGAAGGTCGGATGCACTTCAAATCCATGGCCTGTGAATTTGGAATTGAGCCACGAATTGAGCACTTTGCCTCCCTTGTGGACATTGTGGGTCGACATGGGCAGCTTGAGGAGGCTATGGATCTGATCAATAGCATGCCATTTGAACCAGATAAGGCTGTGTGGGGTGCATTACTGGGTGCTTGTAGGGTGCATAACAATGTGGAGTTGGCCCGAGTTGCAGCTGAAGCATTGATGAAACTGGAACCAGAAAGCTCAGCCCCGTATGTATTGCTTCACAACATGTATGCTGATGTGGGGCAATGGGATAATGCAACAGAAATGAGAATGATGATGGAAAGAAATAATATCAGAAAGCAACCAGGATATAGTTGGGTAGATTCCTCCCATTCTGGATAGTATTTATGACTGACCTAGAGTTGCCATAAGGTTTTAAAAGATTTGATTTGAGATGTTGTGTGATAACAAGGTGTCATGGATTAAGAGAACGGCAGTTGCTTACTTGCAAGGAAAAGGGCAAAGGATACAATAGCTTTGGTTAGAACAAAGCCCATATTCCTTTCCTGATAGGCCTCTTTTCTTCAAAGCACTGCTTGTCATAGCTTAGAACCCATATGAGTAAGAACTTCCTTGTCAAACCACTCCATGGGAAGATCCGGGAATAGGACCCAACCCACAGCTTTGGAAATGGGAGAGGATGGGGAGAACTTTGGATACATCGAAGTATAAGACACTGTTGGAAACCGGAGTAGCTCTATCTATACTTGGTCCTGATCATGTTGGAGAGAGAACTAGTGACACTAGTATGGTTTCATCAACCTCAACTGATAAAAGAATTGAGAACTTGAGAGTTGGAGGAAAATGGCCTATTCATGACCACGACACTAACGAGAAGAAGTGCCAAAAGCTTGATGAAGAAATTACATGCGCACCTCACTTCTCTCTGTTGAAATTCTGAAACTCCCATGGTCAAAGCTAATTCATTAAGACCGGAAGTTTCTCCGACCGCCCTTAGCAGGCTTTCAAATGCATGGATCCATGTGAGAAGGTACGCTGTAATTCAGAAATAAACCACGCCAGGCCCTTGATTCAACTTTGACTTCAAAGAATATTCATATCTTCATAAAATATTCTTTTTTTTTTAAATACCTTTATCATAGAGAATTGTATTTCATAAATTTTTTAATACAAACAATTTTATTTTGCATATTTTCCTTCTTGTTTTTCTTATTTTTTTTGGATCTTCGAAATTTACGCAGACAGAACCATATGATTATTTATCAACAAGGATTGCTAGCCGTACAAAAATGCTCATAAAGAGTTTGCAGCATCTGTTGTTGGAATTGAGACTGAAGGCCTTGTCAAGAACTAAGGTTCTCGAATGCACAAGAACCATCCGTCAATTCCTGGAAAGATGTAAATTTCCTGGATCCTTTACCTGCATGAGTAACTACATGGTATGGGGGTTGATTCAGGGAGATTTCTCATGTTGGAAGGGAGAGATATTTTGGGTCTGTTAGACAAAGGATTTTGAAAATAGTTAAAAATAATTCTCAAAATCATTTCTTAGTTTTAGAAATAAAATTCTTTTTTAGAACTCAAATACAAAAAATAATTCTTTCAACTTATTAATGTAAAATAAATAAACAAAAGTATTTTTTATATTTTTAATTCAAAATATTCTATAAAAAAACAAATAAAAGAATCTTAATCTTTTTTTCTAAAATTATCATAAAATTGTTTTTTTCTAAAATTCTATAAAAATGTTCCCTTGGCCTTTCTCCGAGTTATAATGGTATAAAATTGAAAATAAGCATAATAATCTTATTAAAAAATATGTATAAAAAATTAAAACTAAAACATTATGATAATAATAAATGGAGTTGTATGATGCGTCCTCCAAGAACAAAAAGAATACACAATAGAAAAGGAGCATTTGTTTGTACATTCAAAGATTACAATCACATATGACTAATAAGATACCTTTGGTTAAGATACCTTTGGTTTCCCATGATAAGGTTTGTCAGGATCTAATGCGAGAATATATTTGGTTTTGCTTTGTAACTTCTATAAGTATTTTTTGTAACTTACCATCGAAACATTTTTGATGTAAGGTACATTAAATATGATTGAAAATCTCTTTTATAATTACAAAGTGTGTTCGTTTTGTTACCATGTGTCTCTTTGAAACAAGGACATCGACATATAAGCACATTGATGAAAGAAGGAAAGTAAGCGTTTGTTTGAAAATAGTCTTCACTTGCATACCTTCTAATATTCTTTTATACTTAAATATTTATTGAGTTAGATTGAAGGTTTCTTTTCCTTAATATTAAAGTTCGAGTGTGGGCATTGAAAGCTTTAAGTTAGTAAATATTTGAAGAGATTATATAAGTGTTCATTGGAATTGGAATACAATGTAAAGATATTGAAAATTTGGTAAAAACTTTAAGAATAATGGATATCAGTAAAAGGTGTCAAACTACTATAAATTTTGTATTTGTGTCTTACTTTGATTAAATTTGTTATGATTAAAAAAAAAAAATCAAAAACCCAATTCACCCCTTAGTGATTTTTCTACATAAATTAGCCTTAATTCCATAGTATCTTTTAATTTTATTAAATTAAAAGTTGGTATAATTTGCAAGTCTTCTAGTTTTGTAAATTAACTTATTACTTTTACAATTTTGAATTATTCATATTTACATCTATTTTGAATTATTCATATTTACATCTAATTTGAAATTGTAAAAAAAAATTATTATTTTTTCATATATCAACACAAAAATTTTGTATATATAAAAAGAAATTGACATATGATTCCTTTCTTCCAAAAAAATTCATTATGGTGCATTTGAAATGTGAAAATAAGGAAGAAGAATGAGACAAAAAATTAGTCCATTTGGATTACAATTAGAAATAAAAAGGTTTATTCTCATAAAAATCAAAGCACGCTCTTACAAGAAATAAAAAGTTTATTTTCCTTCCTAAGATTTTGATTAAATACACCTAATCCCTATATATTTGAAACTTCATCTAATACCTCCCCAATTCTTTTTATTTTTTATTTTTTATTTTTATTAACCTTATTTTCACTTCGATGTATTCGATAAAATTTCAAATTTATAATGCTAAGGGGTATTTATTAAAAACTTTTGAGGTGTGGGATGAAATTAATTCTAAATTAAATTACCAATTTTAATATAGAATAAGAAATATTAAGGTTTGTTTCACAATGTTTTTAAAAATAAATTTTATAATTTCTTAGGTTATGTTTGGTTCCCGGAAAATACTAAGGAAAGAAAAAAAATGCAAAGGAAAATGATTTTTTTATGTTTGGTTGTCCTATGAAAAATATCAAAGAAAATCAAATGTGATTAAAACTAATTAAAAACTTATGTATTTTTAAATTATTTAATCTTTATATTGATGAGTTAAAATAAATAAAATGAGTTTGAAGTAACAAAAAAAATAATTTATCAACTTTTAATCTATTTTTTTATTTTCCTTCACTTTTTCTTTCCTTCTACTTTTTTTTTATATTTTATTTCCCTTGCATTTTCCTTCAAATTTTCTGGGAACCAAACATAACCTTAATATATATATACTTATTTATCTTCTAAAGGTTTATCAAGTTGACGGAGAAAACCAAATATATCAATTCATTTTACTAATAAACTTTAAGCCAAAATAAATAAATAAATAATAAATAAAACTTCCACATTATAACCCAAAAAATGACATCTGTCAAGCCTAACCTAATACTCTGTCCCTCGTCACACCCAATCACCACCGTTCCAATCCTCTGATAACGTTACGTGGACATTCCTAAAAGGCATTGAAAGAGAGAGTAGGGAGGGAGAAAACTTTCAGAGAGTTTAGAGAGAGAAAGTAGAGAGACGGGCATGTAAGAGAAAAATTAGAGAAAGAGAGCTTAGAGAGAGAAAGGCATCTCAGATGGTGTTTACTGTATATATTTTCAGTACTAATCGATGTGGGATGGTGTGAATTCAGCGAAAACAACTTGAATCATTCTAGAAAAACCGAATCAAAAGATCGGTGAGAGTCTCGAGGACGCTGTTAACTTTCCTTCATTTTCTCTTACCAATCACCCATTTTTCTTTCTCAGAAGCAAACGATGTCGAGGAGGAGGTCTACAACGAGTCTGGACAGAGCAGTCGTCGACGTTTGGCAGCGGGAGGTCGGCGGGCTCCCCAACAGAAGCTTCGCGCATCGCCTCGCCGCTTCTAAGGTATTCTTTCTCGAAAACCCAATTCTCCCTCTGTTTATTTGTTTGTTTGTTTCTTTTTTCTTTTTGGGTCCGGGAGGTGGGAGTTGTGGTGTGGTTTCTTGGTTTTAAGATCGGTGCATTCTGATTCCCGCAATATGGAAAACCTAATTCATGGTTTGGTTTTCTGATAGCGAATTTTGTTCGGTGGTGTTGTGTGTTATTAATCCGGTTATTGTGTTGGGAGGAGGAATGATCTTGTTTGTTGATTATGTTTGTGATCTGTTAGTTGGGTTCTGTTTGGTTCGTTCCTGGGAAAAATATGAGGGGAAAGAAGGGAAAAGCTTCTTTGAGTATTTTTCCCATGCCTTTTGTTATTTTCCCGGGGAGTTGGTAGAAGTTGTAATCAATTTGGACATTGAGTAATTTTGCTTTTGTGAATTATTGGAGTTTGCTTTCTGTTTGGTAGATGAGAAAAGAATAATCTATGGTTTAATTCTTTTTTTTTTTTTTTCACTAAACTTTCTTGGTAAGAATGGAGTTTTGTTTGGAGAAGTAGTTGAATCTATTGCTTTCTGCATTGACACATGCTTCTCCATATTAGTGTGTTCTATCTTCATCACGTGGAGCTACTAAACTTTTTCTTTGTTTGTGCCTTGATATGCTTTTTTTAATTTAGCATCTTTGCAACTTAATGTGCAAATGACATCTTATTTATGCTTGGAGCAATACCATCAGACCAAGCTGCGATTCACGTGGGATATATGGACTGCCAGCTTCCTCTGGTATCATTCTTTTGATGATGAGGAATCCACCCTGACAGGGAGACATTAATCCCAACTGCCATTATAGCAAACCCCGGTTGATATGGGCCCATCTGTTTACCCTATACTAATAGACCAGGGAGGCTCAAATGCAGGACCTTTGGTTCATTGCCAAGGGGCACTACCGCTGAGCTACACTTTGGGGGCAGCTTCCTCTGCTATCATTTTCATCTGATGGGATTGTTTCAGCCCAGTTGCCATCATTCAATGTACCCTTGAAGCCATTTCAGTTTCAATTGCTTATTAGTAAGTATATGAACCTAGTGCCCCATATTTAACGGTTTTACTGGAAAGATTATGAAAGTCAGGCACATTAAGACTCTTGGTATTTAGTGTACAGGGTGCTCCAGAGCTTCATAGTGGCATGTAACCTCTGATTTAGCCTTGTAATGTGAAAGAATCTGTGAATATGAAATTCACCATGATTCTTTTTATTTTTTATTCTTTCATAGGTAATCTTTGTTTTCTTTCTTTATTTTTTGATAGGTAAATAAGCAGAATATATTAAAAGCGCTTGCAAAAAGGCGCAACAAAGTACACACGGAGTATACAGATATAGCCCCAAAGGCAATCAAGAAAAGAAAAGAGAAAGATTAAAACCCACCTTCCCACCAACACCTAGCTCCCACGAGGGTTGGAAACCCCCTAGTGAAATTCCAAAAAGAGAAAGAAAAAAACCCCTACCCTTTATTGTTACATGGAACTGAAACTAGAACCTCCTCTATGGGCATATTATTCTTCTTCTGCATTGATGCTTGTAATTCACGGCAATAGTTTGGCATTGCAACTCTCTCTCTCTCTCTCTCTCTCTCTCTCTCTCATCCTGCCCTCAGTGTTTACACATGTATATTGTATTATGTGTATTTGTGTACATATTGGCCTTTTGGTCCTTGTTATTTCATTAATCTTCTAGCTAATGCTTTTGTTTTTGCCTTTTTTTTTAATCCAAAAGTACTAGGCTGAAACCCGAGTAAGGGAGATGGTTTGTGCCTTTAATTGTTCTCATTACATTATTTATTTTTTCCAATATTGCTTTACGTTGCATGCTTGCATATGCCAATCTGATCTTGAACAGTTGTACTTGTAATATTATAACATAGATGTTATAGGTTTTACTTAGATTGCCTAGGCAACAAGCATAATTTTTGCCTGCTCATTAGTTGTTTTGATGACTCATGAGTGGGCATCGTTTCTTATGAAGTGTTATGGTTATGGTTATGGTTATCAAGAATCTTTCGGCTTCATATTCTCAAGGTAGTGATTGTGCCAAATTGTTTACTTTCTGGTCCTTCATTTGAATGATAGTAAGGTTAAGCTTGAGATCCCTTGACTCTTATGCAAATTTGTTTGAACTGAAAGCATAAGGAGCTGTGGCTATTTTTTATGTCATTCATTAGTGATTCAGCTATTTTCCAAAAAAGAAAAAAAAAAAGAAAAAGAATGTGGCGCAGTTATCAATTGAGAAAAAAATTCCACTTTCTCTGACTTGACATTTATAGAACTAACTTCATACAAGTTTGTGCTCAAATTTTACCTCACTTGCTTTCTGAAATAGAAAATATTTTTTTCCTTACATGCTGTGAGGATGAGAATTGGGAAACTGGTGCTAAAATGTGTTTTTTTAGTGTTGTCCTTGAAATTTTACTTATTTGTAAACAAAGACACTTTGATGCAGCACACAATCATCATTAGTTTTTATTTTTAGCTTCCTACATCATTAGTTTCTATTTTAGATTAGTTTACATTTCCATTAGTTTCTATTTTTAGTTTCCTACACCATTAGTTTCTATTTTAGATTAGTTTCTATTTCCTACATCATTAGTTTCTATTTTAGGTTAGTTTCTATTTTCTACATTATTAGTTTCTATTGTAGGTTCATCATTAGTTTCCTATTTCTTTCCTAGTTTTCCTAGTTTCCAATTGCCTTGGTTTCCTATTTCTAGTTTCCTATTTCAGTTATTTCCTTTATTTTTGCATTACAAACATTATTTAAAGGCTCGTTGTAATTGTTAGAGAGGAGTTCAATATATTAGAATTATTCTCTAATTTTCAGATCCTATTGTGATCTATGTGTTGGTTCTTGAGTGTTTTTTTGTTTTGTTTTGAAACAAACCTTCTGCTGCATAAAAATTGGTATCAGAGCAAGGAATGGCTAACGACGGTTCTAGTGGAAAACAAACCATCGATAACGAACGATGGTTCAAAAAAATCGAGCAACGACTTGACGGGATCGACGAGACTCTTCGCAACCTCATGCAGATGGTGGTTATGTTGACTATCGAAGGGAAACATGAACCCATGGAGTGACAACCAAACCAACGTGGCGACTGGCAAGAGGGCAACTACGACAACCGACGTTGGCCATAGATCAGGTTGGAAATCGATGGCAAAGGCGCGATTCACACGAGTCCAACCGCAAATCGCGATTTTCACGAGCCCTATTTGTTACGAGTGTATGAGGGTCGAAATTGGGGAGCTCCTAGGCGTCGTGATGACGACAACCTCCAATGAGGGGTTTTTGATGAACAAGATGAGTTTTGTCCACCTTTTCGAGATGGTGATGATTTTCGACTTCCACAGCAAAGGAATATTCAACAAAGGCAGCAACAAAGGTTGGATTGTTCATCTGGAGAAGATGATTTTCGTTTCAATTATCGGGCTAACAATTAGGGTCAAAATAACTAAGAATTTAGGATGAAAATGGATTTACCAAGCTTTGATTGTCGACTACACATTGAAGATTTTCTCGATTAGGTCCATACTGTCGAAAACTTTTTCGACTATTTGAATATTTCATAATAAAATCAAGTAAAGCTCGTGGCATATAAGTTGAAAGGCGGAACTTCTGCATGGTGGGAACAACTTCAATATAATCATCAACGACAAGGAAAACAATGTGTTTGTACTTGGCCCAAGATCAAACGGTTATTACAAAGGCGATTTCTCCCTTCGGATTATGAACAATTTTTATATCAACAATATCAAAATTGTCGGCGAGCCAACTGGATTATGAACGAATACATGGAGGAATTTTATCGATTAAATGCTCGAGTTAATTTGTTTGAGACGGAGGATCGATTAATAGCTTGTTATATTAGGGGCCTAAAACCGGCCATTCAAAATTGACTGGCTCTTCAAGGGGTTTGGACCATGATAGATGCAATTAATTTGGCAATGAAAGTGGAAAGTCAAATCAATAGGTCCACAGTGGTCACTCAGGGTAACTTTCGTCGACCAACCCAAGAAGCTTCTCATGCTCCAAATGGGTCAACAACTTCAGGCAGCAATGATAACAACAATAAAGATGCCCCTTCACGATCAGAGGAAGCCTTAAAAGGCTTTCCTTAGGCAAGACCCAGTTGGAAGTGGGTCGGGCCTGTCTTTTCGAAGGAGGGGAGAATTTCCTCTCTTCTCCTAGAGAAGCTCTTCACGATTGGTGCCCTAGCTTTCCGTCCACGGCGATGGGTCCTCCCCAAGGCCTTGACCCTTGTGCATCATTTCCGATGCCTTCGGAGTTGAACGCAAATCCTCTAGCAGGCATCGCTCTCTTAGAAGAAGTTCTCAGATTCCAAGGTATGCTCTCTTCGTCTCGTTCTTCTTGAGGGGAAGGCCTTCTTCTTCTTCTACTCCTTTCTGGGTGTCGGATTCTTCTGCTTTGGGCAAAGATTGCAGAGGGACAACATTGTTTCTGAAGCATTGGGGAGGATCCCTTGAGTGGGAAGAGGGTGTGCTAGAGGTAAGGGCCGACATTGTAAAGGGGCCTTCATCTATGGTTCTGCAAGATGGGTCAGAGGTGGTTTTCCCTGAGAATGCTTCCTCCGAAGAGGATCCGCCCTTTGACAAGGAGCTTTCCAATTTCTAAGATTTCAGTAGATTTCTAGGAATGCTGGTTGAGGGATTTGAAGAAAAAATTATTTTGCTGCTAAAGAAGTTGAAGAAGATGACTGGTGGGGGGACCCTCTGTAAAAAGAGAAAGAAGAAAGTGGTGTCTGCATCACGCTCTGAAAAGAAACTTAAGAGACTGGATTGTACGGTTAGCTATGGAGAGCCTACGCTTGCGAATAGAAGGAGTGGCAGGAACAAATGGGAAATGATCCTTGTGGATTGATGAAGATCAAAATCCTCTCTTGGAATGTTAAGGGCTCAAGGACAAGGAGAAAAGGAGGATGATTAGCTCGGTAGTTAGAGCCCAGAAGGCATATTTAGTTTGTTTTCAAGAAACAAAGGTGCAGGAGATGTCGTTAAAGGTGGTGAAAAGCTTGGGCGTTGGAAGGTTTATGGACTGGGGTGCAATTCATGCTGGGGGTGCCTCAGGGGGCATTCTATTTTTTTGGGACAATAAGGTTCTAGAGCTCTTGGAGCTAGAGCGCGGAGGTTTTACCATCTCAGGTCGCTTTAGGAATGTGGAAGATGGCTTTGTTTGGGTGTTCACTAGTGTCTATGGACTAGTCTTATCAAGGGAAAAAAAGGAGTTTTGGGAAGAATTGGGTACTATTAAAGGCTTGTGGGATGATCCCTAGTGTGTGGGGGGGATTTCAATTCCATTAGATTCTAGGGGAAATGAGGAATGGGCTTAGTCTGACAGTAGAGATGAGAAGGTTCTCTGAGGTCATCGAGGAGTTGAGTCTAAAGGATCCGCCCTCTTCCGGTGGTTAGTTCACGTGGTATGGTGGTCCTAATTCTCAAGCAGCTTCAAGGTTGGATCACTTTCTAATCTCTAATGAGTGGGAGGATCATTTTTTGGGTGTCTTTCAATGTGCTCTCCCTAGAATAGTCTTTGATCACTGTCCCATTTCCTTGGAGGGCAGGGAGGTTAAAAAAGGCAAGACTCCTTTCCGCTTTGAGAATATGTGGCTTTTGTCGGATGGGTTCAAAGAACTAATAAAAGTGTGGTGGACAGGGTACTCGGTTGCAGGGTCTAACAACCATTGCCTTGCTGAAAAGTTGAAAGCTCTCAAAAGGGATCTAAGAAGATGGAATAAAGAAGTTTTTGGTAATGTCTCTGCTAGAAAATCTGAGGCCTTTTCTCGAATTCAGTTTTAGGATTCAAAGGAGAGTGTTAGTCCCTTGTCTTTTAAGGAAGTAGAGACTCAAACGGGGGATTTGGAGGAGTACAAGAATTGTGTTTTAATGGAAGAAACTTTCTGGAGGCAAAAATCAAGGGAAATCTGGTTAAAGGAGGGTGATAAGAATACCAAATTTTTTCATAAGATGGCCAACGCCAAGGCGAGAAAAAACTTTTTATCCAAGGTGAATATTAATGGGGACACTCTTACTAGTGAGGAAGATATCAAGTTTGGGGTGTGTAGGGCTTATAGGACTTTGTTATCAGAAACTGAGGACTAGAGACCAGGAATTGGGGATTTACAATTTCGTGTTCTGGGGACAGAAAGGTCCAGAAGTTTAGAGGAGCCTTTCTTAGATAAAAGAAGTGTTCGAAGCCCTGTGCAGCTTCTCCAGAGATACCTGGTCCGGATGGCTTCACCATGGCATTTTGGCATTTTTCCTGGGATTTTACCAAAGTTGAGATTATGACATTTTTTGGTGATTTTTTCCGCCTTGGCACTATCCAAAGGAGTCTAAACTCCATTTTTCTTGTTCTGATCCCAAAAAAAGGGGATGCGGAAGAGTTGAAAGATTTCAGACCAATAAGTTTGGTTGGGAGCCTTTACAAATCACTCGCCAGTCTTGGCAAATTGATGACGATGAATCTTCAAGATATATATCAAGAGAGAGAATTAGTATTAGTTGTAATTAAAGTAGAATTAATATTACTTAGAATTAAATTAGGATTAATATTTGTTGGAGTCTAATTAGGATTAGCTAGTTGAGTTATAATATAATTAGAATTTGAGTCATGATAGGTTATTAGAGTCCTAATAAACTTTGGATGTTATAATTAGAATTAGAATCATAATAGGTTATTAGATTCCTAGTAGACTTTAATTTCTTAGAGAAGCCTATAAATAGGCTAATCAGTGTAAATCAAAGGAATGAATTTGATGAATAATATTATACTTTCTTTCATTGCAAGGTTGCAACCCTCAATGGTGAGACTCCATTGATTTTCTTCTAGGTGAGACTCCTAAAAGGCCTTAGTGAGATTCTAAGGTTTTCCATCTTTTCTTCATTGTTTCTTCTTTCTCTCTATTTCTCATCTTATAATTTTCTCTACCATAAAATTTATTCCTTATTCCTCTCCTTACACCCTAAAAATAAAACCCTAGCCCACCTACCCTTGAGTGTAGGCAACCCTCTTAGGGTTGTCCTACATCACAAATAGGCTGAAACTAGTTGTTGGGGAGGTGGTTTCAAAGTACTAACATGCCTTCATTCAGAATAGGCAGATTCTGGATGCTGTGCTCATTGCAAATGAGGCTGTAGACTTTAGGTTGAAGGATAATCTCTCGGGTCTCCTTCTAAAATTGGACATTGAGAAGGCGTTTGATCATGTCAACTGGGACTGCCTTCTGTCAGTTATGTCCAAGATGGGGTTTGGGCAGAGGTGGATTAATTGGATTGGATGGTGCATCTTCACAGCTAATTTCTCAATTTTAATTAATGAATCCCCTTCAGACTTTTTTCGCAGCACTAGGGGTTTGAGACAAGGTGATCCGTTATCCCCTTATCTCTTCTTATTAGTCATGGAGATTCTCAGCCAGTTGCTCTTCAGAGCCAAAAGCGGGGGTTTCATTGAGGGGTTTAAGGTGGGAAGCAGTAGTGGAATAGGAAGGGATCTACGCCATCTTCTGTTTGCTGATGATACCCCTTTATTCTGCAAGGCTAATAGTGAGCAATTGCGTTACTTGAGTTGGGTCTTCTTATGGTTTGAGGCGATTTCTAGGTTAAAAGTGAACAGGGATAAAAGTGAGGCTATCCCTGTAAGAAGGGTTGATTCTTTGGAGAATATCGTTTTGATATTGGGGTGAAAGATTGGGAAGCTCCCTTCTTCTTACTTGGGCCTACCCTTGGATGCTCCTTTCTAATCCTCAAGGGTGTGGGACGTAGTGGAAGAGAGATTCAGAAAGTGTTTGTCCTTGTGGAAGCGACAATATCTTTCTAAAGGGAGGATGCTTACCTTGATAAAGAGCACTCTTTCAAGTCTCTCAATTTACTTTATGTCTCTTTTTGTCATTTCGCGGAAAGTGTGTACAAGATTTGAAAATATCCCAAGAGACTTCTTGTGGGGCGGTGGCGCCTTAGAGAAAAAGATGCAGTTGGTGAATTGGAGTGCGGTTTGTGTTGATATGAGACAAGGAGACTTAGGTATTCACAGTCTTGTGGCCCTAAATAAAGCTTTGCTTGGGAAGTGGAGCTGGAAATTTGTTGTAGAGAGGGATTCTTTGTGGAAACAAGTCATCATAGACAAATTTGGGGTAGAGGAAGGAGATTGGTGTTCGAGAGAAGTGAAGGGAGCCTATGGTGTGGGAGTGTGGAAAGCTATTAGAAAAGATTGGGAAAACATTCACTCTAGATCCTGTTTTGTCGTAGGGAATGGGAGGAAGGTCAAATTTTGGAAGGATTTGTGGTGTGAGGACCAAATTTTGAAAGATGCTTTCCCTAACTTGTTTTGATTGGTGGTCAACAAGGATCAGTGGGTGTTTGATGCTTGGGAGGAGGATAGAGAGGTGGGAAGTTGGAATCCTTTGTTTTCAAGACACTTTAACGATTGGGAAATGGAAGAGGTGGAAGGCTTGCTCCGGAAACTCCATCCTTCGGTTTTGAATAGAGATGCGGAGGATGTCTTGAGTTGGAAGTATAGCAAGAACGACTCCTTTTCTGTTAGATCTCTCTACTGTTCCCTCACAAAAGCCTCTAATGACCCTTTTCCTTGGAGTATTATTTGGAGATCTTGGGCTCCCATGAGGGTAAGCTTTTTTGCTTGGGAAGCGTCTTGGAACAGAATCTTGACCATTGAGCAGCTCAAAAGAAGGGATTGGAATATGCCAAATAGGTGTTACTTGTGTAAAGTGGAAGAGGAAACCAGTGACCACTTGATCCTTTTCTGTAAGAAGGCTTCAATGCTTTGGAGCTTGCTTTTCAATCTTTTTGATGTGCAGTGGGTCCTGCATTCCTCAATCAAAAGGAATTTGATAGGTTGGCATGGTGCTTTTGTGAGTAAGAGAAAGGAAAAGGCTTGGAGGGCTGCCCCCCTTTGTTTAATGTGGACTTTATGGAAGGAAAGAAATGAAAGAGTGTTCAATGACACTGAACGATCCAACCAAGTTTTAAAACTTTTTTTTTTGTACACTTTTGTGAATTGGGGTAGGGTGTATTTAGAGGATCATTCTTTGTCCTTGATTGATTTTATAGAGTGGCTTTTGTCTAGATAGGTGAAAGGTTTTCTTTTTTCTTTTTGCCTAGTTTCTTGGGCATTGCTTGTATACTTCATGTGTACTCTTTTTGCCTTTTCTAGGCTTTTCTAATACAATCTCTTATTTACCTATAAAAAAAAAAAGATGCCCCTTCAACTCAAAATTTGACACAGAATCGAAGTGAAACTTCAACCCCTGTTCGATCTAATACTCCAGGCTGAAACTGGCAACAACAACGAATCAATAATGACCCTTATGCACGTCGAAATCTAGGGAACTGTTTCCGGTGCAACCAGCCAGGCCATCTTTCAAATAATTGCCCAAATAGACAATTTGTTAACTTTTTAGAAGAAGATGGCAGCGAAGAGGAACGGGTTCTTGAAGAAGATATCTATGAGGGTGTTGAGTTTGCAGAAGGAGATGTGGGAGAAGAAGTGACATGCATTGTCCAACGACTTTTGCTTACCCTAAAAAAGTCAGACGACTCTCAACGACATAAAATATTCCGGACTCAATGCACTATTCGTAATAAAGTGTGCAACGTGATAATTGACAGTGGAAGTAGCGAGAATTTTGTTTCCAAGGCTTTGGTGAAAGCACTAAATTTGAAGACTAAGGAACACCCTTCTTCGTACAAGATTGCATGGATTAACAAAGGCATGAAAGTTCAAGTGCTAGAAGTTTGCAAAATTCCTTTGTCAATTGGAAAGTATTACAAAGATGAGATCGTATGTGACGTGCTGGATATGGACGCTTGTTATATTTTATTAGGGAGGTCGTGGCACTATGATGTTGATGTCACTTATAAGGGTCAAGATAATACTTTTGTTTTTTGGTGGTTTGACAAGAAGATTGTTTTGATGCCACAGTCTCAATCGTCAGAAAACAATTCGGTTACTAAGAAAGATAAGCCGTTATTCACCAACATAGCGAGCCTAGATTTCTTTAAGCAAGTCAAGGAGCCGCACACATGTCCTCTAGATGAGTTTTCTTTGCAATCACAAAACTTGAGGACGAGTTTTCTTCAAGTGGAGGGGATTGAACACAATCATCATTAGTTTCTATTTTTAGCCTCTTACATCATTAGTTTCTATTTCCTACATTATTAGTTTCTATTGTAGGTTCAACATTAGTTTCCTATTTCTTTTCTAGTTTTCCTAGTTTCCAATTATCTTGGTTTCCTATTTCTAGTTTCTTATTTTAGTTGTTTCCTTGATTTTTTCATTATAAACATTATTTAAAGGCTCGTTGTAATTGTTAGAGAGGATTTCAATATATTTTTTCAGAATTATTCTCTAATTTTTAGATCCTATTGTGATCTATTTGTTGGTTCTTGAGTGTTTTTCTGTTTCGTTTTGAAACAAACCTTCCATTGCACCACACTTCTTTTTGTCAGACATATTTGCAGGCGCCATAGTTTGTCTTAAGATTTAGTTCCATATGTTACTGTGCTTTATAATTTCTTTTCCCAAATGTTTACCTGAGATGAAATATTAACTTCATACAAGTTTGTGCTCAAATCATACCCCACCGCTTTGTGAAATAGTGAATGTTTTTTCCCCTACTTGCTGTGAGGAGAAGAATTGGGAAAGTGGTGCTAAAAAGTGTCTTTTTAGCCTTGTCCTTGAAATCTTACTTATTTTTGTAAACAAAGACACTTATTTTTGTCTGACATATTTGCAGGTGTCATAGTTTGTCTTAAGATTTAGTTCCATATGTTACTGTGTTTTATAATTTCTTTCCCAAATGTTTACCCAAAATACAAATATTTCTCTAACAACCCTATTTTGGTTTATGGGTCGGACAATAATTTGTACATACAAAGAAACAACTTATTGAGAAAGTAGGGGAAAGATAGAAAGGACTCTTTGGAATCTTGATTTCTTCATCCTATGCCTCTGCAGAAGGTCTTTTATGGCAGTATGGTCAGCCCTGTGAAAAGCATTATTTTTTTTTGGTGTGCTGAAATTCCATGTGAAACTACCTAGAAAGATGTATTTAGATGGTTCTTTTCTGTTTCAGGATCTTGTGCTTCAATTTGATATCTATAGGAAGCTGGAAAAGCACAGAGGTTGTGTGAACACAGTAAGCTTCAATGCAGATGGTGAAATTCTTGTGTCAGGCTCTGATGACAGGCGGATTATACTATGGGATTGGGAATCTGGGCATGTCAAACTTTCATTTGAATCTGGTCATATTAACAATGTTTTCCAAGCAAAGTTCATGCCTTACACAGATGATCGAAGCATTGTTACTTGCGCAGCAGATGGCCAGGTAATTCCTGTGTTTAAAAGTGGAATGCTTTTCTGGGGAGAGCATGATGTGGAGCATCCTTATTTCATTAGGAGTTGGTACCTAATTCATGACTGGCATTTTTTTTAACCCCTCTATGTATCTGCTTCAGTGTCATGAATCAAAGACGGGAAGGAATGTTATCTCACATGACTTGATGAAATTAAAGATCTTTTTGTGAGATTGAATGATATTCATTTTTTTTTTTTTGTGATAGATAGATTGAATGATATTCATGTCATGCATAGTTTATGTATGCCTTTTATTAAAGAAATCTTTACACCTTGTCTTACTCTTGCTTTCAAGATCTATGATGTGGATTTAATGTCTATTTTTAATTGGAGCCCTTGCTTAACTATAGGTGAGGCGTGCTCAGATTCTAGAAAGTGGGCGGGTTGAGACTACTTTGCTAGCCAAACATCAGGGACGAGCTCATAAGTTGGCCATTGAGCCTGGGAGCCCTTACATATTTTACACTTGTGGTGAAGATGGATTGGTTCAGCATGTGAGTTATAATAGCTTCAAGTTATTAATTCTGTAATTTTTCTCTGTCAAAGAATCTAAGTAAACTTGGTTAAATTGAACTTTTGTTCATAGCAGATAATATAGTAAATTATTGATGGGGCTCATATTTTTGTTGAGTTTCACTTTGGAGGCTCATCAGATTGGACATCAGGTTTTATGTACAGAATTGATTATTCATCTTGTTTCATGGTTTTCTTTCTTTTTTTCTTCTTTTTTCATGTTATCTGACACATCTGATAGTTCTCTTTATATTTTGATCACCATGTTTTGGAGCATTCATCCATGTGATAATGTCTGTATTCTTACAGATTGACCTGAGATCTAGGGCAGCTACAGAACTTTTGACATGCCATCAAATTGAAGAAAGGAGGAGGGGATTGCGGGCCGTTGTCCAACTAAATGCGATTGCAATAGATCCAAGGAATTCAAATCTGTTTGCTGTTGCAGGGTCAGATGAATATGCTCGACTTTATGATATCCGCAAATATAAGTGGGATGGATCTACTGATTTTGATCAACCCATAGACTTCTTTTGCCCTTCACATTTGATTGGTAATCCATATGTGGGAATAACAGGCCTGTCCTTCTCAGACCAGAGAGAGCTTCTTGTGTCCTACAATGATGAGTTCATCTATCTTTTCACAAAGGATATCGGATTGGGACCTGACCCTATTCCAGCTTCTCCAGCTTCTTTGGGCAGTGGTGCAGATCATCCCTTGGAAGCATCAACTATGGATACTGATGACAATGTTTCTCCCCAAGTCTACAAGGGGCACAAAAATTGTAAGACAGTGAAGGGTGTAGGCTTCTTTGGGCCTAAATGTGAGTATGTGGTGAGTGGGTCAGACTGTGGCCGCATATTCATTTGGAAGAAGAGTGGGGAGCTCATTCGTGTAATGGAAGCTGATCAGCATGTGGTCAACTGTATCGAGTCTCATCCTCATGCTACAGTGCTTGCCAGCAGTGGAATTGAGAAAGACATCAAGATATGGACTCCGAAGGCTACTGAGAAAGCTATCCTGCCTAAAACAATTGAACGGGTATGCTTTGTCATTTTAAGGTTAATATTTGTTAGAGACTACCTACACATATACACACATATATACTTGATAGGCAAAGAACACCTCAAGATATTGTCGATATATTTGATCTTGAGGCCTTACCCAGAAATTTTAGATCTTGAATTAGTAAATGAAACTTGAGATTTTTAGTATGCTCATGCGTCTGCACATATTTGACTGAGAAAAATACGATGGAAACAACCTAATAAATACCATCTGGTCCTAGAATATCTTGACAAAATCATGGTTTGATTTAACACTTTGGTAATTTTTCTAGACCCAATTTGTTTGTGTTTAAATGAGCACAGTTGTTGGGTCCTCATGCTAACCAAGGTCAATTTTTGGGTGATATACACTATTGAATGAATGATAGGTGATCCATTCTGGTGGTGTGGGGAGAAGGGATATTCTCTGGGGGCTTTTTATTGGTGGCAGTCATGTTCTAACCCTAATCCTAATTTGGAATGGGTGACTTAAACATGCGGGTCCAAGATCCTACTATGGTTCTGAGGCGGTTAGCATTAAACTATTAGTAATTTTGACTGGCTTGCTAGAAAAATAAAGTTTGTTTTTTAGCACGTCCTTGTACTTTCCATGAATCAGGTTGTGCCATTGTCTGGCATTCTTAGATTCTTATGTGCCTTTGTCCCACCCACCCTATTCCGCGTGTGCAAAAATCAGTAAATAAATAAATAAAAATATAGAGGACACAATTGAGTCACTTGCTACTCCTTAGTAGTAGCTTTCTGGATGTCTGATTATTCATGTTGTTGTCCCATTCTTTGGTGCCCTCCCCCCCAAACCTCGAATGTTGTTTTTGTGATGTTTATAGATAGGTCTATGTAGGCAGCAGAGGAAATTCTAATTTCTCTGCTGTTACATGTTTGGAGAAGGTTATGACACCAGCTAGATTTCATCGTTACTTTGCCTTTGACGATGATAACAATTATTTCTATGGCGATGATGATGATGATGACGACGATGATAATGATAATGATGATGATGATGATGATGATGATGATGACGATGATGACGACGACGACGACGACGATGCTGAAGATGGTGATGATGAGGAGGAGGACGACGACAATGGTGATGATGATGATGATGATGATTACAATGACAACATTGATGATGATGATGGTGGTGGTGGTGGTGGTGGCATTGATGATGTTGGTGATGACCATGACGATGATGGGGATGATGATTTTGTTGGTGATTTTTGTGATGCTATTGATGATTTGTGATTTTTCACTTTCTGTTTCCAGAAACCAAAGGCAATGGACAGGATGTACCGCTTGGCTTCGCCCCAGGACCTGATGATACAGCTATTTTCATTGCAAAGGCAACTAAGGACAACTCGGGAGGAGCACGGTGCTGCAAGCTTGGCTGAGAACTTGGTCGGAGATCAGGAACTTTTCGATCTCATAATGACATTTAATGCCAACAGTGATGTTTCCTCTGATGATGGAGATACATCCAGCAGTGCTGAAGATCCATGTAGCTGAATGACGTTGAGGTGACCTTTCTCCCAATAAAAATGATGGTAATTGTCTATAATGTAGGGATTAAATTCAACCTGTTTGGAGTGGGGGATCTTGCTATACAAGTTACTTTGATTCATGATTTTTCTTCTTGTTTCTATTTTTTCCCTTATTTATGTTTTAATTATTTTGGTAAGTTATGGTTAAATCTTCTTGCCATTTCCACTTGTACATATGATGAGATGATGTCCCTGGCTGATACAATTAAGCTTGCATCATATAATGTGCCCCCTTTTGGTAGTTTACAAAGAGTTTGAACTGTAAATGTCCATATTCCGAAAACAACGGGCCAAAAACCCTAAAAAATGGTGATGGAGATGGAGGGTAAAGAGAGACCATGGTTTGCTCATAATAATAAGATACAGTAATATGATATGCTCTCTTCTCAAAGCCAATGGACAGCTCATTTTAAAGGTTGAGTTCCTAGCCAACTAGGCTATTATCGAGATTACAATTGCGTTTAGGGGACAAAGCTAGTCTTTCTATAGTAACATGATTGCAGGATTCATAGTTATTTATACCTTCCAGGTTGGTTTCTTCCCTAGGTTCTTCCTCTAGGGTGCTTCTTCCATGTCAAAGTTGCAAACTGTTGTAGTACTTCAGTTCATTTTAGCTTCTGGTAGCTGTTTTTCCCGGTTTCTGCTAGAGCTTTCGAGGAATAAGATTTGCTTACTGAGCAGTATAAGGATTAGGAAGAAGCTTCTCCTTTTACATGTAGTAGTAGACCATACAAAGATTTGGAACTAGGCCTCGATGCTGTTGCTGGTTGGCTGACTTGAAATAGGAGGAACAGCCCTTATCATAGTACTCTGAATGAAGGCGATCATCTGCACATCAATTTTTGACTCATGAAACTGAATCCATGAAACATAAGATACAACAGAAATGTAAATTTGTCGATATTTGACTCGATAGAAATGCCAACTCTTGATAGATCAAGGCTCAATCAAGCTTATAAATGTTTGGATTCAAGTTGCATCATGTTAAATATTTCTGATTGGTTAAAAGTTTGCGATCATTTTTCCATGAGTTGGTGGTTAGTAATAGAAGTGGCTCTTTCAACTTTCACTTTCCATATGAAACTATGTTACAAAAGTAGTAAGGTAAGTGCTCTTACTGAAGCAAATCCAATGCACATGATGCTGAAACCAGGAAAATAAAATGGTGCTCCTTGAGATAAGAATAGAGCTGGAAGACAAGATCGATGAATCGTTAGTTTAGAACCCTACCTTTCTTCCTCCAAAGTATAAAAGACAAATGGGGTTCTTATCAACTCTCAGATTACCTGTTAGAGGACTAAAGATCAAGGGAGAAATTATCTGGGCTGAGGAACTTATGCCTGATATACAGCCTTGAGCCTTTCCCTGATACCGAACTAAACTTCAGTATACAATTAGATGGGTTATTTAGTCATAAGCTTGATGCCCTTTTGAGAAACGTACCTGCTCATTGGGGCCTACTTGCTTCGATGCGATGCTTCGTACCTGCAGGAATGCAGTGTCTTTGATTAGTGATTTGTGATGGACTTAGCTATTTGATAAGCATTTGTGCAATGTACTAGCGGTTCCAGGAGGAGACAGAGCTCAGAACTCACACAAGGGTTAGCAAATACTGCAAAAGCAGCCAACGCAGCAATGGCATATGGGACCTGCAATGTAGTTTAAAAATATGGATATCATCATACTTCTTGAAGGGTAGGAGGAGCTTGGTGATGCAGTAGGAAAAGGTATTGCAATGGATTACCCAGAATGACCAAGCGATGCTGTTGAGAAATATCTGCATGATTCCCGGAAACCAAACATCATATATTCAGTTTATAGACGGTCATACATGGAAAACATGAAGAAGATGAGAGGAGGTTTATACGTTTGTGCATCCCATGAAGAGCCCTATAGAGAGCAACTTCTCTTCTGATACTCGAGGCGCCAACAAGGGCATGAAAAGCAGCTGCAGAGACCACAAATGATGATGATTTTTTGAGAAAGAGGAGTCTATGAAACTGAAATGAAAGAAATCAAGGGTGATAGTAGAAAATATACTTGTGAAATGGTCCCCATGACCCCAACGATTAGCATTATGTCTGCAAACTGGTTTTTGTTGAAGTGAAACCGAGCCTTCAAGAAGTACTACAATGGCAAAAAATTTCCAACTTATTAGGACCAGAAGGGTCAAATTCAGAAGCACTCGACGTTAAGAATATCAGTAGGGTATTTCCCAAGCTGGAGTCATAATATTTAGAAGGCAAAGAAATTCTTATTGAGCTTGAAAAGAGCTTTTGATTTGATCATAATATGATATTAACTCAAATTGATCGTTTTAAAAGGTATACTATGTTGCAAGTATAGAAGAAAACATACCCAAAAGGAATTAAACAAAGTTATTATCATTTCCCATCTACCACACAATGGAGGAAGAAGAGTACCAACAGTGAGGCCTGGAGGCCACCCTCTGCAAGACCGTTGAAGAAGACGACGACTGCAGCCTGTGAAAATGCCGCCCTGTGACAAAAGGTTTTGCGAAGTATCTGGTATGTCAAAACATATAGAGAACAAGAAAACTGAGACTGATCACTTGGGATCATTCATCTCTTAATACTAAATGGACTTGGATTTGGAAAGCCAATGATCATGAAAAACCTAATATTTCATGCAAAAAATGAGAAGGAAAAAGCCTCAAGTACCTGCACTTCAACAAGCTGATCAGGTCTCCAACAGATGGAATTTTCTTGAATGTCTGTATCTTCTCCGATGAGTTACCATCGTCAGGACTCATACCCGGTTCTTTTTTCAATAATGCCTGTGAAGAATCGCCTTTGGGGAAAGTCTCCTTGAGGAAAACTCTCATGTAAACGGTTGCAATCATCGATACAAGGGTGGCAACCTGACTCAAAAATACGGTAGGAACATGAGAAACCAACTCACTGACGAGGAAGGAAACAAGAGAAGATCTAGACTGTATGAGAACAAGAACCTGAAAGGTGGAGGCAGTGGAGAGGAAGCGGGCGGCTAGGGTTCCACAGACAAAGGCAGCAGATGCTACCCCAGATAGAACTCCGAAAGCTGAGGCTCGTTGGCCTTCTGAAATGTTGTCTGCCTGAGAAGAAAGAAAGAAAGAGAAAGAAAGAGAGAAAAATGTAATGGCAAATGTATAGAGTTCAAAGCTAATATTACAAGCTGATGGGTTGTTGTTTAAGATCATTTACCACATATGCGAGAGCAAGGCAGTTTATACTGCCTTCACCAACCATGGCAGTAAGAGTCCTGATCACAAAGTATGCGTAGAAGGAGGTGGTAGTCCTGCTATATGCCAATATAGCTGTAAAAAGGTACTTCTATTAGTATAACCACGTAATCTCTCCTCTCAAAACAAACGGGACATGGGGTTTTGTGGCTGTTTTTTAGATGAGATGACTCAAATCATTTTTTCTGACAAGTAATATTAGAGCTAGATTATAGGTTGGAATTCTTTAGTTATATGTTGGGGCAGGAAGGAATTTTTAGTTGCTCCTTATGAATGTGATGACTGTAAATGACCACATGATGATTGTGTATGGTCAAAGATAATTAGGTCTCATTATCAGCCTCAGGATGGGTCAAGACCCAAGTTGGGCGCATTGTGGAGAGTAAGTCCCACTATGTACCTCTGGCTGGTTAAGCCTCGAGATGAATACTTCCTATTTGAATTATACAGAGGTAGTCCTTGATTGTAACACTTTGTATTTCCAGCTTTTTTTCTACACTACCAACCCGACGGTCCATGCTTCCATGGACCACAGAGGCACAAGGTGACAATGAAGCCACTGAGAATTGGAAAAAGGAAAAGACAAATAGGAAGTAAAGAGTATTAGCCAACCACCCCCCGCCGCCCCACCCCCCAAGAAAAATCAAAAGATACTTGATCAGGTGAAAGCACTTGTTTAAAGAATCGAGTCTTTAGTCTTTCCAGTGCTTTTCTCTACACTAGCAACCCAATAGTCCATGCCTCCAGGGTCCACAGAACCACAAAGTGAAGGTGAAGTAATGGGAATTGGAAAAGGGGAAAGACAAATGCCTAACTAGAGCTAGGAGCCTAGGAATGAATAGTATTAGCCACGAACCCCAAAGAGCTAAAGAGGGTGAGTAAAAGTGGTTGCTGCCTGCCATACTCTTTCTTCTTTCTTGCTCAAGAAGATTATCTGAAAGTGAAAGAGGAAAAATCTACTGTGTATGCCATATGGTTTCCCATTGCTCTTCTTCAGAAATGGGACCATTAATTGAGCATAATGTGAATTATATATTTGGCTACGACTTAAAAGTTACAATCAGTTTTATTATTAAGTAAAAATATTTTTAATTCCAAATTACCATTTTACCCTCTGCCCTATGGACCTTCTCAGATCCATGATTGTGACCTCCATGGCTCTCCCCATCAGAACTGCTCCACGCCTCCTTGACCCAAGAATCACCATCATCGGTTTTAAATTATTTTGAAATTTTTAAGTAAAAAATAAATAATAAATTTTAAGTCAGTAACTTGAAATAATAATTTAACTTATAAGTAGAGTCGTAACATTGTAAACAACCAAGTCCCAAATACGAATCTTAAGAGGCAAAACTATACTTCCAAAGTCCTAAAATTGAACACTACTGAGGTCCCATGATTCAAAATGCGTATGATTTTAGGTGCAATAATGCTTAGTTTGAAATAGAAATAGTTCTAACTCAGTGGATACTAAGGGTCAACCACAAAGCTACTAAAAACCTTATGGACGCTTTGCTTTGGCTCCACACAATATTGCAGGAGGAAGCATCAATCATTAAGCAAGAGATAATCTTCTTACCCAAGGGAATGATGGAGAGGGCCATTGGAATTGTGAGCAGAGCCTTCCTTCCATATTCATCAGACAAATTCCCAATTACAGGTGTCATCACAACGGTTCCCAGTCCTATAATCTGCAATATTCGTATCAGATTTTGTTGTCTTCATGATCATTGTAAAAAAAGAGAAAAAACTCTTAAGTTTCATATGGAAAGTTGAAGTTAAGCTTGGCGGAAGGAAAATTCAACCAACAGAAGCATATGTCAGTCCAAAGCTTTTAATTGTTGCTTGTCTTTCTCAAATTTTGCTTTTGTTTTTTTCCCAGAATTTCTTCTCAAATATTTGTCGGGTTCCTCTCATGATGGAGGAAAAACCCGGAAAAAAAATGGGATGTGTTTGGATGGCTATGAACACCCAATTCAGTAGGTCTGAAAGTTAGGTAGAGAATCCCGACACTTGGACCTGACTCCCGGGTGTATCAAGTTTGCCCACGCGTCCGGGAGAGATAATAAAAATGAGGAAATGAAAAAAACCCAAAAAAGAAAAAAAAAAAAATCTAAGTTTGGCTTGTTTGGTTAGTGGGAAAATTTCCCTTTTCCTTTTTCTCTCATTTTCTTCCATGGACTCGAACCAAGAAGCATAAAACTTAAAAGAAAAAACACACAAAAGAGAATAAAAAACAGAGAGGAAGAAAAAGGAAATCAGAAAACACAAAATCACACTGAAATTAGTATATGTATACACACATACCGCCTGCTGGAAACCAGAGAGGTAAATGGCGAGAGAGCATTCGTCTTTACCGGGGCAGAGCGCAGACATGGTGACGTCAGTAATGGCCGGAATCACTATGAAGGCGGAGAAACTCCCCAGCAAAACCGTCACGAAGAGGTGTGTCAGGCCTGCCAACTTCTCCATCGCCCCTCACCCACAAAGCCTCTTCTGCTTCTTCTTCTTCTTCCTTTATGCTATAATTCGGAGAATGAGTACACGTATATCCCTTTAGACTTTTTTCTTTTTTTCTTTTTTCACCTTTAAATTAGATCCGAAGTTCCTCTCGCACTTTGAGAGAATTGACAAAATAACTTTGACGCTGAGTGTACGTAGCTTCCAAGTTCTTTCCAGGGGTAAATGCTTTCACTTGATTTCTACAGTAGTTTGTTTTTGAAACAAAAGAAGGTAATGGAGATGATTAGCGGTCTGGTAGTGTTGTTGTTTGAAGTGCTTTTTTCCAAAAAGCGCTTTTACGAGAGGATGTTTATCTAGAAAATGGTACAAGTAATTTTTTATATTTTTTAAATTTTATCAAATATTTCACGTGCTTTTTACAATAATTTTAAAAAATATTTATTTTTTAAATATTAAAAAAACTATAAACGGTTGTAAAATCATTTTTAATCATTTGATAACTTTTTTCGAAAATAATTCTGAAAATTAATTTTTCAAAACAGTTTTTAAAAATTATTATTTAATTTTTATATAACAAATATTTATTTGAAAATTTAAAATAATTTAACATATTTTTAATATTTTTAAATATATTTTAAAAATAATTTTTATATTCGGTATTTTATTTTAAATTATTTTATATGTTTATATAATTATTTCTTAAAAGATGTTATCCAAAAACAGTTGAGTTTTGTTTTTAAGAATTAAAATAAAAAATATTATTTGTTTATTAAACATATTTTTTGTTTTAAAGAACAAAAATTTTAAATCGGATCCTGGACCCTGTGAGGTGTGGTTTTTAGCATATGGTAAGGGAGTAAGTGAATGTTGACAGTGAAAGTCAAAGCAGTAGGTGAATTTTGAGAGTGAAAGTCAAACCACAGAAGGGTGTGGATGAAGTGATCCTTTCTCTCCTTTATCAGTAACGTATACGATATTACGTCGATTTGACTCGTTTAGACTTATTTTTATAATATAAGATATAATGTATATGATTTTACGTCGATTTGATTTCTCAATTAGACATATTTTTATAATATAAGATATTTTATAAAAGATGATTGGATTTGGACTTCTCGTATAGGAGATGATAATTCGTTATTTTTATATAAAAAATGTTCATCAAAGTAATACGTAAACACTACAATAACTTCCATACATGAATTGATTAACCATGCCTACATACGTAAAAAAGAATTTTTTATTATATTATAGAAACTAAAATAAAATATGCCAATAAAAATACAAAAATAATTTGAAAAATGATTTTTTTTTTTAATATTAAGGAAACTAAAGATAGTACTATAGTATTGTGCGTGAATAGGGTTAAGTAATTTTTAACTAGCATATAGTGTGTGTGGTTTTTTTTTTTTTTTTTAATTTATAAAAATCATATCTTTTTATGTATGTCAGTGCTAAAATTAGGTGTTTTGTTTATATTCAAATGCAAATTTAATTTTTGATAGTTTTTTTTCTAATTGGATTATTATTAATAAACATTTTGTATATTAAAAGTGTTTCAAATAAAAATCATTCATAAATGTATTAAAATTTATATTTGATAATGATTTTAAAAAACGTTTTTCATTTTTAATACTTGAAAATTAAAATTTTAAATTATTAAAACAAATTGAAAGTGTTTCTTAAAATCATTACCTAATCGATTAGAATAATTTAAAAGTATTTTGTAAATAGCATGTTTAAGTTTTTAACATAAAAAAAAATGTTTTTGAAAAGAAAATAAGATATTTGACCAAAATTAAGAAATATTTAAAACAAATTTGCTTGTAATGTTTTTGGTGATTTTACAAGAATATTTTTAAAATGATTATTATAACATATTATAAAAAATATTAAGTTTTTATTTTTTAAAATATTAAAACGTGTAGATATTATCTGCTCTAATTCCAATAAATCTTGGTTAATTTATAACATATTTACAAGATTAAGAAGAATTTATACGTATAGAATCTTATAAATTTTTTACCAAATATCCAAAATAAAAATTTCAAAATCTTTTCTCAATGAAAAAATGTTTTCTTGCTACACATTTAGGATCATCAAGCCTCAATTTTCTTCCAATTCCGTAGGGCCAAGAACTTTTGACGTTATCTTGTAAATAAACCACCACTTTTTGCGGCAATGGAGCTCTGCACAACAGTGTCTTCCGTAATGGCAGCACTTACTTTGGCATCTTCCACTTGGTTTGCCAAAAAGCTTGACAGCTGACGACCAATTCATATGTCTCCATCAATGTAAATGAAAATAAATTTCAATTTTATGTCTATCATTGAAGGCCCTTGAATTATGGAGATGGACCCACACTATCACTTTGGCTCATAATAATACAACATATATACAACCATGTTGGATTAAGCTCTGCTTAAAAGTCAATTTAAATAATAATTCATCACCTTAAATTCTTAAATTAGGGTTTTATGAGTATGTTAATTATCCAATAATTAATTAATTCCAACACTTCAAATTATAATCCTAAATTTTTGTTATATTTATTAAGTAAAGAATTTTTTTTTCTCATATTTAATTATCATAAAAATATGAAAAAAAAATATATAAATAAAATTAGTGAAATATTTATATATTTTGAAGAAAAATAAATGAAATAAATTTTAAAAAGTAAATAAAATAATTTAGATATATTTTTTTATTTTTTTCATATTTTTCCACAATAAAACATAGGGTTAATCACTTCATCGTTGATGCAATTAAATTATAGATTTTGTTAATTTATGTTATTTTATTTTTGGTTAGATTAGGGATGACAATAGGTGGGGTTGCAATGGGTCCCCTATCTTGTCTCCTAGTTTATTAAAAATAATTCTCATTCCCACCGACTAAAAAACTTTAAGTGTCACAAGATATGCAAATTTCTTATACCCATCCCATCTTATCTTGTTTAAAATATATATATATATTTAATTATATTAAAATAAATATATTTTATAAATAATTAAAATATTATATTTTTTATAACTTATTTTATCAAAAAGTAAAATTTTATTTTATATATATTAACAATAGAAAAATAAATTTTAAATTAATTTAATTTTATATAATAAAGGTGGGGTAGAGCAAGGGTCAAGGCAAGGCAAGGCAATACCCAAACTCATCATGAAATTGTCTTAGTTTTAAAAAAACTCTTAAACCCATCCTTAACATGTTTATTTAAATTTCAATAGTGAAATTTTTATGAGTCAAATACCAACATTTTCCCTTTGTCATGATCAATATTACAACTGCTTTAAGCTATTTAATTGAAGTCATTAGAATAATAAAGAACCCCAAATTATGAGTTCTTTTTTATTATAGACAAATCTTAGTAGATAGTTAGGAATTATTCTTTCAAAATTTTGATTTAATTTAAAATTAGGAAATTTTAATCTTAATTTTTTCGTGACAGACAATCAGTACTTATTTTATTTTAATTGCATTTTTTAATGTTAAGAAACATCCATCAAAACAATAAAAAGTAATGAATAATAAATAATACAAAATTAGAAGTAAGATATATGCATGACCATGACCTTTTTTATTTATTATTATAACCACACTCTCTACTCAATATTGTTTGGTTCATGGTTACAACAATGCACACGCAATCCACTAGTTACTCTTGATTTTGCTTTTTATCGGGTCCATACCCTCAAAAAGCATCGATAGTGCGTTGTGAAAGCTCTCCATATATGACTTTTTCTCATTCATTTCCTGAGTGATGTGAGATACTACATTTTTTTTCTAAGTTTAGAAAAAAAAAAATTATTCAAAATTACAAGAACCAATGATCTTTGAAGCTTATGATATTGTGTCATTGAAAAATGTTGAGGGCATCTTTGCACTTTTAAGAGCATCCTACATTATACCTTTGAACCCCACCTCGGGTGTGACCTTTTAATTTAATTCCAGGCATGCTATCTTTTATAAGTTAGTCCCATATGTTTTATTTTATTTTTATTTTATAAAAAGACTAATTTTACAATAAACAATTGTCAAAAATAATATAAATAATAAACCCTAAATTATATTTAGATAGAAGAAACAAATGTTGGTGTCAATTTATAAATATTTTTTGGTTGATGGCTAAGTTTGGGAGAAGAAAATTTTGTCTTATGATTTGTTAAAAAACGGAAAAATGAGAAAAGAAGAAGAAGAATGTACAGAAAAAATGAGAAGGTTATTTTAAATTTTTTAGTATATCGGAAATATACCAATGACTTAATATAAATTATATTAAGGTGGATGTGTAAATTGAGCATATACTATATATATATATATATATATATATATATATATTAGGTGGTAATTAGAATGTATTTGGTAATGATTTTAGGAAATTTTTTTAGATATTTTTTAATACTTGAAAGATAAAAAGGATTAGAAATGTTTCGTAAAATTATAAACAAACACAATCTAAGACAATGATTCTTGGAAGTGTTTGTTTGTAGTATTTCTATTGCTTAAAATTTTTATATTTTAAGTATTAAAAATATTAAAAATGCTTCATAAATTCATTGTCAAATGTACTTTTTGAGCCCGTTTGATAGTGATTTTAGAAAACGTTTTTAATATTTTTAATACTTAAAATTTTTTATCATTTAAGTGTTAAAAATGTTATAAATACTTTCTAGAATCACTTATAAATCGTACTTTACAATGTGTTTGTTAGTGATTCTTGAAACCATTTTTAGTATTTTTTAAATATTAAAAATACTTCCTAAAATCATTGTAAAATATGTTCTTAGAATATATTTGATAATAATTTTAAAAAATATTTTTAGTATTTCTAATAATTGAAAAATTTTAGAAACACTTTTTAAAATCACTAAAGCATCTTTGGAAGTATTCTAAAAAAAGGTTTCTAGTCTTTCTATAGTTTGAAACATAAAAATTATCAAGTCTTTGATAAAATATAGAAACACTTCGTTGTAAAACACACTCTTAACCCCATTCCAAATTACTCTGGACTTAAAAACTAACCTGGCTGTCACTCTCGCATTGCCCGCTCTTCACTATGGACTCCCTGGCTCTGTTTTGTACAGCTTCTCTTGTCGCCGGCGGTGTGTACTGGTTCGTCTTCCTCCTTGGCGCTGCCGAGCGTAAAGGCAAACGAGCCGTACACCTCTCTGGCGGCTCCATCTCCGGAGACAAAGTCCGGGACAATTACAAGCAATACTGGTCATTCTTCCGCCGTCCTAAGGAGATCGAGACCGCCGAAAAAGTTCCGGCGTTCGTCGACACTTTCTACAACCTCGTCACTGACATTTATGAGTGGGGCTGGGGCCAGTCGTTCCACTTCTCGCCGTCCGTGGCCGGGAAGTCGCACCGAGATGCCACGCGCGTCCACGAAGAGATGGCTGCAGATCTACTCGGAATCCGAGCCGGAGATCGGGTACTCGACGCAGGATGCGGCGTCGGCGGGCCGATGCGAGCCATCGCGAGGCACTCCGGTGCTAATGTAGTTGGAATCACGATCAATGAGTACCAGGTGAACCGCGCTCACTTACACAACAAGAAAGCTGGTCTCGAATCGCAATGCGAGGTGGTATGCGGTAACTTTCTCGAAATGCCGTTCCCGGATAACTCTTTCGACGGCGCCTACTCGATCGAAGCGACGTGCCACGCGCCGAAGCTCGAAGAGGTTTACAGCGAGATTTTTAGGGTTTTGAAGCCTGGGTCAATGTATGTCTCATATGAATGGGTAACTACTGAATTGTACAGAGAAGATGATGCAGAGCATGTGGAGATCATACAGGGAATTGAGAGGGGTGATGCATTGCCTGGACTGAGGAGTTACAGAGACATTGTAGAAATTGCGCGAAAAGTCGGGTTTGAGGTGGTGAAAGAGAAGGATTTGGCGAAGCCTCCGGCAGGGCCGTGGTGGGCTAGGTTGAAGATGGGGAGAATTGCGTATTGGAGGAACCATATACTGGTAACAGTGCTTGGTTGGTTGGGGATTGCTCCGAAAGGGGTTGTTGATGTGCATGAGATGCTGTTCAAGACTGCTGATTATTTGACTAGAGGTGGAGAGACTGGGATTTTCACTCCTATGCACATGATCCTCTGTAGAAAACCCGAATCATAGTGTGCCTATTCGAGTTGGGCATCACGGAGGTGCTCTTCGATGTGCTTTCCCTCTATTTCATTGGTTCATTGTTGTTGCAATTTGGCTTTGGTCATCATTGTTTTAAGTTTTTACTTGTGATTTATTTTTCGTTAGTAATTGCGGTAGGTATGTGTGTTAGGGAGGGTTTTGGGCATTGAAGTAGTTGGGTTCATCTCTAATTATAGAAAGGTACTTCGGAATTGTCCTCTAACCTATCTAATAAATTCAATTGATTTGGTCAATTTCTTTTGTGTTTTAGACTTTGATGTTCAATTGCATTTAAAATGTAAAGTGATTGGAATGCTAGATTTGAGAATGTTTGAGAGAGGACATTCTCAGAATTAGAATGCAGGCCAACATTGTACTTCAATTAGTTAACTGGAGCTGTTTTATGCTTTATCTTTGATGTGTCTGTGATTTGGTTGGGAAGTTTGTGTTTGGTTGCTCGACCTGTAAGGTTGCTCTGAGGAAAGGTCGTACATATGACTCTGCATGCAGCTGTGTAGACTGCAGTTTTGGTATCAAATTGAAAATGTTAAGAAGACATAGCTAGTGATTTAGCTAGCTGTATGAGATACCTCTCTTGTATGGGAAACATGTGAGGGCCACTTGTGACCCATGTGTGCCTTAGATGTCTGAGGCAGCCAGCAAGGACATGGAGAGGTGGATTTGGTGTATTGGTTAAATGCTAAAGAATCAACAATTGAATAATACCCTTGATAGAAGAAGTGGGAATATGGTCTCGAAGAAGAACGTTTGGTTCATTACCATTAAAAAACCTTAGAAGCTTTAATGAGAAGTTGTGCCATATGGCCATGAGGCATAAGGAAAACATTAAAAAGGACTAAAAGAAAAAGAAAAAGTAAAAAAAGAATAACTCTAGAAGTTTTTTTTGACATTTTATTTGTGATTATGCAACTTCAAATGAGAATCCATCTACTTATCATGAACCTATCATTATTTGTGATTACGCAATTTCAGTGCTTTGTGTGTTATGCTACTTTTTTCCAGTGTGGAGGTAAATAATTAGTTTTCTTGGAATGGAGGTAAATAATCAGTGTGCAATAGAAGAATAGTTGAAGGTTCTGACTTTTGAGTGATCTTTGTGGGCAGTTAAAGACTCTAAAGTCTTTTTGCTTAAGCTGTTTTGGGACAGAAATCAACTGCTGCTTACTTGATTTTGTAGATAGTTTAAGCATGAATCGCATGATGCAACCGTAGTTGTTGTTGTTGATGGTTTATCTATCAAAAAAAGTAGTTGCTGTTGATGGTTGGCTATCAAAAAAGAGGTAGTTGTTGTTGGTTCTTTTTTGGCCTTGGTGTGATTTGTATACCTCCCATACATTGTATCCTTTTGCCTACAAAAAAAATGACTTAATAATGCAAATTTTTGGTTTATGTTCTATGCCTATTCTTTGATGTGCCAAGATAGGTTTTAGCCTGTACATTGTAGCTTCTCTTAGATTAGACTATATTGTAGCTTTCCTTAGATTATACCATACAGTAATATGTGATATAATTTTTATAGCGTGGATGCTTTTGTTCAAGGGTTATTATATTCTTTGCAGATCTCCATGCTAAAGTTCAATGGAGAGGTGCATCATATGATGACATCCATTAAAACTTGAGAGCATAGCCTTATAGATTAGTCGCATGGGGCCCTAACTTTCCTGTTTCTGTTTTTATTTTCTGGGATAAAAGTGAGATCTTTACTCTCTTTTTTTACTCATTGTGGAAGACACTTCACCATTTTCTTCATAATTCTGACAAGGCAGAGTTCTATTGGTGAAATTGATTCAGTGGTCCAAGAAAGGTCAGGTTAATGAATGGAGATATATCTAAAATGTGTGGTCCATAAATCTTCCTTCTTAGGCAGTAAAAATACCTTTAAATCTGATGATAACATGTAACGTTGTTGAAGCAAGCAGTTTTCTCTGTGGGCTGCTGATGTGGTCTGGCTCATATGGATAGTTGCAATTGCAGCTGAAGTTGCAATGGTAGCAGTGTAATGGTAGTGGGTTATGACCCATCTTAACTCAAAATAATACTTGAGAATTTTTAATCAACCAAATGTACTCATCATTTTTCCATATATTATATGTATTGATTGTTGCTTGACGCACTTGCGATCTATTGTTTGATTGTCCCAATTATGCTGTGTGACAGACACTTTAAAATTTGATACCAACTAAAAATCTGCTATGTTGTGTTTAGTGCCTTTTGTTTTATATATACTATGTGGGTCAAGTTGTGTTTAGTGCCTTTTTTTTATATGTATACTGTCAAAGTACTGTACATTATCTTTTTGTTCGGCAGTAATAACATTTTATAAACAAGCACCAAGAAAACAGGTCACTAAGGTACACAGAAGTTCACAGTACTTTACATAAAATAGGGATGTAAAACCTTTTTATGCTTTGTCTCACAGGTAGAAGTAATAAGGAAAGAAAGTAAAACAACAAAACTTAGAATCTTAGAACAGTTTGCTCTGACTCCAACCAATTAAAGGATCTGTAAGTTCTTTTTCTTATCCAGTTGCTCTCTCTTGTCAGTGATCAGATGGAGCACTAGGGGGGATCCATTTGGGCATGGATTTTAAAACCCTTTTTACTTAAGATACAGCACCAGAAGACATTTCCTTCACTAAAATGAGATGTCAATCCAAGTCCCTTCCTACTTTGTATATAGAACTGTTGTCATGTGACTTGTACTATCTAACTTTAGAGCCATGTAAAGCTGCTATTATTTTAAGCTGGAAACTAATGCAAGCTGGTAATTACAGACATTGGCTGGCTAAATCGAGTTCTTTTCTCATTCCCTTTTGAATAAACAAAAGCCAGATTCAACAAAAAGTGACTGGAGAATAATTGACCAGCACAGATATCTGTTTCTTTACTTCCAATACCAATAAGATGTTTAACTTTGAATAAGAAACTGGGGGACATATGCCTTGCCATAAGCATATGACTTGGTTGTTTTGGCTGGCTCCCATTACTATCCATCTGATCAAGAAAAAGTCCATTCCATTGTTTTACTGTCTAGCATGTTCCTCTTTGTTTCCTTTCCAAAATTTTCCGTACAGATTACAGCCCACCCCGCACCTAAAAGGCAACCACTACTGCTAATGATACTGGTTTTGAATCTCCTCCATGTCATGCCCCTAAGTTCATCTCCAATTAAGGATTAGGGGGTTTCTGCATCATTTGAAGGAACCCCATTTCCTAAATGATCAAGAAATATTTGTGCACGATAAAATAATTCATCAATTCTGGTGAGATTTGATCTTTAGGTTTAGTGAATTTAATTTGATTTTGATTGATATGACACCTTATGGGGTTGAGACGATATTGTGGCTGGTTTTGTTCCACCTTATGTTGCAGGGGTTCTGGTATGAGTGTTGGATGTGGGTATGTGTCTAAGTGTCTAATCCCTTTTACACCTCAAATTTTAGGATAGGGGTGCTTGGCTAAAAAGGATCTAAAAAATGAGTATGGATGTTGTGATACGACATAATGAAGGAAAAATCAATTAAAAATAATGTGGAAGTGAAGATATCCTTTTTAAAAGATCATATCTTTTCCCTCTAATCCTTTTTTTCCCATCTTATCTTTAAATTCTTATAAAAATTCACTTGTAACTAACTTTTTTGTCTTCTCTAGTGTAATTATTACTAAGAAACTTGAAAGAATAAAAGGATATCAATGAAAAAATCAAAAGTATTTGACAAGGATCTTATACTCACAACCATGTACAAGTACGTTGGGTAAAATTGAAGGATTTGGTTCTATAAAAAAAATAAAATTGAAGGATCCGGGTATCATAGGTTCCACCTAATATACTAGTCTAAGAATCAAAATGGTTGATGAGCTCAATTAGGTGAATTGCATATTATTTTTTAGAATCATTCTTTAGAGAGGAGAAACAAACTAATCAAACCTTCATAAAAAAATTCAAAAATTTTCCCTAGTAGAAAATTGGACCAATATAGGAGGATCATAATCCCTCCATCTACATCATAAGGTATGGCAAAGTATATGAGACTGATAAATGCGTCTTGATTTGAATAAGCATAAGCTGACAAGATATTGGGTTGGTTCTGACATGGATAGATGCATTGACCCCTTAATTAAAGTTTAAAATTTTGGTAGTAGTTCAAAGCGACACTATCCTAGTGAGGCAAGGCCCGTCTCAAGAGAACAGCCTTTAAGAAAGAGTAGAGTTTCTGCAACCCCTTTCCAAGTTCTAAATATAAAATGGAATATATGCATAGATTTTGTCTCCGTGTGGAGACTTAAAAGAAAAACTTTGAAAGACTTGTGAAATGATCCTTTGTCTTCACTTGGGCAAAGTAAAAAACTTGAAGCACTTCACAGAATATTCCTTTTTTCAAGAGCAATAGTCTTTGAATCAATCCCGATCAGTAGATTTGAGGGAGTATGCAGGCACAAACTCAATCAAGAAAGCGTCAACTCAACTCATCCATGGCAAGATGGTCTCAACTCCCCAAAGACCTCCTTCTCCTAATTGCCCAGCGCCTGAATACCCATTTCGATCTCCTCTGTCTCCGATCAGTCTGCTCCTCCTGGCATGCTTGTGTCCCCTCCAGACCCCACCCACTCCCTTCCCGTTTCCCGATCCTTCCCACCAATGGAACCTCCTGGGGTTTATATCTTTCTAGGCGCACAATTCTGTGTCTTGGATTACCTGAATCTCACTGCCAACCCACCATCGGCTCCTGGCTGATCAAAGTTGAAGAAGATGTCCCTGATATGGCACACCTGGTGAACCCACTCTCCACATTTCAATTCAAACATCTTCCACCAAATTTCCCAAAAACTTTTGACTTTTCCAGGTTTCGGGTCTCTGAATTAGGGCAAGAGTATGTCCTTCAGTACATGAATCATCGTCCATCTGGAGAGGCTGATGAGGGGAGCTTGCACAAGGGTAAGGTTGCTTTTTCTAGCACCAGCAATGGTGAAGATTTTGTAATGCTTACAATTCATGTGTCTGGAAAATTGGCCATGTTTAGGCATGGAAACAAAAGGTTGAAAACAATTGATGATATGCCATCTTGTGATGATTTGATATTCTTTAATGGAGAATTCTATGCCGTTGATAACACTGGAAGGACTGTAGTTGTGGCCATTGGATCACCTCCAGTTCTAAGTTTGATCGCTGACTCAGTGATTGGTGGCAACAAGAAGAGCTTGGTTGAGTCCAATGGCGAATTGTTGATGGTCAACACATACTTTGATCAAGGGATTCATGGCATAATGAATAGAGCAGTCCGGTTTAAGGTTTTCAAGCTAAATCAAATTGGGCATATGTGGGTTGAGGTTGAAAACTTGGGTGATCGAATCCTGTTTTTGGGTGAGAAAAGTACATTCTCAGCTGTGGCTTCTGAATTTTGTGGGTGTGAAGGGAACTGTATTTATTATACAAACAGCTTCTTCTTCCCAAATGACCAAGAAGATGATGCATATACAGGAATAGGTATATTCAACTTAGAGAATGGTAATTTGGGGCCTTTATCGAGTTTTCCCAATTATTCCAAGGTGATTTGGTCACCGCCAGCTTGGGTTTATATCGATAATATCGGAGATATATGATGCTCCTTTGCCTGGGAAATGTACTCTCTTGAATACAAAACATTGAATTTTGTTTACAGTGTTTGCCCATTGTGTCTGTTTGACACTGATATAGAAATTCGATATTGCTCCTGTTTGATACACCCTGTTTATCTAGAAACACTCCTAAGCTAGCTATTAAGATACTAGGATTTTTTATGCCTATATGATATGATCCAATTGCTTGTATCAACACAAACCATGAGGTTATACAGCATTCTTGTTTGTTATTACATGTATTGAACTTACCTTTGATCTCATATTCAGTATTCAAATTTTGTGCTTTGTTTGTAGAAAAATGAATGAGATTCACCTTTTGACGATGTTTCTTTGTATTTCTCCTGTGAATATTCTGAGCAAATCTTAGAACTTGAGGACTATGTTAGAGGAAGTGAGCTGAACTCATATTTGGGTATTTATCTTATCACACACTTTACTATCTTTCTTAATCACTTGAAGTGAAACCTAACGTTAGATCAACACATAGCACGATCCAATAAGATATAGTGCTAGTGCCCCCAAAGGAAAAGGAAAGAAAATGATAACAAGGGTCTGCCTATAAAATCTGATGTGTGGATAACATGAAGTCATCAGAAGTTTGGTGGGAGGAGAAAGTGTAATGTGGATAACATGAATCACAAACCCAATAAGTGGATGTGATTTTTCATCCCCTCCTGCCCATTCAAATCCATTTTTCCCTTGTCCCTTGATTGCTTTATACTCTCAACTTCAACTACATTCCACCCACTCAACTCACACTTCTGTTGTTCTGGAGCCTTGCCTCCAAACAAATACATTCCCCACTCTTCCATGGCAACAACTGCTCACCTATTCTTTGAACTTCCTTCATCACTTTCAGTCTTTCTCAACAAAGATCCATCATCCTCCCCTTATTCCTCCATTCTCTGTATCAGTTCTAAGTTGAAAACTTCAGCAGCAAAATTCTGATCAAGGTACATTCCCTTCATCATAAAGTCTACAGCCACTTCCAGTGGCAGGAAAGTTGAAAGTGATGAAAAAGTAAAGCAGGTACACAGCATTGAAGAGTTTGATGAAGCTCTTTGGATGGCCAAAAACAAGCCTGTTGTTGTGGAGTATTCTGCGTGCCATAGCTATCACAGTAGTAAGATCTACCCTTTCATGGTGTAGCTTAGTCGAACTTGCAACGATGTCCAGTTCCTCCTAGTAATGGGGGATGAATCAGACAAGACTAGAGAGCTTTGCAAGAGAGAAGATATTGAGAAAGTTCCACATTTTAGCTTTGATAAGAGCATGGAAAAGATCCATGAGGAAGGAATTGGCCCTGATGAATTTGTGGGAGATATATTATACTATGGCAACAATTATTCTACTGTGGCACAGCGGCACTGCAGAGAAGACGTGGAGAAGTTGATAGGAGATCATAAGGTCGACCATATGCTTGTAGTGCTTGATGTGGGCTTGAAACATTGTGGTCCTTGTGGTACATCCAACTGTGTTGAAGCTGTCAAGGCAGATAGCAGATGCAGTTGTTTTTGCAAGGATGAATGGCGATGAGAACAATAGCTGCATGCAGTTTTTGAGGGACTTGAATGTGTTTGAAGTTCCTACATTTTTGTTTACCAGAGATGGTGAAATGTGTGGAAGATACGTGGGTTCTGGTGAAGGTGAGCTTATTGTAGAGATCCTGAAATACCAAGGAGTTCAAGTCACATGAAGACAGATCAAAGATGCCCAGTGTAGCCATAGAAATTTAAGGGGTCAGTCATTTAAAGGAGTTGTGTGTGCTTCATTTGGTTGTTTTTATTTGAGATAGAGGCTTAGGTTTCATTGAAATCTGGGAAAAAAACAGGGGATATTGAAAGTAACTTGAGAATGAAATTTCCCTTGTTCTTTTCGGAGATTCTGTAAGGAGTTGTAATATGAAAGATGGTTCAAACAAAAGGTTCAGCTCCAGTCTGTTACGCTCTATCCCTTCAAAATCATGGCTTGGTGTTTGAAGAAACTGAGAGAGGTCCTTTCCATCAGGCCAACCGAGAGAGAAGCCTTAATCTTTAATCCACCATTGACCCTGCAATTTGGCCTTCATTACTAGGAACTTGAAGTGGGAACACAACTTGGAATAGTACGGAGCAATGCTGCAGGCAGCTGAGCCTGAAATACCTCTGTGGAGTCACCTACTGCTGTGTCATACGTGGGACCTGGTCTTGGTGGTCATGCTTGGGTTTGGCCCAGATAAGCTTGATATATATTATTAATCCATTACCTAACAACTTAAAACTTAAACTTTTAGATCAACTAATACCTAACATAGTAGTAGAGTTGCCTTATGGGTGGAATAAGTCTTAATTCAAAGAGGTTGTCCAAGAGACAGGTGGCTAACGGTTAGAGCTTTTAGATCAATGGATTGCTAATGTCACTTTCTCAAAAGCATCTGGAACAATTGGGAGAGCTTATTTAATTTTCTCAATCTGTTCAGCCCAAAGAAGGTTGCCCATGAGACAAATGGGTACCTCTTAGGTCAATTGGTAGTTTATCAATGCAAAAGATCCTTTCTAGGACTTAGAGCTCACATCAGAGCCTTGCTTCCCAGAGTAGTGTTTTTCTTGTTTCATTAAGGTTACTTTAATGTTGTGTTTTTATGCTCTTTTCTTGGTGGGGGAATAGGTGAAAGGCATTCAAACATTAGGACTTAAATTCACAATAGTAGTCTTGGGACCTTACCACCTAAACCAAATGGCATCTCTATATGCATTTTTGGCATTTATATCTCTAACCCGAATCCATTTTGGATAAAAATATAATATATAAATATTCTTAATTTTATAAAATAAAAATAAAAATAATATATATGATTTTGGAACTTACCAAAAATTCACATTTGTGTTTTGAAATGAAGTGCTCATTTATACCCAAAATTGCTCCATTTCAAACACAAACAAACATGAATATGTGTGAAAATACAAAAATTCACATATATGGATCACAAATAAACAAATGGGGAATAAACCATATTCATACCCATTTGTTTTATATATGTTATTATATGGGTCACATTGTGTTTAGTGCCTTTTCTTATATGTATGTTGTGCGAGTTTAAAGTTTAAATATATTTTATAAAGGATTAATTGATTAAAAAGGATGAAAATATCCCAAATTTGTAAACTAACCTTTCGCATTTTTGAATTTGAAGAGTAATCCATTTTTGACATAAATACCTTTCAACATTTTTATTATTTACATGTGTATTTTAAAAGAAATTGTCATTTTTACAAGAAAAATATGAGGACATTTTTGTCAAAAACGGTTATTTTTTATATTGAAAAAAGGTAAAGGGTTAGTTTTTCAAAGTGAGGAAGATTTCATCCATTTTAATCGATTATCTCATTTATAAACAAGCGTCAAGAAAATATTTTTTAGATGGTTCCACCCAATATACAAGTCTGAAGATCAAAATGGTTGATGAGGCTCAATGAGGTGAATTGCCTTTTATTTTTTAGAATCATTCTTTAGATGGCAGAAACAAACTAATGAAACCTTCATAAAAAAAATTCAAAAAAATTCCCTAGTAGAAAATTAGACCAATGTAGGAGGATCATAAACCCCCACCACCTCCATCATAAGATATGACAAAAGTATATCAGATTCACAAATGCATCTTGATTTGAAAAACCATAAGCTGACAAGAGATTGGGTTGGCGCTAAGATGGTGACATGGATAGAGATGCATTGACCCTTTAATTAAAGCCTAAAATTTTGGTACTAATTCAAAGTGACACTATCCTAGGCCAGTCTCGAGAGAACAGCCTTTACGAAATCGTAGAGTTTCTGCAACCCCTTTCCGAGTTCTAATTTCTAAACATAAAATGAAATATATGCATAGATTTTGTTTCCACGTGGAGTCTTAAATGAAAAACTCTGAAACGCTTCCTTGTGGAAGTGGAATGATCCTTTGTCTTCACTTAGCCAACGTCTTCCTGAATCGAACCCAATATGTTGACTTGAGGCAAATGCACAAACTTGAAACACTTATTCACAGAATGTTCCTTTTACAAGAGCAATAGTCTTTGGATTGATCCCCATCGGTAGACTTGAGGCAGTATTCAGGCAAAAACTCAATCAAGAAAGCTTCAACTCAACTCATCCATGGCAAGATGGTCTCAACTCCCCAAAGACCTCCTTCTCCTAATTGCCCAGCGCCTGAATTCCCATTTCGATCTCCTCTGTCTCCGATCAGTCTGCTCCTCCTGGCATGCTTGTGTCCCCTCCAGACTCCATCCACTCCCTTCCCGTTTCCCGATCCTTCCCACCAATGGAACCTCCTGGGGTTTATATCTTTCTAGGCGCACAATTCTGTGTCTTGGATTACCTGAATCTCACTGCCAACCCACCATCAGTTCCTGGCTGATCAAGGTTGAAGAAGATGTCCCTGATATGGCACACCTGGTGAACCCACTCTCCACATTTCAATTCAAACATCTTCCACCAAATTTCCCAAAAACTTTTGACTTTTCCAGGTTTCGGGTCTCCGAATTAGGGCAAGAGTATGTCCTTCAGTACATGAATCATCGCCCATCCGGAGAGGCTGATGAGGGGAGCTTGCACAAGGGGAAGGTGGCTTTTTCTAGCACCGGCAATGGCGAAGATTTTGTAATGATTACAATTCATGTGTCTGGAAAGTTGGCCATGTTCAGGCATGGAAACAAAAGGTTGATATTAATTAATGATACGCCATCTCCTTGTGATGATTTGATATTCTTTAATGGGGAATTCTATGCCATTGATAACACTGGAAGGACTGTAGTTGTGGCTATTGGATCACCTCCAGTTCTAAGTTTGATCGCTGATTCAGTGTTTGGTGGCGACAAGAAGAGCTTGGTTGAGTCCAATGGCGAATTGTTGATGGTCGATACATACTTTGGTCAGGGGATTCATCGCCGAATGAAGAGAGCAGTTCGGTTTAAGGTTTTCAAGCTAGATCAAATTGGGCATATGTGGGTTGAGGTCGAAAGCTTGGGTAATCGAATCCTGTTTTTGGGTGAGAAAAGTACATTCTCGGCTGTGGCTTCTGAATTTTGTGGGTGTGAAGGGAACTGTATTTACTATACAAATACCTTCTTCTGCCCAAATGGGCAAGGAGATAATGCATATACAGCAATAGATATATTCAATTTAGAGAATGGTAATATGGGGCCTTTATTGAGTTTTCCTGATTATTCCAAGGTGATTTGGCCTCCACCGGCTTGGGTTTACACTGATAATATTGGAGGTATATGATGCTCCTTTGCTGGAGAAATGTACTCTCTTGAATACTGATGCTTTGAATTTTGTTTACAGTGTTTGCCCATTGTGTCTGTTTGACAGTGATAGAGAAATTTGATATTGCTCCTGTTTTATAGACCCTGTTTATCAAGAAACTCTCCTAAGCTAGCTATTAAGATACTGGGTTTTTTTATGCGTATATGATATGATCCAATTGCTTGTATCAACACAAACCATAAGGCTATGCGACATCTTTGCTTGTTGTTACAGGTATTCAACTTAGCTTTGATCTTATATTCTGTATTCAAATTTTGTGCTTTGTTTGTAGAAAAGTGAATGAGATTCACCATTTGACGATGTTTCTTTGGATTTCTCCTGTGAATATTCTGAGCAAATCTTAGAACTTGAGGACTATGTTAGAGGAAGTGAGCTGAACTCATATTTGGGTCCTTATCTTTATCACACACTTTACTATCTTTCTTAATCACTTGAACTGAAACCTAACGGTAGATCAACGCATAGCACTATCCAAAGGTATAAGATATAGTGCTAGTGGCCCCTGAAAGAAAGGGAAAGAAAATGACAACAAGGGTCTGCCTAGAAAATCTGATGTGTGGATAACAGGAAGTTATCATAAGTTCGGTGGGAGGAGAAGTGTATTGTGGATAACATGAACCACAAACCCAACAAGTGGATGTGATTTTTCATTCCCTCCTGCCCATTCAAATCCATTTTGTCCTTGTCCCTTTACTGCCTTCTACTCTCTACTTTTAAGTATATTCCACCCACTCAACTTCACACTTCTGTTGTTCTGGAGCTTAATCGAAACTTGCAACGATGTCCAGTTCCTCCTAGTAACTGGGGATGAATCAGACAAGACTAGAGAACTTTGCAAGAGAAAGAATTGAGAAAGTTCCACATTTTAGCTTATATAAGAGCATGGAAAAGATCCATGAGGAAGGAATCGGCCCTAATGAACTCATGCGAGACGTATCATACTATAGAGATAACTATTCTTCTGTGGCACAGCTGCACTGCAGAGAAGACATCAAGAAGCTAATAGGAGATCATGATGTCGACCATAAGCTCATAGTGCTTGATGTGGGCTTGAAACATTGTGGTCCTTGTGTGAAGGTATATCCAACTGCGCTGAAGCTGTCAAGGCAGATGGCAGACAATTATTTTTGCAAGGATGAACGGTGATGAGAATGATAACTGCATGCAGTTCTTGAGGGACATGAATGTCGCTGAAGTTCCTACATTCTTGTTTGTCAGAGAGTGAAATCTATGGAAGATACGTGGGTTCTGGTAAAGGTGAGCTTGTTAGAGAGATCTTGAAATACCAGGGAGTTCAGGTCACAAGAAAACGCATCAAAGATGCCCCAGTGTAGCCATAGAAATTTAAGGGGTCAGTCATTTAAAGGAGTTGTGTGTGCTTCATTTGGTTTTTTATTTGAGTTGAGAGGCTTAGGTTTCATTGAAATCTGGGAAAAAAACAAGGGATATTGAAAGTAACTTGAGAATGAAATTTCCCTTTCCTTGTTCTTTTCTGAGATTTTGTGAGGGTTGCAATATGAAAGATGGTTGAAGCAAAAGCTTCAGCTCCAGTCTGATGCACTCCCCCCCTTCAAAATCATCGCATGGGGTTTGAAGAAACTGAGAGAGGCCCTTTCCATCAGGCTAACCGGGAGAAAAGGGTTAAGGGAAGCCTTAATCTTTAACCCTCCATTGGCCCTGCAATTTGGCCTTCATTACTAGGTACTTGAAGTGGGAACACAACTTGGTATAGTACAGAGCGCAGCTGCTGGCCTCTGAGCTTGAAATACCAGTGTGGAGTCACTTACTGCTGTGGCATTCCTGAGGCCTGGTCTTGGGTTTGGCCTATAAAAGTTTGATATATATTATTGATCCATTACCTAACAACTTACAACTTAAAAACTTTTAGATCAATTGGTAGCTAACATAGTATTAGAGTTGCTTTATGAGTGGTGTAAGTCTTAATTCAAAAAGGAGGTTGTCCATGAAACAGGTCCATAATGGCTGAAGCATTTAGATCAGTGGATACCTAAATAATGTAACTTTCTCAAATGCGTCCTGGAACAATTGGGAGCTTATTTATTTTTCTCAGTTTATTCAGTCCAAAGAAGGTTGCCCATGAGACAGGTACCTTTTTAAGTCAATTGGTAGTTTTAAATTGCAAAGGATCCTTTCCTTGACTTAAAGCTCTCATCACACCCTTGCTTCCTATCCAAAGTACTCTGTTTTGAAGAATCCCAAATTTTGTTCTCTTTATTCTTTGTTTCGTTAGTGTTACTGTAATGTTGTTTTTTTTATGTTTTTTTCTTGCTGTGGGTAAATAGGTGAAAGGCATTCAAACATTAGGACTTAAATTCATGGCAGTTGTCTTGGGACCTTGCCACCTAAGCCAAAGGGTATCTCCATTTGTATTTTTTGTCTTTAGATCTCAAACCCGGTTACTTGAATCGATTTTGGATAAAAATATGATGTATAAGTATTCTTAATTTTATAAAAATATTAATAATAGATGTTGCTTTGTACTTTACCAAAAAAAATCATATATGTGTTTTGAAAAGGAGTCCTCATTTATACCCACAAAAAAACTCCTTTTCAAACACAAGTAGACACAAACATACGTGTAAAATACAAAAATTCATAGATATGGATCACAGATAAATAGATGAGAAATAAACAGAATCCATACCCGTTTATGTACGGACAACGCATATGAAAATACACAACCTTGAGCTTTCATTTTTCTTAGAAGCTTAAGTTGTTAGGATATGGTGCAATATATTTCAAGCTGATATCAATTATCAAATGCAACCAAACTGAGAAATGGAGGAATGAATGGTATCAGGTGACAAAACCCATTATATAAAACCTTAGAACTAGGAAATTTAATTAGAACTCAACCATTGTCGTTCACATTTGGCCTATGATCCTCTGGCATCAGGTTCCAACTCCTCTCACCCACCATATTTTCTTGAGGAATGCCACCTATTCTTCACCATTCTTTATTGGCAACTTCTAGTTTTCCATGAAATGTCCACTGCCATTACCAAATACTTAACCAATCTCAGATATTATAAACAGTCCCCCACCTTTCAAGTATGCGCGTTTCTTCAGCTATTCCTGCGTAAAGATCGGGTTTCCATGTGAGGAGGCGGTGAGATTTGGACCCATTACTTGATATAAATGCAGAGAATGTGATGAAAACTCATTGTATAGTCAATAAACTAATCAAGAAAAGCTACTAACTTAGCTTAACAGTACAAACACGGATCTCCATCTTTAGACAAATGAGCCCTAGCCCTCATCCATTTACATTAAGCTCCTCATTGACTCTGTTAAACTTCTCATGTCTACTACTGATCTCTGAGCTGGGTGAATGGGGTTTTTCGGAAATCTTCCAACAAAGTCAAATGCTGCCATTTTTCATATCTGGGGTCCCAGGTTTCACTCCGAAACTGTTTCTATTACGATCCTTAGGTGGGTGCCATTTCTATATAAAGGCTCAATGGTACCAGAGCTTTTAGGTCAGATAAGAAGAAAATGGAGATGGGATTGAGGGCTGCAGAAGGGAAGGCTTCACAGAAGAAAGAGCTTCGTCTTTGGAGAGCAATGGGGCAAAAGGGTGTGAAGGGCAGTCTGCTGGAAGCCATAGCCCAAGTGAATGGAGGAAGTCATGTTGTTTCCCATAGTGATGAAGATGGGGTGTTGAGGATGAAGATTGTAGTAAAGAAACAAGACCTAAAGCAGATGCTTGAAGTGATGAGAGGTGGCAAAAGCAGTGCCCATCAACCATCCCCGTCGTTAGAACAACGCCTGAATCTTCTTCGAAGAAAGCATGTTTTAAGAGGCAACCAATCTAACAGAAGCCGCCGGAGTTCATGGAGGCCTGCACTCCATAGCATCCCTGAGGAGCTTTGATATGCCAAAAGGATATCTCGGTTTCATTTCAAAACAAAATGATCATCATCAATTCAGTAATTATAAACCAATGTTTATAGTATACTTAGCATGTGTTTCCATTGTAACCTCTACGTACATTTCATTTCATGAGAAAATGATCACCATCTTATCAGAAATGTAACCTGACCTTTAGGGCTTAGTTTGATTTCTGCAGTCATCTATTATCTCTCTAAGGAAAAAAGTTTAAGCTACGGAAGGGTCACCCATTGGGTTATAAAATTTAGATCATTGGATAAAGATGCAAATAATGATATCAAATTATAAAAGAATGAGATTATATACATCAGAGCGAGATCGATATAAAACAAGATATCGCTAATGCATTTTTTCTCAAATATTTGGTATTACATTATGCAATTTTAAAGAAAATTAAGGACATTTATTCACGGGGTAAATATGATTTTTTAAATATTAAAAACATTTATTTTTTGTATTTTTTAGAAAAGTATGTATAAAGGTTACTTACATGAAATAGCATCACTATTTGGTTAATGACAATTTTGCTTCCCGTCTAGTCTAACGACATAGCATGTGCTTAACCCTTCAAAATCACCTATTTTATTGTGATTTATGTGTAGAAGAATCATGCGACGATATGAAAGTACTAATTAATACTGATTATTTAGCATTATGGCCATGTTAGTTAATATATATATGTGAAAAATTACTTAAATTACTCATAGGAATTGTTCATTTTTTTCGATTTAAGGGTCATACTCTTGCTAACATGGGTACCCATGTTAACGAGTAAATGAATATTCGTGTTATCTTGAATACAAGACTTTCTGTTTTAAGAAGGGAATCTTTCTATTAAACGCTCGCCTCTTAAAAGAAGAGACGTGATGGGAAACCTTCCTATAAAGAAAGCGCTTGCCTTTTGCCTTTTACAAAACATAACAAAAGTCCACTAAATCTAAATTAGTTTTATTTAGCCCAAATGTTTCTTACGCCGACACCTACATTTATTCTTGGCATCTGCGACACAACATTTCTTAGTGTTTTGTACGTGTGGCAGGAGGTGATTGGTAGTCCATTTTCTCACCGTTTCGAAAAAGAATCCTTTAAACTTTTGATTATGAATTGGGTAGTTGAACACAACCGAAAATGTCACCATCGAGTAATACGTTACATGAGCGACAAAACAAGCACATGACTCATAATTTCATGCCTATTTTTCCGCACCAACGAGTCAATACTTGCCCATTGGCCCCTCCATCCTGCAGATTTTGATTCATGAAGTATAGAGATTAACCAGAATTGTTAAAATCAACTGCATGGTCATAGCTTGAAAGTTAGGTTGGATTAGCAGACGAGGAGCCATGGTCATGCCACTGCGGAGCTGCCTGATGCTCCATATCTTTTCCTCTTTCATCACTTTCTGAATTAAAGCAACAAAAGAGACGAGGGTTGATAGAAAAGAGTTTGATGATGTAGCAAATATTAAACGGTTTGAAGAATATTGAGTTTATGCTAAAATTAATAATGACTTTTGACTCGGGGTAATAGTTTATATAAAAATTTATTGCCTCTCTTACTGAAAATGTGAACATGTGCAGTGGACAAAGGGCAAGTATGCATACCTGAACCAGCCGGCCATGGAGACCATGGATAAACGGAGACGGCCATCGACTTATATGTCAGACACATGGCTCTGCAAGGCTCAGTCTTCTCCCACAGAAGCTGATTTTGGGTCTCGATGCCAGGCTATTCTGAATTTTATGATGTGAATTTTTTTCTAAACAATATTTTTAAAGAATTTTTTGAAATCTTATTACTGGTGTTTGAATTCGAGAAAGTACTAAAAAAAAAAATATTAAGAAAAACAATTTTTTTAATATTTGATTATCTTATTAGAAAAAAAAATCAAATATAATTAAAATTAATTAAAATTTTCGATATTTTTAAATTATTTAATTTTTATATGAAATAATTAAAATAAGTAAAAAGATTTTGAAGTAATATTTATAAATAATCATTAGTTTTAAATCTATTTTTTATTTGTTTTTCTTCTATCTGTTTTTTTATTTCTTTTCCTTATATTTTCCTTTAAATTTCTCACACACCAAACATAAACTAAAGGTTATATATATGCTTCCAAGAAAGTTTGAAGGAAAAGAAAATAAAGAAAATTTATTAAAAATAAATTTGTTTAGTTATTTGTGGAAAAGTTATGGGGAAAAAAAATTAAATTATGATGGAATACATTTTTGTCAAACTCTTTTTTTTTTTTTCATATTTTTTAAAATATTTTTTTATTTATATATCTAAATAAAATCATTTTTTAATATTTTTCTAGAACCTCCTCTGTTCCTAATAAAATAGATTTGGAAAAAAAAATTAAAATAATAATAATTTAACTTAATTTTCATTTTTTCTTTTTAATACATATAAAATAAAAAGATTTACTTCTCATAAAAATAAATTGTAAAAATTTGTAATATATATGTATTTTTAATACAATTAAAGAATTTTTTTTTTTTTAAAAAAAAAGGAATAGAATAGATGTAAAATAAAAAGTAAAACCCATTTTTATTAGTTGAGAGAGGTGTTTCTTGCCGGACACATTACCAGAATTAACGGTAATACTCCACCCGCCAAAAATGGAGAAATCACCACCCATGGATTTGCAGGTTTTGCATTCCAACGGCTACTTCTCCAGTGCCTGAAAATTTCGAACTCCAAACCAGCTGAAGATGGCTTCAACCTTCCCTCACACCTACTTCTACAATTCCAAACGACCCAGAAACGCTTCGAGGGAAAAACGAGCCCGAACCCCACAAACAAACCCGGACACTGACCTAATACTGAAGCCACGGATCTTCAAAACAGCCCGAAGTAAGAGAAATCAATCGTTTTTGGTTGAACGAAACAGTGTCTCGCTCACTAGAGCTCTTTCCTCGTATGTGGAACGTGGGTACATGAAGAATGCACTCGACCTGTTTGAGAATATGCGTCAGTGTGATACTTTCATTTGGAATGTGATGATTAGAGGGTTTGTTGATAATGGATTGTTTTGGGATGCGGTTGATTTTTACCATAGAATGGAATTCGGAGGGGTTAGAGGTGATAATTTCACTTACCCGTTTGTGATAAAGGCGTGTGGTGGGTTGTATGATTTGGCAGAAGGAGAGAGGGTTCATGGGAAAGTGATTAAGAGTGGGTTGGATTTGGATATTTATATTGGGAATTCACTTATTATTATGTATGCGAAGATTGGGTGTATTGAGTCTGCGGAGATGGTGTTCCGGGAAATGCCTGTTAGGGACTTGGTTTCTTGGAATTCTATGATTAGTGGGTACGTTTCAGTTGGGGATGGTTGGAGATCACTGTCGTGTTTTCGTGAAATGCAAGCATCTGGTATTAAACTGGATAGGTTCAGTGTGATTGGCATACTTGGTGCTTGTTCGCTTGAGGGTTTTCTGCGAAATGGGAAGGAAATTCACTGCCAAATGATGCGAAGTAGGCTTGAATTGGATGTCATGGTTCAGACATCACTGGTAGACATGTATGCAAAATGTGGTAGGATGGATTATGCAGAGAGGTTGTTTGATCAAATTACTGATAAAAGCATTGTGGCATGGAATGCTATGATAGGTGGATATTCTCTAAATGCACAATCCTTTGAGTCATTTGCTTATGTGAGAAAGATGCAGGAGGGTGGAAAATTGCATCCTGATTGGATTACAATGATAAACTTGCTCCCTCCTTGTGCACAGTTAGAAGCAATCTTGCTGGGTAAATCTGTTCATGGCTTTGCAATTAGAAATGGGTTTCTCCCTCATCTGGTCTTGGAGACCGCTCTGGTAGATATGTATGGAGAGTGCGGAAAGCTGAAACCAGCAGAATGTTTGTTTGGTCAAATGAATGAAAGGAATTTGATATCTTGGAATGCCATGATCGCTTCTTATACGAAAAATGGGGAGAACAGGAAGGCCATGACACTGTTCCAAGATCTTTGCAACAAGACTCTTAAACCAGATGCAACTACAATTGCTAGCATCCTGCCCGCCTATGCCGAGTTAGCCTCATTGAGAGAGGCAGAACAAATTCATGGTTATGTCACGAAATTGAAGCTTGATTCAAATACCTTTGTCTCTAATTCTATTGTTTTTATGTATGGAAAATGTGGGAATCTCCTGAGAGCAAGGGAAATTTTTGATAGGATGACTTTTAAGGATGTCATTTCATGGAACACGGTCATTATGGCTTATGCCATTCATGGGTTCGGGAGAATTTCCATTGAATTGTTCTCTGAGATGAGGGAAAAGGGCTTTGAACCTAATGGCAGTACTTTTGTTTCCTTGTTATTATCTTGTAGTGTTGCTGGCTTGGTCAATGAAGGGTGGGAATACTTCAATTCAATGAAAAGGGACTACAATATCAATCCGGGAATAGAGCATTATGGTTGTATACTTGATCTTATTGGTCGCACCGGGAATCTTGACCATGCCAAGAATTTCATTGAAGAAATGCCACTGGCTCCCACAGCCAGAATATGGGGATCTTTGTTGACTGCAAGTAGAAACAAAGGAGACGTAGAGTTAGCTGAAATTGCAGCTGAGCACATTTTATCCCTGGAACACGACAATACTGGTTGTTATGTCTTGCTTTCTAATATGTATGCTGAAGCGGGGAGGTGGGAAGATGTGGAGCGGATTAAATTTCACATGAAGAAAGAGGGATTAGAAAAATCAGTTGGATGTAGTGTGGTTGACCTCAGTAGTAAGACTTTCAGGTTCGTGAATCAAGATCGGTCCGACAATGAAATCAACATGGTCTATGATGTGTTAGATATCATCTCAAAGAAGATAGGAGAAGATGTTTATGTTCATAGTCTCACCAAGTTCAGACCATCTGATTTGGAGAAAAAAAGAGCAAACTCAGCAAAAAGTCACAGTTTGAGGTTAGCAATTTGCTTTGGCTTGATCTCAACAACTATTGGAAACCCTGTTCTTGTAAGAAAAAACATTAGAATATGTGAAGCTTGCCATAGATTTGCAAAGAGGATTTCAGAGACAACTAAAAGAGAGATAATAGTCAGGGATTCAAAGATCTTTCACCACTTCAATGGTGGGCATTGTTCATGTGGAGATTATTGGTGACCAGAGTAGTTTCAAAAACATTTTCTTTGGTAATTAACACGATGTAAACATCTCTTCATCCATGTATTTATTGTATCACAGGAGTAATGAAATTAATCTGTTTCATCTTGGGTTCAGAATCCACCACATTTTTCAGAGTTTCTCCACTTCTTTTCTTCTTGTTGCTTACCCAAATCTGAGGTTTTCTTGCAGACAACCCAGCATGGCAGAAAGTCATGGATGATTGAAACATGGATCCATCCAAAAAAAGGTTCACAACAGAACAGCTGAGCTCCAAGCCTTGGTCATCCAAAAAAATGAGGAGATGAGCCTAAGCTTCAAGGTACTGGTTCAGTAGATGTGACACCCCAAACCCTGGGGTCAAGCTCACCATGGTCAATCCAAAGCCCAACACTCAAATGTGACTAACTGTAAGCTAACTACCTTAAACTGAACAATAATCCTAGGATAAATACTAAACTAAAAGACATTAAATTTAAACTAATTGTTACACAATAAGGAGAATGGGCAATAAAAAAACGGAATAAGAACATAGATTTACGTGGAAAGCCCTAGGTGGGAAAAACCACAAGCATAGGAAAAGGAAATCCACTATATCAAAATATTGGTACAAGATGAGGGAATTGCGAGCGATTATATATATATATATATGTGTGTGTATCAAAGTAATTAACAAAACACGTCCATATCGCTACCACCACAAATCCTCCAAAAAATCTCATATTTATAATTTCATCACATATATTGCATTGCAAGCTTTTCAAGTTAGATCAAATAAAATTCGAATCATCAAACTCTAACACTAATTAACAACAAAATCAACAAATAATTGGTCAAAGCAGTTTTAATTAATCACCCTATAAATTGTAAATAATTAGGGGTCTTATCATGAGCTTGGATCGAGTAAGGAAAGAAGTTTCTGATTCTGACTTAAAACGGATAATATTTATAGAAAAAAGAACGGGTGACCAAACCATCTTACACGACTTGAAACTCATATGAATCAAGGTAAAATTGACTTGCTCAAAACCTTCAAATAATTTGATTATTTTTTTAAAAAAAAATTAATTAAATAAAAATTTGGTTCACAATGATCAAGTTAGTCAAAACCCAATTACGAAAATTCAAAACCTTTATGAAAAGAAGAAAAGAACACAAAGAAAAAAACCAAAAACCCAAGTCTTGTTTTTTTTATTTCGTTTCTTTTTCCCTTCAACCAAACAACAGAACATGATGCTAAAGTTTTCTTTCTTTGAATTATAAGAGGACAAAACTTGTAGCTGTGGAAACGTATTTAATAGTCTATCCAAAACTGTTGGGCCAATAAACAAATCTATTTAATAATAATTGTGTAGTCTACTGGTTTATCATCCAAAATTTTTTAATTACAAATTTCTCTTGCAATAATAAAAAAAACTGACACCTCATCTCTTGACAAATTATTAAAACAAAAAATATTAAAATTCTAATGTCACTACCTAAATTAATATTTAAAAATTTATTAATATTATCGAATAAAAAAGATAAGTAATGTTTGTATTTTTACTTAATAGAAAAAAATTAAAATATTTAATTTTTTCTATTCAGTTTAAAATAAGTTATAACCCACTAATATAATTAAAACGAATTTATTATTAATAGGTTCAGTTTAGTTATATTAGTTAATATCAACAAGTTATATTTAATTAAATAAAAAAAATTAAATTTTATTAATTTTTTCTATTTAATTAAAAAAACAAACATCACCTTAGGTCTAAATATAAAATAGGCTCTTTGATGAAAAATAATAAAGAGTAAATTTTAAATAAAAAAACTTTTTTTTAATCAAAGTTTGTTAAACCTATTTCCAAATTCTTTTAAAAAGGTACTTTCTAAATAAGCTTCCCAACACTATTATCAAATGAAAACACTTTTGATATAAAAATATATAAAAGTTTCGTTTGTTAGCGATTTTAAAAGTATTTTTAACCTAAAATGTATTTAAAAAAATAGGTATTTGATAAGATTTAGGAAATATTTTTAAAAATAGGTATTTGATAAGATTTAGAAAATATTTTTAAAAATATAAAAAATTACTTTTGGAGAACCGCTTAGATGATTATCTCAAAAATGCTTTCAAAGAACACTTTCACTTCTACTAAAACCAAAAGAGTAAAAAATATTGTAAACAAGCTTTTTAAGATAAATATTTTTATAAATCATTATTAAGAAAATCATATTTCATCTTAAAATATGAAATATTAAGAGAAGATATTTCGATGAAGCATTAAAATTGCTTCCATTATTTTAATTTATTCTAATAATCCACTTTAGGAAATAAAGCACATATATATGATTTACCTTCAACTCACATTTATACCAAAAATTAGGGAAAGAAAAGGACAGAAATAAAATAATAATCATGGTTTTTTTTTTGCTTTCAATACATCCAATAAAATTTGCCCTATCGTTAATCTATGTACAAACTTTACACGTCACCCACCTAACAAATCATTCAAAATAAATTTAAAAAAAAAAAATCAAAGATCTCCATCTAAAATCTGAAATCTCTGTCTACCAGTCAAAACTAAAATTCAAAAAAAATATATATAGTCCAAAAAAATAGAAAAAACCCACATGTCAACTTTTGTCGTCATCATCATCCTCGTCATCGTCATCAATATTCTCGGACTCGTCTCTATTACCAAAAAAGCCCTCAACTGCTCCGCTAATCAAGGCCAAAACGACGTCGTTTAAAAACCCAAGACACCCCACCCCACCTCCACACCCGCACTTGTCCTTCAACGCTGCCCAGACTCCCCGGCGACCCGACTCCGGCACCGCGGTCATCGGCCTTAGATAAGCCCACGCGCCCTTCTGCACAAGTGGGTTTTTGATGGGTATCTCCTCCCAGCTCTGCCTCCTCGAATAAGACGGCGACACTACCGCTGGCGCCGCTGCCGGCAATATGTCCCTCAGACTTGTGTACGTGATAGCTTGCAGAGACACCATCTCCACGTCGGAGCCGTGGTAGCCGTTGGGCAGCGGATGGAAGCCAGAGGTGTGGGAGTGGAATGAGAATTGAAGATCAGAAACTTCCTTAATTGAACCCATTCCTTTTTTACATAAACGGAAATCAAGTCTTGGTGGGAAAGAATTCTGCTCTAATTTGCATATACAGATTTGGAAAGTTTTGCAGAGGTTGACGGAGAGGATGGGAGAGAGTGTAGATGAGAACTATCAGCTTGGGAGACTGAATTTGCTGAGAATATAAAGATTTGGCTTTAATATGACAATGTCACTCACGATGGAGACGATGGAGATAGAGAGAGCTCATGGGGAATAGTAAAACAGACAACGACGAACTTTTTGTTTTCCCTCTTTTTAACTGATTTTTTTGCATATTTATGATGATAAATTAAGAAAAAATAATTTTTATTTTTATTTTTATTTTTATTTAAATAAATTGGAAGTTTTAGGATTTTTATTCAACGACTATTGATTTTGTCTATGATACTTCAATTTTGAGCAAAGATAACTTCAAGCGGAACTCATGGCAATAACCGCATCCTAACCTCTTTTGAAAATATCCCAAAGTTTTACTAGTTGTAGTCAATAATTAAATACAAAAAAAAATTATTAAAATTAATTAAAACGAAAATAAAAATCATGACTTTTCTTCTTTATTTATTTATTTTTTTTAAGTCTTTTTTATCCCTTACTATATTTAATTGACCGAATAAAAGACATGATAACATATTTGGTCTTGGATTAAATAATTATATATTCAATCAAACCTTCAATAGATAAATAATGAGATATATTATGAACATTTTCTTTTATATATCTTCACTATCATATATATTAATGCTAATCTAAGATATAAGATATACATATTTCATATATTATAAATTTTTTCTTTTTTTTATCAATTTTTTAACTCATTTTACAAAATAAAACTTTTTAAAATTAAATTAAATTTTTGGTTAAAAAACACCTAAAAATGAATTTATAAAATATTATATATATTATTTTTTATGGAATGACTTATCAATTCTTTATCCAAGAAACAGTGTAAGTAATGTTTTAATTTTGTAAAAAAAAAATTTAAATTTTTTTAAACAGTTGATTTTTCTTCAAAAACACTTTTTAAACAAAGTACTTTTTAAAAATGCTATCAAACAGATTCTCAAATGAACTTAAATTATGTTTAGTATAGTGCTTTTAGAAAACGTTTGTAATATAAAAAATAAAAATTTAAAATTAGTCACAAGTTTCAAAGAATACTTTTAAACAATTAAAAATCACTTTTAGTACTTCATGAAGAAATATTTTAAGGATGATTCTAAAAAAAAAAACATTTCAAAACAACGCATTCATTAAAAACATTTTAAGTAAAAGTACTAAGATTTCGTTTAATAGTGATTTTAGTAAGTGTTTTTAATATTTTTAACATTTTAAATTTTTTATCTTTTTAAGTGTTAAGAATGATAGAAATTTTTTCTACAATCACTATCAAATGTAGTCTTAAAGTGCGTTTCGTAATGATTTCAATAAATGTTTTTGCCATTTCTAATACTTAAAATATAAAAAATTTAAAGTGTAAGAAATATTATAAATACTTCTTAAAATCACTGACAAATACACATTAAAAAACACATTCTTAAACCTGCTTGATGTTATTTTAATGGGATAGAAGTCTTTTCTTATATAAATTAAGTATTTGATAAAATTTTGAAATTCACTTTTAAAAATCTAAAGAATCACTCTTCTAATCTAAAAGTACTTGATAAAATTTTGAAATTCACTTTTAAAAATCTAAAGAATCACTCTTCTAATCTAAAAGTACATTCTTAAACCTAACGGAAGTCTTTTCTTATAGAAATTAAGTATTTGATAAAATTTTGAAATTCATTTTTAAAAATATAAAAATCACCCTTCTAATCTATCAACAATTGTTGGGTGAGTGATTCTCTTAAAATCTTTTTTTATTATTATTATTATTATTATATTGTTACCCAAAACCATTATCAAATTTTTATTTTTTATTTTTATTTTTTATGTCCAAACAGTAAGCTAATCTCCTTACAAAACATTTCTAACGAAAACGCTACTTATTATAGGACCACAAGGCTCAGGGAGAATCTAGTCATGACTTGACCTAGTCTAGTTTACCCCAAGGCAAGCGGACCGTGCCGTGCCCAGCCCAGCACATCATGAAAACGGGCCCTGCTTAGCGCTATGTAAGTGGGAAATGGGCCTTACTTGGCCCAAAATTCATCTTACTACGTCGATGTTGGTGGGCCTATATCAATTTTAACCTACTTAGGCGCCTCTCTCCTTTTACTCTTTTATTTTATTCTTCATTTTGCTGACCATCACAATCAGAATGAACTACGAAGGATTAGAAATTTTTTATTTCTCTTTTTGCTTTGTGGAGCCACCACGTGCCATTCACTTGAGAATGCTTCAGCTTTTTTAGGCAAGAGGTGGATACACTAAAGAATCAAAACGACGTCGTTCACTCAATCTTTCAAGACCCAACCAACTGTCTTTTCCACTTTGATCCAACATCAACTACCAAAAAAATCCGCATCTCAGCCTCTCTATAATCCTCTGATTCACCAGCTCTGAGTTTCAAAATCTGCGGTTCATAGAATTCCAAGAAAACCAGAGATGGGGTTATCTGGATTGACGCCAAAACGCTGTTGAAGTAATGCCAAAAAACTCTGTAAAGTAATGCTAAATCGATGGTTTTATGGTGTGTCGGCACAGCATTTCCTCTGAAGAGGACGCGTGTTGACCCACCTCTACGGCCCGTTCGTGATATTATGACACAGCCACCAAACCCACTTTACCCCTTTAATGGTTAGCTGTTAGCACCACTATCTTGTTTTTCTTGTAGTCCGGAGCCCCTTCTCCTCAAATTTGGTTGTTGGGTTTGTAAATTGTGTATCAAATTTGTGGGTTTGGTGGTTTGACGACGAGGTATTCGTTCTTTGGTTGATTTTTTTATTTTATTTTTTCTTTTTCCTTTCTTCTTTTTCTTCCCAGTTGGAGTAAACTCGTGTTCTGTCTTTTATTTTTCTGCTTGTAAATGGACCGACGAAGTGTGTTTTACCTGCTAATTGAAGGGTTTGAAGGAAATCCATTTTCGTTTGTGTATAACTTTCAAGTGCTCTGTGTCTGTGTTTTCTGTTTTTGGATGTGTTTGTTATTCTCTGAGTGAAAATACAGTTGCTGTGGTAGTCAGGATTTGTTGTATCATGCAAAGGAGGAAGATTACCACAGATTCTCAGTACTATGACAGAAAGGGGATTGCAAAATGGTGAAGGTCTTTTCAAATTATAGTTTTGAGAACACCTACATTTTGTTGCGCCGTGGCTTTGATTATTAGTATGACCGATATTTTCCAAAATTTTCTTGGGAAATCTTTCCTCTGTGAGATTGTTGAGGATTATGTTACCACTGGTGCAGAACCCATGATTTGGGTGTGGCTTGTTGGAAAACCAAGCTTGAAACTCAATTTTGAGATTGAATGGCTTGATTGTGGAACAAGATTGTTTGGAAATCAAGCCAAGCTTTTCGGGAGCTTTCTGTTGCTCAATTAGAAGGGTAGGGCAGGGTGGGGAGGTAAGTAGATAGGGTATGTATGTGTAGTTACTAGTAATTGAGAAGCCTATTTATTAGGTGGATTGGAATTTGGTCGTGTGCTGAAAATGAGTAAAGCCGAAGAAAATTATTAATTACCTGTTGTGAGTAGTGTGTCAAATATGCTTTTAATTACCTGTTGGCTCCGATGATTTGTCTATTTTGGTGTATCTGGGGCAAGGAAATCCTAGGACTTTTCAGGTGGAGGAGATGTCCGACCAAAGTCTGAACTATTAGAGTGGTCTCAACGGGTTTTGGAATTTTGGATGTCCAGGTGGAGGAGACGTCTGACCAAAGTCTGAAGTATTAGAGTGGTCTCAACGGGTTTGGAATTTTGGATGTCCTTAACGGAGACTAGCCTCCCTATTGTAGGTCATGCAGCCTAGTTGGGTTTTGTTTGTAAATTGTCAGTATACATAGGGTGTGCCCCCTATTTGTAGGTGTTTATCAATTCAATCTGCCGTCGTCTATCAAAAAATAAATAAAAAATCCTGGAATTCACTTTATTTTCTGATCTAAAAGTTTAATGTTTTTCTTCATTTTCTTCATCATTTACTCCTTTGCGAATTTGATATTGGATGCAGAAACAGAGGAATTTAACAAATCAGCAAACTTCTGTCCAAATGCGGAATGCTGAATATGTGGGTTTGGAGGACGATGCTTCTCCCAAGTATGATAACTTCAAGAAGGTTTCCATTATACCTCTTGTTTTCCTTATCTTCTATGAGGTCTCTGGGGGTCCGTTCGGTGTTGAAGACACTGTCCAGGCAGCTGGCCCCCTTTTAGCTCTTCTTGGCTTTCTGCTTTTCCCAGTTATATGGAGCATCCCAGAAGCCTTAATAACTGCAGAAATGGGTACAATGTTCCCGGAGAATGGTGGATATGTGGTTTGGGTTTCTTCGGCTTTGGGCCCCTATTGGGGTTTTCAGCAAGGTTGGATGAAGTGGTTGAGTGGAGTCATTGATAATGCGCTATACCCAGTTCTGTTTCTAGATTATCTGAAATCAGCAATCCCAGGTTTAGAAGGTGGGTTGCCTAGGATAATAGCGGTTCTAGCTTTGACTCTGGCTCTCACTTACATGAACTACAGAGGTTTGACCATTGTGGGATGGGTTGCTGTGCTATTAGGAGTGTTCTCAATTCTTCCTTTTGTCGTTATGGGACTGGTGGCAATTCCTGAACTGGAGCCTTCAAGATGGTTTGTTATAGACCTGCACAATGTAAACTGGGGTTTGTATTTAAACACTCTCTTCTGGAATCTGAACTACTGGGACTCAATCAGTACTCTTGCAGGAGAGGTGGAGAACCCCAATAAAACTCTACCAAAAGCTCTTTTTTATGCTCTTATTTTGGTTGTTCTAGGGTATTTTGTTCCTCTTCTGGTTGGTACAGGAGCTATACCACTTGATCGGGAGATGTGGGTTGATGGGTATTTCGCAGATATTGCTAAGATTCTAGGAGGTATATGGTTACGAAGTTGGATCCAAGGGGCCTCAGCTCTGTCAAACATGGGGATGTTTGTGGCCGAGATGAGCAGTGACTCCTTTCAGCTTTTGGGGATGGCAGAACGTGGGATGCTCCCGGATTTCTTTGCCAAGAGGTCTCGCTATGGGACCCCTCTTACTGGGATTTTATTTTCTGCATCTGGTGTGATTTTGCTCTCATGGTTGAGCTTTCAAGAGATTGTAGCTGCAGAGAACTTCTTATACTGTTTTGGAATGATTATGGAATTCATAGCATTTGTAAAGTTAAGGATGAGATACCCAGCAGCATCCCGGCCTTATATGATACCTGTTGGTACAACTGGAGCAATTTTGATGTGTATACCCCCAACCTTATTGATTTGTGTGGTATTAGCTCTTGCTTCTTTCAAAGTCATGGTTATTAGTCTCTTGGCTGTGATGATTGGGCTTGTTATGCAGCCTTGTCTCCTTTATGCTGAGAAAAAGAGATGGCTCAGGTTCTCCATGAGTTCTGACCTTCCAGATTTTCATTCTGCCTACCATGGAGATACCGAATCAGGGAAACAGTAGCAAACCTCAGACTTTGACAATGTAATAATGAGATTTAGCCTCCTTTTATTTGAACTTTTTGTCCTAGTTGTGTTTATAAACATCTTAAGATGATTATGAATATGTGGCCAAGAGTTATTCCTATTTTATAGAGGGTGAATGAGAATGTGAAGTTCAGTGCCAGTGATTAAAAATAAGGGTATGATTACCATATAATGTCAAGCAGAATTATTTACTAATCATATTTCATGTACATATGACATGATGTCATACTTGCTTAGACACTGTTATTTTGATACAGGCATATGAGTTTTGTGGACAGGTAACTAATACTAACAACTGGAAAAATTGTTATGTGCGTTCGTCTGAATTTTGTTCTTGCTTCTCTTGAAGTCATGGTTACTAGCCTCTTGATTGTGATGGTTGGGAAGTTGGATCTGTTCTATGAATGTGTGGCCAAGAGTTATTCCTATGTTATAGAGGATGAGTGAGAATGTGAAGTTCGGTGCCAGTGATTATGATTACCATATAATGTCAAACAAAATTATTTTCTAATCATATTTCAGTACATATGATATGATGTCATACTTGCTTAGACACTGTTATTTTGATACAGGCATATGAGTTTTGTGGATAGGTAACTAATACTAACTACTGGAAAAATTGTTTTGTGCATTCCTGTGATTTTTGCTCCTGCTTCTCTTGAAGTCATGGTTACTAGCCTCTTGACTGTGATGGTTGGGAAGTTGGATGTGTTCTCTCATGTATTTCTAGAAGAAGAGAAGAAGAAGAAGAAGAAGAAGACGGTTTTGCTTCTCAATAACTTCTAACCTTCCAGACCTCTGTTCTGCCTGTCATGAGAATACTGAATTGTGAATGGAGATACAATCGTTGACCTTGATATTTTAATCATCTATGCTACCCTCTTTGTTTTCACTAATATTTCCACCCCTTTTTTTTGGAGGTTTTTTTGAGTTTATAAATCTCTTGAGATGCTTATCAATATGTGGCCAAGAGTTATTTATAATTTATTGATAGCCTCCAGAAATGCTTGACACCTGGGATATAACCACCATGCCTTGTCAAGAATGCATCACAATTATTTGATAATCATCTTTCTATGTACAGATGCTATTATTATGAATAGGCATATGAGTTTTGCATACGGATAAATGCTGTTTTATTGATGCAGACTTGAAGGGGCCTAAAAGGGATTCTGATTTGCTCAATTTCTTCCAGGTTCCAGATTCATAGGTCTAATCTAAACCTACTTTGTTTCCAGTTCCCTTGTTTTCATGCATGATCTTTCCACTTAGTTCCCTATTTGTCTTTTCCTGTGGCCCTTGTTTTAGCTTCTACTATGTAACTATGCTCAAGTTCACATTGATTTTAGATCGTTGCATATATGTGTACAAGTGCTTTGCAGAATAGGCCAAAATTTTCCTGCTTTATATGTATTAAATATGTGTTTTTCTTATCTTTGTTGATCTGATCTATAATTCTTGGTTTCAAAGACCCTTCCAAACAGTTAACTTAGAAAACCCTACTTGGTTTGATTTTTGTAATGAGCGGTTTGCATGCTGTGGACCCGTAGTCCAAAAGGTCCAGAGTGATAGGTTGGTGAGGCACATGAATGGTGGACTAGACAAATCCAACAAGGCTATTGTCTTCTTGCGAATATCCCCTAATGTGTTTGCTACAAGCTGTTTGTGATTACCAACTTTCATTATTAGAGAAAGTCCATGTGGCACTCACCCGGGTGGGGAGAAAGAACTGAAAGTATCTCCCATTTACATGAACCTCAGCTTACCTGTCTCATCTGTGATTAGGGAAAATCCATATACTCCATCATCGGATATTACAAGGCTTCTTACCTATGAAACATCGCTGTCCTTTGGCCTTTCTTTCAAAACCCAACAAGAAAGAAAGTTAAAAGGAAAAAATCAAACATTTTTTTTCCTTTCTGCAGTTTGAAAATCCATAATCAAACACCAAACAACACTGTTAGAAGGAGATAGGCAAGAAGATAGGAGAGGGAGAGAAATGGGTGTAGAAAGAAACACCCCAAAAGCCTCTCCCAAGAAAAAACCTACCACCACCCTTCAGTACCTCTTTGATCTGGATTCTAAGAGCAATGGCAATGGCCATTTCAGCAACAGTGGGAAACAATCTTCTCTGGATTCCGAAAATGAAGAGCTCCTCTCTATCATCACATACTGCACCTTTGTCTTCACCTTTACTGATCCTTCTGAATCTCCTTCACAGCAAGATCTCAAGAGGCTCAAGCTCACTCAACTTCTCTCCCTTGTGAAGTCCACAAAGAAGCCACTCCATGATCAAATTTTGTCACATCTGGTTGCCATGCTATCTGCCAACCTCTTTCGCCCCCTCCCTCCATCTTCCAATGCCTCTGTCATCTTTGACTTACCTGATGAGGAAGACACCGCTTCTACTCCTGCACCTGCTTGGCCACACCTGCAAATTGTTTATGAGATTCTTCTTCGGCTAGTCCTCAACACAGATGCCAAGGCACTGCGTGATCATATAGATCATTCATTCGTTCTCAACCTCCTCTCCCTTTTCCAATCTGAAGACCCACGAGAACGGGAAAGCTTGAAGAACGTGTACCACAGGATATATTCCAAGTTCACCTTCTACCGATCATTCATGAGAAAAGCAATGAATGATGTATTCTTGCACTATGTTTTTGAGACAGAGCGGCCCTGTGGCATTGGCGATCTGCTTGAAATTTGGGGCAGCATAATCAATGGCTTCACCATTCCACTCAAGGAAGAGCACAAGTTATTCTTGATGAGAGTGCTTATTCCCTTGCACAAGCCCAAGGGGTTGCAGGTTTACCATAGGCAGCTGGCTTACTGTGTCTCCCAGTTTGTGCAGAAGGAGCCTGTGCTTGGTGGGATTGTTGTTCGAGGTATTCTAAAATATTGGCCGATCACAAACTGCCAGAAACAAGTTTTGCTTGTGGGAGAACTGGAAGAATTGGTGGAGATTATAGATCCTGAGCAATATAGGAAGTTGGCTCTGCCTTTATTCACCCAAATCACAAGGTGCTTAAACAGTTGGAACTCACAGGTAAGATGAATCTTTCATGGTTCTTGAGTTTGAGGTTTTTCTTTCTTCTAAATATTAACAAGTGGTTCTAATGAATCCTTTTCCTTTCCCTTATGCTCTGTTTGATTGCGGAAAAGTTGTGGGAGAGATTATAACTTTTTTTCACAGCTGCTAGAAACCCGACAAGTTTTCCATTGCCCCCAAGTTTCCTCTGCAATCAAACGGAAAACTGATGACCACTCCCTGAGAATTTTTCCAAACCATGATGCTTGAAACATTACTTCATTGTTGAGTGTGGGAAACTTTTTTTCTATGAAAGATCTCCTGGTTTCCAGCAATAGGACTTTTCTGTTCTGGGATTCCTGGATTGAGTTGCCTTTCCTCTCTGAAACATCATCTCCATTATGATGTTACTGATCATCCGTACATGGATTGCATTGTTTTGATTGATCCGAAATCCTTAAATTGCTTCAAACCCAGGTAGCAGAGCGTGCCCTCTACGTATTGAACAACGAGCAGTTCAGGAAGATGGCACAAGAGGCAATGGACGAGGTGTTTCCAGTGATAGTTGAAGGCATGGAGAAGAACCTTAAATGGCACTGGAGCAAAAGCGTTCGCCAATTGACACAAACCGTGAAGGTGATGCTGGAAGAAATGGAGCCGTGTTTATACTCCAAGTGTGTAATAAACCTTGAACTCCGAGAATCTGCAGCTCAACAAGAGGAGATCAAAAGAAGAGAGAAATGGGAAAGGATTGAACGGGCTGCTGATGCTGCTACTGCTGCCCAGAATCAGTTCCTCCAACCACCACATTGTATATGTGTTTCCAACTGAAGAACAAAGCTCAATAGTCTGTGCTGGCAGTTGTTATTACTTATTATACATCAGAAGACAATGGAAACAGACGGATTTAACAAAAGAAAATGAAGAAACCGATACTGGAATGCAATGATTCGTCACGATTTAGAAGAGTATTTTGCATTAGCCCAAGGATTATTATAATAATTCCTCTCCTTCCCACTCTGTTTCTCTTCTTTCTTCTTCACACAGTAGGCCCCAACATGCTCTGGGTTCCTAGTTTCAATCCACACCTACTTTTGGAGTGACTCTTTTGACTCCAAAGAAGCTTATGCTTCACTTGTTAGAATGCATATGGTGAGTGAAAATTTTTATAATTTTCTCCAAAATTAAATGATATATGTATCAGACGTGTTGGGTATGTGAGAATATGGCCAAAAATAGTATCATCGGCTACGTTTGGTACATGGGAATAAAAATAGAATACATTAGTAAGTATATTTAGATACAAGAACAACAATAAAAATAGGATAAGGATGAAAGTGAATCATAATATCAAGTAGAAGAGAATCAAATTGCATTCAGATTAAATTTGGTTTTTATAATATTGAATTTTTTTTTTATTCTTATTTTTTAAAAAATGGTTTCATTGATTGAAAAAAACGAACTAAAGACTTTATTTAGTAAAAAAATGAACTCGTTTTATAAAGAAAGTTTAATAGACTGCTCATAATTATCATTTATTTATTTATTTTTTAAAGGATTATTTGATTAAAAGGGTTGATAAAAATCTAATTTTTGAAATTTAACCTTTTTTTTTATTTGATTCTAATAAAAATATCCTCCTTATTTTGTTATAAAAATAATTTTTTTTTTGAAAACCTATATGTAAATATTTAAAATAATAAAGGATATTTATATCAAAAATGAATTATTTTTTAAATAAAATATGAAAATTATTTGAGAATTATTTCAGCCTTTTAATTAAATATTTATTTTTTAAACAACCAATTTTTCAAAAATAATATTTAATAAAATCCTGGTGTCGTTTTACTTTTAGCTCTAGGTGAATGAAACCTCCTTTGAACGACACCGTTTTATTCTCCCCTGACCTCTCCTTATCGTCCTTTTTCCTCTCTCCCTCTGTTGCGCGCACCTCCAGAACTAGGGTTTTGGGTTCGGTCGACCCACGAGGACGCCATCGTTTCAGGGAGGTAGGTTTTGAAATGGTTGCTCAGTGAAGGTCTTTTGGAAGTTGGAAACCAAGTAAGTGCAGAAATGGGTCTGTTTATGGTTAAAATTTTCCAAATTTTTGCTTCTTAAACTCATTAATTTACAATTCACATTCAGATTCATATATTAATATCAGAATTTTTTTTTTTATTTTAGCAATTCAAAAACTTGATAAATACTGACTAACGATTGAAAAGAAAAAAAAAATGATCAAAATCTTTTTATTTTATCATTTTTTTAATCTGGGTTGTTTCAAATTTTTCTAAAATAAAGAAAAAAAATGTGATTTTTAATGGAAAATAAAGTGCTGTGAGGAAGTGGTTTTGGGAACTCAAGAGCTATTGGGCATGGTTGAGGGGAAAATGGAAGAAAAAATGTTGTTAGATGTTTATCGAAATTTGTTCCTTTTTTTTTTCTTCTCTTCTATATAAACAATGAAGGATTTGGAATTCTGAATAATTTCCAATATATTTGTTTTCTTTTATATTTTCCACTTGAAATCAAACAAGAGAATTTAAGGTTCCTAGTTAGTTGTTAGTACTATATATACAAATATTGTTACTCATAAGAATTAAAACTTTTGTATTATGTTGCAGTAGTAGATTAGATAAGATTGGCAGCCAATTTTGGTGTAGGATGATGATTCTCCCTGGGTTGTTGCCTGCTTGTTCAGGTCCCTTTCTCTCCCCCTTGGTTTTGATTGTGAGCAAATTTGAATTCAGGTTATATGTTTGTGCTCAACCTTTTTGTAGGATTGATTCATCCTGAACTACCATTCCGGGATCAGAGATGTAATGGGATCGGATTTAAAGGTTGTAATGCTGTTGGGATAGCATGTAGAAAGGTAAGCTTAGATTTCTTTGTTCATTAGTTCCTGCTGAAAGATTCCATATATAATTGGCATTTGGGGTGAGTTTAAATGAAGTGACAATGTTTATAATCGACTTGGTTGATTAGTTATATTCTTTGTAAATGGATTTAAAGGTTGTAATGTTGTTGGGATAGTATGTAGAAAGGTAAGCTTATATTTCTTTTTGATAAACTTTGTAGATAAGTTCTTGCTGAAAGATTCCGGATATTATTGGCATTTGGGGTGGGTTTAAATGATGTGACAATGTTTATAATCGACTTGGTTGATTAGTTTGATTCTTTGTAAAGGGAGGGGCTTACTGCATCTCTCTCTCTCTCTCTCTCGCTTGTTTTTGCCTTTTCACACTCTTGTATACAATCTGTGTACTCTGATGCACCTATTGGCAGGCAATGTTATTTGCTTGCTGATCAAAGAAAGATAGTTGGTATTTCTCTTGAGCGTTAGATTTGGTTAATTTTTATGGCAGGTTCCCAGAGGAAGGATTCGATATTTTCATGAAGAGCGACTTGGCTCCAAATGTGTTGCATATGCAGGAAGAAATCGACATGAATTGAGCTTTGCCAATGACTCCCCCAAGGAGCCCTTTCTGTTGAGTTCAATTAAGGAAGCCTTTTGGTATTCTACCTTTCCATATTTCTCGCACATTATGTCGAATTACATATAGCATAGGAAGATAAGATTTAGAATTGTGAAGTGACTGATATTTTATCATCTTTTTGCAGGGCTTTGAAATCCTTGTTTGAGTTTTTGGTTGACCAACCTAGTCAGCTTAAGTACATAGAGTGGCCAAGTTTCCAAAGCACGGTTTGTACCCAAATTTTGAAGTCTGTTCTTTGGTAATTTTACCATTCATTATTGTTGTCACCCTTGGTAGAGTTTTACCCCTTAATAACATTGATATGATATAATAACAAGGACGAGTATGCTGGCTACCGAGCAGATACATGATATCAAAAGCACAATCCATTCCTCTAAATGAGGTCTGTGCATATGTTTGTTCATGTGTTTCTGGCATGCGAATCATAAGAGAATCAATCAATGGAAACCGTTCAGTTGTGAGCCCCTTCAGAATTTAGAACAAGCTGATTATTACCTTGAAAATTTCGGCTCTCCATTCTTATAGTAACAAGTATTTATGAAGACAAAATCTAAGAAAAACCTCTACCATTTGGGCAGAGTTTGGGCATTCAAACTTGTTGGGAGGCTGAGAAGGAGCTGATGTTTTCTTGTTGTTTTCCTGCAGCTGAAGACTGCTATTCTCACTCTTGTTCTTGTAGCAGCGCTCATCGTTGCGCTATCCTCAATCGACTCTGCCCTCTGCTTTCTCTTGACCATGTTTCTTCGGAGAACCAGATGACTAATGATGTTCTTCAAGCCTACTCTTCCAATTTTTACCAGTAAGCATTGCTAGTAAAACTCCGTGTGCCTGTTTTGAAGTGGGAAAACTTGAAACTCATGATGGAAACAGCAGAGGGAGCCATTTTTAGGAGAAGATTCGATGAAATGATTCATGAGTTCATTTTATTTATTATGAGAATTGAGCTGTGTTAGAAGCTCAGTTATACAACTTTTTGTAATTGGGACGAAAGGTGAAAAAGGGTATATGCATACCATTCAAGAACTCTTGGTTCTAGTGTTGAAGAAGAGTACGTGATCATTTAAAGAGAGAAAAGGAGATAAACACTCACATTGTGCAGATGAATCCTGGGAAAAACAGGGGTTTGTCAGAAGAAAAAAAATAGGTGAAGATAAATTTAAAGAACAGATTTACAAGCAATAAATTCAAATTCATTTAGCATATTTCAACTTTTTTATATAAAGACTAAATAATTTAAAAATATATAAACTTTTAATTAAATATTTTTCACAATACAATCAATCATAATAAAAAAAAATTTAATATTTTTTTCCCTTTCCTTAATACTTTTCAAAAATCAAACATACCCTAAATAGATATTGAATATTTGATGTCAATTTTCTCTCAAAACAATCATCCAAAGCACCCAGTATCTTTTCATATGAATGAATATGAAGTACCCAGGTAGAGGAAGAATTATAAAATAAGGAATAAATTTGAAGTATGATGGAAAGGATGCATAGACGATGGCTTAATATGATGCACATTTACCAATTAAAGTCCAAATAAATTTGATTTTCCATGAAACCAAGCAACCCAAACCTCCAAAAAAAATTTATTTGTTCTGCCAAATCCAATCCAAATCCCACAGCTACTGAATATTGCAAAGAATAATGCAGCTCCATCCCCCCTCAAATAATAGTTACAGTCCTAGAACAAAGTATACTGGAGGCCTATCCACTGAAGCCATATATATAAATAGGGGAAAACTCTTAACCCAAAAAGAAAAAAACCAGGAAACGAAGCTAGAACAAGATATGTACTTAACCTTTAAATATAGAATACAGAAGGTAAAAAAAAAAACTCTAGAAAGCTTGCAAAACCCGCAGAAAAGATTAAAAAAAATAAAAATACACCATATCCACATCCCAACCCTCAGTTTCTTCCTTTCTGTCGAACGAAATAGAGTCTCAGCGTGGCCAATCCGTTTGGAGAAAATAAAAATTAGCTCCATGCTCTAATGAGAACTTGGCAAAATTGTCGCCTTTGCTTGAAAAAAATGGGGATGAAAATCGGACTTTTCTCTCTTAATCAAATAATGGTTCCAACCAATACCTGATGATGAGCGAAACAACAACGCTAGTGGTGCAGATATACAGTTCTGAAGAGGGGTTCAGAAGATGATATTCGGAATCTGAAGAATACTATACTTGATATTTTGACAGCTTGTCCTTCACTGGAGGTTCCAAGGCAGACATGCACTGTTCCCATGCTCCATTCCTAAGCATCTGCCAGAACATTTGTTAAAGATACCAGTTACATCAGTTCTATGTTGTTTACTTGCCACAAAAAATATACTGAACTTGAGAATGCTATGATGAATAACAATAAATGGATATTCAGATATAATCACAACAAAGATTTACCACCCACCAGTGTCATGTTTACTAAGCCTAGTTAATGAACCAAAAACAAGAAACCCATCAAAGAAACATAATATTATTTTCAAAGGAAGCAAAGAATGAAACTACGGTCCAGGGTGAAGGTCTAAAAAAGTGTAGTCCACAGAGATGTCAATCACTTGCGGTAGGAAGGGAGGCAAGTGCAGGTTCAGTGATTTCTTTAGTGTTCATTCGAACATCTTGTACAAAAAGTATATATTTAAATTCCATCTTTAAAAAATTACTTTCAAAAATTTTAAAATTTAAGGTAATAAAAAAAATTTTATACCTCAATTTTTTTAAATCATTACTTTTTCAATGTAAGCCTTTAAGAATTCTTATATCTTATATAAAAATTACTACTATTTTCTGATTTTAAAAATACAAACAGACACTTAGTAATTTATTTCTTTATTTTTCAAAACTTTATTATGCAGTGTCTGCTCAGAGTTATTCACATAGAAAGCAAGTGGCTTAAGAAAACTTGTATTTACTTGGAACTTTAGGATTGATGACTTTTTCAAGTCATCTAATGTTTTAAAACTGGTCCCACAAACAACTAGCTAACCTACATAATTCTCTCACCAGCATAATAATGCATGATAATCTTCAAGGATTATGACCTCCATGAAACAACATGGCTACCAAGGGGTTATTTGGGTGAGCAGAACTCCTGAGTGTAAATAAAACAATTAGACAACAAGCATGGATGCCATAGGGTGAAAGCACTACTAACCTGTTTATAACCATGCAACACCTGGCAAACTTCATTGTGTAGGTCCTCACTCCTTATTTCCTGTTGCAGCCATTAAGTTAGGAGAAAAAAGAAGTTGAAACATTTTCATTTAAAGTTAAGTTAGGCGCTCATCATAACTCTTTGGTGGTATGGGATGGGGTGGAAGAGAGGTTTCATAAAAGATTGGCAATGCGAAAAAGACAATATATCTCCAAAGGAGGAAGACTCACTCTAATTAGGAGCACTTTATCTAGCTTGCCTATCTACTTTATGTCATTGTTCAAGATGCCAAGAATTGTGTGTTTGAAGTTGGAACAAATACAAAGGGACTTCCTTCAAGGGTGGTGGGTCTTTAGAGAGAGTCACATTTAGTGAACTAGGCTACTATCTATTCAGACAAGAAAAAGGGGTTTGGGATTGAGGCGTCTTTCCTCACTCAATAAGATCCTTCTTTGTAAATAGAATTGGCATTTTGCCATTTCTCCATCAAGTCTCTCTACTCTGTTCTAGGGTTTGGGAGATCAGTGCCCTTTCCGGTAGGAGCTATTTGAAATGGCTGGATTTCACCCAAGGCAAGTTTTTTTGCTTGGGAGGCATCTTGGGGAAAAGCTTTGACTCTAGATCAACTTTAGAGGAGGAGTTAGATGTTGGCTATAGATGTTTCCTTTATAATATCCAAGAGAAGACAATTGACCACATTCTGCTACATTGTATTAAGGAGACGTCTTTGTGGCATATTTTGTTCTCCATTTTTGGTCTTTTGGGTATTACCTTCCCCGGGTTAAGGGAGACTTTGCTTGATTGGTGTGGTTCCTTTGTTGGGAGGAAACAGAAAAAAGTGTAGGGAGCAGTCTCACTGTGCCTCTTTTGGACAATTTGGAATGAGAGAAATAGAAGATCATATCATAATAAGGAGCGTTCTAACCAATAGGTCAAAACTTTCTTTGTAACTTGTTGTCTTGGATCAAGTTGTATATAGTTAAAGGCCCAGTGTCCTTATTTAACTGCATTGATTGGCTGGGTTCTTATTGAGGGGAGAGTAGTTTTTGTTTTTCCCTTATCCTTTTTTAGGCGCTTGTCAGTTGTCATTATATACGTCCTGTGTACTTTGGTGCGCCCTTTTTGACATTTTATTTATACTGTTTCCTTTTACCTATCAGAAAAAAGTTTTGAAGACTATGATAATGCTATTCTTACATGCCAACTTGCAATAGCTTTGCACATGTAAACAAGTGAACTAAGGGCGCCAGATGGATTTGCTCTAACCTGCAGACATTTGAAAACACCCAAGAAAATATTAGATTGTCGATCTGAATCTAATTGAAGTGTTAAGAAGCAGATGCATACCATGGCACATAGGCCTCGGAAAGCATCTTCCTTTTCAATATCATCACGTATCCTGCCACAAAAGAATTGGTTATGAGAAATTGTTGTCACAGGGTTTGTGCTAAGTCCAATTAAATAGATACCAGGGCTATGCCCAGAACTGAAGTGACACTGACACGCTTAGACAACACATTTAGAGGAGTAGTTGCTAGTACACTGCACAATTGCAAAAATTTGAAAGTATTTCATTCTGCAGTCCCTATCACTTATTGTTTCACTCCCAGCCCATGATGAAATCCTTGAGGATTTTGTGTTATTTTATAAACATCATGGAGAATTAGTAGGATGTGTATGTATTTTCTATTCACATTGCTAATGTTTCAACAAAATTAAGCATAAATCTAGCTAGTTGTCCAAATTTGATGCAGTTGAATTCAGCTTAATTACATTCTGGTACTGTGTAATTTTCAAGCATTTAGATTAATCTGTTTCAGATCATTCTTTTAATTATAGCATCAAACCATGTAGCATACGTGGTAGTTGGAGTACACTGAGCATCTTTGATTTCCTTCCATAATTAAACTCAAAAACCAGATGATGCCACCTTTCTTACTCCAAAAAATAGACATCAAGAGATCTTTCATGGTTGAAAAACAAAAACAAAAACCTGAATACATAAAGTCTTGGTCTGTGATCATGCAAATACGTACATGGATAAAGCAGTACACCATGATTGCATAAAATGCTCCATATGCAGTGACACAATTTCTGGACAGACCCAAGCAAGCCTCCCAAGGGTGATGGCACTATTTTCTATGAGTGACTTGTTGAGCTCCTGGTCATCGTCAGGAAAGATACAATTTACAGAAATAGAAAAAAAGAATCCAGAACATTCACACAAATGCACAAGACAATCACCTCAGCATGTTGAAGTATCGGAACTAAGCATGAGATAACTGTCATCACAATTGGAGAAACTTCTTGATGAACCTGAAATTGAGAATTTAAACAGTCAGTGTCCTTTCATCTATTCTACAGGATACCAACCTAGATGATGCACTCTTTTCATAGTGATACAGAAAAGTACAAAATACCAAGAATAGGACAATCTTACATTTAGAATCCATGACAATTCTGAACAAGATATTGAAAATGGATCAAGAACAATGATGGCAGTTGTGCAGAGCCAGATAAGTTGACCCTTCCTTTACTTTTTCTTCAAAGAATTACACATGCAAAGTTGAATAAGACCTACTTAATAGGGCATTTCACAGGGCTGGTGATTGATGGAATCATATACTTCATATACCACCAATTTGCAAACTAGTGCACCTTTTCCGACGCATTAATAAACTTTCAACTACAAAAAGAATTATAGGAAACATGCACTACACTCAAAGATGTGGGTTTATTAACTAGAGGAAACCACTTCAAGAAATATGAAGAGAAAAACTATAACTTCCAGTCACAAAGCACATGCCACTGCTGTTTTAAAATAAAGGACAAGGCAGCATCTACACCTAGTACAAAGAATGTGCTTTCGCAACAATCAGGCATCAGCAATCAGTTACATTGGCAAGATGAAGAAACCCAGGGTTGAATGTCTATGAGGATGACTCCAAATAAAGTAGAAAAATCAGCATCACACAAATCTATAAATCAGCAAAAACTAAATATATTCTTTTATATGAACTTCAATGGGAACCCATTCTATCTTATGTTAAAATCCAGTCAACTTTTAAGACAGATCAATAAATCAGAAAGGCACATCATGTGGAATGATTTTGCTGAAGAAAAAATTGGAGAACATACCTTAACTGCTAATTCTCCAATTGCCCAACAGGCATTATTCGCCACTGAAACAGTTTCCTTCAGCTTAGAAGTGTTCTGTATAAATCATTCATTACATAAAATTTATAAGAAAAAAAAAAACCAATACCTAAAAAATATTTTTCAGTTAGTGAAATGAATTTATTACCAGTTGCTTGGCCGCAACATTGAGAAAATCAGACAAACGAGGGTGCAAATGAACAGGACACACCTAAACAAGATCACCAAACAGAATGAAATATATTAAACATGAATAGGAAAATAAAACCTCCTAAATAATATGGTTGAACAATTTTTCCTTCCAAGGGTTACAAGGTTAAAACCTCAAATCACACTAGCTGCTTAAGGGATGGGTTATGAGAACCTAACCTGCAGGCCAGGGCTGCAATTGGGCTATCCAGTGGCTGATAAAAAATGAAGGCTTAACGTGTAGTGCTTGTGTAAGACATGGCATGGATATGGATGTTGGATCCATGATGGATGTTCCATTTCAAACAAGTAGATAACAGATGCATCTAAAAAATAGGAGGGGGAGGAAAGCATCACTAATCATCTAGCAATTCCCTAGGTCACTTTCTTAATATGTTTATGCAATATACTTTCATGTTTTAAATTAAGTGTGCATGCCAATCATGGTGTGTTACAAAGACAACTTATTTTAACTTGATAAATCCAACTATAATTGGACATTTCAGAAACACAGTTGTGTCGCTGTCCTAAGATTTAGAGATTTGACAAATCTGACACCTAGTCTCAGCCCACAGAGTACATGCATGCTTGGCCATGTAATATAAGCCAGTTGATATATTTTAAACTTACTCTTGCCAGATCACCCAGAAGTGCAAAGGCACTTTGTCGAACATCTGGTGCATCATCATCCATACAACATTGCAGGAGGAGATCCCTCAAGCTGCTTTGCGCAACCTGCAGAAAAGTTGAATCAGAAAAATTGAACAAGTGTTTCAACATTATGCATTCATGGAGGAGAAAAACTGACCCCTTGTTCTTATGCAGCATCAATAGTGCATTCCAAAAAAGCTAAAGATCTGGAACAATTTGCAATTATCTAGGCCTAGAGATGATTAAATTTTTTTTTCCTTCTCCTGATGCTAGCCAGTAATTAAGAATTAAATAAGTGAACAAAAGTTTCTAGATTTTAATGGTTGCATTGCCTATACCGTCCAATGAATCCATTTGCATCATGCAAAAGGCCCATATAGAAGAATATCAAGCAAAATTATTTTATATATATTATAAGATTATTGTCAGATTATCTATATATTGTTAGGCTAAATTACTTTATAAAGCAAATTACTTTAGATAATGTGCATTTCTTCTCAAAGCACGTTTTCAGAAAAAGAGAACCATTGTATAGGATGAAAAACTTGTACAATTTCAAAAATAAGAACTGGCGGATAACTTTTGTTCATAAAAACACCTTGTCTAATGTAACTTCCAGATCCAAAAATTGTGGAGAAAGGGAAATACCAAACTCTCTATCCCACTACCAAGACCTTCTGCAAGTCCAGACAGCAAGTCGAGAGAGCATACAATAAACTCTTTATCATACTGAACACCAGCTGAAGCAGGATCAATCTGAAAAGTGTCAAAACAAAAACTGCAAGTTGTAACAACTATATTCTTGTCATTCAAATTAACTTTTAAAGGAGCTACATATAATGCGACCAGCTAAGCAGAATGCAAAATTCTACATTATAATGAAGATGTTTAGAAGTGATTGTCTATGGGGACATACAGTTCGCACTGTATCTATATCAATTCACTTGAGGCATCAATACTTCTTCATAAGCACAAATATTGATCTGCCCATCAAACAGACAGAACTCCTTTTGATAAAATATATTACCAGAAGTAGTAACAGGTTCTTGCACATATTGCTCTTAACTTGTAAGAAAGAAAACTAATTGGTAAATACATACTACCATGTACAAACTGACTAGACCTGCGGCTCTGCCAGCAAAATGGGGATAGAAACATGCAATCATTGGAATAATTGATCAGGCACATTACAAAACTGAAAGGAAAAATACTAAAGCATAAGCAAACTTTTGTTCTTCTATACCAAAAGTGAAGTTAGTTCGAAATATGAGAAACCTCATCCAACTAGGGCTCCATTTTTTCCACTTTAATAAACTTTACACTAAGAACAATAGACCAAATGTTAACACGTTGCTGGCCACAAGTTCATTAATTGAATGTAGCAGGCCTAGCTGATGGCAGTACTCAATTTCCAGAGCAAAACGGAGTTTTTGTGTATTCGCACCTTGTTTGCTTTGTATACATCATGTATACTTTTTCTTTTAATACAATTGCCTTCACTTATCAAAAAAAAAAAATCCAGATCAAAACGGATGTCATTAGGAGAGCTGAAAAAGAACAGAAATCGGATATCGGGTTGAGGAAGATATGTACCACAAACATTTCAGGTGAATAGTACTCCATTTCATCCCCTTTCTAATTCTTCAGGACCACTCCTAAAGAGGCAAACAAAACCTAAATATGGTCCTTCCATCAACTTGACTACTATTTCTATTCCTAGCTTTACTAAATTTTGGCTCAATAAATTTTTTAATTCTGAAGTAACTATCTACGATTTATCTAGTCTTTACTTGTTTTAATAGGTAAAAAGGGCAATTAAACTAAAAGCGCTTGAAAATGAATCATGTAAAGACTTCATGGTTTTTTTTTTTTTTGATAGATAAACGCACAAGGATAAATTAGATAAAGGGTGCTTGAAAGGCAACCCAGAGCATACAGGGAGTATACAAGCGTCGCCTAAAAACAAGAAATAAAAGGGACAAACACTCACCGGCCCTCAACAAGAACCCAACCAGTCCACAAAGTTAAACAAAGTTAAGGGGCCTACAACTATAGAAGATTTAGCCTAAAAAAAGAGATTACAAATAAAGGAATTTTTCAATCTTTAAACCAACAAGACCTCATTATCAAAAACTATCACATTTCTTTCCTTCCAAATCATCCAAAATAAGCAAAGAGAAGCTACCCGCCAAACATTTCTATGCTTCTTGTCCTTAAAGGAAACATACCAACCTAAAAGAGTGTCTCTAACCTAAAATGGAAGGACCCAATTAACACCAAATAAAGACTTCATGGTTATAATCTTTACCACTACTCTAGTCTCACTAAACAAGGTTAATATAATTATAAAAAGAATCAAGTGGTTAGAGCTTTGTGGGATATTGTTTTTGGTTTAGTTGATGTGAAATGGGTTTTTCCAGAAACTGTAAAGGAGGTCTTAGCTAGCTGGAGGGGCTCGTTTGTGGGGAAGAAAAGGAAAAAGATTTGGGACACCATTCCATTGTGTATTTTTTGGACAGTGTGGAAGGAGAGAAATAGATTAGCTTTTAGGGGGGGTGTGTTGAACATTCAAAAGTTAAAGAATTTTTTTGTCTGTAATTTGTGGAGTTGGGCCAAATTGTATGTAGGTGAGGAGGCGTTCTCCCTTATAGGCTTCCTAGAGTGGATAGCATCCACTTAAAGGGAGGTGATTCTTTTTGTCTTTGTTTTTTGAGGCCTTAGCCGCCTTGTATACTCCCTGTATACTTTGTGGCGTTTTGCCTTTCTAATGCATATCCTTTACTTATCAAAAAAAAAAAAAAGAATCAAGTAACACAAAAACCACATCTAATTGGGACATTTGTCCTAACCACAAAGACTTGTCTTTTTATTTTTATTTTTTTCTCCATTATAAGGACTTCCAAACCGAGTAACTCAATTAGACATACTTTTTAACAGAAGGGGGGGAAGGGGGGGAAGGGGGAGATGACAGATAACAAGAACCTAAGACATAGAACAAAAGTACATAGAAATTCAATGGTGTCATGCGCTCAGTGCATTATCTTGGCATTGACACTATAATCTTTCCATTCCAAATGGATACAAATCTTACAGGTTCCTCGCAGCAAATATTCTTCATATGCCAAAAATAAGATGTGGGTAGATGTCTAAAGCTCAACAATGTTTCTAGATTAAAATGGTACAATGGCTAGGACGGAAGAAGGAAAACGGTGGTTTGCAGTGGAGTCCAAGTCCTTTGAGATCTCTATTGAGGGGCTTGGAGGGAGTCTAAGAGGGGTCATAGTGGAGCGTGGAAGAGGTTATTCCAGGTGGGTCAGATTCGGGGAGTGCAGTCTAAGATGCCTTCTGGCAAGAGTGGAAGCTTGTTGCAGAGATGTTGAGATGCCGAGGTGGAGCAAAGGATGGAAGGAGAATGGAAGGTTTTTTAGGCTGAAATGCCGGGAGAATGGGGCTGGAAGGTTCATCTTCTGCAAGGTGGTCACGGCAGAAAAAAAGAGCTTCTCCCTGGTGTTCCCAGAAGGAGAAGGAATCCATGGGGGATGGCTCATATTGGCTGAGAATTTAAGGGCACTCGGGGTGGTTCCTTTTTTTGAGGAAAAGGTGGAGCCAAAGGCCGTGTTCGGGAACAGCTGGAAGGCTGAAAGTGGGATGAATGGAGGTGAGAGGATGTCATATGCAAGTGTAGTAAAAAAGAATGAATGTTTGGAGGAGGAGACTATTTGGTTGCAGATTGGAGAAGGAGCTGTGCAGGGCAGAGAAGAGAAGCTTAGAAGGTGCTTGGTTGGGAAGTTTGAAGAGGGACCTTTTTTAGTTTCAGAGGTTCAGGTGTTGAAGGTGTGGGCTAGGAGCACTTGGCAGCTGAGAGGTGGCTTGCAGGTGCATATTTTTGGGGGGTCTTTAATCCTCTTTGAGTTTGAGGATGTCTTGGAGGCAGAAAGGGTGTTGATGAGAGGATCTAGAAGATTCAGGGAGAGACTCATCAGTTTGGAAAGATGGCATCATGAGACGGGGTGCTTGGTACAGGAGGAGGCTTACAAGGAGGCGTGGGTGAGAGTATTGGGTTTCCCTTTACATTTGTGGAGTCGTGAAGTGCTCATTAAAATCGGGGACTGCTGTGGGGGATTCTTAGAAGTGGATGAAGGTTCGGAAAATGCGGTCCAAATGCAGTGGGCTAGGATCCTAGTGAGATCGAGCGGGAGAAGACTTCCCGGTTCCTTGCAGCTAGTGATCGGGTCCATATGCTACTCAATCCAGTTGTGGTGGGAAATATTCCCGAAAGTTTCAGTGGTTGTTCCGAGAAGCTACAGTGGAGGGTCGCCTGAGTCGAAGGTTAGAGGTGACATCAGTGGTGATCCACGCACGAGCAAGGGGGTGGAGAAAGACCTTGGTCAGGAGCAGACTGGTAAAGAAGACGTGTCAAGCTCTGGAGGGAAGAGTGGCTATTTAGGGGAAGGAGTGGACAGCCATCTCCAAAAGGTAGTTGCAAGCGGGGACGTTTTTGGAGGCGGTGGCAGGAGGGCCTGTTTGGAGATGACAGGGGACTCTAAGGGAGCAAGTGGGCCGGTGGGGGAAAGCCCAGTTGGGAGGCAACAGGATAGGAGGGGAGTTGGGCCTGTATTTGAGTTGAGGGAAGGATTGGGCCGGGCCCATTTCGGAGGCCCTTCTATTTTAAGTGAGGGGGGCAGCATGGGGATGGAGAACCCGCTAGGGCTCATCGCGGGGGATGATCGCGCAGCAACGACTGTCCCGCTGGAGTGGATCGAGCCGCCGGAAGCTTGGAACTCAGGCGCCGATGAAGTTCTCCAGGCTGAAGCGGCAAGGTATTCCTCTTCTCCCTGTCCTTTGATGTCTCGGGGGGTGCGGGCTTTCTCTTCTTCTTCTATTTCTTGTCGGAAAAGAGCGGCGAAAGGGTCTCGGGGGGTGCGGGCCTCCTATTCTTCTTCCCTTTCATGTCGGAAAAGAGCGGCGAATGAGTCTCGAAGAGGCGGTTGTGGATCGGCGACGGAAGTGGTTGGAGTGGATGGGGACATTAGTCCCCTGAATATGGTATTGGCTGACGGAAGGGGTGAGGAGGGCTCTTCCGGGGAGGAAATGGCCATGGTTTTGGTCGGAGAGACAAGTACTGTTGAAAGAAACTCCTTGAGGCAGACTGTGGGTGGAACGGAGTCAGTGGAGGATTGGAAATCCTCTTGTCTTGCTCAGTTTAGTGATTTTCTGGGCATGCCAACCACGGGATGTGAAGAGGAAATTTTAAATATGCTCAAGAGATGGATCATGAGGAAAGACCAGAAGAACCAGAGGAATGGGGCTAAAAGGGCCAAGGTAGGAACCTCAAAGTCTGTAAGGGAACTTAAAAGGTTGGAGTGTTCCATTAATTTTAAAAGCTCAGGGCATGGAAGAGCTCTATTTAGAGAGAGTGGGGGGTCAGTCTCTGAGGGTAAATGAAGTTAAGAATTATCTCCTGGAATGTGAGAGGGGCAAATGATAGAGATAAAAGAAGGCTCATCAAATCTCTAATCAAGACTCAAAAAGCGGATTTGGTTTGTCTACAGGAGACCAAAATCCAAAGAATGTCGTCTAGTATGGTTCGGTCCTTGGGGGTGGGAAGATCATTGGAGTGGGGTGCTCTTGATTCTCAGGGTATGGTAGGGGGGGTGTTAGTTTTTCGGGATACTAGAGTTCTAGAACTGTTGGAAATGGAAATTGGGAATTTTTCAGTCTCTTGTCGATTTAAAAACGTGGAGGATGGCTTCTGTTGGGTCTTTACAGGGGTATATGGCCCTGCTGTTGGGAGGTTGAGGGAGGATTTCTGGGAGGAATTGGGGACAATCAGGGGATTGTGGCAGGACCCGTGGTGTTTAGGGGGTGATTTTAATGTTATTAGATTGTTGGGAGAAAGGAACAGGATCTCAAGACTGTCGTCTACAATGAGAAGATTTTCGGAGATCATTGATGATTTGGAATTAAGGGATTTCCCTTTGCAAGGGGGGTCTTTCACGTGGAGGGGTGGGTTGAACAATCAGACTCAGTCAAGGCTGGACAAATTTTTAGTTTCAGAGGATTGGGAAGGTTATTTCAGTGGGGCAATTCAAAGTCTTTTACCGAGAATTGTTTCTGACCACTGCCCAATTCTGCTGGACTGTGGAGGAACGAGGAAGGGGCCTTCCCCTTTTAGGTTTGAGAATATGTGGCTGAAGGAAGAAGGTTTTAGGGATTTACTTAGGAATTGGTGGGTGGGATTCAATTTCAGAGGTTCCTTTAGTTTCACGCTGTCTGAAAAGTTGAAAGCGCTTAAGGCCTGCTTGAAGGTGTGGAATAGAGAAGTGTTTGGGAATGTGAATGCTAGAAAAGAATCAGCTTTGAAGCAGATGATGCTTTGGGATTCAATAGAAGGGGATAGGGTGCTGAATACTGAAGAGCAAAATTCCAGAAAGAAGGCTTTGGAGGAGTATGAGAAGTGGGTGTTAATGGAAGAGACAGCTTGGAGGCAAAAGTCGAGAAAGTTATGGCTGAGGGAGGGAGACAAAAACACTGGATACTTTCATAAAATGGCCAATGCTCATAGGAGGGTCAATTCCATGGTGAAGATCAAGACAAATGGGACGTGGGTTTCTGAAGAGAGTGACATCAAGGAGGGTGTGGTTCAGGCTTTCCACTCTCTCTTGTCAGAAACAGCTGAGTGGAGGCCTAGATGCAATGGGCTGCAGGTTGGGGTCTTGGAAGGGGAAAATGCAACTATGTTAGAAGCTCCTTTCTCTGAGGAAGAGGTTTTTGGAGCTCTTTCGGATCTCAATGGGGATAAAGCTCCTGGTCCTGATGGTTTCACAATGGCATTTTGGCAATTCAGTTGGAGTTTTTTGAAGGAGGAAGTGATGGGGTTTTTCAAGGACTTTCATGATCAGGGCAAGTTCGTCAAGAGCATAAATGCATCATTTCTGGTGTTAATTCCTAAGAAAGGAGGAGCCGAAGACCTCAAGGACTTTAGACCTATAAGCCTGGTGGGAAGTCTTTATAAGCTGTTAGCAAAGGTGCTAGCTAATAGGCTTAAAAAGGTGATGGGTAAGTTAGTGTCCAAGTCCCAAAATGCTTTTGTGGAGGGAAGGCAAATCTTGGATGCCTCGCTGATTGCGAATGAGGCGATTCATTCAATGCAGAATAGTGGGGGAGGGGGCATCCTTTGCAAGCTAGATATTGAAAAAGCATACGACCATGTGAATTGGAGTTTTCTCTTTTGGTTGATGGAAATGATGGGCTTTGGAGCTAAGTGGATCAGCTGGATTCAGTGGTGTATTGGGACTGTCAGCTTCTCTGTTCTGATTAATGGAACTTCCTCAGGTTTCTTCAAAAGTTCTAGGGGTTTGAGACAGGGGGATCCCCTTTCCCCCTACTTGTTCGTGATTGTCATGGAGGCTCTTAGTTGCTTGCTGAAGAGAGCAAAGGAGGGGGGGTTTTTGTCGGGGTGGCATCTCAGTGGTAGAGGAGGGAGGGGAGTGGAGATCACTCATTTGTTGTTTGCGGATGACACTTTAGTTTTTTGTGAGCCTTCCACTGATCAGGTGTCCTATTTGAGTTGGCTCCTTATGTGGTTTGAAGCAATGTCAGGGTTGAAGGTGAATTTAGACAAAAGTGAAATCATCGCGGTGGGAAGAGTGGAGAATGTAGAGGAGGTGGCCCTTGAGTTTGGATGCAAGGTTAGCAGGCTTCCTTCTACTTATTTGGGTCTTCCCTTGGGGGCTCGCTTCAAGGAGGTGGCTACTTGGGACGGAGTTGAGGAAAGGTTGAGGAAGAAGCTTTCTATTTGGAAAAGGCAGTATATCTCCAAGGGGGGCAGAATGACCTTGATCAGGAGCACTTTGTCCAGCATGCCTATCTATTGTATGTCCCTGTTTCAGATGCCAAGAAGCGTGAGTTTGAGATTGGAGCGGATCCAAAGGGATTTTCTTTGGGGTGGTGGGGCATTGGAAAGGAAGCCTCATTTAGTGGAATGGTCTATTATATGCTCAGATAAACGAAAGGGCGGCTTGGGTGTGAGGAGCTTGGCGTTGCTAAACAAGGCTCTCCTTTGTAAGTGGAGTTGGCGTTTTGCGGTGGAAAGGGAAGCTTTATGGAGGCAAGTCATAAGTGCAAAGTATGGGGAAGAAGAGGGTGGTTGGAGGTCTTGTGTTGTGAGAGGAAGTTATGGGGTTGGGTTGTGGAAAGCGATTAGGAGAGGATGGGAAGCGGTAGGCAACAATTTGGTTTATTCTGTGGGAAATGGTAGGAGGATTAGATTTTGGGAGGATAAGTGGTGTGGTGATGATAAGTTGTGTTCCCTTTTTCCTTCTCTATATGTTATTTCCTTGGATAAGGAGGCTTGGGTTGCGGATGTATGGAGTCATTCTGGAGGGGGAGTGTGGGCTCCTAGGTTCTCTAGGAGTATTAATGATTGGGAGGTAATTGAGGTGGAACGCCTTCTCTTGAGGTTGCAAGGGAGGAGGGTTTACAGTGATGTGGAAGATGAAGTAATTTGGACTAAGGCAAAGGACAAAAGATTCTCAGTTAAGTCTCTTTACAAGGACTTGGACCCAGAAAGACGTGAAGAATTTCCTGCAAATATCATTTGGAATTCTTTGGTGCCGCCGAGGGTAAGTTTTTTTGCTTGGGAGGCCACGTGGAAAAAGTCCATAACATTGGATCGTCTTCAAAGAAGAGGGTTCTCTTTGGCTAATAAATGCTATTTGTGTTTGGTAGAGGAAGAATCTATTGATCACATCCTCTTGCATTGTGGGCTGGCCAGAAGTTTATGGAGCTTACTTTTCTCTCTATTTGGAGTTTCATGGGTGCTCCCCTATTCAATAAGAGAAGCGTTATTGGGGTGGTTAGGGCCTTGTGTGGGAAAGGAAAGGAGGAAAGTGTGGCGTTCAGCTCCCTTGTGCCTCTTTTGGATTGTTTGGAAGGAAAGAAACAGTAGGGCTTTTGAGAATGTAGAGCATACGATTCAAGGGTGTAAATCGGTTTTACTTTGTAATCTGTGGGCGTGGTCCAGGGTTGTTTCTGGTCCCACTTCCGTTGTAGATTTTGTTGATTGGATAGACCATGGGTAAAGGTTTTTTTTGTATACCTCCTGTATACTTAGGGGTGCTTCCTTGAAGTGCCTCTTTTTATTAATATATTGCCTCTTTATTCATAAAAAAAAACAATGTTTCTAGATTAACCTTCCCTTTACTGATGAACTTAAACATAATGACATCAAGTATAAAGCATAAAAGTATAAAATGATGACCATAGGCACCTATGCCATTACATGGTGGAATGAATGACACTACATACAGAAAATAAATAAATAAATAATAATAATGACCAAACCATAAACTAATGACGATAATCTATGAAATGATAAATTACAACTCTGACAAAAAACACAATAAAAAATCCAATATATAGAAACCTTTGCCAATTGTTGTGTCTGGATGATGTTTATGCACCTCTGAAAGACGGGCTCAGCAAATTGAGAAAACCCGGTACCCAATGCCTGGAAGGAGTAAAACACATCAGTCTTTTGTATCACAGTAAGTCACTAAGGGCCCATTTGGCCAATCTATACCTTCTAATAAAGTCCTTTCTAAAAAAATCTATACATAAAAAAGCTTATTAGAAAGAGATTGTTTGTGTTTGTTTAATATAATTTTATGTCATTTTATAAGATTTACGAGGTTATAGATATCATTTTATAAAAATTATAAGATTATAAATGTCCATGTAAAAGAACTTTTCGAGACAAATTCTATATTCTTGAAGCTCTTTTGGTAAGAGCTATTAGGTTATAACTTTAAAAGAAAGAGCATTTAAGTCCTAATATCTTTAAATAAAGGACTTCTTAAATAAAACCAAACACCCTGTAAAAAACTTGCACCATCAAAAAGCTCCTTTAAGCCTATTAAATGGTGTACTAAATGGCACCTAAATCCCCCACATATACATTTATACTACCACAGCTCCTAGATATTAATGGAAACTCTGAAACAGAAAGTATAAATGCATGTGGTTGTAGCAGCAAAAAAATATCAGAAAGTCTTATAGAATCAAAAGCACAATCCACATACTCATCCCAACTTGGAATTGTATGTACTGGTGAACAGATTTTTTTTTTTTTTTTCTTATAGGTAATAAAAGGGGCTTGCATTAAAAGTGCCTAAAAGACGGTGAAACAAGTACAAATGAAGTATACAAACAAAGCCCAAAAAAAGCTAGGCAGTAAGGAGGAAAAAAAACCCCTTACCTAACAAACAACCAATCTACAAAATCAGTCAAAGACAACGTGTGATCCTCTATATACACCCTAGCCTAATTCACAAAAGTATACATTAATATAGATTTAATTGCTTGGTCAGACCACTCGACGTCATTGAAAACTCTTCTATTCTTTTCCTTCCAAATAGTCCACAATAAGCATAAGAGGGCAGCCCTCCACACTTTCTCCCGTTTTTTACCCATGAAAGTGTCATGTCAACCTAACAGATTCCTTCTAAGGAATGCGACCACTGCACACCAAAAAAGGAGTAAATCAAGTTCCACAACATTCTAACCTTATCACAAAACAGGAGTAGGTGATCTGTAGTTTCCTCTTTTTTGCACAAGTAACACCTATTCAGGAAATTTTCCCCTCTTTTTCAGCTGGTCAAGAGCCAAAAGTCTGCTCCAAGACGTTTCCCAAGCAAAAACAAGACCCTCACTAGAGCACATAACCTCCAAATAATACTAAATGGAAAAGGATCTCTAGAAGCAATAAAGAAATCTGACTGAAAATTTGTCATTCTTGCTTTCTCTCCAACTCCGAATGTTCTCCACTTCCCTTCTAACAACCAAGGGTTGTAGTTTACAAAACAAATTCTCCACTTCTCCCATCTCCCAGTCGTTAAAACTTCATGAAAAGTGAGGGCTCCAACAACCCAAATCCCCACCCTCCTCCCATGCCTCTAGTACCCCACTATCTTTGTTTACTACCAACAAAAACAAGTTAAGGAAAGCTTATTTCAAAGTTTAGTCCTCGCACCACATGTCTTTCCAAAACTCAACCCTTCTTTCATTCCCAACTATAAAGCGAGATCTACTTTTTATACCCTCCTATTCATTTCTGATGGTTTTCCACACCCCCGCACCATAACCTCCTCTCACTCCTTTCAAACACCACCCCCCATCCTTTTCTCCAAACTTCCTAATAATGATTTGTTTCCAAAAGGGCTCCCTCTCTTCAACAAATCTCCAACTCCCTTCCCAAGCAAGACTTTGTTTAAGGCAACAAGGCTACAAATTCCAAGACCTCCTTCCTTATCTACACGAACTAAATTCCAATTCACCAAATGAGGCTTTTTCTCTAGGGTAGCTTCCTTACTCTACACCCCATCACCAAAGCAAACATCCTCCATTGTCACCCCCCCCCCCCCCCCATCTTATAGGAATGACCTCACTTTTATTCATATTCACTTTTAACCCAAAGATCACATCAAACACATAAACACCCAACTCAGATATCTCAACAAATCACTATTGGCCTTGCAGAAGATCATGGTGTCGTTAACAAACAAAAAACGAGACACATCCATCCCCTCTCCATTGCTTCTTCCCACCTTAAACCTACTGATGAAGTCACCATTTCTGGCTCCGAACAACAATTGGCTAAGAGTCTCCATAGCCAAAATGAATAGATGAGGGATAATAGGTCACCTTGCCTCAAGCCCTTAGTGCTACAAAAAAAGCCCAAAGAGGTTTCGTTAATGAGGACAGAAAAGCTTGTTGTGGAAATGAACCATTGTATACAACTTATCCACCTTTGCCCAAGCTTTAGTCATGACTACCAATAGGAAATCCCAATTGACATGATCATAAGCCTTCCCAATATCCATCTTTAAAAGGAGACCAAGAATGTTGCCCTTTAACCTAGAATCAATAGCCTCATTAACAATGAGCACTGCATCCAAAATCTTTCTACCTTGAATAAAAGCATGTTCAGTATCTAAAACCACCTCCCCCACTACCGTCTTAAGCCTGTTTGCCAAGACTTTGGCAAGCAACTTGAACAAGCCCCCTATCAAACTGATTGGTCTAAAGTCTTTCAAATCTTTAGTTCCCCTTTTTTGGGATCAATACCAGGAAAGTGAAATTTAAGCTTCTTTGAATGGTGCCATGAAGGAAGAAATCTTTAAAGAAAGCCATAATTTCTAACTTAACAAAATCCTAACAAAAATGCCAAAAAGTCATGGTAAAACTGTCTAGGCCTAAAGCTTTATCTCCACAAAGACTACTCAAGGCTTCCTCCAAAAACGGCACCTCTAGGCTTCTGAATCTATCTTCACCCAACACTTCGAAGTGTAAACCCCTTATACTAGTTCTCCAATCCCCCCATCTCAAAGAGAAGAGTATGATAAGTTCTCTTCATCAACAGTCAAAGTAACCCCATTGACTCTCACTTTAGTTAACAAGTTTATTATAGCACAAGCATTGGCCATCTTGTGAGCGTTCTTATCTCCCTCCCTTAACCAGATTTCCCTAGGTTTTTGTCTCCACGAAGTTTCTTCCAATAAAGTCCACTTCTTATAATCCTCTAAGCCCCCCCTTCTAGCCTCCGCTTCCTCAAGAGAAAGAGAAGAAGCTCTCTCTTTAGAGTCCCAAAAGTGAATGCGGAAAAAGGCTTCTAATTTGTTAAAGGAGACATTGCCAAAAACTTCTTTGTTCCACACTTTAAGATCCCTCTTAAGAGCCTTTAACTTCTTAGCAAGGCAGTGACTGCTAGTACCATTAACAACATACCCAATCCACCAATTTCTCATGAGGTCTTTGAACTCATCAGTCTTTTTTTTTTTTTTTTTATTTATAACAACGAAACCTTCCATGGCCAAGCCCTTAGAACTTTTCATGGGGACCCAAACCTTGGGGTGTTGACCGCCCCGCAACAACCAACACCAGATAAATTTAAAGTATTATTAACGGCATGATTCGAACTTAAAATTATGTGCCACCTTGAACTCATCATTCTTAAGCCACATATTCTCAAATCTAAAAGGGCTCTTGCCCTTTTTGACACCTCCACCTTCAAGAATAATTGGACAATGCTTAGAAGTGAGCTTAGGAAGAACAAATTGAGAGATACCTAAAAATGGTCCTTCTACTCATCAAAGACTAAAAAGCAATCTAACCTTGAAGTTGCCTGAGAGTTCAATCCTCCACACCACATAAACAGACCTCCAAAGAGAGGAAGGTCCTTCAACATCAACTCCTCTAGAACATATGAGAACCTCCTCATATCTACCTTGAATATAGATTCATTCTTTCTTTCCCCTAGAAACCTAATAGAATTGAAATCCCCTCCTAGGCACCACGGATCATCCCACAAACCTCTAATAGCTCCCGATTCACCTTAGAAATCCTCTTTCTCCCTCTTTAAAACTAGCCCATACACTCCATTGAACACCAAGACTAAACCATCTTCACAATTTCTAAAGCAATTGAAAATGGAGAACCCTCCACACTCCCAACTCCAACAAGTCCAAAACTCTATTGTCCCAAAAAATCAAAATTCCTATTGACGCTCCTCTAGCAGCAACTACACCCCGATTCAAAAATCCTCCAACACCCAAGCTTCTTACCACTTATATCAACATCTCTTGCATCTTAGTCTGAAGAAAGCAAAGCAAATTTGCCTTCTGAGTCCTAACCACTAACTTAATCAACTTCTTTTTCTCACCATCATTGAGCCGTCTCACATTCGAGGAAAGGATTTTAATTTTCATCAATCAACTGGAACCAGCTCCCAATTGTTCTTGCTGCTCCTTCTGGACAAAAGAGTAGAACCTCCATAATTGAACGAACAATCCAACCTCCTTAATTCCCTTTTAAAACAAGAAGAGGACAAAGGTCACTTTGCTTAGGGTCCCATGTCCAAATTTTATCCTTAATTTCCTCAACAAAATCCAGATTTCCTCTTCAAACCCCTTGACTAGCAATCCTAAAAATTTACTAAAATCTACTAGCTTGGAAAAATCCCAATCTAATAGCGGATCCTCGCTATCTAGACAGCCAAAGGCACCCACCTGATCCAAGACTGAAGCACCATTACAACAGAACCCCGCGCTCCTAGATGGGAAATAAATTCTCCAGGAAGACCACTGTTGATCCATCGTGAAGAACCATTGACAAAGGCCTCTTCACAATGTCAAGCACACTTTCCAATACTCCCCTATCCAAGCTCAAAAAATCCTTCCCCTCCCTGCCCATTACCCAAGGTTCCTTTATTGTCTATTCCCTGATCGGAGTTTTCCATCACCCAAAAAGGAGTAGAACAAAAAGAAACCACCCCATCCCCCCCCCCCCCAAAACGAAAACAAAGTCCAAGAAATAGCTTCGGGTCGGCTACAAGCATCATCATCGCCTCCAAATAAGACCACTTTGACACACAAGGATTTGAAGCTCCTATGCTCTCCTACACGACCAACAATCTGCTAGGGCTCCAACGACTTCTTTCTTTTTTAGAACAATCTGAAGGAATGGGCCCAAAGGCGGTTGCCTCAAAACTCTTCTCCACTCCCCTCTTGAAGTGCACCCAGCCCACCTCCAAAGAACCTTGGGCTTTATCCAAAATGGGCCTTCTATTCCTCCAATCCTCCACAAATCGCAACTTGGCCCAAGGCCCATTCAATAGGCCCAAAACCTCATCATTCTTCCCACAAGGCTCACACGTAACAACAAAGGGGGAGGGGGGGGGGGGGGGGATAGGATTCTACAAACCCGTCAATCCCCATCTTTTCAAAACAGTACCTCATCTTCCTTTTGAATGCACAGTAAGTCTTCAATCAACACTTGTGCTATCACCTTTTCAGAAAACCCTTCTTCCACTCTCTCTAGCACACGACCTAGCCATACCATCTTCTCCTACCATCCTTTCACTGTAACACAAAGAAGAATGCACCTCACTCCTCCAATGTGGAATCTCCCACCACAACTAGATCGCAAAGCAAGAAGATCCCACCACTACCTGCAAAGAGCTAGGAAACTTCCACTTTCTGATCCGAACAAGAATTCTGGCCCACTGCAGGTTCCAACACTCCGTCATTTCCACGTCGATGGCCACAAACCTCCCATGAGTTTCCCCTAATCTTTTAAACAAACCTTTTCCCCAGAGATGCAAGAAGAGACCCAAAATACTTACCCACACTTCATGAATGCCCCTCTCCTCCTTGAGGCACTCGACAAAGGGATTCCACCACTCCAAATAGAAACTTTTTCCATTGAACCATTTCAACCTCAACTAGAGCACCTTCTCAGCTTCACCTGCATCTTCAAACTCAAAAAGGATAAGGAACCCTCCCAACAAAGCCAAGTGGAGTTTTCCTTTCAACTGCCAATTGAGTTGAGCCCAGTTCCTCAAAGAGACGAAGTCCGGGGGCCGATCAGAAAGTCCCCTTTATCTTCCCACAAGACTCATGTTCAAAGCTTCCTCATTTTTGTTGATCGTCTCCTTTTTTATTTCAATCCACACTACGTTACATGGTTCAAAAGAGCCAAAAGACATCGCCCCTACTACCAAGCCATCTTTTCCCTCACCGTTCCCAATGCAGACCAACACCTTCTTAGAGATAGCTTTGGACTTCTCCACTCTCCTTTGGGCCAGGGAAACACCAAGGCTTCTTAACTTACTAGACAGGATCTTCCACCCCCCCTACCAATCCTCTTCCTTCAAGAAACACCAAGGAGAACCTCTTTTCTTCCACATTCCTAACAGTACAAAGCAGAACCCGTCCTGCTATGTTACTGTGCAATTCCAGCAAGTATTGTCTACCCCCCTCCACCTAAGCCTTTCTAAAAGGTTCCCCATCGTTGAGAACATCACAGGTCTCCCATCGTTGAGAACATCACAGGTCTCAACCCCTTCCAACAGCAAAGCCAAGCCCTTTCCCACCAAATCTAATCCACAACAAGAAGTTTGGACCCCTTTCGCAAATCTTCCCAATCACCCTTTGGTCTCCTCAATCAAAACCTCAAAGGTTTTTTATTCAACACTGAACCAGCACTTACCTCCAAGAGAAACCACTAGCATGTTTTGCCCTTTAACCTATCAGCTTTGTTTTTCTCTTGAACAAATATAATTCAGTGGATTCTTGGTTGTAAAACTCAAATTAAAAAACATGAACCTCAACATGATTACACCCTTAAAGCTTGACTATTGTGACAAATCATAGTTTTAAGTTTTAAAAACTCCTAATAGGGTTTTAAATGTCAAATTCCAAGTGTAATTTCAAGTACATTACTATGTAACATCAGGTTCTAAAAGTGTTTGTAACATCAGGGCCTTCATTTAGATGCATTTTTCTGGCATGATCATAGTATACCAATTTATATATTATGTAGACAAAGTTCCTTGAACAAACAAATAACATAGCTTAAGGTCAAAAGAAGACTGTCGTAAATACCTGTGCTATAGATGTAAAGCACTCCAGCAGTGGGAAAATGTCTTTATCTGAATTAGAAAGTTGCTGCCACTTTGCGATCAATGGCGGCATTAGAATATCAAGATAGGTGGGCTACAAAAAAACAAGATACTGAATTAGCAGAGCATTGTATTTAACATAATCACAGCATGAATTAAAGTACCTGATTTAGTTTCTCTCCTACAGCATCTGCTAAAGTTGCAATAGCATCATATACGATTCTGAGATTTCGTCTCTGGATATAGTCAAATCATGGAATAAATTTATGGACCAGTGGAATAATAAGAATAAAATGTAATTGTAATGATACAAACATTATGTTAGCTTCAACATGTAATCAACCACTATCATGTCTCATCATGATCATATTAAGAAGAGCTAGCACATGAAAGGGCCAGAAAACAACCTGGTACTTCCCAAAAGCACACATTAGGTGTTGTAGAATAATTTCCAAGTGTGGTGCTAACTTTTCTGCAGCCTCCTGATGGTAAATCAAACAATCATTGGGATCTAGAGATATATCTAAAGACAGAAATGTAATAATTACACTGCATAATAACAGAAACCTCTTCGAGTGTGGCAAAAGCTGAACAAGCAGCCTCTTGCACCCGCTTGTTGGTATCCAATATCCTTCGTAGAAGACCCCTAAGAACTTTGTCAAACTGTTCAGAGCCTTTCTGATGACCAATACCCTGAAATAGACAAAAAAAATAATTTCCATTCAGAATTTTGTTACAGCAGTTTAAAAGTGAAAAGAAAAAAGTTCTGAAAGGTGAGAACTCTAAGAAGAAGTAAGAAGGCAAATTTTGGTAAAGAAAACAAATGATCAAACTCAATAATATTTAAAAGCAACAAAATTTAAGAAAAATTCATTACCTTTTTTTTATAGGTAAGCAAAGATATATTCAAGCGCTTGCAAAAAGGCGCAAAAAAGCACACATGGAGTATACAAATTAAAGGAGAAATACCCACCACCCTCACAACAAGCTGCCCTAACTAAATAGAACAAACAGAAAAACGGAACCAACGAGAGAACCCTACAACCGGAAGCACCCTCTTCCCTCAAACCCCAGCCCCGCTCCCCTTTCCCCTAGCAGTGAACGGAGAGCTATTATAATTAACTGAGCACTCTAACTTTTGGATTTCCCTCTCAAAACAGGAAGAACACCTTTTCTTACCTCCTGACATCCTTATCCCCAGCCCTTTTCTTGACTCCATATTTCTGATTAGACCACAAATTTCCTTCTCAAAGCTCGCTTATTTGCATCCCTAAACAACTATTGAACTCAACAAAACCACTAGGAAGACTGTTAATATTCTCCCCCTCCAAGATCCCGATTTCCACATCCCTTGGAAGTTCATCTCCTCGGCCCTGGCAACTAACTCCATACCAAAGGGTTCCTTCACAGCCTTCCTCAAGAGATCCAGCACACTGCCATCTTGCAGAACCATCTTTAGCGGCTAACAACCAGGGCTTTGAAGACCCAAGGAGAGGGGAGAAGACCCCGTAAGCCTATTTGCCTCCACCACGAGTGCCTCATTAGTAATCACAACTCGAGAAGATAACGAATCCATAGGAAAATGCTCACTGCCCCAATCACACAGGAAAAGGACATCAGGACCATGGGACAGGTCAACTCTGGGCTCCTCATCCAAAGACATACCCTGCCCTCTTCTCCCAACTGAACCACCAAAATTGTCCCCTCCTCTGCTCTCTCACAGAAAAAGAACACGCCCCTCCCACACCTTCTCTGTAGAAGAAAAGAGCCCTAGCAAGCTCACTCTGCCTTTTAAAGCTCCACTTAAAGGCCCATCCTTCGCAGAGGCCTTTCCCACCTTAGCTTCAATACAAGCTTGGCCAGGCCCAAAAACGGTGGACCCACCCCTCTTGAATCCAAAGACGAAGAGGCATCCCCAAATACACCACCAGGGCCTCTTACAGCCCCCATCTACCCAAACAAGGATGCCCAAGAACCTCCCCACCATCCTTCACAAAGGCAACAGGCCCAACTGCCCCACTTTCTCCCATTACAGTTGTAGCCCTCTTGTCACATCCTAGGAAATCCTCCCCTCAGCAAAAATTGCTGCAGAGTCCACTGTAGCCTCCCCTACCAACCTCAGCCTGCAACAAGTCAAACCTACGGCAACAGCTTTTGCATCAAGGCCTGCAGCACCCTCTTCCACTGCTTTAAGCCTGCAGCAAAGCAACTTGACAGCTGCTACAGTACTCAAAGGATGCATCCCCATCCCACTCACTTCATCAGCACAAGGAGACCTCCACTCCTCCCCCAACCTCTTGCTCACTGGGCACACAATTTCTTCTTCTCAGCTCCACACAAGAAAAACCCGACAGAGCTTCCCGCCACAGTTGTAAAGAGAAGCTGGAATTGCCTACTACCACTTGAAACTAACTAGGTAAAGAACTCCCAACAGGATGCACCAAAATCCTGGCCCAAAGCAGATTAGTCATCAAAGTTGTGTCTTTATCCACACCGACAAACCCTCCACATTCATCCCCAATTTTCTTAAACACCACCCGACTCCGAAGATGTAACGGGAGACCCAACACCATCACCCACATCTCCTTGGCACAACCCCCCTTGCCCAGACAACCAGCCTCCGGAGTCCACCTCACCAAGTGTAGCACTCTCTCCTTAACCCTTCGAGAACCTCTGGCAAGCACCCTTTCTACCTTAGCAAGAATCCCAAAATCAAACAAGAGCAAGGTACCTCCAAAACCAGAAATCTCCTCCCCCCCTCCCCCTCTGTTCTTTAGAGACCAAAGAGCAGTCACAAAAGATTTCAACAAGGATAAGTCAGACAGCTGCTCTGACCTCTCATCAAACCAACCGACCAAACAACTGCACAGAGACTCTTCCCTACGTCACACCTCACTTTCTCCAATCTGAACCTAGACCGCTTCCCCTGCCACTCCATGAGGCTTCCTTATAGCATCAGCAAAAGACCCACGGGTTGTTGCCTCCCTACAGGCGCTCCTTGCCTTAGAAGGGAGCCACTCACTCTCCTAGCCTCAGCTGAGGAGGCTACACCTAAATAACGCAGCCTCTCTGCTAGAATCGACCATCCCCCATGAAAGCCCCTCCCTTCAGGGAAAACCAACGAGAACCTGTTCTCCTCTTCAGCCAGAACAAAGCAAAGTAAAAACCTACATACCTCGTTCAAGCGTCGTTCCAACTTGAACATCTTGCCCCCCTCCACCCAACCTTTGCTCCATCTTTCCAAACCCTCATCCCTGCAACAATCTTCTACCCCTTCCAACAAGAGTCGCAAACTCAAATCCTCAAACCTAATCCAGTCAGAAAAACCTCTGCCCTTTTCCACAATAACCCCTCTCAGTTTTCCCCCAACCTCCTCTATAGAAAGGTCAAAAGTTTTTTACTCAAGAAAAATCCATTATTCAGGTTCTGAACTAACAGATATTTTTATACAAGTTTGATATCAATCAAACTAGATGCCTGGAAATTTAAATAGCATGTGCAATTTTCGATGGTCGGCATCACTAAATTAACAACATATCATTGTTCCCACTCAATAGCTTCATTAAAATTTAATACCTTAAAATAAATAACAGCACAATTTAATTCAGAAAAAGAACTCTTCCAAAAAAAAATTTGAAGGATTAAAAAAACAAAAACCAAAAAAGGAAAACCATATGGTAAGAGTGGAAACTAAGTACCCCAAAATATATGAGTGGTATGCCATGTAAAACATCTGTCTCTTTTTGGCACAAAAACAGATTTTTTCTTCAATTTTTTTTTTCCAACCACAGATTCATGCCATAGAACTCAAGGACATAGAGGCTGAGCCAATATGAGGTCATACTCTTGATTCATCCCATATTTTTTGCTCAATCACTCCCTCCAAAAGTTTCACAGCATGAACATCTCAACAACACGATTAAGATAAATCTGAATTTATCATAATAATTTTTCTCCATACAAAGTGAAAGTGCATTAAGATGTAGGCAAAAACACTTGCTGTGGCAAAGCAACTAGTAGAAGGAATTTCTCTCATACCTGAACAACAAATCTGCTGAAACGTGAAAGTGTCCAACAGGAAATACTTCGTATGAGAGGAAACTTATCATCCAAGAGGGGAATAATAAATGTCACAATCTGTCATAAAAGCAATTCAACAATTCAACAATCTGAATCAGCAAGGCATCAGATAGGAAACAAAGATTTATATGACTCTAAGACAGAAAATTCAAGTAATGAAAGGGCAAGGACCATCAATCAGGCATTGCACAGTTTCCCTAACATAGAAACCCAGCAAACAAGAATTCTAAATGTCGCATACCAAATATACCTTACCAGTGTAGATGAATAAGGAAATGCCCAACTAAGTAATACACACCAGTACAGACATTAGAAGAATAGCCATATAAGAAAGGATTCCAATATTATAAGTCCACAAACCACTGGGGGGAAAGTAGAGGAAAAGCATGTATAAATTATAACTCCTAACAAGTAATGTCAAAGACATGAATATACCAAACTGGTAAAACTATAACTGCAACTTCGTCTCAGAGCACAAACATCATACTTGCAACGATTATTATAAATCAAAATGCAACCAATTCAGAACTTAGCTACTCAGTTTCTGAGTCAACAAAAGTTTACCTCTGATAAATGAGGATAAAGACCAGTAATGCAACCCTCAGCTACAGCACCAAGAGCTAAAACGGCAGCTTCCCTTTCTTTCCAGGTCTCATCATCAGTAGTTGATAACTTAGCCTGCAGAAATTTTTAAGGAAATCATATTTTAAACACAAGTAAATGGTTGCAAAGAAGTGAAACTAATGGTTGAGACACATATAACTTTTAACTTCTATTTCCTATGATGCTTTAAGGCACAACATAAGTTCCAATCTAATTCCCATCCAAAACATGGAGATCACAAGACTTCTATCAGACTCAAATGATATTAATATGTTGAACTACAAATTTTCCTAAAAGCTTAAGCATGTAGGATTTGGGCCGATAATGTATATCATGCACTCTAACACGCTCCCTCATGTGTAGGCCCATACCACACATGCTTGTAGGTAAACAACCACAATCAGCCTCTTTAGGGCTTACTCAACACCTCTTTTGGAACCCCTGTGCTTAAGTGCACAGGTAAGGAGGCAGAGGAACCCCTGTGCTTCTTCTTTGGAGCTATTCAATGATCCTCTCCTAAAGACGGAGGTTCAGGGTTAGGCAAGGTGGATTTCGAGGGTGAATGAAGCGTTTGGATTTCAAGGCAAGTCCTCCCCTATGCTCTCTTCTTCTTCGGCTGGGCCTTCTACTCTAGGTGATGGGAAGGCTGGACTCATAAGGGTGGCATCTCCCTTCTTCGGGATCTTGGCCGCTTCAAATGATGCTCCAAGATGGAAGGTTGTTGGATCTCACGGGAAATGAAGAGAAGGGCCCTTCGGGTGAGGAAGTGGTGGGTAGTGCTAAGGAAATGGACGTCAAAAAGGCTTTAGAGGTAAGCAGTTTGTCAGAGGGGGGGAGTTTTGCTTGCAATTATACCTAGCAAGTTTGCGAGTTCATTAGTTTTTTAGGGCTGCCGATGGTGGGTTTTGAAAAGGAAATCACTGCTCTTTTGAAGAAAATGGAATCAAGAAAAGGACGTGGGGTTAAGGTCTCAAGGGGAAGTAGGAAATCTTCATCTTCTTGTCTGGAGAGGGAAATCCGAAAGCTTGAATGTTCAGTGAATTACAATGACACTCCTCTCGCAGTCAAGGGAAAGGAAGGGAGCAGTGGGGGTTCAGTTTTCTCTCTCTGAGGTTGCGGTCTTGTTTTCGTTGTTGGTATGTGGTTTCAAAAGGGCTTTCGGGCAGCCTATTGTCATGCTTAGGGTTGAGCCAGCTTTCTAGGGGTTTGGGTATGTTTGTTGTTTGGGGGGTTTCTTTGTTGTTTAGGTGGGTTTGTATTATCTTTGCTCCTTCTTTCTCTTGCTAGCCTTTAGGCCTTTTTTGTATAGTACGTGTGTACTTGGCTGCACCTTTTGCTAACACCCATTAATCTATTCTCCTATTTACCTATCAATATATATATACACAGTAGTGAGGTTCGAACACATGACCTCCCACCTAATGAGGCTATGATGCAATGTTGAACTACCATTTTTTAAAAAAGCTTAAACTTGTAGGATTTGGATTCACAATGTATATCATGCACTACACAATATGAGCTATGAACTCAAAAATTGAATTCCATATTTCTCACCAGTAAGCAGAGTACAATAGGACAACTAAAAATAAATCAATACTCATTCACCAATACCATAAGGCCATTCCTATATAAATTATATCCAGGCCGGACTGGCATTACTAGCTCTTATTAATAGTTGAGATATACTTCATGAATTGATTATCTATGTTATAGTTGGAGAATTGCAAAATATGTATCTAGTGGTTACTATTTTAGTTGCTTCCGTTCATAGAAATTTATTTTCGTGTTATTTAATGTTTATGAATGAGGTTTCTATGAAACCAAACCCAATATTTGGATCCTTTTTAGCAAATACCCTTTACACTAAAATTTGGGGTTGAATGGAGCAAATACCACCACACAAAACCCAAATCCATAACATAGATTGCTAGGCGCAGTCAAGCTATTAACCCAAGAGGGAAAAAAAAAAAAAGTGATGGCTGAATTTCTTTGCAAAATGGTGATTATGTTCTGTTCTTTCCTTTACTTAACCTCATTATTACTTTGAAAACAAATAAATAAATAAAATATACCAGGTATTAGGAAACATATTAAGTCATTCAAACCTTGACCAGGGAAAAGATGGACAATAGGAGGTGAGAGAAGACTCAGGTGAGGAGAAAGAGCCAGGAAGATGATATCTCCACTAATTAAAAAATAAATAAATAAATAAAACCATAAAGAAAGAACAAAAAATTAAAGAATCCATACTTTATAGTCAAAATTTTGCATCCAATGCTAAAAAACTAAATACCTGCACTATTGGCATCATTGTTGGAAGAATCTCATCCCCAAACACATTTGAGAGAACATCTAGCCCAGCTGCACTGCATTTCCGTAAATTCCAAATGTTGACTATGTCATCATCCTGATACCATAATACCTCAAAATGGTTACTCAAAAGGAGATTTCATTAAAAATAACCTTAACTCTATAACACTAACTGAAGCACTACATATCCAAGTTGTTCACATTTTGTGAGATTGACGGACTAAACAATTTACATAAGCAACCAGAGAAAAGAAAATCAGTATCATACATCATCTTCTGCATTATCTGATCCGTGAAACCGAGAAGAATGAAAGCGAGGTTTCAAATCCTGTAGTGCAAGGGTTTAGCCAAAGAAAAATATTTCCACACTTAGTACATTGTACAGAATATTGTAAGTGAAGAAATAATAAACTTGAAAAGATCCAGGAATTAAATAATTAAAACCAAACCTGATCGCGGTCCGGAAGAGACTCATCCTCCTGCAATTATATAAAATGCAAGGTCAATAGGAATTACAGTAACTCCCCAATCAGAATGGTTCAAAATGGTAAAATGACTGAGAAAAGTTAACCTCAGCTTCAGCAAGTGATTCATCATCTTCAGCATAAGCCATATTTGATAATAAAACCTAAAGAATGTGGTAAATGCATGAGAATCATTTCAAACAGCTCTGGAGGGAAAGAAAATAGGATTAGCAAAAAAGAAAAAGGAAATCATCACAGAGTTTGCTGTACTGGAATTAGACGTGGCAAGAATTCTCTCAAGTTCTCAAGTGGTAACTGTGCATCACAATATGCAGACCTGCCCATCATAAGTATGATTAGAAATAAAATACCAAAAAGAATCACTCAAAAAGCAAAAAGTTATAGAGTTGCTAGCATCACAACTCAAGAAGAAACTTTGCACTGGCCTCTTATGTACTTCATAACATTGATAATCCTTCTCTAATCACTTGGAAGAAAGGAAACAAATAAACAAGCTAAGCAAGCTCTTGATAGATGGTGACAAAACATTACAAAATAACAGTCATGATAGGGTGTTGTTCCATGATGCTGTATCTAGAAAGGAACAACAAATCTTAAGGTATCAATATCGTATCATATGAGACACACCGCTCCCAAAACAGACAACTTCTTACTTGAAAAAAATGAATAGCTATTACCTTCATTTCCTACACATGAATCTGAAAATGAAATGATCATATGATCCTGAACAGACATTCATATCAACCTCAACATACACACACACACACACACACACACACACACACATAGAGAGAGAGAGAGAGAGGGCAGTACACAAAGAAACTATTAGAATTCAGCATCATCATTTTTATTTTTATTTTTTGATAGATAATTCAGCATCATCATTTTTTGAACCATACTTGAAATAATTCTTAAATCTTGTGCCACAAAAAGAATGTAAAAACATGTAATCTAACAAAAGTGTTGGAGGTGACCACCAACTAATTCCAATTTGGATTACGAATAATAACTCCAAATCTAATTTATAATTCTTCTAAGCAAGCATTTCAAATTCTCAAAAAATTTTAGGCTTCATTGTTAACCTAGAGAGGGATGCCAAGACAAACTGGAGCTAGTCACACAAACACTCTAATTACCTAAATGATACTTCTAAAAAACCAAATAGAACAAAATCTTACAATAGGCTATAGTGTATCAGGAACCGCTCCTACTAAAGACCTGAAAACTACATAATGACTAAGTTGCCTGTCTCTGATCAAACAAATTAAGCTTGCTTGTCAAAATATTCAAACAAAGTTCACAAAGTGGAGGGTTACCAAAATTCACAAGCTTCAAGAGCCACTTCATCATCACTATCCTTATTGACTTGTAGCATGTACTCGATTACATTCCTCAAATGCGGCTGCAATAAATTGTAAAAATAAAAAACAAAAAGAAGAGTTTGAGGGCGTGATCATTTGAACCACAAGAGAAAGATAGTATCATATAAAAATTAAGATGCAGAGTAGGATTAGAGAATAAAAAATCACTTTAATTCTTCACTTAGCTACCCAGACATGAAAAAAAACTAAAAATAAAATAAAATAATAAAAAAATAAAAACTGGTATCTAAACACCCATTGATGTATCAAGGAGGATGAAGTATAAGAATAATATGTGCAATATGGAAACATAACAAAACAAGACACCCACCTCCAAGAAAGATGGATTAACTTCAATTAGCTGCACGAATGCTGCACAAACCTGTTTAACAAGAGAAAGACAATGAGTGGATGAGGCAAAACCAGGCTCTCTATATATGAAAAGAAATTCTATAGCTCATAGAAATTTGAAAACCACAATATTGAAATTCAAAGAAAAATCATGAGCATAAAATTGATATCAGAGTAGACAATACGATTTTCCAAAAATCCTAGACTTCCTAGTGCTCATCTATAAAAGAGATTAATACTCATTATTTACAAATAACTGCCACCAGCAAAAGAAAATCTATGAAGAATTTAATAAAGATTTACAAACTCCTTATTGACTAAACATATGCCAAAACTGATTTCTTCATACCAATACTTACAATAGTTTATTCAATTGAAAGAAATAGAATCCCACAGAGCATGTTAACCCAGATACAATGAAGCAACAAAATACTACTCACCAATTTCCGAACCTCTGCAGCAGAGTCATGAGCGAGAACAAACAAACCTTGAAGATATTGATCCATGGAAGCAAATAATGCCTGCAACCAAATCACCCTCCAGCAACATCAGAATTAAGTCACTAAGTATTGAAGAGCAAAAATTTTAGGCATACTTACAGCGGGCATCAACATAATGTACTGGTTTACGGAACCCAATGAAAGCTTTCTTAGTGAGGCATGTGGTGATTGAAAAAACTGTTGGAACAAAACCAGGTTATTAGTTGAGAAATACATAAATCTACACACACATACAGAGAAAGAAAAAACAAAAAGCAGAAGCAAAAGTTAAAAAAAGGGTTCTAGTATAAACTTAAGTACAGGACAGCAAACTGAAGAGAACTTACAATTACAACTTAGGAGCATAATGTGCTTGTCTATAGAATCGTATTATTTGCTTGCTTATCAAAAAACTTAGGAGCATAAAATTAATGAAACAAGTTCTTACTTTACCTGGAATAATTTCGGAAGAAATAAGTTGATGGGGTGTTCAACTAACCCAGGCACATCTGAATCAAGCACTTGAGGAACATCCTCACAGATCTGTGCACACCATATCATGAACGAATTTTAAGTATTATATTTGTAAAAGAATGTAGATTTCATGCTTTGCTATACATATTACCAAAAAAAATAAAAAAATTGCTGCCAAAGGGACACAACAAATTCTATGAACACTATCTAGAAATATTTTTAGATCAGAAACACTATCTAGAAATATCGTCAAAATGAAACAATCACATGTGCATAATTTTTCAAATCCAAAGGCAATCATCAAAGTTATTGACTTAATCCAAAAACTAACATGAAGGCATTAATATTTGCATGCTAACTTTCCCTTTAAAAAGTTGAAAAAGTAAAAGTCACAAACATTTCCATATTTTGGTCAGACTTTTAATGATCAGACTTAACATTTGATCTAACAGAAAAGTGGAGAGTTCTAAAGAGCCCACCGAAGCCAAAAAGAGGAAGATGGAATCAGTGGGAAAAGTTTTAATGGCTGATCAATGAGGTTTTGCACAGCTTGAGGATGATGGGGATTAGTACTTTTGGATCAAATGAATATGGGTGAGTGATTACTTATGCCAACCAAAAGGAGAGTCAACAAATCTTAAATTCATCCTTTCCGGCTGTGTTCATAAGATCTCAGTTCAAGCTTTTCTCTCTTTGCTCATAAATGGTGGGAGATCCAAACATAATGGGTCAGTGTCCTCCTGGACTCCTGGTCCAACTGCATTAGTTGTTTGGAGGAGAGGGCATTGACTTTTTTCAAAGGTAAAAGCAACCCAATCCAGGTAGCACAAACAAAAATAAAAAGCTTTTGTTTTTGTTTTCCTTTGCCATGCAATCCAGAAAGCTCTGGTCTCACATACATGTGTTTAAAAAATGCTATGATGTAACAGCTGATAATAGTTTTAATGTTTTAGCTTTTAGATTTTATGTTTTGGCAAGTTGACACAGAAATTCAGTTCCACAAATTTAGCAGTAATGCATTTTTAAGAGTTCCTATTAAATACATCTGCATATCTAAAGACTAAAAATCCTGACCAAGCATGCATTAAAGGGCTATATCAAGGTAGAGCAAAAGAAAAATGTTAACTTAAATAACTCACAAAGAAACTTTCAGACACCACCACTATGCATTCAGTTCATCACAATCACTAAATGCATTCTTTAGATCAGAAACGAAGAATAGAACAAACCATCAATGTAAAAGTGGGACCTACCTTAGACAAAGCATCCATAGCACCTTCCATATGATTTAAGTCATTACTTTCCAAGCAATTAGCAAGAGTTTGCAAGAGCTCAGGCCATCCAGAAACTCCCCCCAGCTGAACAAGTACAGTTATAATGGTTCCAGCTGTAGACCTAATGTGCCTATCTGCCGCCCCTAAACAGGGCAACAGCTCTGATTTTATATAGAGCTGGTATGCAGGAGTCATGGAATTGAATGCGGTTCTAAGGTTATTTTTCAGAAGTAAACCAGCAGCCTGTCGAACCTCCACTGATTGACCCTGTTTACGAGTTCCAAAGCAAATAAAGGACAAATGCTCAGTGTCAAAACTAGAAGTCCATAAGCATAGGTGAGTAGTAAATTTCTAGCAAGAAGTATCAAACACTTCAGGAAATGCCAATGCTACATAGAAAAACTGAATTCCAAATCATCATGGGCAAGTCAAGTCTAGCGAATACAGATCATCAAACTTAAATTGCACTAACGGCCACCACTACTGCCATACACAAGAACAGCTTCCAAACCAAAAATACAAGTGAATCATGTAAGAATTAAATAATTTTGAATTGCATTGCACCTAATGCCATTTCTTCTTCACCTACATCATGGGGTGGTTTGAGCTCCTGCTCCATACTAAGGTCAAGAGAAAGACCCCCCACCCTGATACCATCACCCCACTCTGCTACCATTAGACAGATTCATAATCAGTAAAGTTTAGTTTATGCTAATTTTATTGATGTTCAGACCATTCTATAATTAATTTGCAGTGGAAAACCAACATAATCACAGTTCTCTATTTACTAAATGCAACAACCTTAATATTATTGATCGCCGAGGTAAGTGATGCTATTCACAGGTAATATCCCTCAAATGCTCCTCTAAATAGACACGGTAAGTAGGTGGTGCCATTGACTCTGCAAAAATTATGCCGTGCCACCGAGCGACTGGAGAAGCTAACTGGAGAAGTTATTCCAATCCTAACCCATATCATTTTCCATCACCATAACGCATACAGCAGACTAACTCAACCCAAGATGTTTCATCAAAGAGACACATAAACAACTGCCCTGGTTGTGTTAAAAATTAAATCACATGCCAGTAAGTCAGCGTGACCAGCACTGCAGCTTGCATTGCATTCTCTAACATATATTATGGAGGAAATAACCTAGATGAATTTTTCTATAAGAAAGGCCTTCTTATGACTGTGAAAAAGAATAAAACAAAAACCAAGGTAACCCACACAAAAGCCCAAAAAACTGAAAGTACATTCTTAGCATTTAAGACCCAAAAAAAAAGACACTACAACTTTTCATTTCAAAAGCAAGAAAAGTAAAAGCACACCATCGTCTTCCTCACATTCCCCAGACCACGATGATAAACTGCAATTTGACACACTCTCATACTCTGTCCTTTATTCTTACAAACAAAACTTTCAACCTCTTTCCAATAAAGGGTATGATATTGTACTTTCACTCCTCGAATTCATAAATGGAAGACAAATGTTTCTAAAACACAAAAAATAATTATTTCCATTTCTATATCCAAAACACAACTGCACGCTCAACCAAACCACCATTGCATGTTCTTAAAATCTATAAAACTTCTTACAATTCGAACACAATGTTTTTGGACGCGTTATAATTTTCAATTATAAAAAAATACAAAAGCAGAACAGTATTCAAACCGGAACTCAACAATCAATCAAGTGATCATCACATTGAAACTCGAAACCAATGAATAAAAGCAGAACTGTACCCAGACCACAACCGAACAACCAATCAAACGGATCCAAACACCTCAAAAATCAACCCGGCCCACCATTCCAACAAAACCCTACCCAACCCACGATCCCCAAAACCCCCAAATCAACGAAACCCCTTCAAAACTTCAGATATCAGAAGAGCACACCTCAGCGCGGGCGAGAATGAAGACGAGGTAGTTGTTGAAATCGGGGAAGTGAGAGAAGTGCTGGAGCTGCTGCCAAATCTGAGACTTATCGGAGGAAGGAGAGATTTGGTGTTGGAGTAGGGCACAGATCGAATTGAAGCCTTCCTCTTGAGGCTGCCACGAGGCTGTCGCCGCCATGTTTTGAGGGAAGAGAGAGAGAGAGAGATTTAGCTTCTGGACAGGTTCAGAGGTTTTGGCTGTGAGAGAGAGAGAGAGACAGTAGAAAGGGAAGAGAGAAAAAATGGTAGGATTTTTGGGATGGGGACTGGGGGCAATTTTATAGTTCATACTTTTTTATAATGCTAATCATGTATATGTAATTGAATGTAAGTTTTATTATTAATTTTTTATTCTATAAAAATATATATTTACATAATTGAATTTTCATAAATTTAAATTATTTAAAAATTATCCAAAATAATAATAATAATATTTTCAAAAATACCATAATTTTGATGACCTGGACAACTATTCTCCAATCAAATAATTATCTGTGATCATGTGAACATTGATTGGCATGAGACAAAATCATACCTTGAAAAACTATTTCATTCTCAAACGTTTTTCTTCTTCTTTTTTTTTTTTTCTAATGGGATTTTTACAATTTTAGGGTATTTGAAAATTATTCAAAAAATAAAATTATTTTTATTATATGCAAAAATATTTCCAAGAATGTGAGTGGTTGGATCATGTGGATCATGGATTGAAATAGGACAATGTTCTATTCAAAAATAAAAATAAAAATACATTTTCATAAATTTAGTTCATTCTATGAGAAATTTGTCCATCGAATAAGCAATTTTAATATATCTTATTGATTGACATAAAACGAGTATGTATAACTTGAAACCTTGAAATGCCCAAATCAAGCTTGAGTTATAATTAAGGATAACAAAGTTTGATTTAATCCATCAAAATAATTGGGATCAAAATTTAGTTTCATTTATTTAATTATGATATAATCATATTTGATTAAAGTTCATGTTAATCTACATAACTCATTTAATAAATAAGTTATTTTTGATCGACTAACATAATACGAATTTAATCCGAACTGATTTATTTAATAATTATGTTAATTAAAACTAATTATATCACTAACCCACTTTACTCTTATTTAACTCATTTTAAATAAATAAGCTAATTAGATCATATAAACTTATGAGTGAAATAAATAAATATATATATATATATATATATATATATATATTTCCTTACATTAATATACATATATTGTTTGGAAATTAAAATTCAAAATTCCTACATTCATCAAATGTTAAAAATGTATAGAAGAAACTATTTTGGTTGAGTAAAATTGTATCCTTACTTTAAAAATTATAGAATCGAAAATCAAAGTGGATGCTACTCTCATATTATTTTTAGAAAGATTGAAAACCCATTCGGTAGAGATTATAGAAAGAGTTTTTGATATCAAAAATATTTATAAAAAAAAAAATAGGTGTTTAGCAAAATTTAAGAAATACTTTTAAAAATCTAAAAAATGACCTATTGTGTTTTATGGATAAATACTTAGAACCTGTTTAACAGTAATTCTAAGAAATATTTCTATAATTTTTAACATTTGAAAAATAACAAATTTAAGTGTTAGAAATATTAAAATTAGTATCGAACAAGCTATTAGAATGTGTTTAGTAGTTATTCCAAAAAATATTTTTAACATTTTTAATACTTAAATGATAAAAAACTTCATGTGTTCAAAAAATTAGAAACACATTTTAGAACAACTACCAAATAGGCTATCGATCAATAATTATTTTAAAAACACTTCCACATAAAACAATGTCTTATATCAAGGACAAAATTACCATATTTACACAAATAATGAAATGTTTTATAACGCCCTGAAATTTTGAAAAATCTCAAGGCCACTAAGGACTTGACCATGCTTTCACAAGTACACAATTTGACAAAAATTTAAACATTTCAACATTTCAACACTAGTCCAATATATTAGAATAGGAAAGAAGAATCTTCTATCCATTCTATTCAGGAAATTCTAAAAATATTGTCATTCCAACTTTATATATCAAACAAACATTCATCATTTTCCATACCTTCCTCTTTTTTATTTTTAATATATATATATTTCTCACTTAAAAAATATAAATTTAATATCTTTAAATTTTAAAATCATTTATTTTTCATATAAAAATTATTAACATTTTCTAATTTTAAAAATTGAGAACATGAAATATATGAAGCTAGTTTTTTTTTTTTTGCTTACCTCTATTTTCCCCAACCAAAGAGTGGGAATGCGAAAGTCATTTTCACAAAGTCAGTTCATTTCATAGCCTATTAAATCATGGAATTGGAATCCAAGAAACCATCCCAAGTCCCACCACACCTAAAATGGAAAAAGGGAAACTGATGCCAACTTCCAACCCTCTCATTCACATGAATAGAAAGTTATTTCATTTATTTATTTTCAGCAATGGGGCCTCAAAATTCTTCCTGATGAAGCAACCAAGAACAATATACAGGTGGAAGAATAAAGGAATCACTGAGAAAGAAGCATGAAAAGAAAGACCAAATGCATTGAATTGAACCTCAGCCTGCTTTTGATGTTCTTGCTACAGGTGGTAGGATAACTGAATCCAGGTTTCCAGGATAAGGAGTCCATAACCCCAATCCGCCCCTACTCTCTTTCAAACCGGTTTTATTTGTCTTAAATTCATCAAGTGACTTCACCCACTCTACAACAGAAGAATGCTCTCGTGTGTGTGGGTGCAACACAAACAGTGAATTGTACTCGCAGTTTGGAAACATAAAGAACTTGAATAAACCGCCCAACCTGTACACAACGTAGCCAAAGCTCAGCTGGTCTCTTGGGGTAAAGAGGTTGACCTCGTTGAACCACAAGCAGCTAAATAAGTTATTCAGTGCAGTGTGCTCCCGTATGATAACAGCCCCTTCTGGAACATCTGCATTTCACAAATGTGTCAATGATACATGATAATAGGGGAATTACCAGAATCACAAAGGAAGATATTGCCTAAATATAAACCAGTACAGAAGATAGGATGCTGCTATTCGTCATCAAGAGCTTTTGGCAGAAGTTAACCCCAAGAATCTATATTTTTTTCTCCTAATTTTCAACTTTCTGGGCAATGTAATAGTCTAATAGAAGGTTTGTTTACAAACCAATTAAACCAATACTTTCTTGAATCATTGTTACTCCATCTGATTGGAGATAGAAGCACATGTAAGTTGAAAGGAGATCTGGGCTCAGGCATGCAGAAGCAAAAGGGAAGCCAGTTTATTGGCTCCTAAATTCATTTTGGTTGGCAGCAAACCAAAATATTAAACTAAAGAATAAGAAGGGAGTAGTCTAGGAATTAAAAGATCTTCATTCATATGAACTGGAGAAAGATGATTATCCTTTCCCTCTTTCTCGAGACAACATTTATGCTATGTTTGGTTCCAAGAAAGTACTAAAAAAAGAAAAAGAAAATATTAAGGAAAATTGTTTTCTCATCTTTGGTATTACTATAGAAAATAGCAAAGCAAATAAAATATAATTAAAATTAGTTACAAACTAATACATTTTAAAATTATTCACTCACCATACAAAAGGGTTAAATTAAATGAAATGAGTTTAAATAGTATATAAAAATAATTTATTAACTTTAAATATATTTTTTATTTTCCCTAGTTTTTTTCTTTTCTTCTATTTTTCTTTTATATTTTCTTTCCCTTATATTTTCATTCCAATTTTCCATGAATCAAACAGTAGTGTTCATGTTTAGCAAGTACATAAGTACAATGGCATGAGGTGCCCTCACTATTACTACCTTGAGGTCAAGTCTGATTGTTACTTAAAATAAAAACCAAAGAGAACTATAGAACCAAAATATGTTGAGGAGTTCCCCTCTTACCACTAATAGTCCCTTTCTTTGGACTCCAGGGTTTCATACCCTCATAACTGTATATTTTCATGTGGAGATCTATAAGAGGCCGTGCATAACGCTTCCTCCGCTTGATTGCATCAGCCTCCTCATATATACTGTGATGATGCTTGTGCTGTGCAATGGCAAAGGTGTGCTTCCCACGCCACAAATATCTGCAAATCACATATATCACATGATGTTTATCAAGTTATTTCTCCATCTAGCTCATTCAAAGAAATGCTAAGGAATGACAGTGACCAAATATAGGTCCAAACCAGGAGGGTTCTTCAATCAACTGTCTATTCAATCATGTTAACTTAACAATCAACCTATTGAAAGAACTGTAAGTATGTGTGGATCTTCTCACACAACATTTTAAAAGCTCATCTTAAAAAATCACATGTTAAGAATCCAACTTGCATATTATTAAGAGAAATACATAAGAAAATACCTTTCCAGGATGAGTAATGGATCAACCATCAACTCCATTTTCCCATCAATCCAAATGCTGTACTGTGCCTCAGGAAACAACCTGTGGGTTAATATCTTAGGAACCTTCCCATTCCTTCTAGGCTCATCATAAGGTGGATGTTTCAGTAGAACAAGACGCCAAATACCCACCCATAACCCCCCATCAACATCCTCTTTAACAGTAACATTTTTCTTGATGAAATCAAGAGATATCTCATCCATCACCATAAGAAAACAGAAGAGCTTTTTAGAACGGGCGCTTATATCTGAAGGCTCATGAGGGGTATCATATCCATCGAAAATGCCAGATGCAACCACAAACCTACACTTCTTGGCATAGTTGATATCTATCGGGTTCATTTCTGCACCCCCATTTTGCATAAAGCCACAGTGCACCTGAAAGGCAGAGCATTGTAAGGCACAACCATACTGATCCAACTGGGAAAATAAGGCAAGGTTGCTAAACAATATATAATAATATATATCAAATTAGGGGCTCTATAATTCAATAGCACTGATGCAAAGAGATAATCTTTTTTTTTTTTTTTCATTTAGTTAATAAAAGTACATATCATAAGCAAGAAATTTCAGCTATAAAGATCCCAACTATTTTTAATTTTTTTTAGGATGTATACATGCATGCATGCATACATACATACATATATGTATATATATATATATATTCCTTTTAGAAATAATTAAAAGAATTAGAAGATTTTCTCATTCCAATTTGATAGAAACAACTCTCCCCATTCCCTTATCTTCCATTTTTTTTTTTTTTTTTTATAGGTAAAGAAAAAGATCTATTAAAAAAGAGACGCCAATAGAGCAACCCAAGGTAAACAATACCTATACACCCACCACCAAACCAGCCAAAAAAAGAAAAGTAAACAAACACCCAAACAGGTCTAAAACTGACCCCATTCCCTTATCTTCCAAATGGACCAAATCTATAAGACCTTTTTTGTTTTCTCAAAGACCACTACACTTAGTTGCTTCCTTGCTTCCCAAAAAGGAAACTCCAATTTATCAAAGAATCCCCTTAACCTGCATTCCTTTGTAACAGTTCATGAAGCTTCCCCAGAAATTACAAGGAAAAAAAGAAGCAGAAAATATGTGAGTTTAATCAAGAGTATTGTCTTTATTCTTCAATCTGCGCAAAGACATCTTTCATGCTCAATCAAGGTAATAAGCCAAATCACTCATTACCATTCTTCTTAAATCAATACATAACAAAACAAGGTCTTTTATGCGGTTCATAAAAAACAACTATAAGATCCTAACTGCAGACTAACAGTTAGATAATTGTTTTTCCTGGATAACACTACTACAGTGGTAATCACTATTTGCCTTGAAAAGCCCAGAACTCTTAACATTCTAAACTCAGTCCTCTAAGATAACTAGACTAGAAGCCATGGTGTCTTTCCGGTGACAAGAACATTCCTACAATAGAATATTCAATATTTTCAATTACCAAGAACCAATTTACTATCATGCATGTCAGCAATAGGAAATATTGTAATCAACAGAACGGAAGATGGGCAGTACTACCATTCTAGTTGTATAACTCCTAGAATCCTATCAAGTCCTCTGACTGGTTTTCAATTTGGCAAACAATGTTAATAATTATTTATTTATTTTAAGTTAATTCTGTAAAAGGAATAAACAAAAGTAATGAACAAGAACTCACTACTGAGACTCCTCCATGATTGCAGACGAAACTATGCTCATTACTAATGATTTTAACACACCTCAAAATTTTATATGGAATGCCATCTAGAAATCATACTAAGAATCTCATATAAGAGAGAAGTAAAGTAGTCCAATCTCCCTAAGCACTCTTTAGTTTAGTTCAAGTTCAACTTGGTAGAAGAAAAGATCAGGTGGAAAAGAGGTCTCCTTTTTTCAGCTATATTATCTCTGCTTGATCTAGAACTAAATTAGCTAGTGATAAAGATGTCCATTCTGATATTGTAAACTCACTTACAATTTTTCCATTTTATTTAAGAGGCAAAATTTTCATCCATCATTTGGGAAAAACAACTAGTTACAGTGATTCTGTAATTTAAAAAGAAAAAAAAGGGGCCAATCCTACCATATAAATTCACCAATATTAGAACCTAACAAATATTGTAGACATGCACCACCAATTTGGAGATCTAGATATCAGCCAGTGAAATGACTCTCGGTCAAAATTAAACTAGAGACAAGGGGAAAAATATTTCAATGTAATATGGGAACAATACAATAATTCCTAAGTGTGTTGAAAGGTCCTCAGGCTTTGCTACTCAAGTTTTCACCAATCTTTAGCCATGAGGAGAATACCCAAAAACCAAAAACTAGGATATATTGATATGACCGTGGACTTGCCCTCATACTAATTTAGCTTAAATTTCTTTCTTCTCAGGCAGAACATGCGCAATCTAAACAAGAATGAAGAACCTAAAATTTTATGTTAAAATATAAACTAGAAACTCAACTAACTGACTGTACAGAGAGAATATTTCAATTACCTTCATGGTTGACTTTAATCTAAAGCTTTTCTCCCTTTGAAGCCAGCTTTGATGGCCACCAAATAGTGGGGGTGATTGAAATTCGTTTTTCTTATCTTCCACAATGTAGGATAGGTTTTGAACAATTTTGTCAGGGGTTCTTCCCTGTAGAATGACTACTTTGTCTGGGTCGTTGGCAATGGGAATTGGACAACCTAATTGCAAATCAGCAAGTGAATATCAATTATCATAAGTACAAATATACACTCTATTGAAGATAAATTTCTATAATCTTACGATGTTGTGGCTTTGGTACAAGTCCCATATTGTCTAACACAACAAATACTTTGCTTTCTCTGTTACAGATAGCTGCACAATAAGCAGAAAACTTCAGAATTATTTCAAACCATTAAAACAATGTAAATTTTGATCTGAGACAAAAATTCAGTTATACATGACCTTTTCATTAATCCCACACACTATTTTAGTCCAATTCACTTCAATGATTTGCAATGTATTGGTTTTTTCCAACTTAAATTCATGCATTGTGTTTCAAGATTGAAATCACATAACCTATTTTCCAAAATACCTGAAAAAAAGGCAAAAGAAGATTCGCAAGACCAGATATGAAATAATAATACAGTGAGGATGAGTAAAATCCACACAATGCCCCCTACAAGGAACAGGCGAATGAATCCCCTCTTCCAAACAGCCTTCATTGGATAGTCTTGGGATAGCCTCTCTGAAGAAAATAAACCACCTTCAGCATCTGCATCACCACATCATTGTTGAATATAGATTCACCAAGGTCTACTTATATGTAAGGTCAAGCAATTCCATATGTAAAATCCCATAAAGCTCTCTTTGGTTGTGAACCAATGGGAAAATGACTCAGACTAAACTCAAAGCAATAGTCATAAACCCAATCACTTTGATTCAGTCCGATGGATCCTTTTTAGCCACCCCCTTCACATTTTTGGCACTGTTTGCTTCTGTTTTTAACAAACTGTCTCATTTTCCCAACGCAAATTTATTCCCCTGAGAAAGGACAAAATAAGGTCCCAACTTCGGGGAACACCAAGAAATATGTTTCCAGTTTTTCTGTTCAAGGAAAAAGACATAAAAAAAAAAGGGGTCTTCTCTCAAAAATCTCTTTTCTGAAAATGGAACTAAACCAAAATAACCATTAGGTTTTTCATCATTCAGAAGCTAACAAAACCATTTGGCCAAGTCAAGCAGCTTTTTTCATTCTTAAAGAACAAACTAATTGGAAAAAAGGAATAACCATAGAAACATCTTCTTTTCTTTTCTTAGTTTTCGCAGCAATCAAACAGAGGCCTAATTAAATTATAACTAAATTCAATTACCTCTATTTTGCTGAAATTGATTATTCCGATCTCCTCTGCGGTTTAGCCGCAAAGATACAGACCTCTGAACTTCGGTCTCCATTATCACTGTTTGGTACGTCTCATCTTCATATTCTTCACAACATTCACATACAAATTCCACTAAAAAAATACACCAAAAGGATATTATTTATAGATCTATCCGGTGTCGGGGCTTCTCACAATCGCATCAATTTCCCCAAAAAATAAAATAAAAAAGGGAAGAGACTTTTAGGGCAAATAAGTTATTAATGATTTAGGAAGCGCACAGATCTGGAGCTCTCTACAGCTGAAAATTTGATTTTCAAGAAAACTGAAAAAATAACGAGAAAAAAAAATGTCAAGATGGGTGTTTGGAAAATGAGAAAGAACGATAAAATGCAGTTTCGAAGAGAAGAGAAATTGAAGTGGAAGCGGTGACACTTACAGATTGAGATTCAAGCACATATAGGCGCTGACGCGGAGTTCCTGAACGACGTCGTTGCGGGCTGTATTGCGGCCCGTGTCTTGGAGCTCTTGCACTCGGGTATTTGATCAATAAATAAATAATTTTTTTTGGATTATTTATACTTATATTAAAAAAAAATGTTATTTTTTATCAAATTTAAAAATAATAATAATAATAATGAGAACATTTTTCCTAAAAAAAATATATAATTGGTATTTGTATCTACCCTATTTATGTATTTACTCAAAAATTAAAAACTTATTAATACATCAACCCGATAATTTTAAAAATACAAAAAACATTTTGTCGTATTCTTCTTTCTCTAAACACATCTTCTTCCTCTTTCTTTCAACCCATTTTTTTTCTATCTACAAACCCTAATAAAACATCATATTCTTTGAAGAAAAAAGTAAGTTTAGTATGTTTTCACATGCTCACATAAAAATAATTATAAAATAAAAATCTTTTAAAAATAATTCAAGTTTCATGCACTAATCGATCAAATATAGTGTCTACGATGATAAAAAGTAGTAACTATATTATTAAAAGGTAATACCTAAATTGTCAAATGTAATACCTTTGACAAAAAAAAATGTATGAAATATTGATTATTTTTTAAATAGAGGCTTAAAATTTGTATTTTATAAACTTTGATTCATGTTTTGTTGTTTTTTTTAATATAAGCTTATGAAAACTTATTTTTTCATTTGGAAGCTCATTTGACAAAACTATCGTCGTAAAACAATTGTGAAAAAATTAGAAGTGATATGGAAATGAGAAATCCTAAAACAGTGCAATAGAAACAAGAAAAAAAAACAAAAAAACAAAATTCATGTTATAGTGTCCAAAACTTTGAAGAGTGGATAATAAATAGAAGTCTGAACTATAGTTTCGAACATTATTAAGATGCTCAGAAGTATAATATTGAATATTTTTAAGATATTTAGAAATACAATGTCAAACAAGCAAAATAAACGATTGTATAACTCCAAACACCGTTGACGACATCTCTTTCTTTTCTTTCAACTCATTATTTTCTTTTAACTCAGTATTTCCTTTTAACTCATTCTTTCAACTCAAAAAAATATGATGGAAATGCTTATTTGCGAGAAAAGCAATTATTTTGCTAAATTTATAGAGAGATAGGAAGAAAATAAATGAAGAAAAAAGAATAAGGAACTTAATATATTTTTAATGCTTAATGATAGTGTAAGGATTTCAATGAGAATCCTAGTGAATGTAAATACAATTGTGGATAAAAAAGGAAAAAATAAATAAAAATAATAAGAAATTATTTTAGAATTGAAAAATAATTACTAGATTAGTAAAATAAAAAGTATTTAATATAAATTTAATTTAATTTGACAAATTCAAATATGAAAATAATTTTTTACATAAATTTAATCTAATACTCATGTTGACATTCTTCGAAAATTTAAACATCATGGTCAAGATCATATTTTAAATAAAATGATTAAATCTCCCTTTAATAATACGGTTTAATATGCTATTATTATTAAAATTATATAAAAAAATATATTATCACTTTTTCTTTTACAAAAATATAGCAATAATTTTTCAATTATCATTTATTTTGAAAGCTAGAACTAACGTTTTAAAATTTTCTCACAATTACCTTTCCTCCTAAGAAAGAATTAGTACTAGCTAGACTCAAATTCAAAATTAAATTAATTAATTAAAAAGAGTACAAATTTTATTTTTTATTTAAAAAAATATTTTTAATTAAAAACATGATTCAATATATTTCTAGTATGAGTATATCCTTAATAATATCTCATAAATTACAAATATTGTGAATTATTCAATACGCTTTATTATAATCGTTTTTATTTCAAAGAAAATCATTTAGGATGTGTTTGGTTTTGGAAAAATATATAGAAATAACAAAATGTTTAAAAAAATATTTTATAGATAATCAAATAAGAGAAGTTTCTTGTATTTATTCATTTATTTTTCCTTGTAATTCTATGATGACCATATAATAAGATGTTTTTAGGTTATGTTTGGTTTTCAAAAAATTTGAAGGAAAATATGAAAAAAAAAATTGGATTTAAAGGTAATAAATTTGGTTTTTTATATACTACTTCAAACTTATTTAATTTATTTTAATTTTTTCATATAAAGATTAAGGTTTTATTTGGTAACTATTTTTTAAAGCAATTTTGAAAAACGGTTTTTTATAATAGTTTTTGAAAATTGTTTTATGATGTTTTGTAAAACAAGGGATCTGAAATGTTTTTAATATTTTCAAAAATAGTTTTTATATCTCGTACTTCATTTATTTGTAATCATTCTACATGTTTGCCTAATTATTTTTTAAAACAACTTCAAAAAATAATAAAAAACAATTAAACACCATGTTTTTTTTCCTTAAAAAAACAGTTTATAATTATCAAATAATGTTTTTTTGTTTTGAAAAACAGAAAAATGTTATAAAAAACAGTTGCTAAACAAGTCTTAAATGATTAAAAATGTATAAATTTATAACCAATTTTAATTTAATTTAACTTTTTTAAATATCTTTCTTGTGAGATAATGAGAGCTCCGACAATCTTGTAAATAAAGAGATATGCAAAATAAACATAACGATAACTATCATTTATTAAATAATGATTTAAATAAATTACCAATTCTTTGATTAGATAAAAATATGATATTAAATGAGACAATCATTAGGCACATTCCCATAATCAATTGTCTATTTGCGATGATTAATTGTGTCACGCTCTTCAATTTCCATTTCTCATATGGCAACTTATTCTCCAATCATTTTCATTGGCACCATCTGCAAAGCTGTCCATGCAGCAATTAGGATTAAATCTATGACTTATGTTGATGACAAAGCCTAAAGGACTTTTAATGGTTCAGAAAAATTTCCAGAGAAAATGTGAGGGAAGGAAGATGAAGAAGAAAAGAAAAATAAAATTAAAAAGTAAAAAAAATAAAGCTAATAATTTATTTTTACGTATTTATTTTAAACTCATTTTATTTATTTTAACTATTCTATATAAAAAATAAATAATTTAAAAATAGATAAGTTTATAATTAAATTTACTTATATTTGATTATTTTTTTTGGGTATTTTTCATAATAAAACCAAATATGAAAAAAAAAATTTTAAAATTTATTTTTTTTTCCTTTTTTTGGTATTTTCTAAGAACTAAATATATTTGTAAGCCATGTTAGGTTTTGAGAAAATGTTAAAGAAAGAAAATAAAGAGGAAAAATTAAATGAAAAATAAGGTAAGACAAAAATTATATAAATTTTTTCTCAAAAAATAAAAAATAATAATAATTTCCCATGTTTGATTTTAATGGAAAAATGGAAGAAAAGTAAAATCAACATATAAAAAATAACCTAATATCAAGTATTTCATAACTAATATAATTAAAATAGTTGTAAAATTAATTTATCGAATGAAATGAGTTTCAAAAAATTAGGTGTTTTGATTTACCCATGTTTAGTAAATAAAATTCATATGCAAATAAAAATTATCATGCTCTTTATCTATTTATGAAGTTGAAATGACATGATCATACTATACAAACTCTTTTTAGTTTAAGTTTTGTTTATAAAACGTGTCACAATCAAATAGTTTACGTCATTATCGTAGTATCAATTTTTAAGGATCTAACAAAAAATATAATATATTAATCAAATATTGAAAAGACAACTATAAAAGAAGTGTTTATAAGGTTGAAAACATAATATATCGAATTTTGACTTTCAATCATCATCCATGAGCTTCAATACTACAACTTCAAGCGTAGTCACCAAAAAAAGTCAAAAACAAAAATAATTTACATCATAAGCTACACATAAAAAAATAGGTTTAAATTTAATCAACAACCAAAGTTCGTGGCAATCAATTGGATAAGCAAGAAAAGCTTGAGCTTGACTTATGCCACCGATAAGAGCTTAATTTGCTTTCATATGAATACATAACTTGTACTTTCAACCTTCGCAATCTCTTCAAACAATTGTTTTTTTGTGTAATTTTAAAGATTGCTTATATTAAAAGCTAGTTCTAACTGGCCTTAATTATTCACTTATAATGTTAGAGAGTGTTGGTTTTTTTTTTGTTTTTTGTTGAAAGTAATTTGATTTTAGACTTTAGGTAGTTTGTTTTTCTATTTTTTCATAATTTATTATAAATTTTTTGCTGAGTATAAAAAGTCAAAATATTTAATTTTTTATAAATAGAAAAATTAACATGATAATTTTTCTTTACCTTTTAATGCTTAATATAAATAAAATATTAAAAAAATAAACAGTCTAATACTTAACACTATTAAGTATTAAAGTTCTATTTAAAATTAAGTGAAAAAACAAACCCCACTTTAGTATATTTTGCTTTTAGTTTTTTCATATTTTTACCCGACTTTAGTGCAGAAATTGATACATATGCAAATGAGAAAGACGTTTCAATTGTTGTTTCCTTCTCAACAAAAGCATATGTTTTAGCTCTAAGCCCATGTTGTGGCAATCCTATAGGAATTGTATCATCATCATCCAAATTTTGTTATTCAACCCAAAGAAATTGTCTTTCTTTTTCGTTTATACCTACTACAAGACTTCCTTTAGAATACTTATGTAGCACAAAAAAACATTTAGTTATAAGAAACAACTATACATTTTTTTCCCATGTTTTTTTTTTCCAACTCCACGTATGTGATTGGTGTACTTGCAATTAAAACCTAGATTCAAAATTTTTTTTTAAGTATTAATTTTTTATTAACTTATTACTTATTTATTATTAATCTTTTTAATCAAATAGAAAAAACTAAAAATTTATTTCCATAAAACGACGCCGTATTAGGAACCATGAAATTATATACGTAACCTTTGAAGCCATTTACCCGGTCTCTAAGTACACTCGTCTCTTATTGCCAAGGATTTGGCATTGAGTCACAAGGCCCCTTTACAGGTATGGAAAGTTTCCCTCTATTTCTCACCCAAATATTGTTTGGTGTTGAAATTTTGATCCAAAGATGCAGATTTTAAGGGTTTTTTTTTTTTTTTTTTTTTTCTAATTCTGATTCATTTGAATTTGGATGCTCGTCGAATTGTAACTTGCAATCATTCTGTTTGTTCATTTTTGCTGGCAATTTATTAGTTGCGTTCGTTACGGTTCAGATTTGATTTAGAATTTGGGTTTTGGAGTTAGGGCTTAGTGGGGATTTTTTGAAGTTGAGATTTGGGGTTTAGGGCTAAAATTTCCATTGAATTTCACAATCACATAAGGAAAACGATAAAACCCTATCATCAAGCTTGCCATTTTAGGATTACAGCTGTGGTGTTCTGCACTAAGACGTGTTGTGAGTGGTTGTGGAAGCAAGAATGTATATTGAAGTCGTTTTTCGTTTCTTTTAACCTAGCAATGAGAAATCCACCCGTTGAGGTGCATTTATCCCAACTGCCAATGAAGGAAACTCTGGATGTTTGTTTATCACGGGAAGTAAAATTTAGGGAGAGAAATTCTGGTGTAGTAAATTATTTATTTTTTAGTTTGATTTCAGATGGAGCCTGAGGTGATAGAAGCAGAGATGGTATTGCCAACTTACCTCAGTTTCAAGAAGGTTCAGATGCACGAGAAATACCCGAAAGGTCAAGCAAGAGGCAGGCACTGGAAACATTTGAAACAGATCATTCAAGCTGAAAATTACCAGAATTATCCTCCCGATGAACCTAATTGTGAGCTTCTAAACACATACTACTCATGTTTGATTTAGTTATTGGAAAAATGGAACAAGCCGCCATTGTCTATTCTGTGATATAATAGTTAATTTTTCTTTTAGTTTGATTTGTTTTCCACATGTATTCTACTGGAGCTTTGAAATTCCAAAATTTTTAACCAACCATTATAAGTTTCACCCACTTATGGTTTGAAACTATGAGTGAAATTGTATTGGATGCTGGTTTGAGTTTTATATGGGAACTTTGATGAAAGTAATGTCTTCTTCTGCACTGGACATCAGCTGTAAAAGGAAAGTCCATTACCCCAAACATGAACTTATGATAAAATATTAAGCAGTAGAAACTTTGGTTTAGAGTAGTGCCTTTGAACTGTTAATGTTAATCTCCACTTTATAAGTTTTAACATCTTCGCTTGATCTTGTCTTGCAGATGTTAATATCGAGTCACCACCCTCGATGAATCCATGCAAGAAAATCTGTGATATCACTGGATTCGAGGTATGTTGCTGTCCTGACAACTTATGGACTCTGGGTCATCATATGCAAAGAAAAACAAAAGCATTGATTTTATTGGGAAAAGAGGGAATTCAGTTTAAATGACAAACTCATGTCTTCCTCTTCTTAAAAAGAAGTTACAGCAAAGGATCCTCCCACCTTTCTCTTACTTGACATGAATCTTAAAACCCCTATTTCTTAAAGGGAACCAGCCACCACATTTTATCTTGATCTGTTACATTGTTCAATTGGTATCTAATAAAGCTTGCCTTGGTAGTCATATCAAGGAATCATGTGAAGGTGTTGGTGATTGAACTAAAGCATAATTCCCCCTTTTTTTGTCGTTAATGATGTTTTCACCCCTTCCGGCCCTCATGTCCACGCATTGACAAACATTGTAAAAGTGTATCCTTTATCCCATATGCTCCTTGTTGAGCTTGTACTAACCATGAGTAGCTTGTTAGCATTTCTTGAAACTGGTTAAATTCCTCTTACCAAATAAAATCCTTGCAAATTCTATTGAAAAGCGTAATAGATACATTTAGAACCACAAATGTTATGTGGAAAATTAATTTCAATCTGCATTTGAATGATCTATTTGGGGGGAACTCATAAGAACACTGTTTTCACATACAGGCACCTTACTCTGATCCAAGGACCACTCTGCGTTATGCTAATACGGAAGTGTTCAAGCATATAAGACTAATTCCCAATGAGAGTGTTCAGAGGTACCTGGCTCTTAGAAATGCTCAAGTTGTACTGAAGTAACTTGTTGCAGAAATCTGAAGGCGATTGTTCAGTACATCCTTATGCTGCTGCATTCTGTCCCTTTTTATCACATCGTGGAAGGGATAGAGAGGATTATTTGTTAGAAGTGTAAAGTGGCCTCAGTGGTCGAGTTACAAGTTTGTCAGACTATATGCTAAGTCTTATAGACGTGAATGCTCAACTTAGATTCTATTTGTTGGATAGATGAAATTAATGTTACTGAAGAATATTGTTGATAAACCCCTTTTAAAATTTAAGCAGGAAGAGATGCTGCACAGCTTTGGTTGCTTTATTTCTGCTGTGTGCTGTACATAGGGTGCACCCCTTTTTGTTAGGCACTGCTTTATATAGTCTCAGTTTGCCTATCAGGAAACAACATTCAAGCAGGTACAAAAAATAAATGTTCAAATGGGTTGCTTTGTGTCTGTGTTTGTGTGTGTTTGGATATGCAGTTCTATCATTTAAGCAACTTCTGATGAGTTATTTTAGAGAGTTAAGTACATAATTTCTGCATTTTCCGACTCCTATTTATGCTTGGTGTACAGTTAGTGCTGGTTTTGGCTCAGCTTGTGTTATTTTCTTGGTCTTATATGTGATTCAGTTGCTGCTCTACCTTACTACATGGTATAATAACATTTCAGCCTAAATAAATTTTCTTTTTCTGTTTGCTTCTCAAAATCATCCATGCATAAGCATGGTTTTATAGTCATGAGGTTAGTAGATTCAAAATGAACAATACCTATAGGGGTCAGGAGTCGTGATGGATCCAGTCAGTTAGGGGTCAAAATAGATAGAACAATACCTACAGGGGTTAGGGTAAGGGGTTTTAATAGACACGGTTATAGACACATTTTAATGTAGAAGAAGATCACTTCATCAAACCTCTGAAAATGACATAATTGATTACAAGCCATATATAACTTCCCCTGTTTTACCAGCAGCTAAATGCATTGATAAATAAAAGAAACACAAGACCTTATCTAAATGAAAGCTTAGCACTGCAAGCCTATCTTTTAGTTTCCACGGTTTCTCAGTAGCCAAACACAGATAAGTTGGGACTCTGAGCCAAGCAAAGAGGTATAGCTCCTCTGCCAGTTTTTTGCTGAGGTAAAGCACTATTATGTACTATGATTCTCCATGACATTGTGTTTTATTGAACTAAATTTTAAATGTTTCAAATTGATATTACAGCATTACCTGGATTCATGCAGAAGGAGCTTGTAAAGGATGGCAGATGCTGTTACAGCATGAAGCTTTTTAGCAAGATCCTTCTTCTCTGCTTCCTATCTGCTGAGGGTTAGGTGCTCTCGAGGCCATGAAGCCAGAATGCCTTGAAGCCTTCCAGAATACCCAGAAAATGTTTTTGCAGAATGGAACTCTTTGTTGAGATATTCATCTTTTCCCCAACTTGGTAAATCATTGTCTTCAAGTCATATCATCATCTTCCTTTTCTTCATATCCCCAGCAGCTTTCACATTCTGGTTTTCTTCCTTTGTTTTCTCTCCTTCCTCTTCTTCTTTAAGCTCCTCAGCTTTCGATTCTTCAATTTTGCTATTGCTTCTTGAAACTACTTCACCTTTCTTCTCATTTCCAACCTCTTTCTTCAATTCCATGCCACTGCCCATTCCCTTCAGCCTACACAAATTTGTTTACATTTTCTCCTCAACCTTTCATAAATTCTAGAAAGAAAAATGCTACATCACATTAACAACTTGTCGGATTTTTTCTTTTATAAAATTAAAAGTATTTATGCAATAAATACATTTTCATTGGATTTCTAAACACTTCGTCATCCTCCTTAAATGGCCCGGAAAGGAAATCCATTTTTGAACTCATCACATAAGAAATCTCACTGGGTAGATTTTTTGTTTAATTAAAATCTAAAAAAATATCGATAATAATTTTTGTAAGTAATATATAAATAAATTTGTTGAGTTTAAATTTAAAATTTTATTTCTCTTACATTTTTTTTTTAAAATTCAACAAGAAGAATAAATAAAGCTTTATTTTTTTTAAATTTTAAATTATTTATTTTTTAATTAATGGTTGATGGCAAGTAACCAATGTTATATTAAATTATATACTAATTAAGACATTAAATTATTAAGACGCTAGGACAAGTTATTATCCATCATTTATGAATTAAGAGGCGAATTTTCACTTTAGATTATTCAATCAATATTTATGTGAGTCCAAAATAGAAAAATATTGAAAGTCAGTCACTTGATTTACACTTTAATTTTTGTAAGATAAATTTAAATCAAATTAATTTTGAATCACTGCGATAGCATTAATTATTTTGAGTTAAATGCGTGCTAATGTTACTTTCAATAAAATAATCCAAAAAACTAATTTAATAAAAATAATTATAAAAACAAAATTGTATGGTCCAAAAACCAAAAAAAAGAAAAAAAGAAAACCTTAATAGACATTTTCTCCTCAACCTTTCATAAATTCTAGAAAGAAAAATGCTACATCACATTAACAATTTGTGGGTTTTTTTTATAAAATTAAAAACATTTATGTAATAAATACATTTTCATTGGATTTCTAAATACCTCATCATCCTCCTTAAATGGCCCGGAAAGAAAAGCCATTTTTGAACTCATTACATAAGAAATCTCAATAGGTAGATTTTTTGTTTAATTAAAATCTAAAAAAATGTCAATAATAATTTTTATGAGTAATATATAAATAAATTTATTGAGTTTAAATTTAAAATTTAATTTCTCTTACATTTTTTTTAAAAATTCAACAAGAAGAATAAATAAAGCTTTATTATTATTATGTTTTAATTTTTTTTATTTTTTAATTAATGGTTGATGGCAAATAACCAATGTTAAATTAAATTATATACTAATTAAGACATTAAAGTATTAATAGCTGGGAAGTAATTATCCATCATTTATGAATTAAGAGGCGAATTTTCACTTTAGATTATTCAATCAATATTCATGTGAGTCCAAAATAGAAAAATATTAAAAATCACTCTCTTGATTTACACTTTAATTTTTATAAGATAAATTTAAACCAAATTAATTTTGAATCAATGCGAGTTTCAAGCATGTGTAAAATTAATTATTTTGAATTAAATGCGTGCTAATGCTCCTTTTAATAAAATAATCCAAAATACTAATTTAATAAAAATAATAATAAAAACAAAAATGACTAAAAAAAAAAAAAACCTTAATTGCTAATGTAAAAACTAAAAATCATTTTTGGGCCATTAAAAAGAACTGCATTCGTGCAAAAGTTGCTGGTAAAGATCTGAGGACTTCTGTGCGGCAGAGAGCTTTGCAGTCAGTTCACTCCTCTCTTCCTCCCACTTTCGCCTCTCTTCTTCATAGTTCTGCAGAAAGGTTTGGCAGTAGTCAGCCCACTTGGTTGCGACACACAGCTCTCCATTCAGCCTCGCCTTCTCCTCCTTCTCCTCCTCCCACTTCCTCCTATACCCTTTATGCTTTTCTTTCTCCTTCTTCAATTTCTCCATCACTTTCTTCATCATTTCCTCCCTCCTCGCTTCCTCCTCTTTCTTCATTTCATCTTCTCTAGTCTTCAAAACCATCCATTTCTTCAGATCTTCAGCCTTCTCCTTCTCCTCCTCCTCCTCCTCTATCCTCAACTGATCTTCAGCCTTCTCCTCCTCCTCCTCTATCCTCAACTCCTCTCCGTATTCTTCTTCTTTGTAATCATCATCTTCCCACCAAGTCATTATCAATTTTATCTGTTAAACAACACCAACAAAAAATTAATTAATATTCATATTCATAGAATATAATTTTTTTTATCATCTCTGATTTTATTTAGTCAAAATTTTAAAAATATAAAAATTATCCTCGTTTTTAATAGTTTTCTTTTTAAGATATGATTTCAAAATTTCTCTATAATCAAATGCTTCCTACCAAGAAAAAAAAAATAAAAAAAAATGATTTTTTTGATGTTTAATTTTATTATAAAAAATGTATAATAAAATTAAATATAATTCAAATTAATTAAATATATATGTATATTTATAAATTATTTAATATTCACACAAAAGAGGAAAAAAAGTGAAATAAGCTTAAAATTACATATAAAATAATTTATTCATTTTTTTATTTTTTTTAAAAAAAAATCTTCAAATTTTTTAACCTAAAACGAAAATATTTGAAATCAAAATTCTAATAAGTATGAGATCTGATTTTTAAATTTTATGATAATAAATTTTATTTATTTATTATTATTCTAGAAAATAATTTAATTTTCATTCTTATGATTTACTAGGATAGAAAGAAGCAGTGAGTCAAAAAGTCAAAATAGTTATGAATAGATGTACAAATGACAACACATTAACGATTCTAAAAAGGTTTTTTTATTTTTATTTTTATTTTTTTTGGCCATTTTAAGAAAAAATCATGGGTTTGGATTCGTCATCACCTGCTTCTTCATACTAGAAGACCTCTGCAACCGGCTGGAAAAACAGGAAGCAACCAGGGCAGCGAACCAAGCCAAACAACTCTCATGCATCAAAAGAAGTGGGATACAAAGATCAAAATAAAACGTCCACCCAAACCCCTCCAGTATCTGAATATGACGCTCCTGCAACCAAAATATTTCAATCACCCATTACCCAAAAACACAAGAGAGAGAGAGAGAGATGGGATCAATCCAAACTCACAAAGCCAAGGTCAGAAATCTTCCGGCGAGTCTCGGATGAGCCAAAAATCCGACTCAAGATGGCTGGATTGGTGAAGCTGTGGCAGGCGAATGTTGCAAGAACATAGTTGACGAGAGCCCATGAGAGAAGAGATGGGAAGAGGAGACGTGAGAGAGGAGATCGGATCCTCAGGAGCCATGAGATCATTGAGATGTAAGTTGGGAAGAGGAGACATGAAAATGAGAGCGTCTTGGAGAGGATGAGAAACCTCTTCATACCAGGTACCACGCGCCACAGAATTCTCTCCACCTTCTCCATTGCAGTGGGGGTGACGAAAGCTATGCCTTGATGATTCTAAGAAGAGAACTCTCTCCCTCTGTACAATGCCTACACCACAAGACGTAGGGTTCTTGTGGAATAATTTAAAAAATGCATTTATTTGTAAAAGATAAAAGGATAATATTGATATTTTTTTAAAATTTAATTTAGAAGAAAATTGTAAATCATGTTGTTTTTCGAAAACCCGATAAATCATATCAGAAAGTATAGGTCCCATAATCGGGAAGTTGGATTTGATCTCCGAGGTTTTAGGTTATGTTTACTTGTTAAAAAAAAAAAAAAAAAAAAAAAAGATAAAATCAAAATCAAGAATTTCTTTAGTTGGATAAAAAAGACATTATTCTATTATCTTTAATATACAATTATTATAAAATTAATGATATTAATTAATTTATCTTTTTTATTAATAAAAATTATTAATGACACAACAAATAACTATAATATGAATAATGTACAGTTTTATATATAGGAGAGTTGTTATTTTAGGTATGAAATTAAATTCGGAAATTTTTTTAGGTTATGTTAAAAAAAAAAAAAAAAAAGAGACGATAAGAAAATAAAAAATAAATTTAAATTAATTAAATTATTTTTATATGTTATTTTAAAAACATTTCACTAATTTTAGTTCATGGACATAAAGATTAAATAATTTGTAAATATATAATATTTTTAATTTATTTAATTATATTTATTTATTTTTATGTTTTATATATATTTTTATAATACAACCAAACATTAGAAAATTATTTTTCTTAATATTTTTTTCTTTTCATAATAATTTCTGGTACAAACGTAATCTTATAGAATTTTATTTCTCAAATTTGAGAATTCAATTTATAAAGGCTTATTCGGATATATTTTTCTTTTACTCCCTTTCTTTTGAATTTTTTAAGATAAATCAAGGGATATATATTTGGTTGTTATTTTATTTGTTTATTGTTTGATTTTTTATAACCTAAAATTTAAAAATCATTTTTGATAATCTATTTTTGAATTTTAAAGTTGGATAGAACAAATGAGAAAAAAAAGTATAGGTGTTAAAAATTTCTTGATTTTCAAAATTTTTGAAATAAATTTTAAAATTTGAAGTTAATATTATTACTCACTTATGAATATTGGAATTTTGTGGAAATACATGGAAATATCATAAAAAAGGTCTTATTTTAGTTTTGTTCACATGCATACTAATTTTTATATTTTATATTTTGATAAAAACTACCAAATATATTTAAGATTTATGAAAATGAAAAAAAAACTAAAAAATATAATTTTTATTTTTTGATTTTCTATTTCCATTTTTTTTTATTTTATATATAGTTTTTTATTTTCAAATGCGTTGAATGAAAAATGTGAAATGACTTAAATTAGAAGAAATTTGCAAAATCTTATTTGGCGTTGAGTTTTACTTTTATGAAAAATGTTGCGATTAGTGAGAAGTGATTTTAAGAAGTGATTTTAAGAAGTGTTTCTATATTAATATTATTTATAAAAATAAAAAGTAATGTTTTTAGAACCGAACAAGTCATTAAACTGGGAAAGTTACTGATTCACGGTTCATTCGTTTAAAATAATTATAAAAATAAAAATAATGATTTATATATTATTTAAAAATTAAAATTTTATTTAAAAATTAGAAATTAGTTTCAAATTCCAGCGAAGAAGAAGGGGTGAGGGGGGACGGCAGCGGGTTTTGCATCGGGCAGTTGGGTGGCCAGACAGTGGTGTAATGTTTTTATATCCTCAAAAACGAGGGCGTTTTGATGACAGAAGCATCAAAATGACTTTGTTTTTATACTGTAAAATTTTTTAAAAAATATAATTGAATCGGCCGACGATCAGACCGACCAGTCCGATCCATTTTTTAAAACCATGATAAAAAGTATAGTATATTTTTTAATATAAAAAATACTCTTAAACACAAAGTAATTTCTTTATTTTTTTATTAGAATATATTCTTTCTAAATATTTTCTTATTATTATAAAAGAAATATGGAGGTTTTCTTCTAAGAATAACTATCTTCATTAGCAGTTTAATAATTAATTTTTAAATTTTAGAAAATATTATATTGTGAGATTTTTATTTTATTTTATTTATTTATTTTATTTTTATATAGAGATAGGTAACTTTAATAACTCTGATTAAAAGTCTTATGTAATCAAAAGGTTTTTTTTTTTTTTTTAATTCAATTGGTTAAAAAAAAAATCAATTTAAATCAACTAAATAAAACAAAATTCAAGTTAAAAATAATAGAAGTGATTTGTGCTCTTATCGATAGATTTCATCAATCAAAAGATAAATCATCAAAATCAAAGGTGATAAAAATGAGGCTTGAGTGCTCCTTTGGGACTAGTATTCGATTGAGCCAAAAGTTTAGCCAATTCAGTAACTTGTCAAATTAGAGACTCGAATGATCAAAGTTGCTTTTTCACCCAAGTCAATCAGTTGAACCTAACTATGTCTAATGACTAGTTTGGTCAAAATACCATATTCATTGACCTCTTTCCATCCTATCATTCAAAACTTCAACCCTATTATTTTTTTGGTTTTGGGCCAAAATAGTCTTTTTATGAGAAAAGGGAAAAAATATTAACCACTTTGTCAAACTTATATTCAAGATGACATTTTTATTATCAAGTTAGAGCCATTTCATTAAAATATATATTTTTAAAATTTAAGTTGAAGCCTTAATTGTTAACCAAGACTTCAGTTAAAAAATGAAGTGACAATTGCAACCTAAAACCTCAATTGCTAATTAAGATTTCAGTTAAAAAATGAAGCTTAAATTATTAATTAATATTTCATTGTTTAAGTAAAATCTCAATTGTCAATTACAATTTCATTTTTGAACTGAAACCTTAGTTGTCAATTAAGACTCTATTTTTGTGGGAGGATGATGTGGTACTCACATGTAGGGATGGCAACGGGGCTGGTTTTTTCGGGTACTTACTCCGTCCCCCCTAATGGGACGGGGTTTAAATTTAATAAATGGGTCTGGGACGGGTATGAGATTTTTTTTTTAAACCCGGGGAGGGTTTGGGTATTGCTCCATCCCGCCCCGCCCCGTTTACATATAAAATTAATTTTAAAATTTAATTTAAAATTTTATTTTACTATTTTTAATATACAGATAATAATAAAAAAATTTAATAAAATAAGTTATAAAAAATATAATAATTTTATTATTTATAAAATATATTTATTTTAATGTAATTAAAAATTTTAAAAGTAATTTATAAAAAAAAAGCTAAACGGGACAGGGTGGGGTGGGTTTAGGAATTTCCCATACCCGCCCCATTTTATTTTTTAAACGGGACGGGGATGAGAATTGTTTTTAATAAACGGGGCAAGGTTGGGATGGGGGCGACTCATCCCAAACCCGCCCCGTTGCCATTCCTACTCACGTGACTGGTAATAGGTGACATTGAATTAAGTTTCAAAAGGGACATAAAAGGTGATATACAAGGTTGTGGTTAGTTGTTGTATGGGAGAATTTTACTAGGAGAGGGTTTGAAGATATAATATATCAATTGTGCAATGTACACTATCATTTTTATTAGTTTATCAAAGTCCTAAATTATATAATTGGTTGCGGTTCAGGATGTGTTTGGTAGTGTTTTCACTTAAAGTATTTTTATAATGTTTTTGGAAGTAATTTTAGAAAGTATTTTTAACATTTATAATACTTAAATAATAAAAATTTTCAAATATTAAAAATATTAAAAAGGCTTCTTTGAATCACTACAAAATAGGATTTTAATGAAAGTGTTTTATTTTAAAGTTTTTTTTAAGAGAATCACTTATCAGGTGTTTTTTACAAGTGATTTCTAATACTACAAGTGATTTTTTAGATTTTTGAAAGTGTTTACTAAGTTTTGCCAAACATCTATTTTTTTTTTTCAAAAACACTTCTTAAAATCAAAGTACTTTCTAAAATCACTAACAAATTGACTCTTAATATTACAAAAATGGTAATTATGCAAATGGGGCATGGTTGAGATGAAATGGTAATTAAGTAATGAGGGAATGGTTGAGATGTTGGATTAGGAAATTCATTCTATTTCCCATTTATATTATTTAAAAAAAAAAAAGAAAAAGAAAAAATGTTCATTCTTTGACAAATCAAACTTACTCTTGTTAAAATTTTAACTTCTTTTTTTTTTTTTACGTTATTAATGATTTATTTCTATTTCCATCGTAATTTCATACTTATTCTCATATATTCCGATGGTATCTTAAAAGGGTATTTAGTATGGAAAAAAAAAGAACCGAAATGAAGGAGAATTATAAAATCATCTCGAAAAGTGGAATTCAAATACTGTTCAAAGTAAGTTTTGATTTCCATAAAAATAAATTTTTAATTATTAATCTAAACTTAAATGATCCCATTTACTTGTGTTCTAACCATGCTCTAAATGCAAATTTATTAGTGCCAAAAAGATAAATACCTGCTTTTTTTTTTCTTTTTTTTTTCTTAAAATGATAAATTTAAATTTTTTTTAATTTTTTTATTATCATCAAAGATTCAATGGTGGTATTTAAGTAAAATTTTAAATTTGAAGAATAAGGAGAAAAATTGAGTTTCTCATCCATCTATCATCTAATCTTTAGATAAACACAAGTCTTTAGCCATTTATTTACCAATTTTGCATTTTGATAATATCACCCATGACACTCTCTTCCATTTATGTTGGAAAATATTTGTATACAAAATAATATATCAATTAATTTTATTAGAAAAATTTTGTTTCAAAACATTTGTTAATTAGGTTCTTTTCCATTGTGAATAGGTTTTGTCTTTAGAAAATATCAATTATAATAATATAAAAATTTAAAGTGAAATTTATGGATTGTGTCATGCTACCTAAAAATAATTAAGCCAAAAAAAAAAGAAAAAAAGAAAAGAAAAGAAGAATAAGGTATTTTTCATATCATGGGAGGGGAACACTTGAACTAGAAGAAATATATTAAAAGGGCAAAAAAAAAAAAGAAAAGAAAAAAATGAAAAAGTTTGCCACGTGGCAAAAGAACATTCTAAACCCTAAGTGGCCAAGAGCGTACCAATCGCTTGATGCTAGAGCGCGTCAAGCACAACCCCACCTCACCAAATTTCAAACTCCCATGAAAAGATAGCCGTTGAAACACCAACGACCGATTTCTCTTTATTCACATCGGACGGCCGCTATTTAGTAGCCGTTGTTTTCAAATATAGAAGTGAGCTTCGGCTGTGTAGACACCACCCGAATTCTTCGATTCTATCTCACTGTTCATTTTCCCTTTTTTCTTCGTCTCTTTTAGCATTTATATAGGAAACCACAAAGAGCCAAGAGACAGTACGAGAGTCGGAGAGAGAGAGAGAGAGAGAGAGAGAGAGAGAGAGGAGAGTAAGATAATTCATCAGGTGAACGGCTTTGTGGGTGGCGTCGGTGTGGAGTTCGGGGATCTAAGTTCGACGCAAATCAGCTTAGATTCAACCCCATTTCATTCAGTTTGAGAAAAAGTAATAAAGGGTTGTTCTGGGTTGGATGTTTTGTGGTTGAATTATCTAGGGTCGTTGCTGATCGTCAGTTTTCTTCTTCTTCTGTTGATTAAGAGTGATATAGGGTATTTTGGGTTTTAGTTGTTCTTTTTTTCTTGGTTTTGTTGATAATCTTTCTACAGATCCATGGTTTTGCCACCTTGTTTGGTTTTCTTGAATGTGTCTTGGAAATGGATTCTTACTTTTTTCTGGTTTTGGTCTTGAAGGCAATCAAAATGGACTCTGGATCACACCAAGCAAAATCCGATCTCAATGGAGCTTCAAACCAGCAAGGTAGATTCAATTGAGGATGAGATTTTGTAGATTTGGTTAAATTCTTTGGATTTAGCTCCTTTAATTGAGCTGTAGGATTTCCAATTACAAGATCTTCTTGTTTTGATTTTTCTCTGTGTTTTATCAAATCTATAAGGTGCTTTGAGGATAGGTGGTTCCAAGTTTGTTCCACAGATGAAACGCAGCAACCGAAGAGCTCTAGGCAACATCGATCAGAACATCTTGGGAGCTACCCTTCAGCCTTGCGTGATCACAAAAAGAGAATCCTCAGGGTGATTCCCATTATCCCAAATAGAAGCTCTAGCTTTAGGCATTTTTCCTGGTCTTAAACTCCATTTTTATCTGTTTTTCCTCAGTTCCATGCCATAAGTTTGAATTTATTTTGCTCAGGAAAGATGCCATCTGCATGAAGAACCCAGAAAATTTAGCATATATACAAACAACAAGGTTGGAAATCTATTTTTTAAAATCTCTTTCTTATTATGTTGAAATCCATTTTGCTCATTTCTCATTGATGTTGATTAGTTTCCTTGGTGTTTTCTTAGGAACTTTGCAGGAGAAATGGTGAGGGAGCAGCAGAATTGAACTGAAACCCCCCCTTTGTTTCTTTTACAAAGAAAATTGGATTGATTTTTTCTTGAAATAATTATGTTAACAGGAAATTGAGAAACCAACAACTTTGGCCTCAAATTTGAGTGGCCATGAGGATTGCAAGATTGAAGATGTTGGAGAGTTTAGGGATGTTATTGATGCTTCCACCCCAATGTTTGTGAAGCATACAGAAGCAATACTAGATGAAATCGATGAAATTGTTTGCGTATCTACTAACCTTACTTTTTTTTTTTTTCCTATATGCATTGGAGATGAGAAACCGAAAAAATAAAATAAAATAAAACCATTAATATCCTAGCACCAATCTGTAGGAGGAGATTGAAATGGAAGATGCAATGGAAGATGACCTTGTCTTGGATATCGACGGTTCTGATATAGAAAACCCGCTTGCTGTTGTTGAGTACATAGATGATATATATCATTTCTACAGGAAAACTGAGGTAGCTTTACTGAAAACAGACTTGTTTCATTATGAAATTGTCTAATTTTATACGCCCATACTGCTTCGTTGGTCTTATAAATTTATTTTTTTCATCAATTGACTGATGATTTACTTCTATTGTAATGGAACAATTAAGAGCAATGACCTTTTATAGAATGTATTGGCCATGCATATAGGTTTGATTCATTGAGCAATATTCATTTTATGCAGAGTCTCAGCTGTGTATCACCGACCTACATGTCCTTTCAATTCGATATCAACCAGAAAATGAGGGCTATCCTCATTGATTGGCTTATTGAGGTATATGAGTTTTCCTTTGGTTTGGTTCTTTTGAAAGGAAAATATGAGAATGCACTTAGAAAGTCTATTAGCATTTGGAACAAGTCAGTTTGATGCTTAATTATGTGGTTATTCACGTTTGCTCCTTTGAAAGGAATCGTTTAGCATTCAGAATAAGACAATTTTGGACTGATGTTAATGACTGTAATTCAAGAAAGTATACTAGAACTTTAAACAAGTCAGTTTGATGCAAGTATATGACCGATATTTACGTTTGCTTCTTTGAAAGGAAACATTTGAAGTGTACTTTGGAAGTCTATTAGCATTCAGAACAAGACAAATTTGGACTTGTGTTAATGACACTTTTCACATTTGCTTCTATGAATGGAAAAGATGAGAGTGCACTTAGAAAGTCTATTAGCATTTGAAACAAGTCAATTTGATACATGCATAACTGATATTTGCATTTGCTTCTTTTAAAGGAAACATTTAGGGCGCACTTTGTAAGCCTATTAGCTTCCAAAAGTACAGGGCAATTTTTTGTGCATTTATTGGAAGGAAACTTTTACGGTGACCGCAATTCGTGTTTGCTTTTTTGAAAGGAAACTTTTAGGGGTGCACTTGGAAGTCTAATTGCATTAAAAAGCAAGTCATTTTCAAGCATTTATAGACTGATCTTTATGACCTGATATTCACATCTGTTTCTTTGAAAGGAAACATAGGGTTTGTGGAGTAGCATGCAAAATAAGTCAGTTTCATCCAAGATTTCACCATCATTTCAGGAGATATAGGTCCTCTTCTTCTCCATTAAAAAAAAGTCAATTCCATTGAGTTTGTGGAGTAGCACCTTAAAAAAAATGCTACCAAAAACAGAATGGAATGGTTCTGTTTTGAATAGACATCCAAGCACACTGCCTATATGATGATTCTTTTCATCACTTGCTTTTTGTTGTACTTGAGAATGATGGATCATTAATCGCCTTTTTGAATTAACAGGTCCACTACAAATTTGAGCTCATGGACGAGACGTTATTCCTCACAGTCAACCTTATAGACAGGTTCCTAGAGCGGCAAACAGTGAGCAGAAAGAAGCTTCAACTGGTAGGCATGACAGCCATGCTTTTGGCATGTAAATATGAGGAGGTTTGTGTTCCCATTGTGGAGGATCTAATTGTGATATGCGATAAGGCTTATACAAGGACGGAAGTTTTGGATATGGTACTTTTCGTGTTGTACTTTAGTGCTACTCTTATATCTCTTGCCTTAATGGGTTAGATTCATTAATACCAAACTTCTATTCCCATAGGAGAAAGTCATGGTGAATACTTTACAATTCAATATGTCTGTTCCAACACCATACGTATTCATGAGGAGATTCCTCAAGGCAGCTCAGTCGGACAGAAAGGTTAGTATTAGCCTAATAGGATTCCCACAAGGCAGCTTAATCTCAAACAAGTTTTAATTATACTTCATTATTCAGCAAAATAATCTTGATAACGTATGCTTGTGACAGCTCGAGCTTCTCTCCTTATTATTCATCAAAATAGTTTTGATATAACCTATGCTTTATGACAGCTCGAGCTTCTGTCCTTCTACATCATTGAGCTATGCCTGGTTGAGTATGAAATGCTCAAATTCCCACCATCTCTGCTAGCAGCTGCAGCAGTTTACACTGCCCAGTGTAGTGTTCTCAAGTCTAGTCAATGGAGTAAAACATCTGAGTGGCATACTGCGTACTCTGAAGATCAGCTCATGTGAGTCGTTTTTTGAATTTATGCTCCTCACCTGTTATTGTGATACAAATTTTGGAAATAAGGGAATATCCCATTTTCTATCATGATAAACCGTTCTTATGTGCTAACAGGGAATGCTCTAGGATGATGGTTACTTTCCATCAGAAGGCTGGTACAGGAAAGCTCACTGGAGTGCATAGGAAATACAGTACTCATAAATTTGGCTATGCAGCAAGGTCTGAACCAGCTCAATTCCTCCTTTAGTGCTGCATGGTCAGAAAGTGATTATAGCTTACTGAGTTGTGATATTTGTGTGTAGTAGTGACTAACGCAATATGTTGCCCCTAGTTAGGTCAGAAAACCCTACTTTCTTTGGTGGGATTCTTTTGTTGCTGAAGTCTTTATGCAGGCCTAGTTTTCTTAATTAGTCTGCCAGTTATATGGATTTTAATGCTTTCCACCTGGAATATTTTGGACATTTTGTTCTGGTGCAAATGATAACTAATATTCAGGTCTGTGTCGGTATGAATTCCTTTCCCAAAATAGATGTTCATAGCATGGATCAAAGCTAATTCTCTACGTGATCATGCATGGCTGCGTAAACAAAAAGAACTGAAAAAATTATATATGCAGAAGAGTATATGTAAAGGAAGGATTTAGTCTGATTTCATTAAGGGACTAAATGCCAAGATGCATATGTAAAGGAAGGATTTAGTTTGATTTCATTAAGGGACTAAATGCCAGGATGCCATATGTAAAGGAAGGATTTAGTCTGATTTCATGAAGGGACTAAATGCCAAGATGCATATTTGAAAGAGTTGCTGATTCCTCTAACTCTTGATCATCCAATGAACAAAGAAAAATTCCCCTTGTTTTTTTTTTCTTGTTCGTGGAAAAAAAAAGAAACCAGCAAATCCTAAGTGGGGGGGAGCCTGAGCTGACCCACCCTACCAAAACACTCAAAGTTCTCTGCAACCTATAACTTAAGTTTCTTTAATTTGCTCCTGAGTTTTGTATCAGTCTCCTTGGCTTAGCAGGGCACTTCTCATCTTATATACCCTCTGTTTCACCTTCCCTCAACAATCTCTCATTCCAATAGTTTAGTTGGTGGTTCATAGATGTTCAACTAATTGGCTGGTTTGAACACCTACTAGCTTCATAATACAGCATGCCCCATATAGCAAGTTTCAAAGTTCAAAAGCTTATTGTATCCATCCTGGAATCAACTTAGAGCCATCATGGTGCAATTAATGTGAAGTGACATTCCTCATAATTGTGAGTTTTAACCAAATGACTCATTTTAAAAAATATATCTACAAACTAAACCTGATTTCAAAATAATGTTCAATCATTTCCGTCACGCATGTCCACGTCATAAAATTGTAGTTGGTAACTACAATTTTGATTTTCTTTTTAAAGTGGTGAAAACATTGTAGTCATCAATTATGACTTCGATTATTTTAAAAAAAAATCAAGAACGTGGTCATCAACTATGAATGAACTATTAATCATTGTGTGATTGACGGTTTCAACGATGTTGTCCATAGATCAAATTATTTCGTGGATTGGATTTCACTTGACTGTCTACGGCTCTATTGCGTGTGCTCGGGGTAGAAGTTTTGTATAAATGTATCGCCATGCTATTAAGTATTTTGATTTAAGTTTTTTTCTTTCTAAGAGGTGGAATAGAATAACCCGGTTGAAGCGTAATGATCATACGTCTGTAATGCATTGTATGTCCCATAATAGGTCCCATTCTTCTACCCTTTCCCGGGAGTCGATGACTATTCATAGCTATTACCTTGACACCAAAGAAGAGTTCGACCCAATGCTTTATTTCTGTCCTAGTTGATCTTGATTCGACATTAGAAGTATATTGATTTTTCCTCAATAACCGAATACTTTTGTCTGTAAATACTGCATATTTGATTCCATCCATAAATCTATTTTCTTCCCTATGAGTTCTAGTCTCAATAAGAATGCTAGTTCTTACTGTTCATATGTTATGATATGAATATACCACACCAATTCGTTATGTATGGATGATGAGATTCGGATCTCATATGAATGTTACAGAAAATGAGGACATTTTGTAGATGTCAATCAGCTCACATCTTAGTGATAATGTTTATTGATGTCCAAGTTAAGAGACTTGTGACATATTCTATAAACTTAGGTCACCTCAATTATGAAATTGAATTGAGGTTTTTGATTTAATGGTCATAGATAAAAGTTTGCATTAAAGGTAATAAGGAGTTACTAGGGAATACAAATAAATTTGTGTCTCACTGATAACGTTGGTAACAATTTTAAGTTCGTATCTAAGGAAATTCGTTCTTTATTTATTGCCAATGATTAAAAAAATTACAATATAAGTTCAAGGCTTACAATGGACTTACATGTACCCATTATTGGTTCATTTCTTGAGTAATCTTTTCAATTAAGGCAACCCATAGCTTACTATAGGAGGTTATACACTCTTATATTCTTGAAACTTCAAGGAAATTTGTTAGTATTAAGGTTTTAATCATGTTATCTAAAAACCATCAATTACTTGGATAGACCCACATCGAGGTTTATCAAGATTTTTTATTTTATTTTATTTTTGCTTTTGAGTAGTCCATGATTTTAACCATCTTAAGAGGTATAATGAAGATTTATACATGCCTATCCATGAGTAATTTCTTAAGACAACATTTCTAAAGGAGTAACCCAAGGCTTTTAGCCATCTTGAGGTTTACAATGGGGACTAGCACTCATCTAGAAGAAGAGACATCATTCCAAACCTAACATGATGCTTGTGAGCCTAGAACTCATAACTTGATATCACTTGTTGGTTCCAAAGATTCAATAATCTCATTTAAAAACTATTACAATAAGGATTTATATACACTCATCATTGGGTTAGTAGTAAGCCAGTTGTACACTTACTATCTCAAAGGTGTTATCCATATCACTAAAAAATATATGGATAATGTACCATAAATATAAAAATAAAGTAAGTAGAAAATCAAAACTCACAAATAAGGTTGATCGAGGTTAGAGTTTGACTCTATGTTCTTGAGACAAAATTGTCCCACTTAGGTGCTTATAGTTTATTGATAATCATCTCCCAATATATAACAATCACTTTCTTGTGATAGTAACACTTTAAATCATAAAAAACAACGAATCATTTGTTGATTTGTACTCTTTTGAATACCAAATATTTTGTAGAAAAGAGAAATGACCAAACTTGAAGCTAAGAAGAACTTGAATGTTTTAAATGACAAGAAATGAGAAAGAGTGGAAAGAATGGATGAATGAATGAGAAATGTTAGGAGAACTCCTATTTATAGATTTGTTCGTGACTTATTAGAAGAGATGTGTCTTTAAAATAGTAGACACACATCATTTGAAGTAAGTAGTATCCATTAGGAAAAGATGTGCCCTAATTCCCATTCATCTATATAAATATTTTAACATCGGGATCATTTGTTAAATTGTCATGTCTCGAGGAGTGGCCTGAGGCTCTCAACAAGGACTTGAACATACTCATCCATTGAGGGCTTGTTTCTCCAGCTTATGTACTTCTAATCATTCAAGGTCATTTATAGGCCATAATTTCCCAAGGAAAGGCTTACTTCTATTTTATGAGGGGCTGCCTCAAGCTTTACATCAAGGACTTATATGCACACTCATCCTTAGAGGAGTTGTTTCTTCAACTTATATAACCATCATTTCCCAATAAGTTGTAAGGCTCACAACATGACTTTAGCCATTTTGTCCGAAAGTTATCTTGATGCATACAATGCTTACATATATTCCATTTTGCAATGAGCTACCTAGACTTACCTCAAGGACTTATGTGCACCAATTCGGAGCCATATGGGTTCATGGTTGGCTCAAGGCTTACAACATGAGCTTGAACTTGATGATGTGAACCCGTGACCTTACTCTGATACAAATCGTTAATTTTAAGGCTTAGTTATCTCTTCTAAAAATCATGTGCTTATTAATAAGGTCAAATCGATCTTTTTATAACATTTAACATCATTCTCATTCCTAAAGTTTAACCATTCCAAGGCTTTATAACTTTTCATTAGTGAACTTTGTCATTTCGAGTCATGCAATAAGGACATGTGTCTCGTGGTTTTGGTTTTACCCTAAAAAAACTTACAACGAGGAGTTTTGGAATTATTTTTCTCACGATATCATTACATACATAATATTCACTTTACCTTCTTTTCCTATTCAGGTATATATAAAAATCTCTTTTATATTTAGAAATAAATAATTGCTATTTATATTTTAATTTATTTTTATAAATTAAAAATAATTAAAATAAATTTTGAAAAATAGAATTAAACACGTTATGAGTCTACAATTATTAAAATATTTTTGGAAATTTTGAATTTCAACAAAGATTATAAATTGGGAATATGATTCCAGCAAGGGAGCGGAGCGTAGCTTTGCGAAGGTATTAAAACGAAGCGTTTTGCCGAATACTTCCAAGCTTGAAGGCAATGGAGAATCTGAGAGAGTGGTTCAACAGAGTTGACTCAGAGAAAACCGGAAGCATCACTGCGACTCAGCTCAAGGTTCGTTCTCTTCTTCAAAACCTTAGCCTTCTTGGATCTTCACCTGACACTTCGCAACGACGTTGTTGTAATACTTTTTCTTCTCTTTTGAAATCGACGGCGTTGTGATCATCAGACAACTCTTGCCGTCGGGAACCTCGAATTCCCTCTCTCTATCGTTCAGCAAATGATCAGGTTCATTTTCTGTCTCACAATTCAATTGATCGACTATTGAACTCCAATTTATTTATTTATTTTTCAATTTTTGTGGTTTTTTGTTGCAGAATGTATGATTTTGATAAGAATGGGACTATGAACTTCCAAGGTGTGATAATTTTGTTATAATTTCCGAGAATTGATGTACTGTTGCTGTGGCCTTTGCTTTCATGGGTTTTGAAATTGATATTTTCGTAATACAAGCAAAATTGGAGTTTTGATACGAGTTTAAACTTGTGATTTGTTTGTTCTGAGTCCGAAATGGCCATCGATGGTGCTTTTAAGAAATATTTCTGTTCCGTGAGTTGGAGAATGAAATTTCTAGAAGAGGAAATATAGGAAAAAGCCCTAAAAGAATGATCCTGATACGGTAGATTAGAGTACATGTTTATGATATATGATAGGAAGCACAATTGATGTTAGTTGTTACTTTGATTTCGATTGTATCTTTTTGTGCTGAGATTTTTTAATTTAGAAGTGATGTTGGATTCTCTCTCTTACTTGGCTTAATTTATTTCTTTCTCAGAGTTTGTTGCGCTTAACAAGTTTCTTCTGAAGGTTAGTTCGTTTACTCCTTGAATGCATTGGCACTTTTTTGTGGTATAGCGTTTTAAATGAAAAATTATGCTCTGTTGGGATCTTGGGAACCACTAGGGAAAGGAAAAGGGGGGAGGGGGGTTTGAGGAATGTCACTTTGTTTGGTTGAGTAGAAAATATCAAAATAAATGAGATGGAGAATGAAATAGAATGAAACTTATTGACTCAAATTTGTTTTTTCTTAATTATTTTTCCTTCCTTTTTCTTTCCTTTGTCTTTTCTATTCTCTCACACTTTCTAAAACCTAAATAGAGTCTAAATGATATAATTTGAAGCTGGCAACATCCCAACTGTTGTGAGAGACACTGGTGACTTATGGTTATAGCATTTCTCTAGGGTTGTAATGTCAATTTGCTCATTTTCTAGGGATAGTATGTATTTTTATGCCGATTTTCTGTGTCCGTTTGATGAACACCAGGAACCTATTAATTCCATCAGTGTCTATTTCTATCTAATAATTTTCTTTACCAGCCCAGGACACTGGTTTAAGGGATATTTTTATACATAGATAATATTGTTATTGTCTATCATTTAGTATCATACTTCATGCTGTTCTTTCTGGATATATAATTTCTATCACAGAAAGTATCACCTCAAAGTGGAAGAACAACATGTATCCTTCCAAGGTTTTTTGTAACATTTCATTTACTTTTAAATTCTTTGCAGGTTCAACAAGCGTTTGCGGACCTAGAGAGGTAATTCACCATCTTACATATTTGAATTTTACACACATTTACACTCATGTTTAATTTTTTTCCATGTATTTTACGCATGCCCTCAGCGTGACAACATGTTTTTTGATACAAAGGAATTTGCCTTTAAAAAATAAAAATTACCAGAAACAAACATTCATTAATATGGATTTAAAAGTACAAGAAATGGTGAGAAATTCTTCCTAAAATTTGCAAGCTCTTATCAAAACAAGAGGTGGAGAAACCTTCTCCAATATACTAAGAAGAAGTGTACATTTTTGGAGAACCACAAGAAACTTTATAATTAAAGCATCTCCTCCCTTTGCTATCCTAACCCTTAGATCTGCCTACTACTTTCCAATCGAGTTGAATTACATTAAGATGAATGCCCTTAAAAGTGGTAGTAATAGAGGCCCAGAAGGAGGAATATAAATAAATTAGGTTACATATCATCTATTAAGTCATCCACTTGTCCTAAAAAATTCTTGCATTTCTTTCCCACCACACTATCCAAATAAGCTTAAGGCTATGAAAGAATTGTTTTTCTGATTGATTTTTAACAGTAAATCTACTTTTAGCTTGGTGACATATACATGTCAAATTGAACTATTTATCTATCTTTATCAAAGAATTTTAGTTGGGTGGGTTAATCGCAACAGATGCATTCAAAATGTATATACTAATTAGAAGAGCCTGCTTTAAAAATGAACTGACAGCTGAAACTGATATTCCTTTGTACCTTTAGTGAGTTATGTTCTTTCCTGTGAGTAGGTTGTATGCTTGACAATCGTAAAATTGATGACAAGTAAGATGTTCTTGGTAATAAACTGATAACTGAGTACATCAGTTAAATTGTTGGTGAACTTGGGTATATCTGGGACGTAAAATCTATACATATTTTAAAGTTGATATTCATGGCCATACTATGCGAGCAGGGTGAGAAGCAATTCTTGAACTCTTGTATTTTGTTAACATTTCAGTTTGCTCTTATAAGACTTCGACTTATCGATCTTATTGCTGATGTGTACCTGTTATTAGGACTGTCCCTTTGGTTTTAGATATTTGAGACTGGAAGTGTTTATTACACAAAAATAAATTTTAAAACCATGTTATTACTTTTGTTCATTGGTACAGGGGTCGTGGATTCCTTGTTCCTGATGAAGTTTATGAGGTATGTTTTATGCAATTTTCTCTGTAGCTTGGATGAATAAATGGGGTTTGTAGACTTTGTGGCATGTTTGACAACTCAAACCTTGTCCAGTAAACTCATCTTCCTCTTTTCTTATTGACTCTATCACTGATACCCTAGTTGTTTATACCTTTCTTTGTATTATTTCTTCTTTGATGTTCATTTTCACAATACTGTTAATGAAAAGCCAGTGTTACTCATATATGGTTGCAGGGATTGGTGAAAATTGGATTCTCCCTCGACTCTCCTGCTTTTTACACTGTCTGTGAGGTAAAAAATAAATAAAGAAAATAAAATCTGACTAGAGCAGATTTTTTTTGTTAAACAGGGTAACAGAGTTGTTTACTTTCCAATATAGCTAGAATTTACGGTTTGATGTCTAGGGCAAAGATTCATATTTAGAAGTAGAATTAGAAGAAATCTTGTTTTTTAACTGCTCAATAAGAACTATGTTTAGTTTTTATGAACTGCAGATCCTGTTCAGAAAATTCTAGTGCAAGTTACCACTCTGTTTTCTTCTTGATTTTTCAGAGCTTTGATCACAAGAAGAATGGAAGATTCCGGTTGGATGACTTCATATCTCTCTGTATATTTATACAGTCTGCTCGGTAGGTAACTTGTACTGTCATACATGCATACATCATGCTGAATATTCTATGATGAGACAATTATGTTTGATGGTAACATGAATATGTGAGGCACCAAAGTGCCTATGCATAGACTATGGAACCAAAATGTCAGTTTTCATCACCATCCCTGTAGGTCAAATTCAACAAAATGCTGATCATCATCTTTGTCATCAAATTGAACCAAATGCTCAACACATCCACCCACCTTATTAATGGTGTCTGACCTGAAGTGAAGCACAACAAATTCATGATCTCTGATTTTCTACCATTTTTAACAAAACATTCCAATTGAAGGTTAATGGTGTCTGACCTTAAGTGAAACCCCAACCCAATCATAATTCATAATACACACACTGACACACATTAATGACGGTAGTCTGACCTGAAGTGAAGCCCAACAGATGCTACAAAATATTCTGACTGAATTTACTCTCAAACTCGTTTTGTACTATTTTAAACACATAATCCAACCTTTATTGAATCATTCTGAAATAATTCCTGAATTCAAAAGACTGAATGCTTCCATTCTGTTTTATCTGCACTGAAGAAAAAAAATTCAACAAACATTGGATAACAAAAAACCTGGGACTTTTTACTTGTGAACAAACTTTTTATTGTAAATATTACAACAGGATGAAAAAAATATAAGCCATTCAACAAACTTCTGTGGGCTATAATACTCAGAAACACAGTAGAACAGAATTAAAAAATTATTGGTAGTTCTTCTGCATTTAACTCATTAGACTGTTATCTCCTTGTTTTGCTTTTTGTAGGAATCTGTTTAATTCTTTTGATACTGCTAAGCAAGGCAGGGTGACCCTGGATCTCAACCAATTTGTTTACTGCAGTGAGTATTTACTGACTTGATTAAAGCTATTTGAGAATTGCTTGCAACTTTTGGAGGGCATCATGAATTTTGTTTAACACATTTGATGGGAATTGCAAACAAAATGTTATCTGCAAACCCAAGAAAGAAAAACGAACAATGTTATCTTCACACCCCATGGTTTTGAACCTTCTGCTGGGATATGTCCCAAGTTACTTATCGGCTTCTTAGCAGCCAACCTTTTTTTTTTTGTTTCACTGCCTTCAGCTTATTTCTCAAACCAATTTAGATCTGATAAGCATGTTAAAAGCCAAGAAATATATGATTTGATCACCAATGACCTTTAATCTTGCCTTGGGCATCATCCTAAGTGAATATAATCTAATGCAACTTTCCTCATACCGCCAAAGTGAACAAGCTATTTTTTCTCAATTTGCATTATATGCTTTACAAACTAACATGTTTGAATTTGTGGACTTCGTCTTGGTGTTCAGCTGCAAATTGTAGAATATGAGATCAACAGCATTTGAAGCAGGCACGGCCCCCACTGGATGCTACACAATGTGTATGTACATCGAATTCATAATCATTTTAGTTATGATTTATGAGAATGATTTACTTTGAGTAATGTCATACCTACTCCTTTTCTCATATTTGTGTATATAACCTTACAAATCTGAACAGTGCGTGCATTTCCAAAATATAGCTTGTTCAATCTCTAGTTACCTTGAGCTAGTGATTATGGGGTCCAGGTGGAGGTTAATTCTTTACGCTATGCCTATATGCAAAAGCTTTTACGTTGTGAATGTTACATTTTTCAGACCAGGTGTGATCAAATGAAAAATAGTTGATAAATTATGCCTTAAATCTTTGATAATACAGTCCAAAAGATCAATCAGTCTCTCTATGACGTTGACGTCTTTTTCATTTGTTCCCCCTTTGATATGACAAATCGCATGGTATGGGGGCTGGGCCGTTCTATATGGCCCTCTTTGGGTTGTGCCCTCTGGGCCAGGTGATCGGCTAAGGCAACCCAATGGGATGCCGTGGCCCACTGGGGCGGTGTTTACCTGACAATGTGGAAAGCCATCGTCGTCTCTACAACATTTGGAGCATACGTTGTTGTACCGATGATAGATTGTCGGCTCAAAAGCATATTTGCAATGCATGAACACCCAAAAGAGGGAGGGATTTTATAAAACAGTTCTTAGAAATTTTTTCATTTGATTTTAGGAATAGAATTTTATTTAAAACAATGCAATTTTCAATTTATTCTCCGTGTTTCGTAACACCACAAAAAAACACCAAGACTTCTTAATTTCTTCTGAAAAATCATCGTATTTTTATAACACATCTTCAATTTCTTCCAAAAAATTACTCTCTTATTTTAATAAGAAATTCTTTAAAAAAAAATATTTTCAACATAAAACTTGTGCAACATGGTTTTTAAGGTGGAAAATGAATTTCTATTCTCAAAAATAGAAACAGGTGCTTGGTTTTGTTTCAGCAATCTTTTGGATTCAAATCCGAAACCAAAGGTCATGGAAGAAGAAAACCCAAAAACCTCGTACAGAAGCAAGCTATCGAAACATGGAACAGCCTCTGTTTCCCAATAATAAGCAAAATCCAAAGAGATGAGATTACATGCTTAAATAGGAGAATAAGACAAACATCATCGCTTTCCTACAAGCCCTGCTTCATCCTGAAACTTCAATCTGTGTAAAAACACACTAATAACAATGAATTTTAAAATACACAGAAATTACAATATCTAAATCCACGTCCTCATTAGGAAAAAAATAAAATATTGGTGTTATTTGGTGGGGTACCGAGACTCGAAAGAACACAACCCTTTTCTTTATTATTCATGCCGGGTAGAGTCGGAGTATAAAGAGGAGAGAGGTATGCAACCAATCAAAAGCAAGGAAGGCGGTAAAAACAAATTTAAGAACCTCATTGCCAATGCTGATTAAGCCGGAGACACAAGCGTGTTGCGAGCTTCGTTCTCCCTCCACTAGTTTGAGGCTTCTCTACTGTAGTACTGGTCGAGGGTCTTTGCTGGTATACGGTGGAGAAGCTCACGGGGGAAAATCCGAAGCAGCGTCCATGCCAGATCAAGGGACTGGAAGATGTTGCGGGTGTCATAGGCTCCCTGAGCCACAAATTTTCTCTCGAATTTGTCTAGGAATTCCAGATATAGCTGTTTCCAGTGAAGGGTCGGACAACCTGTTAGTTGTTTTCTTACAATAGGGATTCATTTCAGATGAAATGATAATTTATAAGAGTGAGATGTACCAGATCCTCAGAAGAAAGTGCTTCTTCTCCAACCACAGCTTTCATTGCTTGAACATCCTTCCCAATTGCATAATTTGCATAGAGCTGAAAGAAGAAGAATCGCATTAGTTGGGACGTGCTCAAAGAGAAGGTGAACGCAGCCCGAACATCAAATACTACCTGATTGGATACATCGGCATGATCCCTACGGGTCATCCCCTCACCAATGGCACTCTGCAGGAATTACCAACATTTTACATGATGTAAGCCCCTTGTCAGAACTTCCATTTAAAAAATCTCCGAGCTTAGGGCTTATGCAATAAGCAAGGTTACCTTCATTAAACGAGACAGTGATGGGAGGACATTGATTGGTGGGTATATCTGTTCAATTCAAACAAGAAAACATTGCTTAGCCTCAACAATCCATAGGCTCCATATGACAAAAGGATATAATTGTATATTTTCAAGAACCAAGTTTTTTTTTTTTTCCTGTATGCATCTGAACAACAAACTTAAGAAGGGGTTAAGCTTGATCAACCTGTTGTAGACCCAAAAGTGATTTATTTAGAGTCAACTTATCAAGACAAATTCTAAAACCATACCATTTCTCAGCCACCAAATTACCCGTAGATGCAGAAGCTAGAAATACTATTGATGCAACTGGATCAGAACCAAATTCATTGTATAGAATTCTAATTTTCATTTGGTTAATAAGCCACCTTTCTTTCTCTTATAACACTGCCTCTTCAACTGCTTTACTACATAATCTTCATTGTATAGAATTCTAATTTTCATTTGGTTAATAAGCCACCTTTCTTTCTCTTATAACACTGCCTCTTCAACTGCTTTACTACATAATCCTACTCTATTATGGGAGTATGGATGTGAAGCCAGATAGACCAACTCTTTTGACAGACCGATCCTTGGGGTTTATTATGTATCACACGATTCACACCAGAACCAGTCGACTTTGGAGCCACATTTACAATCATTGTACCAGATCACTATCAATTATATGAACTAGGAAACTTGAGGTTGATTTATAACCTTACCTGTCGATTGTGGAGCTGTCTGTCAATGTAAATCTGGCCCTCAGTGATATAACCCGTGAGATCGGGAGTGGGATGTGTTATATCTGTGAAAATCAGGTTCAGTGAGTGTAGTGCCACTATAATGAGAAATTCTCACCACTAGATCAATATGGATGATGCTTGACATTACCATCATTGGGCATAGTTAAAATTGGGATTTGTGTAATGGAACCCTTCCGTCCTTCAATACGTCCAGCACGTTCATAAATCGTCGCCAGATCAGTATACATATACCCAGGATACCCACGCCTCCCGGGAACTTCTTCTCGGGCAGCAGATACCTGCAGTTGCAATAAGTAGTTTGCATCACAAGCATCAGTGATGAGTTTGAAGAATTCAATGGGGTACTTGATTAAAAATACTCAAGAACAAAATTAGAAGTTTTTCTCAAGTATTTCAGTCAAGTACTTGTTAGACTTTATTGATGATCTAAATTGTGGATAGTGGTTTTTTGTTTCTTCTTAGAGTCTGTGCCACTCCTTTTTGTCTATGTGGCTCCTCTTGTATATCTCCTGTGTACGTAGGGTTGCAGCCCCATATTTCAATTGGCGCTTTTAAATCTTTTTGTTAGCCTATCAAAAAAATTATTAAATTTTTTTATTAAAGTGTAATTTTTGAAAGGCAATTAGTCTTTAAGTTATCTTGGTTTTTATAAGGAAAGACAATCACAAACCATTCATTGACAAAAGCAGAAAAAATCGTTACCTCACGAAGAGCATCTGCATAAGAACTCATATCTGTTAGTATGACAAGAACATGTTTGCCACATTCATATGCTAAATATTCAGCAGTGGTGAGAGCAATTCGAGGAGTGATGATGCGTTCAATGGTGGGGTCGTTGGCCTGTCCACTTGAGCATATCAGAAACTATTCAAAGCCAACTATTCTGAAGCCTGGTTTAAAATTTAGAATTTACACCACAAACAATAATAAATACCACTATATTAATTTAATATAAATACCAGGTTAAGGAATAGAGTCACTCTCTCCATTGATCCATTTTCCTCGAAATCACGTTTAAAAAACTGTGCAGTCTCCATGTTTACTCCCATAGCTGCAAAAACAATGGCAAAGTTGTCCTCTTCCACATCCTGCAAGTTAAAAGTAGAAAAATGATATCTCATAGCAAGTTCAAAATTGATAAAAAGAAAGAAAATAAAATAAAAAGGAAATAAATGGTCATTTAACATCTAACACCAAAAAATAAAAAAATAAAAAATCATGAATTATGAACAATTGACATGATAGCGCTTTACTTAAACCAGTAAAAATTAAAGGCATTTATGGGCCATTTCAACTATTTTAGCCATTTCAGTTAATTTCAATAACACATAGTGATGTATATATATATATATATATTTTTTTTTAAATGAAAGTTTTGTTTCTTATTAATTTTCCAATGACCAAGAGGATGGCATGTATTTCATATTCCATGATAATAAGTTTCTAAAAGTATAATAGGGGAACACATTCTGGAAATAATCAAAAGAGTAGATTTCAATATTAAGAACCATTACAAGCCTTTCATAAAACAATGGTTCTTTGCCCTAGTTATTCTACTAATCAACATCTTTTGCAATTCAATTTTATTAAATGCCAAATTTCTGTGCAGCGAGTCTACCATACCTCAAGGAGACTTCCAGACTTCTCCAACCTCTTTACAAGACCAGCCTGCCGACATATCTGAGCAGCTATTTCATTATGAGGAAGACCAGCAGCAGAAAAAAGAGGGATCTTCTGTCCTCTGGCAATAGAATTCATGACATCAATTGTAGAAATCCCTGTCTGGATCATCTCTTCAGGATATGTTCTCTCACTAGGATTGATGGAACTCCCTGAAAAAAGGAAAGAAAAAGAGTACAGGATCTGCCACTGTTGTAAACTCTAAAGTTCAGAGGTGAGTTTTAATGGTTAAATAATACCACCTCCTAAAAAACTCACCAGAAATATCCAAGTAAGCCTCTGGCAATATAGGAGGCCCATTATCAATGGGTTTCCCTGAACCATTAAAGATACGCCCAAGCATATCCAATGAGACAGGAGTTTTCAAAACCTGTATAAAGGGTAAGAAAGGGACACAATGAAATATCTACAGAAAGAAAGAAGTTGATCTCAAACTGATACTAGAGATAGCAATCACAGAAAGGCTTGACTTTCACTATGAAGCTGTATGTCAGAAAATGGATTCTTCATGTTTCATGTTCAATACAGTTTCAACCCAATCAAAGCCTATCAGAGACTTTTCAGTAAATAAAAACAGAAAACAATATTATCTACAAGAGTAAAAATAAATGAATATAACAGAAAGGACAGGGATTTTATTGGCATAAAAACAGACAGGCAAGGTGGACCAGATACAGAAAAGGAGGACTGGTTGGTAAGCAGTAGAAGCAGTAGAAGCAGTTTCTTTCACATCTATAAGTATGCCATCTGGTGATTGCAGTTGGATGGCCCAACTCAATCTACCAAACCATGCTTACAGGATGTGCATGCTAGGCAGAAACCTATGCTAGGCAGTTCTGCAAAAGTTCCTGATATTCTGCTTGAATGATAAGGGACAGATGCAAGAAAAAGATTTTATACCTCCCCTGTAAATTGAACAGTTGTGTATTTGTTGTCAATTCCAGAAGTTCCTTCAAAAACCTGGCCAAAACAACATAAGCTGAGTAAAGTATTTAATTGAAAAACAAAAAATAAAAAAATCCTATATAACAATATGACAAGAAGGACTAAGCCAAAACACAATGTGTTATCTGATTGCTGGAGGTTTCTATGCAATGCTTTGTATGCCACATCATGAGGAGTAAAGAACTAAGTATACTCCGCTACAACATGAATATGTCATAAGGCCAACAGATGATTTCTTAAGATACTTTGTCCATAAGTAATGGAGGTCATATCACAAAAAATTTTGAGCATTTAAACCTTCAAATAAAAAGCATATATATCCACTATCATTTACTAAATGTGATAGGTGTTTAAAAATATGAAACCATTTAAGAATGTATAATCATGAACTTCAAAAAAATGAGCACATAATGGAGAATACCAAACAGTAATCACCTGCACAACTGCTTTCTCACCATCAACTTCTAGGACTTGACCACGTCGAGTTGTTCCATCTCCCAAACGAATATTGACAATCTCTTGATATTTGGGTCCCTGGTGCAATTAGAAAGAAAATCATTGATCAATAGATTCTGAACAGATGGAAATCATATGAATCAGAAAGGAATAAATAAAAATACTAAATAAGTGAGGAATACCTTGACTTTCTCAAGGATAACCAATGGCCCAGCGACTCCAGAGACAGTTCTGTACTCTGTGATGTGCACATAAAGGAGGAAGATTCTAGTCAATATTATATAGAGCCCCAACCATGTTTAACAAAGCCTTTTTCATACTGCAATGACTTCTACCTAATAATTTATTTATTAGGCAACTAATTTCTACCTATATGAGAAAGAAAAGATTCTCAACAACTTTTTGAGCATTTGGACAAGATAATAAGTGATAATAGCAGCATAGGATACCAAGCATATATCAAAAAGCCTTCATCCCACTTATTTGGTATCTTCAATCCACACTACCCCACATCTCTTAACCAGTCCTGCCTTTATTTTTATTAATACATATTTGAACATAGTGATTATCTCAAAATCTAATGGTACTACTAGGGCTTTGAGCTCATTCTATTTTTTTTTTTTTTTATCTTCCATATGTTTGTAAATAAGTTAATAATCCTCAAAATCTTCAGAACATCACACCTATGTTACAGGAATATATGCCATTTCAGGGTGGCCAACATTTGCACTGAGCTAAATTTTTCTTTATGGAAATTTAACATACTGTTCAGATCTCAAAAATGATGAGAGAAAGAAAAAGGGCTGGCAATAGCTTGAGAAGACACTCCAATTCTCAACTTTAGCAAGCCATCCTAATTCTGTTTGTGAATATTTCCCATCTTTTCCACTTTACAGGTTATTGAAACAAGGCAACAAAAAAATTTGGAGCTATAATCATCTCATGCTCATTGATCTTAGCCATCATTCTAACTCAATTTATGCCATTCCTAAAATTGAATCTCTAGGGGTTTGGGTGAGGATCAAGCATGCTTGAGCAGCATTTCAAGTCCATCAATCCCAAGAGTTGGCCCTCATGCTTTATAAAGTTGAATGTGTGTGCTAGTGTTTGAGGGAGTATATTTTACAGACTATACAGCTTACCCATGCCAACCAACAGAGTTCCCTCCTCTGCATCATGATTGTTTTGTTCCACACCCATATTGAACCTGAAAGTACACAAGTTCAAACAAAATTGCCAATCAATGACACAAATACTATATATTACAATGACAGCAAAATTCTCATCATCAAAAGTGCAGGTTGGTTGGAAATAATCAATAATGAAGAAGCATTAGTTCAAAATTTTGTCCCTGATTCTTCCATTCACCAAAATCCAAAAGAATGAAAGAGAAAATCAGTATCAGCAAAACCTAGCTCACAAAAAACTTTAACAGATTCAAATCATCACCAAAAATGAAAAGGCTAAATCAGAAATTAGATCTGCATGAGTACTACATACTCCAGTCCAACACATCAACATCAATCAAATCATTTTCAATTTCAAAACCTGAAACTTACTTTCCAATCCAAAGAGTTAGGGCAATGTAATCAAGGCCAAGTAATCACATCAAAATGCACAATTTGGCTGCTGAGAAAACTCAGAGGGAGAGAGAAAAAGGAAAAGCTCCCTCCAAGTCACTCTTAACACAATTATCATGCTTGCTTAAGTCGATCAACATCCCACTTAAACAGATTCAAATCAATACCCAAAAAGAAAAAGGAAGCTAAAGTTTTAGGCTAGATTTGAATGAGTACTACATAATCCGATCCAATATACACCAATCAAAACATTTCTGAATTTGAAAGCCCAATGCATCCTTCCCCATCCAAACAGCTAAGTAAACTAACCAAAACCTCTAAATCACATCAAAACACACTGTTTAGATGCTGAGATAACCCTCCGAACAAAAGAAAGCTCTCTCCCACTCACTCTAACACAATCATCGGGCTCACTTAAATCGATCAACATCCAAACAACCCATTTTGTCTATCAGCAAAACCTAGTAGACATTAACACTTCAACGGATTCAAATCATCACGAAATGTTAAAACTGAAGTTATATTCGCATGCGTCCAGTATACGCCAGTCAAATCATTTCCAAATCCGCAAACCCCGACCTTCCTCTCCATCCAAAACAGCCAGGGCAAAGCAACCAACACCAATTAAACGCATCAAAACAAACCGTTTGGCCGCTGAAAAACTCCTCTCTAACTCACTCTAAGACAGACTCGCTCAAGCCGAGTACATGCATATTCACATATAAAAAAACAAAAAACCAAAACACGACCAACATCCAAACATTCCCTCTCCCTTTCCTCCATTTTCCAACTAACCAAACGATCGAATGCGAATTATGCCTCGATTTGGTTCGATCGATTCTTGAAAACAGTTATTGAAACAACATTAAGAAATCAAATTAAAGAAAATAAAAAAATAATAATAAAGAGAATGGATCTGAATCGAAACGCACCTCTGAGACAGAGCAAGACAAAGCAGAGCAGAGCAAAGACGCTAGAGATGGCGCAGAAGATGATGAGAGAGTGAGATCCGATGGAATAAAATAAATGTTGATTTTTTTTTAATTAATTAATGATAGTAATTGGGAAAAGACCAGAGATATGAAGTTCTCAGAGTCGCACAGTGACGATCGCCTACGGTGCTCCACAGGTTACGTTTGAAACTGTGGCCGCCGGATCGAGGAGGTGTTGCTGATTTGGGAGCCGTTGGATTGGTGGAATATAGACACGTATGATTATGCTTAGCTGGAAGGGGCCCACATGCCAGGTACCTCTTTTTGTGTTTACTGTTTATTGGCTTTCCAGTTTCCCCCTTTTTAAGCCCATTCTTAATTACGGAATATTTGAACTTTCTTTCAAAATTACCACAAAAATGATTAAAAAAAAAAAAGGGATAACAAATCTTCCCTACTTTGGAAACTAACCCTTCACATTTTTTTTAATCTAAAAAATATTCATTTTAACAAAAATACCCTCATCTTTTTCTTATAAAAGTAACTCTTTATTTTAAAACACACAATAAATACTAAAAGTATTAAAGGGTATTTATGTCAAAAAGGATTACTCTTCAAGTTAAAAAATGGGGAAGGTTAATTTTATAAATTTGGGATGTTTTCATCATTTTTAATCAATTAATTCTAAAAAAAATGTAAAAGGTAAACGGGTTTATTGTTGATCCAAGTTTAAATAAATTATACTTGAAATCTTGAGTTATACTCAACTCAAAAATAACTCTTATTTGTATTAATTCAATTTTAATTATTCTTTATATTTATATAATTATTTTTAATATAATTTTTTTTTAAAAATAAATAAATATTATAGTTTGTTTACTTGTGTGATTTAAAAACAATTTTTCGGTTTTTTAAAATAAAAAATTATTTTTTAAAATTTCTAACATTATTTGCTCATTATTCTCTAAAATCAATTTTTAAAAACAAAGGGAAATAAAAAACAAATTTTATAGAAAAAATATAAATTGTTTTTACCCATTTTTAAAAAACAAAAGCAAAACATGCACTGATCATATTTTCTAAAACTTATTTTAAAAAAATATTTTTAAATTAAATAATAAAAAATAGTTTTTAAAAACAAATTTTAAAAAACCTAACCAAACAAGGCCATAACTTTTCTATTTTTATATAAAAAAAAAATTAAAATTATTTCTTTGGTTTTTTAGTTATTAAACATATTTTTCTATTTTTTTAAGGAATAAAAAATAGTTAATAATATATTTTTTTAATGGGTGGCAATAGAGAAATGAGATTTTTTGCTTTTATTTTTAAAAATATATGAGGAGGAAAACATATTTAATTTAAAAACTATTTTTGAAAATATATTTTTCAAAATAATTATACCTACGATACCTTTTAAACTTTTAAGCACTTTAATAATTGAAACAATCAATTATTATATTTATTTAGCAAAAACGATGAAGCCTGCATGCATGTATGATTAATTGAGTTGGGTATAAGTTGGAGTAGGACAGCTTTTCCTACCATTTCATAAGTTATAGGATATGTCATGAATGTGTTTCACAAAATTAGAAAGTTGTGTTTCGGGAGGCCCATTTACCAATAATATTGTTTTCGAAACCCAAGTTTGTATAACCCAAGATATGTTTGAACAAATTTTATCATTTTCCTACATTTTATACCGAAAATGCCTTCTCTTGGTCCAGTTCAGCATCCACATCAGGAACCTAAAAAATGCCAAACTCCATTTCCATAGGTAACACGTAATTTAATAAAAACTCAAATGTGAATCGGAAAGTTATGAAATCTGAAAGCCGATCACAAAAAATACCTGAACCCGGCTGACACTGTTACTAACCTTTCATTTATTTTCATGGGCATGAAGTATGTGGGTCTTCGTGAATCATGTTTTTCTTTAGTGGGTATGAATTATTTTCGAAGTGTTCTACATCTTCTTACTCTTATCATGCATATTGACTGCATTCTTGTGGGGGTTTTGTATTTGTTTCTTTTTTCTTTTATTAATTGTGTTGCAATTTGTGGTTTCGTACAGGAGAGTGGCTTTTGCTTTGTGTGAACTGCAAATTGTATAGGAACATATTAGGGATTTTCTTTCGTTTTTGTTTTTAGAAATAAAAATGGAATAGCATGTGTGGAAAAGAAAAGTTATGATGAACAGAGAGCAGAGGCCATTTAAGGTGATCATCCAATATCAGCACAGAAGCAACAGACATGCCTAATGATTTCTAGTAAATAGTTGAAGACAACGTATCTCTTCTCAGGCTACATCTGAATGCCTCATTTGGCTTATTCTTTACAATTAGTTAAAGACAAAACCATAAAATTTTGAATTTTTGGAAACATAATTTAAATGGACTTATCAAAGAACCTTGATAGATAGAAGAGGCCACAACTTTCTGAAATTTTGATAGATAGAGAACCCTGGGTTACTTATCAAAGAAAAAATAGAAGTTTGGGTGAAAGTGTGGTGCGAGTGCCAAATCAGAAATGGACTTCATCAAAAGCTCTCATCATTAGATCAAAGTGTAGGTCATTTTCCAGCCAAAAGGCTGTGGAGTCAAACCTTTCTGCCAAAAGTGGCTTTTGATTTTTATTATTTTTTCCCTCTTCAGGTCACCAATGCCTAGAACTTCTAGGGTGGAGTATAGAAACCCAGAATAAGGAAGTGGCTCTTATTTCATCCTCTGCAATATTAGGAGAACTTTTGAGGAGGTGGAGGGGCATTTGCTGATATTGTGCCTTTAACTTGTTCTTCTTGGAGCATGGTGAATACTTCTGTAGTTGGCTTGTCTTTTGCACATGGGCTTGGCCCTTTATTCTTTTCTCACAACAAAAGGAGAAAGAACTCAATTGCCTACAGCCAAGACTTTTCTGTTCATTGAAGCACAGAACCTAAACTTCTTCAGTCCATATATTGAGCTCTATTGTGATCCATCTAATTTTTCCTTCATCAGTAGTGCCATCTAGAATTTGTTTCCCCCTGACAAACCAGGAGAATCCAGGAGCAAGAGAAGAAAATCATCACAATCAGCAATATAATGACAAAGGAAAATATAATTTGAATAGGAAGAGTAGGAATTTATGGGTTCACAATTGCATGTGCAAGCAGTTCACCAAAGTTGCAGATGTTATCATTCCCAAGCAATGAAGGACGAGACAAATCAAATGCTAAACCCCGAAGAATGATAACAACATAAATATGATTCCATAGAAAGAATACAAATCAAAACTCAAGTTTAACTGTCAATATATCAAAACAGAGGGTTCCAGTCAGTAAAGTATCCTTATTTCATCCTCTTCAGTTGAGACAGTGGTTTCTATTTTTATCACTAAAGGTTAAGTAATTTCTTCAAGGGACAATGAGATATCTAGAAATGAGTAGTTGCTGTTAGCAAGGAAATCAAAAATATATTGAACAAAAACGTAGTATAGCTTGAAAAGATATGGCATAATTCAGGGACTACCAGGAACTATCAAGGTAGAACCAACTAAAGTATGCATGTCCTTAGCTCTAATCTACACACTTTCAAAACAGGTAGTAACAAACCAGTTTAAACATTCTTTTAGAAGAACTTCACTAAAGTGTAAGCCACCACTTCTATAGGACTTCAAATTCCTGATGATATTTACGGCATTGGAATAAAAACAATGGTAGCAAGCATATATTGACAGATCGATATCAGTCATGGTATGAAGAGTAGTCTTCCCCATTTCCAAAAGGTCCTTTCACTCTTTGTTGTCCTCTTTTGCATCTTGATATATAGAATTGGCTACTCGATACACAATCTCTCTAATAGCTTTGAGTTTTTCAATCACCACTTAAAAAAAAACCACCACAGATTCTTTATATGCATACTTCTGAGAAATCATGAAATGACGCTAGCTTGAGAAGATTGATCTTGGCATCAAAGGATGTGATAAGATCATATTAAAGCATCACCAGCCTGGGAAACAAAGAAAAAAAGTATAAGCACACATAACTCATTAACACAAAAGCAGTGAAGGATGAATGCAAAAACATTCTTCCAAGTTAAGCATACCAAGAAACAAATATAACAAGCAAATAACATGAAGCTGCACACAAACAGATCAAACACAATGATAAGGGAGGAATGCTCAAAAGCCTAACCCCACTTCTGAATGAGTTAACCTATTGTTCTAGTAAAGACCATTACAGAAGAAGATTGTATGTTACTTAACCATATAGAAAGTAAGAGCAGACCATACCGAACCAGGTTCGATTACCAATCATAGTGGAAATAAACAGAAAGAAAATAAAAACCATTGATTATGACTAAAACCAACGTCTATCAAGCTAGATAATCTAACATTCATAAATAACCTAACAACTACTCCAATGTAGCATGAATCTTCGATCAATTTTGTGCTCAAGTGGTTCTCTTGTGTGCTCAAGTGGTCCACCAATGGGTTTTTGGGATTGTACCTTAAGTACTACCTTAAAAGCCCTTAGGTACTACCTTAAGGGACCTTAGGTAATACCTTAGCTAAAGTTGAAGCCTACCTCTCCCAAGCCTCGGGCCTTCCTTTGTGACCCTTAGACCATGCCATTATGTGGTTCTCTTGTGTCCTCAAGTGATCCACCTTTGGTTTTTTGGGACTGTACTTTAGGTACTACTTTAAGAGCCTTTAAGTACTACCTTAATAGCCTTTAAGTACTACCTTAAGGGACCTTAGGTACTACCTTAGCTAAAGTTGAAGCCTACCTCTCCCAAGCCTCGGGTCTTCCTTTGTGACCCTTAGACCATGCCAATATGTGGTTCTCTTGTGTCCTCAAGTGATCCACCAATGGTTTTTTGGGACTGTACCTTAGGTACTACCTTAAGAGCCCTTAGGTACTACCTTAATGGCCCTTAGGTACTATCTTAAGGGACCTTAGGTACTACCTTAGCTAAAGTTGAAGCCTATCTCTCCCAATCATCGGGTCTTCCTTTGTGACCCTTAGACCATGCCATTATGTGGTTCTCTTGTGTCCTCAAGTGATCCACCAATGGTTTTTTAGGATTGTACCTTAGGTACTACCTTAAGAGCCCTTAGGTACTACCTTAAGAGCCCTTAGGTACTACCTTAATAGCCCTTAGGTACTACCTTAGCTAATGTTGAAGCCTACCTCTCCCAAGCCTCTAGCCTTCCTTTGTGACCCTTAGACCGTGTCATTATGTGGTTCTCTTGTGTCCTCAAGTGGTCCAACTTTGGTTTTTTGGGACTGTACCTTAGGTACTACCTTAAGAGCCCTTAGGTACTACCTTATCTAAAGTTGAAGCCTACCTCTCCCAAGCCTTAGGTCTTCCTTTGTGACCCTTAAACCATGCCAATATGTGGTTTTCTTGTGTTCTCAGGCGGTCTACTTTTGGTTTTTTGGAACTGTAACTTGGGTACTACCTTAAGAGTCCTTAGATACTACCTTAATAGCCCTTAAGTACTACCTTAAGGGACCTTAGGTACTACCTTAAGGGGCCTTAGGTACTACCTTAGTTAAAGTTGAAGCCTACCTCTCCCAAGCCTCAGGCCTTCCTTTGTGACCCTTAGACCATGCCATTATGTGGTTCTCTTGTATCCTCAAGTGGTCCACTTTTGGTTTTTTGGTATTGTACCTTAGGTACTACCTTAAGAGCCCTTAGGTACTACCTTAATAGCCCTTAGGTACTACCTTAAGAGACCTTAGGTACTACCTTAAGGGACCTTAGTGTCACAGGATGCTTCAAATGACCCTCCCCATGGGCTTATATAGGAGGAGGGAAGCTTCTGGAGACTCCTAAAGCCATCTACACTAAGCCATTGGTGGGAAAAGTGTGGAAGGTTCTAGAAATGCCTAGAGATGTCCACACATCTCTACACTATGGTGGAAGGCATGGGAGGAGTCCAAGGCTTTCTAGAGACTTCTAGGAATCTCTTGTATATTCTTGTACATAGGGTTGTACATAGAATAGGGTAGGATGTTCTAGAATATTCTTGATTTGTAAGGAACCCTCCAAGGTTCTAGAGAATTCCCTTGGTGCCTATAAATAGGTGAGGGCCTCATTTGGCCAAGACACCACCCAAAATCACTTCCTAACCAAACAAGTGAGCTTCCAAGCACTTGTAAAGGTTTCCTTGAATTAATAAAGAGCTTCCATTCTTTAAGGAGTTGCCTACCAAGCTTCTTAAGCTTTTGAGTCGCGAGTGTCTTAGCCGAGCGAGCTAAGTATTGGGAGTAAGGCTGACTTAGCAAGATCAAGCATCTTGGCTTGTCTAAGTGCCGCACGAGCTTAGTGAACGACTAAGTCCATGACAAGTGGTATCAGAGCGCGGTTACGAGGTGGGCATAGCAAAGGAAGCATGTCGGGCTCTAACGTGGAGGAGACTAGTGAGCAAACCCGTGGAAGGGAGACCGAGCCTACTGCACGGGGCAGGGGTAGGAAGGATAAGTCTCGTGACGCCTTAGCCAACATGGAGGCAAGGCTAGCCAAGGTGGAGCTAGCCATGGCGGACACCAGGGAGGGGTTGGACTTGATCGAGCAAGGCATGGAGAAGGGCTTAGAGGATCTAGGGGAGCAGATCCAAGACCTTCGTGAGAGGGTGCTAGTCTCACATGTTCAACCAGTGTCGCACGAGAAGTTTATGTCCTTCCAAGGAAAGGTCTTGAGCATGCTTGCTAGCATGGAGTCAAGGATAGAGACCTTGGCCACTCGAATGGAGTCCCGAGACCAAGAGGTTAGGTAGGAGTTGGCCATCTACAAGGCTACTGTGTCGGCACGGGTCATGGCCACACAGGAGGCATCTAGGGTGGAGGTGCCGAAGCCACATAGGTTTAGTGGCAATCGAGATGCCAAGGAGTTGGATAACTTCTTATGGCATATGGAGCGATACTTTGAGGCTATCGCATTGACGGATGAGGCGGCTAAGGTAAGAACTGCAACTCTCTACCTTACTGACACGGCTACTCTATGGTGGCGTCGAAGGTTTTCCGATATGGAGAAAGGCATTTGCACCATAGAGACGTGGGAGGATTTCAAGAGGGATATCAAAAGGCAGTTCTACCCCGAGGATGTGGCTTACCTGGCTAGGAAAAACATGCGGCGTCTTAAGCACACAGGCTCAATACGCGACTATGTCAAGGAATTCTCTTCGCTCATGCTTGAGATTCCTAACATGACTGAGGAGGAGTCGCTATTCAACTTCATGGATAACCTGCAAGGGTGGGCCGAGCAGGAATTAAGGCGTCGAGGCGTTCAAGACTTAGCCACCGCTATGGCAGTAGCAGAGTCTTTAACGGATTATAGGAGGGGAGACTCCTCTAAGATTGAGTCTTTGGAGGCTAGCCACGCCATGGGTGGGGGAGACGAGGTTCCAAGGGACCACAATGCTCCTAAAAAGGGATCAGGCAAGACGTCCAACGTCTGAGAAGGAAGAGATAAGGCGGAAAGGAAGAAGTTTACGCCTAAAATCAAATGCTTCCTATGTGACGGTCCACATTAGGCATGGGATTGTCCAAAGAGGAAGGCGCTCAGTGCCATGATCGAGGAGAGGGAGCAAGAGGACGAAGCACATATGGGCTCAATGCAGCTATTAGGTGTCCTCCAATTCAACCCGAAGCCTAGTACGCCTGAGACCTCCTTACTAGCAGGGGTGCAAGTAAAGGAGGAAAAAGGGGAGCGAGCTGAGGTAGCCCGCACACACATGGACGAGGTCACCAAGGGAAAGGTGAACTCAATGGGTAAAAGGAAGCAGCACTCTAAGCATCCAAAGCGCACGGGTCTGCATCCATCTAAAGCCTCACGGGAGAATGAGGTGAAGAATATCCTGGCTGAAAGGGTCACCAAGAGACAAGGGGTCCCTCCTGTGATAGAGTATCTAGTCCGATGGAAAGGACTACCTAAGAGGCAGGTAAGCTGGGAGCATGCGGATGCCTTGAGAAAATTCTGGAAACACATCGAGAAGTTTCAGAATGAGGCAATGACGAGGACGTCGACAGCATCGGTGGGGGAGAGTGTCACAGGATGCCTCAAATGACCCTCCCCATGGGCTTATATAGGAGGAGGGAAGCTTCTGGAGACTCCTAGAGCCATCTACACTAAGCCATTGGTGGGAAAAGTGTGGAAGGTTCTAGAAATGCCTAGAGATGTCCACACATCTCTACACTATGGTGGAAGGCATGGGAGGAGTCCAAGGCTTTCTAGAGACTTCTAGGAATCTCTTGTATATTCTTGTACATAGGGTTGTACATAGAATAGGGTAGGATGTTCTAGAATATTCTTGATTTGTAAGGAACCCTCCAAGGTTCTAGAGAATTCCCTTGGTGCCTATAAATAGGTGAGGGCCTCATTTGGCCAAGACACCACCCAAAATCACTTCCTAACCAAGCAAGTGAGCTTCCAAGCACTTGTAAAGGTTTCCTTGAATTAATAAAGAGCTTCCATTCTTTAAGGAGTTGCCCACCAAGCTTCTTAAGCTTTTGAGTCGCGAGTGTCTTAGCCGAGCGAGCTAAGTATTGGGAGTAAGGTTGACTTAGTAAGATCAAGCATCTTGGCTTGTCTAAGTGCCGCACGAGCTTAGTGAACGACTAAGTCCGTGACATTAGGTACTACCTTAGCTAAAGTTGAAGCTTACTTCTCCCAAGCCTTGGGTCTTCCTTTGTGACCCTTAGACCATTATGTGGTTCTCTTGTGTCCTCAAGTGGTCTACCTTTGGTTTTTTGGGATTGTACCTTAGGTACTACCTTAAGAGCCCTTAGGTACTACCTTAATAGGCCTTGCATACTCCCTTAAAGGACCTTAGGTACTAGCTTAGCTAAAATTGAAGCCTACCTCTCCCAAGCCTCAAGCCTTCCTTTGTGACCCTTAGACCATGCCAATATGTGGTTCTCTTGTGTCCTCAAGTGGTCCACTTTTGGTTTTTTGGGACTGTACCTTAGGTACTACCTTAAGAGCCCTTAGGTACTACCTTAGCTAAAGTTGAAGTCTATCTTTCCCAAGCCTCGGGTCTTCCTTTATGACCCTTAGACCATGTCAGTATGTGGTTCTCTTGTGTCTTCAAACGATCCACCAATGGTTTTTTGGGATTGTACCTTCGGTACTACCTTAAAATCCCTTAGGTACTACCTTAAGGGACCTTAGGTACTATCTTAGCTAAAGTTGAAGCCTACCTCTCCCAATCCTCGGGTCTTCCTTTGTGACCCTTAGACCATGCCATTATGTGGTTCTCTTATGTCCTTATGTGGTCCACCTTTGGTTTTTTGGGACTGTACATTGGGTACTACCTTAAGAGCCCTTAGATACTATCTTAATAACCATTAGGTACTACCTTAAGGGACCTAAGGTACTACCTTAGCTAAAGTTGAAGCCTACCTCTCCCCAGCCTCGGGCCTTCCTTTGTGACCCTTAGACCATGTCATTATGTGGTTCTCTTGTGTCCTCAAGTGGTCCACCTTTGGTTTTTTGGGACTGTACCTTGGGTGCTACCTTAAGAGCCCTTAGGTACTACCTTAAAGGACCTTAGGTACTACCTTAGCTAAAGTTGAAGCCTACCTCTCCCAAGCCTCGAGCCTTCCTTTGTGACCCTTAGACCATGCCATTATGTGGTTCTCTTGTGTCCTCAAGTGGTCCACCTTTGGTTTTTTGGGACTGTACCTTAGGTACTACCTTAAGAGCCCTTAGGTACTACCTTAAATAAAGTTGAATCCTACCTCTCCCAAGCCTAAGGGCCTTTCTTCCCGATCATAACTTGTTATATTTAAAAGTTTGTATTCTATTATGACTGTTATTATCCTAGAATGTTGTACACATATGTGAATTATATATGTTCCGTACTATATTTTTCAATATTAATTACTTGTTTCATTATCAAAAATTAACCAACAGCAATTATGTCATCAGATGACGAACAATCAAACATACTATGTAGTGTTTGTCATGTTTTCTTTTCCCGATCATAACTTGTTATATTTAAAAAAAATTATTCTATTATGATTGTTATTATCCTAGAATGTTGTACACATATTTTAATTATATACATTCTGTACTATATTTTTCAATATTAATTACTTGTTTCATTATAAAAAATTAACCAACAGCAATTATGTCATTAGATGACGAACAATCAAACATACTATGTGGTGTTTGTCATGTTTTCTTTTCCCAATCATAACTTGTTATATTTAAAAAAAAAAATTCTATTATGATTGTTATTATCCTAGAATGTTGTACACATATTTTAATTATATACGTTATGTACTATATTTTTCAATATTAATTACTTGTTTCATTATAAAAAATAATCAACAGCAATTATGTCATTAGATGACGAACAATCAAGCATACTATGTAGTGTTTGTCGGTCGTAGACATGGAGTGTACGATTCATGGGCTCAATGTCAAAAGAATGTCCTCCTTTATAAGGGAGGTGTTTACAAATCATATACTTCTAGAGAGGAAACTGTCCGAACTTGGGTGTTCTATGCACCAAGATGGAAGAGAAGTGATGAAAGTCCAACATGTGCCAAACCAAAGTTTGAACTTCTAGTTGATGCTCAGCATTCCTTCCAAATTATTTCATATCCATATGTAATCTCTTTCTTTGTTGGCTTCTTTGTAGCATGTGTTATGCACATTGTAATATTTAGGTTAACATAGGTGCTGCAAATGTGTTATGACTATCAATGTGTAGTACTATATTTGTCGCAATGCGAACTAGGACCTCTATGATTATTATTATTAGCTTTGTTAAACTGAAAAATGCTCACTCAACCATTTTGCGCATAAAACAATTTGTTCATTAAAGGTTATAACAAACCAGAGAAATTTAAATCTAACAACTCTATCAATAGAAATTAAATTTTATCACTTTCCAAATTAAATTTTAGCATTTTCTACACACCAACTAAGGTAACATGTAATGGTAGATGTGCCATGGATTTCCCGATTTCCTTTCAATCTAGTTACAGCAGTTGAGAAATGGTTCATGGCAATTGTAGATCTAGTTTCTAAGCGTACTCATTTTCCAATTTGTATAGCTAAAAAGGGGTTGCTCAGTCCAAGCCATTATATACACGTATAAATCCATATGATGAAATGTTCAATTCTTTCGTCATGCATGATTGTACTTCAATATTGGTATTAGTGACCGGAAAGTGAGTTTATGCCAAGAGTTGCAAACACAAGCCCACCGGAAATGGGAAGTATTTGAAACATGCTACTGAAAATTGGTTGCAAGATGACAACGAAACTGAGCAAAACCTAAAAATCACTGACTAAAAAAATTAACTTACATGAGATTTTGTGTTCCAATGCCATTGCTGAAAATGACACAACATTTTCCAGGAAAATGAACAAGATTTTCCGGGGATTTTAGGCAAGTTGCTCACATGTTCAGAGAACAGGCTTTCTAAGAAAACAACCAATCTCCTTTGAAAGGGACTCCCATTCACCACTTCCCCAATCCACCCTACTCATCCAATCAATAGTATATAACCATGTCTAATACAAAAAAAACTTATCCTCCGTATTTTCAATTTTCTTATCACACAAATAAAAAAAATCTTAAAATATCTTGAATTTAATACAAAACCAATAACAACAGATTATCAAAAAGCTATTTCAATCAGAAATTGTCAATCACATTTTTTAAATCAGAAAATTGTTCTCAAGAATAGTTTCCAAACAGCCCTTAGCCTACAAAGTAATGGTTAAATGCCTGTTTCCCTTCATGCCCCATTCCATCTCTGGGAAGAAAAGATTTTCCTATGAGTAATTTAAACCTCAGTATAATAGCTTGGGTCTGAATTGGCTGCCTAGTAAAAGATTCCAAGTTTTCTCTTCTCCCTCAAATCAAATAACATTCAGGCCTTCTCATTACATTTATAGCTTCCCATTAAGGTTTTACACGAAGGGTTCTTCTCTGATGGTGCCTAGACTTCATTGGAACTGAGAAATCTGACATATTCATGACTCAATTCAGATGTGACAAAGAGATTCTTAATTATAAGTATTATTTTAAAACCAGGAAGTTTTGGGTTTTCCCCTGTTTTTAGTAAAAACATGCTTGCCTCTACAGGACCACCAAAATGCAAGGAACAATCAGCAAAAGTGGTTGCCAACTCCAGATTAGTGGGCTTCATGTAATTGATCTTTTTGTGAAGAGGTCGGTTAATGACAACTCCAAATGGCCCCTGCTGTGGGTGTCTGGTTCCAGATCTGAGAAGGAGAACAACGGTTCTTTCAAAGGAGCGTACCCCATCAAGCTTCTCTGTGGCTACAATGACACAGCCAGTCTCGGGTACTGGAAAAGGATGGGCCCATTTCAGGCCTAGAGGTTTAGGCTCTTGGGGTGTTCCACCTTGGCTGTGAGCCTCAGGATCTGCCTTTTCTGCCTGATAAAATTTTCAAGTGTAAGTTTTCCCATTTACAGAGCATGAATTTGAAGAGAAGATCGGTACCACCATGACTAATACTTCAAAATTTCTCAATCCTCAAAGATGAAATTAAATGCTATGCTCTCCACTGATAAGTGCATACCAGGTTCGTACCGTTATCCTACATGACAGCATGCAGAATAGTTCTGTAATGTCCCCACAAAAGGGTTGTTCATATGTGGCATAAGTAGGTAGAGATTCACCAGCATGCTGGAGGTAAACTGGTGTAGACTAATATTCAAGCTGGTGCTAAATTGGTGTAGAGTCACAATCTGGCTCATTTTGCATTAGCAATCAACCAGAAACCAAAGTGATTCTAAGCATGAAAATATTCATGCTTGCTGTGGGTAGGATATAGACATGATATAATGAAAGTGACCATGCTTGATATGGGGTGATATAGTTGTAATAGATTCCATATGGTTATATGCTTGATGGGGGAAGATATGGTCATATGCTTGATGGGGGAAGATATGATCATATGCTTGATAGGTTCATGACATATAGGAGCCAACTGAATCGATAAACCAACATTTCTGTAAAGCTCATAATCTTATTATCATCACCTTAAAACTCTGAACTAAACTTCAATTTTGTCAGGTTAGGAAAGTCTGAACTTTCCTATGTGTGTGTCCTAATTTCTGCTGTGTGCCTTACTCTAGTATCCATGCATGTAATGTCGCTAGTAGATACTGGATATTTATATATTGACTTATAATACTACAATGGTTATACCTTGATCTTATTTTGTTTAGGAAACTGATAGTTTATAAGCCATAGGCACTTGTAGATATAGGTGGTATTGAAATATTGAGACAATTACACAATGGTTATACCTTTATTTAGGAAAATAAAAGCTCTACAAGCCATACAAAACATCACCTGTTCCCGAGCAAAGAGAGCTGCTCTGAACTCTCTCCAGTCCACAATTATTTGACAGGACTTCTGGGAGGCAGTGTCATTGCATTTGTTGCCCTCAGAAGGGTTGTTTCCTTTCAAGCTATCTCCTTCTGGAATAGACCGATCACCATTTCCTGTATGCGTAAGCATAACCATATTGTTTAGGCAGGTTTACAAGAAGTCTATAGAATATGAAGAATGGATAGAGAGTCATCTCTCTGTGCTTAGTAACAAAGCTGCCAAATAAGCCATATAAAAATTGTAGAATACATTAAAGGGAAGTAAATCAGAACACTATATGATTGAAGAGTGGGCTATTAACATGTAAGAACACCATATATAAAAAGGTAGTTGGTCTTTGAAGCTCATATTAGTTGCAGCAAGAAAATGAAAGAGCTACTCCACCTCTTCCACAACTTCTTACATAAAAAATTTTCCATTTCAACACAATACTCTGGGCAGCCCAACAAAGGTCATCAATAGAACAAGTAATGATGACTTCCAATGATAATTAACCAGCTAGTGGCAGAGTTCAAAAATGAAAATTTATAGCAGGGAAAAAAAGTTAACTTTATGTCCTCCAAATCATCATATCCTTAGATAATGGCATGCTCCATCTCATTCAAACATGATCATTGAAACAATATTCCTCTACTTCACATGTAGCACCACTCCAGTTAGTAACAGTTAAATTCTCTATTTGATAATATCAGATGATATCAATTTCCCCTGAATATCTATATCCTAATATTTTATAGATTTTAGATAATATCAACTAATTTTCATGCCTTGGAGATTGTTATACTGAGGACAACCAAACTTACTAGAAATTAAGCAAAAGACATGTCTGCAAGACATGCACCAACCAATAGTATTCAAAATATATACTCCTTATTCCATCAGAACTTTCCTTTTGCCTTGAATTATTACTGACTTACGCATCAGAGTTCTTTCTGCTTTACATATCCTGTTCAGATTGGACAAGCAAAATGTTTGGCTCCAAAATTCAGGTTCCAACAATTATGTTAATCAAAACTAAAGCAAGAACCAACAAATTCAGATCATAATGTCCTTCAAGTTTAATGGTGTGCACTAGTCAATTCTATGCCATTTTCACTAACACTAACGTTTTCCAGATTCCTTGTGACAACCCAAAAAACACCAAACATTGTGCCCCTTTATTTTTCTATACCTTTTCTATAGTTGATATAAGAACCTTGCATAATGAAATTGATCTAAAGCAGCCCAAAAAAAAAAATGAAATAATGAGGATTAAAATTTGAATATATTGGGATTAAATGTCAATTACATTGACAGTGCTTCAAATAATGGCATAAATGATGATTTATGCATAGTTTGAGATCCACATGATATATTAATTTTCTGCACTTGGCCTCGATCTACGGATGGCTTTGCAACCTTACACAGACCAAAATCTAGATATGATAAACTGGTGTCTTATAAGCAAAACTGCAAATTTGTTGATGCTAGAGTCGTCTTCTAACAAATGCTTTTTGTAATTGTAAGTTCAGTTTCAGAAACTTCTGTGGCCAAAACACATTTTACTGTAACCAAGTGCCATTAAAGAGGTCAAGAAAGGATATCTTCTCCTTCAAAGCTGTGACCTTGAGAGGGAATGCAAATAGAAATATGTATACTTTGTTCCCTATTAGAAAAAGGAAATCTTCCCCGTTACCAAGGAAGACAATTCAAGACAGGGAAAGTACAATGTATACTTAAACATTAAGTACCATTTGAGGATCAAGTAATAACATGTAAGTCAAGTCTACCAAAGAACCAAAGGCCATAAAGGAGATCAAGCAAGCACAACCCCTCCTTTAAAGGTGTGCTCTTGAGAAGGAAAGCAAAGAGAAATATGTTAAGTTTGTCTTCTATGGGGCAAAATAAAACGTAAATTTCATCCTTGTTACTTAGGAAGTAAAGGAGAGTTCATTAGTTGCTCAGCAGGTTCAGTCACTCTTGCAGGAGCCATACATGAACAATTTCCCGATAGCCTCCCCACGTTGAGAAACATAAAACATTGAATAGACATGGTAGCTAATGCTAACTTCGCACACAATCTCATTACATAATCGGTCCTACACAGCTCAAGCAGATGCATTACTACATCATTAAATTGCCTACCTACAGGTCAACGAGCAGAGGTACATTCACATTAGAAGCTTGATGAAACGTCTTAAACCAAGATCAAAATCCTCAACTGCAAAGTCAGAATAAGATACAGACTGAGCCATTAATCAATTTGAAAATCCAGGATAACTACGGAATTTAACACATATGTATGATTAAACTATCAATACAATAAAAGAAAAGGCTCAAATTTTCACACGAATTCAAGTAGAAAGGTAATTTTCCATATATATTGGGAAACAAACCTAGTTATCACCACAACAACAGTGCACTTCTAAATCTGAAATATTAGATAAATAATCAATCGTACACCTCATAAAAAGAGAAAACAACCTTAAAGTTCTAATATAATTACAATATGGTACAGGCAATGCACGTGGATAAATACTTGGATTGCAAGTCAAAACCCCAACAACATCCTTCCACACCTATTAGCATAGGAAACTAAACTGAATCATATTTCGGTTGGGTTTAAAAATCATGGTGGACGTAGGAATTTACAACTAAAGTCGCCATCATCCTTATCAATTATAACTAGAGAATATTGTGAATCAATTCAGACAAAACATGGTACAACTACAAATAGGACTGCAAATGGCAACAGGACTTTCAGTTTCCATGTGCTAAGGGGTTGATCGTACCTGAATCTCTTGCAAGCCTAAGGCTCTACCAATGGATGTGGCTGTCAAATCACTCCCACCCCTACTCAAGGTAGTAACTGCACCAGATTTCCAACCCTGCAATTAGAAGAATATAAATCATAATCTACAACTCGTGCGCATAAATTCCAGTTACTGGGAATTGAAACCATTAAACTTCATAGCAGGAACCTTTCCAAGCAAACCAGTAACAATGGGAATTGCAGGACCATTAACCCAATCATTATATAACCTCTTTGCAACAGCTGGGTAAGTTGCTCCCAATATGTCTGCATCTGTGAAGTCGTCCGTAGTTATAAAGCCAATTTCAAACGCATCGTACTGCAATGATTTATGTAACAGCATAATCAGCTATTATTAGAAAGGGTGTTAACCTCCTACCAGCAAGCAAAATGAAGAATAAGCCTGCATGTAATGCACTGGGAGAAACATAGGTCCAGTATGAATGAAGTTGAAAGAAAAATCTATCATACCAAACAGAATTTCTAAACATACATGACAAATATGGCTTCTGAAACAAACTTACAAAATTCCAGCTTCAGCTCTCATATAGCAAAATTACCTTGGCCAAATAGTATGCAGAATAGAAAGCAAGTTCTTCAACCTAGGCAATAGTTTCTCATATTGCATGGATCTCATAGAACTATGCACCTGCAAAGAGGTCATGGAGTAACCTCTTTAGCTCAACCAAAATTTCATATACCAATGTATTTTTTGTAGACACTGATAAATTAATCTAAAAGCACCTAACAGAAGAGGGGGCACAACCCAAATATATCGGAAGTATGCAATGGGTGCCCAAAGTAAAAATGGTCAACCAAAAAAACCATTTATGATGTATCTATATAGTTTTTAGAGAGCTCTGGTATTGGGCATGCCTAAATTTACAAACAAAAATCAAAATATGAACAGTTATATTATAAAGTCTAAGTGATGATGAGAATGTCTTATGATCACATCCCTTTCTCCAGCAGCCACGATTCCGCAGTGTAAAATTGCTCCCGTCTTGCTCATGGTGTCTTCATGGTTGTGAAGAATTATGCTTTCCAATTGTCGCCTGCAATCAAGAAAAATAATAATAATAATATTAATAATAATAATCATGAGAATAAAAATAAGGGAAAAGAAGGTGACAAGGAGCTAAAAAGTAGTTTTCTATAAAACAAACAAAATATAGTAGATCATAATAGTGCAACCTGAAACTGATTTGAGCATCACAATAAATAAACATTAAATAATCAAATAACAAGCAACATCTAAAAAATTAAAAAAAATGTCGAACAAAATAGGTGCACTACCTGAAAGTTCCACCACAGGAAGCACTACTTACACTGCTCTGGACCATAACCATAACCATAACAGTAAACACCTCAAATTGCTAATGCACAAGCTATCACGAAGGAATTGCTTGAGGCCCTCAGCATCGTTGGCATGAACCAGACCAATAGCATAGAGGGCTCCACCTTCTGATTATCGACTGCCGCCACCACCAGCCCCACTCTGAGGCAAGTAAGGTGCCATCAGTGACCTTCCCTGTTGCAGGTGGCCTCTATTAATCACACCTAGACTTGCTGTTGTACTTAACATAGGCCAATTTGTGGCTCTACCCAGCCTTTCCTGTAAAACAGAAGACAATAAGCATGAACAATAAAGTTAATGGAGTATCATGGCATAAAAGACAAAGGAATGGTTAGAAGTTCAACAAATCCCACCAGATTCTCCATGACAAATGTTTCCACTGTTGTCCCAGTGTGCATGATTTTATTACCATAAAATGGTGCACTGTGGCAGACACTATTAACAAACAAATAAAGCAAACCATGATTATATACAGACACGTTGTCTTTCGCTTCTCTTTGACATTGTCTTTTATAGGCAACCTTCAGTATTTCATAACTTGCAACTAACAAAAGTGGCACAACCCTCATACGTCACATTGGACATGCCTTGATGACCTTCTCTCTAGCATTGTTTGCCTAGTTGGTCAGCAAGTTCACGACCAACCTCAATCGATATAGATGCATCTTGTCCTGTACAACACACACCAAAATCATGGGCTGGTTTGGGAAAACTTCGAAAAAACCAAACAATAAAGTATTGGTTGTGCGTACCTCCACGATTGAATGTGCTAGTGTGGCCCCGTTCCAATGTTGCATGTACTTGATTGCGAACATCCCACAATCATATCTACACCACCAATTGCATTACACCAAACATATGCATACATCAAGCATAAAATACAAATACATCACTACCACATAGTTCATGATACGTAAAATTATATATGTATTCGTCATTAACAACATAACAACAATAAAAGGCCACATGTATAGTGTTGTAGTTGTATCAGTTGATCAGAATTGATCTCAAATATTATAAAAATCAGTTGAGAGGTCAAACAAAAATGAAAAACTGGATTCAGTTTGTGGACAACTGTGTTTGTAAAGCTTCTACTGGAGAAAATCATAAATTGTTTTTATTTCATCCTATAAGAAAAGAGGTACTACCTTAGCTACTTTGTGTAGAACTTTATTTTGGAGTGCCACAAACAGCAATTCCGCTAAGGCCTTTGTACATCTACGCGGAGAATATAACCATATGCATATGTCAAATTGGTCATTTTATAGAGATTTTCCATCAAAAAAAGGATGCTGAAACTATGTGACATGCATATCGATATTGTCATAAGTTATTATATAATATGTATGAATATATCTAATTGTCCACGTGATTGTCATAGAGGTTTCGGGATCTATGTTTGACAGAAAATCTTAATTGAACTGGTATAGTTTGAGATTGACATTTGTAAAAGGGGAAAAAAATTACAACCTAAATTGAGACAAAAGTGGAAACACAAGGGTCGTTTTTATAATTACTGAATATTTAAAAAGTATAGAAATTTGTAAAGAATCCTCATTACATTTCATTTTCCTCTATATTTTTCATTATAAACCAAAGAGGAGAATTGAAATTTGAGATTTTTTCCCAAGTACTTTCCATGATCCAAAAGAAAACGAAAAGATGCTGATCTTAGTAATAAAATACAGTTCTATTGGCAGTATTCTTTTTTGTTGTCATGCATTACAGACTGTTTTGGCATGAAGACACCATGTAGGTTCTGAATTTGAAATCCTTGTTGGCCATTGAGTTGATGCTTCCAAACATCTTAAACAAAGCAGGGAGCGTTTTTTGGCGTACCTACACTTCCTCTTTTTTTCCCCCTTTGATGGATGTCTTGTGCATATTCACATTAACAATCAAAATATGACATTTTTGTAAATATAACTACAACTCAAATGTGCTCATAAATGGAAAATATTCCCACTGTGAATAGTAAAGCATTATGGCACGTTATTTAACTGCTCATTTTTATTATGGTTGATATTTCATAGGTGTGGAGAAATCTAGAAGGAATGCTGAAGAGGAATCATGGTTGGGAACATGGCAAGAAGTTCTTCATCAAGATGAATGGAGGTCTTGTCTTTATTATTGTGTACTGCACTTAAAGATAACTTCTGATTTTTGCAAACACAACTGTAAGCACAAATTAAAGTTTTATGGTTTAGCATGGGCACAATTTGTAGTAATTGTGGATACTATAATTACCGAATTTTAAATTTGTAGTAATCTAGCTAGGATAGAGAGGAGTGCACAAAAACATGCAAAATCTGGCACCGATAATGTTGGGTGGTATGACAAGTGGCAAGGAAATCATTCACTGTCCCATAGTTTTATTTTTATTCGCATTAGTATACACTTAAGCAACAGGAACCTATTGAGTTTGTATATGATAATATATGCCTTCATTTGTTTTATTTATGTGGGAGGATCAAGGAATAGAAAAAGCTATTCCATGAAGAAAACCCATGAAAATAATAAGACTATTGAGAGTAGTTAAAGGGGTATCTTGATAATTTCTAATAAACTTACAATTAGAGATAGGATTATACTTTAGGTTTAAACTTCAAGGTCAAGTTCAGACCCCCATTCAGATATGGAACTAAAGCTGGAAATTTAATACAATGCCATTAATATGCTGCCAAATTTTCCTACCATTGCCCTACAAATATCAGGCCCTATTTGGACTGAATTCCCATAAAAATCGCAGATTCATCAACATGTTTGTATAATAAAAAAGGGCAGCACAAAAAAATTGCAGTCTGAAAAGAGTAACACCCATATGGATTTATACAAAATGTAGATGACAAGATAACACAACAAAACATGCAAGACCTGCCATGTCAACTAGGTACAATAGAAACAAATTACACAATACAAAGAGACCATTAACTTCATCAACTGCTCATAAGAGGAAACCCATGTTCATGGAAGTAGGTAAGGTTGGATATCATGAAAAAAGAAGAAAAACAGGAGAAATGATGTAGATGTAATATTACCCATTACAACACACCAATGATAAGTGTTAAAATGTGTTCTTGGTTTGTAACAACCTTTAGAAAGAGTCTTCAAAACATGTAATGGAAATACAATAGAACATAGTTTCAAAAAGGGAAGAATGTGACAGCATTGCACTTAAGACAAAGGATTCTTGCACGTTTTCCTGTTGTGCCCGGAAGTATGACATCTTGAGCAATAGACAGTCCGTTTATCTTGAAATTGGGACTCAAGGCGCTTCTTCCTTGGTCTTCCGGGAGGGCATTTGGTATGGGGAGGGTTAAGAGAGAAGAAAACTTCACCGATGATAGATCGAACCAAACCATCATTATCCACGATTGGCATGTCATGGGTCTCTATACCGGAGAAGGAGCCCGAGTAAATCAACTCTTGCATTGGGAATTTGTACCAATCTTGAACAAAATCAACAACATTCTGACCGATGGAAAGAATAACAGCCGCCGCATGTTCACAAGGGATTCCCAACATTTCCCAACCCCTACATGTGCAAGTACGCTTCATAATGTCCACATTCAAGAAGGTGCTTCCGATAGAAACCCCAAATGTTCCGTTCATTAAAGGAGTGACCGGATACACCTCACCCTTGGCAATTTTCTGCTGCACTTTGTCTTCAATTTTTGGCCCTATACATCCCTTCCAATTGTTCGATTCCTCTTTATGTTTGACAAGCATAGAACCTAACTTAGCCATATGCTCCATTAGAAAGTTATAAATGGAGTGATGTCTTTCATTCCTTAACCAAGCATTAAACGACTCGGCAAGGTTTGTGGTCATTTTATCCCATCTTTGTTTTGGGAATTTTGACATAGCCCAATGTTCGGGTGCATTTTCTTCAACCCATGTGGCCAAAGTGTCATTGTATTTCCGTAGTTCAAACATGGAAACATTGTAATCGTGCTCTAACCTTGCATAGGCAATACTATCAAGTAATTGGAGTGCATTTTCTTTACCTTTGTTCCCTTTTGTGTTATGCTTGCTCAAAAAAGAGCTGAAATTTTCCTTCAAGTGACGGTAACAGTAGGCATGGTTTTCAAGGCCAAACACTTCGGGAACACTACGAAGAAGAGCAGGACGTCTATCCGAGATAATAACGACTTCCTTATCTCCAACAACCTTCTTCAAGTTTTGCAAAAACCAAGACCAATCATCATAATTTTCTAAGCTCATCACGCCAAAGGCTAAGGGGAACATAGAGTCATTAGCATCGTATGCGGTGGCCGAAAATAACGCACCCCTATATGGCCCACTCATATGCGCGGAGTCAATAGCAATGATTGGCCGACACCCCATTGCAAACCCTTGGATAGATATCGAATGAGCAACAAAGAGTTGCTCAAAATGCCCATCACTTGAATGTCTCAACTCAACAATGCTCCCCGGATTTGTTGCAACCATTTTCTCACACATCCAAGGCAACAATTTGTAATAATTTTTTGGTTCTCCATAAATGCGCTCATTTGCCTTCTCCTTGATATTCCATGCTTGAAGATACGTCAATTGCATCCCATGTTGCCTTTGAAAGTCCTTACAAATTTGGCGGGGTTGGTAATCGGGAGTGGACCGTATGACATCATCAATAAGCAATGAAGCACGATTGGATCTCACTAAAGGTTGGCATGCGGCAACATCTTCCAAACTATGATTATGGCGGTTTTGAAAAGTGTGAACCTGAATGATGTTCGATTCCCCAATTGCACGAGCTGTGACTTTCCAAGGACATTCATTAACTGTGCAAACAACTGTCATGTGTTTCGTACTATTCCTCTTGAAGCAATAACGGAATCTACCAGCAATTGACATCAAATACACGGCATCACGGAACTTGGCAGCATTGGGGAAGGTATGTCCACTACCCATAATGGAATTTTCAAATCGCCTTGAGTCACGTTTGAGTATATTTGATTCCGCACATCTTTGGGAAAACCCACATGACTCAATTGTAAGAGAGTCATTACAAATATCAATTGGCATATCACCACCAGAGGAAAGTACGTGTGCTGAATTTGAACCAACAATAGGAGTAGGGGCACTACAAATAAAACAAAAAAAAAAATTATCTTCATCCATCTACATATATTTCAAAAGTTAATAGACAAAGTGAATGTGATGTTGGTAAGGCTATAAGTACCTAGTCGATGATATACACGCTTCAACAACTTCACTTGATGATGAGACATATACTCGACAAAACCTTTCATTGAATCGAAACATCTTAAGTATGGCTGCGTCATCATGCAACAATAGTAGACATGATGGGTCAAACTTGACCGTGAATTCCAATTTGATAGAATTCCGGTCAAAATGCAATTCATCACACAGTTTTGAAATGAAATCACTATGTGACATATGCCGGCTAACAACCATGGATTCGGTACGACCACCCTGATATTCTACAGACCCTCCAGCACATTTAACTAGCTGACCGCCTTCATGAATGTAGCAGAACATGTCCTCTTCCATCTCCTTAATTAAATAGAAACTTGTTACAAACAAAATGACAACAAAAGTAAATAGGGATTATGTATGAATATAATGATGTTGGAAAGAGGAGAAGAGAGAGGTCAGAAAGAGGTCATCATCGGGCCATGTGATGGTAATCCAACGTGTAAGAATTTTTTTTTTAGTGACACAAAAGACAAAGAGGAAAGGTGGAAGCATGGAATGAAGGCCCCCTTTCTATATTCAAATCCCTAATATATCCTTGTATCCATAATCTAATGCCATGAAGTTGCTTAAGGAATAAGAATGGTGGCTTCCTCCCTACCCACCCTTCCCATGTGCTCATCTCCAACCCATTTTCTATGTTTCTTACCACTTCTATTCTTCATCATCCTAAAAACATAATTACACCCTATAACAGTTATCAAACATTACTTTTTACCATGGAGAAGACATTAATAATTAAATGATCCCACATATCAAAAAGGAACATCCTTTTTATGCACTTATTCTATCACTCTCACTCTCACTCTCACTCTCACTCCCATGTACGTAACTTCGAGCTCTTAACTTTATAGGTGTATACCTAGGCCTAATTTGTTTATACATGGACCTTAATTTGAAAGTCAAAAGTCTATCGTATCTTGATAAAGATTTCAATAAATCCCATATTATAGTTTTTTCGAAAACAATTTGTATAATGCAACAAATTCGTTCATAGAGTTAATAATCAATGACCCCATCCTTTGAAGTTAAGAAATTGAAAGCAATTTTGTTGTACCAAGACAAAAAAATATGTAGTAAACAATGAGTGATTTATGGGGGTGACTATAAACCAAGTGATACTAAAACTATATTTCCCAATTTTGGAAGATTCAAAGAACATCAACCAGTTAAATCGCCTATCATTTAAACATATGCAGCAAGCACAAAATAAACTACTGAGAAGTATTAACAAGAAAGAAAACAGTTATTAAACAAAAGTAGAAATGAAATAATGGATTGTTCATCAATGATAAATTGGATGATATTTGTAATAAATAAATAAGATGGCTGTAAAGACTATGGAAGAAGCATTGAAGAATGTAATGCATAACTTTTATGCCACATAAATAGTACACTTTAAAAATTCATCAATTCTTCCAAACCAGCAGCTCAACTCACACCTAGTAAAAAATTAATGTTCAGAACCCTTTTACGCAAATCAGATTGTTTATTAAAAAAAAACACGATGATAATCCTAAGCACAATCAAATTCGAAAATTATGCAGTCCTGAAATTATTTTAATTGCATTCATACATAGTACACTTTAAAGACTATGGAAGAAGCATTGAAGAATGTAATGCATAACTTTTATGCCACATAAATAGTACACTTTAAAAATTCATCAATTCTTCCAAACCAGCAGCTCAACTCACACCTAGTAAAAAATTAATGTTCAGAACCCTTTTACGCAAATCAGATTGTTTATTAAAAAAAAAAAACACGATGATAATCCTAAGCACAATCAAATTCGAAAATTATGCAGTCCTGAAATTATTTTAATTGCATTCATACATAGCTAATGAATCAAGAAAATAGAAGATGTTCATTGTTAACTGTCAGATTGGTAACAGGAAAACAGTGCCAAAGAAAGGGAATCACAATTCCAATCAAATTCAGAACTAGACAGAACATCATAAGCTAAAATAAGAAACAAATGAATAGTATTTATCTTCAAAATAATTCATTTATGCATTAGTTAGTATTCAGTTTCTGAATGATTTTTGCATTAATATAGAACTCACAAGCTTAGCTAAGGAACTTAGAGGGATTATATATGGGTTTGCAAGCATTTAAATGATTACAATAATTTGTTAGTAGAGGTAATTGCTAATTGGCGAATTTGATGACAAAATTGAAGTGCATGCATGGAAATTTTCATGAAAAGCTGTTAACAATTCTTTTGCAAAAACATCATAATAAGAAAAGAAAAAATTATTGTTTATTGAATGAAACTTAATTCAAGTTTATAGCTCATCCCATAACCCTATGATGCACCCCAACCCCCATGCACAGACACCCTCCCACAACTTGTAGAACTAACAAAAAAACCAGTCCATAGACCCTGAGAAACTAACACATAACCATCCTCAATGTTCTTAGAATAGCATGATATAAATAATGCCCCCACCTCTATCCCCAAGCATTCGAAAGATTTCTTATCCCAAAAGGGAAGAATGGTACTAGCAAACCCCTTGGACCAAAGGCACTTCAAAAGTCTTTAAAAGTATTGGTATAAACACTTAAATACTGAGAGTGAGGCTGAAAGGCAAGTAATTCGTGCAATACAAGTGAAAAAGCTTGCACCAACATCCTCCGACATCAACACATTGATGTGTATATGCATCAAACATACAGTCCAGTTAATAATAATCACATTTCCTATCAACACACACTGTGCAAACATGTATCTTGCAGAATCATGGAAACCAATGATAACTTAGTCTGTTCAACCTGAATGAGATCCACAATACAACATTTATCAAGGATGTTTTCACATGGATTTGTTAGTAGTTTTTCCCTAGATTCACATGATGTTCTAGTATGAAAATGAGAGAGAGACAGAGACACACACACAGAAAACAAAGAAGAAGCAACATAGGAAAAAGAGAATACCTCAACAACAGTTCCCAGGTAATCTATGAATGCTGGAATCTTGGCTTCTGCAAAGTCCGTATATATCTGTAGTCCAACAAGGAGAAGCTGAGAATGGGAAGAGAAGAACGGATAGGGCAGGATTTTAAAAGCTTAGATAAAGTACATAATGGAAAAAGCTAAAAATGATTAATGGCACAATGTTTTGAGCAAACTGAATGAACATGGTGAATCTATGAATATATAAGAGAAGTCATGAATGTTCTCAAATACACTACAAATCCAAATACATAAGCAACAACTACTAAAATTAAAAGAATTAAAAAATAATTCCAATATATATTTATGACAACAATAAGCCAAAATGAATAAGAAGTCCAATTTAGAACAAAAGTATTGAACAAATTAATTGGGTTTTCTATAGGAAACACCCTACAAATTAAAACTAAAGAATTGAACAGGTAAACCAAAATGTTTAACAATAAGCTATATGTTGGAAGAATAAATTGGAATTTCTATATTTACTGGAGTTGTAAGTCTCAACATAGCCTACAATGAAAACTCAAAGATGACAAGAAATAAAAAAATTGGGTTGACTTGGACCCACTTAACCTATGTCTTAAATAGGTCGTGTGTCATCATGTGTACTTTGGGTTGCTTTTAATACAATCATTTTTACCTATCCCAAAAAAAAAAGGTCATGGTTGGAGTGGGAGTTCACCATGTTTGCGGTCTGTTTAATTATGGTGGCATGTTAGAAAGGATTACAGCTTGTCTATTTTTAAACTAACAAAAAAAATGAGAACTTTTATCAATAATGGAGTGATCAAAAAATTCAATGGGGAAAGAAAAATTGAAAGACAGTATGCAATGGAAATTCAAAATAATGCTACATGAATAACAATGTGAGTTGATTTCGTATGTTAATGTACAACATACTTCAGCAATTTCTGCTTAACAGGATCCAAACATGTCATAAAAGCTTTAAAGAACAGCAAAAATGAGGCATAGCATAAACATAGCCTATCAAAAGAAAGTCCTTATGCAATAATGTGTATTTTCTATCTTAATCATGACCATAGAATTGAATGTTGCAAGTGGTTCAAAGTACACAAAATATAACAAAAAACAGACCTCCTTCTCTGCAGCCACCTTTAGTTTCTCCCCAATTGCATCTGCAAAACACACCAACATAATTGAATTTGTATGTCAGCTGAACTATGAGCTAAAAATAGACCTGCAACAAAGTTCAATAAGCCCCTTAGCAATCTCCCTTTTTTTTAATTACTGATTTTCACATAGGATTTCAAGTGCAAGAAACATTATTAATAGAAACTCAGTCCTTGAGGCATGGCTCAAGTGATAAAGGGCTGGGATGGGTTTGTTGGCGGTTCCAAGTTCAAGTCATGATGAGGGACAAAAATAAATATATAAACTGAGCAGAAAAACTTTAGATGCAACTGCTGAAGCTCCAAAAGAAAATCAAGGGAAATATATTTTTATAATAATAGGGGACTAAAATTAGAGTCACGTCCCAAGAGTTAATTGCTAACATTTTAACCATAAGCTTTAAAGCTCAAAAAAAAACAGTTGGATCCAACAAACTTTTAGAACAGAAGAAACCTCCATACAATCTGTTCAAAGTGCTTAAAGCCTCTAAAACAATGTCATTGATGCATATCATTTTACAGGAAAATGGGTTAAACTCTGTTTCTACATGCAATAAGTATGAAATTTTCTATTACATTCAACAACTACCAAATATAAAGAACTATGGTGTATGAAGAGTCAATGACTGGCTAGCTTTCAATGAGCTGAAAACCAAGCAGTAGATTTTATAGTGCTAAGGATCCACTGAATTTGCCAAATAAAAAAAACAACGAACAAAACTGTCATCTAAGTGTGACATTTTTGAGATTTAAAAGCCTCAAGCACTAAGCATCTTCTGAAATCAGTGGTCCATTGAGTCAACCATTTTCCTATTGAAATGTGTTCATTTCTACAAAATACCAAACATTACAAAGGGGCAGACACCGGTTTTTTTTTTTTTTTTTTTTTGCTATTTTTAGAACTTTATAAGGCTATTAGGTAGGCTCCAATAGACTACCCAAATCAAATAATTAATTTCCAACTAAAATGGATTCCGAAATCTCACAATATCAAGTTATCAACTTGAAAAATAGATCATATTAAGCCAACAGATAAATTATACAAATGAACTTCATGAGTGGATCGCATACCATGTAAGTTAATTCTTTCAATCTCAATTTCCCTTCCATTCCCTTCATCAAAAGAATTTTGCCCCTTCAACTGTTGTGATAAGACTAAATGTCAGGACAATCAACTTGAACATTTCTATTTGCAACAATCAAAGTGAGTAGAGGAGTGTTGGACTGCCTTTTGAAGTCCTTGAATTCAAAATTAAAAGGATAAATAGAAAATTTTTAAAAATTAAGTCATAGTCATTTTTTAGATTAGGATTAATGAGATAGATTATGATACATTTAATATTAAAATTATAATTTATTTAATTCAAATGCATTTAATAGTGTGAAATAAATGAAGATACATATATGATTTTTTTAATATTTTCTTTTTTTATATTTAATTATCATATAAATAATTAAAAAAAAAACTTGTTAAAAAAATTATAATATTGATTTATATTTTTTTATTAATCAATTAAATATAATTTAAAATAAAATAATTAGAATTATATTTTTTTAATGATGAACCTTAACAAATTTAAATTAAATATATATTATCAAAGAGTATCATAGTCCAATGGTAGCAGGGATTGAACCCAAGCCACGGTTTTGATTTAATAAAAATTAAGATGGATAATTAATAATTAATAATTATTTATATGGAGCAAATTGTTCTCATGATTTGTTTCCCCTTTTTTTTTTTATCATACTAAATCTAAAACTCAAAAGGGCCACCCACTTCTCTCACTCGGGCATCAAGGAGCCCTTTTCTGAAGTTGCCCTCCAGACGAGAGAATCCCTAAAAAGGCCCTATTTTCCTCTGCCACTCTCAATCCTCGCAGGTACTAATCTAATCACATTATTATTTTATTTTTTTGCAACCCCCGTTTGATTCCCAAGAAAATCCATCCCCCATTTGATTTCCGGGAAAATTCATCCTCGTTTTTCCTCAACGATTCCCCACAAACAGTCGTCTTGTAAACATAAAAATTTAAGATATAACAAAAAAAAATTCCCAAATATTCTAAATCACAGGGTCGTGAACAATGCAAAACAACCTTCGGCCCCAATATTTTCTCAAGAGCCAAACGAATCCTTAAATGGAAAACTCACCTGCGATTAATCCAAAGGAAGAGGAAGCTCCACTTCGGTTTCCAGAAACGTTAAAAATATTCCACCTTTGATGAGAATGCAGATCGGGTTAGGGCAAAGTGAGAGGAAGTGACAGAGTTTAGCGGGTCGGGTGTTTTGCAAATTTGATAACTTTAAGTTTTAGATTCGGAGGGTTTTTCTCTTTTGAATTTTCAGATGTGGAACGCTTAGCTGGCAAGGTGAAGGGTGTTTTTGGCATTGAAATACACATAAGCTGAAAGTGCATGATTGTCCAAATATTTTCTAATTACATTATCAATTTTGAAATATGTAAAATTGGGTTTTCAAAACTATATAATTTTCACATCAACAACCCAAAACCTAAGTTCTATAGTCTTTTAATTACATATAAAATTAAATAAAAATATCTTGATTTAATGTGTCATTTGATAAATAATTATATTAGTACGATGAGCGGGGAAATGGCCTGATTGGTCATGTTTTCTAAAATTTGTTTTTAAAAATTGGTTTTTATTCTTTAACTTAAAAACAACTTTTTAAAATAAGTTTCAAAAAACATGACTTTGTTTCCTTCTATTTTTAAAAATGGGTAAAAATAAATTTTAATTGCTTTATAAGAATTATTTTTTATTTCACTTTGTTTTTAAATACTGTTTCCAAATAACAATAGTTAAAGAGTGTTAAAAAATGTTAAAAACAGTTTTCTATTTTTAAAACAGAAAATCGTTTTTAAATCACAAGATCAAATAGGTTCTAAAATACTATAAATAAAAGTTACAACTCCTAATTGTTTTCTAAAAATTGTTCTCCATTTCACTTTATTTTTAAATATTGTTTCCAAATAAAAACGGCTAAAAGAGTGTTAAACATTTTTAAAAACAGGAAACTATTTTTAAACTACAAAACCAAATATGTTATAAAGCACAATCAACAAAATTTATTTTTTAAAAATATAAAAATCCAATTAAAAACATTTCAAATTCCCAAACAAACTTTTATTTTACAAAGCATCAAAATTTTCAAAACAATTTTCATCAACTATTTTTCACAACTCTTTTTAAACGAGCCTACCTTGATGACATTCCTACCATCAAGACTACAATAAGGATATACTTAAGAAGTGATCAAAGCCGATCATATGATCAAGATTCAACTAATGAAATCCAAATGATACACAAAGAGTTGCATTGTATATTAAAATCTAATGACTGATATTAAGATCTCGATACAGTAAAATTTTAGTCATTCCTTCTATCATCTATTTCCTCTCCACTCCAAGAAAACAAACACAAAATCATTAGTATAAATACAAATTCAAATATGACATGAGCTGATGATCAAAGAATGGCCTCAAGGGAGGAAATAATCAGACCATGGCAGCTGAGCTTTTACATCATTAAGGTTTCTGTTAAGGTTTCGAAGAGCTTGAATGTGGGGTTCGTCTTCTTCCACCGGTATTATCTTAGCAAAACTCCCTTCCTCCAGGTAGTCCACAACCCTGTTAGCTGCTTCAAGTCCGGTCACATATGATTTCTCCTGGAAAAAACATGGAGGTCAGGTCTGTGTGTTCATGGTGTGTTGATTTGTTGAGAAAATGTAGGTACATGTTTGCCAAATGAGGAGAGAATGTTACCTGAAGCCATGAACCATGTCGGGTTACGATCCAATCCCCCGCCATGAACAAGTTTGGAAAAGATGTCGATCCACGCATCATGTATTTGTATGAACCTTTGGAAAATAGAGAAAACGAAGAGGAGGCAAACATTTGACAATTGTTAAGCTACCAACTTTCTTAAAAACTAAAGACTGTTTAATTCCTAGAAAGTACTAAGGAAATGAAAAAGAATGTTAAAGGAAAATGATTATCTCATGGTTGGTTTACCATAGAAAAAAAACCCAAAAGAAAATCAAATATAATAAAAAATAACTAGAAAAATGTATACATTTTCAAATTATTTAATCTTTATATAAAAGGTAAAAAACGAGTTGAATGAGTTTGACAATACATGAAGAATAATTTATTAATTTTAAATCTATTTTTAATTTTCCTTCGATTTTTCTTTTCTTCTATTTTCTTTCCCTCAAATTTTCGAAAAACCAAACATAGGGTAAATGTTAAGAAAGATATTAAGCCCACAATATGTATACCATGCTAAATCTTTCCTCACATGTGGTCACAAGCCTGCACATGGAGAGATAGAAGGTCTCAAGTTAACTATATCTCTAGTACTATATATGTTAAGCACCCATCTAACCTAAAAGTTTAGGCTGTTGGAAGGTCGGCTCACATGTGGAGAGACAAAAAAAGTCTCGAGTCATTTATAGCTTTAATATCATGTTAAACTACCAACTAACTAAAAACTTAAGCTATTAGAATACGGGCACTCAAGCATAGCCGCATTCGAAGACAAAAGATCTCAAGTTAACTATATTCCAATATCATGTTAAACCTCTATTTGGCCTAAAAGTTTAATCTGCTAGAATATTGTGCCCAAAAGGGGAGAGACAAAAGGTCTCGAGTTATTATAACTCTAATACCATATTAAGCTACCAATAGTCCCAAAAACTTAAAGTGCTAGAATGTAAGCCCACAATATAAACTAGGCTTGACAATAAAAATTTTCAGAAAGTCTTTCTCAAACTTTTTCATGCAATCCAGAGCCTTAGAAAGATACCTGGAAAAAAGTGAGTCAAAGACTTTGGAAATCTTTCAATCTCCTGACCAACAACTGAAGCGTTCTCCAAGTCCTTGATGTACTTTGAAAGCTGATGCATCACTTTTGCAGCTATGAGCTCATCTTTCAGCAGCAGCAACTCATTTGCATGATACTGCAAATACATGAGACAGATATAAGATGCTGTTAACTTCAGAAGTTGATTTTCTTCACCAATTTGAAAAAGGAGAGGGATTCTGGACCGACAAAATTAGCTTGTAAGACTGTCACTGGATCATCTTTATACTCGTCATGGATTGCATTCAGGTCAAAGTAAGTCCAGCCACATGAATCATCAAAACCAGAGCAAGTATTAACTGCTTTTGGAATGTTAACCTGCTTATATGCAGAGGTTATAACGAAGAATCAGTTCTAGTACAGGAACAGAAGTTCAATAATATTTATGGGAGTAGCTCAAACTTAGCCTTAATTCACAGAATAACCAGAAATCATCATAGGTAGGATGGCAACAAATACAGTAATGCCCGAGAAGCACTATAGAAACAACCACATAAAAAAACAGAGTTTGTGCATTTAGGGTGTCTCATATGCAGGAAAAGAAATGAAAATAAGAACGAGAATGAAGGTGAATCATGATACTATATACAAGACAGGAATCCGAATCTCTACAAGAGTGGGTTTCGGTTTCCATGATAATGATTTTTTATTCCCATCTCTAGTAAGTAATCCAAATGCATTAATGAATGAGAAATGAAATGAAATGAATTCTCCATTCCCCATTCCATATTCCAATGTTCCAAATGTGCCCTTTGGGTCCATTTGGTATGGAGAATAGGAATTGAAATGGAAATGTATTACAATATGAAATCCAAATCCTTCCAAGAGTAGGTTTTGGTTTCCATGACAATGAAATTTTGATTGCTATTCCCATTTCTAATTGTAATCCAAATACATTAATGAATGAGAAATTTAATGGATTTTCCATTCCCATTCCTTATTCCAACTTCCGAAACAAGGCCAAACTAGTGTTGTTCTTCCTTCACATACCAATTATTGGCCAGCAAATTAAGCATAAGGGCAAAACATGAAAAGGAAAGATCATCCTTGCATGCACCTTTCGATCAAACTGGAGCTTAACAGTGAGAACATCAATTCCAGCCAAGTTTAGAACTTTCAAAAACTCCTCCCTTGTACTTAATGCTGCACTAAACAAGAACTCAGATGCCGGTTAAACAGGATAATGAGAACATGATATAACCGAAGTTCTAAAATGGCACTAAAGTATTACACATGAAAGAATATCCAGTATCTTAAAAGCTTTATAAGAATGATACAGGAGAGTCAATGAGTGATTCTCCATCAAGCTTGTCGAAAACATTATCACGGGCTCTTCTTTGTTGAGTTATTGATCGTAAAATTTTGCAACAGTATGTTAAAATCCAACTCAACCTAGAGAACCGATTTCCAATCAGCATCAGGTATAAAAGGAAAGGGAATTTGAAGAAATGAAAGAGAATGCCTGTTCTTAATGATATCCTGAAGTGTAGAGATCCCAACGGCTAATACAACTGCATCGGCTGTGTACTTCTCTCTGCCACAAACTACTTCTGAAATGCATCCTGTTTCCTCATTAAATAAGAAATCTGTCACTCTTCTGCTCTCTAGAAATTCACAACCATTAGCTCTCATGTAGTCCATCCATGGCTTGAAAATCTTGTCTCTGACTGTTCCACGACACCATACAAAATCGAAATCTTTCTGTATCCATCCAAACAGAGAAATTTATAGATTCATACAAAGATGACCCGTAAAACAGCATGATCTCAGATGCTAAAGAGCTCTAACCATTTGTGTATAAAAAAAATTAGAAAAGAATTCAAGCCGTCAAACCTGGTGTGCAAGAACAATATAGTATAGTATTCCCAGAGTAGCAGCTGCACTGCATTGCTCTGCTGGAGCAAAGAGACCTACTTGAAGTAATGGATCAAAAACGTCCTGATAGAGCCTCTGTGAGAAGCCAAACTGTCTGAAAAGCTCCCTTGCAGTAACTAACATATAAGATCCCTAAATAAGATGCTCAAAGCCTCAAACAGTTCATCTTTGAATCATTCAGAAGTAGCAAACTAACAAGTAATCACTCAATGGTATGATTCCACAGATAATATTGCAGATACTTACTTGAATCATATTTCCTCCAAGCAGTGTCAGTGTTGTCGAAGTCAACAACTGCAAATAGAAGGTGCAGATGAGTGGGATCAAAAACACATAATGAAAAAGAATGAAACAAACAGCAGTAGATGTTAAATGCTGAAGCTGAAGCAAAATGTTAAAGGTTGCGTTTGTTTCATTAGAGGAAGTGATTCAAACAGCAGTAGATCAGACTATACCTGCAGCCATTAGAGGAAGGGATGATAATCGATCCAGTAATGGAAGCCGGACAAACTGCAGACAGTATAACAAAGATTGATTTTTTTCCAATAGAAGATTGAATAAAGTTGTCTCCTGGATGGCAAAATAAAACATAAAGATGCACTGCAATGCATACTTGGGTGTAGAATAACGTTCCTAATGGAGTCGGTAGTTGAGTTAGATCTTGGAATATTGGAAATTCAACCTGCAAAAGGATCTTAGATCAGTAAAATATACAGATCCACTTAACTCAAGACCATGAGATTGTGAATAAACATTAATATTCTTCGACTATGGGATATTAGATGGTGTAACTACTACAGATACCTCCAATCCCTCTCCTGAATAGTGGGCAGAACTTGTCCAGTTTGTGAAGGGCTTGATATCCAGCTCATCAACCAGGCTAAATATATTACGATAGGGGTACCAGAAACCTGAAGATCAGATGATATTAGAGATTAAAACTTCAAAATCAATGGAGGACATAGTGAGTACATCTTTCATTCAAGAATGAAGAACACTGCATGTAAATATTAAAACCAACATCCAAATCAAAAGGGAGCCATTTCCAAACTTCATCATCAAATAACATAAAAATACATTGAGCCTCACCCAATTTATAGAATTGCTTATATCAGCAAAACCCAGTTTGGGAATGTCCATTAGGTTGTTAGGTATGAAGAAAAGAACAATTTCTTTACCATGAATACCGACATCATCAGGAATCAGCATTTTCCTGGATTCAGGATCATTGCCACCTTCAAGGACTGTGACTTCAAAGCCCTAAAACCAAACACATATCATCAATTCAAAAATTAAATCCCCACCTTTTGGTTGCTGAGAAATCATAGGAAAATGAGATAAACAACTTATTTGAATCTTTTTTAAAAATAAAAAATAAAAATCGCTTCCTGAGACCCAAAACTCCTACTCAACTGATCACAAAGAGTCATTGCCAATGCCACCTTCAAGGACTGTGTGATCAGAGCCCTAATATCAAACGCATACACCAATTCAGAAGTTGAACCCCCACCTTTTGGTTGCTGAGAAATCAGAGGACAATATAAAGAAACCATTTATTTCAATCTTCAAATTCCCATTTTCCGGGACCCAAAGGGCCCAAAACCTCCCAATCAACCGAATCCAATGAGGTGGGCATTTCACATAAAGACTCAAAATCTTACTTGGGGGTTGTGGCTCCACAGGTTGGACACAAAGTTCAGACACAAAAAAATAAATAAAAAATTTAGCCCACCAAAGACTCACACATAGAGAAAGAAAGAGCTGACCTGCTTACAGAGGTGATGAGCAGCACCAAGTCCAGCCCAGCCAGACCCAACTACAACCACCTTCTTCTTCTTCTTGTTCTCGACTCCATTGACATGGGTCTGCAGATTATTTGCCCTGCAGCAAAACCCACTTGTGTACTCACTGGAGAGGCAAGGCGTTACCCTCCAACAGCCCAACATCTTTATCTCCTCTCTAACGGCTTTCAACTGCTATTCATCACCAAAGAAAAAAAAACAAGGAAAATAAAAGAAGAGAGATAGAGGATCTTTTGCTGTGTGTGTGCATGGCCTTGACTCTTGGCCAATGGCCACACGCATGGTGGAAGAGCGAGGTGTTGGCCACAGTTCACACGCAAGCTCACATCTATTGTCCCCTAGCGAATTGTGATACTGAATCACTCATACACTCTCTTTCTTTCACTCAATTATTTCCCTTTTGTTTTTTTCCAATGAAAAATGACAAATTTCTTTAAATATTTTTTAGATTTATTTCATAAATTTTTTCATATTTTCAAATTCATGGGTCTATTATGAATTTATTATTATAAATTTATTTAAGCCTGCAGTTAACATTTCTTCTAAAATACTTCTCAACATCATTACCTCCTATTTTGTTGGATAAATAATAAATTAGCTGATTTCATTTTAGTAATAATATTGATAGAGAATATATACATTGCTCTAAATTTTTTTTGTCTTTTTTATTAAAAAAAAACCAATATTTGGAAACAAATGAAAATTAAAAATGATAGATGTAAAATAAAAGAGATTTATTTCATTCTAGTATAATTGTTTTAGTAATAAAAATAAAATTATAATATAATTTATTTATATTTAATAAATAAATAAAGAGATTCATATTTTTTTAAATATGATGCAAAAATATATATTTTCATTTAATTAAAGATTTAAAAATTATTAAAATTACCATTATTTTTAATAAAAATGTTTTTAAAATATCATAGAATTTTTTAAGGTTCGATTTGACCATACATTCTTAAACTTATTTTTGAAAAACCGTTTTTAATTCTTAAACTTAAAAATAATTTTAAAAACAAATTTAAGAAAATATGGTCAAACTAAACCATATTTTCTTTTTCATTTTTAAAAACTCATGAAAATAACTTTTACTTATTATCTATTTAATTTTGTTTTTCAAAAATATTTTAAAAAATATTGATCAAACAAAATTGGAAAATTTTCAATATTACAAATAATTTTTAAAAATTTAAAAATATTTTCAAAATTTTTTCAAATACTTGTTAAAACTATTTTTTAAACTAAAAACCACATTCTAAATAATATGAATAACTGCATCTATCTTTTCCATCAATCAATAAAAAAACTCAATGTTGTATACTGAACAAGAAGCATATATTTTTTTTAATTAATTTTTTTAAATGTCAAAATTATTTTTTTAATAAAAATATTTCGGAAATTAAAATTACCGCATGTGAAATTCCCCATTTCTTCTCCGGAAATTCAATACTTTTAATGATTGTAGGCATATGATCAACATCAAACGATCCACGTCTGAAGAGGGAAGATAAAGTCCACAAGGCAGAACTGCCACGTCAGCTCTTCCACAACTCCATAGATTTACCGTTTATTATTCTCTTCTCTTCACTCTCGAAAAACCAACCTCACGTTTACCTACTGCTACTGATACACATGGCTGCCACTCTCTTCCTTCGGCCCAACCGCGCCGTCGCCTCCGCCGCTGCCGGTTCTTCACGTCCCCGACCTCCGGCTCGGAGGTCCGGCTCGGCCCATGTGGCAACACTCATCAGGACCCGCCGGTTCGGATGGGGCGTGAGCAGCCCCTCCCGGCGAGCATTATTCAGGACCCGCGCAGGCTCCAGAGCGGACGACTCGGCTCCGTTCGAGATGTCGGTGGAGAGCGCTTTGAAGCTGCTTGGGGTATCCGAGGGGGCTTCTTTCGATGATATACTGCGGGCGAAGAATTCGATTGTCAAAGCTTGCAAGGATAACCAGGAGGCGATTGCACAGGTTCTCTTTTGTGCTGCGGTTGCAGTGGATTGATTCTTTCACTTGTTTGATATTTGGTCGATTTGAAAGATTCGGATGATTTTCAGTTGTGTTCTGTTTCTGGGTTTCTCTTCTTCTTTTTTTTAGTGATTTGTATGTGGGTTTTTTTTTTAAGAATTGAGGAATTTTGGGTGAAAATTTTCAGCTTCTAGGTTTGTATTTTTTTCTGCGTAACTTTCTCCTTCGTATGGATTTGGAGGTTTTGCGGATTCAATTGTATTTCTGTTTTTGGATTTCTTAAGAGTAATCTGTGGGTTTTTTTATTGTGAATTTTGGGCTGAAATTGCTACCGGTTTCGTGTTTTCGATGGATAATTTTGCTCATTTGTCCGAATTTTGAGGTTACGGTATTCAATTATGTATGTTCTTGGATTGTATGTTTTAGAGTAATTTTGTGATTTTTCATGTGGGAGTTCTTAATAAGTGAATTCTGGGTATGAAAAGTACAAATTATGCTTCTGTGTTTGTGCTTTCGCTAGATACTTTTTGCTCATTTACTTGAATTTTGGAGGTATGAGGCATTCAATTGTGTTCTGTTTTTGGATTGTTCTTTCTAAAATAATTTTATTATTTTCTATGTGGCATTTTCTTAAGCAATGAATTCTGGACACGGAAAGCATGTAATCTGCTTCTGGTTTGTTCTTTCACTATATAATTTTGGTTCCTTTGTGTGAATTTAGATGTTTGGGGATTCAATTGTGTGATTTTCTATTTTTCTTTTCCAGTTTAAAATTTTGGGTATGAATTCTCCTTCTGGGATGCTGCTTTTACGTGGCAATTTTGCTTGTGTGGATTTAGGGATTTGAGCATAACTGTATAAGATTGTGTTCCGTTTAGAAACTTCAATGTTTTTTGGATGTTATTTTATTGGGTTTTTCTAAATTGTGAAGTTGCAGTAAATCTGAAATTCTTCTTTTGGGTTCTGCTCTGCACTGGATTATCTATATCATTTGTATGAACTTTAGAACATTGGAGTGTTCATTTGTGTTCTGTTTTTGGGTTTTACTAGTGATTCCTTTGCATTTTCTCATGGGATTCTCTAAATTTTTGAGTTCATTCATGGAAATTATAACTTCTGTTTATGGTTTTTGCACCAAAGTTGAACTTTCTATCTCATTTGTGTAATTTGGAGCATTTGGGTACTTAGTTGGGTGTTCCTGTTTTGGACAGGTTTTTTATTTTTATTTTTATTGCTAGTTGTTTGGGTGAAGCATTTGTTTTCGGTTAATTCTGAAATTTAGCTTTGGGATATTTAGAATTTTGATTCTGGATTTATAATTTATGGAGATGCCTGTAAAATGAAAACCTTTGAGCTTTGAAGTTTGTTGGAAGCTAAAAAATTCTACCTCAATTGGTGAAGTTGAAACCTCAGGTTGTTTATGCATCCGAGAATTTGAACTGGTTTAAAGATGAGTTTTACTTTGGCTGTTTACTTGAAATTCCCACTAAGGTTTCAAACCTTTTACCTTTTTATTTGAAAGACAACTGTTTTTGAATTGCAAGCTTAAAGAAACAACGTTTACTTGATACTCCGTTTTAACAATAAAGTTTTATATGTTTTCCCCCATAAACTTAAATGCATTCTTTTCTGCTCTAGACCTTCTCATCATTAATACTATTTCGTTCTATAAAATTCCTACAAATTTTTTTACTTAAGTGTATGGGAAAGAAAAGACATGGTATGGACAAAGCATAACTCTTTTCTTCTTTGGTGTAGTCGTCAATATATGTTTAGTTCTCAACTTTTTATTTTACATGCTAAGCATATGGGAAAAAAAAAATTGATTAAACTTTCATCTTGTTTTCCACAAAATCATTGCTTCTCTCTTTTGATAAATATCTTAATTGTAACTGCTGTGAAGCCTTTTTAATGTAGAATAGAAATTTTAGGAAAATGAGCGACTCTCTTTTCCCATAACCACAGCAAAATCACATAAAATGCTGAAGTAAGGACGTGTCTTAAGCATTTGATTTATTTAGTTATTTATGTCTTATTCTTAAAACCCCCCACCCGCTAACCATCATATCATGCATGAATAAATATACCCAACATCCTAATGTTTTTGTCACCATTTTCATTGTGAGTAACCTTATCAAATGATGTGTTTCAGGTAGAAGCTGCATATGACATGTTGCTTATGCAGAGCTTAACACAGCGACGAGCTGGAAAAGTAGTGAACAGTGGCATCCGTTATGCTGATGTCAAACCTGTAAATGCTTCTGGGTTGGGATCAATGCCTCAGTGGTTGCAGACTACGGTTAAGAGTTCACCTGTTTCTGTTGAAACACCATCTGCTGGCAACTTGGGCATACAAGCAGGTGTTTATGGAGCTTTAATGGGATTAACTTACATCAATGGAGCTTCCACGTCTTCTGTAGGGCCATATGCTGGAGCTGATGTTCCTGGATTGATCTTGGCAACTAGTTTTGGAGCATCTTTATACTTCATGACCAAAAAGAATGTTAAACTGGGTAAGTTGTCTTTTTGTCTAGATAGCCCTTTTCTCTTGCAAGTTCATGGGGTGGGGAGGGAGTCTTCTCAGTCTGTCTCTGCCTCTCTGATTCTCTCTCTAGCCAGACTCTGTTGTGAAAAAGCTCTGTTTGTGATAGTGATGCATTAGATGATCTCAGATACATCATTTGAATTACCTGTTTCAAGTGATTTAGATTGTTCTTAGCTGACACATTTAAGTATACAACTATACATATACTGGCTTGTAGTGCGTAAATTTTAGATCAGCCATGAATGGATTCTAGATTTAGGGCCAGAACAATACATCATTATAATGTTGTTGGTGTCAATACCACTCCACTATCTAGTATAGTGTGTTGGAGGTTGCACCACAGATAGGGGTTCATGTCTTCCTCACCTGAGCAAGAACAATGCATGTAGTTTGCCTGAGGAAGAGAAAAAGGGTTTGTTGTTATGCAACAGATCCTTGGTAATTAAGAAAGTGAATCTGATTTCTTCTTCGATGGAGTCTTATGTTACTGAAAGAAGCAACATATCTTCTAGAAATTCCTCATGGAATAAGAAAAATTATGAAGAGCCACTTAGAAAATGTTTAATTAAGTACAGTTGGAACATTCATGTCAAAAAGGTGTTTTCACAGACCCACTGTCATGGTGGATTGTGAACCTATCAAGGTTAGATTTCTTATTCCTTTCATTTCCTTTATGAGATTTCTTATTCCTTTCAAATTCTACTTTTTAAAAGTAAATATTCAGACTGCCGAGCAGTTCTATGAAAAACAAACTCTAGGGCCAGAATTGAGAATGCAGAGGTATGATCAAAGGTGCCTTCAAGTTTATTCTGTTTATGTTTAAAACTCTATTTATCGATTGCATAATGATGCTTGACTGATCAATTCCTGCTTTGCTTCATTGTCTACTACTTTATTCCATTGTCATCTTGTTAAGTGTTAGCTTGTGGGCATCTGCCGTGGGGCCTTGGGTAGAAGTCAATTTCATAATTTTTTAATAACCTAGGCAAGAATGAGTTTTATGCCCTACCTTCAGACTCATTTTAAATCATAGGGACATCTAATAATATAAACTAAAAATAAGCATTGGTTTGGAATCAAAATTATACTTCTGTTAAAAGAAAAGGTAAAGTAGGGTTTCCATTTGATATTGTTTTACTTTTTGGTAGTATTAGAGCAATTCTTTGAAGTATAATTAATCTTAGTACGTGATTGCACTAACTTTAATTCTCATGTGGAATTTAGCACTGTTTTAGCCTGTCAAATTAAGCATATCAAGCTCTGGATCACTCAGATTTCAATTTCTTTTAACAGCTTAGGTAGCTATGTTGGAGAGTGATCGGTCTTTTTTCTTTCTTGGCAGGGAAGGCAACTGTTATAACTCTAGGGGGTCTTGTTGCTGGTGCTGTGGTGGGATCAGCAGTTGAGAGCTGGTTGCAGGTTGACATTGTTCCATTTCTTGGCATACACGCCCCTGCTGTAGTAGTAAGCGAATTCATTCTGTTCTCTCAGTTCTTGGTCTCCCTCTACCTAAGATAGGAGAGAAGACTGTAATCATAACTAAATTGTGAGACCTATAATTATTCTTTTGCAAGATCTTAACACGCTATGTTAGGACCCTGTATCAGCACATATTGTACAAATAGAATGTAGTGGAACTTGAATCATTTAAAGATTTTATACTTTTGCAGCTCCCTTCTCTGCTGGTGTGATCTGCATCTTATTAATAAAATCATGGAAAACATTGGAAATTAAACAACCTTAATTCTGCCTTTATTTTTGTATAAAAGCCTCTTAAATAATTTGTATTGATTTCTGGTTGGTCATTTAAGATATGCACTTCCATGATTTTGCATGTTGTTTAGGTCAGAATGCTGCTTGCATTATTGAAACTAAATCGAGCCCGACCCTTGAATCCCTGGCTTAGTTCTAAGTTGATTACTTTTGAGTAGAAAGTATTTGTGCTATGCATATTTAAGGGGTTCTGATTGAATTGCTATTACAGCAATCAGAACCAGTTTCCCTTGGAAGCTGTCAAATTTCCCTTAAGTTGAGCATCAAAAGAATACTTGATTGTGTTGCTTCTGGCCATTTCTTGATATTTTAGCTCCTAAAATAAAAGAAAAAAGCCCTTTAAGATATAGCTCTATAGTCTCGTCCTATGATAATGAATCAAAACTCAAAAGTTTCGAGTCTTTTTAATATTTAAGTGGCATAGGATGGAGGGTAAATGGGCCCATATCACCCTGGGTTTTCCTTGGTCAACAGTTAGGATAATGACTAGCTTGTCTGAATTCCTGTTTTCTTGATGGGTAAATTTTTATTCCCTCACAATCCCTCTCCAGTCCTTTACCACTGAGCCAGGCCTCAAGGGCATTCTTGTTATCTGACTAATGGGAAATATTAAAAGGAAAAAGGGGAAAAAATTTGAGGATAAGGTGAAAGTGATTTCCAATCCAATTTGACCAGCATAAAGAGAACCTCGTGCATCTTCATTGTTCTTTTCTATTTGTTGTCATTCTCATCTAATGTTTTTTAGTTGTGGAAATGATGAGCACACTCACAAAAAAACCTCTAAAAGGAAGCTCTTTTTCAGCTACTGCAAACTGCTGCAACTTTCAGAAACAAAGCCTCAAGATGCTTTCAAATCCTTTTACAGTTTCTCCTAAGCATCTTCATATGGTTCAGAGGGACCTATCAATCAAATACTTAATGAAACTCTCTTCTATTCAACACCAAAAACCACTACTTACAAGGATCACCCACCTGAATTACTACCCGTTCAACATTTCTCGGGCATTTTTCCAAAGAAAGTTTCAGAAACTGGGAAATTTTACAGGTTTTGCAACAAAACTGGGCAAACATTACATCTATTGATGATAAACAATAAGCGGCTTGTGGAAAAGAAACCCTGCTAGAATTATAAATAAATGTGTCTCAGCAAGTTGCTTCAACACAATCTAATGTACAATTTCCTAGTGTTTACCTGCTTCCATCCTCTTCTTCAACCTGGGATCCTCCCTCTATGTATGATGGGTTCCCAGCTTTTTCAGCACTCTCACTGTAGTTCACAAGGTCATTATACATTTTCAGAGAAGCCTTGCAGAACTCTGTCAAGGACTCGAAAACCGAAGAAAACCCAGTCTGAATCCCATTCAATGTGACTCTTTGTGTTTCTTGCATGCAATTATGGTGTTTTTCCTTCTCTACATCCAGCTTCCTTCTGAACATGTCCAGGAGATCCCTCTTCTCTGTCAAGTACTCATCTTGATGCTGCCCGTCTGGCTCAGGTTTCTGTTCTGAAAGCTTGAACTCGAGGACTCTGTTCTCTGCCTTCTGGAAGGCTAGAATCCTCCTGTCAAGCTCTTTCGCAAGACCATCCACCTTCCTCTTCTGTTGCTGTTCCTCCCCTTGATGAACCCACAAAGCTTTTATATCCTTCCCAAAGCTTTTCATGGCTCGGGAAACAGTCTCGTCTGGCAACTTCTGTAAGGAAGATAGCCAATCATGGCAGGTTATGAGCAGCGGTGGCCCATTGGCTGGGCATGGCGGAGCTGAGCGTCTGCCTCGTGAGCAGAATTCAACCTCAGGGACTACAAACTTGGAGAGCCATCCATGGAGAGCTTCAATATACGCTTTTTGTGCCATAATATACTCCCCGAAGCATGCACGCCAATTCAGAAGCTCAGCCTCCAACTGAAGAGTTGCAAGCCGGTGAGACTCATTGCAGAATTTCCCATACGATGGGCAGGTAAAAGACTTCACTTCAAACAGAATCTGGTTCTGGGTTTGATGGGATTCCAACATTATCTTCCAGGTTTGCATTAGGCTGCACAAGGAAAAAGGAAAATAGAAAACCAGAGAAACCCACAGATAAACCCTAAAATGCGAGCATGCTCGGTTTCCTACAATACACTTTCCTTACCCTTTTAACAGCTCCATTATCTGGGGCTGCAGTTCTTCATCCCTCAGTTTCTGAATTCTTTTTGAGATCGACTCAGCACTCCTTATTGCAACCAAGATTCTGGCATATAAATCCTTCACTGCAGCTCTGGTTTTGTCCACAGAAAGTTCATCATCTCCTCTCACATCCTTGTTTCTCAGTTGTGAACACTTCCTCTCGTAAATTTTCCGAGTACTGTCTCCAGCCTAAGGAGCAAGGAATGCAACATGTGAATCAATGAAAAAGCTCACAATGCAATGGAAGTAAGGCATGAGCCATGTCACTCGGCTCCATCCATTTTATGAATGCCAGTGAAGAAGATACTGTCATCATCTACAGAGCTTACAGCAAGGATCACCTGAGATTTTTCTTTGGGAACAGCTGAGATAGCTGGCAAGCCATAGCAAAATGGGCAGTAATCAAGAATTTAGCTGAGAACCCTAATGGGATTTTGCTGCTTTCTCAGTTCAGAACGCTATTTTTCACATGATTGATTTGGACCCAGATACCATTTGTCTTTGATATCAGGTACTGTTTTCTTTTATAGGTCGCATGACGATCAAATATCAATTGTGATTATTCAGAATGCAATATCTCAATAATATTTCGGTTTGGAAATATGGATCATGCATTGATAAACAAAAAGCCCTAATGTGTAGAACATGATCTGACCATCGATACACAGAGCCTAATAACAAGCTTAATTCATTCATGCAACTCGATATATAAAATCAACTGATGCAGAAAATCTACTGCTGATTAAAACACCTAAAAGTTCAAAAAGCATAGAAGCCAAGAAAAAGGATTGAAGATTAATGCAGGTAGGAGGGTTTTGGGTCATAATAATTTACCTTAACCTCATCATAGAGCTTCTTTTCCCAAGCATACAGCCTTCCCAGTGTTAATGAATGGCTCCCTGAGTTCATTCCTCCACAATCATCGAAAAGATCATTCTTATATTCTGTCCATGTTGAAGAGCTCTTGGAGCTGGATGCCACAAGACTCTTACAGGATGAAGACCGTGATGAGCTACGGTGCCATGTGATAGCTTGGATGAGTTTTGTCGAGTTCCCTGCATTGAAAACTGGATGGGTGAAGTGCATGTATTCCACAAAACCAAAAAATCTTCAGCCCATATGTGAAGAGGAAGAAGGTAAAGATTCAAAGAAAGGAAAGATAAGCTCCATCATATTCAGATCTCACCTAAGGAATAAGAAGAGAAACACAATCATGATAAATCCAAAGGGAGCCATAACCATGATCCAAGGAAAAAACCAGAAAAATTCAAACAATATTAAAGGAATTCATTAAAGTTTCTAACAGAGAAAGAACATGGGTAGCCCTACCATATTAGACATTGCCAAAAGGTAAGAAGACAGAAAGTCTACAATAATGAAACCATAGACAAGACAACCCGAAAAACAAACCAAAACAGAGAAATGGGAAGAAATTCTTGCTGACCCACCTCTCAATTAGTTCCAGAAAGCAAAAACTAAGTTAATTTTAGGAGAATTTTAGGAGCTTCGGTTGTGTAATAATTGCAAAAAGAAGAAGGCAAGAGGCAGAAGATTCAAGCAGAAACCAATAGTAATATATAAACCTTTCCCACAAGGATTAACAGGATACCACCCTGCAGTATTAGATGTTATCCAATGATAAAAGGAAAATTAGTTCCAGCAATGAACAACTAAATCAATGAACCAAAATCAAATAGAAACCCAAAGAAATTGAAGGAAAGTCTCATCAAGCTATACAGAAATTAAGACTTGTGAAAAATTCGAGCATTTCCTCAAAAAAATGATTGCAGACGAAGTCGATTAATAAATTGCAAGCTCAAGGTGAAGAGCTGAGGTATGAGAATCAAAGAAAACTGAAAACATTAGAATTTGATAGACTGGTATCTGTTTGGTTGCTGAGTAAATGTGCGGAAAGAAAATAAGATTAAATTTTTATTCTTAGACATTTCATTACTTGTCTAATACAGTTATTTGGCTTGTTTTTGAGAAAGCAAAACAACATAAGACATAAGATACAAAATTCTGCTTCTCCTTGGTTTTCTCATCAACCAAACAAATGGTGAAGTAAAAGTACATACCCACTACCTTATATTTCCTCCAATCCATATTTGCAGATTATCTCAGAAATTGGATTGCAACCCTAAATAAAACTCATTGTGAAGAAACTAAAACATGAAAGCAAAAGAAGGGAAATTTTTAATACTGAAGAAACTTGCAAAATAAAAAACAACCCACCTTTTATTTCCTCCAAACCAGAGAGCATATGAACTCTACTGGCCTCTAGCATCCTGGAGACATCCTTACCAGAATCATAAGCCCTAATGAAATGGTCCTCAATATCCTTCAATGCATCCAACAGTTCCCTTCCCCGGGCCGGGGTATCGATAACTGTAAGCCCCTTCTGCTCCTCCTGGCCTACATTGGCATCAATCACAGTTCCCACAACTTCAACTCCACTCTCCTTCTCATTTTCTCCATTTCCTTTCTCTTCAGCCCTCACCACCACATTGTTCTCTTCCTCTCCTCTATCCCCTTCATCCTCCAGCTCTGGGATGCCCTCCTCCTCCCTGACCACCCTCAAATCATCCTCAGAGAACCTGCTATAACCGCTTATCACCTCTGGTCTTACCCCATCAAATGGATTGAAGAAATCCCACCCAAACTCTTTCTGTGGTGATGGCGTTGAAGGTGACATTTGCATATAAAAGTACCCACAAACTTGTTCTTCTCTCTTTGTGTCCTGCTGTTTCTCTTCTTCTTCTTCTTCTTCTTCTTCAGAAGAGTCTGAGGGTGTTGAAGAATCAACTGAATCACAAGCAATGGCTTCTTGGGTTGACTCAGATGGCTCCTGTTGGAGGAACATTGGGTTGGAGATAACATTTTGGATGGGAGGAGATGGTGGACTAGGTGGAGGGAAGGTGATGAGAAATGGTGAAGAAGGGGAAGAATGGCGAGCTTCAAAAAGTTTTATGGCTGCTGCTACTGCATAGAGGGCTTGATAGTACCTACAATGTGCATCTGCGAGAACGTATCTTCTCTCCACAGCTAACTTCAAGAACCTTTTTCTCTCTCTGCAAATAGATACCACTTCTTCTTCCTCTAGCTTGGAGGCAACACATCCCATTGTTTTTAGCCACAGTAAGGGTTCTGAAGGAGTTGGGTTAGAAAAGGTAAGAAAGGTGGTCTTTTTGGAAGGCTCTAGATATGAAAAGGAGGTGGGGTTCTGCAAAAAAATGGAGGATGAGTGGTTTATTTGGGGTTTTAGCGAAATAGACTAGAGGAAGAAGAGCAACCCATTCCTCTTTTGAAAAATAAAGGTAGATTCTAGCTAAAAATGCTGCTCTTGGAGAAGTTTGAGGGCAGCCCATTTCATCTTTTGAAAAATAAAGGTGGATTTTTGCCGAAAATGCTGCTCCTGGGGAAGAAGCTTCAGAGCCAAACCCATTTCATCTCCTAAAAAATAAAGGTGGGTCTCTTCTAAAAATGGAGGTTGTGGTTGTGTCCCTGGCACTCAAGGGCTCACAGGAGAATACGTTAAGGAAAAAGAAGAGAGATGAGTAGGTTCCATTTGAAGCTCAACACACACAAACACGGAGAAAGACTACAAAAAAACATGCTCCAGCAGAGAAGAGGGCCTTTTTTTTATTCTGGTTTCAGCTGCTAAACAAGGTTATAGCAGTGACATTACCTCCTAATAAACTACACTGGCTCCAGCCCATCAGAGAATGAAAATGCAGAGAGAGAGAGAGAGAGAGAGAGAGAGAGAGGCAGGGTAGGTGACAGAGAAAAAGGAGACAGAAACAAAGGTGGCAAGGGGTGAGGTAGGGGCTCGAGAAAGAGAGGGAGGGGTCTGGGTTTTTCTTGTGTTTGGTAAATGACACTCATGAGATGGCGTACAAGGGGGGCAAATTCATCTCTCTCTTCTGCGAAATTTGTAAGATTCTACCAAATTTAGCAGAGATTTTAGAGAAAGCCAACCAAGATACAACCATTTAACATATAGTGTGATAAAAGAGGAGTCAAAACCCACTAAAATATTACTTGTAAAATGAAGTATGAGTTGTGTGCCTTTTGTCTGGTGTTTTGTTGGGAAAATTCTCTCCCAACTGACCCTGTATGACTTAATTTAATGGGTTAGAAGGCCATTCCTCCTAGATCTATACGTTTTATCAATAAAAAATTTTAAGGTATAAAATATAATAATGTGCAATGTGATGAAACAAGAGGATAAATGTCAAACGATTCCCCCTATTCTCTTTTTACCCTTATCCCTTTTTTAAAATAAAAATGAAGTGTTTTGTAACTGTTTTTTAAAATTATTTTGAAAAATAGTTTTTAAAAATAATTTTTAAATTTTTGTAAAATAAAAATATGTTCGAGAAAATCTAAAATGCTTTTAACTTATTTTTAAATATATTTTAAAATTTATTTTTATAACTAATGTTTTATTTATAGTTATTTTTACATATTTGTATAATTATTTTTTAAAACAACTCTTAAAAATCAAGTAAAAATAAAATAAAATAATTTAAAAATATTCTTTTAAATTTTTTTTTAAAATAACAAAATATAAAAAACAATTTTTTGTTATCAAAACGTATTTTTTATATTTTTTACTCTAAAAAACATAAAATCATTTTCAAAAAGAGTTTCTAATAACAATTTTATTGTTTCATTTTTTCATCCAAACCCTAATTTTTTAAATAAAAAATTTATTCTTATTCCTCTTAAAATAGATAGTTTTTGAACCCATATTATTTTTAAATTATATTTTTAATATAATTTTTTTCAAATATATATAAAATTTGAGAAAAAAATTAAACAAAGTATGTATGAAAAATTCTCATATCCTCTTGTCACGTTAAAATCTTTTTAGGAACGGGGATAAGATTCTTATTTATATAATCGGGATGGGCCGGGATAAGGTATTCGCCCTAAAACCATCCCATTGTTGTCCCTATATCCTAATCCTAACTTCTCTTTCCTTTGTCTTTCCCTTAATATTCCATCTAAAATTAGGCACCCTAGATTGGAGGAATAAATGTAGAAGAAGGAAATGAAACCAAGTACCCATATATCCAATTTTGAATTGGTGTCAATTTTTTTCTTTCTTTTTTCCACTATTGAAATACCTCTCAACCAAAAAAAATTCAAGAAAATATGAGTGAAACCAGTAAGGATTCGTTGACAGTTGTTTTCAACTGTAGTTTTTTATTCTCTAAAACAAAAATATAAAAAAATATGTTTGACAAAAAATTTTGTTTGTTATTTTATGTTTTTAGAAATAAAAAATATGAATTTTTTCAAATAATATATTTTTAGTTGTTTTCATTATTTTTTATGATGATTATTTTAAAATATAATTATATAAACATGTATAATAATTAAAAATAACATATTATATATAAAAAATACTTTTAAGATATATATAAAAATATTAAAATTAAGTTAAAAATGTTTCATATTTTCAAACAAAATTTTATTTTATAAAACTATTCTCATAAACTATTTTCAATTCTCTAAACTAGGGTGGAGTTGTCTTGGTTTTTTTCAATTGAAGTTTGTGAGCTTGTAGACAATAATGAGCAGACAGTGTCATAATGGTGATCTTCACCATTGTTGGTAAGCTTTGAGTAAGGATTAAGTCCAAGTTCTTAGGAAACCCACAAGTCAAAACTGTCATTGTCTTCAGGGAAGAAGACGATGCCTATCTAGAAGTGGGGTCTTGGAATAGGGTATGCAGTAGATTTTGCAAGATCAATGGATTTAGAGTTCTGTGGAGGCCTTCATATTCATAAATGCCCCTCGGGCCTCATGGTACGATTTGTATTTATCTGGCCTTCATCAATGTAATTTCGTCACCTGAAGTTGTTGGGCCTCCTTTCTCTAGGTTCATTAGTGATGGTATAAGTGAGTTTAAGACCAAAATAATATATTTATAAAAAAAAATGATAAGAATAGTATCCATTTGAAAATATTTGTCAAAGTAGTCTTCTTTATCCACGTAAGCATCCACATGGATTTTAAGTGTAAAGAACCACCGTTGGTGACTGTGGTTTTAGTACTTACAAAAATTTCCTTAAAACCACAGTTACAAACTGTGGTTTTACAATTTCTCTTAGAACCACAGTTACTAACTGCGGTTTTAAAAGAAGTTTCCTTAAAACCACAGTTACAAACTGTGGTTTTACAATTTCCCTTAAAACCACAGTTAGTAACTGTGGTTTTACAATTATTTTCAATTCACATCTATTTTAATGGTGTTGTAATTTTAATATTATTTTTAAAATATTTTTTTATCAAAATACCCATAAAACCACAGTTAGTAACTGTGGTTTTACAATTATTTTCATTCTGCATATATTTTAATGGTGTTGTAATTTTAATATTATTTTTAAAATATTTTTTTATCAAAATTACAATTATGTTGTAATTTTCACAAATATTTTTAAGGGGACTCATGTATAAAAAAGTATGGGATTTTAGAATTTTGCTTTTCACAAATTTTTTTGTTACGACTGTTTTAAAATATATATATATATATATTATCTTTATTTTTTCATATTTTCCTTGAAATTTTGAGAAAATAATTTGGTCTACATGCATTCCCATAAAAATTTATATATTTATAGTAAATAAAATATTTATTTGTTTTACAAATATTTTCACATATGAACTAAAGAAAATTATTTATTCATATTATTTTTAAATTTTAAAATAACTAAAGAAATTGTTTATATTATTTTAAAATTTTATCTTTTCATATGAAAATTAATGTCAGTGATTATGATTTTAGGTTATTTATTATTAAGTATGATTTGAACTTATGTCTGGGTTAAAATGTATAATTTTTTAATTATATGAAAGAAAAATAGGTAGTGGTTGTAATAATTTATTTAGTTAGAATTTATTTCATTTATACTTTAGGATGCATTTGAGTTTTATTTGTTTAAATTATCAAGGAAACATGTGAATAACATAACATCACTAATTTGAATAACTGTGGTTTTATGGTTGTTTTGATAAAAAAAATATTTTAAAAATAATATTAAAATTATAACACCATTGAAATGGGAACGAATTAAAAATAATTGTAAAGTTAGGAAATTGTAAAACCACAGTTTGTAACTGTGGTTTTAAGGAAACTTATTTTAAAACCGCAGTTAGTAACTGTGGTTCTAAGAGAAATTGTAAAACCACAGTTTGTAACTATGGTTTTAAGGAAATTTTTGTAAGTTCTAAAACCACAGTTACCAACGGTGGTTCTTTACACTTAAAATCTATGTGGATGCTTACGTGGATAAAGAAGACTACTTTGACAAATATTTTCAAATGGATACTATTCTTATCATTTTTTTTTATAAATATATTATTTTGGTCTTAAACTCGGTATAAGTTCTATCTGACAACTTTTTCCGAAAATAAATTTTTAAACAATATTTTTAGAAATAAAATTATATTTAAAAACTTAAATATGAAAAATAATTTTTACCATTTATATATCATCTAAAATATTATTCATATTTTCAATTATTATTTAAAATATTTCATATTATTTTTTATAAAAAATGTATCCAATATTTTTCGAAGTGTGTGTGTATTTTCTATTTTAAAAAATAATATTCAAATAAACCTTTAGAATGTATTTGATAATGATTTTAAAAAATATTTCTAATTTTTTTATTACTTAAAAATTTTATTTTTTAAATATTAGAAATACTATAAATGCTTTCTAAAATCATTACCAAACGTTCATATTTTCTCATCCTTAGTTGATACTAAAAAAAAAAGATAATTTATTTTATTACAAAACTTATAAATTTAGTTTTTTGAATAGCTAAGAATTTGTATTAATCATTTTTAAATCCAAATAATTTTATTATTTAATTTATTTCAAAATTATGAAATAATAAAATACAAACAAGTTATTGTGCCACTTGAGTATGCATGCCATGGTATATCATATACATTATCATTTTCTTTTCACATAACAAATTTTTGAATTGTATCTCTTTTTAACAACTTTCTAAATTATTTTTTTGATAAGTCATAAGAATTACTAATGTATGTTCACTCAACTTAATTGTTTAGCTTCTAACAATTTTTTTTAAAGTAATATCATTTATAAACTATGCCCATATATCTAACATATTGTTTCATTTATAATTCACATTCCTTGGAAAATTTAAATACTTATTACTTAATCACTTAAATTGACTTTAAGTTAAATTATACTTAAATTATTGATTTAAAATTTATTATTTAATTATTACATTAAGTATTAAGTTTGTTTGATAAAATTAACTTAAAACTTATTATAAATCATCAAATTAATATATTTATCTTTATAAATTATAATTAGGACAAAAGAAGTCGAGGAATAGTAGAAGTCGTGGAGTAGGAAAGGAAATTATGAAAGTAACTAGAACAAATGAAGGTAAAAAATTAAAATTAAAATGTGGACTAAAAAATAAATTAGTCATTTTTATTTATCTTTTACTTTAAGTTATACCATGAAGTTATTTTATCAAAGATACTTAATTTATTTAATAAATTAAATAAAATTATTAAATCACTTTAAGTTATTAAGGTGATTTACCAAACACCGACCTAAACTCACTTGAAAATATAAGAAGAGTCTTTGTAATTCATCATTTTTATTTTCTTTAGTGTTACTAATAAATAAATAAATAAAGGTACTTGAGGATCTTATGTAATTTTTGCCCTATATAAAAAAAAAAATCATCAAATGGGTTTGCTTGAAATTAACCATCTTCAAAACTTTGACGTTATCTTATATTTTTTATTAATAAAAACAATAAAAGAGAAAAAGAAGGACAAACTTTTTGAAGGACAAAGAGGCCTTAAAAGGATTCCTGGGACCTCCTCAAAAATTCAACAGCCTGAGAATCTAAACCTCAATATCAAAACTTAACAGAATACTTGCAACCAACTTTTAAAATTAATTTCATTTCCTTGAGAATGAGACCCACCACCTTTGTATTCAAAGCATATGAGCCCCTTCACAACTTTATCAAGTAAACCATTGTTCCCTTTAGATTAAAGGTGTGTTTGGAAGGTTCTAGTAGAGAGTAGATTGTGTTTTAATTCCCTTTTAGAATAAAATAGAAAATAAATTCATTTGCATGGAAATAAAATCTCATTTTTATTCTAAATTTGAGTTATGATAAAAGAGGAGAATTAAAACATTAGATTATATTCTATCCCTGGAAAATGCTAAAGAAAAAAAAAACATATTTGTTTGTCTTATGAAAAATATATAAAATAATAATAATTAAAATTAATTAAAAATTATATATATTTTAAATTATTTAATTTTATATCAATAAGTTAAAATAAATAAAAATAATTTATTAACTTAAAATTTATTTAAATGTAGAGAGGCATCACCCATGAATTAAATGCTATTTGTAGGAGAAGTTGATAATTGGGCAAACTTGGATGACTTTGTGACAAAAAATTTGGGTCAAAAAATCCTCCAAATGCCTTTGGTTTTTTCCTCTGACCCATGAAGATGAGGGGTCGAATAGTGGCATTGAGAAGTGTGTAATTTTTGTCCAAGGGTTTAGAAAAGCAACAAATAATAATAAGAAAGACCACTTAGAAGGAAAAAACTTACTAGGGCTTTGTGGGGTTGTGGGGAATATGCTCAGACTCTCTGACATGTCAGAGAAAAGAAAGCCTTTTCCTCTATTTATTTTTCATTGACCCAATCCTTGGAACTCTTGCTTTCAAAGTTGGTCCTTGTAAGTTTGTTAAATATCTCTAAATTATGAATTTAATAATCCCATTTGAGTAAGTTTTCCATATGTAGTTATATTTATTAGCAATTTGAGACATACATTGGTTTTTTAAACCCATTTGACTAGAGTTTTTCAAATGGTAAAAACAATGTTTTGAACATGGAAACTCATATAAAATGTTTGAATAGAAAATTTAAAATATTCTAGGCCTATTTGAAAACTGTTTTTTTTTAAACAATTTTAAAAAATAATTTTTTAAAATTGTTCTCGGATTTTTGTAGAACAAAAATCTATTTAAAAACTTAAAATATTTTTAACCTATTTTTAAATATGTTTTAAAAATAAATTTTATATCTAATATTTTGTTTTTAATCATTTCACTTATTTGTATAATTATTTATTAAAATATCTCTAAAAAAATGCTTTATTTTCTTTTTTTTAAGAACATAAAATAAAAAACATTTTTTTGTTTTTGAGAACAGAAAACTATTCTCAAAAATAATTTCCAAACAATACACCTCTTAAAGTTTTTATTTAAAATGACCTTTTAGTGAAATAAAACATCTTTTTTCACATTGTTCAAAATAGTTTCTATTTTTCTTTCCTCCTTTATTTTTTATATTTTATCTTCTAAAAAAATGTTTGAAATCATAATTTCAAATTTTGGTTTCTATGCAATTTTAGAAACCTTAAAATGCAGTTTCTAAATAATTTTTTAGAAAATAGTTTGAACGGTTATATAAAAACATGATTAAAGAATCAATTTGACCCAAAATTCCACTAATTAAAGTGTATTAGACAATGATTTTAGAAAACATTTATAATATTTATAACATTTAAATGATAAAAAAATTTAAGTATTAAAAAGATTAAAAACATTTCCTAAAATCACGATCAAACGAGCTCTTAATATGATTTATCAACTACAAAAATCTTTTCAAATGCAATGTAAGAAATGGATTTTTGTTTAATTAAACATTTTAAATATATATGTATTTAATAAAATCACATTAGTTGCTTTTATTTCTTTCATTTTTAAGACCATTTTTAAAGAAAGGACTTCAACCCATAACTACATAATTCCAAAAAATGCCACTCCTTTTTGCTTTTCCCTTTTTCTTTAGGAATATTTGTGCCAAAAGCACAAAATAGTTTGTCCTACAAATCAAATAACCCTTCCTTATATTCCATAAACACATGCCACAAAACATGAGAAGAGTAACTAACATATAGAAAGATCCAAGGGTTGCTTGGTTTTCTACAAAGATTGGAATAAGGCAAATTTCCCATCAAATGTATATAACCAAAAGGAGAAGAATCTAAGTGAAATTGATGGGAGGGGGCCTTGGATTTTTCCTAGCCATTAGCCATTTCTGAAGCACTTCTTATGGAGCAGAGAGGCCTTTTCAGTGAGAGGAACCCACCTTGTACATCAGAACTCACAAGACCCTTTTAATTCTTTATACATGTGGTCCCCAAATCAGCATGTTAAGGGTTGGCCAACCTGACCCTTCTTTTCTTCCCCCTTTTTTGGATCATATTTATGAAATTCGTTAATCTACCGATTAACCCGAAACGGGTAGCCTTATTTAGACTTACATTTGAACTTAATAAACATGGGAAACAAACAAGTCATGAGATCAAATTCCCGAGCTTCTAAAAATCAAGGCTCTGATATCATATTAAGCTACCAATTTGAGTATTCAAGCTAACAAAGTCATATTCTCAAGGGTAGTGTGATTTTCAGGCCTTTCAGAAAAAAGACACTGATTTTCAGTGGCTTTGAAGGAAACAGTAATTCAAGACTCTGGAGATCATTGGCTATGTTTTGAACATTACACTAGCCTGAGAATTTCCTACATATGAAACAAACAGTACCTGAAAAATCACTGTTTTTAGCTGGGACTTGCTGATGTTAACCATACAATAAAACAAACTTAACAATAAATAATGGGTCGAAACCGGGATTTGCTGATTATGTCCAAACAAGTTAAATTAGCTACTTGACATAAACATGTCTCCATTAAACAGAAAATGTAATGAAGGTTAGCAGGGTGTGCTTGATCTATTCCTGTAAATTCTGAGGTAAAACCAGAAAGAGTTCATATGAGAAGAAAGCATCTCTACCATAATACCTGATCAATGTTGCATCAATTGGGTGGTTTCCTGAACAAAGAACTGCTTCAAAATCCAGTTCTCCATCAAGCATTGCTGCAGAAATCTGCCTCAAACCACTCTACAGCTAAAAACTTTTCTCCATGTTAGTACCAGTTAAGAGTAGTTGTAAAGAAGTAAACAATTGAGCAACAAATAAGGATGTTTAGATTACCAAGTCGTACAATTTACAAAGCCAAAAACCCCAACAAATGAAAAGGATGAAAGATCAAAGGGAAAAAATAAAGGTAGTAAGAACTGTCCCAAGGAAATAACTATTATAACCATCACCTTGAAGCTCTGTTTGCAGTTCCTTTTTTTTTTTTTTTTTTGCTTTGTGGCACAGAAGCTAAAATGCAAGTATCAGTTCCCAGTTAAAAGTTACAGTGTACATTAAAGAATTGAAGGGCTGCTCCTCTTATCTCTTTTGAAAGCTACCTGGTATTCACACAAGAGAATAGTACAACAGATAAAAACATGAGAAACGGCGTCATCAGGTAGAGCCAGCTTCAGTGGGGGTAGCGAAAGGGGCAAGAGTATTGGCAGGCAGGTTGATCCCACCTCCTCTCACAGAGATATTAGAGCATTTGACTGAGCTAGCCCTGCTCACGAGATTTGAGTCAAGAAACACAACAATCACTGTGATGTCATCATGGAAATGCCGACGAACCCCTCGGTCAATCTTCTTCAGGTCTGAATACCTCATTTCTCTCTTTTTTGCTGCTTCTTGTAAAGCAGCTTTCACCAGCCTCTTTGCACTTCCCTGCATGAGAGAAAGCAAATAAAAGTAAGTTTTGTTCCTTAGTTTAATGGAGATTTTTTTCCCCATGACATGCCTCTGCCACTAGTATCACATTTAACAGGAAAGAACTAGTTTTGATTTTGATTATGTTTCCTGGACTATGCATCAAAACAAGATGACAACTGAAAAAATAAAAAAAATAAATTGAAATCAATATCTTTCACACGGAGAAAATACCACTACATGCAAGTTATGCAAGAGCCAGTAAGATTAGGTTAATTGGGTGGCCAGGCTTTTTCAAGGTAGTACCTCGCATATCTATACAAGCAATCCCCACTACTGAGTACACAGAAAATCCAGGCTATATTTATTTGGGCAAGAGTAAGAAAATCCTGTGGCAAATTTCGGATTATTAACCACTTGTGTGGGTGCTCCATGTAAAACTGTTCCATTGTGCTCCATGTTGCATTTAGAGAAACAAATATGCCCTATAAAACGCAGCCACCAACAAATGATGCTACATTTTGGTATTCGATGAAATGACATGACTTCAAATCATCAGAGTCATTTGTGGTAGTTCTACCATTCCCTAGAGTTCCATTCTTGTAGATGGATTTGTTCCTTCAAATGCTTTGGAAAGCAAAATGGAATGCTTCCATATTAATTAACAGTCCCAAACTTATGATTTAAGGGCACCCCTCTTAATGTAAGGTATTGACTAACCAAAATTTTCTCTTACTGCAAATAAAACAACATGGTTTCAAATGGACAATGACATTTTTTCACTAGGAGGGCTGTCCAAATACGTGGTCTAAAGTGCCCAAAAAAAATGAAAAAGATTGTTGTAAAACATTCATAGAGGAGAGATCATCCCATTAGTGGCAGAGGAAAAAAAAAAAAGAAAAGTTAAAGATGGAGCCTGATCTAACTGAAACACACTATAAATGAAAATATGGTCTAAATAGATGATGGCCTTGAGCAGTTCTGTTCATGAACTGAAAATGATCTTAATAAACCCATGGCTCTTCAAGATAAAATGTTAAAGATTCGTAACCATGATACTACATCAATGATTTGAACACCAACTTAGAACTGGGTTAGTCAGTCATTAACCGCTCGGTACTTTATGATAGATTGAAACAGAAAAGGAAAAATAAAAACCCTTTATCTGAAAAGCAGTGATATATAGAGTTGACTTACATTGCGAGGGTGACTTTGAACAATATCTACTGCCTCCTGATTGCTAAGGTGCTCCCAGAGCCCATCAGATGCAAATATAACAAACTGATCGTGTGGCTGGAGTGGGTGCACTGAAATTGCTGGGTCTGAGCTCAATATTGGCATTCTGAATGGTTCACGAAGGCGAAACTTGGCAATTAAAGGCTCCCTGTTGAACTCAGCCTTTTTTAAATATACATCACCAATAGACCTAGTAATCTGTAAAAGAAAAGATTCTGACCATTAGAGGAACATACTCATAGATTAAGATGCACAACATCAAGTCAACTAGATAACACAAAACACAATTTCAAAAAATGAAAATTAACAGAACACAACAACCGCAGGCACAAACACTGAAATGCATGCCCATACACATAAAGGCATCCTAGGTGCTTTTTTCCCAATCAGATCAACATGGTTGAACCACGAGTATCAGCACCTTAAAAGGGTTCAATATCAAATTACCAGCAGAGAAGCTCGTGAACTATAAACAAAACCAAGCAGAAATAATCCGTTTAGTGATGTGTCAGCACCATCTCAAATCAACTCAAAGCCAACATCATCACTCATGTAATAAATTAATCTCCAGCAGAACCCAGGAATTGAAAGTGAGCCATCCATGCAACTGCCATATAGTGTGTTTCATATGCTTCAGCCTTCTGCCATGGTAAAGGAATACCATGCTTAGAAAAAGATTTTTGTCCTTTTCTTATACCAGCACAATAATTATGATCAAGATTTAATTGTTTCATGTAGAAACCATGATTACAATGAGTGTCTCATCATTGTTTCTGCTCTGATCCTAACCCAGATCTTCATGGTGCATTCTGCTTCAAAACCAGAAAATCAGATAGATGGTATCTACACATGATCTCAAGCCGGGCCCATAGGAAGGCTTCCATGATCCTGCCCCCCATCAGATATTCAGGGTACTTATCATTCCATGTTTCGCCTTTTGAATTAGGCACATTCAACTCCCTTTTCCTATGTGATGGAACCTCCAATATTGCAAACAGCCTTTAGTCTACAACCTTATCCCTTGTGAGGGAATCATTTTACATGAATTATTCCCACATCTTCATCATTTGGGCCTCTACTATTTTCTACCCTCTCTTTTCCCCTTTACTCTCATGACACTTCCCAAATTTTGTGTAATCTAGCTATTGTTGCTTAAATATTTAATCACTTTTAAATTAAAGTATTGAAATGCAAAACTGAAAGCATGGAGACAAAGCTACTGGAATATTTATGAAATCATTTATTTAATCTTCTACTTCCCTCCCTTTCATGCATTATCTTCATCAAGTTTTAGCTATCATCATAAATATATATACATATGAAATTGGAATATTATCTTTTAATTTAGAATTTCTTATTTATTATATTTGATGTTCTTCTGGCCGGCAGAAACCTTCATCTGTGCCGTTCAGATTAGATAACATACCTTCATACCTGGCACCCACATGAAAGTGTAGATCATCACATAAAAACATAAATTAATAGAAATCTCATAATTTCAAGAGCATGAATGAAGTTCTTGGTAGAAAACAAGCAAGAAAAAAGAAAAGAGGAAAAAAAAAAAGTGAAAGATGGACAACTGGGAACTCCATCTGGCTACCATATACCCCATAGACTGAAACCACCCTGAAAGCACAATTTTTTCTTTTCTTCTTTTCTTTTTAAAGAGAAATGTGAAATGAGCCATTACTATGAAGTTCCAACTCCAGTTCTACTAAGTAGTAAGTGCTTAGTAATACTGCCCTAGCTGTATAACAACATATATCAATGACCAGTACTCGTGCAAAGAATGAGTTACCTGTATAAGGCCCCTTACACGCCATACATTATGCTTTAAAACTACAATTTGATTGTCGTCCGGGTGCAGAGAATGCAGCTCCTGTCTAACAGACTCTATACAAGCATTGTGCTCAGCTGACAGCTGAATGGCTAGAACATCCCCAGTTGCCTTCACAAGTCTCCCCAAAACCGCACGGGAATCGCCAAGGTTGGCGATGTGAAGATTCCCACCACAAATAACACCAACCAGGCAGCATGATCCGACTGCTGCAAGCTGTGGTCTGATGGACCACTGTCTAGCAACAAGAGAGATAAACCCCTCTTCTGTTGCTTGAAAAGCCTTGCGTATTACATCCGTTGACATGGATTGCTGCTCTGAAGTAAACCCTGTAAAAAATACCAAAACAGAAGAGTTAATAAGGAATTGATCTCTAACCTAGAACTAGAACTTCAGTAATCTACAACAGTCAAAGTAATTGAGCAATAGCCAAGCTTTAAAGTATGCAACTCCAATCTTCCATTTCGGTTCATGAATAAAAGATTGGAAAAGAAAAGAAATCAAATGTTGAATATTATATTTTCACTATTTGCAGCCTAACAAAAGAAAAGGGCAGTCCAATCAATCACTATAATTTTCTGAGAACCTCAGCTAAGACGGTATGGAACAAAAGGTCTCTCTTTCATTTCCAATAGCCAAATGCCACCATCTTCTCAGTTATTCAAAAGAACCAAAAAAACTGCTACCACCACACAAATTGGCGATTATCAAAAAAACATTCTCAAGAATAGTATTTTATAAAACAAAATACCTACATTTAATTGTATCCAGGAAGCCTGGTTGGCTTGGTTGATGTGTGATTTTCATTTTCTGAAAAAAGCAAAATAAAATCAAGTACCCAACTGAAAACAATACTTGTCCTCTTTGTTTTTCCTCAGTTTTCTCAATCACCGGTTGGCAGGTAAGAAAATTCTTTACCATAAACATATACAGCCAATGCAGCTAAGAAAAATTGAAGTTCCAAATTGCAATACAGTTGCAGTAACTTACTCTTGAGATGATGGAAGAGGTGATCATTGATGTACCGGGCCGTCTCGGGTCCACCATGCCCATCATAAATTCCAACAAAGGTACCATAAGGGCCAGACTCATGTGAGCTCAAACTGCCTGACTCAATCTGGCTATGATCTTCAAGTAAATTGTTGGCCTGAATAACAGCCATCGAGAATTCACCACTAGAGTGCTGCCCAGAATCTTTGTACCACAGGAGCCCATCCTGGCGACCACCAGCGTCCGAACCCGTGTGAACATATCGATCCGACCCTGGCCGAAAACAGGCCCTCAAAAAGTTCATCAACCCTGATAACATACCTCATCTCATCCAAACAACCCTCCAAATTCTCCACATCTAATAAGGACTCAGTTCAACTGGAGCCGAGTACCCCAATTTTGAATTGTTCCGTCCTCTACTCGACAACACGACAAAGAAATAGTACAAGTCTACAACAGAAAAGAAACAACACGGAATCAAAAATTGCAGCGATCACAACCCAACAGATCAAAGAAATCATACAATAAAACAGAGGAATTATAGCTAGAAATCAGAAACCCATCTGTATTTCTCCTTAAAACAGAAAACACATGAACATAACAGCCGCTAACAATGAAAAATCAACACCTACACAAAAGGGGTTTGAAAAAAGAATGGTCAAATCCACTTTTTTCTCAAGCAAGCGATTGGTCAACCATTTGAAATCCAGAAGGTCCAACACTTCACATTGAAACAACCAAAAGCCAAGTTAGAAAAATCTCCAAAACCCCGTCAATCACAACAATTCAACATCTTCCCCAAACAGAAATCCAACTTGCCAAAAACGAGGGAAAAAAAATCTCACCTTTACAATTTGGTGAGCTGCGCCGCTCTACAGCTGAAGATCTGGGAAAACCACCAAGAACTTTATCCGTGTTCCAAGGGGCTAGATCTGCAGATCCATCAAAACAAGAAAAATGGAAAAGAGATGGACTTTTTGTGAATGGTTTGTGCCTGCTTCCACTCCTTTTTGTTGGTGAAGTTGATGAGATTGCTGAAGAGAAGTGAATGGGGGGTTTTGAAAGAGAGTAAGTGGAGATTGGAGGCAACTGAAAACTCTGGTATATCTCAGCAGACAAACCCCATAAAAGACCAACAAAGGAGAGCTTGAAGCCAGCAAAGCAGAGGTCCAGCTATGGGCTCCACACCACTTGGGGAGAGAGAAACTAGAGAGAGAGAGTCAATGAAGTTATCTGGATAATGATATTCTACGCAGTAATAATATGAATCTTGCATGCAATCCCGTCCACGTGAATACACGTGGACACTAACCCACAACCGAGAATAACTGTACTTTGGAGAATGATTATAGTTTCTTTCCCTCCCCTTTTATTTTCTTTAATTTTCCCCATTTCATGAAATAAAATTTTGTAGATAATTAAGACAAAAAATTGAGTTTTAAACAAAAATTTATTTCAAATATTTTGTTTGAATTTATTATTAATTTAATAAAATAAGATCCAATTCCACCTTTCATTAAATATATTAATTTAATCTTCCAAAATAGATTAATATAATTTAATTTTGTTTTGTTAAATCTTCATAAAGTTTGAAGTAAAATATAAGGAAAAAAATAGAAAGGAAATATATAAGGAAAAATAAAAAAATAAAAAAATATATTTAAAGTTAATAAATTATAATTTTAGTAATTTTAAAATATATAAATTTTTAAATAATTTTAATTATATTTTCTTTTTTTTATAATAAAACCAAATATGAGTAAGTCATTTTTCTTAATATTTTTCAAAAAAATATAACTTATTTTTAGCCATAAGTTTTACTATTTATAACTTATTTTTAGCCATAAGTTTTACTATTTAGAAAACAATGATTATATGATTTTATTTTTTATAAGATTAAAAAAAACTTAATGCAAAGAAAATTTGTTTTGTCATCCATGAAAAAAAAAAATTATAGTGGAAATATGCCTTTAGTGAAAAATATCATTTTAAATTTCTTTCTTTTCCTTATTTTTGTTTTTAAAAAATCATTTTTCTTAAAACATATCTTGATTTGATGAAAATATTAAAGAAAAATGTCTAAAAATTATTTTTATATTTGGATATCATGAAAAATGTGAGAAAAAAATAAAAATGAAAACAATTTTCTATAGAACAATTTTTAGAACATTTTTAAGAAAATAGATTTGACAACCATAAACTATTTTCTATTTTTTGTTTTTAAAAAGAAAGAATAGGATATTTTCAAATAATATATTTTTAGTTGTTTTTACTTATTTTGAATTGTTTTAGAAAATAATTATATAAATATATGGAATGATTAAAAATAAAGCACCAGATAAAAAATTTATTTTTAAAACATATTAAAAATGTGTTAAAAATATTTCATGTTCTCAAATAGATTTTTATTTTATAAAATATCAAAAAATAATTATCAAAATTTATTTTTTTAAAACTGTTTTCGAAAACAATTATCAACTATGATATTAATTTTTTTCTTTAATTTTTCCCAACAAAGAATTTTTTTTTTTTTTTTACTTTTTTGTTATATTTTTTCTTCTTTCTTCCTCAAATTTTCTAAAAAACAAATATAGTGCTGATTTTTTTCTTTTTTAATTATTTTTTAGAAGCATTAATGAATTTATCCAAGTACATTATGTGAATTTTTTTTTCTAAAATTGAAAGACTTTATACATTAGTTTTCTTTTAAGCGAATTTATGGTAGTATATCGGAAATTGACAGTATTTCTACACACGTGCCACTATTCTACTCGACAGCACAGAAGTTCTGTGCCTCCAATCTTCGATCAAGTTTACTGTTAAGAGGCCAGACTGGGGTAACCTTTTTGGTGACTCACTCCTTCAGAGCCAATGGGGTTTATTTCCCCTGCACCCTCATTCACCGTAATACCCAAAAACAACCATTCCTATTCCGCCACGTGTGATAAAAGTGCTTTTGTCATTTTCCGTGATGAGCTGGAGGGATCCTATTGACCAATATGAAGGTAACATTCTGAGAGATGAAAGGGTAAAAGGAGGTGATGTAATGCCCACAGAGAAGCAACGGTCTGCCCAACAGCTCATATAGAGCTTTTTGGTGTTTGGACATATGTGAGCTCCGCCGACCTTTAATTACAACCTTTGAATCTCCCAAAACTTCCAATTTTTTTTGGGTTGGTGTTTGACAATTTTGGGTGTTCATGGGGTCTTCTCCTCTCAATTGGGTCTTTGCCAAAACCCTAAAATCATGATTTGGGGTCACCCAAAAATGAAAAAAAAACAAATGACCAAAAAATATAAAGGAAAAAAAAGATCCTAGCTTTTTCTTGACTAATGTATAGGTGGATTATTTAATCCTTGCTTTTGATGGGATGGCAATAGGAGGTGACAAGGTTATGCAAGGGTCGTTCCGGTGAATTTAGCGTGTAACATCAAGAAAATGTTATAGTATCATAGTAGCATACATCGAATAAAAGAGTCAGGTAATTGAAACATGTATGATCAAATTTAAGTCATTAAACAAATATACAAATGAATGAAATTAAGGTACAAATAATAAGACCATGTTGCACTATCTAATTGGTAGTATTTTTTTTATAATATTGAAAAAATACCCTTCGTTACTATACTCGGACGCTTAACATAATTATATTTTTAGAAGTAACTAGTAAAATTCTTTCAATGAATATGATCGCTATTAATTTTATTCTTGTTTAATTCAACAATTTAATACATTATGAAGTAATTGGATTATAGTTGAAAGTAACATGATGAGTTTAAAATGTGACGTGATTAAATTTTGGGGATATTCATTTCAATGCTCTTTTTAAAGCTTAAACGGCCAAAAAGACATAAACATCATATATTTATTATATAACATTGACTCTACATAGTGATTCTAATTTTTTATCATAAGAATGGTTAAAAAATAATTTCATCTTACACAAGACTATCTAGCAATGCGATATCGTGATTTATTGTACTCAGCATACATAGTTTCATTGATGATGTATTTTCTCAAATTAATGCACCTTGCTTCTTTTGATCCCCACCCATCTTTCGAATTAAAGCACCAAATATGGGAACTATTTGGGAACTCTAAATTTTAATAGGCTATATAATATAAGTCTCTCTATCTTTACCCGACTTTTCCCCCTGAACTTAATGAGCTCCGCAAGTAATAGAAAAGATGGTCCATCGAACATGTGGAATGTTTTTGTCTCATTCATTACCCGACTTTCAATGGTTGAAAGATAAAGAATAATCATTTTTTTAACTAACATGTCCTTTTTTTATATATATGTAGCGAGTAAAATCCAATTTAAAAACTATAACATTACTATTGGTTTTATATTATGATCTAACACACCTAAATTTGTAAAGTCTTGCCTCATGCCACTTGAAAAAAAAGAGAATTTGCAACTTTTTATTAGTGGTCTTCCCAGGGCGGGGTGTGTGGTCAAAGAGGATAGTAGGCCTCATGTGGGTTTGAATTATTATTATTTTTGGAGAGTGGAAGCATTGAAAAGTGGTAAAGAAAGTTCCCATATCAAAAGGGCTTAGTTCCACATGATCATTATGACATTTTGGTATTGCCAAAAGGAAAAGAAAATTCCTAATGTGGATTCAATCTAATGGTGCCTGTTGCACCACCGTTGTGTGCCACATGCCCACCTATTCTAGGAACCCATATATCATATGCTTTTAGAGTTTTATATTTACCTTTATACTTTATAAAAGTTCTACGATAGTGTGGAGATATGATACCAAAGTTTTATATTTGCTCGTATTTTTTATATTTTGATCACATTTTTTATATTTAAATTATATTTTTATTTTACATATTTCAATAATTATTTCATGTTATATAACATGAAACTGAAAAATAGAGTTGATTTATTTTCAATTTCCTATAACATTTCCTATGTCAGATTATTAGTCTGATCTTCATTGAATAATTAGAAGTTGCTATTTGTCGAAGTGCCATTTCTTTTGGGTTTGGTTTTTAATGATATGTCCTTGAAAAGGTATAAAAAGTTCCAATCAATATTGGATTGGAAAAAAAAATAAAAAAAAAATCTTCAAATCAAATCTATATGGAATGGACATTTGTTCAAATGTAGTTTTCGTGGTTAATATCAAGTTCCACATTAAGCTTATCCACCCAATATTCCATGACTACCTTTCATTTTTGTACCAATATAAATAATTATATGGTCAAAGGTTTTGATTCTCATTTATTGTGAAATTGTGGTGAGAAATGTTTTTAGAGAGAATCCAATAAACTCCAAATTTATTGATTAAAGACATTTCAAATCGCTTTCTTACTAAATTACAAAATAATTAGAAAAATAACCTCTTTAACTCGAAAAATAAGTTCTTTGAGTTGAAAAAATCATCTTGCATTAATCTTTGATTATAATTCAATAATATTATATCATAAAACATGCTAGAACAACAAAAATTAACAAGAAAATAAAATTATTAGTTTTACCTCCTGCAATTGCAATAAAATGTTATTAATGTTGTGAAAGCGAAACAAGACTAATGATGCTAATAATATTTTTTTCTTAACAATAATAGTACTATATACTATTCATCTGTTTTGAAGAAATTAGATAAAATGATATGGTCCACCGACCCTAGATGTTTGGTCTTTAATAATGAACTTATAGATTTACTTTAAGAATCATGTTAGCTTTTTAATATAAAGTTACAAGTTACATTAAATTGGAACCAACATGCATATAAGTTTAGTCACATATAGTATCCATTAATATCGAAACAACTACTTTACAGATGCATATTCTCACATTCCATACATGTTGATTCCTGAATTCCGTAACTAAACCACTACTTAGTTTCTAAAATCTCGTTTCCATGGAAAATGAAAATAAGAAAATTTTCACTAAATCAAATTACGTACAAGTAATTGAAATCTGGACTTCTTAACTAACCTAACTATTTGATAATTTTTCAATCAAATCCTAATGATATTGTTGGATACTTGGAAATCCAATCAAAGAAGAAAGAACAAGTTCATTAATTTTAGGATCCAATGGGCAAGTCCTTTTCAATACATGTTTGAATTGACCCCATGAAGTAACATTTTTAATTCAACTGTTGGGAAAGTTGAATGATTCAGTTCAACTGCCTTGTCTTGGTGGCTACAAGGTATCCAAACACTTTGAACTATCAAACATTGTGACGAAAATTATTTTAACCTATGGTTCAACATCAAAATAATTTCGACTTGGATGGGTAAGAAATATGACCATGACTTGATTAATAACATGCACACAAACATGACTAGAAAAAGTAAATGTATTAGGGTTTTAGTCATGACTAAAAAGGGTAAATATATTAAAGTTTTAGTCTATGTCGATTGTCCTTTCAATACGTATCATCAATTTGGAACCTATTTGAAATGTCGTTGCATTTTTTAGATTCTATTTGAAATGTCATTTCATTTTTCTAGATTCGATTAGACATTTAAGCTAAAACAAATTTTTAAAAAAGATTCGTTAAACATGAAATGACTTGATGTATGGTTTAAAAAATGAATTTTGTCTAGAGCAAAATTTTGACATTTTTTATCTTAAAAGCTTTTAGTAAAACTATTCAAATAAATACAAAAACTTATTTTTATGAAAAAAAATATATTCAAATTTTAAAAAATTGATCTAAATAAGATTTTAATTTCTAATAATTATAATTAGGTTGAATAACAAATTTGAAATACAATTTAATAATTTTCTCGAAATGAGTTTTTTATTTAAAAAGAAGTGCTAAGACGTCGTAAAAGTGCAATTTCATAAAAACTCTTTTTGAATTTGTATAAAAAACTTTTTTTTATCGTATTTATCTTTGAACTTCAACTGGTCACAAAAGTAAAAATTTTATCGTATTTATCTTTAAATTTCAACTGGTCACAAAAGTAAAAAATAAGTTATTATAAATAAGACTTGAAGATTAGTTTGACAATATCTTTAAAATTTATTCTTAGAAAATGATTTTTAGGAACAAAATTTTATTCAAGAGTTCAAATATGAAAAAAAAAAAAAGTTTTAACTTTTTATATGTAAGGGCAGCCATACATTTATCAAACCACTTTATCCTACCATCATAGAAACAACACAACATTTGATAAAATCTTCACAAAAGATAATACAACATACTTGATTAAAAGATTTGAGAAGATCTCTATCAAATATATGCAACCATAAAAAAAAATTAAAAAAAAAAAAAGAAAATTTGAGTGGCACAGAATATTTATTGAAATGTAAAAATGTTTTAGCATCTTTTGCATGTCCTTCAAGGTAAAAGCCATCTTGTCAATACTCATAATTCAAAAATGTGGACCATATTGTGGATTTGCTCTTGGTAAATCCTCAAAACTTTGGCATCTACTTTTACCCCTATCGTCCTTTCTTTTCTTTTGTTATTTTTTTATTTTTTTATTTTATTGGTAGTTACCAATCTTTGTCAATGGCCACAAGTTTGAACCAAGCCATATTTTTGCCCTTGGTTCTTCACTTTGCCCACAAGAAAAACCACAAATGGAAAAAATCAATTTGCTATGATAATTTTATTTTAATTTATGACTAAATCTCAATAGTTGAATAAAGTTCATTTTGAATTAAAAATAAAATATAAGAAATGAAAATAATACTTTTTATTACTTTTGATTGATAAATATATTTTCAATATCAAAATTTTTTTTAGGAAGAAAAGACCAAATCATATTTGATGTCTCATGAACACGGTTTCCCTATTTTGCAACAAGATAATCAATATTAGACAAAAGTGGGTCTGCTTATATTTAAGAGCATATGGGAGAAGAATAGTTCAAAATATTGGGGCCTTCTCACCTTCTTGTGCCTTTTGCCTAGTCTCCATATCTCTATTCCCTTTCCCATGTCACCCACTTTGCCTTTTGGTGAGGATCTTACTTACAAAATATTCTTGTTATTGACTTGTTCAATGTTGGAATCAAATTTGTGGAGTATGATTTTTTACTTAAATTATAATTATAATGCAAATAACTAATAAATCAAATTGGGGTCAAAGAAAAGTAAGACTTTATTTAATAATTGTTTTTAAAAATAATTTTTGAAAAATAATTTTTAATATTTTATAAAATAAAAGTCTGTTTAGAAAGTTAAAATATTTTTAATGTTTTAAAATATATTTAAAAATAATTTTTATGTTTCAATATTTTATTTTTAATAATTCTGCAAGTTTATATAATTATTTTTTTTAAACAATTTAAAAAAAACTAAAAACAATTAAAAAATGTTTTATGATTTTTGTTTTTGTTTTTAAGAACAAAAAATAGAAACAGTTCTATAATCATTAAATGTGTTTTTTGTTTTTAATTTCTAAAGAGCAAAAACTGTTATTAATTATATTAATAAGTAATTTAATTGGATTATCCCTCCAATATAATCAAGGCATTTTCAAAAATATGATTAAATCACCTGATTTTTTTTATTTTTTTTATTTGTGGAATCATACTATTAATCTAATGTAACTAGGGTATTTCTTGAAATACCATATCATCAATTGTACCTTAAAAAAATCCCAAAAAAAGTATAACAAGAGACATAAATAATTTTTTATGTCCTAATGTTGGCAAATTGGCCTCTAAAAGAAGGTTCTATAAACATTCTACCAATAAAAAAAAAGGCTCTATTGGGTAGGTCTTAACACTTTGAAAATGTGAACAGCCCTCCCCAAGTTCATGTGTTTTTGAGTTTATTAAAATCATTATTTTTGTTTTTATAATAGTATTCATGTGCTAGGTGTCCATTGAAGGAGACCCTCGAATAGATAAAGTTGAAGAAAAAGTGCAAGGGAGGGATATGTCCCTTTACCTAATATTTCATTGTGTCACAAAGGGACCGTCCCATCCGTTGATTGGATTGATTCTTCAATTTGTTCAATGTAATTCATAAGGTTGGAGCAAAGCTTAAAAAGGGAGAGGTGGTGGGGGCATAAGTTGCAGTACCAACCCCACTTTAGTGACATTTTTTTGAACCCCCAACAAAAAGTGTGTCCATGTGAAGAGAATAGGACATCCCATTTCATCACCCCCACCCCCCTCTTCCTTTGTTTTTACACCCTTCATTTGACCCCAAATAGTGGGGTGGATGACCCTAGAAATAAGGGCCAAAGGAAATGAAAAAAATGGCATATTCTTTTTGGTTTAGTTTATAGTTTTGATTATTAAGGGGAGAAATGCATTCATCGATAGTGTTTGTAGGTAAGAAATAACTATAAGATTTTTCCGTATCATTCATCCAATGATATAGTATTATTATGATGAATCCGATCGTTATACCTGTTTTGAGTCAATAACCTTCATTATTATTCTCATGACTTAAAAATATGTCAACTCTATTCAAATATGTCACATTTTATACATTTTGATAACTTTTCTTCTCCGATATAATGACACATTATTATGATTGAGTTTAGATCATTAGAAGGACATGAGTTTCAATCTCATCGATCTTTGTCTCTCTTAATTTATTGAACTTTTTTAGGTTCAAAATGACAAATTTTTTTATCAAATATGATATCGATGTTTTAACCTAAATAAACTTAAGATATATTATCTATCTATTATCTAATAACTTAAGTTTTTAGATCAATTGAGAGTTAAACAACTATCGTATATTTAATGAAAATTTTGATTTTTGTTCGGAAATGAAGAGGGTATTAGCTAGCCTTTGTTTTATATGTGGGAAAAATAATTTAATGAATTTTGAGAAAAGAAAAATAGTATTGTAGTCTAATGCAGTGATAAAAAATAAAAAAAGAAAGTGACATAGATGTCAATGATATCACAAAAATGGCAGGAACAAGCTGGACATCATGAATCATTTGAACACATTTCCACAGGGTCACTCCAAGATCTCAATCACAGGCCTGTTTTATTGAGCAATGCCATAAAAAAATAAAAACAAAATTATAATAAATAAATAAATAAATTTATATAATATGAGGGGAAATGACTGGCCTCCAATGCCTTATCTCAACCACCAGAGAGATCCACAATATGGATAATGTTGTTCAACTCAAATCTATGGAACCAGCCCTGTCTTCAATGGAAGCAATGCACTTAGTCCAGGTTGAATTGGGGCATTTAATAGATGAAACTCAGCAAAAATCATTCTTTATTCTTATATTAATGAACATTTGAACCAACCCAACAATCTTTTTTTGGTTCAATGAGAGTTAGAATCTAGAGGAAAGTAAGAGGAACATAGCTCTTCAGTTCTACCTCCCTCAGAATGACCCATTCCTATCAGTTTCTAGGGGCTTTTTTTTTGGGGTCAATCTGAAGCCAAAGTATAAAACAAAAGGGTACCCATCTTCAATTCAGGTCTTTGGGATGTGGGTTTGTCTCCTATTACAACATTTGACCCTTAACTTGGCACTTATGGATCATTTTTCAAATCTGCCTACAACCTAAACCTTCATTGATAGCTATGTTTTCAGCCATTTTCATGTGAAGAAAACTTTTTCGCCTTTTACCCATATCATCATGATCTACCATGAGGTATGCTATGATGTATATTGTGATAGTTTCTTCGTCTGATGTATGAGTTTGTATGATACTTGAGTGGTAATTGAGGAAAATCAATATAAAAATACATCTTTTTTAATACATAATTAAATTATTTGATGTGAAATGTGATCTGAAAGAATGGGTCTTAATATTCCATGAATCTATACGTGGGTCCAATGAATAACTCTTTGTTTTTCTAAGATAAATTAATATTTCAAATCATCCCCTTTTGAAATCTATCTATCAATAATTTGGTGAAAATAAACAAGTTGACAATAAAATCAATTAAAATGATTTATTTTAGTCATAATATTTTTTTTGCTTACATCAAGCTTAATTATGGTCACACAAAGAGACCGTTGAAATTGAGATCACGTGATTTATACGTATTTAGAATAAGTCGATGCACTAATTTTGAATTATGAACCTTAAAATGACCTAAAGTGTTCTTGCTATGCTTCTATTATAAGGATAAGTAAATTTGAATATAAAAATCATATGAGTTACTTAATACGTGACACGATTTACGTCTTGTTATAGTTTAATATGTATAAAAAAACCAAAAGTAAAAAAAAAATTGGTAGTATAGACTGAGATAATAAACTATATATAAATTAATGCAGATGATTGATTGATTGATTTTTTATCGGACGTGTATTGAATTTGGATTTCCACAAATGACAATGATTTTTCAACAAATATTTATGAATTTTGATCAAATCTTCCCCGAAATTCACTAGTTTTCAAAAATCATAAGTCAATTTTATAACACTAGATGGTATAATTTTCTAGGGTTGGAATCTTCAAATTTGAATTAACTTTGAAAATTATAGGGTCTTTCATTCCCATTTATTCAACTAAATTGATCATTGAATACAAACACAGGACTAATGCCTTTTCAAAGAAAAAGGCAAAAAATAAATAAAAAAAAATAAAAAAAATGAGAGGTGTTGAATGGGAGAACCATGGCCTTTTGAAATTGGGAGGAACAAATTTTAGGTATGGGTGTACTTTCAAGGTGGGACCCATGAATCAATGTGGACAGTGGAATTAATGAATAGTTGGTAAGAAAAATAATTGATGTTTGAGAATTTTTTAATTATTTGTGTGGCAAACATGGCATAACGGTTTACAATTTTTTATAAAAATAAAAATCATTTATGCATGTCAGCAAAATATTATGACTTGTTCGGTGACCTTTTTAAAAAATAGTTATCATTTTAAATAAAAAAATAGAAGTCTAAATATAAAGACAACTTTCTTCTTTTTTTTCCCAATATTTTCTTTCTTTACTTTTGCTTAATGAAAAAAGTTTTCAAAATATTATTCATATTTTAAATTCTTTCTTATTATACCCTATAAAAAATGCATGGAATCCAAACACAGTATAAATTTATAATATAAAAAAACCACTTATTTTTTTGGAATAAATTCTTAAAATTTTGTTATAGTAAAAAATTTAACATAAAAAATATAAAATTGTTTTAAAAATTGTTTCCAAACAAACTTTTAGGCCTTATTTGGTAATTATTTTTTAAAACATTTCTAAAAGATAGTTTTTAATAATAGTTTTTAAAACTATTTTATGATATTTTGTAAAACAAAAGTATGCTTGGGAACTAAAATGTTTTTAACAAGTTTTAAATGTTTTTTAAATATATTTCAAAAATAATTTTTATGTTTATAGGACTTTATTTTGAATTATTATACATGTTTGTATAATTATTTTTTAAAACAAGTGAAAGCAATTTAAAATAATTAAAAGTCTTTGAAAACATAATGGGTCTATTTGGTAACTATTTTCAAGAACAATTTTTTATTCTTCAAAAAAAAAAACACGAAAACTCGTTTCACAACCAAAAATTGTTTTTTGTTTTATGTTCCTTTTAGTTGTTTTATGATGTTTTCACTTGTTTTTTTGGGGTTGTTTTAAAAAATAATTATACAAACATGTAGAATGATTAAAAATAAAATACCAAATATAAAATTTATTTTTAAAACATATTTAAAAATATTAAATATAGGTTAAAAACATTTTAGGTTTCAAAATATATTTTTGTTTTAAAAAACATCATAAAATAGTATTCAAAATATTTTTTGTAACTGTTTTTGAAAACAGTTTTGAAAATTAGTTTTTAATTACGGTTTTTGAAAATTGTTCTCTGATATTTTATAAAACAAAAGTCTGTTTAAGAACCTAAAATGTTTTTTAACGTGTTTTAAATTTTTTAAAATATGTTTTAAAAATAATTTTTTATACCCATAGCTTTATTTTTAATCATTATATATGTTTATATAATTATTTTTTAAAACATTTATAAAAAAAATAAGTGAAAACAACTAAAAAATATTATGTGAAAACACTCTATTTTTTAATAACATAAAACAAAAAATAATTTCTGATTATCAGACATGTTTTCTGGTTTTTTTATTCTAAAAAACAAAAATCGATTATTAAAAACGGTTCCCAAATAGAGCCTTAAAATTTATTTTTCAGAACTTTTTTCGAAAACAATTACTTAACAAACACCATGTTCTATGCTCTTAATAATAGAAAACAGAAAATAGTTTTTGATTATTAAACATGTTTTCTAGTTTTTTTATTTTAAAAAACATAAAACCATTCTCGAAAATAATTGTCAAACCCTTAATCTTCCAAAAGTCATTATTTTAAGTTCCATGTCTTGGTTTTTTAATAAAGCATAATAAGTTATCACGCAATTGTAAATATCTAAGTATTTTCCTCTTATCAATGGTCAAATTTCGTTTTTATATGCATTGAATGACCAATATTGTATTAAGAATGTAGGTCACTATATCAAATCAGTATCTTTTATAAATACGAATTCAATTCAATCAATTTTATTTTAATTATGCTTACTATAATTTTTGCCACGTCCAATAATTCATCAACCATGACTCCATGCAATCTTACCAAAGCCTTCATTTTAATACTAGAGTAATTAGTATCACGAGTTACAAATCAACAATAAATTAACATTGATTAGGGAGGATAAGTTTAATTAAATCCCACTAATCTATAAAGGTGATGTATTTGTTTATCATTTTTAAGTCAATTTCCAAAAGGGTCAAATATTAAATATATATATTTTTAAACCTAATTTTTTTAATTAAAATTTATTGACCCATAAAGGTGTGAACATTAGTGATGCCATTGCATGGTCACTATCAAATTTACCAACATTTATTAATTTTTAAAACATTAATTTATAATAATGTTTTTTTTTTCCTATTGATGACAATATGATTTTGGTCATACAATTATTTTCTATTAATAAATAACTTTTTTTTTCTCCAAAAGGAAAAATGAAAATAAAATGGTTTATTAATTAAAACCTTAGTGATCATTAAATTAAATTATATTAAATCAAAAGAATATGTTTGAAATGTAAAATATAATTATGCTATAATTGGTAGATTATAAGGTGAAGCCGAAGTCAAAGTTATTGCTTTTAAAGTGCAATATTAATATGGTAAAAAGTTTTATAAAATCTGGATTTTTTTTTATATAATTCACAATAGAGCTTCTATAAGAAACATATTTTCCTAACTTCTATATTGGACTCTTTATAGGTGATATGATATTTGAATAAATTTAATTGAATGTGTATAAACTTAAAAAATATGTTTTGGCTTTTCAAAAATATAATTTTATTAAAAAGAGTGTACAATATGTATATTGTTACACAATTACAAGAATAGGCATTATAAAAAAAAAATAGAATAAGAACACACAAATTTACATGAAAAACATTATACAAAAAAAACTACGAATAGAGAAAAGAAAAAAAAAATATATGAAGAGATTGACACAAAAGAAGAGAGTTGCAAACAGTTACCATATAAACATAATCATTATAAGCCAAAAATTATACATCATCATCACATATATATACCCCTGCACCCCCAATAGGGTCTATGGTGGTAGCGAAAGGATCGAGTCAATTTATCACACATGTTGTTCTACAAACTCTTTGGGTTAGACCAAATATAATTTTAGTCACCAAACTCTATATATATACATATATATATATATAAAAGTTATATATTGAGTTGAAAATTGGTTAAGTTAATGATTATTTGGACATTTTAGTGTATTATTTAAAAAAAATAGAAGATAATAATATTTTTTATATAAAATATAGAAACTTTTATATAAAAAGTATATATTTATTTTATAATAATTTTTTAGAGCTATTATATTTTCAAGGTAAATCTAAAAGAAACAAAAGAATTCATGTATTTATATATAATTTACCATATCTTCAATTTTTAAAAATAAAAAATGAGAATTGTATTTAGAGTCCATCTAAAAGTAATTTTAGGAAGTATGTTTAGTCTAAAAAGTGTTTTAAATTTTTTAAAATATGTTTTAAAAATAATTTTTTAAATCCATAGCTTTATTTTTAATCATTATACATGTTTATATAATTTTTTTTAAAACATTTATAAAAAAAATAAGTGAAAACAACTAAAAAATATTATGTAAAAACACTCTATTTTTTAATAACAGAAAACAAAAAATAATTTATGATTATCAGACATGTTTTCCAGTTTTTTTATTCTAAAAAACAAAAATCGATTATTAAAAACGGTTCCCAAATAGAGCCTTAAAATTTATTTTTCAGAACTTTTTTCAAAAACAATTACTTAACAAACACCATGTTCTATGCTCTTAATAATAGAAAACAGAAAATAGTTTTTGATTATTAAATATGTTTTCTAGTTTTTTTATTTTAAAAAACATAAAACCATTCTCGAAAATAATTGTCAAACCCTTAACCTTCCAAAAGTCATTATTTTAAGTACCATGTCTTGGTTTTTTAATAAAGCATAATAAGTTATCACGCAATTGTAAATATCTAAGTATTTTCCTCTTATCAATGGTCAAATTTCGTTTTTATACGCATTGAATGACCAATATTGTATTAAGAATGTAGGTCACTATATCAAATCAGTATCTTTTATAAATACGAATTCAATTCAATCAATTTTATTTTAATTATGCTTACTATAATTTTTGCCACGTCCAATAATTCATCGACCATGACTCCATGCAATCTTACCAAAGCCTTCATTTTAATACTAGAGTAATTAGTATCACGAGTTACAAATCAACAATAAATTAACATTGATTAGGGAGGATAAGTTTAATTAAATCCCACTAATCTATAAATGTGATGTATTTGTTTATCATTTTTAAGTCAATTTCCAAAAGGGTCAAATATTAAATATATATATTTTTAAACCTAATTTTTTTAATTAAAATTTATTGACCCATAAAGGTGTGAACATTAGTGATGCCATTGCATGGTCACTATCAAATTTACCAACATTTATTAATTTTTAAAACATTAATTTATAATAATGTTTTTTTTTCCTATTGATGACAATATGGTTTTGGTCATACGACTATTTTCTATTAATAAATAACTTTTTTTTCTCCAAAAGGAAAAATGAAAATAAAATGGTTTATTAATTAAAACCTTAGTGATCATTAAATTAAATTATATTAAATCAAAAGAAAATGTTTGAAATGTAAAATATAATTATGCTATAATTGGTAGATTATAAGGTGAAGCCGAAGTCAAAGTTATTGCTTTTAAAGTGCAATATTAATATGGTAAAAAGTTTTATAAAATCTGGATTTTTTTTATATAATTCAAAATAGAGCTTCTATAAGAAACATATTTTCCTAACTTCTATATTGGACTCTTTATAGGTCATATGATATTTGAATAAATTTAATTGAATGTGTATAAACTTAAAAAATATGTTTTGGCTTTTCAAAAATATAATTTTATTAAAAAGAGTGTACAATATGTATATTGTTACACAATCACAGTAATAGGCATTATAAAAAAAAAAAATAGAATAAGAACACACAAATTTACATGAAAAACGTTATACGAAAAAAACTACGAATAGAAAAAAATAATTTAATATATGAAGAGATTGACATAAAAGAAGAGAGTTGCAAACAGTTACGATATAAACATAATCATTATAAGCCAAAAATTATACATCATCATCACATATAACCCCTGCACCCTCAATAGGGTCTATGATGGTAGCGAAATGATCCGGTCAATTTGTCACACATGTTGTTCTATGAGCTTTTTGGGTTAGACCAAATATAATTTTAGTCACCAAACTCTCTCTCTCTCTCTCTCTCTATATATATATATATATATATATATAAAAGTTATATATTGAGTTGAAATTTGGTTAAGTTAATGATTATTTGGACATTTTAGTGTATTATTTTTTAAAAATAGAAGATAATAATATTTTTTATATAAAATATAGAAACTTTTATATAAAAAGTATATATTTATTTTATAATAATTTTTTAGAGCTATTATATTTTCAAGGTAAATCTAAAAGAAACAAAAGAATTCATGTATTTATATATAATTTACCATCTTCTTCAATTTTTAAAAATAAAAAATGAGAATTGTATTTAGCGTACATCTAAAAGTAATTCTAGGAAGTACTTTTAGTATAAAAAGTGTTTTTTAAAAATGATTAGGTATTTGACAAAATTTAGAAAATATTTTTAAAATTTTGAAAATTAATTTGTAATGTTGAAAAGAAGCTTATAATGTTTTCTAGAAAAATATTTGATAGGTGATTTTCCTAAAAATATTTATAGAAAAAATATTTTCATTAAAAATATTTCAAGTAAAAACACTGTAAAATACATTTTTAGAGTGTGTTTGGTAGTGATTTTGAGAAGTGTTAGAAAAATTATAAACACTTTCTAAAATCATTATCAAAAGTACTCTTAGAATTTGTTTGATAGTGATTTCAGGGAACGCTTTTAATATTTACAATACTTGAAATTTTTTATTATTTAAGTATAAGAAATGCTAGAAAATTTTTGTAAAATCATTTTCAAACGCACTTTTATAGTGCGTTTGAAAGTAATTTTATAAAATATTTATAATTTTTATAATACTTGAAATTTTTTATCTTTAAAGTATTTGAAAGGCTAAAAAGATTTTTAGAATCACTTGTCAAACGTACTCTAATATTCTTATATTTTTTTAAAGTTGAAACGAACCTAAATTAGGTTTTTTAATATAAGTTTATTCGTATTAATGAAAAACCTTTAAAAATAAGTAAAAATCAATTTGGGCTGAACTCAACACATAGCCCAACGTATTCCCAATAAATATCACCTTTGGACTGAACAAGGTAGGTCCATGGGCCGGCCCAATCTTCCGTCCAAAGTCCCTATAATCTTCACCGATCGGATCGACGGCCTAAGAGCGTCATAGACCATAATTGAGTGTGAGTGGACAACACCGGAGACCATATCACAGAGAGCTTCTCTTCGAGCTGGTATCCTCAATGGCCGATTAGGGTTTTCCTCGTAATGTTAGACATCGACATCTTCAACTAGAAAAACGATGTCGTTTTGGCACAGAATCAACCAACCAAAGCTGAAATGGCAAACCCTAACACGCCAATTCAAGCGGTGTTCCCTCCAAATTCCTCATGCTCATTCGCTGAATAACACTCCTCGTCAAACAATTCGAGGGTTTGAGAATCCATGTTGGGTTAATCGTAGAAACCCATCCGATTTTTGTTACAATGTTAGGTTTTTCGCAGCCCCGGTTCAGGTAATCACGTGAGTTTAATGTGTAAATTGATGGGTTTTTGGTTGTGGTTACATTGGTTTGTTGATGGAATCGCAGGCCAAGCCGAAGCAGGAAGAGAAGGACGCAAGCGGGCCTCGAATGAATGACCAAATCAGGGCTGATTTTGTTCGGCTTGTGACCGATGATGGTGTGTTTTCTTTTGCTCTTGATTCTCTCTCTCTCTCTCTCTCTCTTTTTTTTTTTTTTTTTTTGAACTCGTTGAAATTCCAATGCTGTGATATTGCTTGAATTGTTTAAAACTTAGGATTTTGAGCTTTATTCGAAAGCATTGTGTATGTATATTTGAAATTGCTCTTGAAGAAGCTGATATAAAAGGTTTTGAATTGAGTGTTACAATAATGTTTTACAGTCATTGATCCGGAAAAGTTGTTATTTGGACTTAATGATTTGTTTTTGATTAATCACAGCAATGCTTGTATCCCAATCGTATTGAGCTGCCTTGAGTTTTTAGTCTCAGTTAAATGGATTAAACAGATGGGGTAAAGATTTGAACTGATTCCTATGTGATGTGATTTAGGGAATAATGAGATGCATATAGACTTTGTGTTGGATATTAGCAAAGTTTGGGAAGAAGATATTCAAATGTCTTTTTGATGATTTAAGTTTGCATTAGATTTTTAGAAGGCCATTTTTAAAAAAAATTTATGTGTTGCAGGGCATGAGATTGTCTCAAGGATGGTAGCACTGGAGCGAGCAAGGAAACTCAAGCTTGATTTAGTTGAGGTAAGCTGTTTCAATTTCATAGCCATATTAGTTATTATGAGAAATCGTCAACATTATAATTGCCAAGATAAAATTCTGAAGCAAAAATAGAGTCCTGTTACTTCCAGATAAGATTTGAGCTTCCGGGCACTTAGTTGTACTTGTTGTTATCCACCTTCCTTCTTACTGTGTTGTTCTCTTTTGGTTTTGTATTTTTGCTTTTAAATCATTTACTTTGTTCTAATTTCCTTTAAAATATTTTATCACTACCATGGGGTGTAATTGGATTGTTATGCAATAGATGGTGACTTGAGAAAGCTGTAAAGTTTGGCCTATGCAGATTTGCTTGACTTATGGGTTTATTGATCTGCACTAGTGTGGAAGTCATTCCATATCTCTATTTTTAAGGGAATGGTTCTAGCATTCAACAAGATTAAGTTTTGGCTGGTTTTGGTTTGCAGGATGGTGTTGGGGAAGGGGGGCTGAGGTTGTTTTAAATGGATCCCTTTTTTTTTTATATATATATAATTTAATTCCTTATAATTTTCTCGCTTTTCTTTAGTATAACTGTAAAAGTTATCATTGTTGGTTTTATGAACAAAATTCGATTCAAAGAATGAAAAAGTCTTTTGTTTGTAATCTCTTCTCTTGGGCTAAGTCTTGTTTAGAAGTAGGACCCCTTTCTTTAATTAACTTTGTTGATTGGTTGGATTCTTGTTGAGGGTTGGTGAGTGTTTGCCTTTTTGTCCTTTGTCTTGTGGTGACTCTTGTATATTCCCTGTATGCTTCGGGTTGCCGTTTAAGCACCCTTTTTCTAATATATCTTCTGTGGGTTTATCTATCAAAAAAAAAAAAAAAAAGAACAAAAAATGTAGCAATTTTTTTTTATTAAAAATTCCTAGAAGTTCCCTAATATAGTCTAGAATAAAAAAAGTGGAGCTGTTAGAACTTTGGGCTCCTTAGATAATTAGCCTTTGTTCTTTTCACTTTTTTTTTTGTCTTCTGATGCAAATTTTCTGGATATATTCTTTAAGATAATCTTTTCTGTTTTGTCTACTTTATTTCTTCAGCTGAATTCCTGTATAGTGGCTTGATAAATTTCTCTTGTTTTATGCTTTTTACAGGTTCAACGAAAGGCTGATCCACCTGTTTGTAAAATCATGGACTTCCATAGAGAAAAGTACAAACAGCAAATAAAGGAAAAGGACCGTACAAAAAGCAAGGTTGGTCATTTTGTGTTTTTATACTTGTCTTCAATTTTGTTTGAATGAAATCAACAAATCAAATGTTTCAGATGTGAGTAATTACTTTGATATTGTTGTTCATGTTGCTAGTAGATTATTCATATTAATCTCTGTAATTGAGTTTCTTGATTGTTGTTATGTTCTGTGCTTTAAAAGGCTATTGAGGCTTATGCCTTGGCTCTCCTTAAGGTGAGACTCTACAAATTAGCCTTGAGGTTATAGCCTCACCCTATCGAGGCTTATGGCTTTGAGGCTGTAGCTTCAAGGCTGTAGCTTCAAGGCTGTTGAGGCATAAGCCTCAAATACTCAAAGGATTTTTGGCCTTTATGGGCTTTTGGTGTATATTTTATAAGAGACTTAAGTATCAATTTTAAATGAGTTTTAATGGGTTCTATCATCTATGCGTTTGTGGACTTTGGATATTGATTTCATGAGTTTAGTATTGGGTCCCTCCTTGGTTAAACCTTTTACAAAATAAGGGCTTAGTTGACTTTCAATTAACCTTTTAAATGAAAAGGAAAAAGAGAGATTGAGAGAATCAGGGAATTGATGACTGTCTTAGACTCTTAGTGGCTGATCTCATATATAATCTAATTATTGATAGATAAATAGAAAATGATACCACTACAATTTGTGAACAAAGAAGAAGGATGGACAGATATTAACACCAATGGAGAGGATAATATAGCAATTGGATATGATTATATTCCTTGGAAGGTTGAAAACAATTAGATAAAACCATGTGAGAGAGCCAAATTTTATGAGAAAAAAAAGAACTAAATTAGAACTGTTAACAAAGAAAAATAATTAATTTTATCATTATGAAGTTTATGTTTTTTTTTTTATTATTTAATTTTTTTGTGACTATGAGTATTTCTTTTTTTATTTTTTGATAATTATTATTATTTATTTATTTTAGTTGAGGCTTATGCCTCACCTCATATAGGCAAAACGCCTCAAGACTACCTTTAGCCTTTTAAAACATTGGGTATGTTTCTTGCTTCTTGTAGAGTACAAGTAAGATTGTCAAAGTAGTGCATTTAGAATTTCTCCATCTTATGTGGCTATGATGTGGTAAATAAGAAGTTGATTTATTCATCACACAATGATGCTTTTCTAGCTAATAGATGATCCTGTGAGTTGTGTGGTTGATGATAGGAAAGAAAATATATTGAATGGACATACATAATATGAATTTATGGCTAAATTTAAAAAAATCAGTCACCCATTGCACGCAATATATTAACCTGGTATGTGTAATGCAACAGAGGGGTAACTAATGTCCTAGTGTGCATTGGAGAACTCTACGTGAATGAACTATCAGTCAATTAAGCATTTCATCATCCCCAAACAGTAAAATAATCATACTTTCACAAGTGATTTTATGCAGAAAATTTGATTTGAAGCAAAAATTATCTTTTGGAGTTTGATCAATCCACAATAAAAGAAATAAATCAAATCACTCCTTAAATATGATGCCATAATTGTGAAAATGAAAGAATGGCAAAATAATGTCAAGGGTTTCTGATAAAAAAGAAGAAAAAAAGTGAAAAAAAAAATGATGTGAAGGGAATGGAAGAATATGGGCTGGTTTATGTGATAGGCTAAAAATTCCCTGTGATGTGAATAATAATAGTATAAAGAGGATATGATCTTAGCTGGTGAAGCAGGTTTTGGGAAAAAACTAAAGTGGAATGATTTGGGTAAAATAGAGATAAATCTCAATGGCATCGCAGTGAGAAGTTACTAAGGGTTGAGTAATATATGGCAAGTTGGTCAATAAAGTTGTTCAAGCTTCTTAACAATTAATTTTGGGGCTTTTTGTTTACAATCCACTGTTGCTTTACTCAAAAAAATAAAAAATAAAAAGCTTTTGAACAATTAAACATTGAAGTAATGAAATAGAAAAAGAGAGAAGAAACAAAATAGTATAGAGAAAGAGGAATATTAACAAAGGGAAGTAGAAGAAGATCTTGAAAAGAAGAGAAGAACAAGGAAGGCAGTCATCACCATAGGGATTTTCAAGCTAGCCCCAGGAACTCTTTCAAAGAATGCAACCTTTAGTATATACTAGGTAGTTAGTCTAAGATTCTTAAATTCCTACTTTTCTTTTACAATCCTATAGGATAAGATGTAAATAGTCTATTTTTGTACCAACGGTAAATTTAAAAATTCTTGTGGTTAATTTCATACCTTGAGGAGGCATGCTTTATTAGAAGTTTATTTTCCATGCCATGCTGATTATATTTTATTTGTTTTACTTTTATGCAGTCTGAGTTGACTTTACGGAAAGGAGATTGCAAGGAAGTTCGATTTTCTGGGAAAACTGTAAGTTCTTTCTCTAATACTTTTCTTATTTTCTTCATATCACTTTATTGATTCTTCCTGAAACTTTTGGATAGTGAGTCTTTATTCTTGATTTCTGGAGCAGCATCAACCTCAAATTTTTTGGGACAAAATAATTTGCTGATCTGAAATGGTCATCAGGGCATGCATATGGTAGATGTGACATGGGAACCTTAAAACTGGTAGACTAGAGGCGTCTTTTCAAAACCATATGCTAGTTTTCTTGACCATCAAATCAATTCCAGAGCGCTTTCTATGAAGAAGGGTGTTGTTTAGCTTGCAGTTCACGTCAGGAATGTCAGTCATGATTTTTCTTCCTCATATGCCTTTATAGCTGAAACAGTGTTGTCAATTTCTGTACTAATGAATCACAAGAGGACAGTTCAATTCACATGATAGCCTGTTTTCTTCGTTGCTAACCTAGTGAGAAATCTTTCTATTTTATCTGTATTGCTGGCCAAATTCTCTTGGGGATCCATTTGTCCAGTGGTTTCTTTCTACTTACATTGTAAAATTACTGGAATGATCAAATGCATTTGACTCTTGAGTCATTTATCCAATAGGTAAATTAGCTGTATTTATCAGTATTCCTTTATCCAATAGGCATGTTGCTCATGAAGCTCATGAACTTTTCTTACAGCATGTAGATCAAATGCCTTGAAAGACTTGGGTATACATTGAAGACTCAAAATATTAGTGCCTATCAATATAAATACCCACAAGTTTCTAGTCACTGACCTGTTTCTTGAACTCCTCTTCTTGACCTCTTTCCCTGACCCTAATTTACATCCATTCCACCACCCTACGTTTCTGCTGATAGTCAGGATGCTATGTTACCACCAACCACACTACCCAATGGTCCATTTCGGAAATCTGAGAAAAATAACTGGAATGTATAACTATTATTTTATTACATCAAGTAATACATGTCCTGAATTAGTTATTTAGATGTATGATTACAATATCTAGTGTGATTGGTTTCATATCTTGACTAGTAGTTGTAAAGACCTAGACACTTTGATGACTGTATGGGTTAAATTTTTAGGTCATTTCATGTCACTAAGTTATATCATTAATCAGTGGGTCACAGATCACTGTAGGCTCCATCTTTTTATTGTTTTTGATTTTTCATATAAATCACATAAATTTCTTGTCAAGAGGGTAAAATTAAATTCTTGCAATTCTATAGTGGAATTGATGCCCTTGTTATGCATTCTTTCTGATGGTAGCCATCTGCTTAGAGTTGTTTCTTTTTGTATGAATGTCTCTTTCTGGTGATAATTTCATCTTTTATTTTTTGATGGGGGCAGGAGGATTGGGGAGAAGTATAGAATTTACATTCACTAATGGTATTCCAATTATAAACAAATGATGTTTTCCTAATCGGGGAAAAGGATGTTAAATCACATCTACTTTTGTTTTCAGGAAGCAAAAGACCTTAAGATGAAAGCTGATATGGTTAAGAGACTGATGGATCGTGGTTATCGAGTGAAGGTACTTTCATCAGCCTCCAGGAATGCTCTGATTAATGTTTTCCTATTGTCTACGTTGGCTGATTATTGTATGCGTACCTAACCTGTATGTTGATATTCTTTTGATGTAGAAAGAAAGAAAAAGCTTGGAACTCTATTTTTTTAATGCCACAATTTAAGTGTGCTTTTGGTATTGTGGAAAAGAGCCAACCTTGAGCCTTGCACCCATATTGTATTCTTTCCCCTAATTGATTGCCAGATACTTTGAATATTTATTTATTTTTCTTGATAAGCAAAAAAATGCATTGAGAAATGCTAGTTTTAAATGACTTAATTCCATTTATTAAATTCAATTAATACCAAGAGCCAGCAAAAGGGGCATGAGCTATGTACATGGAAAGTATACCTGCAGCTCCCAGAGAAAGAGAGAAAAACACAAAGGCCAAGGATACTGCAGAAAAAAGAAACATAAGAAAGAAACAGAGCAGATGAGAAATTGGCTTGGACATATTCCTAGTTGAGATTTATATATTTTCTGGTTGATGGGTGCATATTGAATTTCCAGGGGTGATATTCTATTTGGCATAAAACTAAATTTTGTATCTGATAAAAAAAAAAAAAAACTAAATTTTGCATCTGATAAAAAAAAAACAAAACTAAATTTTGCATCTGATAAAAAATAATAAAGCTAAATTTTGTGCTGGTTTTTCTCTAATTTTAGAATCTGAGCTCCGTATATCACAGACATTTTGTCCATGTATGTATATTTCAGAAATACTTGGCCAGAAGATGCAAAAGCACGAATCCTACAATGGTAAATTGTGAGTATGCCAAGGGCTCATGTTAGTATCCATGGGTGAATGCTAAAGCAAGTGCAGATTATCTAATTGTTTCTCAAGATTGTGGGAACTGTAAATTAGTTATGCATGAGTAACTTTCTAACATGCCTTCCAGATTTGGTTTTGCTTGTGTGTCTTATGTTTAATTTTATTTATGGTTCTTTACTTTCTGAGAAGGGAGATTCATTTGTCCACACTTGCATAAGCAGACAAACCTGATTTTTATAAGTTCTCTTATGCTCTTTGCTTCTTATCTTGCGTGTGTGGTTTGTTTGTGTATCCTTTATTATATTTCAACGAGGATACCAAAATTAACTGTTTTATCTTCTATTCTTAAATAGTGTATGGCCATGGGTACTGAAGATCAAGACTTGGGGGGATTGTTAACTCGTCTGTCTAGTTTGGTAAGGCCATAACTTGATTTTTCTCATATTTCTTTGTCCTGGTCATTCGTAATTACTTGTTGTCTCCTTTTCTCATTCATTGCCATTAACAACTTTTCACAGATTGAAGATGTTTGTTTTGTGGAAAGTGGACCAAGGGTAGAGAAAAGACAGGCATATGTAATAGTTAGGCATATCAAGTTTGGTCCATCAAAGAAAGGCTCTGGAAAAAAGGCTTCCAAGGTTGTTGGTGTTACAAGCTCTGAGGCTGCTACTATGTCCCCAACCATCAGCCCAACCATTAATCCTTCTAGTCATGTTGAAAGCCCCATACAGCTTGAAGTAGAATCAGACACGGCAGAATCTGATCTGGAAAATGAGGATGAGGTCCTTTCTGATGAAGCAGACACACCTATATCCCCTTCTATGAGAATGGCAGATAAAAATCTTGAAGATAACAAAGCTACTTGGTCAGTTTTTGATGCGAATGATGACTTTGACAAAGTATTTGATTTTACCAATGATGCAAACCCTTCAAATTCTACTGATAAACAAACGAATGCTAAGCTAGAAACATCCTCCTCTCTTGAAAATATTAATCTCTCTGACATTATGCATGGCCCCAGACCAGTCCTTGATTCTACCAGAACGAACTCGGTTCCATCCTCCCTAACTGAGCCTCCACCTGAAACTCTGAATAGGTACAGAAAAAGTGAACCAAGGAACAGGTTTATGCCAACAACATCCATGGATAATAAGGGCCCGGGTGCAACAAACTCACTGAGGTTAGGACCCCAGTTTCTAAACCAAGGAAAGCAAGCACGATCTGATACGAATTCCTCACCTTCAACAGGAAGAACAAGGCAGGATGGAACTGATGCTTCTGTGTTCAGAAACTTGAAGCTTCCACTGCATGAGATTCCCATGCAAGAACCATCTCGGCCTCCTAGCTCTCCACGACCTAGTTACGGGGACTTTAGTGCCCTAAAAGCTGAAGCTCCTGGGAAGCTAGATCCATCTGCAAACTCAGCAAGGTCAGAACCTCGGTTACCAAATCAAGGAAAGCAGTCATGGTCTGATTTAAATTTCGTGCCCTCAACAGGGGGAACTAAGCAAGTTCCAGCTGATACTTCTGTATCCAGAAACTCGAAGCCTCCCACAAATGATGGTCCCAAGCCAGAACAGTCTCATCCTGTGCCTCCAAGCTCCCCGACATCAAGTTACGGGATTTTCAGTGCTTCAAAAGCTACTGCTCCTGGGAAACAAGGCATGGCATCAGAAGTTAACAGGAACAAAGAAGGAAACCCATCTGAATCTGCAAGAAATCCCAGTGCGGGAGGCGTCTTCAATGCGAACTTCCCATCAAAATCCGATGGCAGCCAGAGAGGAGGTGTCAATCAGGATGGACAAGGAGGATGGGGAATGTTCAGTAGAGAGGGCTCAAAAGTCATCCCAAGCAGGACTTCTGAAAGTGAAGCAAAGGTGCAAAGATGATAGACATGACAACCCTTGTTTTCTAGCCAAATATCCAACTCTGTGCTACCAATAATACTGGGGAGTCCCTAGATTTGGGCAGCTGTGTGCCCTTCATCAGATGAAACCATCACATTTTTCTGATTCAGATGTGGACTACATAAGCATGCCCTGTAATTTTAAAAAATTGCAGAAATTTTCCGATGTTTCTGCATAATATTTATTGATTCCTTTATGTAGACTAGATTCTTGAACCAATATATCTCTCATTTGGCCTCTTTGCTGGGAGTGAAGCTCCAACTGAACTGAAACTATAATAATTCCTTCATCAGAAACAAGGTTTAATCAGATCCCAGTGCTGAAGATCTCTTTGACCTGAAACTGTGTGTCAAACTGCAGATATTTTTCAGGTTTTCTCATGAAAATAATGTTACATACTGGGGAAAAATATGATCAAGTTCTGTTTCAAGCTTCTTAGGGCAATCTAGTTTTCAAGTACTTGTTCTTGACAATAATTTTTGATGTCGGGTGTTTTATTTTCAATTATTCTTTATATTTGTATAAGTATACATTATTTCAGTTAATTACAATGATCCGGGTTTTCAAATACCTACTCTTAATGATAATTTTTATCTTGAATGTTTTCTTTTCGATAATACTTTACAATTGTATAATTATTTTAAAAAAATTGTCATTAAAAAATAAATAAAAATAATTAAAATATATTAAGTTATTAAAACCCAATTTTTTATCAAAAAATTATTAAATGTGTTGAGTAAGAATTTTGCTCGAATACGAAGAAATGAAATATGTTTTTCGGTTTCATACACAATTTGAAAAAAGGATTAAGGTGTGTGTGTGTGTTTTTTTTTGTTTTTAACTTAATTTTTGAAAAATAGAATCATTTTTCTATTACATTTTATGCTACTTTCAAATTGAATGTGTTTTTAGTAACAGGGATTAATTATAATAAAAATATCCCAGGGTAAAAATAAAAGATCCGCCAGCAGTGTGTGTCAAACCCGGGGCTCCGCACCGCACCAACCACCAACCCGAGAGCCCACACGCTTTAAATCATGTGACGCCCAATTTCCCAGTCTGTTTGCCCTAGTGCTCCAAACTCGACCCTACACATCGTCTTTAGCCTCGAGAGGATTTTTCTTCTTCGGCCAATTCTTCCTCACCGTCGTTGTCGGAGAGTTGGAGAGCTCTGAGGTAAGTATTCTCTTTAAATCTCTCTACAAACCCTAGCTTCATTCTCCTCCTAGGGCTCAGCACTGTTGCAACTGAAAATTTTAATTTTTACTAAATTTATTTGGTAGGCTCCATTGAGTTTCTGTTTGTTTCAATGAGGAATTTAATTGCAGTGTCGGGGGAGGAGGGGGGCGAAGATTATTTTATTTTTTTCCCTGGAATGAAGATATGAGGCTTTTAATATATGCATTAAGTTTATGTTAATTAGTTTGGAACCTGAAATGGATGGGAAGGATGTTGTAGGAGAAGGAGTGGGATCTAGGCATGTTGTGGTAGGTTGAGGTTGATGTGGCTCAGCTCAGAGGTGAGTAATCTCTAAAGCTGCATTTACAAACCCTAGCTTCGTTCTTCTCTTGGATTTCATCATGGATGCCATCGAAAACTTACATTTTTTTTTCTAAATTTATTTGGAACTCTCGGTTGAGTTTCTGTGGGGAATTTAATTCCAGTCAGAGGGAGAATTTTTCCATGGAGTGAATCTTAGGGGGTAATGATATGCATAAGGTTCGTTTAAATCAGTGTCGAGCCTGAAATGGAATTTTTGGGAAGATGGGGCCAATGTGGTGAGGTTTGTTGCTGGGAAATTATAGGAGAAGGAATGGGATCTAGGAATGTTATGGTAAGTTGAGGTATGAGATGAGTAATCACTAAAACTTTGTTAAAACCCTAGCCTCATAACCCTTCTGGGTTCACCACTATAGCAATTACAAATTTTCCCCTTTTTGGTTTCTAATTTTTCGGGGATGCTTGGTCAAGTTTCTGTTTGTCTCAATGAGGAATTTCATTTCAGTTGGAAAGAAAAATTTTCCCTGAAGCAAAGCGAAGAGGCTAATAATATAGGCATAATGTTTGCATAAATTAGTGTTGACCCTGACATGGAATGGGAGATTTTCTGTCAAAACAAAGAAGTGGGGCCTTTATGATCTGGTTTGTTGCTGGGAAATTGTGGAAGGAATGGGATATAGGAATGCTATAGTAGGTTGAGGTTGACATGGCTCAGCTCTTAGATGAGTAATCTCTAAAACTCTCTTTACAATACCTAGTTTTATTCTCCTCCTGGGGTTTACCAATATTGCAGTTGAAGGTTTCCTATTTTCTTTTACATTTCCTAAATCTATTGGAACATCTGTTGGGTATCTGGTTATTTTATCCCAGTTGGGGAGAGTTTCTTTTCCCTGAAGCAAATTTAAGGGTGTGAGACATCACTAAATATCCATGAGGATAGATGGGAATTTTTTTCATAGAAATGAACAAGAAGAGCCTCTGTGCTCCGATTTATTGCTATAGAAATGTTGTGGTAGGTTGGGTAGATATTGCTTTGGACAGAAACTGCACAGCGAATTCAATGGACCATTAGTGTTTAGAAGTTTCTGGAATTGATAGTTCATTTTCATGTATTTTGTTTTTCTATTTGTTTGTTGTTGGTTGCAGATTTCTGTTGCAATAAAGGTTATTTCTTGAGGGTTTTTTTTTTTTCAAGTAGTAGCTTGATTGATTAAAAGTTGAACAATGGATTTTGATGAGTATGATTATTTGGAGAAAACTGTTGAAAATCCTGAATCACAGAAAGTGAAAGAGACTGTTAATGGGGGTGATGAGACTGTTAAATCAGGGGAAAAGGAGCGTAGTCGCAGTTCAAAGCATAAGAGTGAGGACAATGATGATGATTTGGATCGCCGTTTGAAGCGCTCAAAATCTGGAGATGATTCTCGTGATCATGACAGGCGGAAAGAGAGGGGATCATCTCATCCTCGCTCATCATCCCGAGATGGAGAGAGGGACCGCCACAGGAGTAGCCGTGAACACAGAGAAAGAGACCGAGACAGAGACAGGGATAGGGAGGAGAGGAATGGGAAGGAGAGAGACAGGGAGAAAGACAGAAACAGAGAGCGGGATCGTGATCGGGATAGGAGAGAGCGGGATCGCGAAAGTGAGAGAGAGAGAGAGAGGGAGAGGGAAAGAGAGCGTTCCCGCAGAAGCAGGAGCCGATCAGAAAAGCATCTAAGTGAACGGGATGAGAAAGACAGGGAGAGGAGTCGGGACAGGGAGAATAAAGAAAGAGAAAGAGAGAGGGAGATAAGGGAGCGGGACAGAGAAACCAGGTAATTACCCTTTTTTATGTACTCATCTATTATACTTTATGATTGTCACATCAAACTACATAACTGATTTAGCATGGCATATGTCTATGGAACCATTCATTGCATGTGACTGACTTTATCATTTCTTATGATGTTGCATAGATTGGTGCAATTATATATTGCAGAGTTTCCTGCACTCTAAATTGACTTCAGTTTAACCAGAATACTGTAGATAAATAATTGGTTGAATTCAGAATGCATTTACTAACTGACTAAATTCTACAAAATCAGTTGTTTGTTGTATTGGTTCCATGGCTCTGTATTGAGGGTATTTTCAGTTTAAAGTTGCCACAATAAAAGAGGAAATAAATGCTAACTGCAATTGAATTGGATATCTTATATATGTTTTTGTGAATGTGCTTGTTCAAATCAAAATGAAGCAACTAAGCTTGTTTAAAATGTTATTGTTTTTTGAATCAAAGATTGTCTTTGGATGGTTATATTTCATGTTAACTTGCAATGAGCTACAAACCATGCTGGATGGTGTTAAAATTTCTACAAATAGGGTATCTTGTTAAACACATGTCAACAGAACCCGCCAATTAATTTTAATTTTTTTCAGTTGAGAGTTGTCAGAAACTGATGTTTCTTTCCGATTGAAGATTGGGAAGTAAACAAGTTTAAGATATGTTTCTCCTAATTGTCCTAAGTGAGTAATATTGAGAAAGAGAGTAGATTTAGAGTTATATTTAGGAGGACCTCTTGCTGGAATGCATCAATAAACCTCCAAACATACTAAACAGCTTTTAAAGTTGTGATATATAAGCAGTCATTGGTTGGAAGATCAAGGTAGGAGAATTACTTCATGTGCAATTTTGGAGGGTGATCATGATGGTTTTAATGGAATTATTGTGGGGATGGGAGTAAGGTATCCTTTTGGAATGACTCTTGGTGTGGGGATGTCCCCCTTCATACTTGTTCCCTGGACTTACATATATTTTTTTTTTTTGATCAGTAAGTGATATATGTATTGAAAAAGAGACGCTAAAGAAGCGACTCAAATAGTTACAGTATAGAATAAAAACGACTCAGCCCCTTACAAAAGAACCCACCCCTCTATGAAAGCACAAAAAACCCTCTTTCTTAATACATGCACACCCAATCTATAAAATCTAATAAGGTCGAAGGACCATCTTTTATCCACACTTTGGTTTCCGACCATAGCAAATACACAAAGGAAATTTTCAGCTTTTGTATAGATAGCACCCCGTCCTCAAAAGCAATTGAATTTCTAGCCTTCCAAATGACCCAAAACAAGCATAACGGTCCCAAAAGCCACGTCACCTTCCTCTTCTTGCCCATAAAGGAACCTCTCCAACCTATTAGAGTTTCCTTAACCGAACGCGGAAAAACCCAAGAGACTCCAAAAAAAGAGAGGAGCAAGGTCCACACCTCCCTTGTTCTTTCACAATGAAGGAGGAGGTGGTCAATCGACTCCCCGCACTTTTGGCAAAGAAAACACCTATTTGCCAAAGCCCAACCCCTCTTTTGCAGACGGTCCAAAGTTAGGACTCTACCCCACGACGCCTCCCACGCAAAGAAGCTTATCTTGGGTTGAGCATAAGACATCCAAATAATCTTTGAAGGAAACCAAGCTGACGACACTTGCTGCATTGCCCTATACAAGGACTTTACCGAAAAAACCCCATCCTTTGATTCCACCCATCTCACCCTGTCCTCCTCATCCACCCTCACCATCTTTCCTTCCAAACACCTAAGTAACCTTCCCACTTCTTCCAATTCCCAATCATTAAACTGCCTATTGAAAGTAGGAGTCCAACTTCCCCTCCTATCCCCCTCGGCTGTCCACACTTCATTTACCCATGCCTCTTTTGACGATGCTATGGAAAATAAAGAAGGGAAAGCCTCGCTTAAAGGGCTGGTACCACACCACTTATCTTTCCAAAACCTCACATTCTTACCATTCCCCACCTCATAGCCAAAAAAAGGGGTTACAAATTGTCCCACCTTATTTATAGCTTTCCACAAACCAACCCCATAAGCCTCCCTAATCTCACAAGATCTCCATCCTCCTTTCTTCTCCCCATACTTCCTTCTAATCACCTGATTCCATAAGGCCGTTTTCTTGTTAGCAAAACGCCATGCCCACTTTCCCAGGAGAGCCTTATTGAACAACCCAAGACTCTTTACCCCCAACCCTCCTTTACCTTTATCATCACACACAATCGACCACCTTACTAAGTGAGGTTTCTGCTCAAGAGCGCCTCCTCTCCACAGAAAATCTCTTTGTATCTTTTCCAGTCTTATCCTAACCGCCCTTGGAATTTGGAAGATGGACATGAAATAGATTGGCAAGTTGGACAAAGTACTCCGAATTAAGGTAATCCTTCCTCCTTTTGAAATGTACTGTCGCTTCCACATAGCCAATCTCCTTTTGAATCTTTCCTCTATTCCATCCCAAACACCACTAGATTTAAAAGGAGCACCTAAAGGCATTCCTAGGTAGGTGGATGGTAAGTTTCCCACCTTATAACCAAATTCATCAGCTAACTTTCCCACATTTTCAACTCTACCAACTGGAATCAATTCACTCTTTTCCATATTCACTTTCAACCCTGACAAAGCCTCAAACCACATTAGCAGCCAGCATAGGTGTGTCAACTGATCCTCTTTAGCTTCACAAAAGACCAACGTGTCATCAGCAAACAACAAATGTGTAATCTGGACCCCTTCGCCCCTTCTTCCCCGAACCAAACAAGGCGTCAAAAAACCACCACCAACTGCTCTTTTCATCAAACAACTGAAAGCCTCCATCACTATTACGAATAAATAAGGCGAGAGGGGGTCTCCTCGCCTTATGCCCCTCGAGCTCTGGAAAAAACCCATTGGACTGCCATTCACCATAACTGAAAATCTGACAGTGGATAAGCACCACTTTATCCAATTACACCACCTACCTCCAAATCCCATTTTCCCCATTACCGCTATCAAAAAATTCCAATCCACATGGTCATAAGCTTTCTCTATATCTAATTTGCACATTATTGCCCCTCTATTATTTTTCAGGATGGAATCTATTGCCTCATTAGCGATCAGAACTGCGTCCATAATCTGCCGCCCCTCCACAAAAGCATTTTGAGATAAAGATATCACTTTAGCTAACACTCCTTTTAACCTGTTAGCCAACACCTTAGCTAACCATTTGTAAAGCCCTCCCACCAAACTTATTGGCCTAAAGTCCTTTAAGTCCTCAGCCCCCCCTTTCTTGGGAATCAAAACTAAGAAGGTTGCATTCATGCTTCTGACAAATCTCCCCGTCTCATGAAACTGTCTGAATAAATTCAAGACCTCCACCTTCACAAAATCCCAAGCAAACTGCCAAAAGGCCATTGAGAAGCCGTCCGGCCTTGGTGCTTTCTCACCGCAACAGCCTTTCAGCGCTTCAAAGACCTCCTCCTCTGAAAATGGCTGCTCCAGCCTCTCTACCTCCCTCTCTTCCAGCCTCTCAAAGTTTAGCCCTTCAATACTAGGCTTCCAATCACCCGGGTTTGTCAACAGTTCTTGGAAATTTCTGCCAACCTCCTCTTTGATTTCACTCTCCTCAGTAAAACACCTCTCATTCACCTTTATTCTATTCAGTTGCTTCCTCCTTCTATGAGCATTTGCCATTTTATGAAAAAACTTGGTGTTTCTGTCCCCCTCTTTTAGCCAAATTTCCCTAGACTTTTGCCTCCATGATACTTCTTCCAATAGAGCCCACTTCTTATATAACTCCCTTGCCTCCTTCCTAACTTCTTCTTCTTCTATTGACAGAGAACGAACCATTTCTTCCTTGTCCCAGTACTCTATTAAGTTCCATGCTTTCTGTTTCTCTAAATCAATCTGTCCAAAAACCTCTTTATTCCAACTTCTTAACAGCGGTTTTAAGGCCTTCAGTTTTTCAGTCAATATGAAACTAGCCGATCCATTCACTTGAATCCCCTCCCACCACTGTCTCATTACCTCTTTAAAGCCCTCACTTTTCAGCCACATGTTCTCAAATCTAAAAGGCGTGGGTCCTCTCCTCATTCCTCCCCCATCCAGAAGAATCGGGGCATGGTCAGAGATAGGCCTAACCAAGACAGTTTGGATGGCCCCTTGAAAATGAGTTTCCCAATCCTCAGAAATGAAAAATCGATCAATTCTTGATTTTGATCGATTATTGAGACCACCACACCACGTGAACACCCCCCCCTTGAAGTGGCAAATCCCTTAATTCTAACTCCTCAACCACCTCTGAAAATCTCCTCATTGCCTGGGTTAAACGACCTCCTCTGCTCCTCTCAGATGGGAATCTAATCATATTGAAGTCTCCTGCAACGCACCACGGCTCATTCCATAACCCTTTTATTGCCCCCAGCTCACTCCAAAAATCCTCTCTCTCCGCTTTTGCTGTGGGCCCATAAACTCCTGTGAAACACCAACAGAACCCATCCTCACAGCTCTTAAAACGACAAGAGACTGTAAATTTGCCCACCTCCATCTTCTCTAATTGCAATACCCTGTTATCCCAAAACACCAACACCCCCCCAGCCGTCCCCCTGGAATTTAAAAACCCCCATTCCAAACATCTTCCAACCCCGAGGCTTTTGACCAACCCATTTGACATCTCCTGGATTTTTGTTTCCTGAATACACACTAGGTCAACCTTCTGTGATTTAATCACATCCTTTATCACCCTTCTCTTTTCCTGGTCGTTTGCCCCCCTTACATTCCACGACAGAATCCTTAGTTTCATCTACCAGACTCTTGATGGCCCCGATCCTCTACAATTCCTCCATAATTCACCGACCACTCAAGTTTCTTTAATTCACGATCAAATCTTGAAAGTCCCTTACCTTTCCTTTTTTTTCCTGTAACCCTCTCAAAACAATCCCTTCTTTCCCTAATTTTATTGAGGAGTTGCAATATCTCCCTTTCAAAGCCTTCCGAAGGCATTCCCAAACACTGACAAAATCTTGCCAGACAACTATACCTCCAACTCTCCTCGTCTTCTCCTTCTTTCTCAACCCCTTCGCCTCTCCCCTCTTCCAACATAAAAGAAACCCCCACTCCCATCTGATCGTCCCTTACTTCCGCCAGACACACTCTCAACGGAGTAAAGTTTAACTTCCCTTCACTTTCCTTCTCCACGGCGTCATTACCGCACCTTTCATCCATCTCAATCACAGCCCCCTTTCCCCCAGAGAGAGTAGAAGAAGAAGAGACCCGTCCCCCCCAAAAGCACATCGCAGAGGGCTCAAGATTGGAGTACCTGGAATTTTCCTCCATCAGCCACTCGTCCGCAAGGGAAGCCCTTTGTTTCTCGCTTCTCTCCGCTGCAGACGGCATCCCGCTGGGCAAGAGTTCTTCTTAGAACCAAACTCTCTGAACGTGATTGTCCTAAAGAAGCCCTAGCTTCTTTTAAAATACTTCCCTTTGTGGGCCTAAAAGAAGTGCCAGCCCACAAGGCCTCAAAAGACTGTCCTTCTCTCATAACCAGATTGGGCCTGCAATCCTCCCTATTCGGCCCAACCCAAAAGGAATTTAAATGGCCAGCACTGTAGGCCCGCCCTGAACTTACATATATTGCTTTGAATGAAGGCATAAGATGATAGATATCAAAGTTTCGACAGGAGAGGAGAAGCATTGGGATGCAGATCTGTATTTTTGTTTTTTTTTTTAATAGTTAATAATGATTTAATTGGGAACTCAGATCTGTTGAAACTTCTAACTACAGAGAAGTTGCAGTTGGAGATTCCCTTTGAAGTTTTGAAAAGTTTTATGAGGTTGATGTTGAGAGAAGCATGGTAGAGATTCTGTTCAAAATTTTTTCATTCTTAGCTTCTGAGGGAAAGGGAGAAGAAATATTGGTTCCCTTAATTAGGTCAAAAAAGTTTCTCTTTCAAGGTCCTTTTTACTATGTTTCTTGATCATATTATATCGTCCACTCCTTTTTTCTTTGATTTCAGACTTATTAGACTTGAGTTTGCAATTAGTATTATTAATTTATTATTAGGAAGAGGGGAGAGATAACAGTTGTGTGTGTTGGGCGGGGGGAGTGTTAGTCTTTGAGGGAGGCCAGGAAACAATATGGTAACAGCTTGTGCTTGTGAAAGCACGTTTGGAGGGGGAAGGGGGATGGGTGGGAATTCTCTTGAGTTTATTGTAACTGGGTTTTGTTTTTTCCTTAATATGTTTTTGTTGGGGTGGGGGGGCTTGTGTTGTTTTTGATTTGGTTGGTATGGATGCACAAATTGTTGGAAGTTGACACAAGATTGCTGACTCTATTTACCTGGAAAAGCAGTAAGTGGGTGGGCATTGATTTCTCTCGTGTTGGTGAGTTTTTTAGGAGATATTTACCTAGATGATGGCAGGTTGGCTAGGAAGGTTTTGATTTGTTTGGATGGATGCACAAATTGTTGGAAGTTGACACAAGATTGCTGACTCTTGTGCGTTTTTATGCACTTTTAATACATTCTCTTATAGAAAAAAAGATTGATGACTCTATTTAGTCCTTAAAGTGGCAAATTTTGCGTCAATGTCAGGTTACCTGGAAAAGTAGTGAGTGGGTGGGCCTTGATTTCTCTCATGTTGGTGAGTCTTTTAGGAGATATTTAGCAAGATGATGGCAAGTTGGCTAGGATGGTTTCTTGGGGGAGACAGGAAAGCAGTAAGGAGGCTTGGCCTTCTATTTTCTGTACAGTGTTTACTGAGAGATTGTAAGAAAAAGAAAATATTTAAAGGTTTTGAGTTATTGGTATTGGAGCTCAGAGTTGATCTTAGAATCCTTACCTAACTGGAAAATAGAAGCTGTCATGGGTAGAAGAATTTTATTTCAAGGTCAGTTTTTGACAAGTTGGGTATGGCCAGGACTGAAGAGTGATATCTTTTTGCATCTTTTCCTTTTCTTTATTGCACTTTTTAAATGTATTGTGTATACTTCCCATGTAATAGGGTAGGGCTTCTGTTCAGTGTGCTTTATTTTAATGTTTTTTATCTAAAAAATAAAAAATAAAATCTTGAAGGTTTATATTTAATTGTATATTTGTCTGGTAATGTTCTCTGGGTTTTACTGCTCAGTTATTGATCTATGAAAGTGTCTTGTCCAGTAGTAGTAAAAAAATGGTAACCATATGAGGGAACAAACGTATAGTTTTGAGTAAAAGGGTACTTCTGTGTGTTTTCTTTTTCTTTTCCTTTTTTTTTTTTTTTGCATTTTTTTGGTTGGGGGTTGGTATGTTGTTGTTTGTACGAGGCTTTCTGCTATGTGCAGTGCCAGGGTACATCTCCCAAGGTTTGCATGCGTTTTTTTGCCCTGAGTATTCTGTTAAGCTCACTTGGAAATCACTTTAAACCCTCAGTTTTGTGTCCTTTTACCTAGGATGATAAATCTGTATCCAAGACCAACTGGATGCCAGTCTTGTTGGTTTGGAGCTCACAAAAGTATTCTTGGTTGTAAATAGATTCTATTTGTCAAATTCTTGTCTCCTAGTATAATTCTCACGTGATTCGGGGATTTTATACTATTATCTAAATGATTCTTTCGCTAGTAGTGCTTAAGTTTCGTATAACTGTTTGTGCTATTTAACAGTCTTAAACATTCTCAATATTGAACATTAGATTCTGGGAACTCGCAGATATGCTAGAGCAATCTTCAGATGGTCATTCTGGCAACTGAGCCAGGCTCTGGAACTCAGGTCATGGGTTTTAAATGTTCCATCCTAGACTCTGTGGAATCTATTTAGAAGCTTGCATTGCAAGATTGGGGTTTCAATGTTGGAGGTTTTGACAGGGGTGGTGATGTCATGTTATGATTTTCATTATCCTCCACCTTTGAACTCAGTTGCTTAATTATATTTATTCTGTTGCAGAAATGCTGATGAGGGAGTGATGGCCTTTGCTTAACAGAAGCACTTCATCTTCTGATGCTTGTGGGAAATTCAATGTTCAGTTGGCTACAAGATTGGCCAACAATTCTTTTGCAGGATTTATCATATTATGATTAGTATGTTGTTTGATTGCCCCTGAAGTTTTAGGTTTTCGATGCCCATAGAGCTTCCAACCTTGGGTCTTTTTGCCTTCTTCAAGTTTCAATACTTTTAGGCTTCTTTGTTTCAGCAACTATGCAATTGATTGCAAGTTGTTTCCAAAGTCATCACCTCTAAATGAACTTCTACTTTATTTTTTTCTCTCTTTTGTGGTCATAGGCTCATAGATTCCAATTTTGTATTCCCTTGTCTGCTCGGCACTAGCATACCGTCGTCATCATCTTTTGCACTATCACTACTATCATCATGATCGTCGTCTTTTTTAGTACCTGTTTTCTTTTTCTTCATAAAATCTATACAATTTGCACATCTTGGAGATTTCATTTTTAAATTTCATGCTACTCTCTCTCTCTCACACATTTTTGATTGTGAAACTTTAAAGTTTCAACTTTTTCTCTATGATTATCAATTTCATCAGATGCATTTTTTGTTACTTCTGATTTTCTTTCTTCTATCAATATTATACTGTAATATTATAAAAGTTTAGAGCTTGCATCGAGTCCTTTCACACTGCTGTTTATGCAACTTGATTACGTAGTTTACATTTAAGATTAGGTTGTTTTAGAATGGGAGAAAACATGTTGTTAATCCCTTTTTCAGAAGCTGGTTCATATGGTTAAAAACTTGGTCTCGTTCTACCTATTTTAAATTTGTTCTCCAGGTTGTTTCTTATCTATAAATTAAAAGTTTCTTGATTTCATCATATATGAAAATAGGTCCAGTTGGTTTTGACTTTGTGCAGTTCCTTGCAGGACTATGCTACATTGATTTGCCCCTTATAAACTTGCAGAAAAATTTTGTCATTTTGGAATTGTTCTTTTCTTTCTTCTCACTTAATTTTTTTAGGCTTTCTTCTGTCTTGCTTAATAATTTGAGGCATTTTGCCACATTAAACATATTGTCATTTCAAAAGGCAAACATTTTTCCTAAGTTATTTTCTGTTCTCTAACTTGTTTATTTTTTATCTTGTGCATGGTCATTTTCATCAATGAATCATCAAGTTGGGTTAATTTTGAGATTTCCATTGTCTTGCAGGCGACATAAAGATAAAAAGGAAGAAGTGGCAGAGCCAGAGGCTGATCCTGAACGGGATCAGAGGACCGTGTTTGCTTATCAGGTTGTCCTAATGTATTTGGTGATGCGTTTGTTTTTGTGCCACACCTTTGTTACCTGCACTTCTGTAGTCCCTGACAATGTTTCTGTTGTCAATTTCGTCAGATTTGTTTGAAGGCGGATGAAAGGGATGTCTATGAATTCTTCTCGAGAGCTGGCAAGGTCTGTACTTGTTTTAATATTGGGTGACATGGCTTGTGATCTTCAATATTTATTTCACAGTTAGTACTAGGCTTCATCCCCTTTGGATGCAGTAATATACATACTCTAGTACTTATGTCATTAATTATTTGCCTTACTCTTAATTTATATACGTGTTTGTGTATTATGAATTAATTTCACAATGCAGTTGGACTCAAAAAGAAATCCCTAAATTTTGGAATGTCTTCAGAGTACTGGAGCTTCATATATGAATTTGATACTCTCATTCATGATTCAGATTATTTGTATCAGACTAGGTTCTTTGTTGGTATTTATGAATGTGAGCCCTGGTAGTGTGGTTCAGTTTCAGGTAAAAAACTTAGACATGGAGCAAATAATGCTAGAATGCTCCCTAAAAATCATAGGAAAACCAAAAAATTAATTGTGAATTTATAAAATTAATAAAACGCCACATGTGTTTCAGAATGCCATTTTCGAGTGATTTATGATCCTATTACATGTCATCATCTGGTATTATATAGCCAATTTGATTAACAAATACAATTAATAGTATGTGTCTTTTTAGCCTTTGAGGTCTACCTCAAATGGTAAGGAGTTGGGCTGGGGATTTAGGAGGGGTTCAAGGATTGGGTCCCAATAGGGACCAAAAAGATTTTTTTTTAGTATTGGACATTAAGTTGCAAAACATTTATAGAAAGTAACAAAATGACGAAGAACATTACAAAGCATGGAATTACAATTATTTCATACTACATACCCGATATACATCCTTTCTTGTGTCTACATCCTGTATACATAAGGTGCATCCCCTTTTCTTGGCGCTCTTTTAATAGATTGCTTGGTTTGCTTTCCAAAAAAACAGCCGCTCTTGCAAATGCTACTTAATATTTAAGAATTAACTGCAAGACATGATACCAAAAGACAACTATAAGCATGAAATATATTTTTTTTGATTAGTAAATGAGATTTGTATTAAAAAGTGCCAAAAAGGGCGCACCAAAGTACACACGATGTATACAATGGCAGCCAGCTATAAACATGAAATATATTAATAAATCCATGCAAATAAACCAAGCGCAAACACTTAAGTACCAAAAAAAGCAAATGCTGAATGTAGTCCCAAAATACAGCTATAAGCATGAAGCTGCCGATCACCCTCTCGTCCACAGTCCTAGAGTGATCAGCATTTGAAATCTAGATGTGAAAATATATTTTGTACTTATGTCTGCAATAGATGATTTATGCATCTGTTATGTACAAAGTTTACATGACGTTTAAGTAATGAACTAATGAATAATTATCCTACCATAAATTTTTTTATTACCTATCAAAAAATAAAAAATAAAAACTAGAATTAGCTTTTTAATAGTGGCCTAGTGGGGATTAAAAACCAAAAATAGTAACTTAACTACTGAACATAGTGTTGAAGACAACACTTGTGATAGAGAGGAAGGTTAAGTAACAATCAAGATTTGAAGAATGACCAACTCTACAGGACTAGCCCCATGTTGAGTGGCAATGGAGCTGGACATCTGGATTGTTACCACTGGTTCAACTTCTGTGGCTGTAGAAGGTTGAAAATAGAGAACATTAGCAAAAAATTATAACTATATATTTATATATATTTTTCAATCCTTAGAATATTATCCTGTGGAAAAAATTGCCATTATCATGTCCAACATATGAATTTATAGAAATCAGGTGGTATTTAGGAAGAACCATCCCAACTTCTTTCTTGTTAATGAGAAAGCTATGATTAACTTCCAAAATCTGCAAGGTTGTTTGATTGATTCTTTTATTCAGAATGAAGGACGTAGTGTCCTTCGAGTGGTTGAAAAATGGATTCGATGGATTCCTCCAATAGATGAAAAATTTAAGCTAAATTTTGATGAATTAAAGATGGGAAATAAAAGTGCTTCCAGAGGAGTGATCAACGCTCTAATGGAATTATTAAAGTAACTGCAAATGGGCATCTAGGCAGTGCATCAATAACTGTTGTAGAATGTATGACTTCAAGAGATGAGATGCTAGCCACTAGAAACAATGGATCCCTTAATCTGAATATTCAAGGTGATTATAAAATAGTGATAGATTGCTATGATAGAAAGGATAACATTCCCAATTCTAGTAAGATATTAACTGGGGGTCTTTGGAAGTTAACTCAAGAGTTAAATATTTATAAATGTTATCATAGTTATAGGGAAGCGAATAGAACAACAGATTTTTTAGCTAATAAAGGTATTTGCAAAGTAGTATCTATGATTTAGAAGTCATATTTCCCTAGGGATGTTATAAAATTTGGATTTGAAGGTTGCTTTGGATCTCCTTTTGATTTTTTTTGATAGATAAAAAGGTAAATATCTTAAAAAGGGCTGCCAAAAGAGTGACTCAAGGTATACAAATCATTTACACCAACCGCCAAGCGGCAGCACCAAAAGCCATAGCTACAATATAGGAATGGCTAAAACAACGCCACTCTCCCTCAACAAGATCCCAACCAATCATAGAAGCTAATGAGAGTTGAAGGAGCATCATTTATAAACATCTTAGTTGAAAGAGCTTATATTGTGTTTATTTTAAATTTTATTTTTGGGTAAGAAAAATGGGGTAGAGAACTCTTTTTCTCGTTGGAGCTTTACTATATGAGATGAGGCTGAATAATGGCAAAGAAAGGAAGACAAGGTTGCAAACTAGTTTTTTAAAAGACCTTGGGAATATGTACAAACAAAATATGTGTTGTGATGCATTCAGCTTGTTGGTGCTGTTCAACTCTGAAGAGACGAATCATGTACATTCCTTGAAACCACTGAAGTGTTTTCTTGTTGTCAGATCAAAGCTGAGAACAGGAATTTTGGCTGATTTTTCAATTGTATATTTTCTAGATCATATCAACTTTTCATGCAATTTGTTTTGCATGAACATGCATGCATGTGTACTAATGCCTGGGTGCATGTCCAACCTGCCTGTTCTGGTGCAATTGCAATGATGATATAGTACCTTTCATGGAGGATCATTTTTCTGCAAGCTGATTCTTTTTGTTTCCCCCCCTCCAAAACTTACTATGATTTTTCATTAATTTTGCTAACACCTTTCAATCACAAAGTTCAGGTACGAGATGTGAGGCTTATTATGGACCGCAATTCAAGACGTTCCAAGGGAGTTGGGTAAGTTTCTTTGTACAATTTGCTAAGATAATCATCTTGTAATAAATGTTTGGTTACTTGCGTACCTTGTAATTAAATGATTTAAACTGTTGGCCTGATACACACACACATATTTGCGGTTTTGGGGGGAGGGGCCAGCCATGCTTGGTTTGAAGTCTTGGTTGCTGATGCTCTTTAGTGAATATTGTCGCCAGTGTGATCATTCTTTACATTCTTTTCCTTGATAATATTCTGGTCCTAATATAGCTTTCTCCTCAGATATATTGAATTTTATGATGCAATGTCAGTTCCCATGGCAATAGCACTCTCTGGTCAGCCTCTCCTTGGTCAACCGGTGATGGTCAAGCCATCAGAAGCTGAAAAGAATCTGGTTCAGTCAACTACAGCTGCAGCTGGTGGACCTGGAGGGCTTATAGGGCCCTATTCAGGGGGGGCTAGAAGGCTGTATGTCGGGAATTTGCATTTCAACATTACAGAAGATCAACTTCGGCAGGCAAGGATTTTTAATCTCTCCATCTACAATGGAAAATAATGGATCTGTTGATTTTTGCGATTGACATGAGTTCAGCATGATAGAAATGCATGGAAATGGGAAATCCTGAAACAAGGGCATGGATGTGGCTAGCACATGGCAATACATTCACATAGACTAGATGTAATGAATAAATATATTTGATTAACCTATGTTTTTGCACTAGCAATTTTATAATAGGAAGAAGTTATGCAATAGTGTATATATTAATGCTATATATACTTATCATTATCTTTCATTTGCTTCATTGAAGCAAAGTAGTCATATTTTAATGTGTCCACCCAGTGTTTGATCCTGTGTGTGCCCTGGTATAGTGTGGGAAAAATGTTTTAAAATTACAGAAGTGTTTGAGATGTGTCCAACAAGCCTGAGTGTTGTATTAAATATGATGCCCAACATGGACAGAGGTCCTCTACAGAAGTTTCCATTTTACATTACTATATGACACTGAGGGATGCAGAATTTACTACAAACAATTGTTGGGACTGGAGTCTTTCTTGTGGCTATGGCAATGGGTGATCTTGCATGGGTGACCCTGACCAAGCCTGTGACTTATGGACTTGGTTGATTTGTTTCATGAATTTATCTTGTTTATCAATTATGAGAAATTTTTATACATTTTAGATATCTTATGAAAAGGTCTACACTTTACACAGGATTTTTAAAACAAGCTCATTGCTTTCTGTCAACTTTTTGTTGTTGTAATTACCACAGGCCTTAGAATTCTTGTTAGGAGGATAAACTATTGTATTTCTTCTTGGAATTCTAGACTTTGTTCTTTTTCCATGGACATGGATCAGTTAACATGATGCGGAATATGCAGGTATTTGAACCGTTTGGTACTGTAGAACTTGTGCAACTGCCTACTGATCTGGAGACTGGACATTGCAAAGGTTTTGGTTTTGTGCAGGTGAGTATGATGTTAACATGTTATGCTTTAGGAAGTGGCCCAAGAAGGCTTTTATATTGTTTTTTAAGTGGAAATCCAATTAAAATTGTAGGCTTATGTAAATAAGTTGGTCTCTTGCAGTTTGCACGTCTAGAAGATGCTAGAGCTGCACAAAGTTTAAATGGACAATTGGACATTGCTGGGCGGACAATCAAGGTAACTCCACTATTATTCTTTCCCATGCATGTCCCCACGCTTATTCATAAATTTTATGGTCAAAATTCTCATCCCTGTTAAATATCAACCCACAAGGATTAAATTTTTTAAAACTATTGAACTTTTTTTCAGTGAAAAAATAAGATCCTTGCTCTGTTTTTTCAGTTAGAACATGCATTAGTAACATATGTAATCAGAAAAGACATGGGTAGATTTATATGGATCATGTATATTTTTTGGGGGTGGATTAGAATGTACATGGCTGATAGTTCTTTGTCCATGTTGTGGACTTCATCGATTGGCTGAGCTCTAAGTAAGGTGAAGGAGTTGTTTTTTGTGCTTTCTGCAGCATCGTTTGGCCTTTCGGCCCCTTTGTAGACAACGTATATGCCTGTACATGCCCTTCCGTTAGGCACTTTTAGTATGTTCTATCTTTGCCTATCAAGAAAAAAAGAAAATTCTAAGTATTGGCTGATACTGGGACAAAGTGCCTAATATACATCAGTGTCCATGTGATCTGATGTGGGTTTATCGTTTGATACATGAATCAAGTGAAAGCATTGTTCAGATAAGTTGTTTAGGTACTGGATGATACCTTTGTAAAGATAGGGAAAAAAAGGAAAAGGGTGATACCGTGATATCTCTAGTGCCATTGGTGTATTAGGTTATATAGCTGTGGGATGGCATGACACTAACAATATAGAAACTAGGTTTTTTCTTGTGGAACCCATTGGAATATGGTAATAGGCCAATAAACTGAGTCAAGCCAAAAAATTTGGCTATATCTAGATTTTGATAGTGAGCTCAGCTAACACGTTCAAGCTTCGGCTGTTATGTTTAGTGGACCTCAAGCGTCTTCACAGGGTTAAATGAACTTGTAAATCAAAATAATTTCATTATTCTTTTTTTTTTGGAGGAAGTCATTGAGATGCAAATTTTCTGATCCCAGCATGTTCTGAAAGTCTACTCAATTCTTCATCATCTCTTATTGGCAATTATTATTTGTTGCTTATTTCATTATTTCTTTTGAGTATGTTTTTGATAGGTCTTGTTTTTTTTAAAAAAAAACTTTTAACCATAGGGCACATTGCCTTGGCGTTGATGGGCCTAATCAAGTCCAACTTTTAGGAAGCTTCTTTCTTCCTAATTGGTGAAGCCCATGCTTGGGGTTGCTCAAGTATATACCTGTCTGCATTCAAGCTCAAAAGCTTGAGCTTGGCTAATGAGGGAACAAGAAGCTTCTTAACAAGCTGCTGGACCTAAGTTATTTCCAGGCTTCTTAGTATGTTTACAGCCTTATTTTTTAATGAGGTCCACCAATGCTGTCACCAAGATGAATATTTAAAATCTAACTTACAATGCAGTTGAAATGTTTAGTCCAATTCGCATATCTGACATTTTGTTCTCTTTTATTCTAGGTTGTATTCTTCTGTCATTCCCACATGCATGCATGGTGTATAGGGTACACCTTCCTTAATGTTGATTGTATTAAAAATCCTTCTCAGGGATATCATATCCTAGAAGATTGTTTTATATCTGTTCTCTTTTTGGGTTCTGTTTAGGTTTCAGTGGTTACTGATCAAGCAGGATTGCAAGATATTGGTGCAAATGCAGGTGATTTTGACGATGATGAAGGTGGTGGTTTGGTGAGTAATGCCTCTTTTATCCAATTATATATAAGAAGGTTGAAGTATGTTTTGTAACTCAGTGAGGTCATGTTTTGATGTCATTATCTGTTCAATCTGTCTGGATTGCTCTTGGCTAATCTAGCCAAAGCAATTTAATGATAAAAAGAAAAAGAAAAAAAGTGGTAGTGCTCCAAGTATTGTTTGGCAATTAGTACAACATTTCCATTTAGCTAGAAAGTCTAAGACTGTTGTCAGCATTTACTCATCACAAATGGTTAAATGTCTCATATTATTTGTCAGCATTCACAATTTGATTCCATGAGTAAAAATCAGTCGTAAGTGCTGCAAATATCTAGTGTTTATGACTTGCAATTGCTCTAGGCAATGGGCATGGTTTTGTGTAATGGAATATTTAAGATCAAGCTTCGAAGTGAGAAAATAGAAGCTCTTGTCTCAATGCCTCCTTGTCCTAAGGATGTGTGGTGTGCTGCACTAGATGCTGTTTCTACATGTACACATTTTATCTTGATTATCCACACGGTTATTTTTATGGCATGACTGGAAATGTGAGAGGAGGAGTTGCCTGTGGGTTCTGGTTCTGATTACATCAATTCAAGAAAGAATTTATGCAGCAATACAAATTTCACGTGAAATTTCTGTTAATTCCTCCTTTAATAATATCACCTGAGTGGCAGATCTCTGTTCTCTTTATTTCAGTGTATTTGGTGCTCTGCAGTTGGGTGTTTTGAAAATACAACTGGGTAGAAACAATTGAAAAAGATGATTTCACACTGTAAGGAAATGTGTAGCATAAATTTTGTTTGCTATATATATATATCATGCATAGGTTCACACACCTTTTTCATTCCTGTTCTTTTTTTTATATCTTCTGTTCTGTTGTCTCTTTTGTATATCAATTAACAACTAGTTTCTACTTTTCCTGAATTTCTTGTTAGGATTTACTATGCTCATCTTGATAACTAGCAATTTAATCTGCTGATGTAACATATATTTTTAATGATTTCAGTCCCTGAATGCTCGTTCTAGAGCAATTCTCATGCAGAAGTTGGATCGCAGTGGCACCACTCCAGGGTCTGCATCTTGCCCAGCTTGTATTTGTATTTCAGTTTTTCCTTTTTTCTTTTTTTAAGTAAAGAATTTGATTTAGTTTCTCTTACATCTACTTCCATTATCTGCAGCATTGCTGGTTCACTTGGCTCCCCTGTGCTTAATAACCCTGGCCTTCCTCTATCAACAGCCCCTATTCTTGGTGCTGCACCTGTAGTGTCGCCTCTTGTTGCTCCTCTTGTACAGGCCCCGGTTCCTGGACTTGCAGGATTGCCAGGTGCTGGTCTTCAAGTTCCAGCTGTTACTGTTCCTTCCATTGACACTATTGGTGTCCCCAGCGAATGTTTGATGTTAAAGAATATGTTTGATCCCAAATTAGAGGTTGGTATTGTGCATCTATTTGAAGTTTCCTTTTTCTGCTGGTATTGCTTGTTATCCTTAAAATGTATGAGCTTTTGCAGACGGAGCCAGATTTTGATCTGGACATTAAAGAAGATGTTCAAGATGAATGCTCTAAGTTTGGAACAGTGAAGCATATCTATGTAGACAAGTAAGTTTAGTACTTTTCAGATTCTTATTTTTGGCGTTTTAGCTCGGGTTTATGAGATATATGGGATTTGGTATGCAGTGAATGATCGGAAGCTTTGTGCCAATGGATACCAAAAGAAATTCTGATTTCTTTTGTTATCATATGTTATATGTGAACTTTTCCTATGTATGGATCAGTTTCCTGATTTTTCCAGTTTACTTGACACCTCATCCTTTTCTAAGCCAACTCACACCAGTGGATTCCCAGTTTGGGCACTAACTACTATAACATTTGCAAGCAGAAAAAAGAAATTGTAAAATTTCTTTTATAGAGAAGTTGCTTACTGCTGCTATGTTACCATGTGAGCAAGCAAAATAGAACCAGACTTCAAATTCTTACTGTATAATTTTTCCTTGTGGGAGCCCTATGTGGTGATTTTATATCCCATGCTTAATTTTCTGGTATTACATCTAAGACCTTATGACATCTAGAACCTTGAGTTCCATTTGCTGCATTTTCTCTTCCATTTGGTAACCTTTTTAAGCATTCCTTCCTTTGATTAAATGTTATGGTTATGTTTTGTTCCTGGAAAGTTTGAGGTAAAGAAAATAGAGAGAAAATTTATAATAAAAGAAAAAGGTAAGGAAAATTTATAATTTTTCCTTTGTTTGGATGTCTATGGAGGAAAAGCTGAGGTAAAGAAAATTAAATTGTTGAGGAATGTACTTTCCCCAAACGTTATCTAAGTAATATGGGGAGGAAAATCTCTTAGCATTTTCCCTTCTCTTTTCCTTAGCTTTTTTTTTCCTCACCTTTTTCCATGACATCCAAATATAAAAAAATTCATTTTCCTTTCCATTTTTTTTTTACTTTCTCTGTACTTTCAAAGAACCAAACATAACCTAAGCGTACCTGCATTTTCTTCAGTGGAGTCTGAATTTTCTATGATACAACTATGTTGACACATGGGACTGGAGACAATTCAGAGATGCTGTTTCTGCTGCTCAACTATTGTGGCTTATCATTTTATTTGGTTTACAGGAATAGTGCTGGTTTTGTATTCTTGCGATTTGAAAACACACAAGCTGCAATAAGTGCACAACGTGCCCTACATGGTAGATGGTTTGCTGGGAAGATGATCACTGCAACATTCATGGTACTCATGCTGCTTATTCAAATTTATAACTTTAAATCTTTCGGCATTCAAATGCTAACTAGTTTTAAAATTGTTTGGATATGCAGCTGCCCCAGAACTACGAGGCTAAATTCCCGGATAGCAGATAGAGTGCTGGATTCTAGATTCTGGATTCATTGCTGAGTCTAAATCGGAAAATAGCCAGTATACCTGTTAATATTGGCTTTGAATGTACTTGCTCTGATGTTCTGATTAGGATGGCAGATGCATGTTGCAGGTCTTTATGTAACAAAATAACCAGTTTATCATCTGGGTGTTTCACCAGTTATAACTGCCACCAAAAGCTCACAGTGAAAGGGCGGGTTGCTTACAGATTTCGTGAAATTATCACTCTTGTTTTTTTGGTTGAAAAATTCAGGACTGTTTGTAAACCTTTTTGCCACTTATTTGTTTATTTTGCCACCAGTTTTCGATATATTCTTTGTGCTATGGACTTGCTAATACTAATCAGGGGATTGTGGGATATACCAGATGTAGCCTCGTTGGCATGGCGAAGGCAGCTTTGGCACTTTCTCCTTGGTGTGTGTGAGCAAATCTGATCGAAACTGTAGAATAAAGGTTTAAAAAGTTACAACTGAAGTAAATATAAATGAGATCTAGGATAAGTAAATGGAATGTAGGTAACGATAAATAAATTAAATTAATTTTCCCTTCTATTGGGTACTACTTTTTTCCTTTAGTATGACTGGGTCCCATAAAATGATTCCATGACTTATTATCAATTTTGGAAAGTATTAATCTTTTTAAGTGAAAATACCATTCAACACATGATTACACTTTTGGCTTCTTTTTATTTTGCAATGGCTTAGATTCCAAGTTCCGTATTTATTATCTTGGTACCCGGTATTTTTAATGGTATATTCATTTCATTAGCTCATATTTAGGTCTTTCTCTTTTTCTTTATGTAATAACTTAGCTTTCAATTGTGTAAATATTGTCCACTCTATGGTCAAAGGGATCCTCAGGGTTTTAAAAGGAGTTTATGTTTATATAGCGTAAAAACTTTTTTTTTTATATTTGATATGGGATATTGTAATCATTTCTTATGTGGACGTAACATTCTCATTGTGTCTCACAGTCAAAGAAATATCTCTCACAAGGTAAAAAAGATACCTCTCACGGGGTCAAACAAACATCTACATTAGAGTTGTGGATTGATTTTGATACAATTTGTAACGATTTATTCTAATTTTTATAATTTTTATTTTTGATTTAGTAGTGGTTGCATCAATCACAGTAACACATTCAAACTTCTTCCATGGATACGGAATCTAGACGCACTCTAAAATTTTTAATCAATTCATTCCATTCCAAATCCAATAAGCTCTAAAAGTTTCCACCAATTCATTCCGAATTCAATGAACTGGAATGACGACTGCCCTTACGTCCTGAAGCCTGTCTGGGCATCCATCTCTCTTTTTTATTAACAATGGAAAATGAGATCTTCTTGAACACTCTCACCTGACGGGTGGCCTACAGAAGCATTGAATAATGGGTGGCTAGGCATATGGGGAACCTATCGGCCACTCCGCACTAATGAGAATGATTGATAATATTATCTTTGGTAAAAATGAATCATTTTATAAGTTCTGCCTCCCGATGGAGTTGCTTTTCTTGTTCCATTCCGTAGGTGTTTTCTAGGCAGGCATCCATGCATTCATGCATCCTTTTTATTGATCAACTGGCTGGTTCATTGTATGAACCAATTTAATAAACTAAAATTTGATAATTTTTTTGTTTATCCTCCGTCCTGTAATGGCCATAGCGTCGGCGTTGGGGCTAAAAGTTTGACATCTTCGATAGAATTTCATATAAAATATAAAGCTTTTTTGTTTTCACGATATTGTTTAATTAATTTCATTGAAACCTCCCGAGGTTTAGTGTAAATATAAGTTATTATATGTTTTAAGTTTCGTCCATTAGCACCTTTATAAATATATTTTATTTTTTAAATAATTGAATTTAATTGTTAAAGAATTGTTGAACACTCCTATATAAAATATTTTTGAAAAAATTCTCTCTAAAAAAAAATAAATTTGATAAATATAATAAATTTGTAGGGGTGTTAATTGACGAAATTTGAAACCTATGATAACTTAATATATTTAAGCTAAATCTCAAAGGGTATCAATGAAATTAACTCTATTTGATAATGTAATTAACTTAATAATTTAATATAACTTAATAACTTAAATTAAGTTATTAAATAGATTAAATATGTTTTGTAAAATAACTTAATATTAAAACTTAAAAGTTATTTTTAATTTTAAATTGCTCATAGTAGTGATATATTTTAGATTTTTAATTTGACTCATTTTTTATAATAAATATTTTATAGTTATTTTATGTATCTATAATACTTTAAATATGAATGTTTTATAAATAAGTTTATTACTTAAAATTAATGAAAATAAATATAAGTTAAAATCAATGAAAATAAATATTAACTAAAATTAACAAGAGTAAATATATTAATTTAGTAATTTAGAATAAATTTTAAGTCAATTTTATTAAATAATCTTAATACTTAAAATAAAAATAAATAATAAATTTTAAGTTAACAACTTAATAATAATTTAACTTAAAATTAACTTAAGTCATTAAGTAATATGTATTAAGTTTAATTAAACACCCACTTGGAAACTAATTTTTGAATTTATACTAAAATTATTTTAAAAAAATAAAATAAAAAACCAAGAACAGCTAGAGATAAAAATAAAGAGCTTGTTTGACTATTATTTTTTAAAACTGTTATATGATGTTTTGCAGAATAAAAATATGTTCGAAAGCTTAAAATGTGTTTAACTTATTTTTAATATTTTAAAAATATTTTTTTTATGTCTAATCTTTTATTTTTAATCATTTTATATGTTTGTATAATTATTTTTTAAAACAACTCTTAAAAAAAATAAGTGAGAAAAGTACAAAAAAATTAAAAATATTTTTTGAAAACATCATATTCTTTATTTTTAAGAATAGAAAATAAAAAATAATTTTTAGTTCTCAAACCCATTTTCTTAACTTTTTATTGGAGATAAAAGAGAAAATTATTTTCAAAATCAGTCGCCTAGCAGGCCAAACCAGAAATGTTTCAAAATAGGTCTCACAAGTATAATATACATATATATGGCCAAAAGGACTATTTCGAATCAAACTTGGGATTCATGGGCCCATCATCAGGCAGCCACCATGAATTATTGGGGACGTGTGGCCACATACTTCCAAGTTCCAACACCTTGCCCTCTCTATATAAATCTCTGTATTCATTCCCAAAACCAAAGCTCAGAGCTCCTATAGATAAGAGTAGAGAGGAACAGAGAGGAAGAAGACGATGGATGCAGTTGAAGACATAGTGATTGTGGGAGCTGGAATTGCAGGCCTTACCACTGCCTTGGGACTCCACAGGTACCCCCCACCCCACCATGCCTCGTGCCTTTTTCTTTCTTTGTATTATTGGTTTTGTTTCCCTCCCTGTCGGGAATAAGAAGACCGGAATAAAAATGAAGGTGAATTATAGTACCGTTGAAAAAAGAGTTTGTTTGAGAGTCCAACTGTCTTTGACCACAAACTTCTTATTTCTTCAAAACAATTTTTTATACTATTTTATTAAAATTTAAAAAATATTGAAAAATTATTTATAATATTTAAAAATAATTTTTCTAAAAGTTCTTTCGGATAAAATAGTTTTATTAAAAACACTTTTAAGTAAAAACGGCCAAACACACTTTAAAATTATTACCAAATAAATTTTAAGAACGTGACAATTTTTAAAAAATAATTTATTAGATATTTTTCCAAAAAAACACTATAAGTGCTTTTTTAACTTTTTGAAAGTGTTTTCTAAATTTTATAAAACCCTTGATTTGCTTTTTTTTCAATAATATTTTTTATAGTAGAAGTGCTTTCTAAAAATATTATCAAATAAATGAAAATTTTGTCAAAAACAAAATTATTAAGAGGGATGGGAGAATATGAAATTTGTCAAAAACGCTGCGTTTTGATGGTGTTATTTGTGTGAAATTTGTCCACAACGGTGCGTTTTGATGGTGTTGTTTATGTGAGTTTTAACGTAGATGGCAAAAACGGTGCGTTTCATTGCAGCGAAAATTCCTGGTTCGTGGTAATAAATTAATAATAAGTAATAACTAATAGGGTCGTATTGTAGAATTTTCCTAACTAATAAGTAATAAGTAATAACTACCCCTCCATCTGAAGGCTCTGTTTGGCTGGTGGGAAAAAAGAATCGGAATTGGCTTCCAAAGAGGGTGTCTTTTACTCGGTTTTCTCACCAGCCAAATGGGGGTAAACATATGTTAGGAAGCTTCTATGTATAGATTGTTTAGATCTATGAAATCAGACTTCTCATTTACGGGATGAATTTTTCATTTTTCTTAGAATCTATTGAGAAGATTTCTTTGACTTTTTGATATGGGTTATTTTGATGTGAGAAAATCGATTTAATTACCAATTTTCCTGTCAGATTTTCGATAATTCTTTATGGGTTTGGTCTAAGAAAAGCCATTACTATGGTTGTAGTTTGTAAACGTTCCAATGAAAAATCTGTACTTCATCTAGTTAAAATTTGAGATAGTATTGATTAAGAGAAAAATGGAAAATAAACAGACCGAGAGGATTGAACTAAAGCTCAGATTCCAGGTTCAACAATGATTCGACCAAAAATTTTAAGCTGTTAGGTCAATGGTGCATTTCAAGTCAGCTAAAGCTTGATAGTATCATTTGTTTTAAGGAAGATGCTTAACCAGCAAGAAATTAAATTGTGTGATTTAAGGAGGACTAAGATAGTTTCCGAAAAATATCCTTTTTCGATTTTGTTCAGACTATTGAGTCTTCTTAAATGGTGTTGTTTATGTTTCGCTTGATTCCCCCGTTTAATGTTTGTTGTTTTTGCAAGTTTGTGGTTTTGGAGAACAAAAAATTTATGGATTCTCTACTCATTATTTGGTTATTCAGGCTGGGTTTGCGAAGCTTAGTGCTGGAATCATCGCATAGTTTGAGAGTGACTGGGTTTGCATTCATTACATGGACCAATGCGTGGAGGGCTTTGGATGCTATAGGCGTTGGAGACTATCTCCGTCAACATCATAACCAGCTTTATGGGTAACTCTGACCCACCCTCCATCACAATTAACCTATACTTGCAATTAGTCCATTTGATCTTAGTTGATTAAGAGCCATCGCTCTATTTTTTGCAATCATCTACCATTTAGCCAATAATTATGTCTAATGATAGTGTGAGGCATTTCTGTTTTCAATGAAGGATAGTGATTTCGAATGGTTTGTGCCCATTCACAATTCTTTTCCTATGTGTTGTGGTGTAGAATTTGTATCCTTCTGGTCTTTCATTTGAAAAGATTTTTATTGACTAGTCTCAGAAATATGCACCATCCACCATAATGCGATTTGCCCTGCATGAACATTTAACTTAAAATAAAGTAAGTATTTAATTTCTAGTCTGCAATCATAAAAAGGGATTGCAGGATTGTGAGGAGATATGGATCCATCCACCTCTGTAAATTTGCAAAACTGGATATAGGGCTGGCCGAAAGGAACTGAGATAGTCTGTTGGTGTGTTAGTATACTTCTGCATGCCATGCTAGCATACTACCGTTTGTTCAATGATTTGTGAGTCTCATTGTGGACGTGGGTTTATGACTCTCCACGTTAGCATGTAAAATAACTGCAGGGATCTGATTTCAGGTTGCAGTCTGCCTCTACAGTATCAGGTCTTCAAACTTCAGAAATATCATTTAAGGCCAAAGGAAAAAAGTAAGTTTTTTCATGCACAATAGTAATTGTTTTGACTCATCAGTTGATCTCAAACTAGCTAGCCAAATCATCTATATATCCCCAATTCAACTTATCATAGTCCCAACTATATTAGTGTTGGTTACTTTTGGTGGGCATCTCTCAATTGAAAAAATATACCATATCAGTCATTTTTCTTTATTTATTGATTGTGATTTTGAGCACTTTCTGATTTTTATCATCTTGTGGGGTTTGGTCTTATTTAGTGGAGAGCATGATATTCGGTGTCTTCAAAGGAAGGTGCTATTAGAAGCCCTTCTAAAAGAACTGCCAAATGGCACAATCAGGTATTCCTCCAAGGTTGTTTCTGTTGAGGAATCAGGCTACTTGAAGCTGGTGCATCTTGCTGATGGATCCATTCTTAAAACCAAGGTAAAATCAGTCTAACATTTATTGTCAGATAAACAGGTGGTATGCTGTAGGTTGACTAATTACTCAATGGATATAAATCAAATACATCATAATTATTGAATATGGGTTCAATGAAGGAGGTAACTATATTCTTTTTATAGTCGTCCCACCAATCGACAATGTTATTAATGGTCTAATTGGGGCACATTTTTATTTTTATATATTATTGTATATGGGAAGTTTTGAGTCTAATTTCTCAGACACTATTTGTAACAATACTTGAATTGGAAGGTGTTGATCGGATGCGATGGAGTGAACTCAATGGTGGCAAAATGGCTGGCTTGAAGAAGCCAGCTTTTACAAGGCGATATGCCTTTCGAGCCTATGCATATTTCAAGAGTGGTCATGGTTTTGAGCCCAAATTCCTGCAGTTCTTTGGGAAAGGTGTTCGATCTGGTTTTATCCCTTGTGATGATAAGACTGTGTATTGGTTTATGGCCTTTACACCTTCCAGCCAAGGTAACCCTTTCATTCTCACTAGAATTATAGTGTGTTTTATTAAATATGCATTATGCTTGAGTGAGTCATGCCCACCCCCCAACAAAAAAAATGAAGGTACGACTAATTTTTGCTCTTGCTATTAGAACTCTCTTTTAAAAATCAGATGATCTCATTCTTGATTGATGTGGCAATGGTATTTTCTGAAGGGCAATTCTTAGTAGTGTAAAAGGTGAGCTAGGAGGTCAGTGAAGCGTCAAAGCTTGAGGAGGAAGTAGAGCAGACTAAGAGGAGAGTGTTGGGGATGGGGAAGAGAGGAAGGGGAGCCAAAGGCAATTGTCTCAAAATGGAGAAGGGGCATCAAAAAGGACATAGGAGAGGGACCCATCTTCTCATGGAGAGGGACCCATCTTCTCATGGAGATGGATTCAAGAGCCCTTTGGGAGGCCAAAGACCAAAGACCAAAGTGATTGGAGTCTTATCTTGTTATTATGCACAATTAAACCTTTTATATAGAGGCTTATGGTTGAATTCCACTGGTAGGTTAGGCCAACCAATGGAAGGCTTCAACCTATACCAATCAAACTTTCTACTAAGACCACCATGCTTGTAGTGACACATCACATTAGGTGGTGATGCTTCCTTGATGATCATGTATTCCCTACCTCCCATTTCGGGTTAAAACGGGTCTGATGTATGTATGAGCTACCTCACCTTGATGAGTCTTCAGCTCCATCCTCTAAATTAAGACCACCCTCAACTTGTCCCAGAGTACAATGGTAGGAAGGTTAAATCCATTGTCAAGGTGCACTAAATCCATATGGGATCCCTGAATCTCTACTCTTGACTTGAGCTGACATAAGAGCATCAGGGTACCATGCCCTAAGTGGGATGCCTTTGAGGAAGTGTGAAAATCATGTGGAGAGGATATGAAGTGAGACGAACTTGAAGGAATCAACTCTTCCCATAGAAGGAATGATTATGTATCAGAATCCCTCATGAATGCCCTTATTTAATGGGGTCATGTTGACACCTGCCACAAGGATGGGGAAAGCAGGACAACACCATTCACAGGGTTGAATCCATAGGGACCCAAGGGTCACCACCATGGGTTAAAGGATAGGAATCCTTCCCTGCTTCCAAAACATAAAATCCATGTAGGCTTTTGAGGGCTAACCTCTATGAACTAATGATGAGTGACTTCTCACCTCTACTTAAGAATGAGAATCAGAAAAGGAATTAAAAATTCTCAAGATTATTGAATTTGAGAGTGAAAAAGAATAAGTCCTGATCCAGAGATCACAGTAATGGGTGTCCTGCCATGTGATCCAAACAGTGACTTAGAAAACAAGAAGTTGACTTGTATAGCATCATTCTTGCACAAAGAAAAAAAAAATTCATTAAAGCTGAATTCTCCTACATGCAGCAACACCATTTTTGACATTGTGGGATGAAGGTTTTTGAACTGAAAGAAAAACAGGATTTACCATGGCATCACCTTTAGACACAGGAAAATGATACTCTTTCTGACTGAACTTTCTGTCTTGAATCCTGTTTTATGTTGTGATGTTATTTTTGCAATAAAATGGAGAATGGTGAGCATTTGCTCTAGAATGGAAGCAGAAATGTATTTTGCCATGTCAGTTAGAAAGAGTTCACTTATGTTGCATCACTCTTTAAACAAGCTTTTAAACTCCAAAACAAAATTTTGTTGCCTGGACGAACGATTACAAGACTACTTTCAATGATAAAATCGTTTATCATTTTTTTTTACTCATTTCCATGTTGATTGGAAGGATTGAAACCTGAATGTTGTGTGTTACTTGTCAGTATGTATGACCTTTATTTGGGCAGTTCCTAAGTTTTCTTTGATTCATTCATGAAATGATACAGAAAAACAGATGGAAAATGACCCAGCTAAGATGAAGCAATTCGCATTGAGCAATCTGGGAAACGTACCTGATCAAGTAAAGGCAGTTGTAGAAAGCACTGAAATGGATTCTATTTCATTAGCTCAAATGAGATTCAGATATCCATGGGAGCTTCTATGGGGGAATATCAGCAAAGACAATGTTTGTGTGGCTGGGGATGCACTCCACCCCATGACACCAGATCTTGGGCAAGGTGCGTGTTCAGCCTTAGAAGACACTGTTGTCTTAGCCAGGTGTCTTGCTGAAGCATTGTCAAAGAAACCAAAAAACAAAGCTGAAGAAAAAGAAGAGGAGGAATTCAAGAGGATCAAAATGGGGTTGGAGAAATACGCTAAGGAGAGGAGATACAGAGGCATTGATCTCATCACATCTTCTTACCTGGTGGGTTTTATACAGCAGAGTGATGGGAAGATGTTGAACTTCATCAGGGATAAAATCTCTGCACTCCTTGCTGGGGTACCGTTAAAGAAGGCTGATTTTGATTGTGGGAAGCTCAGCATGTCTTGATGCAACTCTTATGCTTTTGTTTTTATTGTCATGAGATTCCTAAATTTCTGATTTCTATTCCCTAAAATCGGATGGAACATAGCTTCTTGATAATAGAAGGATGTCCATGCATTTCTGTTTGTGTTTCTCAAGCAAAATAAACCACCGCAGCTTCTCTTTTCTTGATAATAGAAGTACAACAAATTTTACTTTCTTTGCATTTTCCTTCAAATTTTCCTTCAACCAAACATAGCGTCAAAGTCAAGTTCAAAACGATGCGTTTTAATTGCAAAGTGCAGAATGGCAGTTGCCGGAGCGTTTTTATGGTGTTACATGGAGGGATAAAATGCTGTCGTTTCATGGCAATGGAAGATCTCAGATCTCACTGTCAAAGACTCAGGATCTTGGGTGATTTTCCCGCTGTTTGCCCACTGACAAAAAATGCAAGAAAAAGAAGTGAAAATTTTCATTATTGGGAGCTCTGAAAACAAGGATCTCCATTCGAATGTGGTCAGGGCTCCCATTTGGCTTTGTTTTGCAGTCCATTTTTCTCCGTTTTCTCAGCAGCCAAACGGAGGGGAACAGACATTAGGAAGTTTCTATGTTTAAATTGTTTGGATTCATAGATTCAAACTTCTCATTTAAATGCATTGCCTTCACATGATGTACATTATTCATAATGCTTTACTACTCAAGCTGCATTATTTACTGATAGCTTGATGATCTGTGAAGTTTCATCGTGATGGGTATGGATCATTACCAAAGGGAATGGCCCAGCATCTGATGTGGGGTGATCTGTGATTGGGAGAGTGGTAATTCACTGTTGTTGTGCTTGCATCCTACGTGTGATATATAGTGTTTTGTTAATCTGGGTAACTGCAGATTCGTTGGATACACCAAATCAACCATGATAGAATGCATATAGGAATGAATTTTTATAGCAAATTTAGATCCACCTTCATGTAGTGTACATTATTCTTATCCTTTTCTCCTTTCATATCATATTTGGTATAGTATTTTATTAAGCTGGGTAGACTGCAGAGTCATTCCACTGCAGATTTGTTCAAGAGACCAATCCATTGGCATAACTTTTTTTGTCAATTGATAACTTAACACTTATACGATCCCATTATGTATTAAAATGTTTAGAGATGAGGATAATTTAAGGCCTAAAAGCTCTATATCGGTTTAAATTTTTGTAAACAAGTATTTTATGAGAGATTATGGGTTATAGTGATAAATAAACTTTTTGAAACAGAGAGGTAAAAGTTGATGGAAGGAAACAAGAATGGATAAAGTGTGTTTTAGCATTGGTGAAAGATGATGCAAATTTTTTTATTGAGCTTATTGCTCACATTTAGATTCTTGTGGGTGTATTTTTCCCAGTTTTCTCAGCAGCCAAACAAAGGCAAAACAGAAATCAGAATTCTTCAAAGTACAAGCTTTTTAGATATATAGATTCAAACTTCTCATTTAAGGGTACTGTACTTCCTCTAGTTAAAAATTTGAGATACTATTAAGAGAAAAACAGGAAATAAAGAGACTGAAAGGATTGAACCTTTAGCCCTGATATCATCAACCCAAAAGTTTAAGCTGTTAGGTAATGGAACATAGAAATATTCTCTAAATCATGGCTGCAGTTGGGGTAATCACCAGAATCGAACAAATTTTCTTTTACCTGAGATCTATTTTTCTATGCATCTTGCCTCTGCTGGCGAGCTATAGGAGCATTCTGATCTTGTGCATCAAAATTCTGCTGGCAAGAGTTATGGCTGTGGCATATCTGGGTTGGGTACTTGGGTTGACTAGTAGGATGGCTCAGGCTCAAATAAAAAAAATTAATGAGCTCCAAATTAGGATTGAGCTTGGCTTGTTTGTTTCACAAATGAGCTCCAATCAAAGCTGCTGTTTACTTGAGCATGGATAGTTCAGGTTGTTTTAGAGACTTAGGCTACTCACAAACCTATCAGGCCAGGTAGTTACTCTGCCTGAGTTGGAGCCAAAAAATATACTTTGTACTCAATTTTTTTTTTTATCACAATGGCAATTTTAAACCAGGCTACATTGCATGGTTTTGTTGCTGCGGGAACAAAATGGTTTCTGCAAATGATCATTTTTCTGTATTCTTCAAAACTTCTGAGCCCTCCTAAATAATGGTGTTTTATGTTTCCCCTGAATTCATGTTTTGGACAAAAAGATAAAGGATTTCTCCTTATTACTGAGTTTTGCAGGCTGGGTTTTTGAAGCTTAGTGCTGGAATCATCAGATAGTTTGAGAATGACAGGGTTTTCGTTCACAGCATGGACCAATGCTTGGAGGGCCTTGGACCTAATCGGCATTGGGGACTCTCTCCGTCAACAACATTACCCGCTTCAGGGGTAAGTACAGCCTACCCTCTATCATACTTGACCTCTGCCTGCAATTTGTCTATTTGACCTTAGTTGGTGAACCAAGCCTTCTGCAACCCCCTTTCCCCCCCTATTTTCCCTTTCTTTCTTTGCTACATTCTCCCATTTTTCCAGTCCTTACATGTCTAATCATGATTTGAGCATTCTGTTCAAATGTAGTTGTTGAATATAATGTATTTATAGTATATAATCTTGTATGGTAGTTAGGACTCCTAGCCTTGCATATATATATTGCTCAATTGTAAGTTATTCAGATTAATGAGAATTAAGGTTTTTCTCCTCTCTCTCTCTCAACATGGTATCAGAGCCAAGGGAGAAAACCTAATTCTTTCTAGTTTCCCGTGTCATCAACTCCCGGAAACCTTCCGGTGACCGTGTTTCATTCCGGTCACCTTCCCCATCTCCCAATACTTTCCGGTTAGTCGGATCGTCGTCAGAAAACACTCACCGCCGGCAAAATTTTCCGGCGAACTTTCCGGCGAACTTTCCGGCGACGTCTTTTTCCGACACCGACCATACCAGAAGGAGCGCCTGGAGGAGATCTCCAACTTTTGTGAAGGCACCGGAACCAAAATCTCATCCACGCGCCAGTCACGCGCAATTTTCCGGCCGGCGACTGAATCTCACGCGCCGGCTCGTGAGGGCGCGTGAGGCCTTTTCCGGCGACGCGCCTCCTCCTCCAGCTTCGCCTGACGCCGACCAGCCTCCCTACATCCTTGGTTCTCCCATCTGAGCCCTGCACGTACCTCTTTTGGGGATTTTTGTCTCCGTCGGCCCTCCAAACAGTCTTTCCGGCGAAGCTCCGACTATTTTTTCTCCACCCCAATCCCTGCACGTGCCTTGGGAAGTGTTCTTCCACCTTTCTGGTGGTACCACGCCGCGATCTGAGGCCGTCTCCCTTTTTCGGTGGTGCCACGCCGCAATCTGAAGCCGTATTAGGGCTCTCTTCGATCCAAACATACTTCATTCTCTAGATAAGTGGATATGGCTACTAAAACTCGCGATCGTTGCTATCAGTTACATGGACGGCCTCCTCGCACTGCCCATATGGCCCAGTCCTCTGATTCTCCGCTGCCTCAGCCTCCGAGCTCCTCCGCATCTCAGACATCTCAGGCTTCTATTGCCTCTGTTGCCCAGCCTGGTAATGCCTCAGCCTGCCTTACCCACACATCTTCTCTTGGACCCTGGATTTTAGATTCTGGAGCTTCTGATCACCTATCTGGTAATAAGGATCTTTTCTCCTCCATTACTACTACCTCTGCTTTACCTACTGTTACCTTAGCTAATGGTTCTCAAACTGTGGCTAAAGGTATTGGTTTAGCCCTTCCTCTGCCTTCTCTACCTCTCACTTATGTCCTTTATACTCCTGAATGTCCTTTTAATCTTATTTCCATCAGCAAACTCACTCGTACTCTTAATTGCTCTATTACCTTTTCTGATAAATTTGTGACCTTGCAGGACCGGAGTACGGGGAAGACGATTGGCATAGGACGTGAGTCTCAAGGCCTCTATCACCTCACCTCGGATTCATCTGCTGCAGTTTGCATTTCCACTGATGCTCCTCTCCTCATTCACAATCGTCTGGGTCATCCTAGTCTCTCCAAGTTCCAGAAGATGGTCCCTCGTTTTTCCACTTTGTCGTCGCTTCCGTGTGAGTCATGTCAGCTTGGGAAACATATTCGTGTCTCGTTCCCAAAGCGTTTGAATAATCGGGCAAAGTCTCCTTTTGAGCTTGTCCACACTGATGTTTGGGGTCCTTGTCGGACTGCGTCTACTTTAGGATTTCAGTATTTTGTCACTTTCATTGATGACTACTCTCGATGTACTTGGTTATTTTTAATGAAAAATCGAGCTGAGTTATTCTCTATTTTCCAGAAATTTTATGCTGAAATCCAAACCCAGTTCAATATTTCTATTCGTGTGTTACGCAGTGACAATGCTAGGGAATATTTTTCAGCCCCATTTACTTCGTTTATGTCTCATCATGGGATTCTTCATCAGTCTTCTTGTGCTCATACTCCTCAACAAAATGGGGTAGCTGAACGCAAGAATCGACATCTTGTTGAGACAGCTCGTACTATCCTCCTCCATGGTAATGTTCCTTTTCGTTTTTGGGGGGACGCTGTTCTTACCGCTTGTTATTTGATTAATCGTATGCCCTCCTCTGTCTTACACGATCAGATTCCTCACTCCCTTCTCTTCCCTGACCAACCACTTTATTTCCTTCCTCCTCGTGTCTTTGGTTGTACTTGCTTTGTTCATATTCTCACTCCTGGACAGGACAAGCTTTCCGCCAAAGCCATGAAGTGCCTTTTCTTGGGATATTCTAGACTTCAAAAGGGTTATCGTTGTTATTCCCTTGAGACTCATCGATACTTTATCTCCGCTGATGTCACCTTCTTTGAGGACTCACCATTCTTTTCCACCACTTCTGAGTCTCTTCCTGTTTCTGAAGTCTTGCCCATTCCCATTGTCTCCCCACCTGATGCTATGCCTCCTCGACCACTTCAGGTTTATCATCGTCGCCCTCGTGTCGCTGCTCCTCTCCCATTTGCTGAGGCACCTGCTGACTCACTTCCTACCCCTTCGGCTTCTCCTGCCCCGGCTCTGCCTTCTCCTGATGATTTACCCATTGCTATTCGGAAAGGTACTCGCTCTACTCGTAATCCTCATCCTATTTACAATTTTTTGAGTTATCATCGATTATCTTCACCCTATTCTGCTTTTGTTTCTTCTATATCCTCTGTTTCTCTTCCAAAGAGCACCCATGAAGCTCTTTCCCATCCAGGCTGGCGACAGGCAATGATGGATGAAATGGCTGCTCTGCACTCTACTGGCACTTGGGATCTTGTTGTTTTGCCCTCTGGTAAATCTACAGTTGGCTGTCGTTGGGTCTACGCAGTTAAGGTTGGTCCTGATGGTCAGGTTGATCGCCTTAAGGCCCGCTTAGTTGCTAAAGGCTATACTCAGGTTTATGGTTCTGATTATGGTGACACATTCTCCCCTGTTGCCAAGATTGCTTTTGTCCGTCTGCTTCTCTCCATGGCTGCTATGTGTTCTTGGCCTCTTTATCAGTTGGATATTAAAAATGCCTTCCTTCATGGTGATCTTGTCGAGGAAGTTTATATGGAGCAACCTCCTGGTTTTGTTGCTCAGGGGGAGTCTGGTTTAGTGTGCAGGTTACGCCATTCTCTATATGGCTTGAAACAATCTCCTCGAGCATGGTTTGGCCGTTTTAGTTCTGTTGTTCAAGAGTTTGGCATGCTTCGCAGTACATCAGACCATTCAGTTTTCTATCATCATAATTCCTTGGGGCAGTGTATTTATTTGGTTGTTTATGTGGACGACATCGTCATTACAGGCAGTGATCAGGATGGTATTCAGAAACTAAAGCAACATCTTTTTACTCACTTTCAGACCAAAGACTTGGGGAAACTCAAGTATTTCTTGGGAATTGAGATAGCTCAATCCAGTTCTGGTGTGGTCCTTTCCCAAAGGAAGTATGCTTTAGACATCCTGGAAGAAACCGGTATGTTAGATTGTAAACCGGTAGACACACCTATGGATCCGAATGTCAAACTTGTACCAGGACAGGGGGAGCCTTTAGGAGACCCCGGGAGATATCGACGGCTCGTAGGTAAATTGAACTATCTCACCATTACTCGTCCAGACATTTCTTTTCCTGTGAGTGTTGTTAGTCAATTCCTACAGTCACCATGTGATAGCCATTGGGATGCCGTAATCCGCATTCTTCGATATATCAAAAGTACACCAGGCCAAGGTGTGTTGTATGAGAACAGAGGTCATACTCAGGTTGTTGGTTACACAGATGCAGATTGGGCTGGCTCACCCACAGATAGACGTTCCACTTCAGGGTACTGTGTTTTTATTGGAGGTAATCTAATATCTTGAAAGAGTAAGAAACAAGATGTAGTGGTCAGATCTAGCGCTGAAGCCGAGTATCGAGCTATGGCTTTGGCAACATGTGAACTCATATGGTTGAGACACCTTCTTCGAGAGTTGAGATTTGGAAAGGATGAACAGATGAAACTCATCTGTGATAACCAGGCCGCATTACATATTGCATCCAATCCAGTCTTTCATGAAAGGACCAAGCATATTGAAGTTGACTGTCATTTCATTAGAGAGAAGATCGCATCAGGATGTGTTGCTACAAGTTTTGTTAATTCAAATGATCAACTAGCAGACATCTTCACTAAATCTCTCAGAGGTCCTAGGATTAAATATATTTGTAACAAGCTTGGTGCATATGACATATATGCTCCAGCTTGAGGGGGAGTGTTGAATATAATGTATTTATAGTATATAATCTTGTATGGTAGTTAGGACTCCTAGCCTTGCATATATATATTGCTCAATTGTAAGTTATTCAGATTAATGAGAATTAAGGTTTTTCTCCTCTCTCTCTCTCAACAGTAGTGATCCCAAAAGGTTTGTGCCTGTTAGCACAAACAGTTGACCATTGATTCAACCTTTCTTCTTTTATTTGCATGTACATAGAGTTTGTTCTAATGTAAGCATATGTCCTCCTGAAGAATCATTATCCGTTGTGTGGCTCAATGGATATATCCTGTCATTTCCTTGAAAAGATTTTATTGACTAGCCATCACTCATATGCACCATCCAAATGACTCAAAGCAAGGTTTTCCAAGCCTGAATTTTGATCCTTATTGATGCTTCTGCAAATGTAACTAACTGCCGGGATCTGATTTCAGGTTGCTGGCTGCCTCTATGATTCCTGGACTTCCTACTTCAGAAATTTCATTTAATGTCGAAGGAATAAAGTAAGTTTTCTACATGCTTAACTCATCATTTCCTCTCAATCTAGCTAGCCAAAGTAACTTGTGGTTTAGTGAAATCCTTATTCGCAACCCAGTCAACAAGGATCAACTTCTATCAGGCCTTTTACCTTCAAATTAAGAAATCTTTAGCGATTTTCAAGCACTTCCTGAGTTTTTATTTTGTGGGGGGTGTGGTGTTGCTGGCGATGTTAGTGGAAAGCATGAAGTTCACAGCGTTCAAAGGAGGGCGCTAGTGGAAGCCCTTCAAAATGAAGTGCCAAGCGGCACAGTCAGGTATTCCTCCAAAGTCGATTCTATTGAGGAGTGAGGCTACTTGAAGCTGTTGCATCTTGCTGATGGATCCACCCTTAAAACCAAGGTGAATCAGTGAACCGCTTATTCTTCAATAGCTGTAAATCAAGAACATCATACTCAAATTTTTGCATAGTTGCTCACCAGTCAACTTTGTCATCCAAGGTCTAATTGCAGTCCATTTTTAGTTAGTTTCTTCTCACTACACAAAAAAATTTTATTCCTATTTCTCAGACCTTATCATCTGTAATGATATGTGAATGAAAGGTGTTGATCTAATGTGATGGAGTGAACTCAGTGGTGGCAAATGGTGGCCTTCCAGGAGCCATCTTTTGCAGGGCGAACTTCAATGAGGGGTGTTAAATATTTCAGTAGCAGTCATGGTTTTGAGCTCAAAGTCCTCCATTTATTTGGGAAAGGAATACGGGCTGGGTTTATCCCTTATGATGCCAGCCAAGGTAACCCTTTCAGTCCCACTAGATAGATTTCTCGTGTTTTCTACTCTAATCTGTTAAATGATACAGAGAAAGAGATGGAAGGTGACCCAGCTAAGGTGAAGCAGTTTGTACTGGACAATCTTGGGAAGGTCCCTGATGAGCTAAGAGAAATTGTAGAAAGCACTGTGTTGGAAACAATTATATCAGCAAGATTGAGATACAGAAAACCATGGGAGCTGCAGTGGGGGAGTATCAGCAAAGACAATGTCTGTGTGGTTGGTGATGCATTGCACCCCATGACACCAGACCTTGCCCAAGGGAGGTCTGCAGCCTTAGAAGATGACATAGTTTTAGTCAGGTGTCTTGCTGAAGCTTTGTCAAAGAAACCTGCAGGCAAGGAAATGCAAGACAGCTGAGAAAGAAGAACGGGAGGAAATGGAGAGGATCAAAATGGGGTTGCAGAAGTATGCCAGAGAGAGGAGATGACGATGCTTTGATCTTGCTACGACTGCTTATATGGTAGGTTGTGTGCAGCAGACTGAATGGAATATGATGACCTTCCTGAGAGATAAACTGTCTGCATTCCTGGCTGGTGTGCTGCTGAAGAGAGCTGATTTTGATTGTGGGTAGCTCAGCATTTCTTGATGCAGCCATTAACTATATATTTTCTGTTTGTTTACTGTGATTCTCAATTCCATTCTCCCAGATGAAATGGAGTATAGTTTCTTCTTCTTTGATGATGTTTATGAATCTGAGAGGGTGTGAGAATTCATACACGTTGAGCTCAATCTGCACATGCTGTAGATGTCCCGTTTAGATTACAAAATTAGGAAAAGAAAAGGAAGAAGAAAAAAAAATGTTTAATTCATCCTTGAAAAATAAAAAAAATTATAATGAAAATTATTTATAAAGTTTTTTTTTTCAAATTATTTTAATTTTCTTCCATATCCAATATATATATATATATATATATATATATATATATATATATATATATATAGAGCAATTGGGTGGCTTTTAGATAAGTCACTCCCATCTGAACCTCATATGTTTATTTATATATATTCTCATATTTTTAAAAATATATATACATATATATTAAATAAGATAAAACGAGCATAGGAAATTTTTATATTTGCTCTACTTCTATCCCCTTTAAAATTTTTCAATTTTTATTTTTAAAATTTTAAAATTTATTAAAAATGAATATAATTTATAAATATTTATAATTTATTTTTATAAAAAGTAATATTTTATTTATATTTAAATTTTTGAAAAATGAAAAAAAAAAATTAACTAAAATAATTTTGTAAAATGATATATAATTAGGGTATGGTGGTGCAGAACAAGTCATACCTAAATTTGACTTAAATTCATTTCGGGTTTTTAAAAACTTTTTGATTGTATTTTTCATACTTTTGGTATTTTTTATTTTGATTATATTTTTTTAGCTCCATTATTTTCTACTAAAATCATATTTTTATCATTAAGTTTTATTTATTTGTACTTGGATTTTATTTTTATGTTTTTGTAAGATTCAAATCTTAAGTTATTTCCTATTTGCAAAACTAAAATATTTTTTTTTGTCTAATGTAAAACAAAATGCCCAAAAAGAACTCATTTTCTCATTTTATGACCAAAACACCCCTCCGATCGTCACGTGGCAAGTTTTCATTGGATCGCATCGGAACTGGAGTGAATCTTCTGTATATTCACTCAGAGAGGAAAACCCAAAGCGTTTGCTTTTAACTCGGCTCAGTTGAAAAGAAGCGAACCGTAGAGAACCCAGAAAATCTAGGGTTTCTCTGATCTCAATCAACGAATCTGAGGTCTCGATTCATCTTTTCAGTTCTTCTCTCTTCTTTTCTATATTTATATATGATTTTTCATTCTTGACTTGCAGTGCAAGAAACTGGCTGAAACCCTAGTTTCTTCATCAGATCATCGCTAATTTTGGCCAATTTATTTGGAAATTCAAGGTAGATTTTATATCTGTTTGTTTTTATATCATTCTACGTTCAATTCTCACTTTCAGGCATCAAAATTTGTTTTTTTTTTCTTTTTTTCTTTTTCTCTTTTGGGTATTTTTGTAATGTAGGAGCAATTTTGGAAGATGACTCAAGATGTGGAAATGAAAGAGCTTCCAGCTCCTTCAAATTCTGTTACTTCTACTACTCCTTCAACACTGCAGCGTAAGGAAAAAGAATTGAATTATGTGTCGAACCTTTAACTTCTTTGAAAATGTTGAGTGATTTTGGGTATGTGGGGGTTTTCAGATTTGAAGGAGATAGCGTCACTCATCGAGAGCAGCGCGTATGCTCGGGAGGTTCGCCGCATTGTGCGCGCCATTCGGCTTACCATGATATTGAGGCGGAAGCTGAAGGCGACTGTGCTCTCTGGATTCCTAAATTATGCCCTTAACCCAGGATCGGAGGTGCACACCCGGTTGTCCTCGTATCTTCCCAAGGTAATTTATGGGTTTGCATTTATTTGTGTATTCCATCTTGTAGTCTATAGTGTATTTTGCAAGTCTGAATCTTGTGAATGTATGGAGCTTGTATTGACATTATGTACTTTACTTTGGTTACATATAAATAGAGACTGTATCTTTTGAGTTTCCTCAGTTGTAACACAGTAATGAAGTGATTATGATATAGATTTGATGCCATCGTAAGCTTCTTTATTAGCATTCATTTCTCGTGGAGGGAAAGTTAGGGGTGGCATCAATTGGGGATAAGACAAGGGAAAGCTGTTGAGGATGGTTTGATCATATAAAAGGTGAACCAATAAATCTATCTATAAGGAGTTATTTGGTTCAAGTAGAAGGTGCTATGAGGTAGCCAAGTGGTAAAGAGCTAACGAACCACAAGAAGTTGAGGCTTTGTTGAGCTGGATTGAGTAGGTTTCCAAGAAAGTGTGATGTAGTGAGTATGGATTAATTGTATGACTTAGGTTATTTTGAAGTGTGGATGGTCTAGATACTCTAGTCCAGAGTTGTGTTAAACACAAAAATTTAGACACATTGTTCACATGACATATTAGACAAGCCTAAAAAATTTCCTTTTTTCAGATAAGTAACAATGATTTTCATTTGAAGAAACTTTGTGTATCAAGTACTCAAGCTGTATGTATAGAAGAAAAAAGCAGACACCTCTTGATGCACAAACTTTTTACATCTAGTAATGGAATATTATGTCATGTATTGAGTTATTGTCTTCTTTTCTACCCTTACATGGAACCTAGAGGCTTTGGTTCGTAGAAGGTATTCCATCTCTCTTTTGTCAAGTAGCTCATGTTAGTCATTGGCTCATTTTCCCATGTTCCTTTTACATGAGCAGACAAGGGAAAGTGGATAACCCCTTTGTTCCCATGTGATACAGACCACATCTTATTGAGGTCAATTCTCTATTGTGTGGTTTTGCCTTATTGTGCCCATTGTATATATCCTGTGTGCTTTGATTACTCTCTTTTTTTTTTTTTCACCATATATATACATGTTTTATTGCCTATTAAAAAAAAAAAAATACATCTTGTTGATGTGAATGACCACAAAAGAAGTTCTGCAGACCTTCCTCAGGCATCTTTCTTCCATATTCATGGTCATCTACTGGCATTCCTGTGAAATACTTGACAATTTTGACAATGATCATTGCAGCTGCTATTGACACTTTTTCGGGGAAGAATTGGGAAAACTGAAAAATCAGAGATGTTATGCCATTGACTATGTTGATGACCATTCTATCTTGTACTAGGCTGCAAACATTTTTTTCTTGTTATTTCATAAAACTTCATATATCAGGATGATGATGATTTATAATATTTGTATATCCTTGGAGATGGATGATGTATGATCTCTTCCAAGATGTATGCATCTTAGAATATCAAATCATGCCCTATCTGAAAATTACTAACTTCCTAGTCTTCCTTATCTAACCTTTGAAATTTACATTCTCTCTAGTAATGCCATTTGGTATTTTTATCATGTTCCATATCATTAGCTTAAGTTAATGTTGTTACAGGAAGATGAACATGACATGGAAGTTGATACTGCAACATCTGCAACTCAAACTCCTGCAAAACACCCCTTGCCAGAACTTGAGATTTACTGCTACTTGCTAGTTCTGATTTTTCTGATTGATCAGAAGAAGTACAAAGAGGTGAGATTGCATTGAGCAATCAAGGAATTCCCTCTTCACTGAATTGGTTACTTATTAATATGATATTTTTGTCTATCAGGCTAAAGCTTGTTCCGCAGCAAGCATCACACGGCTGAAGAATCTGAATCGGAGAACCATTGATGTTCTGGCATCCAGGCTTTATTCTTATTACTCTCTTAGCTATGAACTCACAGGTGATCTTGCTGAGATTCGAGGGTGAGTGATATGTTTGTCTAAATTCATCTTAAATCATATACAAAATCCGTTGGTTCAGCAAAAAATTGTGTATTTTGCATATTCCAGTGTGATGTGAATATATTGTCATACAGAAAATATAAATGAGGAACAAGATTAGATTGCATTATGGTTATACATTTTTTTGTCTAACCTAGACGCTTATTTACTCTTTGATTTGCAGTAACCTCCTTGCCTTGCATCGGATTGCAACATTGCGCCATGATGAGCTGGGTCAGGTCTGTTTTCTAGTTATGTGTGCAATTACTTTGTCATATTCTAGTGCCTTACTCTTGACATGTTGGTATGGTTCAGGAAACACTTCTAAACCTGCTTCTGCGTAATTACCTCCATTACAACTTGTATGATCAGGCTGAGAAACTGAGGTCAAAGGCACCTCGTTTTGAAGCTCATTCAAATCAGCAGGTAACCCCAACTTCTTTCAACTCAACAATAATTCTATCTTCTTAGGTGACAATGATTGTGAATATGGAATATGGTTCTTTTCTTGATGCGGATTTTTTTTCCTTTTTTTTTGGTTGGTGTGTGTGTGTTTGGGGTGGGGGGGGGGGGATGACGACTGCTATTGTTTAATGGTTGAGACAAGGTCTTAAATGTATACTACAAGCAGCAGGATGTGAAATTGTAAAACAAGAAGTCTTAACCTGTATTATACACTCACAAGAAGGGGAATGGATGAATAATAGTTTTGTTCATCAATTATAAAGGTTTTGGATTATCCAAGAGAGGGATAGTTTTGTGGCAAACTGCGTGCATTGCTTTAATTTGGGTTGTGTGGCGGGAAAGAAATACTAGGAATTTTTAGGATAAAGCTAGGAATTCAGAGAATCTATGGGATTCCATTCACTTTCTTGCTTCTCTTTGGGCTTTTTGTTCCATGGTTTTAAGGGCATTCCCCTTAATGTGTTACAACTAGATTGGCTAGCAGTGTGTAGCTCCAACGGGATGGTCTAGCCAAGAGAGATTGTTTCGTTGTTTTTACATTTTAGCTTCTTGTTTAGTTTTTCTTTGGTGGGAGGATTCCTCATCCTTCTTTTGTACTTCTTATTTCTATCAATATATTTCTTTGTTGTTTCTTATCAAAAAAAAAAAATAGTTTTGTTTTTTAACTTCGTCTGATTAAATAGTTTCAGCTGTGTTTTCCATTTTCATGGAATAGTTTTAAGTAAATGTCAATTTTAAATTTTAAGAGTATTTAAAGGCAAAAGGAACATAGAATTAAGTTACTCATAGAATCTAGTGTGGTATTTGACGTTGGTACTGCATCCCATCAAGAAATTTATATGTCAATTTTAAATTTTAAGAGTATTTAAAGGAAAGGAACATAGAATTAAGTTACTCATAGAATCTAGTGTGGTATTTGACGTTGGTACTGCATCCAGTCAAGAAATTTATAAATGCAGCAGGAGGGTGTTATCTTTGGATTGTTATGGAACCTATTTATTACCTTATTGGAGTGCATTATATGGCATAAATATGATTAATAAATGGCATGTACCTTTACTTTGCATAATTTGGGTGGTCTTTGAGGGCTGACTGAGGATCGCTAATTGGTGATGAATCATAACTAAGATCTATTGTGATTGGATAATTTGATTTATTTCAATTGTTCTATATCACTGTCATTATCAACATGATCATCTGATGGCATCATCACCACCCCCACCTCTTGTCTCAGCTTGCCACCATTTAGCTTAGCTGGAAGTGATGATCATTTTTCATTCTAGTCTGTCATTAATTTTTTTGATAAGTGAAGGGGTGAGTTTTATATAAATAACAAATGATATACACCAAGGTATATAGGACCTGTTAATGAACATCTAAAATGGTGGCCTCTTCTATAGCATTTTTACACTTTAGGTTGTTGGGAACATAATGTGGAGTTATGGTGTTTCTTATAACCAACTGAACTCTAGAAAGGATTGAGATCCAGGCTTTTTTTCTTTCCTTTGTTTTTTTTTTTTGTGGGGTTCCCCGCGGGGGGGGGGGGGGGGGGGGGGGTGGGGGGGGTGGTGGTGTTGCAAATATATGCTGAATGTTCTAATGATTGATTTCTTTGGCAGTTTTGTCGCTACCTCTTCTACCTAGGAAAGATTAGGACAATTCAGTTGGAGTACACAGATGCAAAAGAGTCCCTCCTGCAAGCTGCTCGGAAAGCCCCTGTTTCAGCCCTTGGTTTTCGAGTTCAATGCAACAAGTGGGCTGTGATAGTCCGCCTCCTGCTGGGCGAAATCCCTGAAAGGACTGTTTTTATGCAGAAGGGCATGGAGAAGGCTTTGAGGCCCTACTTTGAGCTTACAAATGTGAGTTTGGGATTATGAAACTTGAATATCAGCCCTCCATTTAGTTCACACAGTAAGAAAAGGGTTTAGAAACTAATGATTGAAAATGTCCTTCAATTAGAGTTTAGTAAGCTAATTTAATATGTGGCTGTAATTGTGCTATTAACTAGTAAAGACTATCTGGCAAACCCTTTATATTCCACTACTGAAAATTTAGGGGAAAAAGCACTTGCAGTCCTTATTAATGCAGGACTTGGTTAACCTGGAATTGCAGCTACTTAATCTTCTAATTCCTAGCATGCAATCAGGTGTTTGACTCCCACTAGGCCTAAAAAATGGTCTATTGAGGATCAAGTGGCTGGTTTTGCATACTGAACTCTTGCCACTGATTTTGAAGGAAACAATCTGTGTGGTTTTCAGGCTGTGCGAATTGGAGATCTGGAGCTCTTCAAGTCTGTTGCTGAGAAGTTCTCAACTACTTTCAGTTCAGATCGCACACACAATTTGATTGTTAGGCTGCGGCATAATGTCATAAGGACTGGGCTACGCAATATCAGTATCTCGTATTCTCGAATCTCACTGGCGGATGTTGCCCAGAAGCTGAGATTGGACTCTGCAAATCCTATTGCTGATGCTGAGAGCATTGTAGCCAAGGCAATACGAGATGGTGCAATTGACGCCACATTGGATCATGCAAATGGGTGGATGGTATCCAAGGAGACAGGGGACATCTACTCCACCAACGAACCTCAATTTGCATTTAACTCAAGAATTGCCTTTTGCCTTAACATGCACAACGATGCAGTGCGTGCCCTTCGGTTTCCCCCTAATTCCCACAAGGAGAAAGAAAGTGCTGAGAAGAGGAGAGAGAGACAACAGCAGGAGCAAGAGCTTGCAAAGCATATTGCTGAGGAGGACGACGATGAGTTCTAATGGAGTCCTTAAGGGCAATGCACTTTATGGTGGTGTAGCTTCCTTGGAAATTCCTTAACAAGGGTGGATGGCTATCACCTTTTTTAGCTGTTGCTTTCAACTTTGTGAGTTACATTGTTTTAGGCCTTTGTGCTAACTGTTTCTCTATTCTGAATTACATCCTGGGTTGTCATCTGGATTCAGATTTTCATTCCAAACCCAAACACACCCACCCATGCTTGATGATACATTATTTTTGGTACTGTTTCCGATTTGATTGGATTGATTGGAAGGAGACAATCTCAAACCTAAATGGGTGATCCATTAAATTGAACCATCATATCAAACTCATAACAATTATATAGGCATTGGCTATGCTTCTCTGTTTTGGAGCTGGTGTTTATATATGTTGCTAGGGCTCTTCTATGGTCGGAGAGTTTTCATACCATAAAGAAAAGTTTCATCAAATGAAAAATAGCCATGCGATCAAAATATTATCATTTTGTACAGTTACAATGGTCTCCATTGCTTTGTATTTTATTTTGGTTGTTCGTTCTCAAGTCCCATTTCTTTATATCTTTGTTCAACAGTTCAGGTTCATTCTTAAGTCCCGTTTCTTTATATCTTTGTTCAACAGTTCAGATTCAGGCATTCATATCATTATCTCAGATTAAACTTCAGTATAGGGCCAAATCATACCCTAGAATTTTCCTTGTTAATATTTTCTGTGCTTCAGAATCTGTTTACATTCCTTTGTAGCTTGAGATGCAATTAAATCAATTCAGTTAGGTAATCAGTTAATTGAATTCATGAGCAAGATGGATCTCTATGAGCTGAATGATTTTTCACTTGATCACACTGCCTAAATTCTTAATTCTGCATTCCCTTTGAAATAAAAGAACCATGTAATGTAGCAAAATGTTTTGCTGAAAGAAACCATCTCCAATAAGAAAGAAAACATGAATATTACAATCATTTATTTTAGCACTGACACATCTTAAAGATCAGAGTATTCTTTGAAAGGGGAGGCATGCGTTTCAAGCTCTGTTCAAATGTTCTCTTGAGGCTAGGATCGATGAGCAAAGGTAACAAATATGAAGGTGAGGATTCAAGAAGGTTGAATTCTAGAACACCAGCAGCAGCCATTCATCCAGCTGAACTCAAACCAAATGACTTGACAATGGTACTGACCCTTTCTGCAAAAGTTCTGGAGGTTATTTTTTTACCTGGAACGTGGAATGGATTTGAAACCGCATCCACGTATGCAGAGTGGAACCTCCTGAAGAACTATTGAGTAGTTTTGACCAAAACATATAAAAAAGGGAACAAGTTAGATATCATGTCTTAAAGTTGGTCCCAGAGACCAAATACAACGAAGAAATTGAAAGACACCAGCAAGAATGTTCATCGGCATTCAAAAACATTCAAGGAACTCATTTGAACATAAATCAGTAAATAAGATAGCAACTTCTTGACATCATTGTCCAAGTGAATAATGATCGTGTTAGATAAAGGAAAATCAATTGAAGAGAAGAGCCCAAGCTACTAAAAAGTTAATACAAGTTTGCCTCTTTGAATGGTCTTCATTTCTTGTCAAGAAAATAGTCAAGTACATACATCCATACAACTTCCCTCTAATGTATTCTAAAACAAAAGTCTCTGTTTATTTGAGGACTAAGAATGTTCTCAACTTATTATCTATGTTTCCAAATACTTTTTAAAAATAATTTTTATTTGTAGTACTTTATTTTCAATCATTTTTCATATTTATACAATTATTTTTTAACAAAATCCCTCTAAAACAGGTAAAAAGAACTAAAAACAAATAAAATATATTATCAAAAAACACCTTATTATCAAAATGAGTTGTCAAAAATCTATTTTCGGTCAAAAAGTTATCAAACGTGTTTTCAAGTTTTTGAGTTTGAAGAACAGTTTTTTATTTCTAAGAACAGAAAATTATTTTAAAAAATAGTGCCCCAACAAGCTCTTAATTTCCAGGGCCATCTGCGTTTTCTTTCACACTACAGTAAGATGAAAGGATCAGAAGTATAAGATATAGAGCTAAGAAGAAACCAAACTGAGGCACAAGGCAAAGGACTATTGGCTTTTTTATTTTGACAACCTTGCATCCTTCACATGCAATGCAGCTAATAGTGCCATAGACTCATAGATTGTTTCCATTTGTTTCTATATGGGTCACTTCCCAGACTGCTACTTTAATAAATTTAGGTACATGCAATCCATAGCTTAATATTCTTTTGCAGGCGATTTTTCCAAAGTATATGTTCGCCTTTGGGCACCTTTGAATGCCATGTCTACTATAGCACGCCTGTTCGCTAGGTGCTGTTACTATATTTGCTGGTTACCCATAAAAACAAAATAAAATTAAAATAAAAAATCCAAAGCATGGTGCTTTTCAATTATCTCAGTGGAAAATTTTTCATGCAAAATCAGGAGGAAGTTACTTTCATCTTGCCACATCCATTACAACCGAATCACTGATGAACAGACTAAAGGGATTTCAGAGGGGACCTATTTATACTATACTCTCTAAAAGTGATAATGTGAAAACATAGCTAGTCAGCACAGTAGTAAAACTTACATTTCTGACATCTGCATCCCTGACATCTAAATCTGTTGTAACCAAGATAAACTTCACCTTTGTATTAGTCAAATAACCATATCTGCAAGACAACGTGGGGCATGAGATCAATAGTATCTACATAATTATGACCCAAGAAACACCATTTTAATGTTAGTAGCAGAAAGAGTTTATGCTTGTCCGTGTCTGTGTTTGTAGAACACAGTCAACCAACAAAGTATAAACTTTAAAAGATACTTACACTTTGTAATTTTCGGTTGGATAAAGCAGACCAAGAAATGTTTCATTCAGGGTTGGTCCAGATTTTTTCGGATTGTTCACTGAACATATAAAATCAAATCAGATCTATGTATAAAATATAAAAGCCTATGCAATAGCAGTCAGAATTACAGAACAATACCGTAATAAGTTTAGACAAAAAAAAAAGAAAAAAGAAGGAAATATTAAAAGAACATATGTTATCAGATGCAGAAACTATAACAATTCTAAAAAAAATGTCTGAAAACAAGTATTAAGTAACCCTTAAACTCGTAACCAGTATGGAGGAAGAAAAAGAGCATATGGAAAAACTACCACTGTACTCCAAATGCTATTGTTTGTAAGCGCTAATCAAGAAAAGTAGACGGTGATCAGATTTATATAGGCAGCATATCTTACGTATGGTGATTGATTACTACTCAAAAAGTGTTATTTCATAGTTGTGATTAACTCTTTTAAACACTTTTGAGTAGTAGTTATCACATTTTAACCCAATTAACATATTAAGGACCCTTGCAATCAATTCTAATCAAATTGTGTTAAGTTTTGGTATTTTGATAGCTTTTTGATCACCAAAGCAATCAGAGATTGAGGAGAGTTCTTTGGAATCCATGGTAAAAGATGTCCGGACAAGATGGCGACGGAAGTCAATGATCCGGACAACATATCCGGATAGGATATGCTATCGTCCGGGTGTGATGTTCACAAGTGCCGTGTGCTTCTCCCTGAGGGAGTCCGGATAGGGGGAGCGCACCACATGTCCTCTTGGGGAATCCGGATGGAGTTGATCCGGATAGCCTTGCACGCTCCGTGTCATCCGGGAGAGGGGTCCGCTTGCGCAGCATAGCTCAATCCACCCGGGGAAGAATTCCGTGCGCCGACATTTTTACATCCAGATATCTCACAGCCGGATGGGAGAGGAGGACGTTTCAACTTCTCTGGTCAGACATATCCGGATCTTCTAATAACACTTACCCGCAGAGTTTTTCTCTCAATATACAGTGCAGCGGTGTTCTCCTGAAGCTTCCTGATATTTCCGACCGACATTTTAAGATATTTTGAGATATTTTGCTTTAGATATTTGATGTCTAAATCCCCAAATTCTCTTTGTAATCCACTTATCATAGGATTCTTTAGTCTTTAAGTAAGTACAAAGGGCGAATAACCTCATATATATAGTTTGTGATTTTCTTTACAAAGATATCAATCATGTAATTGACGGAAGAAAGAAATATATTTCAGAGAGCACTTGCTTTGTTTTTCCTTCATATAATTGTTTTTTCGTTAGTTTTCTTACTAGCCAAACAAGCTCTGAGGAAGTTTCCTCAGAGAATGAGTGGCTAGACTTTTAGTTCCTTGGAGTTAAGGTTGCCGGGAAAGGTTCCAAGTGCAAGAATTAGTAGCTTTGTGGTTTAAGTCATTAATGAAGAGAAAGTGTGATCCTTTAATGATTTCTATATTTTTAGTTAACTTAAAACACCTTCAAGTCACTTGAGCCAACACTTGGTAAGGCACGTAATCTCCATCCATGGAGATGTACTTGTTTATCTCTTGCGAGCTTTTGGGAAGTGACTTGGAGGTAAGATTTTCTAGAATAGCCAACACTTGGTAAGTTTTTGGACTCCAAGGAGACATCCATTAGTTATCTCTTGCGAGCTTGTGAAGGGAAATCCAAGGTTAAAGGTCACCTTGAATGGCAAATGCTAGGTGAGAGACATGAGTCATTGCAAGTTGCATCAATGAGAGGGAATTAGAGCTAGAATCCATTTAAAGGATACATCTGTACAACACCGGTTAGAGAATTGACTATATGTTAATTCTCTAATGCAAGGAAACGAACCAAATGACCGGAGCTTTGTTTTTGCATAAGGAACCTCCCCTGTGAACCTAAACCTCCAAGGAATGTTTTTCTTCATAAGTAATTTCCATTATTTTCTTTTTGGTTAGTTTAAGACCAAACCCTTTTCACTCAAACATCTTTATGTTTTCTTGTAAAGCTAACCTTGAAATGAAAAAGCACCAACTCAGCTTTGAATTGGTATCAGTTGTGAGTTGAAAACCATTCCCAATGAACGATCCTAGAGCCACTATGCTATATTAGCTAAAGCTATCCTAATGCATGGTGATATAGGTTATAAATTTTGTTGATCACTTCCTCAATCAGAGAGCACCAACTGGACATGAATCAGCTGAGACACCAATTGGGAACGAATCAGTGATTTATGAGGCATCAATTGATCCTAACACACAATGTTCCACATGAAACTCCAGTTTCCATGAAAAATTGCTCCTCCAAATACCATCAATACTATATTTTCATTATCCCTGGACATCAACTAAGTTCTCCTATCCCTTGATGACAATGGTGTAAACAAGTCGCTTATTAGGTGATTCAAGCTGGATCAGACCTAGCTTGAGCTCAACTCAAGTTCAGCTAGTCATGCTCAACCTTAGTTCACGCAGGTTTGACCAAGTCCTTATGCCAAACTGAGCCTGCCCATTCTCCAAGTAGACTTCAAAAAATTTAAATTTGAAGAACAGCCTTTGATGGGGTAGCCATAGCTATGGTCTTAAATAGACCCATCAGATCCATCAACCCCTTCAATATCTATCAGTATTGACATATATTTCCTGAACTTCTTCTGCAGAATTTCCTTGTTTTGCTACTAATTTCTCACCATTTCTAGTTCCACATTGATTAACTTAATCGAAATCTATGTGCTTTGAGAACTTTCCACACGATGATGAGTACTGATACTTTCACCATGAATCACAGCTTTGTTAGGCAAGAAAATAACTTACTCAAAGCACGGTTAGCTAAAACTAGTAAAATCGAACTGATCCAATTTTTTCGTTGTACTTAGGAGTCACTACCCACTTCAATATGAATCGAAATTCCTGGAAAATTCGGAACGCCCAGACACCACAATTAAAATTCCCACTTTTCATTTCCACTTCCATTTCCAATTCCAATTCAACTCCCACAATTTCCCAAATATCCACCTGGCCCTAACCCTAAATTCTCAACTGAAACACCCCCGAATTATTATTATTTATAAAAAAAAAAAAAAAAAGAACTTGCATCAAAATTTCAGATTTCACCAGAAACCAAATCATCCCAAGTCACGAAACCTATAATTCAACTAGGAAACCAAAGATAGCTACAAAAACGGAGATCAAACGAGAGGGAGACTAAGAATGAGGGGGCGTTTGCGGATTGAGAAAATGAGGGGAAAAGGAAAAAGAAGAGGAACCTCGCTCGTCAACGACGTCCAAGGAGCAGTGGACGATGTGGTGAAGCTTGAGGGCATCATCGGCCTCGGTGAAGCTCTGGATGTAGAGAGGGTTGTTCTGGTGTCCGACCACCGCGACGCACACGATCATCTTCTCTCTCCACGGAGCTGTAACAGGGCCTCACGGCCTAAGGTTTTGAAAGCTTTGTATTGGGCTTGGGCTTGAATCCGATCATTGGGCTTTGTCGAAGACTGAAAACCCCACAGGCCCTTTCTCCTTTTCTGATACTTATTTGGACAGTTAACAAAAAGTTTTGAGAGTGTAGGGCTAAATTGGACTCGATACATTATACTAAAAGGCTGGTGTGACATTGTTTTTAGGAAATGTTTTTAATATTTTTAATATTTAAATTTTTTTATCATTCAAGTGTTTAAAATATTAAAAACATTTTTTAGAACCACTATCAAATGCACTCTAAAACTCCTATAAAATAATACTTTTTATGAATGAGTGAAATTATTATTTTTACGGAATAATTAATTTATCGATAAGTGAATATTTATTAATTTTAAAAAAGTATTATATTTATATATTTATAATTTATAAATCCGAAAACAATAGATGTGGTCAAAAGTTAATACATGGTGAAAGATTAAAAAAAACTAGATAATTACTAATAGATGTGATGTTAAAAGTTAATAATTTAAGATAAAAATGTTTTAAAGATGTAATGGTTTTGAGGAAAATTTGAATTGAGAAAAAAAAAGTTATAAAAAATTTATGAATTTTTGTTTCCTATTTTTTATGTACTTTTATAATTATTAATTTATATTTAGTTAGACATTTAAGGATTTTTAAATAAAATATTATTTTATGCATTTAACTGAGGTTATTAATTTAGTATATTAACTTGATTTTGGATCATAAGATTTTATAATTCAAACGAGGTTATTAATTTATCGATAAATTACAAAATGACTTATTTATTATCGTAAATGATTAATAAGAGAGGGAAGAAAGATATTGAAAATCTAAATTGCGGGATTTGCTTGTATCTTATTTGTATAATGCAGTGATTATGACCATTCAATAGACATTTTAACATGGTTTTACATTTAAATAAATGAATAAAATATGTATTTTTTTTTTATAAAAAAAAGAAGAAGATATTTTTGGTTTTGGTACATCATCGATTCAATACATACTGAAGAACGAGACCAATCATGTTGTGTCACGTATAAATTTTAGGTTATATGACTTTGTAGTTTGGTCGCATATATTAGTATGGACATAAATTTCATTATATTTACCTAAAAAATTCCTTTATCCCTTGGAACATAAGGCTACCTTTTTGCTCCCCGTAAACTACCACTGTCCTATGCCCTAAGAAAGCATCCCATTTCTTTGCTTTGCTTCAACTAAAGTCTTGTTCAAAATGATTTCAATTCAATTTTCAAAAAAAATTCTAAACCTAGTCATCACATCGGACGGTTCTGATCCGCCATCAAACCATCAAATGTCATTTTAAGAAAAAACACTCCAACAGTTCAACCATCCGAAATTACCATCCCGCCCCTCCTCTCTGTTTTTTTTTTCCTTTTATTTTTTTTCCTTATACAATCAGTATTAAACCAACAGCCCAAAGCCGTTCAGGAGACAGCTCTCTCGCTTCATCTTTTTCCTCCTCTTTTCGAATCGCTGGTTTTCAAGGTACGATCTTTCTGAAATCCTGCAATTACAGCTGCTTCGATTCTCAAACCCTTTCTTTATTTTTGGATTTTTTTGTTTTTTTGTTTTTTTTTTTCTCATTTTCTTTTGGTTGTTTTGTGATCTCTGGCACTCGTATTAATGCCCGATTCCAGCTCGTTTGTATCGATGGAATCAAATGATTGGTTTGTTTTTTAATCTTGAGCTGCTGCAGGGGTTTTTGTTGCTGTCTTTTCAATTTTTGCTCGTTTCTTATGATCGGTTGTAAGTTTGATTTATTGATTTAATTTGGGTTTGGGATTCTGTGATTGAAGAATTTGTTGTCTAGATGATTGTGTGGTGAGAAATATTTTTGGTGATTTTAGAAAAAGTCGACGGGAATGTGTTTTTTTTTTTTTGGGTGGAAACAGCTCGAATATCAGTTGGGCTGCCAGAAATAGTGTGTACAGAGGAACTAGTTGTTTGATTTTGGAGAAAGAATTATGGAAAATTTTTAAAAGAAGTCTGGGGTTTTGTGCAAGAAAACTTATGAGACTATTTGGTGATAAGGTTATCGAGAGGGCACACCCATTGAGTTGCTGCGAGCTCCTGGTTTGAGACTAGGATGCCATTTAGGGAATGAATCTTGGGAGGGCTTAAATCTCTATATGCGGATGTTATAAACGTGCTGTTTGATTGTGGTAGCCTGTGGAAAAATATAGTATTTTATGTAAGAAAAATTTGAGGAGTGTGTGTAGTAAGCAAATAAGCTCAATCAATGTATGTGATTTGAGTAAGGTTGATATCCACTTCCTGTTTGATATATATGATAATACATGTTAATTGTTTATTTAATTTTATTTGAACTTGTTCATTTCTGTACATGGTTTCAGCTAGGAATCAATCAACAAGATGTTGTTTCCTAAGTTGATGAACCTAGTACTAGTGTTATGATAATACATCTTAATTGTTTTGAACTTGTTCATTTCTGTACATGGTTTCAGCTAGGAATCAATCAACAAGATGTTGTTTCCTAAGTTGATGAACCTAGTACTAGTGTTATGATAATACATCTTAATTGTTTTGAACTTGTTCATTTCTGTACATGGTTTCAGATGAGAATCAATCAACAAGATGGTGTTTCCCAAGTTGATGAACCTAGCACTAGTGTGCATGATAACACTACTTTGGACCAAGGTGATGCGACAGTAAATGGTATTCTTTCTGATTCAAATGCCATTTATGAGAGCAACGAAGCCACCAAAATGCCAGATGTTGCCAAGGAGACTCTTAATATCCCTTGCATTTATAGACAAGACGTTGTTAGGAGCAACGAAGTTGGCATGATAGGAATTGTGTCTGAAGTTGCTGGTGACTCGGATTCGGATAGCAGCATTACTGATGATGAAGAAGAAGAAGATGATGACAACGATGAAGATGAAACTGGTGGAAATGAAGAAGGTGACAACCATGGCAATACCAATGCGAGTAGTGATGGGAATAGAAGTGGTGGTAACTATAAGAGCAGTCCTCTCCCAGATGATCAGGTTCGAGTACTTTGGATGGATGACTCTGAGACAACCGAAAATCTTAATGATGTGACTGTAATTGATAGGGGATTCATGCATGGGGATTATGTTGCTTCTGCTTCAGACCCTACTGGACAAGTAGGTGTTGTGGTGGATGTCAATATCTCCATTGATTTGTTACCCATTGATGGAACTATTATAGAACAAGTCTCATCCAGAGACCTGAAACGTGTAAGGGATTTTGCTGTGGGTGATTATGTAGTTCTTGGGCCCTGGCTGGGTAGAATTGATGATGTGTTGGATAATGTGACTGTGTCATTTGATGATGGTTCCGTGTGTAAAGTTATGAAGGCTGACCCACTGCGTCTTAAACCAGTTACAAAGAATATTCTTGAAGATGGACATTTTCCATACTACCCTGGTCAGCGGGTAAGAGCACGTTCTTCATCAGTTTTCAAGAATTCTAGGTGGCTATCTGGATTGTGGAAAGCTAACCGGTTGGAAGGTACCGTTACTAAAGTTACAGTTGGGTCAGTGTTTATATATTGGATAGCATCTGCTGGCTATGGGCCTGATTCTTCTACCACCCCAGCTGAAGAGCAGAATCCAAAGAATTTAAAACTGCTGTCTTGTTTTGCACATGCAAATTGGCAAGTGGGTGACTGGTGTCTTCTTCCATCATTAGCACTATCATCCTCCATCACCCAGGACAAGGGCCAATCTGAATTAGAACCTCATGATTCTGTCCAAGGAGAATTAGATTCTAGTAAATCAAGAAGCAGGTGTGATCAGGAAGAGGTCTTGCTAGAGGAAGCACATGGTACTGGTGAATCAATGGATCTTGATGCAGTGTCTGCAGTGGATGTAAATAACAGAAATATTGAAGGCAACGCTTCATCACAATCTAGTCCTTGTAGTAGTTCAGTATCCGTTTCAAAGGAACCTGTCCATGAAACTTGGCTTCTTCATCGAAAAAAGATCCGTAAACTTGTTGTTAGGAGAGATAAGAAGACTCGGAAAAAGGAGGACAATTATGAAAAAGCACTTTTGATTGTGAATACAAGGACTAGAGTTGATGTTTCATGGCAAGATGGAACAACAGCACGTGGACTGCCATCAACTACTTTGATTCCAATTGATAGTCCTGGTGATCATGAATTTGTTTCTGAACAGTATGTGGTGGAGAAGGCCTCTGATGAGAGTGATGATGCTTCTGAAGTTAGGCGTGTTGGTGTTGTGAAAAGTGTTAATGCAAAGGAGCGAACAGCTTGTGTGAGGTGGTTAAAGCCAGTTGTCAGGGCCGAAGATCCTCGAGAGTTTGATAGGGAGGAAGTTGTAAGCGTCTATGAGCTTGAGGGGCATCTGGACTATGATTATTGTTATGGGGACGTAGTTGTTCGGTTGTCCCCAGTTTCTGTCTCTGCCCATACGGGTACTGCTGTAGAGGAGGAACCAAAGCAGCAAAGTGGTTCAAATGAGGTTAAACAAGATCTGAACAATAACTCTGGATGTAAGAAAGTGGAGGATGAATCTGCAGATGGAGCTTGTATGGACTTCTCAGATCTCTCTTGGGTTGGGAATATAACTGGTCTTAAAAATGGCGATATTGAAGTTACATGGGCTGATGGGATGGTTTCAACGGTATATTCATATTTTTAGATACTAATCTCTCTTCCTAATTGGCATTATTTCATGATAAATATTATCTTGATTCTAAAACTTTGCATGATTAGCTACTTGGTGTTTGTGTACTTATAGCACTAGAACTTACCAGTCACCTTTGCTTCCCCCTTCTATGAGCTTGGTGATTTCAAGAATTTAGGAACTGTGGACTGTGACTCGAATTTTAATTAACATTTCAATCAGGGATTGAAGATCTCTAGCTGCTTAAAGCAATCAAATTTGTGCAGTGGGAGATGAATGATGTGACTTTAAACCCCAAGGATATTTGTAGAAGCCTGATGATGGTATCCAATGCATACCCTAATGGTCTTGGTACATTAAGGGAAGAAAAACCAAAATTTGGAACCTCATGACCACCTGGGGTTGAAATTGTAGTTGTGAGATTTCAAAATTTATTTTCTTTGACTTTTCTTAGCCATCCAGAGTGCATAAAAAGATTTCATGATACATTTACTTGTGTAATAATAACTATATCTTTTTTTCCGGTGGTTTGGCACTAGGTCGGACCTCAAGCAGTTTATGTTGTTGGTCGAGATGATGATGATGAGTCAATTGCTGGTGGGAGTGAAGTTAGTGATGATGCTGCTAGTTGGGAAACTGTAAATGATGATGAAATGGATGCCCTTGAGAATGCTAAAGAGGTTAGTTTCTTTTGGAACCGTTGGGTGTCATTGATTTAATGATTGATTTTAAAATAGGTTAGCTGTCAGTGTACCAGAGACTATATATTTGATGCACATGCAGGGAGGAAACATGTTATCTAATGTGCCCTCACCAGCTCTCGTAGATTAGGATTCGCAAGAAAGAGTTGGGCAAATTTTACTTTTGTGGCTTGTCTCCTCATTTGGATATCAAATGAGCCTAAAACATGGTACTGGAGGTCTTATACACATTGCCTGATTGACATTTATTTACTTTAGAAGTTTGAGAGCATTATATCAGAGGATTGGAATCTTCATGTTGGAAGATGTCTTGCCTTGTGTTATCTAAATGATGTGACAATCAAATGGTTGGGCAACCCCCTGGATGCACACCACATGATTGAATTGCTTTCCTTTAGAGACTGTCCTTATTTGCCTGTTTGTACGTTACGTTTATTCAGTTCTTCCAATGATTCTTTCTTTTGTTAAATGAATAATGCAAATTGATTTTGTTTCAGGAAATTGGGCTGCCAAATACTGCTGACACTGATCCTGAGACTGAAGAGCACACAACTGTTGAAGATAACAATCCTGGGAGAAATGGGGCATTATCTCTTCCATTAGCTGCCCTGGGGTTTGTTACCAGACTGGCTACTGGCATATTCTCACGGGGAAGGAAACATGTAGAACCACCTTCTTCGGATTCTGAAGGTGAAAATGAACTCCAATCACAAGGAGCAATTAAGCCTTCTCAGATAAAGGTTTCGCATGATGAGACTAACTCTCCAAATAATGTCATTGACAATTTTGGTCTGCAAACTACTCATGAAAAAGAAGAGGAGCATGTTGGGGTTGAGGTTACTGATTCTTTGGATATGGCTGAGGCCTTAGTGAATCTAAGGGCCAACGACCCAGATGCTCTAGCATGCCATGAGTATGAATCGTGCAGTTTCAAACGCTTTGATATTGCTAAAGATCCTTTGGACCATTATTTTATTGGTGCAAGTGGGCAGGTGAATGTTATTTTCCTCCTTATGTTAGAATATAAAGAATAAGAATAATTCCCTCCTTGATTGATTGTTTCAGTGTTGTATGGTTTATGTCATCGTTTCAAATGGTTATCCTTCTACTCATGCAAGCTTATAATACATAATGAGCCAGTGGGGTTTTCATTTTGATAATTGTATGACTTTCATATTGCAGGGCATTTTTTCAGTATACTGTTTAGAATATTCATTAAATATTTATGCAATTTGTATCATATTGGATGTTGCTCGAATAATTAGGAAGGTGAAGCTCAGGGACAGAGAGTTATAAATAAGATTCTTGTTTGATATTTTATCTGTATTTCTTCTTAATTGTTCCAGTTTTCTATATATTTTTTTCTTTATTGCATTGAGAAATTTATTAAATTTTTATTCTTGGTTTTTCAAGTTCATTGTTATGTCCTTGCTCTGTTGACTGTCTTTGCTATTTATTTTGCATATTTGTATATTCAGCCTTTTAGATGTTCCCTTATTACCTTATAGCACGTTGAATCAATTATGAATTATTGAACCCCAACACGTTAATTGTATTTACAGAATAGCAATGGGAGGAAGTGGCTCAAGAAGGTTCAGCAAGATTGGAGCATCCTTCAGAATAACCTGCCTGGTATGCAATGCATTAGTATCTTGAATATTTGTAAGACATTCTAGGATTCTGAAAAAAAAAATTAATATTAGCAACATTTCATAACACATGAAGGATTCTTTGCAGATGGGATCTATGTGCGAGTGTATGAAGATCGAATGGATCTCCTAAGGGCTGTGATAGCCGGGGCATATGGAACTCCTTACCAAGATGGTCTCTTCTTCTTTGATTTTCACCTTCCACCAGAGTACCCTGATGTTCCACCGGTAAGAACCAATTGTGTTGTTTGATTGTTTGGCTCGCAGAGCAGAAGCAAAAGCTAAAGCTCTGCCATTGTTTAAAGAGTTCTACATAAATTGCTTGGAATTTTTTGAAAAAAAAAAAAATTATTCTTTCCATTTGTCTTGTGACTGTTTCTGTGATGTTGCAGTCAGCATACTATCATTCTGGTGGGTGGCGGATAAACCCAAATCTGTACGAGGAAGGCAAGGTGTGTCTTAGCCTTTTAAACACCTGGACTGGCAGAGGAAATGAAGTATGGGATCCAGTGTCCTCAAGCATCCTTCAAGTCCTAGTTTCACTCCAGGGATTGGTGCTAAACTCGAAGCCATATTTTAATGAAGCCGGCTATGACAAGCAAATAGGGACTGCTGAAGGAGAGAAAAATTCATTGTCCTACAATGAGAACACTTTCTTGCTAAATTGCAAAACTATGATGTATCTCATGCGGAAACCCCCCAAGGTAATATATTAGATTCTTATTGTTTCTGATTCTCATTCTGTTTCATATTTTTACTGTTTCCAGTGATCATTATATTACTTGTAGGTGGCCTTTCTTTCACGGTGCCTGAAGCATAGAGGCTTTTTGGCAAAAAAATAGCTGCTGCGTCATTATAGACCTCAACTGCCAAAACTATGTTACCTATAAAGTTGTACCTTGCCTTTGAGACTTTTAGCTATCTATTGTATTGCTCATAATTAGGTCAAACAGTATTGTTGCTAACAAACCCGCTCAGGTGGTTTTGGCATGAAGTCGAGAAGCACTGAATGATTTCTAAAAAAAATTCAGCCTCCTTTTAAATTTTGAAGGACTAGGACTAACCTTACATAAAAATCTAATATACTACATGGATTTTCCAAAATATTACCTCCAGATTCAGCCCAGGCACAAAATGGCTGCTTTATGCTCACCTTGTGCATCACTTTTCTTGCCAGTATGTATTTGGCAAGCTGCCATCTTGTTTTATTAAACTGAATGAGGGTACATTGCCAAATACAAAGGCTTTATGTTCGATTGTCTTGCCAAATGCTTGGTTCTTTAGATTTTCCCTTCGTCTTGTTTTCTTGTTCTTTATGGGATGTTGTGATTGCAAACCAAGGTGACCATTAGTTTTGAAATAATTTTGATTTTTATCTGTTGCTTAGAAATTTTACAAATTATCAAAATCTAAAAATAGTTTTTCTGAGTTGTTATTTCCATATGTTTCCTAAAAGTGGATGTTGCTGCTTCTATGACATAAGACAAGTTTTTGATCAACTCCTACCATGACCAGGACTTCGAAGAGCTTGTCAAAGACCATTTCAAGAGGCAGGGCTATTACATTCTCAAGGCCTGTGATGCATACATGAAAGGCTACTTAATTGGCTCTCTCTCAAAGGATGCCTCTACAAGTGATAGAAGCAATACAAATTCTACATCGGTTGGTTTCAAATTGATGTTAACTAAGATTGCACCGAGGCTCTTCTTGGCACTAAATGAAGTTGGAGCTGATTGTCAAGAATTCAAGCATCTGCAACAGTCATAGCAGAGGTACATCCCAACATCTCCACCAGGGAAAGAGGTTACTTCAACATTCTTTCAGGTTCCTCTATAATGTAAAGACTTAGATGCTTTAGAAATGTTTCATCTTATATAACTTGGAAAAGTTCTGCCGTTTGAAAAGCTTATCAACTTTGAGCAGCCTTTGCATTTTCAAGAAAAACTGCAGGTGAAAAGTACATCTGCTAAACTAGTTGTCTTGACACATTTAGAGTTCTTATGTTCTCTTTTTTCCTTCTGGGATTGAGAAGGCAGTCGGGTTTTGAATTGACTGTTCACTTTGATCTTCCATTCAAAATTTGATGAATTGATTCATTAATTGGAGAAAGAATACTTACAAATTCTTTCACATTCACATTGTATTTTACTATTTTCATCAAACCTTATTGTGAGAAATAGCATTCCTAAACAATATATACTTTGATTGAGATGTCTCTGCTTGTATCCTTTTAGCAATTCATTACACTCTCAAAGAGTGAGATCTTGATGATTATCGTGTGATATAAAGTGCATTTTTATTTGCTGTAAACCCGAAAAGATGATCAATCTTTTACCTGAAAAAAAGTGTATTATCCTGCTAATGCATTCTTTAAGCAGAAATTTCACACAAAACCTGTTAAAACCCCTCCAAGTTGATTTAAATTTCAAGTGCTTGGGATGCATTGGAATGGTAAGCAGTCCATTGTGGCTGAGAGGATATCTTTTGTTTCATAAGCTTGTATTGAAACTCCTCTTTTTGGGCAGTGTCCAACCCATTATTTAGGTTGGCAAGTAAGGTTTGAATGCATTCGGGTCGGGTCGGGCTTGGGTTAGAAAAATACCAATCCGAAAATATTAGGGTTATTGTGCATTGAAGGTCTTGCACATTATTATTTATTTTTAATTATATATATATATATATATATATATATAAGATGGATCAGGTATCCTATCCCAAATAAAAAAGACCTCCTTCAAAGATTAGTGAAGTCCAAAGTTTTCTCTAAGTTTGACATGAAATCAGAATTCTCTTGAAAAGCTTTTGCAGCAATCTCTCTGGGGTTTTCAGAGAAAAATTCTCTTTTAATAACCAAAAGAGATTGATTTAAATCATTTTGCCAATATCTTGATTTTGTTGAAAGAGGTGTAGGGTTGACAGCCACCACAATTTGCTTATTTGAAAAAGAGGAGTTTGATGCTAATTCCTTTTGAGAGGGATTAGCCTTAGTGACTTGCTTGAAGGTCTGGGACCTAAAACATCATTGAGGGGCTTATAGTTGATGACCAGTCTAGGTGTTCCTCTTTCAAGTTCAGCTTGTTTCTGAACATAAAAGGTAGAACAACTCCAAGGGGACTTAGACTTCCTTATCAACTTCTTATCAATGAGATCCTGGATTTCTTTTTCACAATAGCTCAACAAATCCTTGTTCATTTGGATTGGTCTTGCTTTAGTGGGAATATTTTTCTCACTAAAATCAGGCTCATAAGGTAATTCTACCTCATGCTGCTTCCTGTGCCAAAATGCATGAGGAATGTTAGAACACACTTCTCTAATAATTTTATTCTTAAAATTTTCTATGGTATCTTGAGTTTTCTTAACCTTCAATTGATCTTCTGTTCTAACCAGAGCAATCTCTTGCTTTAAGAGATTAATATGATTTTGCTTAGCCTTAATCACCTGATCTTTTATGGTGTTTATACTTCTTTCTCCAGGTGGATTGGCAAATTCAAACAGAATATCCTTATCTAAAAGCTTAGTTCTTATACCTTGATCATCTACCCACATGGGAAAGATGGAGCTTAAGAAAGGGGCTCCAAGGAGAGCTTTCTCCTTGAGATCTTTAACAAGAATGAAAGTTTGCTTAATGCAAATGCCTTGGTTACAAATATGGGCATTCGATAGCTTGTACTTGATAATAAGCTTTTTACCATTAGCACCAAAAAGGGTTTGCCTGGTTTTCTCATATAGTTGGGTAGGTACAAGACCTTTTTGTAGACAATTCAAAGCTGCACCTGAATCAATTAAAGCAATAATATCAAGGATAAATTTATTCTTAATTACTATAGTAAGGGAGACTTCCCACCTTTGGAAGATAACTTTACTAATAGTATTTAAGTATGCATTTATCTTATCATTATTGTCTTGTGAAGATTCAAGAACTTCTTCAAAGTCTTCCTTTTTAGGATTATTGTGGTAAAAACCTACCCTATTGATATAATCATGAGGGATAGGATAGGGAATTCTCAGCTTGTAGGTTGTCTTAGGTTCTTAATATCCTTCTTATACTGCCCTATTTCTTCTTGAAGATCTTTAATAGTCAGAGTATTAAGGATTTTCTCTTGTTTATCACTATGATCCTTAAAAGGGTTTTGGATAGAAGGTTCTCTGGTTAACCTAATTAGTCCATTATCCTTTGCTTTTGGACTAATATTCCTTTTAACCAAAAGGATTCTCCTATGGGAAGGCAGAGGTGTTTCAGGGATAGCAAAAGTTTGAGGTGTTTCAGGGATAACAAGATTATCTTTAACCTTTTGGCTTATTCTATCAATGAAAGCTTGATCAATTTGAGGATTTTCCTGGAATTTCTTAGATAATTCAAAAGGCTTAAACAAATGCTTGGTTTGATAATACTCTTGTTGGCAGGTCATCATGAAGAAAATGCTTAGGGTAGATAGTAATCCTTACGATGCTCTTCAAGAATCTTTTCATCACTAGTAAAAGACTTGGTTAGAAGAGGGTCCAATCTCTTGCCACAGAAAATCTGATGACAAGAATTTGCAACAATGAGATAACCCATATTTCTTGGAAAAGCCTCAAAATCCCTGCTAATAATTCTGGCTCTCCAATGTTTGATTTGCTTAATAATGGGTTCAGCACAGATATCAGAAAATAGCAGAGGGTAAGACAGTTGAGTAGGTCTTCTATTCTGATAGTGAAGAGAAACAATGTGCTGGGCTGGAACAAGCTTGCCACTAGAAACCCACTCTGGAGCTTTGCTGATGATGATGGCGTCCGCGAATTTCTTGTTCATTTTAGATAAATAACCAAAGAAATTTAAAAAGAGAAGGAACCCTCCCATTGTAAGATATTTCTCCTTATGTAAAATTGTTTTCACATCTGAGAAAACAATTAAATATATACCTTTTAAGTATAATTAACTGATTGCATTATTTTATATATATATATATATATATATATATATATATATATATATTATTTTATTAAAATTAAAAAAAAAAAGAGCTCTAACCATTCTTAATTTTTTAATTATGTTAAGTTTATAAGTTCATCATTTTTCCTTAGTTGCAGAAACATATTTGATGGTTAAAGTTTGAGTTTATAAATAATAATTTGTGTTAAAGTAGTAAGTAATAATTTATTTAATGATGTTGAGGCATTTAGGTTTGAATCTCTAATTTCATAGTATGACACATATTTTATGAGTTTTAAAATAATTGTTTTGTTTGATAACTTGTACGAACCGCAATAACTTGAATTGCCCACAACATTGGCTTGGGTTACAAATTCCCAACCCGACATCAGGTTAGATTTGATGATGGGTTTGGCGTGGATTAACCTTCTAGTCCACTCACCCCATCCAAATCACTCCAAATTGAGCCTTGATCTGCATGGCACTAATGGCTCCATGAGTAGTAGTATAATATATATATTTTTTTCATATGAATGTTATTGATATCATTAATGTTTATGGTCATAATTAAGACAAAGGTCCATTTTTTGGTATTGAATGTTTTCCTCCCATCTTCCTCCCATCTTATTTGAGAATCAAACAATCCTATTTAGATATGAGCACAAGGTAACATTATGACTAGATGTCATTCTGGTCCTTATCCGAGTTTTATGGATAATTGAAAATGGTGTTCCTTGTTTATCCTTTATTTTGTTTTAAATTATTGGGTCTAAACATTATTTTGATGATCCTTAATCCTTTCAAAATGGGAGCAACAAACCTTTCTTCTTTTTTTTATCAAAGAATCATACAAACATATAGAAAGAATTGAGGGGAGTTGGTCACCTAGATCATTGAGGGAAATATATAGGCTATGTTTGATTCCCGAAAATTTTGAGGGAAAATGTAATGGAAAGAAAATATAAAGGAAAAATAGAAAGAAAATAAAAAGTAAAGGAAAATAAAAAGTCAATAAATTATTTTTACTTGTTGTTTCTAACTTATTTTATTTATTTTACTTAATTTTAATTATATTTTATTTTATTTGATATTTTTTATAGGACAACCAAACATAAAAAAATCATTTTCCTTTATATATATTTTTTCTTTAATATTTTCTAGAAACTAAACATAACCATAGAGATGGGCAATGGAAGACTATTAGGAATGTGTGGGAAGAGTTTAATAAAAAGGTTAGGTTGAGGGTGGAAAATGGTAGGAGGGTGAAAGTTTAAAAGGATAGGTGGTGTAGCGATGATTCCTTGGAAGAGGCCTTTCCTAAGTTGTTTTCTATTGTCTTTGTCAAAGATGACTAGGTAAACCAATTGTGAAAGCAAAATGGGGATGAAGGTTGTTGGAATCTCTTGTTCACAAGAAAAAAAAATAATGATTCAAAATTAGAGAGGTAGAGGTTTTTTTCAGAAGGTTGCAAAAGCAAACGATTATAAGAGGTGTAGAAGACATCATGGTTTGAAGGGTATCCAAGAGTGGCAAATTTATGGTTAAATGCAAATACTCCTAATTAAGAAATTGTAGAATGGAGGCCTTTCATCGAACATTGTGTGGAACCCTTTGGTCTCGATGAAGGTTGGATTTTTTGCTTGGAGTTTCATAAGGGTTTGGAGATTGTTGAGTATATCTTATTTGTGTAAATGAGAGGGCAAAATGGTAGAACATATCCACTATCTTTGTTCTAAAGCAATCATGCTATGCCAGACTAATTTTTGTTTTGTTTAGCATTTAATGGTGATACTCTATGCATTCAATGGGTATTAACCCTGGCATGGAGTAAGGAAGAAGAGAAAAAAAGAAGGTAGAAACAACTATTTTGTGTTTATTTTGAACTTTATGGAAGAAGAAAAGTAAAGAGAGTTTTTTTTTCTTATCAAAAGAAATAGGAAAGCTTTTAAAACACCCAAAAGGTTGATCAAGCAATTAAACAATCTTTTATGTGCACGTTCTTGGAAAGAGGTTAAAGTGATAGCTCATTGTCGATATTTGATTTTATGGTGTGATTGAATTGTAAGTAAGACGAGGAAATTGTATTTTTATGTTTCCTTTTGTCTTTTTTTCCTTGGTGTCTTGTATATTGACATTACATATTGGATAAAAAAAAAAAAAAAAAAAAAGGAGAAAGAAAAGAAAAAGGACTAGACAAGAAAATGTGTTCAAAGATATGAAAAACATGACTAAGAATATGAACCATGTGATCAGAATACAGAATCTCACTAACCACTCATATTCTATATCAAAATCCAATAACTGAATTAAAACTTTAGTATGGACCTCTTTGAAGTCATAAAATTTTCCTTGAGATAAATGATAAAAAAATGTTGGTAGGTTGTGAGCAAATTTGACAGCTACAAGGCTTAGGGTTTCAGGTTTCAGAAAACCTGTAGGACAGATCTGAATGTAAATGAAACTAGAATGAATAAGAAGACTACAGGAAAAACCCTATGAGAAAAACAATTCTCCTTTCAGAATTTCATGGAATGGTTCCATATTTTTGCTTTGTCTCCAACATGGCATGAAAAACAAAATGGAATTCTACTTGCAATCTTGATGGGGACTAGATTTTTGGTCAAAAGAGTTTGAGAAAGGCATTTTTTACATGAAGATCTTTCTCTTGATATAAAAGTGTTGGAAACCCCAAATTACTCCATTCCCTAGCCCCAGATCATGTAGGGTGCATGCATACTATTCTTAAGCTCTCTAGATCTAACACACAGCGGGAACATGAAATTCAAAAACAATAAGTAGATCTAGAGATTTTGAGTCATAACTGTAATCTTGATATTCCCATATCAAATCCAATCTAAAGAAGAAAGTTTATAGGTGACGTAAATCTCATAAACCCAACGATCTTCCACCTAATCACTCATTTCATGGATCTTGGCATAAGAGAAACATAATCTTCTCTCTCTCTATAGAGGGATGGCTAGGGTTTGCTCTCTAAAGTCTGCAAAACAGGATGCAAAAGTAAAGCTCTAAACCTCTAAAGGGGTTTATATAGGTTTTTCTAAGCTTAAATGACTTGAAAATTTGGGTTTAGATCACCTAATCTAACCCACTTGGAATCTAATTAATTAATTCTATTAGGTTCCAATTAATTAATTAGTCAAATCTAAAAAGATCATTTATAAGATCTAGTGCAACCTTGCATTTATTTGAGGGTATTTTGGGTTTGTAATTCATAAATGTGTCACCATGAATCAAAAGCTCAAATGGGTATTCATAGGAAAATACTTAACTCCCTCAAAATCCAATTCTGAAATTGACTCAACATTCCATTAAAAATAATCAATTATACTCCAATATCTTGTGATATTACGAGGCAAGACTCAAGTTCATGACTTATTATCCATTGCATACAGACTTATCATGAACCAATGTTCGCAAATCTAACGAGGTGTATGCTATCAACCTCTCAAGATTACCCCTAAAGGCAATCCCAAATAACAAGAAGGAAGCCCACCCACTTTACAACCCAACTGCAAGGCCAATCCCTCTATATCATGCACCCTTCCCACCGAGATCAGCTCACTTTTCTCTAAGTTGATCTTCAACCCTGAACACGCCTCAAACCACATGAGAAGCCAACTTAGATAAGTCATTTGATCTAAAGACTCATCACAAAAAACCAACGTGTTATCCGCGAATAACAAATGCGAGATTTGAAACCCCTCACCACTCCTTCCTCTCACCCTCCATCCTAACATACTCTAACGCACAAAGAATACATACTAAATTTCATTTAAAAAAATATTATGGTCATAGTTTTCCTTATCGCATGTCTTTAGAATCACCCAAGGGGGCACACTGTCTCAATTCCATAAGATATCATGATGCCTTTATCGAAAATGCCTATTGTCACCAACCACTATTAATAATGACCCAATTTGCAGGAAATATATGATCACCTTAGGGCCTCACCTAAAGTCAAAGTCTCTCGACTTTGACATAAACTTAATATCCTCTCAAGGTTAAAAGTCCATGCAGTATAGCAACTTGATAAATCATGACCACCCAATAGTTAATATTATGATTTACCATAGGTTATATCCAACGTGTAACCATACACACTAATGCACTCACAATAGAAAAGTCATCCTAATGAGAAAGACAAATAATCCCTCCAATTATGAGGTAGTGCATTTTAGGGGCGTAATGCAGTTCACAAAAAATGTTCCCTCACAATATCTTCCTAAATCAACATCCACAAAACACAAATCCTCCTATTAATGCAGAGCTCGAAAATCTCTCAGCTGGTTATGGTATAAACAGAGCACTAGAAGTTCCACTCATCATTTTTCTGCACTCATTCCTAGTCTTGCCTTCCATATTCTTCCTTCACCTAAACTTTCTACCATGCAGTTCACAAAAACATTCCCTCACAATCTCCTCCCCACAATCTACAACCACAAAACACTTATACTCCCATTAGTGCAGAGCTAAAAAATCCCTCCATAATACCAAAGTCCTAAAGGCGTAACAATCAGTTTTCTGCACTCATTCCCAATCTCACCCTACCTATCTTTCTAAATTTTTTCTACCATGCAGTTCACCCTGACAATCTCCTCCCACAATCTACATCCATAAAACACTTGTCCACTAATACAGGGCTTGGAAATCCATCTCAGCTGGTTAAGGTACAAACAAAGCTCTAGAAGTTCTACTAATTGGTTTTCTGCACTCATTCTCTAATCTTCCTTCACCTAATTTTCTATCATGCAGTTCAATTGGGTTTAAGTATATCTCATTCAACCTCAAATAGCTTTGCAACACAACCACAAACAAAGATTCAGCAGCAAAGGCGCAAAACCAAATCTACTTCTTTATTGAAAGTACTACAAGAAATAGAAACTATAAATTTATTTGGAGGTTCTTTACATTAACCCATGATATAAAAGCAAATTCAAAACTACAAAACAAGATAATGTAAGTGTCAAATTATTGCTAAAATTCCCAACCAAAATCTTGTGGGTACTAGGCCTTTGAGCACTGCCCAATCACATCTCACAAACTCGTCATCCTCTCCCCTGTATCCAAAACCCAAACCACCCAGAAACCTTGTTTCAGTTCTTCACCCAAGAAATAGTTTTTTTCCATATTCAAGCAAGATCAATTTCCAAAACCCATTTTGAGTTGAAACCACATTGAATCATAATTTTCACATTCCTTTCTCTGTGAACAAGAAAAATAGAGTATGAAACAGAGAGAAGAACAACAACAAAGGTCATACATTGTTCTTGATAATCCGACGCCTCGCCAAGAACCTTGCAACCGGGGGCGTTAGAGCAATTGTGATCGGGACCCTAATTGGAAACAGAGCTTTATTGCAGAGAACGGCCAAGGCTAGGGCTCCGCCGCTGGTGGCGGCCAATTCCGCAGTCCGGTTCCTCTTCTGCAGCGTGGGCTGTTGATTTTCCGAGCTGGGTCTTTCTTCTATAACAAACTCATCTAATGTCTCCGTCGGTGGAGGGTGGAGCTGCTGCTGCTGCTCGTCTTTGGTGGAGACGCCGCTCATCCCCACCTTGTGGAGGAGCGATTCGACGTCGACGTTGTTCTTGATGGCGATGTAGAGGCCAGTGATTGAGGCGGCGGACACGGAGAAGTGGACGCCGAGTGCGACTTTTCCGTACTTCTTCAGGAGCTCCCGGAATCTCCCGCCGTTGGATGACGCCATTGATGAATTGAGAGAGAAGCAGAGTGGTCTGAGGGATCAGGGTTTTGGAGTGGTCTAGGGTTTCTACCGTTTACGAGATACAGAAAAACGACACCGTTTTGAATGCCCTATCGGCTAGCTTATATAAATAATTAATTAGAGGATTTGAAAACTGTTAAATTATATTCGAGAACTCCTTTTTTTTTAATAAATATATTTTTAATTAAAAAAAATAGAGGATTTATGATTATAAAAATAAATTTTCCAATTATTTCTAACTAGGATTTGAAAATAATTTTTTATAAATGTAGATTTAGGACATGTTTGATAACTGTTTTGGAAAACAATTTTGAAAAATAATTTTTAAAAATTGTTTTATAATTTTTGTAAAACAAAAATTTATATGGAAACTTAAAATATTTTTAACATGTTTTAATATTTTAAAAAATAATTTTTATATCTAACATTTTATTTTTAATTATTTTACATATTTGTATAATTATTTCTTAAAATGATTCTTACAAAATAAGTAAAAATAATATAAACAACTAAAAAATGTTTTTTTAAAACATTATTTTTTTGTTTTTAGAAACAGAAAATAAAAAGTAATTTTTAGTTATCAAATATGTTTTCTATATATTTTAAAAAAAAAAAATAGAAAATTATTCTCAAAAACAATTTCAAACATATCCTAAATTCCTATTTAATCAAATAAATTTCTCCAAATACATTTTTAAGACAACATTATTTATATAAATTTTTTTATTAATTATAAAATTAAGGATATATAATGTAAAAGTTAAAAATATTATTATTTAATTTTATATATATAATAAATATTTAAAAATACCCAAAAAAAAAAAATCATAAAATGTGGTTGTAGTTGCAACAACAAAATTAAATATTGACTCTTTTAGTTTGAAGTTTCTTCAATCATCATGTCCATGCCCATGCCCATCTTTAGCAATGGATCCAATCTCTGTCCCCCACTAGTGACCCTCTTCTCCCTAACAGCTTTCATCAATGGACCACCACATTTCTTACCAGCCAAACATCCCCACAAAATATCTCACAATTAATTAATTATACAAAATTAAAAATATCTAAACAAATAAATCAAATTTGAAAAGGTCTAGTCAAAAATTTTATTTGTATAATTAATACTAAGTAGGTGAAACTCGAGTCTCATCTTCATGTCACTTTAGTTCAATTTTTGCAGTTTATTCTTTGATTCAAATAGATTTTCCAATCTATGAGTATCCAACTTTACAAAAAAGGAAAAAAAGAAAAGTGCTGTTTGAGTTTCTTGTACTCAACAGACAAACCTCACAAAACCTCCATCTTCAACCTCCTGATCCCCTCAACTACAGCTTTGATCCATTTCCATGGAAGAAACTCAGGTTCTCAAGTGTTGTTCTAGCTTCACAATCATCCTAATAATGATCAGTCTCGGGTTTTTTCACGGCACGAATTCAGAAACTTATACAGTAGGTGATGAAGAAGAATGGGACACAGGGATAAACTATCTAACATGGTCTGAGAGATACAATTTCAGCATGGGCGATGTTCTGGGTTAGACCTCTTTCCTTGGATCTTATTAGTAGTTCCATTGTAAAGTAAGTCAACTGCAGATGGGATTTTTTTGGGCTGGTTCAATGTAGAAAAGCTTTGTGCTTCTGCAAATTGAATGATTCATAGTTCTGAATTTTTCTGTTTTTCGGGTCTATTGCAGTTTTCAAGTATGTAGCTGTGCAGCATAACGCGTATGAAGTGACCGAGGCGACCTATAAATCGTGCGATGCAAGCACTGGGGTCTTGGCCAAGTATGAGAGTGGAGATGATCAGGTGCCACTCACAGAAGAGAAGCAGTACTGGTTCATCTGCACCATTGCTGGGCATTGCCTTGGGGGGATGAGGTTCACCATCGACGTCAAAGCAGCGAGTACTAATACCACAAAGGGTGGATCACCTCCAGAAATGGAGCCAAGTCCTCCACCAACCAACCCTGATAAAGATTTTGCGTCCAGACCACAAGGCATGGGAAGTTATTGCCTTGTTGCATTTGGGGTTGTTGTAATACTTCAAATTGTTAGTTAATTCATCAAGGCCAAGTCTATTTTGAGGATTTGTTTGTTTGTTTGTTTGTTTCCATTCCTTTTCTTTTCCTTGATTTTGAGGAGAACATACATTTTATAATCTCTCAATAGTGGCCACGAATGCTTGGCAAAAAGAAAATTAAAGCAAAATTGATAAACTGATCAGATAAGGGTATAAAGAGGTAGAGAATTAATAATCCCCTTTCACTTATTTTTCATAAACTTCCTTTTTGGAACCATGAAGATGATCATATGACTAATTCTGAAGGTGGTGGAGGTGATGGGAACTGAGGAGATGGCTGTGGAGGTGATGGTGGTGGTGATGGTTGTGGAAGTCCAAGCCACCACCATTTTCCGAAGCGTAAGCCATCTGACCATGCCATTTTTCAGATGGGTTTTTCGTTAACTCGAGCAAGGAGTCCCTAACATGGTCAGCTTGGACCATCTCACTGTCCCTTTTCTGCTGCCAAGATAGGAAAATCAATACATAAACATGAAAAAAAATTATCAAACAGTTGGAGAAAAGTGTTCAATGGCTGCCATACCTCTACTTTGAACAGATTGGAAACCAGGCCTTTGCAGCTTGTTACATTTGCATTAGTCACTTCCAAGCCTAAAGAGCTCAGAGCCTCCATCAGCCTCACAAACCCGCCCGCCTTATGCTCGCAAAACACCTTGACAAAGAAGTCATTCCCTTCTATCTGAGCCACCTCCACTTGGGGCTGCAGCATGGGTTCAAATTTCACTTCCAATTGAACACACAGAAAATAGAAATCACATAATAGGAACACTAAATATGTACCTCCATCTGCTGTGCTTTGTCATCAGTGATTTGGTCGGTTTCATGGTTCTGCTTTGCTGATGGCGGCCTGCAGGCACTGGCGGCAATGCCATTGCCTGCTGCTCCCATAAGAAACCGGTTTTGAGTTTCTTCATTTTCAGTTTTAGGCCCGATGTTTACTCCTGATCCATTGTCATTCAGAATTTCAGATTGGAGATTGTTGGGGTTGCTGTTGATGCCTGCATTCATCTTCCCACCTTCGTCCTCTGAATTCTCTTCAAGCTCATCTTGCAGATCCTTCGCTTGCTTCTGCAACTCCTTCACAAATTCTATTGCATCACCCAGAATTGAAGCTCTATCCAACTAGGAATCAAGAACAGTACATCAGATATCAGGAAAAAGTACTAATCAGTGTGAATTAATCTTGAAGAAATTTGATCACCAGGCCAAGGACAACGGCAGCTACCTTTGATATTTTGGGAACCAAAGAACGAAGCGCATAGAGCCTATCATTAAGCTTCTTCCTTCGCCTCCTCTCAGCATCGATGTTTTTCGATTGAGCCCCTTTCCCTGTCCTCCTTTGGAACTTTAAATCATCATCATCATCAATCTGATCACTGCAGTCTGAAACTGAATCAGCTTGGTTCGCTGTTCTTTTAGCACTCAAATCCTTATGATCATCACCCAGCTGCTCCTTGTTTGCTAGAGGCTCCATCATTTCTATATGCATGGACTTCTGCATTGCCTCCATCTCCTGAAATCCACAATCTAAAGCATTCATCATTGTCTTCTCTGAAAGAAATGAGTCATGGGATCCTTCAAAGAAGACATCATTCTTGATACTACTCTCAGAGGTGTAACTGAATTGCTGCAAGAAGTTCATGGGAGAGCTGCATAGGCGGATTTGGTCGACTGAGATTGGCAGATCATTCAAGTCCTCCATTGCTGTTACTGGGGAAATTGGTGCCTGGAAATGATTGTTGGGATCCTTTTGATTCTCATCTGCATTGCCTCCATTGACATTAACCGAGAAGATTGAATTGATATTGCTTGAATTCATCATGGCTTCCTGCTCCATTGAGATCATGTGGCACTGTGTTGTAACAAAGTTGATTACATGTTGATCCTCAGCTACCTATTTCAATAAATAAATGAAGTTACCAATTTCATTATCTTCATGAAAATATCATTTTTCTTCAAATCAACCTGAAAATTCTATGTTAAGAACTGATCATGCAGAATTTGAGGCAGCAAACATTAATAGTACTTGTTTAGCAACAAACAGCTCAATTAGTCCTCCCAGAACTGGAATCAGGAGCCCAGTCCCAACTGTTTCCTGCAAAAACCCAGTGGAAAATCATTAACTCAATTGGGGATTTGGCCTTGTTTGAATAGGAATTTGGAATAGTACTCACTTCAAGAATGCTTGAATCTGAGCTATTACAGAAGTTGAGCCATCTGGGTTGGTTTGAGATCAAGGTCTGTCCATGAATCCTGCTTATAAGCATTCATGTCGAATGAGGTTTATAATTAGTAACTGTATGTCACTCAAGGTGAAAAGGCCGAAAAAAGGGAAAGATACCCAGAATCTAGGGAGATGGAAGAAGGCAGTTGGGCAAGAAGATCACAAGATTTGGTTCTTGGGTGCTGCGACATGGCATCCCTGCAAGGAAGGACACTGGAAACAGGAAAAAGATGCTCTTCTCCACCATTTTGAGTACTGTTTTCACCTCCTCCGGCGCAGCAACAGTCCATCCAGTCCAGAAACCTAAAACAAAACCGAATTATGAATCATATACTGATCACAAAGAGTAGTAGTACTAGACATAAAGCTTGTTTGACTGATTTTAGGAAGCGTTTGTAGCCATTCTAACACTTGAAAATAAATCTTTTGATAAAATCACTAGGACTCATAGATTTTAGCTTTTTACTCAACCTTTGATCTTCACTTAGTTTCCAAAGAACACAGTAGTCCCAGTCCCTGCTTTTCAATCCCACAAGAGGCCTTAGCCTCTCCATGAGGCTCTGCACCATATTGATCGTTTCTCCTGCAATTAACATCATACCCACTTCAAAAAACCTGCATTAAACACAATCCCATGCCTAACTATCCATTACCCAAAAAAGTTTAAGCTACTAGAAAACTTCCCAACAACGTAAATTAAGGTTGAATAATCCTTTAGAGTAAGAAAAACAAAAGAAGAAAGCAAAGAAGAGAAAAACAAAGCAAAGATCAATACAAACTTGGGCTAGCTGATAGCAATAGGTAACTGCAACATCCACTCCATCCAAGAAAACCCCATCTCAGCAAATGAGCTGAGGGAAGGAAAAAATTTGGTTTTTACATTTGGGGTGTTACTTTGGTAGGTGAAGTGTAGTGCATGCATGAGAGAGAGCGAGGCAGTTTTGTAAGCAAGACAAGAAAAAGGGGGACATATAAAAAAGATATTATGAGAAGTAATAATGGAAGGAGCATATTGTGTGAGCTAAGAAGGCGTACAAAACCCTAACTAACTTCAAAGTTTTTTCATTCGTTTCGGTTATATATTCTTTCATGTCTCAACTACTCTCCTACATTGAATCATGCTGAAAACTACTCTAAAAGAATCTTCTTCAATTGTATATATCTTCCAATGTTAGTAAGCAAAAAAATTTGTAAGATATCAAAGTCATAGTACCACATATTTATATTTTCATCTTCATGGTTGAAACTTGAAACCACATAGGAAAAAAAAATCTAGGTCAAGTCTCATTTTTTTTATCCTAATCCCATCATATTATATTAATTAGTATATCATTGAATGAAAATACAATATGATGGAATTAGGATACAAAAAATGAAACTAAAAGTAATTAGTATAAAGTAATGAGACCTAAATATATATGTAGTCCGTATAATTTAATTAGTCATATTTTTCATTAAGTACCCTTTTAGTACTCTAATTAAATTTTTGTATTTTTAGTATATATCTTGATTCTATGATCATACTTTCACTTGTTTTGAGGGTGCAACTCGATCGAGTTGGTCTAACTCAACTTAACATTGAGACATATTTAAACAATCATTTTTTAATACTTGAGTTGGATTTGGGTTAAGTTTTTTCAACCCAAATTAAAATCGGGTTCTAACCAAGAACATTGGATTGAGTATCTTGAATTAGAGGTCAAGTTCATTTATATTAGAATGGATTGTTTTTTAAATTCAGGTTAGACTTAAATTAGTTATCAACCCAACTCAACTCACTAAAGTTATAACCATATTCTATGCATCCCAAGTTGACATGAGTTAGATTTATTTTCTATATTTCCTATATTTCCTAAGTTGTACATGACATTAATTGTATAAATAATTATTTTCCAAAACAAATAGTTAGGCATAGTCTTCCATAATTTTAAAAATAATTTTCTAAATAACATTAATTATGAAAAAATATCATAAGGTTATGTAGGCTTCATTGTTTTTGGCAATGCTCTGATTTCTGCATTTCACATTGCCTCCTTTGTTGGGACTGAGTCTCATTTTCTTTTGATCTTTGTTGGAACACATGAAGGGTTAGTCTGGAATGGAGGGGCATATGATTTTCCCATTGAATTTCAAAAGCACTTAAAATAGTGCTCAGCCAAACAAAGTCCTAGAAATTACAGAGGGAGAGGACCACATTTTTGAAGAGTTTGTTCCAATATGTCCGTTGTTTTGAATCAATTCAGTGTTTTTGGATTTGGGTTTGATTCAAAATTTGAGCTTTTCAACTTTTGATCATTCATATTAGGCCATTGATTCATTTGTATTTTCTGTTACCCTTTGTTTGGTTGAAGAGGAAATGCAGGAAAAGAGATGGACGGCCTTATCTAAACAAAAAAATTAACATTTCTTTTTCAGTTTCCTACCTTTTCTCAACAACCAAGCGGTTCATTTGGGAAACCTAGTAAAAGAAAAGAAAGCTTGGGTTGTTTTAGGGGGATGGGGTTGGCCCAATATTTGCAATCTTCCTACATTTTCTCGTTATCCAAACGAATTTCAATGGACTCCTTAGTACTTATACCATGGCTGTTACTAGGAAAAAGTCTATTCTCTGAACTAGTTTTCAGTTTCGTTTGAGTAATTTTGCAGTTCCGAACAAATTTTAGTTGAAAGAAGGTTTAACCCTAGTTGATTCATGACAGGGTTTTCAATCAAAGATGAAAAAAAAAAAGGGATGATCTAGGGTTTTTGAACCTACTTGTAACTGGGCTAGAATGTTCTCTGTTATCAAAATAAGTTCTGTTAACCTGATTCTGAAACATTGTTTTGTTTGAATTTTTCTACAGGCCACAGCTGAGTTCTAGAAAAGCTCAATTTGGGTTAAACATGGCTGGTGGAAGAGTGGTAAGCAGGTCATCAAATTCCTGCCCAGCTGTACATTCAGGTTATTCTCCTTAGTCAGTTACTCAATTGTTTTTCTATTGCATATAATTTGATTTAGAAATTTAGAAACTTCTTTGTGAAGTTTTATCCATTAAAGCTTTTTCCAAGGACCTCTTCAGTTTGTTGTTGATGAAATTCTAAAATTGGAGATCTATTTTCAGATGATGGAAAGAGCAGGGAAGAAGGTGAATTCAGCAAACAGGTGACCAAAGAAAGAAAATATTTCAAAAGGATCATAAAAGCTGATGCAGGGAAGAACACTAAAGAATCAGGTTTGTGTGTGTGTATTTCTGCATATGTTTTGATTGTAAGTAGCTGAGTGTAGTAATTGGAAACTGCAGGCTCCCCTGTTGCTGATGCTCCCCGAAAATTGAGCAGGAAAAGAAAGAAGGGAGACGATGAATGTCAACCTACACCCCCTAAACTGCCTGATAATATCTCCATTCATGGTTGTGCAGCTTCCCATGAGGTGGAAGTCCAGTCATTTCAATTGGTGGCTACATCTGAAAATGGAGCAATGGTGCTTATTCTGCCTAAGTTTTTCGTTCTTTGTTTTGGTGTTATCAGCTTCCTATATCTGATACCTATCTTGATCTTCTCTGTTCTGTATGTGTTCAAGGAAAAGGGTCCAGAAAAGATGTCAACTACAGGCTCCCCAAAGGATGGAGTGGAGGCTGAAAGAATTGATGCTTCACCTGAGGTTCCTGTTAATTGGAGCATTGCAAGCTCAGATAATGCCAAAGATTTGGAGGAAGATGAGCAGGAAGAGGTTCAATCTATAACATCTGATTCCTATGTGCTGGTTAAACCGATCAAAGAAGCGGGGGCTGTTCCTGTTATGGGGTCTCTGAGCACCGCAAGCTCGGATAATTCCCACAATTTGGAAGAAGATGAGCAGAAAGAGGCGACATCTGATTCCTATGTGCTGATTGGAGAGGACACTTCTACCTCCTACGCCAGTACAACACCAATCCCAGAAGTGGAGGCTGAAAGGATTGATACTTCTTCATCCACTGCAATCTCAGATGATGCCCACAAATCGGAAGAAGACAAGCATGAAGAGGCTCAATCCACAACATCTGATTCCTATCTGCTCTCTTCCATTCTCAAGGTAGTCAGTCTTCCATGGCGCTTATTCTCTAGAGCACGTATCGGTGCTGGAACTGCTAGGCGCACCTGACCAACTCTCAATTCACCAAACTGTTCGCTCTTCTTGATGATTTAGAATCTGCAAAATTCAAGTCCAACCAGCGAAGCTATGTATTCAATGAAATCACAGAAGACCCAGAGCTCAGTAGAAGCCATTAAAGTGACCAAGGTTAAGTGTGATCAAGCTGTGGATTCAGTCAGAAAAAGAGCTAGAATCTCAGAAAAGAAGGTTGCCAAAGCTTGAGGTTGAATCTGTTCATACTGGGTAAAGCAGCTTTGTCTGGTAGGTTCAAGTCGGAAAGAACTGGATTAAGATTCATTTGAAGATGCAGTGCAACAGTTTGGAAGCCATTAATGGACAAGTTCTTGTCATTCATGTGTTCTGCAAATTTTATGATTCTTGTCAACATTAGCATCGGTGATTGTTCTTTTTCTTTCATCTATACTTCGTTGGTTTGGTTAAGATTTCATTTTATTGGCCAAATTTGTTAGAATTTGTGCCAAGGGATTAAGGAATTAAAATTCATATTTTTTAATTTGTTTTTGTTTTTTAATGCATGGAATAATCTTAGAATATTGCGGTTCAAATTTTTATTGATTTTAATATTTCAACTAAAAACACTTCAAATAAAAATGTTCTCCGATTTAGTTGGTGTTTAGTAAGATTTAATACTTATTACTTGACTACTTAAGTTAAGTTAAATTGTTCTTAATTTTTAAACTTAAAAATGATTACTTCTTTTTTAATTTATAAATGGTAAAATTAATTTAAAATTAATTTTAAGTAATTAAATTGACATATTTACCCATTAGTTATAACTAATATTTATGATTAAAATTTTTAATTAATATTTTTTTATTAATTTTAAATAATAAATTTATTTATTAAACATTCATGTTTAAAGTATTTTGAATTTATAAGATAACTTTAAAATATTTATCAGAAAAAATGAGTCATGAATTTGGAGTCATAGTTATTACATATGTTTTTATTAAATATGAACAAATAAAACCTAAAAAATGGATTAAGAATAAGTTAACTATTTTAACTTAATACTTAAAGTTATTTTTAATTTTAAATTATGATATTAAATTATTTTATCAAATATGTTTAATATCCTTAATAACTTAATTTAAGTTATTAAATAGGTTAAGCATTTTGTATTATTTCTTGTAAAGTTATACAATATATTTTGAGTATTTAATAATCATTTTAAAAAATAGTAATTTTATAATTTAAAAATGTATTTTTATTTTGATTTTGAAATAAAAATATTTCTCAAAAAGATAATTATAAATAAATAAATTCCCTTTTTTTCATATTTCACTACTAAAAATAATATATATATATATATATATATATATATATAATACAATTTAATAAATAATAATCTTTTAATATTTTTTGTTCTTCGTTTAAATGTTAAATAAATTTGAAAAAAAAATAGTGAAAAGAAAATATATCAACTTTTCCCTTTCCCATATGGAAACAGGACCCTATGGCCTATGGGCCGCAAGGGCTATGCCGGTAAAATTGAAAACGAAAAGAGGCTGAATTGAAATTACAAAACTTTGAGGGAGCAGATTGAAAATATCTCAATCTGGAATCGGAACCCTAATCCGGTTCGACCTCGTTCCTCAATCAGTCAATCCATATCCAAAACAAAACTCTAGAATTCTTCAGGGAGCGAGATCACCCACAGTCGAATCAATTCCTCTCTCAGGTTCGTCTCTCCCAACGTCGATTTTCATTCTCTTTTACAATTTTCCAATATTTGTTTTGTGTTTTTTCTGAAGTTTTTCATCTATGATTGTTTCGTATTCCCCGTTTTTTTTATTCTTTAATTTTTTTTTGGTTTTCATTCGTTTGGTTGCTGAGAAAGCTAAGGGAAAAGGAAATAAGACGGAAAGTGAAAACCTTTTATTTCTATTTTGCTTGGGTCGCTGAAAAAAATTGTAAAATGATACACTCAGTTGCTTAAGCATTACAGAAGTGTGTTGATGGGGTTTCTGAGATTGTGAATACCTGGTCTCTGCTAAACCTTGATGGGTTATTAAGGGAGAGGTTTAAATTCTGGGAGATTTTTGCTTAATTATTGGATTTCACTTTATTTTCAGTTTTTTTTTATGGATATTGGTGGGTTCTGTAAGAAAAATTGGAATATATCCGTCTTTTTATCATAGTCAAAACCGAAAATTAGAGCCACTTGTTGGAATTTTCAATCCATGAATTGAAAAATGAAAAACCTGAATATATGGTCTTTTGAGTTTCATATGCAATTGGGTGGGTATTGGATAATTTTCATTTTATGTTGAGTAATTTTGTAGGTTAATGTTAAGAAATTTAAAATAATTATTATTTTTATAGATCTTAACAAAAACAGGAGCCTCATGGTAGAATTTCCAATTCAAAAATGAAAAATGAAAAATATGAATCTAGGGTTTTTGAGCCTAAGATGCAATCAAGTGGGAAAGTTTACTGAATTGGTGATGGGTTTAGTTGATACACATTCTGAGCATGGATCACATTTGAACTTTCTGCAGTGGTATACAAGAAAGTGAACTCAGCAAAAAGATGGCTGGAGAAAGAAGAGTGCATCCAGATTGCATAAATGCATCTAATCCCTATCATGAGTGTGTTGAATATTGCTTTAGAAAAATTGCCGAAGCCAAGGCACAGATGGATAAAAAGGAGTCAGGTACTTTCCTTTTATCTTATGATATTCTTTGGTTTATTTGAATCAATTTTGATTACATTTAATTCATATACTAATAGTTCCACCTCCCAGCTTATGCCTGCCCGTTTCAATTCACTGGAGTTATACCTTAAGTTTTTTTTTGGTCTACAATTTGAGGTTTTTGATTTTTGATTTTTATTTTTATGTTAGTGTATAACTTAGGGCAGAGTCAAAGTCTTCTTGAATCCAATGGTGGGCAAGTTTGTTGTGTGTCTTTTAACAATTATGTAAATGCATACATTCCCTATTTCATTTAATTTGATGTCAGTGCTTAAGGGCCCTTTACTATTTCAGAAGTCATGGAAGCTGGTAGTGGCAGTGGTGGCGGCAATGATCAATACATTTCAGGTGTCCCTGATCAGGATAAAAATACACATGATGAAGGAACGGATCCTGAAGAACGGTCTGATGACGACAATGATCAACCTGTTGAGGAGATTGAGGAAGTAGACTTCACACAACTCACGGGGAGGCAGAAAAAGTTGTTTGAGTTAAGACTTAAGATGGTAAGTTTGCATGAACCTTCAAATCAGGAGCTTTGAATTTCATAAGTGAATGTGTTGGGATGTCAAAAATTTATTTCCTGTATTTGCAGAATGAGGCAAGAAAAGCCAATCAGACAGCCATGGTGGCTGAGAAGAAAAAAATGGAAGCTCCACCAGAGTCAAGGGGCATTTCTAAACAAAAATGGATCGAGGAGAGGAAGAAAAAAATTGGCAAACTTCTAGATGTTAATGGTCTGGATATGAAAAAGGCATATATGCTAGATACACAAGAAATGGCAGAGACAAAATATAAGAAATGGGAAAAGGATCCTGCTCCATTTGGTTGGGATGGTATGTTTATGTCTCTGTTAACCTTTTTTTTCTTTCTTTATGACAATAATGCTTTTATCTGGTCTATTCATTGCCTAGTTTGTTCATGTGCATATACATTTCATTTCTCTTTGTGGTAATTATGAATGTATTCATGCATGCAATAACATATCAGATAATATATTTAGCACAGACAAATCTAAGCTCATAGCAACTTGCATCTGCGAAAACCAAGTCTTTTTAATGTCCCCTGAAAACTTCCTGAACTTCATTTAGATACCAGGCTTCTTTTATTACAGATACAGTGAGCCATGTAGACTTGAATATTTATCCTTGGTGATGGTATAAGATGCAAGAACGTTTTCTCTTTGTAGTTATTTTGCCCATAAGAGTAGAATTTGAGAGTTTTAGACCTGCACACATAAACATATCAAAGCACTCCCTTAGCAATCCAGAGCACAAAGTTTTACTCCTGCTTTTGTTTCTTTACCAGTCACATCCTGGCGAGATGGTTTGGCATAGATAGCCATCGTTGACTACTTCCTAAGAACTGATTATTTTCTTGTGTGCACCACTATAATTTGTTTCAACTCTCAATAGTTGAGTATGTTACCCACTGATGAATGTAGACCCAGTAGCTGATTTGAGGAAGCTTGCTCTACTTGGTGTTTGGGACATTGGAAAATTGCTAGTTCTATGAAAACTTATTTTCTAAAAATCCAAAATAAAGCATGATAAACTCCTTTTTTATGTTATTTATTTGTTTTTATTTTTGCATCTGAATATTATATGCATTGGTTTGAATTGAAGAGCAACATGAGAGTTTAGAATTCCCATATAGATTTTGATCTTAGGAGGATCCTGACATATCTTAACTGAATAGTTTTCAATCAGAAAACATTGTACAATGCATACAAGAAGCGAACAAAGAATATTGAGGTTGACATCGATGAATATAATAAGATGAAAGAAGCCGACCCAGAATTCTATCGCGAAGCTTCAAGCCTTCAATATGGGAAGGTATGGTTTCTGTTCAGAAAGTGAGGTGCTTCCTGGCTTATCTGGCTTAAACTCAAGGCTTCAATCCATTGATTTCCCGTTCTTGTACCGTGCAGGCACCAAAGTGCTCAGAAGATAAGATTGACAAGATGGTTAAGGAACTCAAGGACCGGGACGAGAAGCGCCAGTCATTTAGCAGGAGGAGGAAGTTCCATGAAGAGAAGGACATCGACTCCATCAATGACCGTAACGAGCATTTCAACAAGAAGATCGAGCGAGCATTTGGTAAATATACACTGGAGATCAAAAACAATCTTGAGAGAGGAACTGCCCTTCCTGACTAAGGTCTTTGCTCATTTTAGTGCAGTATGTGTGAAACTCTTTGGTCTCTAATTGTACAAGTTATCTGTCCAACAATGGCATATTCCACCCTGGTCTTTCTGTACTTTTTTGGAGTATACATGTATGGGATAGATTTGATGTAACAGAGATTTCTTCAGTGTATAATCTTCTTTTGACTTATATTTTGGCTTTACTACTAGGGCTTTAAATAATTGAACTATTCTCTTCCATTCATCCCATTTGCTAGAAGATGAAGAAAGGCATTATTTTAGACAGGAACATGGTGGAATTAGTACTAAATCTCAATGATTAGATTTTGTCTGCTTTGGGTTAAACTATTTGTGGGTAAGATGTATTGGCATGGTCCAATTGGCCCTTGAACTCCATTTACTGATTTCATCCACTAAAGACCAAAATATTTGTGGGTATATGTGTTACCATGGTCCAATTAGGGTTTTAACTCCATTTATACTGATTTCATCCACGACCAAAATTAAGTTCCTCTGGTCTAAAATGTCTCTCACACGAGTTTAAGTTCTAAAAATTCTTCTTCTTTTTTTTCTTCTAATAAAACTCTACTAAGATAACCTTTTGTTTGTGGGTGATAATTTGATATCATAAGGTTTCGTTTGGATTGAGTTCTAAAACGTTAAAAGTTGTTTAAGTTAATAAGCTTTTGTTCCATGTGGTTGGATAGTATTGTTAAAAGAGATTCCACCTATAAAAATGAAAAAGAAAAACCCAATCTAAAAATTATGTAGAAATTTTGGTAAAACTTTTAAAATGCTTATAAATTCTAATAAAATTAGGAATTGATTTTGGTTTCAACTTCTAGAAAAAAGTCCGTGTTTGTTTTTAGTTTTTTCTATTTAATTAAAAGTAATAGATTGATATCAATTAATATAAAAATTATGTAGGAATTAAAGTAAACTTGTTATCAATAAGTTTAATTTAAATATTAGTTGATATCAACGTATTATTTTCAATTAAAAAAAATTAAATATTTTAATTTTTTCTATTTAATCGAAAAACAAAAATCATTGTAGGCTTAATAGAAAATAGCTCCCAAAGAAATAACATTTACTTAAAAGCTCTTTAAGTCATGTTATCCAAACATATAATAAAAATCAGTCTCTTAGCTTATAAGAAACCCAAAAGAGTTCCCATGTTAAAAAGAAAAGTAACCTTTCTTTGTATAAAATTTTTTTCTTTAAAGGGATTCTCAAAATAAGGGGGAAGAGAATTTGAACCCACCAGTTATTAAACACCCCACCCATTTTTCTAAGAAGACAGTGATAGTAATAATATATAATTTTGGTAGTGGACACAAATCTTACATTATCTTTCATTTTGGTAGTGGACACGCCATGATAACGACTTCAACTTGGTACCAACACAATCAGTGTCTCCAAACCCTATCTCCAAAAACTCATTCTTTATCACTCCAAATCTTCTTTTATCATTGTGTTTTTAGTTTTTACTTGGGCTTTGCTTTTAATTTTAAGTGAAAAGAATTAGCCAAAGGGAGTTGGTAACCTGAAAAAGATAGCCGGGACGGGAGTTGAAATGGGTCTTTCAGGTTCTTGGTGCCCGCCCCCCCCCCCCCCCCACACCAAACTTTTGGATTTAAAAAGAAAAATTACTTGAGAATCCCATGTAAAATAATAATAAAAAGAATAATACCCATTAAAATTTCCCAAGGAAAGGTAATAGGGAGGACCCATCCATATCAATTATAATATGATTCTTCTCATATTCAAAATGGAAAAGAAAAGCAAACCCCCCTTCTCCTTTTTCATTTTCTTTAAATTTTTGGCCTTGGGTCAGAGTCTTTTGATGGATAAAGAGGAGGGTGGAATTATAATATGATTCTTGAAGTCATATTCAAAATGGAAAAGAAAAGCAAACCCCCCTTCTCCTTTTTCATTTTCTTTAAATTTTTGGCCTTGGGTCAGAGTCTTTTGATGGTTAAAGAGCCGGGGTGGGGCCATCTCATATCACCTACACCCATGTGACTACTTTACATACTGCCCACTGGTCTGGTGACACGTGGAAACTGCACTGCTGGCCAGGTCTTGGAAACCCTCCTACTTTTTTACCCACTTTTTCACCCATTTAGCCCCATTTGTTGGCCTTTAGCTCCAAATGAAGGGACACTTGTGAACAACTAATGCCCTAGAGGACACACCTTGGGTCCTTTTCTATCTCCTCTCAGTGACACGTGTCACCATGTTACTGGATGTGGGTAACAATGCCTCACTAAACCTACCCCCAATATGACCTGAAAGGAAGAAAAGAAGAGCGCACACAGAAAATGCCCCCCATGGGAATGGTTCAAGATGGAGCAGAGAAAGAAGAAGAACAACAAGAGAAGAACACAAACCACTATTGGTTAATATCCAATGCAAATAAGAATATAATACACAAAAGCCCAAAGCTAACAAAGAAGGATTAAATTATGGAACAAAAGATACAAAGAAAGAAAAAAAAAAGAAAAACAAAAAAAAGAAGAGAGGGGCTCTCATCATCAACATCATCATCATAATCATCTCTGGTACACACAAACAAACAAATAGAAATGGGATTTTTTTTGTTTTATGGTGGAGGGAGGGTGTTGTGGGTTTTTAGTTGGTGGGGTTGCTGCGGAATGATCCCAAAGCTTTGATGGCAGCTGCTCTCAGTATGTACTGGTGGTATGCTGCTGCAGCTAGTGCTCCCACAAATGGTCCGACCCAGAAGATCCACTGTTGGAGAACATATATGGTTTCAGTGTCAGGAAAATCTAAAATAAGTGTAGATGTTTTTTTTGTTTGTTGGAAGGAGGAAGCTAGAAAGGTTGAAGGATTTGATTTCTCTTACCTGGTCGTCCCAAACTTTTTCATTGTTGTAGATGACGGCGGCGCCGAAGCTCCTGGCGGGGTTGATGCCGGTGCCGGTTATGGGGATGGTGGCAAGGTGGACCATGAAGACAGCAAACCCAATGGGCAGGGGAGCCAAAACCTGAAACAACCCACCAAAAAGATAGTGAAAAACAGACAAAAATTGGTGATAAACCCATGAAAGGATGAAATTTTGAGGTGGGTTAACTAATTACAGGGACGTGGGAATCTCTGGCGCTTCTCTTGGGGTCAGTGGCTGAGAAAACAGTGTACACGAGCACGAAAGTGCCAATGATTTCAGCACCAAGAGCTGTGCCTTTGTTGTAGCCGGCAGCGACGGAGTTGGCACCACCACCAAGTGAATTGTAGAAGGATTTCATGAAGGCTTTCACCAACCCAACACCGCAAATGGCTCCCAAACACTGAGCCACCATGTAGGCCAAAGCCCGGATAAGAGACACCTTCCTGGCCAAGAACAACCCGAAGGTCACAGCAGGGTTGATGTGCCCACCTGTTAGTACAAGAAAAACCCACAACTCCATCAGAAAATCACATGAAAAAACCATTAACAGTGTTTTGAAGAGGTTTTGTAGAGTTCTTTACCAGAGATTCCGGCAGTGCAGTAGACGAGAATGAAAATCATCCCACCAAAAGCCCATGCAATACCCAGAAGCCCCACGCCACCACATGGATCAGACTGCTTCTTGTAGCCTATGACCGTGGCCACAGTGATGTAGAGGAAAAGAAGGGTTGCTATGAACTCAGCTATCACGGCTCTGTAAAAAGACCAAAGCTTGATCTCAGCTATGTCAATCAGTGGAGCAGGTGGTGGATCCACATAGTCCTTCCCATGGCTCTGCCCTTCTTCACTCACTTCCTTAGACATTTTCTCACTCTCTCTTCTCTCTCTGTTCTCTCTTCTCACTTATCCCTTCTCCTTCAAAAAGCTTAACTCACTGATGCACACAAACCCCCGAAGACTCCTTTTAAGAACAGAGAGGATGACTGACTGGCATGGAGATTTATGGATAAGCAAGGGCTGTTTTGAAATTTAAAAAAAAAAAAAAAAAAAAAGTAGGTTTAGAGTCTTTAGACTGAGAGAGAGAGAGAGAGAGGTGGGGCCATGGATACAGCGAAACCATGTGATGGCTAATGATAAAATGGAGAAGGGGGGCAGTGGGCACTGCCAGTGATGTGTTGGTAGGGTTGGAATGGTCAGCCTGGCATCCAACTCAAACCCACGCCTGCAACGGTTACCTCTTGTCTTTTTTTCTCTCACTTTTTTTTTTTTTTTTTATCTTGTTTTATTTAAATATTTTTTCTCTGATTTCCAATCATGTTGTGTCCATTGTTTTGGCATTTCATCCACCATTTGAATCCATAGTATTTTATTTTAACCTAGGAAAATCATGGGGTTTTTTTTCTTTTTTGGTGATATATATTTCCAATATGGAAAAATACCTTCTTTTTCATCATTTTTAAATGTTTTTTTATATTAAATAAAAATATTTATTTAGGGTTTTGTTTGATGATATTTTTTAAAATATTTTAAAAAATATATATTCCTTAGGAATATAATTTTGTTTGAAAATTTAAATATAAAAACAATTTTTTAAATTTATTTTTCGTAAAAATATTATATATGTATATATAATATTATTAAAAACAACTCAAAACACCTTAAATTTGTTTTAAAAAATAATTTTTATAAAAAAAAAAAATCAAATATATTTTTAAAATTTTTAAAATTAGTAAATTACTATTATTTTTAAACACACATCAAATCAATCGGAAAATAACCCAAGACCAATAATTTGTTTTAAAATTTTCAAAAAATAAAATGATTATATAGAGTGAAATGGGTTTAAAAAGGCACTTAATTACAATTGAGACCAAGATAATAAAAAAAAACATTCTTTTAGATATATTAATTAATTAATTAATTAATTAATTAATGAGAGTGGTTGCTTGGAAATGGGTGTGGAAAGTGACTTCTTTATTTGGTAGAATCAAGTAGGAATTGTCTTTTAGTCTGTCTCCATTGATTGCATTGTCCTCATCCATTTTTTATTTGGTAATTGGAAAATGGCAGAAGGGGGGGATGCAGTGCAGGTGAGAGACAGAGAGGCCCAACCTTCTCTCCACTTCTCTTTCTTTGCCTATGAGTATCAGAATCTGCATTATTAGGGCCTTTCTTGATAATTAAAAACTATTCCCTTTGTGTGGCTCAATGCCATCATTTTATAAGCAAAATTCCAAGGTGGGTTTTTTTTTAATAGGTTCTATTTGTGGATCTTTTCTAAATAATTTTAAGAACAAAAAAAAAAGACAATTTTTAATAATAAATTTTGGTTATTTCTAGATATGCTTATTATGGTAGGATTGATACAAAAATAAATACAAATAATAACAATAATAATAATAATAGAAAGTACCTCCACCCCCAATATTAAGAATTTTGATTCCTCTGATTTATTTAAAATTAAATATTATTAATATTTGATTACTCTAAATTTATGAAAATATTGACAAAATGGATCTTTAATATTTTTCCTATATTTTGTTATTCGATATTCTGTCATTCTGTGTTTATGTTTTATCATTTTACGTTCATATCATGTTATTATATGTTCTATTTTATTTTTTTCTTAATACATATATACAATATTTTTTCTTACAAAAAAACTCATAACATCATTCCCGTTCATAACTCCATCAATTACCTTTCATAATAATAAAAAAAAAAGTTAATTCCGTAAATCCTCATATCATACTTTTCCTACAAAGAACCTCACAACACCAATCATATTCACAATTCCAAAAAAAAAGAAGAAAAAAGAGCGAGCTCGATAAATCCTAGAGTTCTAAATCAATAAACCAAGGTAATATTAATTGAGGTACTCCTCTTTAATTGTTGATGGGTACTTGACATTCTTTAGGTTAAAGAAATGTTACATTGTGTGTGACCCATCAAAGTACTAAATGAAAATCACGTGGGTCTAGCCTCTAGCCACCATTTATCAAGCCTCATGGTAAGGGTCTAGCCTTCGCCCCACTAATTTCCTCCTATTAATCCCCACCACCTCCAACCTTTCTATGACTCAATTTACCCCAAGGATTACCATCCTCCACTCCAAAATCTAACACTTTCACTTGCATACCAAAATTCAAATTATTGAAAAAATTTTGAAAAAAAAAAAAAAAAAAAAAAAACTCTATACAAACAAATGAAATTATGTTCATCATACGATGATTTTTAAACTTTGGAACATGGAGAATTTTGGCACATAATTTGGAATATCCGACCAACAGTGGGATATACAAATATTAATAGACTATATATTTAGAATATTCGAATAAGATGTGACATTTTCCCACCCAACTATAAGTTAATAATTCTAAAATATTTAGAGCCACCACAAAATAAATTATGAGCTGGTTCCCAACTACTATGCCTTTGCCTTTCCAATGTCATTCTTGGAGTGAAAAGACGATTCTTGGAGTGAAAAGACGGATGTTGTTCCCCTGCTTTGGTGGCGGCTTCTTTAGATTTATTTTTTAAAATATTTTTTTAATAAAAATAATAAGGTTTTATTTTTTTATAATTATTTAGTTGATTTTGTTAAAATAATTTAATATAAGTTTTTTTAAATCAATAAAAATTTATATGTATATATACTTGTATGTCCACGTGGATCAATTACATTCTGCCACGTTGCAAGTTGCACAAAACGGCTAGATGTTTCCAGAGTCTTCTCTTTTAACCGTTGTAGGGAGGAAACGGCTCTCCACGGCATTAAATTCCCAACGGTCATATTTTTTGGGCACAGAGTTTGTGGCTGTGGCCTGTGGGCGGGGGTAGTGCTTTTGAAAACTAACGTTAAATGCTTGAAAGCGACTCACCATTCTCCAGACAGATTCCAATTTTTAATGACGTTGAATTATGTTCTCTCTTTTATTTTTTTAATAAATTTTTAATTTTGTTTTTCTTACGATGAAAATGACCTTATCTTTATCCCGTTTGCCGCAATTTTTGGTCCCCGTTGGGCACCCTGGAAACCTCCAGAAAGTTGTGGTCTTTCTTTTTCCCATTTTTTTTTCCTTTTTCTTTTTATTTTTCAATTATTTTTTTCCATGTGGACCCCTTAATGATTCTGATGTCATTTCAATTTCAAGCTGGCTGGCTTACCGCTTACCAAACTATTAAGCTTCGTACATTCCCTTTAAGATTATTTTATTTTTTAATAATAGAAATTATAAATAGAAAAAATAATATTAAATATAATCAAAAATAAAATTTTGTCAAAAAGTTCGACACACCCATAAAATATAAAGAAAAACACAAGACTTTTAACACGATTCTGCAATTAATAAAAGTTATTTAAACGATGAACTAATCTTAGTGTTCTTTTTTTTTAAAAAAAAATATCATGATAAATTTTTTTATTTTTTAAGCATCTTATGATTTTTTCTATTTTATTTATTAAATAATTTTAGGGAAAAAAAATATTATTTGGAAGTTTTTTTGACATAATTGTCATTTGAAAATGATTGAAAAATGGACTATATTTGAAATACTAAATATGGAAGATAGAATATTGATTTATCGTTAACGACAATTGCAAAATGTTTGGGAAAAAATTGATAAAATGTCACACCCAAGAAAAAAAAAATGAAAATTAGAAAATAATTTGAAGGGTTTATAATAAAAAAGAAACTTTGATAAGTCTAGAATTTTCTTTGTAAAATTCAACATTAAAGTGATTGAATAATTATATGGTTGAGTTGGAGGACGACAAAATTTTGGAATCGTGAGCTTTCATGGTCCCACTTGTTATTAAAAATGTGGCTTCAGAGATCAATAGAATGGATTTAGGGCGTGTTTGGCATGGGAAAATAAAAATGGAAATAAATTGTAAGATCAAAATTGTGGTTCTGTTTTATAAATGTTTTTTAAAACAATTTTAAAAAATTGTGTTATGATATTTTATAAAATAAAACTTTATTTGAAATTTAAAATGTTTTTAATTAATTTTTAAATATGTTTTAAAAATAATTTTAAAATTTATTTAATGACTTAATTTATATTAATTTTAAATTTTTTTATATGATCATAGTTTTAGATTTAATTAAATATTAAGTCAAGATAATTAATTTATTTTTATTAAATTGATTACTTAGACATCCTCTAAGACTTTCCAAAAAAAATAATATGAAAAGAGGTTTAAAATATAAAGGAAAAATACAAGTGTGGTGGTTTAAATGAGAATGGTAGATAAACAAATAAATAAAAATTGTGGGAATAAATAAATTAATAAATTAATAAATTAAGTTTGGTGGGACAAAAATGAAAGGACATGTTTATCGATAAGACTACCATTTTCTTAAGGGATAAGACATTGAAGTGATTAGAAAAATCTTGGAAATTGTGAGCTTTCAAGGTCCCACATTTCACCATCCTTATCTTATTATATAGTATATGTGTGGAATCAAAGATAAGTGGAATCCAGCGTGTATTATATATATATATATATATATATTTATTAATTATTAGGGCTCTATTTGAATTGGTTTGTCATCCTTTTAAGTTATGTAACACCTCCGATTTGATAGGCCTAGGTTCGAACCATAGACACGACTATGATACGAGGCGCTATCAACTTTCCTAAAAATTATTATCATAAAAAAAAAATTATATTTTAATCTTATAATATATTCATCCAAATGCTCGTAGCATTGGAATACTTAAAGAATTGATGCAATCAATCTCCAATTTGCTAACAATAATAACATATTATTTATCGTAAAAATTAATTTTAAATAACATAATTAGATTATGAAAAAAAAATTATCTCATATTTGTTTAAATTTTTATCATATCAAATTACCCATTTAAAATTATGCTCTTACCTTTATTTTTTATTTATAGATTAAAAAAAAAAAAAAAAAACTATCCCATAAGCTAAGATTGAAAAGAAGTACAAGAAAGTGCATGATGCTTTTTTATTTTTTATTTTTTAAAATTGTTGTTTTTTTATTTATTTAATTATTGAAGATAAGATGTTCATCTAAAGAAGAAAAGAATGAGAATAATCTCCTTGGATATTCCCCCTTAATATAATAATACATGATAATCAACTTATAGATTAAAAAAATCAACAAAGGTGGGCTTTCTAATCATTGATGATTACGATGATATACAATAATTTATATTAATAAATATAAAAAAAAAAAAAAAAAAAAAAACAAGGGGGTAAGGTTACATTTAGCATCTCCAACACTTGGATGAGTTAAAATCAATATTTTGGGTTGGCAAAATGATTATAGTAAGGGTGTGTTTGCCAATATTTATATTGGAAGGGCTTTCAACGATTTTATTTTTTATTTTTTTCTAAAAGTGTGTTTTTGAGATAATCACGTACTTTCTTCAAAAATAAACATCATAGTTGATTTTTGAATTTTTTAAAAACATTTTCTAAATTTTGTTAAAAGTCCTGATTTTTCTTTAAAAATCATTTTATAATATAAATATTTTAAAAAATACTACCAAACAAACTCTAAGAATAATTGTGATGCTTTTAAAGTCACTTGTAACATCAAAAAAAAAAAAAAAAAAAAACATTTTTGAAGAATATCAAATATTTGGCAAAATTTTGGCTCAATTGGAAAAATATTTTTAAAAGTAGTTATGAAAATTAGTTTTTTAAAACTGTTATTCGATGTTTTGTTGTATTGTAGAAGAAGAATTTTGTATAGAACTAGAAATATTTTTAACATATTTAACATATATTTAAAAAATAATTTTTATATGTAGTACATTATTTTTATCACTCTCCATATTTATTTCTTAAAACAGTCATCAATAAATAATTAAATTATATTATCTAAAACATCATATTTTTTTGTTTTTAAAAATAAAAAACTATTTTTTTATTTTTTCATTATTACACGTGTTTTTTGTATTTTGTTGTTTTGGATAACAAAAAAAAAAACAAAAAACGCAAAAAAAGTTACTAAACAAATTCTTAAAAAACACTTTTAAAAAGTTAGAAAAAACCATTTAGTATTTCTTATAAAAACACTTAGGCTATGTTTGGTTCTCAGAAAATTTGAGGGAAAATGCAAGGGAAAGAAAATACAAAGGAAAAATAGAAGAAAAGAAAAAGTGAAGAAAAATAAAAAATGGATTAAAAGTTGATAAGTTATTTTTATTTTTTACTTCAAACTCATTTTATTTATTTTAACTCATTAATATAAAGATTAAATAATTTTAAAATACATAGGTTTTTAATTAGTTTTAATTATATTTTATTTTCTTTTATATTTTTCATAGAACAACCAAACATGAAAAAATCATTTTTCTTTATATTTTTTTTCTTTCCTTAGTATTTTTCGGGAACCAAACATAACCTTAATAACTGATTCCCCAAAACACAATTTTTAAAAACAAAATAGTTTCACTGAAAATATTTTATATAAAAACATGTGGACAACAAACACTCTTACAATTTTTATAATATCTATTTATTTTATTTTTAAATAATAGATAATTCATCATATAAACCCAACCTTCAACTTTACACAACTTAAATATTTGAAAAACTCAATCTCTAATTCATGACTAGATGAAGTTAGCATTTTCAATAACAGCTCACAACCTTAATATTAAAAATAAATACATGTCACAAATAAAAAATAATAATAAAATAAAAATATGCCTTTTTCTTAAAGTTTGGTTCGACAACATGTCAAACATTAGATATGATAAGATTTCTTGGCCGTCACTACAAGAATGATATTTCCACAATCCAAAGTTAAAGATTTCTATAACTTAAATATCAATATTTTTAATATATCTTAATTACTAATTTGAGAAATGCCTTGATGTGAGCTCACTTTTTAATGAAGGATATCATGCAAATAGATTTTCCTTCACTTTCTAGGATTTTCTTGCACATGCCCATACAATTATTGAAACTATTAGTGTTAATCATTTTAATCTTTGAGGGTTTGATTATTCATATTAGTTGTTTTTCATTTATATTAGTTACTATTTTTCAATTATTAATTACTTACTTCAATTTCGAAATACATGTAATTAATTAACTACAAATCTTATCAATCATTGAAATGAGTCAACTCAAAGCCATAAAATTTAATTCATAGCTTAGGTTTAGCCTTCGATCGATAAATCTAACAAAATTTGATTATCATATCTTCAAGCCAACTAACCGAATTCAAATATATATAGATATACCAATGAGAATGAGACTTTAACCTACCTCACATGTTACTTCAACTAGTCGAATTCAAATATATATATATATATATATATATATATATATATATATATATATATATTTATACCAATGCGAAGGAGACCTTAACCTATCTCACATATTACTAAAGCGGACATCAATCCTCTTGTCGAGATTAGTCAAGCTTCTAGCATATAACATAAATAGAAGAACCTTACTTTAATTTGGTTTGGCAGTAGAAAAAGAAGATTAATTAGCTTCGATCATCGATCGACTTTAGTGAGAACATTTATATATTATATTTTATGAGAAATGTTATTAGGACTAAATAATACTTTAGGGGTCTTTTTGTGATTAATAAATTATTTTACAGAATATTTATGTGAAAAGGCCAACTTGGGCCAGCCCAACCCAATGCAGACTCTATTTCTAGAACTGGGCCTTGTTCCATAGCCTGTGAGCTAAGGCGAGCCTTCAGTATATTACTTCCCTACCCCTATTCCTTCCACTTTGACTGTTTAGAAAAGGGGTATTCTCGTCATTTACCGAAATGGATAGGCAATCCCCTTACGTGGCAACCACCCACGAAGCCAAATCCTTATAACCAAACATGAGGTCCAAACTCACTCCTTATCCCAAACAAGCTACCATATTAACTTACACCAGTCACACATCAACGGGTCAACTCTCCACAAAGTCAACAGTCACAGTAATCCAACAAGTCGCATTGGTCGAGACCATGAACAAAGAATAAGCATACCGCACCAGATCAGCCATGCATATAAATAAAACAGAGCACCTGAAATTTGAAAGGCTCCGTTTTTTTTTTTCCAATTCCTGAGCTGCTTCTAGCTTCCATGGCCAAGCCAGTTTCAATTGAGGTTTGGAACCCCTGTGGGAAATACAGAGTTGTCAGCACAAAACCGATGCCGGGAACCCGCTGGATCGATCTATTAGTCCAACAAGATTGTAGAGTTGAAGTAATTTTTCTCATAATTGTTTGTATATTTTTGGGTTAATTGTGTGAATTTGATGAAAATTTGTGCTGTTTTTGGTGTTCAGATATGTACCCAGAAGAAAACAATCTTGTCTGTTGAAGATATCATTGCTCTTATTGGTGATAAGTGTGATGGAGTGATTGGACAGGTGAGGAAGTAATCAGAAATGGAGTTTCTCCTTTTCTTTTCTTTTTTGGTGTGAATTTTGGCTTTTGATGAAATGGGTTGTTGTGGTTTTGCTTGCATTTTTGTGGGTCAGTTGACAGAAGATTGGGGGGAGACGCTGTTTTCGGCTTTGAGCAGGGCTGGAGGCAGGGCTTTTAGCAACATGGCTGTTGGATACAACAATGTTGATGTGAATGCTGCTAATAAGTACGGTGTTGCTGTTGGGAACACTCCAGTGAGTTTGTGATTTCCTCTATGTTTTAGGCATTGTGATGAGAATGAATATTGAAGAAATCAGATGTGTGTATGTGTTCGAGTATGTGCTTTTCTAGATGAATTGTGCTTCACATTTTCACATGTATGTATGCAACAATGATGAGTGGTTGAATGCATCATGCTTGATAAAATTATTCAATGAGATTTCTTTGTATTTTGACTGTTTGAGGATGTGCTTTTGTAGAAGAATGAATGATCAAAACATGTGATTATGCTTGGTATTGGTATATAAATGAATGAGTGAGTGATTGAACGCATCATGCTCAATCTCGTAGATGAACGAATCTATATAAGTATGTGTGTTGATGCTTTATACATTCATATATATGTGGGTGATGAGCGATTGAATGTATCATTATTGATCAATTTATGCATGCACACATTGAATAATATGTGGTATATAAACTGATTATCATGATGTTGGTTTTGTCTTTCTCATAAAGGGTAGAGAAATTGAGGTGATTTTTGTGTTCATTTGGGTAGGGAGTACTTACAGAGACTACAGCAGAGCTAGCAGCCTCACTTTCTATGGCAGCTGCTCGAAGAATAGTTGAAGCAGATGAGTTCATGAGGGCAGGCTTATACGATGGATGGCTTCCTCATCTGTACAACCACCCTTTTTCATTATTACCTTCATTGCTTGTGGTTATGTTTACAGTTTATACGTTGTGCGTTTCAAAGCTAACTACAAGAATAAAGATATGCTCGGCTTTACTTTTTCTCATAGGTTTGTGGGGAATTTGCTCAGAGGACAGACTGTTGGTGTGATTGGAGCAGGTCGTATTGGATCTGCGTATGCTAGAATGATGGTAATTGTTAACAAACTGAATATTACTTCTGTTGTCATAAAAACTTGTTAATCATCACCCTGGCTACTTGAATTCAGTTTGGTGCCAAATCGAACAGTACATTGATTCATGTCAATTTAGAACTCAACATTAAGTGTAGAGTAGCTCAATTGTTTGGTTGCATAGGTTGGGGAACTTGAAACTCTTTGTGAGTATTTACAACACCAGTTGGGTTGGTTCTCAGTGGGTTCAATCAATTTGTTATGCGGGTAGGAGTGACTTTGTTCTTCTTCTGTAACAGGTAGAAGGGTTCAAAATGAACCTGATTTACTATGATCTGTACCAAGCCACACGCCTGGAGAAGTTTGTTACAGGTCTCTGAGGCAATCTACTGAAACTAGTCGGTTTCTCCACTCCTTTTTGATGATACTCATGTGTTTCCAAATGCAGCTTATGGTCAGTTCCTGAAAGCCAGTGGTGAACAACCAGTGACCTGGAAAAGAGCTGCAAGTATGGATGAGGTGCTCCGAGAGGCTGATCTTGTAAGACTTTTTCTCTCAGAAAATAATACACATTTCATTAGTCTTGAGTTGGATTTTTTTTTTTTTGTTTTTCCATTTTTGCTTTAAATTGAAGTGACTTTTGTCTGGTGCTCTTTGTAGATTAGTCTCCATCCAGTATTGGATAAGACCACTTATCATCTAGTCAACAAGGAAAGGCTCTCAATGATGAAGAAGGTGAAATCTCAATGAGTTTTTTTTTTTTTTCTTCTGAGCTTAATGACTTAATTGAATATATAAATGAATATAACCTATGGTTACGGTATCTAAATCTATAGGAAGCGATCCTTATAAACTGCAGCAGAGGGCCTGTGATTGATGAAGTAGCTTTGGTGGCACATCTGAAAGAGAACCCCATGTTTCGAGTTGGACTTGATGTCTTTGAGGTAACAAAACAAAACTCCTCCATCCATATAGTTCAGAGCCATAGCATTAAAATCACCTTTCCAAGTTCATTTATCATTCAATTATCAATCCACTTCTTTCAGGATGAACCTTACATGAAACCTGGTCTTGCTGAAATGAAGAACGCGATCGTGGTACCTCACATTGCTTCTGCTTCCAAGGTACATTAATACTCAAAATCCCATCTGTCAAGACTTGTCCTTATTATATATCCTTAAATGGTTACTGACTTTTTCTCATGGTTTATGCAGTGGACTCGCGAAGGAATGGCTACATTGGCTGCTCTGAATGTCCTGGTATGTGATCAAAATCCAAAAAAAAGGGGAACTGATACTTATTTTTCCAATCAAAACCATTAACTTCTTTATCAATCCAAACAATAGGGAAAGATCAAAGGATACCCAATTTGGCATGATCCAAATAAGGTTGAACCATTCCTCAACGAGAACTCCCTGCCCCCAGCTGCATCTCCAAGTATAGTCAATGCAAAAGCCTTAGGTAGCATTCATCCTCTGAAACCAGTAAACTATGTTGGTGTTCTGGTCAATGTCTCAACTGCAAATTTTCGGGTTCCTTGCAGGTTTGCCTGTTTCAAAGCTATGAGCAGGAGGGGTTGAACACAAATGGCCTAGTTGCTGCAAAGAGAGTGTTTTGGAGGAGTGGTGATAATAGGCTATTTGCTCCATCTTGTTCACACTGGCTTTTCATCTAATGTAAGCATAATTATATATAGGTTTATCAGTTGAATTGGGAACTCAATCCTCTTGGTTTCTTTGGTAATGAGACTCAAAGTTGTTGATGAATTGGTAGCATGTCTACTACTTTAGTTCTTCCATGCAGTCATTCCTAGAAACATGTCTTTTACTGAGTAAATTGATTGAGATTTCATTTAAAAAAAAAAAAAAAATCTATTTAAAGAAAAGGGTTTTATTTAGACTCTGTTTGATTCATAAAAAGCAGTAATTAAAGGGAAAAAAAATGGTAAAAAGAAAGTATTAAGGGCTTGTTTGGTAACTATTTTCAAAAACAAATTTTTGTTCTCCAGAGAAAAAAGAAAAAAGAAAAATATGTTTGACAATCAGAAAACACAAGACAATTTAATGTTCTTAAAAATAAAAATTTGTGCATTTTTAGAGAACATTTTTTAATTGTTTTCAATTGTTTTTTAGAACTGTTTTAAAAAATAATTATATAAATATAAAAAAAATTATTAAAAATAAAACACTATATTTAAAAGTTATTTTTAAAACATATTAAAAATGTAAAAAACAAATTAAAAACATTTCAAGTTTCCAAACAGATATTTGTTTTACAAAATAATATAAAATCGTTTTTAAAAACCATTTTTTAGAACCATTCAAGTTACTAAACAAGGCTTAAGTATATCTTGAAATACACTTTCTATTTTTTTTAATTAGAAAATAGGACTAATTTTTATATAAGATAGTACAAAAATTTTATAATTTTAGGTGTTAGAAAATAATTTTTTAATATTTTTTTTCTTCCCTTAATACTTTTAGGAACCAAATAAAATCAAAATATTTTAATTCTTTTTATATATTAACTTTATTTAAAAAATAAATTTTAGAAAACAAAATTGTATAAAATTTTCGTTTTGAAAATGTATCACTTCTTTATGCCTATCATAGCTTCATTTTATTTTTTATTTATCACGAATTAATTATCTTAATTTTATTTATATGAATACATTTTAAGGCTTAATATTTGTCTTTTATGAATTAATTTTTAAAAGAAAATAAAAAATTTAAATATTCATCCCTTTGAATTAAAATAGAATATTGCATTTGATTTTAAGTAGAATTCTATTATTAATTTGAATTAGAATAAGAAATAAAATTTGAATTATAGTAGATTTGTATATAAATATTCATCATTATCAGTAATGATATAATTTCTAAAATTCTCTTACATAATTTTTTTATTTTTTTATTTTAATTTTTTCTATTATTATTATTTAAGTGGAAAATGGATATCATATTCTTTTTAGAATTACATCTCCAATAATTTTATTATATCAATTTTTTTTAATTATTTCAAAGAAAATAATTGAAAAAAAAATTATTTGGTATCCTGATCATGATGTGTATTAAAAAAATGAAAAAAATAATTAAAAATAAATCCATAATTTATACATTATTAGTTTTAAAATTTAAATTTTAATAAAAATTCAATTTTATTAAAAATAAAAATATGATCATTGAATAAAAAATGTTATATTAATATAATATCAAATATAAAATAATTAAAATTCATATATCTAAAAAAAAAAGGAAAAAAAAAAGAAGAAAATCAGTTGAATTCAAGCAAGAAAAACAAACCGTCAAAACTCGAAAACCGGAGGCCGACTCTGAATCAAAATAAAATCTGTTTACAAACCTGGCCCTACACATCTATAAATAGGGGTCGGCCGTCAAGTTCCTTATTTCCTATCATATCAATTTACTCTTTGAGAGTCCTAGGGTTAGGGTTTCGAACCAGAACTCGAATCATGGCTTCTTCAAAGACGATCACTCTCAGAAGCTCTGACGGCGAGGCCTTCGACCTCGAGGAGGTGGTGGCGGTGGAGTCTCAGACGATCAAGCACATGATCGAGGACGGATGCGCCGACAATGCGATTCCGTTGCCGAACGTCACCAGCAAGATCCTTGCAAAGGTGATCGAGTACTGCAAGAAGCACGTTGAAACTCCTAAGGCGGAGGAACACGCCGTCAATGATGAACTCAAGGCCTGGGATGCTGATTTCGTGAAAGTCGATCAGGCCACCCTCTTTGACCTCATCTTGGTGAGACTTCTGAATCTGTTCTTTTTCTTTATTAGTCGTTTTTTTTTTAAAAAAAAAATTTGTTGATTGTTTAGGAAAGTGCGAGAAAGGAAAAGAAATTAGGTACTTTGGATTTTTTTACTTTTTGGTTACTTTGGGATTGAATAACTATGAATATTGGATTGAAAAATCGGCAGGAGGAAAAAGGAAACCATGCCGATTTTGGAAAAATAGAGAAGTCATTGAACCGTTGTTTTTGCGATATATTACTCTGATGTTTTTCTTGGATTCTTGAGTTGTATATCCTTACTCTTAAAATTTTCTGTTTATGATGGTGGGTTTGAGTCCAAACATGTGATACAATATCAAGTATTAGGAATTATAATGTGAGTTTTAGTTTGGTTCCAAAATAATAGTTGCAATATCAAGTATTAGGAATTATACTCTTGAGTTTTAGTCATAGCCAAAATTTGGTTTTCTTGTTTGTTTTTTTTTCTTTTTCTTTTTTTGTTTATGTTCTTGGATTTGTATGTTCTTTAACTGTTAAGCATGTGTTAAGTGTCTTGAAGTGCTTTGTATTCTGGTTTGTTTTCATGTAACCTGGCAATTCTAATCATAGCAAACATGATATTGGGACTATAAACTGAATGCTTGGGGATGTTGTTACTGTTTTTCCGTGTTTCTATTGGATTTCTATCTATTTGTGAGGACCTTGGATATGACTTGAAATGTTATAAACACAAGTAAAAGAAAAAAAAACATTAAACCATGGAATTTTTCTGTGATCTTTTAGAATTGTTATATGGTTAAAGATCCCTTGGGATGAAGCTTTGAATATCCTATTCGCTAATTTGGTGATTTTCCCTAGAACTTTTTCTTGTGCCTTGTGTTTCTCGTGTATCAATCAATCCTCCGGTTCTTCCGGTTCTTGCAGGCAGCAAACTATCTAGATATCAAGAGCCTGTTGGATTTGACCTGCCAAACAGTTGCTGACATGATCAAGGGAAAGACTCCGGAGGAAATTCGCAAGACATTCAACATCAAGAATGACTTCACTCCGGAGGAAGAGGAGGACGTCCGGAGAGAGAACCAATGGGCATTCGAGTAAGGAGAATGTCCGAGAACCAATGGGCAACTTCTTAAAGAATTAAGAAGCTGGTTTACTTTGTACATAAGGGTTGGCTCTGCAATCAACCCAGATTACCTCATGGGGATTTAACCTTGACTTCATTACATAGAACCTAGTTATTTTCAAATATGCTTGGATGGTTTCCTACTATTTTCTCGACTTTCTCATTTGGGTCTTATTTTTCAGCATTATATGATATATGACTTGGCCCATATGTCTGCATATATGGGTTTCATTTTCAGGATTATTTGATATATTTCACCTACTGCCAATTGTTAATCTATATCCAATTTGGTTCTTATTGGGTTTCTTTTCTTTACATCAGCATTCTGGAATTTGTATCAAATTGGCACAAAGTTATATGTTTTGGGATGAAAACAATGGCCTAGTTGATGCAAATTGAGTGTTTTGGAGGGGAGTGGTGTTAATAGGCTATTTGCTCCCATCTTGTTCACCCTGGCTTTTCATCTAATGTAAGCATAATTATACATAGGTTTATCAGTTGAATTTGGGACTCCATCCTCTTGGTTTCTTTGGTAATGAGACTTGAAGTTGTTGATGAGAATTGGTAGCATGTATCATGTATGCTACTTTGTTCTTCCATGCAATCAATCATTCCTAGAAACATGTCTTTTAGTAAGTAGATTGATTGAGAATTCATCCTAAAAAAGAAGAAGAAAAAAGTCTATTTTAAAGAACAGGGATTTATTTAGACTCTAGTAATTAAAGGGAAAAAGATGGTAGAAAGAAAATATTAAGGGCTTGTGTGGTAATAATTTCTTAAAACCATTTTTCGTTCTACATGTCTGGCAACGAGAAAATAGTTTTATAGTTTTATGTTCTTAAAAATAGAAAACATATGTTTTCAAACAACCATCTTTTAGTTATTTTTAATTATTTTTTTAGGATGGTTTTAAAAATAATTATATATATAAAAAATCATTAAAAATAAAACATTGCTTATAAAAGTTACTCTTAAAACATGTTTAAAAACATAAAAGTTACTCTTAAAACATGTTTAAAAACATAGAAAAGATATTAAAAATATTTTAGAGTCTATTTGGTGAAGTTTTTAAAAACATGTTTTTGTTTTTAAAACTTCATTAAAAATAATAGAAAAACACACTATTATTTTTCTTCTATAGAATCATTATTTTTTTTATTAGGCAAATTAACTTCAAATTAAATAAAACTTAATATCTTTGATTTGTTAACAAGTCTATTAGTTTTAAAAAGTGATTTAAACATAATATAATAAACTTATTAATACTATAAATTTATGAACAAAAATTGGTTTAAAACAACTCTATTGTTTCTCTTCTATATAAAATTATTATTTATTGATTTTTTTTTTCACAAGACAAATGAACTTCAAATTAAATAAGACTTAGAGCCCGTTTGGCAGTGATTTTTAAAAGTGTTTCTACCCTTAAAAACACTTTTAAATGTTTTTGGGATGAAAATAAAGTGTTTGGAAAATTTTAAAAAACACTTTTGAAAATCTGGAAAAACACTTGAAGTGATTTTTAGAGAATCACTTGACAGGTGTTTTTTTTAAAAAAACACTTCAATTTTTTTGAAATATTCCAAAAATGCCCCCCGTGATAAATCAATTAGAAAAATCTTTTTTTTTTTTAGAAATTAATAGGTGGTCATATATTGTTTTACTTTTAAAATTATCTTTTATTCAATGTTCTTTTTTTTTTATTATTGATTTAGATGTTTTTTGTAAATATTTTTTAAAATTTTAGTATAGTGATAAAAAAATTATTATTTTTAATTAGAAAAGTCTTTTTTTTTTTAGAAATTAATAGGTAATCATATATTATTTTAATTTTAAAATTATCTTTTATTCAATGTTATTTTTTTAGTGATTTAGATGTTTTTTCATTAATAAAAAGTTTTTTTTTTTATCATACCATTTTTTTAATTAAAATTGTATGTCCTTTTTGGTAATTTATTAATATTAAAAGTGTTTTTATATTTATACAATATATTATCAAAAACACTTTAGAATCATTTTTTCTGATTATCATAAAAGTGTTTTTCACAGAAACACTATAGCAGAAAACACTTCAAATAAAAACACTTCCACTAGAATCACTACCAAACGGGCTCTTAATGAATTGGATTTATTAACAAGTCTAATAATCTTTAAAAATAATTTAAAACTCAAATAATAAACTTATTAATCCCGTAAATTTATGAATAAAAATTAGTTTATAATGGTGTTTTTTTTTTTTTTCTGTACATAATTATACTTTTATAAATTTTCCTATCGAAAAAATGAATTTCAAATCAAGTAATACTTTTTATTGAATTTATTAATGAGTTTAACAATTTTTAAAAATAATTTGGAACTCAAAAATAAATCTAATTATTGAAAAAAAATATAAGGGAGGAAAACCGATCCAATTAATTATAGATTAAATCAAAACATTCTAGAATATTATATTCAAAATTGAATAATAAATGTGTGCATATGTAATAAAAAACCTACTTATTCATATGTTAAGAAAATAAAACTTTATTCATTATTCATTTTAAATAAAATATTATTGACAATTAGTATTATTCATTTTTAACCCAAAAAAATATGAAAAATGTTAATATCCTTTATGTTTCTAACATATAACTACTAAAAATATAATTTATGATTTTATTATGACATTATTATTTATGTTTTACTAAATATTATTTATTTTTAATTTATTTGTAATTATAAAATTATTTTCATTTTCAATAAGACTTCAATTAAATTTAATTAATTAATATTATATAAATTAAATTTAAAATGTTTTTTCAAAACCAAAAAAAAAATTAATAAAAAAACAATTTATCCAAACAAGTATTTTTATATTTTATTTTAAAAATCCTTTTATGAAAACAATTTGCCAAATATCCTTATTTTTATAAAACATTAGAAAAACTTTTTTTTTTTTTTTTTTTTGTTCTTTAACTTAAAAACAATTTCTAAAAACAACTATAAGAAATCATGGTCAAACAAGAAATTAAAAATTGTTTCATGATTAAAAAAATATACTTATCTTTAACTCATACATAATTTTTAATAAGACATAAGTTGAATTTGATTTCATATTATTATAAATTAAATTTATAAAATTTTTTAAAATAAAAATAAGACATTATTTTAAAAAAAATACAAATTCTTTCATTCAAACAAGGTTTTTTTTTGTTTTAAAATTTTATTTTTTGTTCTTATCTTGAAAATAGTTTTTAAAAACAAATTTAAAAAAACACCATCTAACAAACCATTAGGTTTCTAAAAATATAATTGTTCTACAAACATTAAAAAACAATTTTAAAAAAATTACTAAATAGGGCTTAAGTGTTCGATGATTTTTTGCATTTTTTGTTTTTAAAATTAGAAAATAGTACTAATTTTTATGTAAAATACTATAAAAAAAAAAATAGATATCAAGATAACTTTACTATCCTAAATTTTAAATTCTTTAAAATTGATTTTAAATGATATAAGGTAAATTTATATATATATATATATATATATATATATATATATATATATATATATTATTTAAAAGGCTATACTTTTTATATAAAACATATTCTTCTACTTTTAAAACCAAAAAATAAAAAATATATCCAAACAAATACCAATGAATTAATTTAGTAAAAAAAGTAGCACACTTATTAAGCCACTTGAACACTAATCTAGAAAGAAAAATATCATCAAAAGCATTAGACACGAAATTTATATATATTTTTTAACCTAATGGCATGAATAGTTATTGTTATAGCCCCTATTACTTATATTAAATATTGATATGAAATTATTTTTTGGGGTCCATTGAAAGTACCAAATGTGCACTAAATTAATATGTAACTCATAAGTATATATGTTTATTTTTCTATTTGGTTGGGTTTAATATTTTTCTTTTTTAAAATGGGAAATCATTGGCTACATTTTTATATTTCAAAAACTTAAATCGTTAGAAAAATTGATCCGGTTGGGTTTGATTGACTTGTTGGCTGGTTGAAATCAAGCAACAAAAACAAACCGTCACAATTCGAAAACCCGAAACCGAATCCGAATCAAAATCAAACTACCCGCCCTACACATCTATAAATACAAAATACGGGTCAACAGTCAATTTCATTATTTTATATCAATTTACTCACAACGTCCCTAAATAGGGGTCAATCGTCAATTTCATTATTTTATTATTTTATGTCAATTTACTAACAACGTAGGGGTGAACCGATCAATTTCATTAGTTTATATCAATTTACTCTTTTGAGAGATCTAGGCTTCGGGTTTCGAACCAGATCTCGAATCATGGCTTCTTCAAAGATAATCACTCTCAGAAGCTCAGAAGGTGAGGACTTCGGCCTCGATGTGGTGGCGGCGATGGAGTTGCTGGTGATCAAGCCCATGATCGAGGAGTTGCAGGTGATCAAGCCCATGATCGACAATGCGATTCCGTTGCCGAACGTCACCAGCAAGATCCTTGCAAAGGTGATCGAGTACTGCAAGAAGCACGTTGAAACTCCTAAGGCGGAGGAACACGCCGTCAATGATGAACTCAAGGCTTGGGATGCTGATTTCGTCAAAGTCGATCAGGCCACCCTCTTTGACCTCATCTTGGTGAGACTTCTGAATTTGTTCTTTTTCTTTATTAGTCGTTTTTTAAAAAAAATAAATAAATTTTGTTGATTGTTTAGGAAAGTGCGCGAAAGGAAAAGAAATTACGTACTTTGGATATTTTGCTTTTTGGTTACTTTGGGATTGAACAACTAGGAATATTGGATTGAAAAAGAAAACCATTCCCATTTTGGAAAAATTGAACCGTTGTTTTTCCGGTATATTACTCAATGATGTTGTTTTTCTTGGATTCTTGAGTTGTATCTTAAAATTCTCTGTTTATGATGGTGGGTTTGGTTCCAAACACTTATACAATTATAATGTGAGGTTTCGGTGGTGTTTGTGTTTTTGCTTAATTCTAAATATAACGTTTAATAATATTAAATATTAATTTATTTGTTTTTATAATATCTTATTTCTATTAAATATTAAAAAATTTATTTATAAAAAAAGTACATATTTTGATTTTTTTATTTAATAAAAAAAATTATTATAAGTCATGACAAATTACAAAAACAAATTATCTAAATTTTAAAAATAAATTATTTTAAGTAAAAAGCCTAAAAAACAAACATCACCCGATTTGGCTTCAAATAATAGTTGTAATATCAATTTTTAGGGATTATACTTTGTGTTTTAGTTATAGTCAAATTTTGTTTTTTTTGTTTTTCTGTTTTCGTTGATGTTCTTGGATTTGTATATTCTTTAACTCTAAAGTACGTGCTAAGTGTCTTGAAGTGCTTTGTATTTTGGTTTGTTTTGGTCGTGTGACCTGACAATTCTAATCATAGCAAACATGATGGGGATGTTATAACATAAGTAAAAGAAAAAAAAAACATTAAACCATGGAATTTTTCTGTGATCTTTTAGAATTGTTATATGGTTAAAGATCGCTTGGGATGAAGCTTTGAATATCCTATTTGCTAATTTGGTGATTTTCCCAAGAACTTTTTCTTGTGCCTTGTGTTTCTTGTGTATCAATCAATTCTTCGGTTCTTGCAGGCAGCAGATTATCTAGATATCAAGAGCCTGTCGGATTTGACCTGCCAAACTGTTGCTGACATGATGAAGGGAAAGACTGCGGAGGAAATTCGCAAGACACTCAACATCAAGAATGACCTCACTCCAGAGGAAGAGGAGGAGATCCGGAGAGAGAACCGATGGATATTTGATTAAGGAGGATGTCCAGAGTGAGAACCAATGGGCAACTGAGTAAAGAACTAGGAAGCTAGTTTCCTTCGTCTTAATTACCTTTACTTTGTACGTAAGGGTTGGCTCTGCAATCAACCCAGGTTACCTCATGGAGACTTAACCTTACTTCATTGCATAGAACCTAGTTATTTTCAAATATGCTTGGATGGTTTCCTACCATTTTGTCTACATTCTCGTTTGGGTCTCCTTTTTCAGCATTATATGATATATGACTTGGCCCATATGTCTAGGCACCATGCGAGCCGGGGGCGAGGCACCATTACAGGTTTTTGTTTTTAAAAAGGATTTGTTTTTTTCACTGGTCAAATTATCTTCAAATTAAATAAGACTTAATATCTTTGATTTGTTAACAAGTCTATTAATTTTAAAAGGTAATTTAAACACAATATAATAAACTTATTAATATCATAAATTTATGAACAAAAATGGGTTTAAAACAACTCTATTGTTTCTCTTCTATATAAAATTATTATTTATTGAATCTTTTTTTCACATGACAAATGGACTTTAAATTAAATAAGACTTAATGTATTGAATTCATTAACAAGTCTAATAATATTAATACTAAAAATTTATAAATAAAAATTAGTTTATAATGATTTTATTATTATTATTTTTTGCACATAATTATACTTTTATAATTTTTCAAAAAATAAATTTCAAATCAAGTGACACTTTTTATTGAATTTATTAATGAGCTTAACAATTTTTAAAAATAATTTGGAACTCAAAAATAAATCTAATTATTGAAAAAAAATAAGGGAAGAAAATCAATCCAATTAATTGTAGATTAAATCAAAATATTTTGAAATGTTATATTCAAAATTGAATAATAAATGTGTACATATGTAATAAAAAACTTATTTATATGTTAAGAAGATAAAACTTTATTCATTATTCATTTTAAATTAAATACCTTTGACAATTAATATTATTCATTTTTAACCCAAAAAAAATGAAAAATGTTAATATCCTTATGTTTCTAACATATAACTATTAAAAGTATAATTTATGATTTTATTTTGACGTTACTATTTATGTTTTATTAAATATTATTTATTTTTTAAATTTATTTATAATTATAAAATTATTTTCATTTTCAATAAGACTTCAATTAAATTTAATTACTTAATATTATATAAATTGAATTTAAAATGTTTTTACAAAACCAAAACAATTTTTTTTACTAAAAAACAAGTCTTTTTATTTTTTATTTTTAAAGTCCTTTTATAAAAACAACTTGCCCAATATCCTTATTTTTATAAAAATTTAAAAAAAATTCGTTCTTTAACTTAAAAACAAAACGAGAAATTAAAAATTGTTTCATGATTAAAAAAATGGAGAATTGCCCTTAAGTGGTAAACTGGGAAAAAAAATTATCGAGAAGGGTGGGTAGATTTGATAATTCTTCCGAAGGTCTAACATTTTTATTAGACCAATTTACCTTGAATTTCCTAAGTCCATTTACCAATTGAGAAGTACGTCTTCTTTTACTGACAATCAAATCAATCTATTTCACAATATTACAATCAAAGAAAATTTTACAAATAATACAAAATAAACAAATGAAAATTATAATCAATTGAGACATATTTTATATAATAAAGAACAATATTTGTTGTATATTAGACATGTTAGGGATATGTCAAAAAAACCCACAACTGCCCAGTTTCATAAGAAATTTGAAATTTTCAAAATTTTACCTTATTATATAATATATCATAATGTTATTGTATTTGTATTGTAATTGTAGTGTATTTTTATTGTACCTCTATATTTTTATATAAAAAAAATTAATTTTATAGATTTTTTTTATACATCATTGGATTATCATCAACAACTTCATGTATTGAAATTACAATAGTGTATTTTTGTTGTCTTTTTATAATTTTGGCTTGCAATGATGCTTTATCATAGGAATACAACATGATAGCCTAGAAATGCTAGTTCAATAAAAAAACAAATTCAATATTTTTTCATTTTGATGTATTGTAATGTTAATGTTTTTTCATTGTAACTATATTGCATTTGTATTGTACTTGTACTTTATAATTGAAGTAATGGTTCTTTTACACAACTTTCAAACTACTAGGCATTCAACACATCATACCAAAATAATACTTACACAAAATTCATAATAAAAGACAAAGTGGTCTCATACAAAAGGGATTTTAGTTTTCAATGAAAATCCAAATATGTTTATAAATATACAAACAAAGTGGTCCCAAACATGCATAAAACAACTGAGAAAATTTTTTCTTTTGTAATATCAAACAAGTCTCAACAACAAAACTAAAGTACAAACCTTTTCAATGGAAATCAATAATAATTATATCAAACAATCCACCCGAAAAATAAATTAAAAATAAAAACACATCTTCAATATGACCAAAATCATATAAAAAAAATCAAAAAAAAAAATTAAACAACATTTTAAACAAAAAAAATGTAATTTCTTTCTCAAAACCTTCTTCAATATTTCAGATCTAATATTTTAAATTTACATTCTTAAAATTATTAACATTTCATTCATTCAATACAATTTTTAAATTATTTGTTTATTTATTTGCATAAACTGACGTAATTTTTTTTTTTTGGCTTTTTTTTTTTAAAAAAAATCTTACCTTTAATGGATCTCTTGCTAGATTCACAAAAAAAAAAACAAGCTTTGTGGAGATGTTTCCGATCATGACCTGAAGTGCTGAAGTTTTTTCGTCTTACCTTTTTTTCTTCTTTAATATTGACAAGTTGCAGCTCGATTAAAGAAAACTTTTCTTTTTTTGATGTTGTTTTTCACTTATTAAGGGTAGTTTTGACATTTAAACAAAATAAAGTCTTTAAAAGAATTATCATAATTTCACCATACTCTTCAGAAGAATTATTAAATTTACCCACCCTTCTCGGTCATATTTTTCCCTAGCCTACCCTAAAGGGTAATTTTTCTTTAAAAAATATATATATTTATCTTTAACTTATACATAATTTTTAATAAGACTTAAGTTGAATTTGATTTCATATTATTATAAAATAAAAATAAAACATTATTTTAAAAAACAATACAAATTCTTTCATTCAAATCAGTTTTTTATTTTTTGTTTTAAAAATCTACTTTTTGTTATGTATCTTGAAAATAGTTTTTAAAAACACCGTCAAACAAACATTGAGGTTTTCAAACAAATAATTGTTGTACAAACTTTAAAAAAAAAAAAGTTTTAAAAATTATTATCAAAACCTTTTTTTTTTTAAAAAATAATAATAAATGGGGCTCATGTGTTGGATGCATTTTTGGCTTTTTTGTTTTTAAAATTAAAAAATAGTACTAATTTTTATATAAAATACTATTAAAAAAATTAGATATCAAGATAACTTTACTATCCTAAATTTTAAATTTTTTTGAAATGATTTTAAATGATATAAGGTAAATTTATATATTTTTTTTATCTAAAAGGTTATACTTTTTATATAAAATATATTACCATCTTCTACTTTTAAAACCAAATAATAAAAAATATATCCAAACAAATACTAAAGAATCAATTTAGTATAAAAAGTAGCACCACTCGAGCGCTTGAGCTGCCTAAACAGTTGAGCCACTCAAGTGCGTTCAAGCCACCTTAACAGTCAAGCCACTCAAGTACTTATTTAGCCGCTTGAGCCACTCGAACACTAATCTAAAAAGAAAAATATCATCAAAAGAATTAGGCACGAAATTTATATATATTTTTAACCCAATGGCATGAATAGTTATTGTTATAGCCCCTATTACTTATATTAAATATTGATATGAAATTATTTTTTGGGTCCATTGAAGAAGGTAAAAACAACAAATTAAATATCTTAAATTAATAAATTATATAATTTTATATTATATATTATATAAATTTATTATTTTAAAATTATTAATTTATTAATCAATAAAATATTCATTTATAATATCTTCTATTTATCTATTTATGCTTGTTGAAGTAATATTAAATTTTTAAGTTTAAATATAAATAATTTATTATTTAAGTATATTTTTTAAATTTTAATTATAAATTGTAATTTTTTAACTTTTAATTAAATTTTTAATTTTTTTTAAAAATTAACTAAAACATCAGTTGACAACTTTAACTTTAATTAAAAAATAAAGCCTCAGTTTAGTTCAAAAATTAGCAACTGAGGCTTCAATTTAAAAATAAAACCTCACTTGACAATTGCGGTTTTAATTCAAAAATAAAGTTTCAATTATCAATTGAGGTTTTTAGTTTAAAAATAAAGTTTCACTTGACAAATATGGTTTTAACTAAAATGATTAAAAATAAATAATTTATTTTTTTATAATATGATGCTTACGTAGCACCAAAAAGACCATTTCAAACGTAAATTTAAAAAAAAAAGTGGCTACATCTTATATTTTTTTTAATAAATGGGTCATTTTGACCCAAAAATCAACTTACCTTATATTAAATTATTAAAAGAATCATATCATCGTATCACTCGGGCTTACTCTATTCATGTCTGTCTCCACCTCTTCATAATTTCAACAGTAATAACAATAATGATGACGATTATAGGAAATAATAATAATAAAGTCACCCCCTTTGCTTTATCCTCATCTCTGCAAAATCTTCAAGTGTCTTCAGAGAGAGGGGGAGAAAACGGAGAGAAGCAGAGGCAATGGAGCGGTTGATTTACTCGTATTCTCCAATCCCCTCCAGAGTCCGTCTAAAGCCCATTTCTCCTCTCTCTCCTATCCCTCCACTTCCTCCATTCGTCTGTGCAATTCGTGTTTGGGTTCTTGAGTTTGGATTTCGGTTTTTAGTTTTTAAATGTCAATTGACCTGCCGTTGCTTCAAATCCATGGATTTGTGGGTGAAAGTTCTGCAAGCAATGAATTTGCATTTGGAGGGCTATCTTAGCGTTTCCTCTTCTGGGTTCTGTGAGATTTCTAGAAGAATCTAGGGTGATGATTAAATTTTGTGTTGTGATGTTCATCAGGCTTTTGAGAGGTTAGGCTCAAATGGGAACAAGTCAGAATCCACCCTAGGCCCCCAATAGTTATGAAAATTTCATTTGGAATCCCACCCACAACTTGTTGCAGATAGGCTCCAGTCGATGTGTCTCTTCTCCTAGTGTTTGGGTGGAAGGTGTCTGAAGATTTTTAAGACTTGATTATTGGAGTTGAAGTCCAAAATATTCCATTGGTAGAAAAAAATGGTAAAAATAGTACCCATCTCATAATATTTTTCAAAGTAATCTTTTATATTCACGTAAGCATATATATATATATATGGATTTTTTTAGTATAAAAAACCATCGTTAATGATTGTGATTTTAAAAGTTTTAAAAATATCCTTAAAACCACAGTCATATATTATGGTTTTACAATTTTTCTTAGAACCATAATTAATAACTGTAGTTTCAAAATTATTTTTAATCCATCCCCGTTTTAATGGTATTATGATTTTAATATTATTTTTAAAATATTCTTTATCATAATAATTATAAACTATAAAACTAAAGTTAGTAAGGAACAACCTAAAATCATAATCATTGACATTATTTTTATATGAAAATATAAAATTTTAAAATAATATAAATAATTTATTTAGTTATTTTAGAATTTAAAAATAATATGAAAAAATAATTTTATTTAATTCATATGTGATAAAATTCATATAAAAATTACTCTTAAAACATGTTCAAAAACATAGAAAATAGATTAAAAATATTTTAGAGCTTGTTTGGTGAAATTTTTGAAAACATGTTTTTGTTTTTAAAAATTCATTAAAAATAATAGAAAAACACACTTTATTATTTTTCTTCTGCATAAAATCATTATTTTTTTATTTGTTTTGTTCACTAGGCAAATTAATTTCAAATTAAATAAAACTTAGGCGGTGTTTGTTTTTTTGCCTTTTTGCTAAAAGTAATTTAGTTTTAGAATTTAGGTTGTTTGTTTTTCTATTTTTCATGACTTATTATAAACTTTTTACTAAATAGAAAAAACCAAAATATGTAGCTTTTTCTAAATAGAAAAAATAACATATTGATTTTTTTTACTTTTTAATACTTAATAGAAATAAAATACTACAAAAACAAACAATATAATATTTAACACTATTAAGCATTAAGGTTTTATTTAGAATTAAGTAAAAAAACAAACACCACCTTTAGTATCTTGGATTTGTTAAAAAGTCTATTAATTTTAAAAAGTAATTTAAACATAATATAATAAACTTATTAATACTAGAAATTTAGGAACAAAAATTGGTTTAAAACAACTCTATTATTTCTCTTTGATATAAAATTATTATTTATTGATTTTTTTTCACAAGACAAATGAACTTCAAATTAAATAAGACTTAATGTATTAGATTTATTAACAAGTTTAATAATCTTTAAAAATAATTTAACACTCAAATAATAAACTGTAAATTTATGAATAAAAATTAGTTTAAAAATAATTTAACACTCAAATATTTAACACTTATATATTTTTTTTTTGCACATAATTATACTTTTATAAATTTTCCTACTGAAAAAATGAATTTCAAATCAAGTGTCGCTTTTTACTGGATTTATTAATGAGTTTAATAATTTTTAAAAATAATTTGGAACTCAAAAATAAATCTAATTATTGAAGAAAAAAAAATAAGGGCGGAAAACCAATCCAATTAATTGTAAATTAAATCAAAACATTCTAGAATATTATATTTAAAATTGAATAATAAATGTATGCATATATAATAAAAAACTTACTCATTTATATGTTAAGAAAATAAAACTTTATTTATTATTCATTTTAAATAAAATACTATTGACAATAATAGTTCATTTTTAACCCAAAAAAAAAAGAAAAATGTTAATATCCTTTATGTTTCTAACATATAACTACTAAAAAGATAATTTATGATTTTATTATGACATTACTATTTATGTTTTACTAAATATTATTTATTTTTAATTTATTTGTAATTATAAAATTATTTGCATTTTCAATAAGACTTCATTTAAATTTAAATAATTAATATTATATAAAATCGAATTTAAAATGTTTTTACAAAACCAAAACGTACATTTTTTCTAATAAAAAAACAATTTATCCAAACAAGTGTTTTTATTTTTTATTTTTAAAATCCTTTTATAAAAACAACTTGTCAAATATCCTTATTTTTTATAAGAAATCATAGTCAAACAAGAAATAAAAAATTGTTTCATGATTAAAAAATATATATTTATCTTTAATTCATACATAATTTTTAATAAGATTAAGTTGAATTTGATTTCATATTATTATAAATTAAATTTATAAGTAAAAATAAGACTTTATTTTTAAAAACAATACAAATTCATTCATTCAAACAAGTTTTTATTTTTTATTTTAAAAATCTATTTTTTGTTTTGCATCTTGAAAATAGTTTTTAAAAACAAATTTTAAAAAACAAACACACCCTTAGGTTTCCAAACAAATAATTGTTCTACAAACATTAAAAAACAATTTAAAAAAAATTATTTTCAAGAACTATTTTAAAAAGAATTACTAAATAGGGTTAAGTGTTGGATGCATTTTTTGCTTTTTTTTTTTTAAAATTAGAAAATAGTAATAATTTTTTATATAAAACACTATATAAAAAAAATATCAAGAAAACTTTACTATCCTAAATTTTAAATTTGTTTAAAATGATTTTTAAAATTAGAAGTCTAAATGATTATATGTAACTCATAAGTATATATGTTTATTTTTCTATTTGGTTGGGTTCAATATTTTTCTTTTTTAAATGGGAAATCATTGGCTACATTTTTATATTTCAAAAACTTAAATCGTTAGAAAAATTGATCCTTATAGTAGAAGATTGGTTGGGTTCGATTGACTTGTTGGCAGGTTGAAATCAAGCAACAAAAACAAACCGTCACAATTCGAAAACCCGAAACCGAATCCGAATCAAAATCAAATCTGTTCACAAAACTACCGGCCTTACACAACTGGAAAAAGGGGTCAACCGGTCAATTTCATTATTTTATAAAAATTTACTCTTTGAGAGAGATCTATGTTTAGGGTTTCGAACCAGAGCTCGAATCATGGCTTCTTCAAAGACAATCATTCTCAGAAGCTCAGAAGGTGAGGACTTCGGCCTCCATGTGGTGGCGGCGATGGAGTTGCTGGTGATCAAGCCCATCATCGAGGAGGGAAACACCAAACGTGCGATTCCTTTGCCGAACGTCACCAGCAAGATCCTTGCAAAGGTGATCGAGTACTGCAAGAAGCACGTTGAAACTCCTAAGGCGGAGGAACACGCCGTCAATGATGAACTCAAGGGCTGGGCTGCTGATTTCTTCAAAGACGATCGGGCCACCTTCTTTGACCTCATCAAGGTACTTTGGATAAAGATAATTTTATTGTTTATTTGAATGGACTTGCTAATGATAAGTCCAATTGAATGTTATAATTTTTATAAAAATAATCTAATAAATTGTACATTATTAATTCAACTTTTCATTTTGTATTAATTATAAATTATAAATTTTTACTCATTTGGTTAGGGTTGAAAAATAAAAATCACATCCTAAAGTTATCAAATCGTTTTATATATGTAATATATAATTAAAAACTTTATTACCGAATAATTATTTTTCATGAGGATTTATTAATTGAATAACACATAATTATTTAATAGAATAACACACATATAACACATGAAAAAATTAAACAAAATATGTTGTAATATATTACAACGTTAGTGATTTTGTATTGTAAGTATAATGCATTTATATCGTACCTATATTTTATTACAAAAGTAATAATTCTAAAAATGTTAATTCATATTTTATTGGTATTAACACATCATATCAGTGTATTAACATCATTCACCCAGTGAATTAAAATTATTTTATCATTTATATATATATAAAACTACGAGTTTTAGTGAATTCAAATTAGTATTTCATTTGATTTTGAAAATGATTCATAATATAAGTATGTTATAAAATATGGTATGATCATATAAAACTATCACTTTTATAAAAAAGTTCAATATTTTTTCAATTAAGTTTTATTGTAATGTAAGTATATTTACATTATAATTATAACATATTTTTGTCGTACTTATATTTTATAATAAAAATGACAATCTTAGAGATCACTTTTTATACCTTATTAATATTCAACATATCATATGTATTAACATCATCCAGTGTATTGAGAAAAAAATAGATATGAAAATTAAGAAAAAAAAATACTATGCAAAGGAAAGAAAAATAGAAAAATCATATAAAATTTTTAAAATTATTTTATTATAAAAAATAAAAGACAATTAAACTTTTCCATCATTTTCTTATATTTTTTCGATAATACAAAAGGAAAATTAAATATTTTATCTTTCTCGAATTTAATGCACATATATATCAAAAAAGAAAATCATCATTTTTATTATATAATTATGAAACTTGTTTTTTTTTAAATAAAATTAAAAATTAGAATAAAAATAAAAAATGTGAAAAAAAACACATTAAATGTTATTTTGAAAATACTTTTTTAGACGTATTTTTGTCTTAGTGAATTTAAATAATAAATTATACTATATATAATAATTGTAAGGGTTAAACTCAAAATTTTGTTTTAAAATTTGAGTATTAATAATTACAATAAATGTGCAGCGTATCTATGATACATGTCCTACAAATAAATGTTTTGAATTTTAAAAACTTTTAGTTGAAGGATATATTTAGCATTTAAACTTATTATTGTCCTTCAAAAAATTATTAAAAGAGACCACCTTGCAGCCCACCCTATCCAATAATTCTCCCATGAAGTGCTTTGTATTTTGGTTTGTTAAAACATTAAACCATGGAATTAATCTGTGTTCTTTTAGAATTGTTATATGGTTAAAGATCGCTTGGGATGAAGCTTTGAATATCCTATTTGCTAATTTGGTGATTTTCCGTAAAACTTTTTCTTATGCCTTGTGTTTCTCGTGTATCAATCAATTCTCCGGTTCTTGCAGGCAGCAGACTATCTACATATCAAGTGCCTGTTGGATTTGGCCTGCCAAACAGTTGTTGACATGACCAAGGAAATGTCTCCGGCCGAAATTTGCGAGATATACGTCTCGATCAAGGAAAAGTCTCTTGAAAAAATTTTCGAGAGATACAACATCAAGACTGGACTCACTCTCAAAAGCTCAGACAGCGAGACCTTCGACCTCGATGTGGCGGTGGCGACGGAGTCGCGGAAGATCAAGCGCAAGATCAAGCGCATGATCAAGGACAGACGCGCCAACAATGCGATTCTGGATCTGAACGTCACCAGCAAGATCCTTGCAACGGTGATCGAGTACTGCAAGAAGCACGCCGTCAATGATAAACTCGAGGATTTCGTCAAAGTCGATCGGACCACCCTCTTAGACCTCATCAAGGTGAGACTTCTGAATCTGTTCTTTTTCTTTGTTATTCCTTTTTTTTTTTTTTCCTTCTTTTGTTGATTGTTTAGGAATGTTTAGGAAAGTGCGATAAAGGAAGAGAAATTAGGTACTTAGGATTTTGTGATAGGTGGCTGGATGTGATAATTAGTGCCTTATAGAAAATATATTATCTATAAATAAATTTGAGATTGTAAATAATTTGGGTTACATATGACAATAAGTATGGTTAATCAATAATCTATATCATTTTTGAACAATTAATCCCAAGATTAACAAAATTTTAGTTATAAAAGTCAAAGATAAAGATAATTTTATTATTTATTTAAATGGACTTGCAAATGATAAGTCCAATTGAATGTTAGAATTTTTATAAAAATAATCTAATAAATTGTACATTATTAATCCAACTTATTATTTTGTATTAATCATAAATTATTTTATATTATCACATCAATACATTATAATTTAATAAATTTGTTAATTTTTTTTATTACTTTAGTTACGCGGGGTTGAAAAATATGGAAAAGTGAAAAAGAAAAGGAATATATATATATATATAAATTTGAGAATTTTTAAAGACCCATTAAAAAATAATAATTGTCAATATCTCGTAAATAAAAATCACATCCTAAAGTTATTATATCATTTTATATATATAAAATACAATTAAAAACTTTAGTACCCTAATTAGAATGAATAATTAATTTTCAAGAGGATTTATCTATTGAATAATATACAAATATTCAATTGAATAATACACAACTATTCCTTGGATAATATAGATAATATAACACGTGAAAAAATTAAGCAAAATATGTACCTATATTTCATTGCAAAAATAATAATTCTAAAAATATTAATTCATAACATATCAGTATATTAATATCATTCACCCAATGCATTGAAATTATTTTATCATTTATATATATATAAACTACGAGTTTAAGTGAATTCAAATTAGTATTTCATAATATAAGTATGTTATAAAATATGGTATGATCATACAAAACTATCACTTTTATAAAAAAGTACAAACTTTTTCTAATTAGGTTTTATTGTAATATAGGTGTATTTATATTATAATTATAACATATTTTTGTCATTACTTTATTTTATAATAAAAGTAATAATCTTAGAGATCACTTTTTATACCTTATTAATATTCAACATATCATATGTATTAACATTATCCACTCGATGCATTGAGAAAAAATAATTATATATGAAAATTAAGAAAGAAATAGTATGGAAAGGAAAAAAAAATAGAAAAATCATATAAATTTTTAAAAATTATTTTATTATAAAAAATAAAATCCGATTAAACATTTTTCGTCATTTTCTTACATTTTTTAGATAATTAAAATAAAAAATTAAACATTTTATCTTCCTCGAATTTAATATATATATGAAAAAATTATCATTTTTATTATATAATTATGAAAATTGTTTTTTCTTAATAAAATTAAAAATAAAATAAAAAATAAATGCAAAAAAAAACACATTAAATGTTAGTTTAAAAATTCTTTTTTAGAAGTATTTTTGTCTTAAATAGTAAATTTAAATAACAAATTATACTATATATATGATAATCAGTGTTAACCCAAAATTTTGATTTAAATTTTGAATGTCAATAATTATAATAAATATGAGGCTCATACACCATAAATGTCCTACCAATAAATGCTTTGAATTTTAAAAACTTTTAGTTAAAGTATATTTTTGGCATTTAAACCTATTATTGCCCTCCCATGACATATCAAAAGATATCAAAAGAGACCACCTTCCCAATAATTATCATATCCAACCCACCCTATCTGATGATTCTTCCTTGAATTTTTTATTTTTTGGATACTTTGGGATTGAATAACTATGAATGTTGAATTGAAAAATCGGCAGTGAGGAAAAGAAAAATCATGCTAATTTTGGAAAAATAGAGAAGTCATTGAACCGTTGTTCTCAATAATGTTGTTTTTCTTGGATTCTTTATGATGGGTTTGGGTCCAAACATGTGATGCGATATCAAGTATTAGGAATCATACTGTGATTTATGTTCCTGGATTTGAATATTCTTTTAACTCTTTATAGGACTGTAAACTGAATACTTGGGGATGTTGTTACTGTTTGTCTGCATTTCTATTGTATTTCTAGCTATTGGTGAGGTCCTTGGATATGACTTGAAATGTTCTAAACACAAGTAAACCAGGGACTTTTTCTGTGTTCTTTTAGCATTGGTCAATGGTTAAAGATCACTTGGGACGAAGCTTTGAATATCCTATTTGCTAATTTGGTTATTTTCCGTACAACTTTTTCTTGTGCCTAGTGTTTCTTGTGTATCAATCAATTCTCTGGTTCATGCAGGCAGCAAACTATCTAGGTATCAAGAGCCTATTGGATTTGACCTGCCAAACAGTTGCTGACATGATCAAGGAAATGTCTGGGAACGAAAATTGCGAGATTCACTTATTGATCAAGGAAAGGTCTCTTGAAAAAATTTGCAAGATATACAACATCAAGACTAAACTCACTCTCCAAAGCTCTGACGGCATGTTCTTCTACGTCGATGTGGCGGTGGCGATGGAGTCACAGACGATCAAGCACATGATCGAGGACAGATGCGCCGACAATGCGATTCCGTTGCCGAACGTCACCAGCAAGATCCTTGCAAGGGTGATCGAGTACTGCAAGAAGCACGTTGAAACTCCTAAGGCGGAGGAACACGCCGTCAATGATGAACTCAGGGCTTGGGATGCTGATTTCGTCAAAGTCGATCAGGCCACCCTCTTTGACCTCATCTTGGTGAGACTTCTGAATCTGTTCTTTTTCTTTGTTGCTCTTTTTTGTTGATTGTTTAGGAAAGTGCGAGAAAGGAAAAGAAATTCGGTACTTTGGATTTTTTACTGTTTGGTTACTTTGGGATTGAACAACTATGAATATTGGATTGAAAAATGGGCAGGGAGGAAAAAGAAAACCATGCCAATTTTGGAAAAATAAAGAAGTCATTGAACCGTTGTTCTCAATAATGTTGTTTTTCTTGGATTCTTGAGTTGTATATCCTACTCTTAAAACTCTCTGTTTATGATGATGGGTTTGGGTCCAAACATGTGTATCAATCAATTCTCTGGTTCTTGCAGGCAGCAAACTATCTAGATATCAAGAGCCTGTTGGATTTGACCTGCCAAACAGTTGCTGACATGATCAAGGGAAAGACTCCGTCGGAAATTCGCAAGACATTCATCTACAAGAATGACTTCACTCCGGAGGAAGAGGAGGAGGTTCGGAGAGAGAACCAATGGGCATTTGAGTAAGGAGGATGTCCAGAGTGAGAACCTATGGGCAACCGAGTAAAGAATTAGGATGCTAGTTTCCTTAGTGTTCTTACCTTTACTTTGTACATAAGGGTTGGTTCTGCAATCAACCCAGGTTACCTCATGGGGATTTACCTTGACTTTTTTGTATAGAACCTAGTTTTTTGTATTATTTTCAAATATGCTTGGATGGTTTCCTACTAAATGGGTCTCATTTCTCAACATTATATGATATTTGCTTGGCCCATATGTTTCTCTATTCACTATTCGGATTAAACTATTTATATTTATAACAAAGGTGAAGTAATATTTTAAGTTTAAAATATTAAAATTTTATTGGGTTGGTATTTTAAGTTTAAAATTTTAAGCATTTCCATTCCATTTTGAAAGAAAAAAAAATGGAAAAAAATATTTTTGTTGTCTGCACCGTAAATTGTTTTAATAAAACTAAACAAAAATATTTTTACATCAAATTAAAAATATCAATTGTTTAAGTTCATATATTATTATTTTTTAAATAATGAGATACATTAATTAACCACTCATATATTTTTAATAAATATAAAAATCAAAATAATATAGCATTTTTATTTTAAAAAAAATTAAAGGTAAATATTTCAAAAAACAACATAACTTTATATATATAAAATAAATAAATAAATAAAGTTAAAATCATAATTGGTGGCTACAACTTTGATCATTTTTTAAAGAATGTAAAACTATAGTCACCAATTAGTATTTAACTTTAACTTTAAAACCATAGTTGATGATTATAGTTTTAAAATTTTTAAAAAATAGTAAGTCATCAACTATAATTTAAACTTAAAGTTAAAATGGTAATTGGTGACTACAATTTTGACCATTTAAAAAAAATAAAATCGTAGTCACCAATTACAATTTTATGATATGGCAACTTATGTGGCTTAAGCGCATTAGATTGGACATTATTTTGAAAATCGATTTACTTTATGATTTTTTTTTTTAAATATCCAATTTTGGGTCAAAACTCCTTCGCATGACACTCAATATTATGAATCTCTATGGCAAAGAAGGCATGGAGAAAACTCAAGAGAAAATTTTCATGGATATTCAATATCAAAAGAGGCTTCACTTTTGATGAAGATGACGAGGTTATCTCATCTTTTTTAACTAAGAGTGCGTTTGATAGTGATTTTAAAAAACGTTTATAATCTTTATAATATTTGAATGATACAAGTTTTAAATATTAAAAATAATAAAAATACTTCCTAAAATCACTATTAAACGGATTTTTAATATTTCTTTCTCAGTTTATTTAATTAACAGCATTGTTGAAAACCCAAAATTGAAATTTAACCGTAGTTTTTTTTTTTCTCATATCGAGAAAAATACCTATCCCTCCACTTATATATGGAACTTACCTTATATTAAATTATTAAAAGAATCTTATCATCATCATATCACTGGGACTTACTCGTATTCATGTCTGTCTCCACCTCTTCATAATTTCAATAGTAATAATAACGATGATGATTATAGGAAATAATAATAATAAACTCACCCCTTTGCTTTATCCTCATCCCTGCAAAATCTACAAGTGTCTTGAGAGAGAGGGGGGAGAAAACGGAGAGAAGCAGAGGCAATGGAGCGGTTGATTTACTCGTATTCTCCAATCCCCTCCAAAGTCCGTCTAAAGCCCTTTTCTCCTCTCTCTCCTATCCCTTCACTTCCTCCATTCGACTCCTCAAGACTCTGTTTTTCTTCCTTCTCATGCACCCATCTCAAGCGCCTCAACGCCTCAACGCCCCATTCTTCTTTTCTCTGTTCTTTAGCGCCCTTGCTTGCATCATCCTCGTCTTCCTCGGCTTTCCAGGCTGAGTCACCCGACGAGTCGGTTTCCCCACCCAGTTCTCTCCCACAGATCGTAGCAGGAGCTTCCCAGCAGCGAAAGGTGTTGATTTCTATGCAATTCGTGTTTGGGTTCCTGAGTTTGGATTTAGGTTTTTAGTTTTTAAATGCCAATTGACCTGCCGTTGCTTCAAATCCATGGATTTGTGGGTGTAAGTTCTGAAAGCAATGAACTTGGATTTGTAGGGTTATCTTAGCGTTTCCTCTTCTGGGTTTCTGTGAGATTTCTAAAAGATTTCAGGGTGATGATTAAATTTTGTGTTGTGATGTTCATCAGGCTTTTGAGAGGTTAGGCTCAAATGGGAACAAGTCAGAATCCACCCTAGGCCCTCAATAGTTATGAAAATTTAATTTGGAATCCCACCCACAACTTTGGTGCAGATAGAATTTTTAATTTTTCTTTCTGTTTTTCTCTGTGTTTTCCTCTACCCGATGTAGCATGATTTTAATATAAAGCAAAGTTTTTGTAGAGAAAGGGCCCCAGTCGATGTGTTTCTTCTCCTAGTGTTTGGGTGGAAGAGTTTTGGTGTCTCATGTGTTGTAAGACTTGATTCTTGCTTATTAACCTGTGATGATTGTAAGAATAAGATATACATAATATTCTGAATCTCTGATTCAGAAGTAATCTACTTTTTGTTGTATGTTTGAGCTGCATCATATGATTATTTATTGCATCCTTTGGGTGGGGTTGTGGTGGGGAGGGAGAAGTAGAAGTGGGGAAGTTTGTGGTTGGGTGAGGACTTATGGTGTTGATGTGGGAAGAGATTCCCCATGGTGTATTAGTTTGGAACAGATTTTCACATCTAGGACACCAAAAAATGGAATCGATCTAGATGCTGTCCAGATGATTAGATATGTTTTGAAATGTGCAATAGGGAACTACAAAAGGTTTCAGTTCAAAGAATTCTGAGTGCTTTGGTGATAGAATGCTTCTATTTGTTCTGGCTTGTACAGTGTTGAAGGCTTATTGTCATGATAAGAAGTTTTTGGAAATTTTCAATGGGAAACTATAAAAGGTTTCAACTCAAAGGATTCAACTGTTTTGGAGAGAGAGTGATCATATTGATGTTCTCTTGCCTATGCAATGTTGGAGGGCACATCATTCTGATGAGAAGTGTTTCTGAAATATACAATTGCAAATTCTATATATTTTCGAAGTGAGAAATTGAAAGAGAAACATTCTTGGAAACAAAACCACCCCCCTCCCCCCACTTCTTACTCTTTCACATAAATACTTCGGCTGCCCTTATGATTCTGAAAATACGTTAAGCAACTAATAGGCTTGATATCTGTCTGATATGCGCTCCTTTTGTTACAATGCTTTAGAATTCTTTGTAATTTAACGAGATCTGGTAGGTTATAACTTCTATGTCTCTCATAAGTAAAAATTGAGATCCAGGAGATAATGCCCAAATACTCTTTTCAACATAAATAAAAGCAATACATTTTAGGGCTCTTACATTTTAGCAAGATATTGGCATGCTTTGTGCATGAGCCTAGTTGTAGAAGCATTGCCAGAGAAATGAGTTTGCCTTATTTGGATCAGGTCGTTACCAGAGTTTGAATAAAAGGCATTTATTTTTATTAGTTTTAATTAACAGCATTAAGTTTTGGTATTTGATGTGGGGGTATAAAAGGGGAGAGCAAGACAGCTCCTCTCTTGATTAGATGGTATGGGTTTTGATGACTTAAGTTGCCATTTTAGTTTTTGTCACCAAAAATCGAGCCATATTGATGGAGGACTGTAATAATGAGAGAAGTGAGTTTAGTTTTCCTTTCAAAATATTAGGGCTGTAGGAAGCATTTTTAACGAACTAAAGGAGTGTGTTTGTAGTTTGCCAAATTGTGGTTGTGCTTACTGTTATCATTAGTATCTATATTTACTGTGCCCTGGACCAAGGATTCATGACCTGGTGTTTTTTTCTCTTTCCCCTTTTTATTTTTCCCATTTTCAAGTTGAAATTGATTTTAACTAGTGTGTTCATTCATCGTAACTTCCCCAAAAAGTTGATGGTATCTGCACGCTGCTAGTTGTTGGTGATTTCACCTTCTAAATGTTCAATTATACCATTCATTTTGGCAGAACTAAGAAGAATGTTGATGTTCTTACCATTCTTAAAATGTTTCAGGCAGCAACTGCTGGGACAATAACACTACTCTCAGCTCTTACCATTCTCTTAATCCACCCAGTTCTTGCACAACCAGCTTTTGCAACTTTCCAAACTGCAGCCAAGACTGGGGGTCCAGCTGCTGCTACTGTAGGGGGACAACTCATCCGGACTGAATTACTAAGTAGTGCTTGGACTGGTTTCTTTGCTGGCTGCTTACACACACTATCAGGGCCTGATCACCTTGCTGCTTTGGCTCCACTCTCAGTTGGCCGTAGCCGCATGGAAAGTGCTGCAGTTGGAGCCCTTTGGGGCTGTGGCCATGATGCTGGTCAGATGATCTTTGGCCTGCTCTTTCTGCTGCTAAAGGACCGCCTCCACATTGAAGTCATCCGAACTTGGGGCACCAGAGTGGTTGGATTTACTCTACTTGTTATTGGAGCCATGGGAATCAGGGAGGCCTCAGAAGTCCCTACTCCATGCGTGGCCGTGGAGAATGGTGAGTGTGATGTTGGTACCTATGAGGCGCTAGAAAACCCTACAGCTAAGAAAAAGAAGATTGGATTTGCAACTTTCGCCACAGGGATCGTCCACGGCCTGCAACCTGATGCACTGATGATGGTCTTGCCTGCACTTGCATTGCCTTCTCGCTTGGCCGGTGCTGCATTTCTGGTAATGTTCTTACTAGGGACTGTAGTTGCAATGGCTAGCTATACTGTATTCATAGGCTCATGTAGTCAGGCTCTAAAAGAAAGGGTCCCTAGAATAACTGAGAAACTCACTTGGGCTTCTTCCCTTATAGCAATTGCTCTTGGATTTGCCATTCTCATTAGCCAGTTTTTCGGGTTTAGCTTGTACTGATTCACATGACCATATTCAGGTTTAGCATGTTCTGAGTTTCCTCCAGTCCTATAGAAAGATCTTGAGAAGGCCCAATGAATTTGGTTACTATCAAAAATTCATCTTCATAGCATCGAATATTTATGAGAATCATCCTCCTTATCATTAAAGGTTGTAATCTCTGTAATTCCTTTATATTCAGATTGATATTCAGGTTGGATGAAGTGCCCCATTCTACAAATCAGTCCATTTTTCATTAATGGGGTCATTTAACCTCCGTAATCTCGATTAACACAACACTAAATGGAACTGCAGAATTGGTTTTCTCCATGATTGTTCCTTTTAACTCCAAGAAAATCAAGGAACATGTAAACACACCCTTGAATAAATTTCTGGTATTCGCAGCAGGCAGCTTTAGGAAGAAACTATATTGCCTTTTTGTCTGTAATTCTACCATCATAGCCATACTTGTTAACTTATAAAACATATCGTGCATCATGTATTGTATTGTATGGCATATCATAAGTTTTTTTATACTTATATAGTGAAAAATAAGTAGAAAAAATTTGTATTCGTGTTTAGAAAGTATAAAATATAAAGTAATATTTAACCAATTTTATGGAATATAGCAAGATGTAAAAAGTTAAATCATATCAAATCATATGAAAATATTGAATGTTATAACTTTGACAAGTTTAAATTAGATGTGACTTTAATATATAGTTTCATCACATAATTCAAAAAAATAAACTTTTTCAATTTTTAACCATGATTTTTAATTCTAAATTTTAACTAGACATATGCACTTATTATGTTAATAGATATATATATTCACAATAATTTTTGTCCATGTTTAAACCATTCAAATAAAAAATTTCCTATATTTATTATAAAAATAAATTTATTTTAGCTTTTTCTCTTTTTTATAATTAATTTTTAATCTTGCAATATATTTTAAACAATTAATGTAATAATTCTTTTACCCAAAAAAATAATTTTTATAAAAAAAAAAAATTATAACAAATGGTTGAAAATGTATGCATCATTGTCTCGTAATATCACACATATGGATTACGATACATATCGATTTCCATAAAAATGTATCATAAGTTTTTAACAACAATGATCATAGCAAATGAAAGAGTTCAAATATAACAAACAATGAATGTACAACATATTCACAACATCAATCAGCATCATCAGTATTATGACAGGCTAAAAAATGGAGGAAAAAACTAGAGAAAACTCTATCATCCAAGTGGGTATAGTCTTTTTTTTTTTACTTTCCTTCAGTTGAATGTTAAATGGAGAAGTTAGAAGGGTTTTCAATTTGCAACTTCAAACATGAAAATTTTAGCCTGAAAATGTGGGTACAAGAGGCTAAATCTGGTTAGTCCACCCCTCTTTGTCAACATACAAATGAGGCTTTGTAACTGAACATATAGACAGCCTTAGGGTTTCTGCTTTTTGTTGATGTCATAAAGCACACACACATCTGCTGCCGTCTTCATCTGAAATCACAACATGAATTCGAATCGGTCCACATTAGATGAGTTCATTGAGATAAAAGCAAAAATAAAATAACTTGGTCACTCAAAATAATTCAAGAACATTGATCATACACAAAAACACAAATTAATCTCAGCCAATTTAAATACCATGCCACTCTTTTCTTTCTGACCAGATATGGGCAGAGAGGTTTTGTGTTTTTTCTAGGTAGTTATTTTTCTAAATCAAACATAGATAATAATGCTGTAGCTGTAATATGTAAAGGTGTTCAAATTCAATTAGAAATCCATGTGTGGAACAGCCTCATGGCACATCATAAGGGTGAGCCAGGCCACCTGAAATCAAGGATGAGCTCATAAAATTTTTAACCCTTTTCTATTGCACCTCCCTTGACATCTACCAGTCTTTCCTGTCTTAAAGAAAACAAACACCTGACCCAACAGTCTAGGATCATGAAGGGAGAGAGGGAAAGAGCCTTATCCAAATTGTGGTCCTGCAGCACAAGTTTACCAAGAAACAATAATCAATCAAGATATGGCAGAAATGTGGTCCAATACAAGCGCAGTAATGAGACAAAGCTCCTATTTTCCCCATCAGGTTTGTGAACATGAATCTAATTCAAGCCCAAGGATTAGAGTAGTTCCATATACCCCACAAACTTTAAATTAGAGTCAATCAAATTATCTGATATAAGACTAATTAATACTTCAAGGCTTGAAAACAAATATGCCTCACCCTCTGCAAGATGCAAGTGAAACTTCCACTCTGACTCATCTCTATTAATGCAACCACCCCCTGGTACTAATCCTCTTCATCTCTATTATTACTCCAGGCATAACATGAGCTCCTGGATGAAACTTCTATTAGACCCCAAAGATTCAGCTGCTCCCTAAATAAGTCCATTTTCCTTTTAATCCAGTTATCATAGATGGGGGTCACCTTACTAAAACCATCCACAAATAACAGTTCAGGTCTCTTTTTTTCCATGGGTAACTTCTATCTTAAATCACTTAGCTACCGGCCAGGCCTAGGGGACAATAGGCCTATGACACTTATTTGAAAGTAGATCCTAAAACCTAGTCCATTCTATACTAGCATGTGCTCCAAACATGGATGCCATAGATAAAAATACCATTGCTTACAAGCGATATATATCAACCAGCCTTATCGACACTACTATTTTAAGTAAACGTACTTGTGAATATTAGATATACAAAATGAATAACTCAAACAACCATGCCGCTTTTTCCTTGTTAAGGAAAAATGGGGTAGAATAACACCTTTAAAATATTAAAATATAGCCAACTCAACCAGCACTCCCAATAATTAAATTCCATTATCTTTAAACTCATATGGTGATATAAAATAACTGAAGGGTAGAGGTAAGATAACATGAAGTGAAAAGCACATGCTACATAATCCTTTAGTCCAAAAAGCATTGTTTCTTAGCACCTTGCACCTCCAGCTTACCATATCTCAACCAAAACACACGGTCACAAACCTTTTTGCTCCTTCCCAATCCAGCAAACTATGTTTTAATTTCTCATCAACTTAATGTTTGAGCAATATGTACAAAAATCTTTAAGAAATTTCTTATCAATATACCATTTGAATCCAGCATTGTTCCATTTGGTGATATTTTCTACATTCATATACAGATTTCAAACAAATTTTACATAATACAAGCACATTAAATTAATAAATATGAGCACCATAAGCATATACAAACAAATCATTGATATCTACAAAGGGCATGCATTCACTAAATGTTTGGGTGAACAAAATTCAGGAAATGCATCCCATATTCACTGGCTTTGTAAGCTAGAAATGCTATTATGTTGCATTATGAGTGAGAAGGGAATCAATTGTTCCACAAGATCCAAAAGAATTGGATTGATACAAGTTATTATAGAAGTCATGAAGGTGTCAGGTGTTACCTGTATAACATTGACAGCCTGCTTGATTGCCCACCCAAACAGGACTGACAGGACTAAAGCAGACAGAAGAAAACTCTGTTTTGCAGCATGCAGTAAAACCTAAAAGGAAAGGACACAAAAGAAACCAAGATAACATACTGAAATTCTATCAACATTCAACCAAAAATGTAATGCTGTCAAAGAAAAGTAGGCTTACATCAATCACACTTTCACTATGGGGCTCTGCAATAAGAAATAGGATAATGTATAGCACCTGCAGGATCAATAGTCACAATACAAGAAAAAAATCAGTGGTTACTTGAAAGAATTATCTTAAGTAAACAGATGCAAAAGGAAAAAAAAAATGCAATTACCTCACATGCCACACAACAGAAAGCCATAAACATTCGGTTTCCATAGTACAACTTGAAAAGCCAACTACTGCTGTCTTTTACATCTTTATGACTAGCCTTCCCTAACAAGAAAGTACTGCAAGGAGAAATGTCAAAATAGTTTAAAGTTTAAACATTAAAGATTAAACAGAAGTTTTACCCAACCTAAACATCTCAGGAAGCATTAAAAACTCATGCTAAGGATCAAATCCCCCACATCCATTCAGGCAAATCCAGAAAGTGCGGAATTGAAATAAATAAAATACCTGTACATTTGCAGCCAATGGCTGGCAATATCCAAGGCAAGCAATGACAAGAAAACTAAGCCAGGCCTGGACAAAGATCCTATTAAAATGCTCAGATATGAATCCATACAAATCCAAATCAATTATCTTAAAAAATCAAGAATAAAGTAAATCCCACCTATATTGTTGGGAGAGGATTACCAGTAGACAAGCAGTGCTAATCCTGGAATACAGAACATATCAATTAAGATGGCAACATAACCATAATGGAGTGGTGCAGAGTTCAAGTGAACAACTATAACAGAAAAGCATAAAAGAGACTAACCAGACAAATAATATTAATTGAAAACTTAATGTTTGCATATGTTCATGTTCATGAGTATATGTATGAGACAGAGTTTCAAAGAAGATCACCTGTCTGTTACCATGTCCAAAACAGCTCCAAAGGTTGAAACTGAACCAGGAAAGTGAAAATTGAATTAATGCTACACACCAAAAGTAATTGTTCATAAGTAATTAATTACTCACTCTTATGAAATAGATTTAAGATCATTAAAATGAACAAGCCACCAACAAAACCCATATATCAAACAAGATACAGAAAAAAAGCAACGCCATTTCAGCACTATGTAGATTTAAGGGTTCTAAAATGAAAAGGTCTCTACCAAGCAATATGCTGAAATCCTTCAAGTTGAAGTTTTTGCCTTTGTAGTATAGCAGAGATCTATGAAAAAGAAAAGCTTTTAGTTCAATTTGATGTTCTTCTGTAGCAAGCTCAATACACCCATGATGGGCAAAAAGAGTATAAATCAAGACTAAAAAAATATGACATCCCAATGGCACTATTGATAAAACAGAAGATAGAAGTCCTGTTTGGTCGAGTTTCAATGAAGCTATTAGTTCTTATGATGACTTTTGACATTGAAACCGAGAATAATGCAGTGTCCTAACAGGCAAGACTTCTCTAGGACTTAGGCCCTATTCTTCATAGACTTTCAACTCTAATTATATCTCCAAAAGATGTTTATGAGCATCTTGGAAAATCTAAGGGTCTGTTTGGTTCTTGTTTTCAAGAACTATTTTCTGTTCTTGAAAACAAAAAACACAAAAAAACTTGTTTGAGGAAGGGGGTGTGTTTTTGTTTTTTATGTTCTCAAAAACCACTTTTTTGAGAATAATAAAAAAATGTTTTCATTGTTTTTCACTGTTCAAATAATAGATTGTGTTTTCGTGTTTTCTCTTCCTTCTTTTTGTGTTTTCTTAGCTGTTTTTTGTGTTCTCACAAAGGTGAGCTCCACCCAACCACCACACCCCCACCCACAAACCCTTTTCTCTTTCTTAAATTATTGAAATTAATATACTTATACATGGTAACAAAGTCACCTTTTGTTTAAGAAAATTATAATTGATGTAAAAATTTCAAAATAATTTTTTTTTTTAATTTAAATGCATTGTGCATATGAAAATTATTTATATATTTATAATATCAAGTTAATGGAAGAAAACACTCTATTAATTAAAAAAAAAACTTTCAAACATGTTTTTTGTTTTCCTTATTCTAGAAAACTTTTTTATTAACTCAACCAAACATATTTTTTTTGTTTTTGAGAACAAAAATATTTTCCAAAATTCAGTTCTCAAACACAATTTTTTTTTTTTTTCTGAAAACACAAAAAATTGTTCTCAATAATTTTTCTCAACAGTTTTCAAAAAAAGCAACCAAACCGGCCTAAGCTATTGCTGAGTGGGTTTTTTTCTTCAGTACTATTTACTTTGTGATATGCATCAGTCAGCCCTAGAAACCATTTCTAGTCGCTCCAAAACACAAAAAATAGTAATTCCAATCTGTCAAACACAACCAAACTGAGGCATTCAAGTTATGAAAATCAATCACATAAGACCATTTGATTGAAAATCGGTACCTTGATTGAATTTGCGAGCACACCAGCCATCAATCCCATCACACACAAAGCTGAAACCACACTTCCACTCAATCAATACACCCAATCCAACACACCCCCACAACCGAAAAACCCCAGAATGAAATCATACTAAAAAAACCACCAAATCTCACCTGAGAAAATACAGAACAGAGAAAAGCTTTTTGTTGCTAAAGCACAGGGCAAAGGCAACAACATTCATGAGAACTCTTATGTACCCTGAAACCCAATACAAATAAACTTAAAAACCCCATTGAAAACCACCATTTATGCCAAAAATTATAAAAATAAACAAAGAGTGGCTGAAAACACACCAATAATATTGGGAATGTAAAGATAAACTGTCAATTTTCCGAGTTTGGGGTCTTTTGCCATCTGGGATATTGGGGAGAGATCTGAGAGAGAGCAAAACCCTCGAGTTGAAGATTGATTACAGTTGCTCCCTGGGCTCTGAGTGGTTTCTTCGATGCCTCTTTTGCCTTCAAAGCCTTCCTTATTGTACAACGAAAGCCAGCGAAGCTTGTAATATTCTTTTCTTCTTTTGGGGCATGACCATTCGATAATATTTCTGTATTATATTCGAAAAAAATCATAGAATATTTCATTTTTTAAAAAGTGATTTGAAACTTTTTATTTTATTTTATTTTTTTCTTACTTTTAGTTTTAGACGATAAAGAAGACAAATGTTCATTAGCGGATAAGCTTTGAATAAGTTAGGGTCGAATTTATAATTCTTTATTTTTGTTGGGATGATTTTTTTATTTTTTATTCCAAAAATATGAAGCCAAAGCCTATGTTATAATTTTTAAAATAATATTAAATAAAAATAAACGTTCTATGAAAACTAATAAATTTTTATTTTTATATTAAATTATTTTAATAAATTTCTTTAAGTAGAAATAAAAGTTTTTATTTCCTGATAAATTAATCAAAGCCAATAATGTAAGTAAAACCAAAAGACCGACAAATTAATTTAAAACCAACTAAAATTGATCATATTGATTCGATTTTTAACATAAAAAAGGTTGGTTCAATCTGAAAATTTTGAAAACCGATTTTATCGTTTTAGTTTTCAATTTTTTATCTCATCATCAATAAAAACTGAACCAAACTAATATTATTTGATATTTAATAAATCATTTTGATATTATTGTCAAATTAAATTTAAATGCATTTAATATATTTTTAATATCAAATCAAGTTGGTTTCAATTCATTTTAAAAACAAATTAGACTTAATGTCAAATATAAACTCAAATTATGAGCTTTGAGTGCAAAATAAATACAAATCTAATTGGGTTGAAGACTAAAAAAAGTCATTAAATTGGGTTGAAATCCATCCATAAAAATTAAATCAAAGTAACCTTAAAAGGCTTAGTTTTGTTTGGTTTTTCACTCCAAATCCAATCAGTTCAATTTTTATCACATATAAAACCGATATAATCGATTTAGCTCATTTTTTACTGCAAAACCGATCAAACAAATCTTATTTACACCCCTAATTCAAACAAGGCCTAATTATAATTTTTAGTCCGACTAAAGTTTTTTACAATAGAATTTTAGATTTAGTTTCTCGTTTTATACATTGAATTGTAACAATTTTTAAAACGATTTTATTTAATAATGTACTTTCTTAGGGACAAGTATGGGCCATGAGCGCTTAAGGGGAGGCCAATAATGGGCTGGCTCAATCTTTCCATGGCTATGGGCTCCCAATTTGGACCTAACGAACAAGCAGGGTGTATGACTGGTTTTGGATCAGAAATTATGAATTTGATAAGCCATTGGGCCTTCCTTGAGCCCAAATTAAGATTTAGAAAATTTAGGGCCACAATTTAGACAGGTTATAACCCATGCTAAGCCCCTACGATACGATACGAGGGTTTTCGCTTATAAAACAAAAAAGGGTTATTTGATTAAAAGTGTTATTGAAAATTTAATTTTAAAAATTTAACCCTTCATCGTTCTTTACCTCATTTTGAAAAAAATACCCTCATTTTTTTATTTTATAAAATAATGATTTCTTTTAAAGCATATTGTGAATACTTGAAATAATTAAAGACATTTATATATATATATATATAAAAAATGAGTTCGTATTCAAACAAAAATATGAGATGAGATAAATTCACAAATTCGAGGACTATAATTTTTAACCAATTAATTATAAAAAAATAAAATAAAATATTTATTTTAGAGTTATAAAACATAAATCATATTATAAAATAAAATTTCAAATATGTGTCAAAGCTATTTATTAATTTAATATAAATGATAATGTTAAATTCAAGTTTCCACATTTAAAAATGTTTTAATAATTAAATAAAAAGATAAATTTATTAATATAATACAATTATAAAAGAAAAAGGTTACACTTTTTTCAACATCTTTTTTGTATTTCTCACATTTTAAATAAAAATAAATAAAACTAAAATTTTAAAATAAATAATAATAATTATTATAATAAGGATATATTTTTTCATAATAAATATAGCCTAAAAGCAAGATGTGAAAAAAATACCTTATGAAATGATTAAGAATCCAAATTAATTGTTTCACTAATCAATTTTCTTATATAAAAAACCACAAATACTAAGGCTATGAGAACAAATATAAAGAAAAAGTAGAAGAAAAGAAAAGTAAAGAAAAATAAAAAATAAATTAAAAATTGATAAATCTTTTTTTTTAAATCATTTTATTTATTTTAACTTACCAATATATAGATTAAATAATTTAAAAATATATAAATTTTTAATTAATTATAATTATATTTGATTTTCTTTAATATTTTTTATAGGATAATCAAATATAAAAAAATATTTTTTTTTTACATATTTTTTTTCCTTAGTATTTTCCGAACCTAAGTAATATCAAAAAGAAAAAAAAAAAGAAGTCAATGATTTGTGTTTGGAACAGAAGCCCTAGGAACATGGGGAAGATGGTTGGAAGCTGAGGTGGAGAAGAAGAAACAACAGAATGCTTACATGTAAGCAAGAAAAAAAATCCCAGAATCCCAGGAGCACTACCTCACAAAACGATTGCTACAAGACACTGAAAACCAGAATCAGAATAATCCCCATCCCAATCCCTCTCCCTTGAACTTTCATTTTCTTTTCTTTTCTTTTCTTTCTCGTTTACAGCAAATTACGGCCGATATCTTTTAGGAGATATTGGACCCACATGCCACATTCGTATCAAAATAAAAAGATTGAAGAGGAGAATGAGAAAGACTGAACGAGAAAGAGAGAGGCACGTTGGAGCAGAGCTTGGAGAAAGAAAAGAAAAGAAAAGAAAAGAAAAGAAACGAAAAGAAACGAAAAGAAAAGAAAAGAAACGAAAAGAAACGAAAAGAAAAGGAAAGGAAAGAGATGATAGTGTGTAAGGACAGTTGCAGAGCAGGCGCGATATCAGGAGGACTTATTGCTCATGGACCCAATTCTACTCTCCTCTTTTCCTCCTCCACTTTTTCCTTCTTTTCATCACTACCAGTTATAATAAAAATAATTTTTCATATTTACCTCTAAAATGATCATGAATTTTATTAGTCAATCCCATTGCTTGGTTATTAAAGGAAATTCTTATCTAATTTTTTTAATAATTAATTTTACCCATTTAACAATAAATAAAATAAAAAGGATATATTGAATTCATAACTGATAAGTACGACCTAATCAAAATTTTAGCTTTAACAAGTAGGGAAAAAAAAACATAATTTATGAAATGATCCTAAATTTAAATTAAATTTATAGAAATATTATCTTAGTTTAAAATTTTAAAATCTTGATTAATTTAACTATTTAATTTTAATAATAACATATTTATGATATAAAAATAAAAATAATATTTTAATCTTTGTAATAAACTATATAAAAATTTATTTTTGTTCATTATTTATTTTATTAACTATATGATATTTATAATTAAAAATATAGTTTTAATTTTTATATTTTTAAATAAAAAATATTAATAAATTTATATAAGTTAAATGGTTCTTCATAATAAGTGTGAAAATGATTGATTAGGTTAAGAAAAATACCTTAGAGGGAAGGTGAATTTGGTGATAATTTTATTTATTTATTTTTTGAAAATATTTATCCAAAAGCAAAAAACAAGTTAGATAATAGAAAAGTAAGAAAATGGACAAGATATGTGCATACTTCTTTTATAATGGTTCGATAATTCACCTACTTAAATTCTTCTCAAGATCCTATTCGAGTGAAGGTTCCACTGTCAAGACTTCCAATAGAAACCTTCAAGCTTTACAATTAGATTCATTCGCTCCAATACGCATTACAATCTCTTGAAGTCCCTTGGCTCAAAGTAAATAAGTAATGAAGGCTTTAAAACTTCCAATCCTATAACAAATATAATTCATAATACAAGGGAAACTATGATGGATTTTGAGATGCCCTCAAGAATGTGCAAATTCAAATCAACGCACTTTTAATAAGGACCTTTGAAAGTGAGAAGATAGATCTTTTTCAATTTAGTGTATGTGTTCACTTCTTAATAAATATAGTAGGGTTCTTCGATTTATAGAAAACAAATTTGAACACCCAAAAACACATAAAGTACTTTCGATCGATCAAGCTTTAGTTCGATTGATTGACTAATTGATTACGACATTTATTGTTTGTAGGAGACCATTGGTGTTTTTGAGATTTCATCGATCCTTGACCAATTAAGCTAAAACTTCTGTTGACAACGCACTAGCTACTAGAAGAGAAAAGAGAAAAATGTGCACCCTCAATTGATCCTTGTCCAGTTGAGCCCAATTAGTTGAGCGATTGCACATAAAAGTGCATAAAAACTTTTAGTTTGAGGTTCCAACTTTCTAACAACTTGTGTAATCCCTTTTTAAAATATTTTAAGTTAGTTTGTAAAGAATTTTATTCAAGATTTTGAATAAAAACAAAAATTTATCCAATTTCATGATAGAACATCATTTTTAAACTTAAGTATGAATGAATAAATTAGCTTTAAAATGCACAAACTAAAATTTTAGACCTAAGTGAGCCAAAATATACCATTTTATGGATTTTATAGAACACTTTAAGTCTTCAAGTGATCGAAATCTTCATGCCATTGAATTTCGTTGATAGTTGTTTGAGCTTTCTTTAAAATGTTTCATTTAAACCTAAAAACTTCACTTGATTTAAAACGTGAGTGAACTAAACTTTATTATGTAATCATCAAAACTTGATTTATCACTACTAACATTTATAGGGATAACAACGAGATGAGTTAGAGACGAGGCACCCCTATTCCATTCTCGTCTCAATTATATAATTTTTTTCTCATCCCCGTCCCAAACTGAGAGTCGGTCAGCTTGATGTGCTTCTATCCTCATTTGCAAAAAATAATAATAATCTTGTCCTGCCCTATCTTGCCCTAAAGTAGTTTTTTTTTTTTTCAAGTTAGGATTCTAACACAAAATTACACAGAGCAAAACAAATTCGCAAAACTCATGGCCAACAACCATGAAACACAATAACCTAAACAATTCCAAATTTTCATTCGTAGTTGTACAAAATCATTGCACATAAGTATCAAACACCTCAAAATCCACCACACAAATTTGTGAAAAAGAAAAGAAATATCAACCCTAAAAAGCATTTGTTTTCTTCAAAACTTTTGCTTTTATTAACAAAATCGGCACCAATGAAAGAAATTGGAGGAAATGGCTAAAACTAAGCCCTTGGCGTTGTTAGAAGACATGACTTGGGCCAACACCACGAGATTTAGATCTTAGCTAGAGTTGTTGCCGTGATTGAAACCCTAACATTTCATCATCAAAACAATCTCAAAAAGCCCTTCAACTTCATTCCATATAATTCGACTAGATCAACGGAATTGATGCAAATGTTTTACAGTTGAGATTTGGAGTGAAAGAAGGTAATTACACAAAAAAAAAAAAAAACTGTGAGATTTGCAAATCGAAAAATGGAATAAGAGAGATTTCGAGGAAATGGTGATTTTGTATTAAGGAATGACGTGGTTTTAGAGCAAACGAAATGGGGAGAAGAAGAGCCACCCAAGAGAAGCCCTAAAATGTGAGTTGGAATTACTATTTTTACAAAGAGTCAATTTGTAAATTCACATTTGAGGCGAGGCGGGACGAGTTAATATAAAACCTATGCATGTTTTAAACCCGATTTGGGTTTTGAATAAGAGCCTCATACTCGTTTAATAAGGATAAGGCATGGGCAACCCATTTAACCCATGAAATTGTCATATTCACATCCAAGGCGAGACGGGTTGGTTCAAAACTCATACCCATGTTAAATTCGATTCGTATTTTGAATAAGAGCTTCATACTCATTTAATAGGGGTAAGGCGGGGATAACCCATTTAAACCATGAAACTGATATTCCTAAACATTTTATACCAACTTTGGTATTAATTTGCCAAATAATTAACCATGCGAAGTATAAATTTTTATTTTTTTCATTTTATATAACAAATAATTTGGTGATTTAAATTTATAATCTTATCAGTAATGATGCTTGATTTGACACATTTGTATCCATTACTAGTATTTATTAGACACACCAACTCTGTATTTATTCATCAAATAATTTTTTATACCTACATTTATTATTTACTTTTTCATTTTATTAGGTGGGTGATCTCAAATTTCAAATTTTGAATTTTGAATCTTCTACTTAATGACAAATTATTTGGTAAATTGGTATCTATGATTGGTATTTATTTATCAACAACTAAATTGGTATTTGTGGCACCAAATCTTTGTAATTTTATTATTGAATAATTTGAAATTTTAATTTCTAATCTTATAGTAAATAAGAGTTAAAATTAGCACATTGATATCTCTGAATTTAAATAGGTGTTTAAACAATCCATCAAATGATCAATTTTATAATATAAACTCCATTAAGAGTATATATCTTAGTGATTTTAGAAAGTGTTTTTTCAAGTATTGCAAACATTAAAAGTGCTTCCAAACATGATTGCCAAAACCAATTGTAAGCTCTCACTCATCCTTCATATGCATTAGGGAGGATACCACTCATGATAAACCCTATTTAAGTTACTATTCAATCAGATGGTAAAATAAAAAATAAAAAATATGACTTTTAAATTTGTTTTTTTTTAAACCCCAACTCATGTAATTTGCCAAAAAGACCTACACATAAGTCCAACCGATACATGACTTGTAAGCTTCTTTGTCTTTTCAATGCTTCCAAGGGAGATGGTGTCCCTATTCTTAGTTGTTGCAAAAGTTTCTCTGTGCATGTCAGCTTTTACTTTTCATTTGTTTTAGCTTTTAAGAAACAACAAAACCCATATGAAATATATGGTGTTTTCTTATTTCTGTTGCCAGAAAACACTTTTAGAAAACAAGTTGTTTTTTTGTATGTGTGATGTGTGAACACACAGGCCACCTCTTCCTCTGACACTGCTTTCAATTTTCTTTCTGTCACTGTAAATATAACACTGCTAAAGGCCAAACCCAACTGATAAATATCAGAAATGAATAATCATGTCAATGAGAGAAAAAGAAAATATTTTCTGAGAAAATCTAAAAATGGAAAAAGCAATAAATCCATGAAGGGAAAAGATGCTCTGTCCTGTAATTCTGTTCATTTGATTTGGGGTAGTTTAAAATACACATTAAATCTCAAAACAAAGACCCCACAAGAGGAAATTACAAGAAAGAAAAAACAAAAATTAAAATTAAAATGAAAATTTCTGAAATGAGATTGTGTTGTCATCCACCATTGTCTCAAAGCCAGGACCTTCCTTCCATCATTTTCCATCGTTTTCTCAGCGACTCTTCCTTTTTCTGTTTTTTTTTTCCCGGAATGTTTTCCTAGAAAATTCTGGCCTCAATCCACCCTTTCTTTTCCGTTTGACAAACTGGGCAATGATCGAAAAAGCCTTCACAAGCTTTGCATGAACAGAAGTGCCGACAGGGAAGCAACAGGACGCACGAATTTCGAGAATTACAACCTCTGCAAACCATGTTTGATGTACTGTCTTCTTCATGTTCTTCTCCCTCTCCTCCTCCTCCTCTTCTGTTTTCCCCTGTTCCTTCTTCCCTGTTTCCCATGTTGTCGTCGCAGCAAGACTCTGCGTCTTCGGAAAAGATCCCACAAGCCTTTTCTTTGATCTGTTCGATTGTGTGGTTCAGAGACATCACTTTGGCTTCGTTCTCCTTGGCCACCCTCTGCCAGGCCTGGTTCTCCATCTCCAATTTTCTCAGGAAATCTTCAAGCTCCATTGCTCTATTGGTAGCTTTCGCTATCTCCTCATCCTTCTGCCTCAAGAGAGCCAATGCCTTTGATTCCACTTTCCGCATCAGAGCAGCCAGTTGCTGCTTCCTCTGCTCTTGTAAAACCAATCTCAATCTCTCACTCTGTAAAAACAGAGAAGAAGAAAAATCAGAATCAGAAGAGAATCCTTGGGACCAACTGAATCAAAATCAAAAACATCTAAAATTTGCAGTCATGGGTTACCTGCAGCGTGATGAACTGATCAATCTCCTGTCTCTGATTGTCAAACTGGGAGGCTAAGCTATGAGAAGATCCATAATTTGGGCTGTTCTTCAATGTCGAACCCATCAAACTGTTGTCAAGGAAGAAGTTCTGATAATTTCTCTGGCTCTGAATCTGCTCCTGCTGGCTCTGCAACTGTTGCATGTACTGCTGTTGATGCTGCTGAAGATTGAAGCAAGAGCCATTAAACCCAACGCAACCATTATCAACCCATTCCTGTGAGCCGCCCAGAGAAAACCCAAGATTTTCTGAATACAACTGCGCCTGAATGGCCATCACCCACCAATACCCACAACGAGAAAAGCAGACTTTTTCCTCACAGATCAAGAAACCCGAAAAATCCCAGATGGGTCTGAGCTTGACGGTGTTTGTTTAGCCAGAAACCACGAGAAAGAGACTCTTTTCCTTGCTGTGATTTCGAGGAACATATAAAAAACAAAGGTGGTGGTGGAGGAGAGTGTCTATATATATATATATATATATATATATGAAAATAAAACTGATTCACAATAAATTAAGAGATAATCTTTTGATTGAATTAAAGTAACTGAAAATCCAAAAAGGGAAAAGAGGGAGAGAGCCTAGGATACTTTCTCTTTCTTTTTCTCTCTCTATGTCCTCATTTTTCTATAATATTTTTATTTTTAATTTGTTATTTTAAATTTCTATTTTTGTGATTTTCCTGAAAGCATTAAAGGGAGAACAACGTACACATGCAGATTTTGTGACTAAACTATCGGGTCAGAGATTTCAGAGGCTGAGGCGTTATTGAATAAGAAATTGAATACCGAGTGGGTGTGTGTGTGGGGAAAGGGTCAGTTTTTCCTTTTTGGTGAGAAAGAAAGAGAGAGAAAATTCTCAGAAAAAATTTGTCATTTTAACCATTCGAAAAGGCTGAAGAATAGGATTCCTATTTCTCGATTTGTTTTTTATTTTTTATTTTTGTATTTTTATGTCTAGTTTTTTCCCAAAATGAATTTTTTTGGGCCTTTAAAAAAAATTAAAGTTGTAGTTTTTTACTTTAATTGTAATTTTTTCCCTTTTTTTTTAATTCTTTGTTTGTTTGCAAAGAAAATTCTAATTTTTTTGGATATCCATTTGGGTTTGTTTTGATTTTTAATGAAGAATGGGATTCCCATTTCTGAATTTCTTTGAATTTTTGTTTGGTTTAATTTTTTTTCCCTTAATGAAATGATTCTTTTATTTTATCATTTAAATTGTAAATTTTTTAGAAGTTTCTTAGCATACCATTTGATTTTAATGAAGGTTCCACTTTTTTTTTCTTTAATTGTCATTTTTCTTTTTTTCTTTTTCTTTTTTCTTTTTTCATTCTTAATCTTACTGCAAAAGAATTTTTTTTTTTTTTGGGATATCCAATTGGGTGTTTTGATTTTAATGAAGAATAGGATTCCCATTTCCGAATTTCTTCCATTTTTCTTCATTTTTATTTTTTTTCCTAGAAAGAAATTATTATTATTTAACTTTTAATGTGAATTTTGGCATTGTATTGATTTTAATGAAAGCTGCAACTCATACCTTAATTGTATTTTTTATATTTTAATGAAGGTTCCATTTTTAAAATTTTTAATTGGTTGGAAAAAAAATTCTAATTTTTTTGCCATCCACTTGGCCTTTTTTTAAAAAAAAAAAAAGAATTTAGTGAAGGATTTTTTTCCATTTGTAATATTTTCTTTTAAAATTTATTTCCCATTTTTGGATATGGAGGTGGCATCCTTGTGGATTTAATGAAGGTTCAATTTCTAATATAATTATAATATTTAATTTGTTCCTAAAATAAAATTTTAATTTTTTAATATTTATTTGGCATATTTTATTTTTCCTCGTATCCCACCTTTGATATTTTTAAATTTTTAAATTTTATTACCATTTGTTCCCAAAAAAAATCTAATTTATTTTTCATTCTTCAATTTGGTCACCATCATGCATTGATGGGGGTCCATTCCTCTCTCATTCTTAAATTTCTATTTTTTATTTTTCCCAAAAATAAATAAATAAATCTTTTTTGTCACTTATTATTCTTTTCATTGATTTTGTCACCATTTCTATATTAATGAACACAACAACCCTTATTATTAATTTATTTTATTTTTAAAAAAAAAGGCCCTTTTTAAGGCATCTTTTATTATACTAAAAGCCAACTTTAATTTTCCATTAAATAAGGGAGATTAGGGGAGCATTAATTAATTTCCAAAAGAAAAAATTGCAAAATATAGAAAAATATAGCTTTAATGTTATGGAAATTTATTATTCTTAAGAAATTGTTACATACTAATTTTTTTGAAGTTTTAAAGGAAATATACTTTTCTTTTTCTTAGATTTTCATATAAATAAAAATAAAAATATTTTTATTTTTAAAAATTATATTTGGATGCCCAACATAGCAAATCTCTTTTTTATTTTTCCATACATGTACTTCTTATCTCACAAAAAAAAAAAAAAAAAAAAAAAAAAAAAACCATTGTAATGCTTTTACTTTCTTTTTCTTTTTTTTTATGAACTTTAATTCTAATGGAAAAATAAGGAAAAAATTATTTAAATATTTTCTTGAAATCCCATTGGAGAAAAAAGTTTGAATAATAAAAACATGTTAAATATGAAAATGGAAAAGCTTGTTGGGATTCCACATTGGATTCTACTAATGACCCAAAAAACATTATCAATTTCAAAGTAATTAAAAATTCTCAATTCCAACTTCACCAAGATATGGTCAATACACAATTTGTGATGACATGGGTGTCTTTGACATTCTCAAAATATAGGGTTTTTCCAAAGTAGGCATAGGGTACTAGTCAAAATGTACCAATTAATAATTTAATACACTTCAATTTCTATATATATAATTTTTATTATTATTATTATATAATCAAAATACAAAGTCTATGGTATATCCAAAGTATATCTTCTTACCATTTTCTAAAGTTTATCCTATTATACCTATAAGAAAGGGACTCCATTTTTGGCCATACCTCACACATCAACAAATTTGTTGTTTCCTAGAAATGCCACACCATGTCATTTAGGGGGGTTTTATTTATTATATATCTATATTTTTTTTCCAAAAGAGATTGTCATTGATATAATCAATTATTTCAATTATGAGTTTGAAAGATAATGTTTGTTTTAAAAAAAAAAATCTTACTAAGAAAATTAAATTCTCCAACTAGGGCATGGTGCTTCCCTTTGTAAGGTTTTTTTTCTCATATTTTGTGGTTGAAGTTAGCATATAATTAAAGTCTGAAATTACATATTTATATGATTTTGTATAAAAGAAAAGGCATATATAAATATGTAATGTCATGCATTAAATAGAAAAATCCAATACAAAAATTGCATAAACCCTAATCGCTAAATTTTCTAGGTAAGCGTCTACAAACTAATTGAAGTTTAAAGTGACATATTTGTGTAATTTTATATAAAATAAAAGATATTTACGTAATGTTATGTATTAAAACAAAAAGGCAAGACAACAATTGCATAAACCCTAATCAATAAATTATTCGGATCAGCATCTCAAAAATAAAAAACAAGCAAATTATAATGATCTGATTATAACATCGAAATATACTTTTTCCATGTCTAGAAAAAAGGTATTACCAATCATATGTTGATAATTTCATATACATATCTTCAAGTTTTATCCTTCTTAAATTTCATTTATTTATACTCTTATCCTTCATTTTTATCTCTTACTAGCCTTGTTTGATAATCTAAATCTCATCATATATTTAGGCGGTGTGAATAGCTTGGTCGGTTGGTATCATTATTGGACCAGGGCATTTTCCCAAACTACACGTACCTAAGTCCCTAAATTGATGAGCCATCTTTTCTTTCACTTCATATGCATGCATTGTGGTGATTGACCCATAACCCAACCCACCCAAACCCATGTAGCCATGGACCCACCTCACATAAGCAAGGGTGGAGGAAATTTCTCAATTTCTCAAAGTCACAAACCCAAGATTCGCATGTCCACAAAAGACTGAGAGAAACCCAATTCTAATGTACACTTCCCAAGGTCTTTTTCTTAAGTTTAGAAAAGTGACATCTTCTTTGAAAACACAATTTCTCTTCCCCCCCTTTGGCCTTTGCATGACTGAAATGGGGGGGTGTGGCCCATGTGCTGGCCACCTACCAAGTACCCACGAGTCTTTATGTGTTTGGCCTTCCCATCTGCAGCCATACGTGAAATCCATGTGAAAACCCACCACTTCTTGCTCACTCCATTGACCAAGACTTTGGTGGTATTATTGTTGTTAATAAAGATATATATGGGAGTTGGTGCATGTATAAATCCAAAGGCCATTCTTGTATTTGATGCCACCCCTTTCTGCAACTTCCCAACTACTTCCTTTTGTTTTCTTTCGCCCTTTGCCTAAGGGTGTGTTTGTGTGTGTCAATGTGGACACACCCTTTCGGTTTCTCAAACCCCATGGTAGACTGCAACCCCACCTTAATCTTTGGCGGTCAATGTCACTATATGGGATTGGATTTTTATTTTTTACTTTTTACCTTTTGTTTTGAGAAATGACTTATGGTGGTTTTGTTGTGGGATTGGGTTATCAAGAAAAGTGGGGTGTAAATGATTTTCAAAATAGGATGGCTATGGTAAGGAGAAGGTTCAGGATTCTCATCTTCCTAGTATTATTAAGGACACTACTACTAATAATAAAACAAGTAATAATAGGAGAATTTTTTATAATTTATTATATTTAAAAAAAAATTAAATAAATAAATATTTATGATTTATTTTCATGAGAACTATTTTTTATTTTGTAAATATTTAAAAAGAAATAAAATAATTTTATTTTAAGAAAAAATCTCAAACCTCACCTTAATCTTTTATCTTTATCTTAAAAAAAAGAAGAAAAAAAAAACTCTTATCTCTTTTTCTCCTTTGTTAGTTTAGGTATTAATAATAAGACCCATGAGACAAGCTCTGAAGACTCAAACCCCAAAGACACCCTAAGATTAATTTTGGGTTGAAAATTGAACTCCTTATCAAAATTTTCTAAATCCCAAATTTTAAAACATTGGAAAAATTTATGATTAGAATTGAAAAATCTTGTGTAGTTTAAGGAACACCTCTTTCAATGAACCACTTTGAAGACTTCCATGAATTAATTCTTTTATGAATAAATGGTTGGACCCAATACAGAACCAACCTAGGCAATAAATGATAAGTACATGCCTTCAAATTCCAACCACTAAATTAAGTAGAGCCATATCTCAAGGAATTGCAATGAAGCTTCTTCACAAGGAAGTTAGGTTGTTTTCCCTGTCACCCCACTAAAGGAACCCCCCATTTTAGACCCATTAAAGGGGACATTTTACCTTGACCAAGAATTCAACAGCCCCATTCAATTATTAGTGTACAAATATGATTAGGGCACAAAGGACATTTTTTTCAAAAAATTTAAAAAATTCCCACAGGATTTCTTTAAATCCTTTCTATGTCTCATGATGAAAGTTAAAGCCATTCACACCCATGAATGCTCTTTGAGCTAGAAGGATCACTAGCTACCTAAAATCAATCATTCATATTCTTGTCTGTCCTAATCATACTTGACCAAATGTTCATATTCCTTTACCAACAAGTTTTCCCTAGATGAAATTAAAAGTATTTATGTGCTTTTAAATGTTAAAAACTATTTTTTTAATTTTTATAAAAAAAAAAAATTATGGGTTGTGTGTTTTTATTAATTCAAAAGAAAAAAATATTTTAAACGAGGTATCGAAAACAATATCAAAGTGTAATGGAAATAACATTAATTATTAAAATATTTTTAAAAAATTATTAAGGTATTATAGTAGTTCTTATCCAATGATAATATAAATGAATTGATTTAATATATAAGGATATAAATAAATAGAATTAAGATATAAATAACGAGACCTAAAAATATACAAGTGACATTATGTGATTAGTGATGTTTTTTTTTGTAAACCCATACTCTTAATTATCTATAAAATTATTTACCACCCTAAGTTATTTCAACAATATTATAGTTTTTCTTTCAAATAAACCCTCTTAAAAAAATAATTACGAGTGGGGGGACATTCAAAGGGTAGCGTAGGGCAGGGGTTGAGACTTGAGAGACCGTCAAGGCATCAAAGGGAGGTGAGATGGTACATTAAAGTCCTCCTGTGCACACATCTTGTTATCAGTGAAGCGCTTTTTCTCTGCTACATTGCAGGACTTGAATGGGCCACTACACCACTGACTTCTCTCCTTCTGGGGTTGGTCATAGCCTCGTAGGACCACCACCCCCACCCCCACCCCCCAAAACAGTCCCTCCTTGTGGGGCACAACCCCCTAAGGCCTAACAGTGGAGTCAATCAACGTGATAGAGTATATATGTATACCCATCCATCCATTCACAACTTGACTGCCACACATTAATTAAAGGCGGGTGCTCTAGTCTTTATGTCCATAACCCTCTACCTCTCTGGCCTTGTTCCTTTACTTGTCTCTGTTTCTGAGGCAGCTCCACATCTCTGTACTGTAAGTCTATAATATACTATTGAGAATAGGACAAGGTACAATCATCACACATGGGGGTGGGTGGCATCTGGAGGGCTATATATTTTATCCTTCAGACTTCAGACCCATGCAGGCAAATTCAATATTGTCACTTTAAATACATCCCCACAAACATGGGAGGCCACCCTTTCACTCAAAATTTCATTTATAATCAATTTTTAGTTCAATAAAATTTATTTTCCCCTTAATTTTTGACAAAAATTTTCAATTATGATCAACAAAATTTGATGGATTTTATGGGTTTGATGGGTCTGTTCCCTTGTTTGAGGTTATCCAACAGATCTTTTTCCTCTTATTTGGGCATAAAAAATGGGAAAGGAGTGAAGGAAAGTTTCATTTAAAAGTGGGGTTGTGTGAATTGATTAATGTGTAGAGAGGCAGTGGGTGATGTTGGGTGTTGGGAATAAAATAATAAAAAGGGGGAGCACCATCCCATTTTTCTTCCATGAAGTTGCAGTCAGTCCTCATAAAAGGGAGAGTTGGTTGGTGTGAGCATGTCAGGTGATTTCATTTTTCTATAATGGAGAAATGGAGAAATGGAGACCCACCCATGAAAGTCATGTGAAGAGCCCATCAAGATGTGTCCTTTAGAAGAAGAGGAGCTCTTTCCTTTCTCTTAAAAATAAATAATAAATAAATAAAAATTCTCCTTCTCCATCGAACCTTGACCAGAGGGCTTTGGCCATCAGGTCATGACATTATCTGCAAGATTGGACTCTGCCCCTTTTGTTTTTTCATGCCTCTTTATGCCCTCTTCCTTTGCCATAAAGCAAAAACCCAACTCCACTTTTCTAACATTTTGACTTGTTCTTGCCTCCATGATTCTTGCTTTCCATGTTCCTATGTGGATTTTTTTCCCCCTTTAAAATTTGCCCATGTCTCATCCTCAAAGAGTTGGGCGTGACGCGTGAAATACTTACCTATCAAGTTCTATCTTAAGAAATACAATGAAAACCAACTTTATAATATATATGTTTTTCCTTAGTCACTACTCAAAAGAGACATCCTTGAATGAGTCCAGGGATTAGATCTGAAATTGGTCAATGAATGAATTTGAATATGGGGTGAAGGAACCCCATAAAAGTATTCACATGGTGTCCCCATTGTAGATTTTTCATGAGTTTGCCATGTTGTGATGGTTGAAATTATGAGTATTACATCACCACCTCATATTCCATGAGACATCATGACTCAAAACCAATGGGAGCTCCCTTTGTTGATTCAAAGTTTGAAATTTGAAAGAAATTTGAGAATTTATTTGGTCTAGAAAGCTCCATGTCCCTTGGTTTGAATTATTTGGGAATTCTAGTTATGGAGGGTTAGGCCACTTTTTTGTATGTAGACTTGGGTGATGATGATGTCAAAATAGAAGAATGTAAGTTGGGTAAAGGATCCAAAACCTTGGTTTTGATTGTATTTAAATTTTAGTCAATTCTGTTAGGATTCTAATGGAAATAGTCTCTTGATTATAGATTTCTAGATGAATATATTGACATCTTAGAAAGGTGGATTAAAGAATAATAGAGGCAACATGTATGTATTTGGATTGATTTCTTTGAAGTTAAAAACTCTTTTTCAAATCCAGTAAGAGTTTTTATATCGAGTTTAACATAAATATATATATATATATTATTCTTTTAAAATATTTATTTTAATTTATATAATAAGTTGTTCCATATTTAATAAAAAATTTACTAAATCAATATTTTCCCTTAAATTATGATTTTGGTATCAATAGGTTAAAAGACCAATCTATATTTTTTAGATGATTTAGATAAAATAGTTTATGACTTAAAAACGATTTAGGTCATTCATCTATGATGATACTTCTAATGGGTTAGTAGTCTGTCATCTTGTAAATAAGGCATATCTTGTCTAAGCAAAATTTTGAAAGTGATATTTTTATTTCCATCTTTTAACTAATTTTATCATTAGCTTTTGATTTCAAGTTTCTATGAAGTATATACATGAATCACTTATGGATTATATCAAAACCATTTTATTTTTTTTTAGATTTGTCGCAATTCGCACATTAATAACTTAACCTTGACCATCGATAAGCAATTTTAGGCAAATTTCATTTGAAATGAATACCCGAATGCCAACGATGATACTATTGTGAAATAATTGATGCTTGAGCTTGAGGGCATAGTTATTCGGTAAAAAGATTTACTTGTTCTATGACTATTGCATTAAAAGATATAACATTTATGATGAAGAATATATAATGGAAAAACTCTACCAGGTGTTTAAAAAAAATTGGATGGATGCATAAAAAAAATCCACAAATATTACCTATTAATATGCATAACATGGGGAAATGACAATCAATTCTTACAAAGCTAAAAGTTACATATTGTTTTAAGTTTAATAATAATTTCTATAAAAATCAAAATAATATTTATTTTTATATGTTTAATAAGAAACGTTTGTGTAATTTTATCAAAAGAGCTTAATATAAAAATCAAAATAACGTTGATTTTTTTTGAAGCATTTTTAAAATTTATATAGAAAACTATTTTTATGTTAATTTTACGATACCGATATTGCTTATTCAAAATTACGATTTTGGTTTTAACAGAGATTTATAGCTAACATAAAACCTAATAAACTAACCAATCAATGTTTAATATGGAAGCTAAACTCTATTTTGATGTATATAAAAATTTATTTCATGCTTAATGAGAAAGGAATTAAAACAAGTAGATAAACTAAATTATATTCATTAAAAACTTTAATTTGGACTTGGGCTTGGGTTTGGGTTAGTACATTTACATGGGCCAAGTGGATTTCGGCCCACATCATAAGCGATGTATGATAGAAAGAAGCCCGGAGCCCCTTTTCTTTCCAGGTGTCAGAATATGATTGGTCATTTGACAGCGAATAGCTCCTGTGCGCTTGACTCCATCGGCTCATGGACCGGTGCTAACGGGCTGAGCCTAACCAATCTAACACTGGGCCCAATTAAATCCCTTCTTGCCGACCTTACCTCGATATTTTAGGCGAAGTTTTAATTAATCAGAACTATTTATTTTTTAATAAAAAATAATCAAATTATTATTTTAAATATTTTCTATTTTTAATTTATAAAAGAAGACTTATTTTCAAAGAGCAAATTCATTATTCTTTAATTACTTGGTTTTGAAAATGGTTGTTTTCACAAAATTTATCAAAAGCATATTTGGGGGCGTGTTTGGTACATGACTAGGGGAAATGGAAAAGAGAATTTTGTTTATTTTTTACAAAATTGTGCTTCGATTAGTTATTAAACCCGAGAATAGAAATAAAAAATTCATTATTATGAAGATAAAAATTCGTTCCCCTAGTAAAAATTTAGATTCTTTATTTTTATATTGTGTCTAATAAATCTCTATTTTTATTCATTTTCTCACATACCAAAATAACCTTAATAATAAAAAAATAGAAATAAAACCCATTGTTATTATGATTAATATTATATTTAGCAATTGTTTTTTTTTTAATATTTTTATTAAAATAAAGATAAATTTGGAATTTTCAATATTTTAAACAAATAAAAATTTATTTGTTGTTGGCAAAAAAATCTACAGATCGCTTTCAAGTGTGAAGCTCACGTTTAACCATCATGTTAGAGAACTTTTAAAATAAGTTAAAGAATATTATTTTTATAAAAATAATGATATAATATGTTTTTAAAGAAACCAAATTATTAAATGAACTAGGAAAATAAAGTATCGTTTGTTTATGTTTTTAAAACTTATTTTTAAAAACAATTTTTTATTTTTTAATTTAAAAATAGTTTTTAAAAATAAGTTTAAGAAAATATGGTCAAATTGGTTCATTTTAAAAAAAAATTAATAATGAAAATGATTCATATTTATTCTCTAAAAATTGTTATCTATTTCACTTTATTTTTTCTAAAATTACTTCCATATAACATGTTATAATTTTTAAATACAATTTTTTTGTTTTTAAAAACAAAAAACTGTTTTTAAATCTAATGACCAAACAAGCTTAAAATATTGTGATAAATAATATTTGTTTTACTTCCATACGACACCAAACAAAGTTCTTTTAAGTGGACAGAGATATGGAAGAACCATTTTTTTTTTTTTTTTGTCTTTATAAATATCATTTTCTATGAACTTTCTCACTAAAATAATTTTCCCTCGTCTGAACTCCCAATTTTCTAAGTTTCCAAACGTAATGTAGACTACTTCTCAATCACTGAACCATTAAAAAATTTGGATTAGTCAAAGATTGAAGCCAACATCGATCAGTAATAAATTTAAATATTAATCTCAACTAGATTCCGTTTGTAGCCATGAAACTTCCAGGCAAAAAGCTTATGGTTCCTCAAATTAAATATTAGTTGATAACCTACTAGATTTAGTACATTTATTAAGTCGAAGGTCATAGTCTCCTCATATTTTGGCACATTAGGTAACATGGCATTGTCCAATACATTGAAGTTTGATCATACAAATTATTAATTCAATACTATTTTATTAGGGTTTGTGTGAAAATTTTGTACATTAAACACTGTGATAATGTTTAATGCATCCATCTCTACTAAATTAAATTATCGATTTTGAAATGATAATATTAAAGGTTGTATACTACGTAGAGTCGTTGATTATCATCTTTAAACCGACATTAGTGGTTTACGATGAATAATTAATTAATCAAATTAATGGTAAATTGCTAGTAAAGTGTTAAATTAATCTATAAGGTTTACTTAGTTTTGAGCAGTTTGATAATGTTATTTTATACTAATTCTCTCATTTTAAGAGCCAACCCGTGAACCCTGGATTAGCTTGAACTTTGTAGCCGGACTGTATTTATGCGTTTGATCATTTTGTTAAAAACGATTGCGATGTAAGATATCAATATAAACCGGATAAAATATTGTTTGTTGTGACAACTTTATTTTGACTTGTATAAAAACTAATTTTATACGATAAAATTTTTATAATATTAATATTATCATTTCAATTCAAAATAATAACTATATATATATTTTGCATAATGCAAAATTTACTTCTATTCATTTAAGCTCCTTTGAATTATGATTTTTTTTTTAAAGTAATTGTTATTATATTTTAATTTTTACGAAACTTTCATGATAAGTGACAAAGTTGGTTTCATTGCTTAATCAATTAGGTTTGAATTTGTTTTCATTGTTTGATCAATTAGGTTTGTGTCTCATTGCTATTGTGCAATATAACTATTTAGACTATATATAATTGTCCTTTTATTTTATCAATGTTGGACACAATAATAATAATAATAATAATAATAATAATAATATTATTATTATTATTATTATTATTATTATTATTATTATATTGAACGATATCTTATTGGTATCACATTAGAAAATGTATTGTTAATCGGAAGATATCATCTGCACAACTTTGATATCATTGTTTTCTATCCCATGTCTTGTTACTCTATCATTTATTATTGTAATTATTATTATTATATTAAATTATATTTTATTGGTATCATATCGAAAATGTATCATCAATCAAAATACGTCGCATGTGCATCTTTGATTTAATTACTTTTTACCTGTGTCTTATTGTTTTATTCCTTATATATAACTTTATTACTTTGTATCTAAGTTTTATCACCTCATACTTTGTTTTATGATTTTTTATATTTTAATTTTATTTATTTTTACGTGATCTCGTATATTTGCACCTTATTTATTTGTTCAAATTTCACCCTAGTTTCGAGCAACTTGAATTTAAACTTTAATATTTTATTGAAATGCATATCATGCATACATATTTATAAGACAATGATACAAATAATAATGATTTTTTTAAAAATTATTTTAAAGCAATAAATAAATGTCTTGAATGTGTGTTATCAATCATCATTTACTATTTCAATAACTTCATAGATTTTAAAAATAGATGAAATTTAATTTTTGTTTTTAATGAAGGTCAAGTGAGAAATTTAGTCCAAGCTTATACTTTTGAGCTCTCTTCAAGTTGGTTCTCAGTGATTCTTTATAGTACCATTTAATATTACTTTTGAGATCCTTGTCTTTGGATAGTACAAGAAAAATTGACCACTCCACTGACACACAAAAAGGAAAAATGACAAAAAAAAAAAGAAAAAAAGAAAAAGAAAAAAGGAAAAAGAACAATGAAGATTATTTTTTATACCACATTCTAAAAACAAACATCTAGAAATATAGGTCGCTTTGGAAGTGTTTTTTGAAATTTGTTTTTAAAAACTATTTTTAAGTTTTTTAGAGTTTGTTTGATTGTATGATTTAAAATCAATTTTTTATTTTTAAAAACATAAAACTTTTTTTAACATTGTTTAATTGTTGTTTTTTTTTAAAAAAAAAAACGAAGTAAAAAATATAATAATTTTTATAGAACAAATAAAAATTATTTTTACTATTGTTTAAGAACAAAACGAAAAGACAGCCAAACGAGTCCTTATTCTCTAACTTAAAATCAAATTTTAAAAAGATGTTTTAGAAAATATTGTCAAATGAGCTCATGTTTTCCATTTATTTTTTTTAAAAAATAGTAAAAACAACTTCTACTTATTTTCTAAAAATTGTTTTCATAGAAGAATGACTAATAGTGTTATAAATTTTTAAAAATAGGTTTCTTTAAAAAAAAAAAAATTGTTTTTTAAATCACATGGTCTATCGAACTCATATTATTTTGAATTCCTTCCTCATTTTTTTTATCTACTATATATATAAAAAAAATTTAGTGTTTGATGTAAGGTTCATAATTTATGCTTTATTGGAAATGCTTCTTCTCTTAGTATTTATTTCTCATATGCAAAATTTACTTCTACGGGGTAATTAGTGTTTTGATGAATTTATTCCTTATTCTCCTAGTATCTCTTTCTCATAATGCAAAATTTACTCGTACCAGGTAATTTCACAAACCTCTCCCCTCTATTATTCTTATTTGATTTTTTCACTCATCTTCTATTTAATTCAAAATAAAAGAGGTATTCGAGGAAGTTTGAATCCAACGGAAACAAATTACATTTAGTTAAGACATGAATTAAGGTGGTGTTTTATTTTTTTTACTTAATTTTAAATAAAATTTTAATGTTTAATGGTGTTAAGTATCATATTATTTGTTTTTTTAAATATTTTATTTCTATTAAATTATAATAAGTTATGAAAACATAAAAAAACAAACAAGATAAAGTTTGAAAATAAATTGATTTCAACAAAAAGTTGAAAAAATAAACACCCTCTAATTTTAAAAAATAAAAAAAGGAATATTTTAGATCAAAAGCCTACCAAACATATTTTTTAAAAATACAAATTTTATGGGAAACGGAATTACAAGAAATGGATCAAAAGGTAAAAAATAAGAACTAAAATTAAGAATTTTATTAACGAATTTACTTGTAATGTTGGAAATGGAATCAGAATGAAATAGAGTATTTATACTTGCCTTTGAAGTGTATAATGTTTCCACTTTAGCTTTATGCACGTGATTTTTTTCACAATTATTATTAAAAAAAATTTAAATCTTTATGCAAATGGGATTGAAAATCAATAAAATTTATTTTTGTAACATTTTCATTTTAAAAAATCATCAATTTAAATCATAAAATGTTTGAAATTTTTTATTGTTTTGGGGATTAATTAAATGTCAAACTAATTTTTACCAAATTTGAAAACTAATTTATCCTGCAACATCTTTTAGTTGTTTTACTTTTCTAAAATAAGTAGAAAAAAATCAATTTTTATATTTTAGTTTTCAAATAGAATTTTGTATTTAAAAAATGATTAAAAAAATTCAAAATTATCACAAACATACTATTATTTTTTAGAGCATTTTATGAGAATTAAAGAAAAGAAATCTTCACAATTGAAATTACAAAATTTATTTTTGTGGAATTTTATTTTAAAAAAATGGTAAAGCATTAAAACCCTATTTATAATAAAATTAATTAAAATTCAACCTTCAGTTATAATAATGAACTTTAAATTGAAGCAAATGTTTTAAAAAGGACAAAATTCAGGGATACCTAATTTGGATAATGATGATATAAATAAGACCCATTAACGCGCTCAACAAACTGCTTTCCCACTTGTGGGCCCCTCCTCCCCTCTTTAAGCGACAGGCCCACAGCCCACAATGGTACCCCATCCGCTTTAATACGGACAAAACTGTTGGGGGCCCACTGGGACCTTAGGGCGGTGGGAGACAGGGCCCACAGTTGGAAATGTCAGGGACACGTGGCAAAACAGACCCCAAACCGCCATGTACTATGGACGGCCCAGATCAGAACAAATAGCTCTATATAATGCAAGGGAGGAGGCAACGAAGTGTGTATATCAGACTCAACGTTTTCACTCTTTTGAGACGAAGCAAAGGCCTCTCGTTGGAAATTCTATTTGGGTTTCTTCCCTTTTCTTTTACATTTGTGTGGAATCCTTTTCGGGTTTCGTGATGGGTGCTTTGGATCATGTTTCTCATCTCTTCGACTGCTCTCATGGCAGTTCCAAGCTGAAGAGACGCAAGCAGCTTCAGGTGCTTTCCTCTCAACATTCTTAATTCCTTGTTTGGGTTCGGTTTTTTGTGGGGTTTTGGTGGTGGGTTTGGTCCCATGGACCCGACCCACTCCTAGAGCAGCGAGATCCGGTGACTCGCTGGAGATTGCGCGGTTGACTCGTCCGAGTCGGAGTTGGGGCCTTTTTAGTTTTTTCACTTTTTTGTTCTGTAACTCTCGTTCGTTTGGCGAGAAAGATGCATGATGGGGGTATTTTGGTAATTTCGGTCAGAACTGAACTGTGGATATTCAAAATATCTAGACCATTCGGGAACATCGGTAGCCTTCTGTATGCCAGTATCAGAAGCTAGGTCTAGCGGACTGATTCACCCATCATCTTTTGCCACCTAGGATATATGTCATAATTTTTATGATGACCTGGCGTATTTCTATTAGTGCAGCGGAGCGTTAGTGGGATGTGGGTCCCAGCTAACGTGATCCATGACCCGTGGGTCCTACTACCTAGGGTGGGATTTATTTAGGGTGCAGTTCACATGATCGCTAATATGTTGTTGTTGTTGTTGTATGATCAGACGGTGGAGATCAAGGTGAAGATGGACTGCGAAGGGTGTGAGCGGAAGGTGCGGAGAGCAGTAGAGGGAATGAAGGGTGTGACGCAGGTGGACGTGGTGCCGAAGCATCACAAGCTTACAGTTGTCGGGTACGTGGACCCCGCTAAGGTGGTGTCACGTGTCGCACATCGGACTGGCAAGAAGGCAGAGCTGTGGCCCTACGTGCCATACGACGTGGTGGCGCACCCTTACGCTCCTGGGGTGTACGACAAGAAGGCACCACCTGGGTATGTGCGAAACGCGTACGAGGACCCTCAGTATTCGCATCTGGCACGTGCGAGCTCCACTGAGGTGCGGTACACCACAGCCTTCAGTGATGAGAATCCAGCCGCTTGCGCTATCATGTGATCATCCTCATTTAGATAGACTCTCTAGGACCGTCAGATCTTTTCCCTTTTGCTTGTAATTCGTGTGTTTGAATCTTCTTCTTCTTCCTCTTTTATTTGAAACAATATATTTTGATGTAATTTTAATATATATATTTTTTATCATAAATGAATTTAATGTATTCTAAGGAGTGTTAGAAAAATGTTTCCTTATCCAAACGGGAAAAGTTATCTAGACTTTAAGGATGAGGCTAAAAACAAACTGGAATCTTTCATACCTTTGTGTGCTTTCCTTTTCGGAGTGAGTGGTTGGGTTGGGTGGGGAAAAGGACACAAATATGTGAGTGAGCGTCATCATGAATTTCTAGGGTTACATCACTCAATCATGAATATGGTGAAGCATTGGGGATAGTTCTCGTCATTTTGAGGTCCATTATTGATGTGGGTATCCTTACATTATATGCTACACTCTTGATTTGAACATGATGTAACCACGAGTTACTCTTAACACAATCTACTTAGGCAATAAACTCTCGACTCATGCTTTAATAACTTGAATTTGATTCCTCATTAATTTCTACTCACACCAAGTGACCTAGCATTTCGGCTCAAAAAATATATAGGTAATCATAGTAAGTTCTTTAAGAACATTGAAGATTTGATTGAGATTCGGTTCTATCTATCGAAACATTTAGACCATGTTTGGTTCTCATCAAGGGAAAGAAAATAGAGTTAGACTATGTTTGGTTTTGATCGATTTGAGCAGAGGAAAAGTAGAAAAAAAAATTATATTCTCTTTAGTCTCATTTAACTTATTTTTTATTATTATATTAAGATTTGATGGTTTTAAAATGCATAAATTTTTAATTAATTTTAAAGATTTGAATTTTTTTTTTCATATTTTTTATTGTTAAACCAAATATGAGAAAACCATTTTTTTTTAATGTTTTTTGAACCAAACATATTCTTAGGATTTATTTAGGATAATTATTTTTTTGTTTTTGGTTTTACTGGCAAATTAAAGTCAGGTTGAAGTCACAGTATTTAAATTGACCCTTTCCTCATTTATACATACCAATGGTTCAAGTGAAAATAGATATTCAATTAAAAAGGCTTAAAGGAATCTAACAAATAGAGAAGACTTAACATATTTTTACTCATTTAAGAAAAGATCATTTTTTAAATTTACTTTTTAAATCATTGAAAAAATGCGCTATAAAGCATATATTTGAGTCTCATTTTTAATATTTATTCCATCATTGAAATTTGAAAATTGGGATTCATCATTTTAATATATATATATATATATATATATATTTTTTTAACAAAAAGGTTTAATGGGCTTCCTACATATTGGGCTTTTGTTTATTCTTTCCACTAAGCCCAACTCCACACCCTATAAATATTTCAGAACATCCCTCCCTCACCTTAGAGCTCCGTACCCTTGGCGGGAAAAAACCAGATTTTGGCGGGGGAAAACCAGAAATTGCAGAGGGAGAGCGATGGGAGAAGAAGAAATGAGTGTTGAGCAGGTGGAGGAGGAGTTCACAGTGTGGAAGAAGAACACTCCATTTCTCTACGATCTCATCATCTCTCACCCCCTCGAATGGCCTTCTCTCACTGTTCAATTCCTCCCATCTCCTCCGCTCCCCTACGCCCTCGACTCATTCTCCGTTCACAAACTTGTCCTCGGGACCCACACCTCCGACGGCTTCCCCAACTACCTCATGGTCGCCGACGCATTCCTCCCCAGAAACACCGCCGCCCCATCTGAGCAAAACCCCACGATTCCTAAGGTTAGTAATTTTTTATTGGGTTTATGGTTTTCTGCACGTTAGGGTTTGCGAGTTTAGGCGTTTAGGTTATGGGTTTTAACTTTTAGGATTTAATGTTTTTTGGTTTAGGTTCACCCATCAGTTGGTCAATGAAAAACTAAGTGTGAAAGTGAGAGATCTATGATTGGTTCGTGTTACAAAACGTTTTATTAAGTTTCCAACGAAGCAAGTATGCAATCTATTTTTGGTTTTGCTCAGCATTGTTTGATGAAATCACTAATTGGGGAAATAAATAATCTGTTTTTGGTTTTTCTCTCCAAATGTTCGATGAAATTACTAAGTGAGAAGTCTTGGTATTTTTATCTCATAGGTGGAGATAACGAAGAAAATACATGTGGATGGAGAAGTAAATCGAGCTCGGTGTATGCCACAAAACCCAGATATGGTTGCTGCTAAGACAAGTGGTTTGGAAGTGTACGTTTTTAACTGTCAAAAGCCGCCGGTGGGGGGCGAAGGACGGTCTTGCAATCCTGATTTGAGGTTAAGGGGTCATGAGAAAGAAGGGTATGGGTTGTCTTGGAGTTCCTTTAAAGGGGGTTATGTTTTGAGTGGTTCAAATGATTGCAAGGTATGCTTATGGGATGTGTCTGCATCTGCTGAAGATAAAGTGCTAGGCGCAATGCATGTTTACGAGGTAATGATTTGGGTTATACATTTCTGTTTGTTGACTTAAAATTCAATTGGTTTAATTGTTGTTTATGTTATTGCATGATTTGTGAATGTCAATTCAGGCTCATGAAAACGTGGTAGAAGATGTGTCCTGGCATTTGAAGAATGAAAATCTATTTGGATCAGTGGGGGATGATTGTCGATTAATGATTTGGGACTTGCGTTTGGACAAACCTCAGCATTCTGTTATAGTTCATGAGAAAGAGGTGAATCAGTGCTCAAAATTATTTCAGCTGTATGATTGTTTCTTTTCAACTTGTTTGTTTGTATAGAGTTTTACTTTCTAACCATGTTGCTCGAGTGATCTGAATGTGCTTTAGATTGTTACAATATAGCTCTTAATTTTGAAATGATAATTGTTGATGTACTAACCAACACATTGCTTATTTCATTGGATTGGTGATCTCCACTCATTAGAATATGGTGTTTCCAACTGGGGATTATAAGTGCTCCCATCATGTTGCTCCACGATCGTGCCCAGTTCCTTCCTTGCCCTTCACGATATGCCCCTGCAAAGAAGGTTTACCCTCTCTGGGCAGACCCCTCCCAGAGACGGGTCTGCTCAGAGAAAAACCTGGGTAAACCTTCTTTGCAGGGCATATCATGAAGGGCAAGGAAGGAACCAGGCACGATTGTGGGGCTACACATCATATACTCTAACGAAAAGGAACTCTGTGCCCTTGCATCCTCCCTCTCCCTCTCAAGAGCTCCAGCTATTGGCAGTCATACTTTACTAGATTGGGTCAAACAGGCTGAAGTATCAAACAACAAGAAGGGAGGCAATGGAGCTGATAAATTGCTTTGATTGGAAAATCTTTAAAACAGTGAAGTGAGCTATGAAAGAGAAGTTGAATACTGCATTAAATCAAACTACTACAATGGATATCCTTCAATTTATTGTAAATAAAATGGATGGGAAAGTAATTACCTTTAAGTGTGTGCTTTTCCCTTCAAAGGATGGTGACACTGGGAATGAATTTTTTTAGAACTTTAGAAAAATGACATGACCTTATTAAGATAAATCATGACAAAAGATCAAACTTCTAAAATTCATCTACTCCCTTGTACCAGATTCTAGCTGAGTTACCTAGGTATTTTTCTGATTTATGTACTTTTTTTGCATCAAGTAATTTTATGAACACTGCCAATCTCTCTCTTTGTCTCTGTCTCTCTCCCTCCCTCCCCCTCTTGCAGCTTAACCATAGTTCATTATAATATGTACAGTATTATGATTCTATCAACTGGTTTCTCCTGCACAAACAAGCTATTTTACACTACAAGCATGTTGGCAGTTTGCACTTTTGGTTTAACTTCCATCTGGACTGCCATTGTGCTTCCATGCTCATGTAAGTTTCACCTTTAGAGAGCTGCTGTTCTTACCTTAGTAATGAACAATATCTGATTCCCTTGGACCCTTTCCCATACGAGTAAATCTATTAAGGTTGCAGAATATCCAAGATTAGTTTGTATCTTTTGATCTCCAAATGTATGAAAAAAGTAGCTAACAGTTATCAGATCTTAGACGCTTTCTAGAAATGTGGTATCAATATTTTTGACTGCTTGAGAAAATAAAGAATTACTTCTCAGCATGCTTGTTGTATACTGGAAATCTTTGGCACCTTTTGACTTATGGAGACTTGAAAGTAGTGTATGTCATATCTACAATTAATATGGAAAACATTGTGGTGTGATCCACTAGGAAACACACTGAGTGGGCAATTGAGATGTCTGCCATTATCCCTTGAAAGACTAGATGGGAATTAACCATTAGTCCTGACTTCTGAGAAGACCTGATCCTTCATTTATGTGTGACAAGCTGCTTCTGTTGTGTATCAAAATCCTTCATGATATGTTGTTTACTAGTAACACATCTTTTTTCTTGGTTTCAGGTGAATTTTCTTTCTTTCAATCCATATAATGAATGGATTCTGGCTACAGCATCTTCAGACACTACTGTTGGGCTGTTCGATATGCGGAAGCTGAACTCACCATTGCATGTTTTAAGCAGCCACACGTATGTCCTTTGCCTTTCATATTATAAATTAAAATCTAAGTATTATGAAGAAATCATAAGGTTCATGCCCTTAAGGCCTTACTCTGGTGGCAAGGATTTGGTACGGGGATGGGGAAGTTCCTGCCCCTGTAAGTGTTATGAAGAAATTATAAAGTTCATGCCCTTGTAATATTCTTAATGTTAATGGTGAGGCCTAGCTCAATTGGCAGTGGATGGGGGACTTGATGGGAGAGGTTTCCGGTTTGATTCCATCAGACACCAAAAAAAGATTCACCTTGAAAAACTAGAGATTGTAAATGTTGATAAATTAACTATAAGAATGTTTATATGTCACCTGCTCTTCCCTCCCCTCACCAAACACCAACCTGCCATACTCACACCACCACTTACCAATTCATATGTGCTTTTTCTTCTCCTTTTGCAACGAAGCTTTAACCCTTAATCATCTTTGTTTGCATGGTCTACTGACCCATTTTATGTGTGTGGTTGTGGTTATGTCTGCTGAGTCTTGGGAGGCTTGGTTAAAGGCTGAAGTCACTGAACAAAGGGTCTGTGGAATCTGAGATTATTGATAGGTTTAAAAAATAATTGGCATGTTGCTCTGCCTGTACCTTAGGTCCAAACTTTTTGATTGAGGCAAACATGTACTTGTCACGAATCCATTTTTAATATACTTTCTTAAAAGTAGTAAGCCTTCTTTTAGAATGCTTTCTTAAGAATGGAACACAAACTTCTGACTGTATCAGTAGCTTGATGGTTGAATGTCATGCAATGACACAAACTTACTGTTGATGTTTTCCTTGAGGTTTTTTACATCATGATTCTCTTAAATTTACTAGGACCAGACCCATCTTGACGTTTGAAATATCATTTCTCACTGGACTTTGTTTCCTACAGGGAGGAGGTATTCCAGGTAGAATGGGATCCCAATCATGAAACTGTGTTGGCTTCTTCTGCTGATGACCGGAGGTTGATGGTTTGGGATCTTAACAGGTATTTCATACCAAGAAAGTTTTGCTGGGAATAATAACTCATGTGCTTTTCTTTGTTTACAAGATTTTAAAATTTCTATATTTCCCTGTTGCTTCATTTATGATCCATTTGATTGCCTAAAAGATGAGAAGGTAGGATCTTGAGCAACCAGCAAAACATTTTAATTCAAACCAAAGAATCAAGAAAATAACGGTTGGGCCCAGTTGAGAGTTTAAGGTTAAAATGGGATCTCTGGCAGAAAAAGAGGATATAGACTGCTTCCCAAACTATTATCACTATGACCTTTGTGGCCACCTGGTTGTAATTCTTTGTATTTATTTTTCTAAAACTTAAGTTAAAGCCACAACTCCATCTTGCAGCTTTAGTGTTTTATATAAAGCTAAAATTACATATGAAGATGTGTAATCGTCCACTTCCCAGCCAAATACACTCTGTTTTGATGAAGCTGTAGCTTAATCCTCCACTTCTACATAAACATGAAGGCACTGAAGCCCTAGGATGAAGCTGGAGCTCCAACTTAGGTCACGGCACATTGGAATAGAGAATGAAAATAAGAATAAAAAATTCTTTGGCGTGAAAATCAAAACCTACTCTCATTAGAATTTTGATTTATTTCTTCTACATGGTATTGTGATTCACCTTCATATTTATTCTTATTCCCATGTACTAAATGCACCCTTAAAGTACAAAGAAAAAAATTAATATTTGCATGGCAAGGCCATAATGAATAATGGTTTGGGAAGAAGTCTATAAAGCCCATTGTTTTTGCCAAACAAGCCATATTGACCTCCAACTCTACTGGACCTATTTCGAACATGTTAAGTTTGACCATAGGACACAACTGCTTGCTACTTGAAAAATATTCTTATGGATTTCTAGGAATTTAAAGGGACAGACAATTTTAATCCCAACTGCTCAGCCACTGCTTTTAGCATTCAACTGTGAAGAGCTAAGAGACAAATAGAAAAAATTGAAAATGTACAATGAGAACGCCTCAATAGATCTGATTCTATTATTCTTATTAGAAACTCTCCTTACACCAAGCATGTTATTGACTTGGCAAAACCAAACCGTTGTCATTTAACGTCCGGTAATTTGATTGCATTTAATGTCAGTTTGTTCATGCTCAAGTAGAGGTGTCCAATGGGCTGGGCCGGGCTGGCCCATGCAAGCCAAATAGGTGGCTCGGCATGGCCCATAAGCCCGTGGGCTAATTGTGCCATGTTGTGCCATGCTGGCAGCCCGTTGCTACAGTATTGGCTGTGCCAGCCCAGCCCGGTCTTTTGGCCTGCCGGGCCACAGGCCAAAATGGGTTGCCCGGCTCATTGGACACCTCTATGCTTAAGGTTCATCGCCGCCCAACTCACTAGTACAAGCATTTGAATCATGCATATGAAACTGTTTGTACGAGTTTTGCCTGTTAATTGGGTGCATTCTTGCTAGATTTTCCCAGCCTTCCAATGTTTCCATTGCTTCAGTTTTGTTGTTCGTTTGAAAAATTCCAGCTAAGATTCCACTCAGGCTCTGGATGAAATTTTAGTTCCTTCAATCTTATATTCTCAACATTAATTTGTTCTTTTTAAACTTGTGGCATATTTTGAGTCTTCCACATGCCCAATTTTGCCATAACTGACACACACTGATGCCTTTAGGATTGGGGAGGAGCAGTTAGAAGGAGATGCTGCAGATGGTCCTCCTGAGCTTCTCTTTTCTCATGGGGGTCATAAAGCCAAGATATCAGACTTCTCCTGGAACAAAAATGAGCCATGGGTTATTTCAAGTGTAGCTGAGGACAATACTCTTCAGATCTGGAAAATGACCGAGGGTATTTATCGAGATGAGGATGGCACACAAACTGCTGATGATCATTCATAGATGAATTAAAAGACATTCTCGCCATTTTATGAGTCAGAATTTGATAGAGGCTGTAATTATGTTTTTGTCAGAAACCAATTACTGACTTTCATCTAAGAAAATTGTTGCTTAGTTTTACCTTTGAACATGTGTGAATTTCTGCTGTAAGCTCTGTTATAAGAAAGTTCTCGATTAGGTTAACATGAGTGCTGATTGTATGCAAAATCTCTGTTTTGTCGAAACAAGTCAGGAGCTTGAACCAAAAAAAGGTTCAGAGGAGATTTTGCCATGGTCAAATGGAAGAGCCTTACTGAGAAGTGGGTGAAACTCAATAGAGAGGCAATAGCAGCAGCGAATGTGATTCAGGTTTAGGCACTGCTATGGAGGCTTGGCTTGGGAATATTGAAGCTTCTCAAATTGTTGTTCTTCACCCAAAAGATTTATGGGATACTCTTTTTGCCCTGATATAAGCTTGCCAGGAGATGATTCAAAGCTGGAGGTGGGAGGCCCTCAAGGATTTTAGAGGGGTTGATGGGCTGAAGGCATCTATTGGCTAACATGGGAAAATTAGTGTTGCCATCATGATCTGGAGTGTTATAGTTTGAAATTCATCATTATCATTGAATTTTTAAAAGATAATTTGTTTCGCCTATTGTCATTGATAAGAATTAAGAAATCAATCAATATAATTGGAAAGTTGAGCAGAATTTGGAGACTAGATTTGGAAAGAAACTCATCTTGATAAGCAGCCTGTTGGAACACATTCTGTTGGGTATGTAGGAGCCTGGGCAAGGGTGAAAGTTGAAAGCCAAAATGAATCCCCTTATCTTGCCATCTTCATTTTCATCCCAGTGATGGGAGGTGAGGGCACATCATCCTTTTGGCTGGGTGCACCAATCACACACAAACATGCCATGCAGTTAAACCACTTATCTGTCACGACTAGGAGAAACCACATGATTTATTTGCAAAATCTTCTGTCCACAGACACAATGCTGCCTGATGGAGATTTTCCAATACAAAAATGAAAGAACCATTTTGAGTTCAATTCACCCATCGCAAAAACAAATCTGGAGTTTGGATCTCAGGAATTGAGGTTCGCAACTCACCTGTTCACGGCTCATAGTGGGGAGACGTAAAACATCCCACCTTCCCTAAGTTCTGTTCTGTAATTGAGCAATAAAGAATTCATATGGCTCAGAAAGAAAGAAAAACTGATTTAAGAACTGAAAAATCCAAGAGAAACACAGCAAACTGATACATCAGACAATTATATGCCATTGTAAGGTTTAAGAAGGCTGAGATTGAAAAGGAATTTGGGCATCATAGAAAACCAACAGGTTGGTCTCTGGTCATTAGTCCTCTAGCTACATACCCATTAAACTTTCCACTTTCCACTTTACAGAACATTCCACTAAACAAGGACTAAAGACCATAACAAAACAAAGTAACAAACTACAACAGGAGCACATCCATATAGCGTGGAGCTCAAATCCAAATAGAGAAGTCAGCAACTGCCATAAGAAAGAGAAAAAGAAGAACAAATGAAATAACACAAAATGACCTACCTAAGGGGAAGGTGACACTGCAGTTCCATAAAACTACTTATTGGAAGGCAATATACAGCCTTAAGATCAGAAGACATCCATATTTTTTGCTTTTCAACTAGCTGTTGCTGCCCGATCCTCTCCTAATAAAATAAACACAATGATAATGAGTCAGAAAAAGCCGACAAGGAATAAGTTGTAGATGCAATAGAGTTATATTCAAGTCTGTCATATACACAAGACTAAAGCTTATTTATAGGAAAAAAAGAAGGGAACATAGAAAATACAGTCCATCTTACTATTGTTGTTGCTGGTGCTGCTCTTTTTATTTTGACAAGTCAATTCATTTTATCCAAAAGCAATTACCTTATATACATACTAAAGAACCACTTCAATATGTTCATTCACATGATTACTGCTACTGGTCAATTGCTTAGCACTTCATGGAGAACAATATTGTAAATGCCTATCCAGATCAATCACCAGGCACCTTATGAAGAATAATATAGTAAATGCTCATCTAGATCAAACATTTTCTTGCTTTTTGATAGGACAAATGAGAGAGGAATGCAGCTTGAGGACAGCAAATGATGTGCCCAGGAAGTGCCACTCCTATATGGGAGAGAGAAAATCAGCAGAAAAGAAAAACCATAACGAAAAATTAAGGGCCTGTTTGCAAAAGTTTTCAAACACAGTTTTTGAGAATAGTTCTTAAAAACAGTTCCCAGTTGTTTTAAAAAACAAAACTCTTTTTGGGAAGTCAAATATGAAAAATAGTTTTTTGGGGGCCATTCTCAATGAAAGTACCATGAGTTTATGAACAACGCTAAAGTTTTTTAAAGTGTTCTTCATATTTTCAATTGTTGCTTAGAAACCATAAAAAAATAACTGAAAACACCTAAAATTTGTTTTCAAAAACAGCTTGTTTTTAGAACAAATTATTAGAAAATTGTTTGCCAAATGTGTTTTCTGAGTTAGAAAATTGTTTTTTATTCTAAGGAACAGAAAACTGTTTTCAAGAACAGTTTTCAAATAGAGTCTAAGTGTCCATTTGGATACACTTTGTGTTTTTTAAAATCAGGAAATATTAATAACTCCTATGTCAAATGTAAAAATTCTTAAAGATTTACATAAAAAAGGTAATGATTTTTAAAAAAATGTTTAAAAATATTTAAGTATTAAAAAAATTTCACTACCTCAAATTTAAAAAAATTTTAAAGTAGTTTTTAAGGATATAAGGTAAACAACCTATAAGGTAAAATTTTTGAAGTAATTTTTAAGGATTTAAGGATATTAAGTAACAGAAACATTTGTTGGCTGAACATAAGCTATTCGTTTAAAATCAAATAACATTTTAGCTAGTAATACTTAAAACATGGCATCTAATACAGGCTACCTTAAATTAAAACACTCTTGATATTACAGAACACCACCAACACAAATTTGACAGTATAAGAATAAAGATGATATATATACCACAGGCAATGACCATAAAACGTATTCTAAGAAAGACTATGCACTTGACAATAACATAAAGTTATCTTAGACACCCCATAAATTGACTGCAAGGTTACAGCAAAGATAGGTTTGAATTGAAAGAGAATGATTGACACAAGCTGGAAAAGTTGCAATAATTCTGTTTAAGATGAGTCACTAATTAGGAAATTGCTGTTATCAAAAGCCCAAGCAAAGTTGGCTCATGATGCAATATATTCTATATCAGCCATAATCATTTGCCTTGCCACCCAAATTTGCACCAAACAACTAACAAGGTTGAAAAAGTGTTTTGAAGTACACAACCATCTGTTTTAAGATTATCAGTCACTCATTTGACCTGTTTCCAAACTAATTAGAGAGTGAGGTGAGAAAAAGTCTCCAAGAAATATAAGAAAGTCATCGAGTATCCATGGCAAAGATGAAGAAACTTATCAACTAAATTGCGTTATGCATAGTTAACTTAAACAAACTCAATTATACTAATTCAAATGGATAATAAGCCCAAGGAAGGGGGAAAAGTGAAAAAGGCACTCAGGTTTCACCTTCTCTTATTTGGGATGGAAGAATTGGCGGTTATCCCATTCCCAACTCCACAACCAGGAAGCTCCTTTAGTGCAGCGCTTGGATTCCCCACACACGGTATATTCTCAAAATCACAACCGTTAAATCCTTGACCATTTAAACCTGCAGCTTCCCCATTTTTGGCTTCCACCCCTGGATGAAGGCAATAAACCTGATCATCACACTGCAGGTTACATGGGTTCATCACAAAAGCCCCAGACAAGCTTTGATTGACCATGTTTGGATATCCGTCCCCACTCTTGGCTGATTTCTGATAAGGAAATGATCCAATCTCTCCTTCAATCCTTCCCCTGATATCCACAAGCAAGCACTTGAGCCTTGCAACCTCTGCCTCCAATGCAGCCTGCCCCTGCAACCTCTTCAACAACTGCTGATTCAGAGACCTCAATCTCACAACCTCATCCTCCAAGGATGCGGCCCGAGCCTTCTTCTTCTCCCGATACTTTCGAACTGCTTCCCTATTGCCCAATGGGCGTTTCTTTGATTTCTTCTCTGCAGACTCTGCTGTATCATCCGTCGCTATGTTGTCCTCAGCTGGAGCCGGTACGATTTTGGTGTGAACATGAAAACAAGTGTGTGTATGTGAAAAATCAGGCCCGGGTGGATTACATGTATGAGTATGAGTGCAAGCATGAGTATCCTTCAGAATTTCATCAAAAAAGCTATCCATAGAGCAACTGCTAGGAAGGTCCGCCATATTTGGACTCGAAAATACATCTTGGTTTGAAAAGTCAAGTTCTCCGTCGTCCATGGCCATTCAGAACCACAAAATCAAGTAACAGAGTGATCAATTTGTGATCCTGAAATCAACCCAGATGAATTTTGCTATCAATTCTCGATGAGAATCGATGGAGTAAACAAGTCTCGATGGATCTTAGTATACTAGAACTGGGGTGTCTTGGAAAATCCACAAAACCCTGGAAAACAGAGACGAAGATAAGCAAAAAAAGCATAATCCAGATCGAAAATTGTGGTTGCGAACAGAAGCAAAAATGGGATTCCCAAATGGGTTTCCGAACCAATCAATCAAACCAAAACCGTCAATTATGCGTCTACATACAAGATCACTTTCCCGACTTCAAAACCCAAATGAGCTAGTAAAAACAGACAAGTAACAAACTAAGAATTCAATCAAATAATAAAACAAAGGGGAAAAATAATCCAAACTCCCCCATTCAAATAATTAGATAATGAAAATAACTGTTGTCACTAAGGTCCAAATGGAGAATGAAAACAGAAATGATGAAAACCACAACTTTGTAACCCTAAAAGAATGAAGAGGATTGGTTGGAAAGTAATGGGAAAGAGTGCAGTTCAATGGAAATTTGAAACCCTAGAAAGTGGACGTACCAGGAGAGAGCCATTGGTTCAGTCGTGTTCAGAGATTCCACAAAAGAAATCAGTCTGTCTTCGCTCTTAATTTATACGTAATCAAGGGACTGGTTTGCAAATTAAAAAAAATTGGAATTATCGAGTGCTGCAGGTGACTGTGATAGCCCTCTACAACTTGCAATTATGACCATTGAATGGGTAAATCAAATTTATCATATCTTAATCGGGGGTGGATCAAGTGATTAGCGTGAATAATTTGGTACAAATATGACTTACGAATACCATATCAAGTCTCTAGGGTTGTAAGAAAATAAAAAAGCCGACAAAAACCATGTAAATTATGAAAAGCACTTTTGTAGGGATGTAAACTCTTATCATCAAATCGACTTGATTTGGAATGATTATAAAAATTGATTTAGATAAGAATTTTGAAAATCTATTTCCGTGTGTTTGACTTTTAGCTTTTTTATTTTTTTAATATATAAAGATCCGTATAAATATTTTAAAGTAATTCTCATAATCCTTTCAGTAAGATCCTAAAAAACGTCTTTAATATATATATAATACTTAAAAAAAAAATTATTTAAGTGTCAAAAATATTAAAAACGTTTTTTTAAATTACTCTCAAACTCACTTTTAATTAAACATTAAAAAATAGTATTAATTATATTTAAAAAATTGGATTTAAGACTTGAATTAACTCGTATCTAAAATATTATTTCAAAGCAAACCAAAATTAGTTCAAGTTTTTCATTACTAACAGGTCAATTTGATTTTGATTCTAATATAAATTAATCATATTAATTCGACTAATCACACTTTTTTAAACCTCGTATCAAAACATTTACCTATTTTTAACTTCACTTGAACACAAAAAAAGTGAAAAATTGATATCAAAATGAATTATGGTATATAGATGTGCAATAATATCATTTAAATATGTTTAAAATAAAAACATGATTACTAAAATTTGATTGATTTACCAAAATACTATTGAAGTTAAAAAAAATCTTACCATTAAATAACATTTTTATATTATTATTAAATGTTTATATCTAATCTCACTCAAACCAAATTGATATAAAATAAGAGCACTATAAAATTATAAAAAATATGATTATATATTAAAAAGTATTATTAGGGTCAATGATTGAAATGTCGTGATATATCGGAGAAATATTATTCAAGTTTTGCATAGTTTTGAAATGATAAGTATGTGGAAATTTTGTTCACATGAAATTTTGATTTTTTTTTTCCTTATTCTTTATCGAAGTATTAATGATATATCGATATTTCAATGTCATGTCAACACTTTTTTTAAGCTGTATTGACTTAAACTCAAATGTCTTTATCGTTAGGCCTAGAGTTAATCCAAGTCCTATTCTTGTTCGTCGCGTTAAGGCCCACTTCATTAATTATCATCGTTTTAAAGGTATTTTTTAATATTTTTATGAGCTTTTATCAATTTTTATTTTACCATAAAATCAAGTTATCTATGTGCAGAAATTATATTTTAATCATTGATTAGGATTAAAAAGAAAAAATATGACGCGTGATAGCAAGGTATGGTGCAACCGACAGCACTGGATTATTTTGGCGGCGGATCCTTGGGCATCGAGGTGTTTATAGGCTTATAGCTTAAAGTGTATATCCTTATCCACCGTTGGATTTAGAAGCCAAAGGCGATGAGATGGTGGGCCAGTGCAAGCCGGATTTGAAGGCTAGATATTAAATCTTGAATGTTTATGATGAGAATATGCCCATTTTTAATGAAAAATAAATATTTATTATTGTAATTATTAATTAATTAATAGTAAAAAGGATATGTTATTGTTTTAAAATTTTTGTTTTTAATATTAAAATTTTGAAAAAAAAGAGGGAATTTTTTAAAATAATTCTAGTAAGGATAAAATTTTTTAATAAAAATTGAAAAATTCATATTTTGGGGTCATATGAAATTTATTGAATCATAAGTTAGTTGAATTTTTGAAATGCATGCATGGAATAAATTTAATTTTAATATTTTATTCAAATTTATTTAGAATATTTTTCATATTAAATATTTGTGGAAAGGCCACATGCATGAACTTGATAGATGTTACAATAGTCAAACTAAATCATAATTATAATTCCAAATAATTTTTCAATTTATTATATACCACACAAAATATTAATTTTCTCACTTATTTCCAATATTATCATAATTCTGTCTCTTTTAATTGAAAGTTACCCATCCAATCACACAATAATATGACCAAATCATTTTGATACATTTAGTAGTAAAATTAATAAAATTTATTATTTTATTTATTTATTTTAATCTAATAATTAAAATATTTATTATTAATTTCTAGAAAATTATTTCCATTTTTCTGTCACACCTGTTGACTTTGCTCCAATCACTTCAAAAGCCATCGTGGCCAAATAATGTATTCCATTCCCACAGAAACTGCCAAGCTGTAAACATCCGTGGTAACTTGTGAGAATATGGATAACGACCAGGGGCAAAGGGGTCAGAATGGAAAAAGAAAACGCGGGAAGCTAACCGTTATGAAGTACAACCCCCACACATCATACTTCTATGCCAAACGCATATTTTTGCTCTCTCTAGAATTCTCCAAACACACACTTTCTGTACATTTTCCTCAATAAAACATGTTTATAGTCATCTGGGTTTGGGTTTTTTCAGTACTGATTAATCAAATGATTAAGGGTTTTGATAGAACTGTTCACAGTCTATTCATAGTTGAAGATTGTAACATCTTGGTGACTTATTTTTTGGACTTATTTTTAGAAGAAATATGTGGGTTAATGCCAGTTTGGTGTTTGGTTTTTGTCCCAAGAGAGTTTGATCATATCATAGTGGTTTTATGTTGGTCCCCTCTATCAAATATGTCTAGATGCAGTCCATACCCTCCATTGGGGTATGTGTGGAAAGGTGTTTGTGGCGAGGCCTTAGTGGAGTTGGTGATTAAGGTTGGTTGATCATTTCATGCACTGTTGATTTCAATTCTTGAATGTTGGTTTTAGTGGGTGGTACTGTCTCATTGTATGTATGATGTTGAATGGGAGTGTAAAGAGACGACTCCGATTCTTTTGTGTGTTGTTTTGGGTTTTTGTGAAGAGATTTCTCAAATGGGTAGGTTGATTTTGAAGCTTTTAGGTCACAAATTTTTGAGGTATAGTTTTTGGTATTGTGAAAAAGGGGAAATCCCTGTTCAGAGTTTTATCCTTATCCAATCATCGAGCATCATGCTTTTCTGATCTCCTTGAATCAAATCACTCCTTATATAGTCATTGCTTTGTCATAAATGGCCTGGCCATCTTAGATGAGTTATTGTTATATTGTTTGTAGTTAGTGACACCCTCCTTGGAGAAATCTTCCTTGGATTTAAGCTGTAAAATTTCTCGAAAATTCCCACTTTAGTTTTTGGATCATTGTTCCTCCCACCTAAGAAATTGACTGTTGAGATGCGGTTGAACAGGGTATCTGTTAGATGTGCCTTGCCAGAAGGGGATACCATGGATGGTCTATTTTCTGATCAAATTATGAGTTTTCTGTATAAATGCTTTTCAATTCCTTCAGCAACATGCTAAAAATGAATAATCATCTGTCAGCACTTCCTGTGTGAGGGGTCTATTCCAGAACATAGTTTGACATCTACCTGTTTCTCATAGCAATAAATTTTTGTCTTTATTTTTGTTATGATTTGGCTGCATTGAAAACATGTTTAATAAAAATTTCTACTTTGTCGTATTGGTGTCAGTGTGCCATCCTATAAATGGAATCTTCTGTTTGGAATTAGCATATGAAGGGAACTGGAGAAAATTTATGTCGAAGGAAAATGTTTCCCATCTACCAGCTTACATATCATTACTGGTTGCTGGAAGAGATGTTGAATGCAGGTTTTCAAAGTTTTTATATTTTAAGGCAAAACTTTGATTCGCATAAAGGAAGACCTGTGTGTAAATGGAAGAGCCTGGTTCCTTCTGGAAAAGCTTAATGCGTAGTTTATCAGTTTTAAGGCAGTCAATCAATGACTTTGAACCATGTCATTTTTAATTTTCTCATCTAGGAAATCATGCTAAGTAGTACTCATGTCAAAGAGATTGGTCTGCCATTCTATTACCAACTTCTTCAAATGCCGAGCTAGTGAACATGCAAAGAAGCTGCATTTCAAGCTTTCTTCTTTCTATTAGTTTTTGATATTGCATACTTTGGTTTTTGTATGATATTTTATCCCTGCACTTCAAAGGTCAAGAGAGAATGGGCAGCAGCTGAGAAGGAAAGGAAGAAAGAGAAAAGGAAGCAGAGGAAGAAGAAGAAGGAAAAAACAAGAGAAAAGAGAAAGATCAAGAAGAAAGAGCAGAGTTCTGATAAGAGGAATTGGAGTGGTTGGAATGCAATTGATTGGGAAAAAAGTGACCACCAAAAGAAAAGGGAGTATGAACCCCAAAAATTGGAGAACTTCAACCTCAGTGAAGAGCTGGAGCAGCACATTGTTTCTGAAAGCCTTGGTCATTCTTTTTACAATGGCGAGAACTTCAACAGAAGAAAGCCCTGCTCATTTCCCTGTTGCTGCCATAAGCTCCATGATGATGGTTACCATGTTTGCTCTTTCTCTTTGAAATTGGCTGCAATTTTCAGGTCTTTTTTCTTTTTCCTTTTAATCTTCTTGCGGATGATAAAATCTTGCCTCTTTGTTATTGTTCCAGGAAACATTATCTGGACTGAATTTCTGCCACAAAAGCATATGGATCCAAAAGTACAAACCACTCCCAACAGGATGGAGAAGTTTGAAATGGATGCTACACCTGACAAAGTTCATATCTTTCCCACTTCAGGCCTGTGCGAATATGTTGCCCAAGGGATGGATCCTAGACCTGGCTGGATGCTGTGCCATTCTGCCTCTCAGAGAGCCACCAATGAGGGGGCCACTGAAACTGTTCCGATGACTTGTATCACTGAAAGTCACTCACTGCATGAATCGCAGCTCAGAGAGCTACTTGAGAATTGGGTTCCAGATCCACAGCTGAGTGAGCATACTGAATTTGATGATCAAGAGTGGCTCTTCGAGACAAGGTCAGTCCAAAAGAACACAACTGAGTGGTCTAAACCTATCAGTGATGACTTACGTCATGGGAGCTCCACCCTATATCCATATGCCAGGTACTTGCCCAAGGCTGATCTATATGCTTTGCCATTTACAATAATATTCTGAAAACTGTTACTGAAGACATAATCTTCATAATGTGAGTGATTAGGAGCTGTGTCAGTGGGAAATAAGGAATGAATTACTTTATTCATTCTTCCCTTTTATTGAATAGACTTTTACCTGCATTTCTGTCCTTTAAGATACTGTTAATAAGATCTGTTTTAGGGTTGCAGTATACCAGGGATCAACCCTTTTTTTTTTTCATGTAGAGGTAGTCATCTGTAGCAGAAGTTTCGCCCATATGGCAAGTGCTGCAACATTTAGCAGAAGCTCAACTTTTCAAAACTGAAACACTAGACTAGTTTGATTCCCTTAATATGCAATGGGATTTCTATATTTTTAAATTTACAAACCACCTCATCATCGGGTGCAAACATTTACTTTCCTTGCCTATATGGGGACAAACTACACATCCCACAACCTAGATTGGCATAAAAACACCAAGTGAAAAGTACAAGTGAAAAGGTATTTTAACAGTGTACAAGAGAAGCTACTCTAAGCTTGATGATCTGCTCCATCTTCCTTTCATATATTCCTCTAAGGAAAGGCGGTTGCCTTGCTCCATGCTGCTGAATGATGTAAAATTATCATCCACATCAAGCAAAGCAAGACCCAGGTGTGACTCTGCACTTGAATCTGGATAAACTTCATCATCATTTTCATCCTGATTTTCTAAATCATGTTGATCTTCAATTTGGGAGTTCACCCACTTAGCAACATCTTTCTCCCCTCTCAATAGCTTCAGTATCTGGGATGAAGAGAAGGTAAAAATGGAGTTTTCACCTGAGTTCAACAGCAATAGCTAGGAATAAAGATCAAAATTATTCTTACCTGGCTTATTTTGGGGCGACGCCTGGCTGCCTGTGTGATGCAAAGTGTAGCTGCAAGAACCGTTCTTTGCATTTGAACCTCATCAAATTTTCCATCCAGGTCTGGATCCATTATACTTCTTAGATTTCCACTCTCCAATATTGGTTTTGCCTGAATTCAATGTAGGGAATGATACACATGAAAAGAACTTTCACACTTGACAAGGTTTCATTTTATGGAAAAGGTCCTTACCCACATTACCAAGCTTTCTTGGCCCTTGGGGCTCTCAGAACCAATTGGCTTTCTTCCTGATAATAATTCAAGGAGAACCACACCAAAAGAGTAGACATCGATTTTATCACTGACTTTACCATACATGAAATACTCAGGAGCAAGATACCCAAAAGTTCCAACTACATCGCCATGTGTTAGAAAGGAAGAAGTTGTGGGTCCCCATATAGCGAGGCCAAAGTCGGCTAACTGTGAGAAAAACATTTGGAAATGTTAGGAATCTGTGATTTTTTTTGGATGGTGACTGCCATAATTATCATCTATATCAGTTAGGTGGAACACCTGTGGTTCAAAATCATTGGAAAGAAGAATGTTTGAAGACTTGATATCTCTATGAATAACAGGTTTAGAACACTCATTGTGTAAGTAGTTTAGGGCTTCTGCAACGCCTACAGCTAAATTGAATCTCACTTCCCATGACAATGCTGATTTGTGTTTGATGCTACCTGCATCAGAAACCAAAATCATGTCAGCATAATTTGTAACAATATCAAACAAGAAAAATGGAACTCAAAGAAGCCTTACCATGTAGGTTTTCCTCTAAACTTCCTCTAGAAAAGAACTCATACACCGAAATTAGATGACTATCTTCAAGGCAGATCCCAAGCAGAGGGGCAATGTGTCGGTGCTTCAATGAGGACATGATATTGACTTCCATGGCAAAATCCTTCCATGCTTCTTTGGATGACTTCAGAACCTTTACTGCCACTTGTTTGCTGTTTGGCAGAATACCCTTGTATACACGGTTACATCCTCCTTTCCCAATCAGATTTTCTGTAATGGAAGCATAAATTTAGGAAGGGCAACACTCAAAAAAAGGAAAATGAAATCGGGTTAATTCAAACCAAATTAGGGGTACAACCTGAGGAGAATTGAGAAGTTGAAGCTTTCAAAACCTCATGACTGAACCACCTGCAATCAGATGAGTTTGTTTTGAGGAGAAGTTCTAGTTCTTTAGGCAGCTCTACCCATGAAGATGATCTATTCTGGTTAATCTTATTCGTGAACTGACCAATCCCGCTACCCAAAGGACTTTCTGTTTTATCTGGGCATTGAGGAGTTTCTGGCGGAGAACGGTCTGGTAAGCTCATTACCCACTGCACAACAGACATTGTTCTTCCATTTGGAGCCTGTGGGATCACCGAATTAGTCCTTCGCAGTAGGGGCCAACCAGGCCTTTGCTCTGAAGGGTCTCCAACAAAAAGTGAATTCGATCTCCTGGAAACTTTCTTGTGTTCATTGCCCAGGCTGAAGTTGTTGTCCTTCAGGCCTTTATCTGATCCTTCTTCATAGCTCTGAAGTACTACAGAACTGGCTCTTTCAATATCTGATGCCTCAGAATCAGCAAATTCAGATTGTGTTTCTCTGGGATTAGAGTTCCCAGGTAGATAAAAGCTCGGTCTGGGATCACCTTCAAGCCATTACACAGTAAAAAACGAATTTGAAATTTCAGTTTCTAGGAGAAAATCATGTAATTAGAACTTTTCTTTGGTTACAAGTTGGTATCAGACCTGGTATTTGGCCATTGGAACACCTTCTGAAAACAACCTTCCCATTGTGAATAGCGAGAACTTCAGTGTCAGAGGGCAGCCTCTTTGCGCAATATCTAGCCATTGAAGCCCAACCCCTGAGAAAAATCCCTGCCTATAGTTGTCAGAAAAGAACCAAATGAAACCGAAAATAGTCCAAATTTTGAGCTTCTACCTCCCCTTACCCAATTGCATTTTTCCAGTTTATCCCCACAACAACAGCTGCAGCAGCACATCTCTTGGCCTCTCTCACCAGAACCCTTTTGATTGATCTTCCTGGTAAGACCTGCCCAATGAGATCCACCTGAAAAACCCGAAAACATGAAACCTCAAGTCAATTCTTTTTCACCAAATGAAGGAGAAATTATCAAAATTTGCAAATTTCATACCTGCTTTATATCGCAGAGGCGTTCATGAACCTCCAAATAGCCCTCCAACAAGAGCTTATCTCTCAAAGAAAGATCTGAAAAATATAAATTCATTCCACCACTGTTAAGACCTATGATCAGAAACAACAAAGGGAATCCAAAAGGGCATGAGAGCAACCACAACCTTCACTAACATGAACTGCAACCACACAATCTCCGGGTTCTGCAACTTTCACTATAGCCCAATTCAGCAGCTCTCTGCTATGGCTGTCAACCCTAATACCCACCAGCACATTCTTCTTCTCAACAACCTCAACTGTCATTGTATCCTCTTGTTCCTCCTCCTCTCTCTATTTGCAGAGTCCTCTGCAAATTTTCACTAGGTAAAAGTCTTTCCAATTCTTGAAATCATCATCTCAATCTCTGCAACAAAAAGCTTCCATCAATGGTGATATTATACTCAGACCTCCCAACTCTGAATTTAATTGATACCCATTGAGCCAAACCTCAAAATTTAAACAAAAACTAGGAAAATTCCGATGCCCACCATGGATGAAAATAAAAAAGAAAAGTCCCACAAGATCTTTGAATTATTGACTGAAAATTTTACTAAAAAAAATGCTGAATCAACAAAAAATAAGTATGACCCGACAACAGAATTGTACCTAAAATTTGTTCCCATTCAGCCCCACACATGCTTTAAAAATGGGATTGCCGCCAAAGATTCGTCAGCTATACCAACTCTAACTACATTCTGAGGCTGAGAAAATATTTTAAAAAAATTAAAGAAAAATTAAATTAGTGATGTGGTGATGAAAAAAGCTTGGTTAATCAAATGGGGTTGCTTTTAAAAAAAAAAAATAGTGGAAAATCAAGAAGTTTTTGAGAGTGAAATTTGAGGGTGAAGAAAGTGTCGGCAAGGAAGAGCCTTCCCGAGAAAAGAGGGAAGGAATTTATCAGTGTAGAAAAAAAGGAGGGGAAGGACAGAGGATTTATATTTTGACCGTTAAAATACCGGCTTCGCGGCAAACCCTGCGTAGCCAGTCCCTAATCCGAAAATTTTGACCGGCTACTACGGGTTGACGACAGGGTGATGCTAGCGAAAAGACGAAATTGGCCCTATGTTAACCTATTTATCAGCGCCTTGTGCCCTATAATCACAGGGCTACCTTGGGCATTGTAGTGGCTTTATTTGACTCTATTTGAAATTCAAAATGAGTGTGAGAAATTGGAGAAGTGGGATACGTTTCAAAAATCGGTAAAATTTGCTATTAAAATTAGTTTGAAAAATTGTAAAATTCTGGAAAATTATTTAAAAATTTTAATTGGTGGGCATGAAAGAAAGAAATTTTAAAGACAAGATGTAATTTTAATTATATATATATATATATATATATATATATATATCAATCCAAAATGTTAAATGAAAATACAAATAATAAAATTCAAGCATAAAAAGGTAACATTAGGTGTAAATAATGAGATCGATAATAAAAGAATAATATCATTTGTTTTTTATACATATCGAAAATATAAAAATTAAAGTAGCATATTATGAATTTCATAATCATTTTCATGTGATATTATTTTTAAAAAGTATCACACAAAATAATTGTTGAAAATAATCAAAATTGGATGATTATCTTAGACTTGGCTTGAGCCATCATTTTGCCTTTTGTCCTTATCTTTGACACCAATTCAAGAAGAGGATGCCTTCATTGTGACAACGCTATGCAATGGTGTCCACTTCACTTTAGACTAAATGATGAAAACTAGATGAAATTTTTATTAATTTTTATTTGTATAAAATTAATTTCCCAAAAAATAAATATCCCATCATATCCTTTGAAACACCCATCTCTTTTTTTTTTTTTTTTTTTTCATTAATTCCCAAAAAAAAAAAAAAACCCACCCTAGGGGTATCTTTTTCTTGCCGGAAGATGAGGCAAAGGATCCATTTGTAGCACATGCATGCATTAATTTTTTTTTTGAAAGAGATGTAGCATTTAAAACATCTTTTTCTTCCTTACCAATAATGCCATTTGACCTTCCCAAAAAAAAAATACATTGTGAGTGTGGAGTCCTGTTTGGTTTAAAAAAAGAAAAATATAAGAATGTGGGGTCAAATTTTCCCATTTCACAAACATGGTATAAGTTATAGGTGTCCTTTTGAAATCATTGTTAAAGGTAACCTCTTTATAATTTCTTTCTTTAAATTTGTTTAAAATTTTATTTCAAAATTAGAAACCGTAATTTTAGATAAATATTTACATTAAAGCCATGGTTTCAAGATGGTGTCAAATATATATATATATATATATATATATATATATATATATTTAAAAATAAAAATAAAAATAAAGTATTTGAGTATAATTGAAACCTAAATCATAAATGAAGTAATTAAATCATTATCTAAATACAAAGCAAAAAGATAGTTTTCTATCACGACGTATTTCCTAATTAGGTGATACTTTCCATCATGATATAGAAAAAAAGGGTTTTATTGGTGTTATAGAAAAAGACCCATAAATAAGATGCCATTTTTTAATGGTGTATCAAACATTTTTGTCCAATTTTATTCAACATGTATAAAATAAGAATACAAATAAAGTATGAAAATACAATAAAACATATTAGGATGATAATGGATTGGTTTTTTTTCGGTATTCATCTCACTTTACCCATTGTGAGATAAGTTTGAAATTTAAATAAATGAATTTGAGATTTTATAAGAACCTCGGGATAGGTTCAAAGCAGGTTCGGGTATTGTCTTATCCTATTCTGTACTACCTTAATTATATATAAAATTAAATTAATTTAATTTTTATTTTCCTATTTTTAATATATAGATAATAATAAAAATAATAAAATATTTTTCAATAAAATAAGTTATAAAAAATTATAATAATTTAATTATCTATAAAAATATTTATTTTAATGTAACTATTTTTTTTTTTAAAAGAAAAAATTCAAAAAAAAGTAAAACGATTTTCATACCCACCCTATCCTCTTTAATATTTTTAATGGGATGAGGATGAGAATCGTTTTGAGTAAATAGGCTGAAGTTGGGATGAGAGTAACCAGTCCCGAACTTATCTTGTTGTCATCCATATAAGCATATAACAAATATGATTAGGAAAAAAAATTAGACTAAAATAAAATAACCTCTAATATGAATAATATAATTAGAATATAGACTAAAATAATAAATTATTTTTTATTCACACTTCTATATATTATATTTGTTGAAAAAAATTCCAAATTTATAATTAATAGAGATTTTTTTTTGATAAAAAAATATTGTATAAAATATTTCCTTATATAATAAGGAAAATTATGGAAAATATCTTTATAAAATTTGGGTAGTGGAAATGAACATGTAAAACTATATGATGTGGAAAAATATATGAAGAAAAATGAAAGATATGGGTGAAGAGGATCCTCGTATATGATATAAGTAGTGGAAAAATATTGGATATTTTATAAACTCAATAATTATATATGATTCTATCTGTAAATATAAATATAATTGATGGAATGTGTTAATTATTTTATCTTTATACTCTTGATGTAACATTGTTTGCATTAAGACTTTCACTAGCTGAGAAACCTTAATTCAAACAAAAATATTGTTTTTTTTTTGGGTAATTTAGAGAATTATTATTATTATTTTCAATAATTTCAGGTACTTTGGGGGGCCAATGAATTTGTACCATGAACAAAACAATCACAAATAATTGAGGTAGCTTTGTGAATTGCGACAAAACCCACGTGAACCACGACCAATATTTCCACATGTGAGGCCACTGCGCTCTCTTTCATCGTCTTTTTGCTTTTTCTACGTCAAAATCCACTCACAAGTTGTAAATATAAGTTTTAATTATTCAAGCCTTTGTAAAAAAAAATATAAATAAATAAATAGAGAAAAAAAAAAATGCATGCCACCAAACAAACAGGTAGGGTTTGGACTTGACGGCAGGGAAGCATTGAATGGCTTAAATTCCTAGTGAAGATGAAGATTTTTCACAAACAAGGTATGCCCGACCATAACCAGACCCATATCGGATCTGCTTCATTTTCTAGGATGGGAAAATTCAATTCAATTCCCATCTCCATGTTGGTTGCTCACTTGTCATTTTCTCTGGAATTTGAATTTAAATCTGAATCATCACCGACAAATAGATACTTGTTGTAAGGTAGATTGGTTTGGGAAGAAGAGGCATTGAGATTAGACTTTGTTTGGATTAGGGAGGAATTGGAAAGTTTTCCACAATGGTCCTTAATTACTTTTTGGGAGAAAAAATTATTTAAAATTTTAAATATGAAAAACAATTTTCCCCGATTTGTTCATTGTAAAAATAATATGTTATTCACTTATGTATAATATAAAAGTTTGTCTCCTATTTTTTATATTTTCAATTGTTATCAAAATACTATAAAATAATATATTTTCAATTTTAAATTGGTTTTCTTAAAGGACAAAAATAATTTTCAAAGGGACTCTTGCACGTCAAGTTGAAAATAATTCTTAATAAATAAGTTTTAAGAATTGTTTTTCAATTGTTTTCATGAATAGACTTTCAATTAAAAACTTAAATATAAAAATTAGTTTTGTTGGTATGTTCCTCTCAAGATTAAGTATGATATATAAGTTTTAAAATCTTTTAAAAAGAATTGAAAATGAAAAATAATTTTGTTGGGTTGTGCCTTTCAAAATTAGATATGGTATAGAAGTTTTAAAATCCTGAAAGCAATTGAAAACATTTTTTTTTTAAAAAAAAAAACATATTTTCAAAATATATATTTTGGTCAAATTATTTTATTTTATTCTTGTTCTAAAGAGTAAAAAATTATTTTAAAAAATAATTATTAAAAAGGAACAAAATTCTCTTATTTGTCGTATCATTCCTAGATTAAAATAAAAAAGAGAAGAATAAATTTAAAAAATGTGTAAATTTTTCTTATTAAATTTAAACTTTGATTTATTTATTTAAATTTTCTTCCCTATATTTGTCTCAAATAATGTTCTTCCATGTACCAAGCGCAGGCCACATGGTGTGTGTGAGATTAGTACATTGCACTTGAAAGCACTAGATATTATCAAAGAAACTCCATAGATAAGCTAATGGGTGTGCCCTAAGTCTAGGGTTGGTGCCCTTTCTTTTCACAATATTTGGTGTCAAAAACCCTACTTTGTGGCATGTCTAGTGCCCTTTCCTTTCTCATACCTTGGTCCCAATGGTAGGTAGGTTTCTATATGTGCATACAAATCAAATAATTTTTTTATTTAATTTTATGTAACTTCTTATAAAATTAAAATTATTTATGCATACTCAGAATCACTCATAAATTATTTTATTACGAAATATTTCTATCTGAGCCCTTAAAAAAGAAGTTTCTCGAGAGTAAAAATTAACAACTCCAAATTTTTTTATTTTTTTATTTTTTTAGAAAAATAGTTTATTAGGATCAATAAAAAGAAATCTTGGCATACTTAGAGAAAAAAGTTCTCTTTGAATAACAAACTTTAACCACCCTCTCCTAAACAAACTTAAAAAATTAATAACACATGGAATCAAACAAAAAAACATGGCTATCATGAAGATCACTTTCAATATTGAATCAAATACCACTTGCAGATGTAGAAGTAGACTCCTAAAAAAAGGTGAAATTAGCTATGACCCAATTTATTTATTTGACATTAAATTAAAGGGTGACCTTAATGATGAGTGTCAAGCAAGCAAGAGAAACTAGTGGATGTGAACAAATTATTTGGAGCCATGCATTGAAGCTTTTTGGGGAAGAGCGTAACTTTTGTAATTGCACAATTATTTTAATGTGGAAGACCGAAGATGGGCACTTTTCACTTTATCCTTTTTGTGTCTTGGCTTGGCATGAATTTGTGGAATCTTTGATTGTTGGTTAATAAATGTTGAAAGAAATATGGGGAAAGTTTGATTGATAAAGGTGATCTTGGCGTGGGAGAAGAGAACTAGTAGAGATGAAAAATACCAACTGCTATTTAGGAAAAAAAGGACATGATACTTTTGTCTTCTAAGATAAAAAATGGTTTTTTATTTTAAGGGGTGTGTTTGGGTGGTTGTTTTTTTACATCTTCCTAATATCACATTCACCATCCTATACAAATATAATTTAGGAAATGATAATCCGACGAATAAATAGCTCTTGAGATCAAACACACAGAGTCCCATATTAGGGTCGGAAATCAGTTCTTATACCATTTTGTCATAACTCGTTCTTTTCTATATAAATTTTTATCGTTTTAGTCTCAATGAGTTTTCATAACTTTAAAACGTATTTAAATGATTAAAAAAAAAAACTTGTTACATATATAATGTCTAAAACGTCTTCCATTATTCTATATGAGATATCACATTAAAAATATGTTGTTTAAAAAAAATAAATTTTTGGTGATAAGATTTAACCCTTGTAGCTTACAATACTTAAAAGGACATTAGATTTGGTTTATTAATATTAATATTTATTTTGATGTTGCCGTGTGACACATGGTCGTATTGACTTGTAAGTTGTAATTAGCTACTAACTTGTCTTATTTTACTATAAGATTGGTATTCAAAATCAAAGTCTACCTGCTTGAAAAGGAGACCCTGATTACCATTCTCAAGATCAATTCTACGTCAAGCAATCAGAGTTGAATTTGTGCATGAACTACCCCAATCAAGATAATTTTTAATTTCTTGAACGTATTAGTTTACTTATTTTTCTCCATGATTAGACAGTTAACAAATGGGAAATATGCGAAGTGGTTGGGATTTTGCTTGGATTTGAAGTATTCTTTTAAATGGGTCCATATGGTCATATACCACCACTAGGTGTAAGGGTCAGACTCATCCTCATTGACCATGAACCTATATAATCATTCAAGTTAATTTAATCATGATCAGCTCCCCAAAATCAAAATTCTAATATTATATTAAGCTATGGATTAACATTGTATGGGCCACGTTAAAGTAAAACCTTATTAGAATGATTATTACAAGGCCCACAAGAAGGAAGTTGTGACACCCCATAGGTTTTTGATGTGTTGCTTTAATAAATTGAAGGAAAGAATAAAGTTTGAATCCAAGGATAAAAGTCTGAATGTGAGGTTTTTGTTGGAACTTTGTTTTTTTGTTTTATCCTTTTCTTTTTGTTTTTAATTATTCATCAAATTGTCATTCATGCTTTGTTGACGAGTTGGAACAGTTGTCCCACCTTAATATATGGTCTAAACAGTTGTACAAATTCTCTTGATCTTTAGAGGGGGAAGTGATAACGATCGATGGTCCTTTGAAGTAATGTAAGTCAACTTTTTTTATGTTTCACCCTCAAATCATTAAATGTAAGAATCATCTGTTTTTTTTTTTTTTTTAATTTTTTATTATCTTAATTCACTGTTAGTTTGTTGAGAAAATGAAGTGGAAGGAAGGAAAGAAATAAAAGGAAATGGAAGGAAGATTGCGTTTTCGCTCTTATTTTCACACTCTTGATGTATTTTAGAAAGAAAAAAAATAGAACGAAAACTGGAGATTACGTAGTAAAGTTGTTGAATTAAGTTATACTTTTGAAACGCTAAGTTTTTGTTGGAACTTTGTTTTATCCTTTTTTTAAAAAAAAATTATTCATCAAATTGTCATTCATGCTTTGTTGACGACTTGGAGCAATTATCCCACCTTAATATGTGGTCTACACAGTTATACAAATTCTCTTGATCTTTAGAGGGGCAAGTGACAACGATCGATGGTCCTTTGAAGTAATGTAAATAAGCTTTTTCTATGTTTTACCCTCAAATCATTAAATGAAAGAATCCTCAGTTTTTTTTATTTTATTTTTTAAATCTTAATCCATTGTTTGTTTGTTGAGAAAATGAAGCGGAAGGAAGGAAAGAAATGGAAGGAAATGGAAGGAAGATTGCGTTTTCGCTCTTGTTTTCACACTCTTGGTGTATTTTAGAAAAAAAAAACTAGAACGAAAATTGGAGTTTACGTAGTAAAGTTATTGAATTAAGTTATACTTATTCTGTAATATAAACTTCAATCATCTAACAATATAAAGATGTCAATAGGATGAATTTGAATAAGTTTGGGACGAATCATTTATATCATAAACTTCAATTTTTCCAAGGTGTAAGGATAAATTTCAATTATCACAAGGTGTAAGGATGTTAATAGAATAAGTTTGAATAAATTTTAGACAAATCATCTTTATTGTACTTCACCTTGTTCTCAAACTTGTATTTAGGGAAGGTATATTACGATGGACTCAGGAATTTTCAATACCTACCCTTCCTAGTTTAAATTTTTTTTCTTATTATTTTTAAAATTTTAATATAATTAAAATACTTATAATTTATAAGAAAATTAAAAAAAGTTTTATATAATTTATAAATAAAATAATTAATTTTTAATGTATTTTATAAATAATGGACTTGTATTTTTGTTTTTAAATGCGTTGAAAAAGGTAAAAGAAAATAAATAAATAAAAAAATTAAATTACTTTGATTTAATTTTATATAAAAACGCAATGTGGAGAGCTAATACTTAACTTTGCCTAAACTTGATCTAGGGTTCAAAAGACAATTCCCAAAGAACATCTTCCAACCTCCTCCGCCTCTTAGAGGTTGTTGTCATCTCTACCAAGGTCGTCCCATTCGTGTCTAGGCTCGGTGGCATGAACGATCAATGTAAGGAACTATTACAAAATTCTTCTCGCGTATTTGGACATACTATATAACGAAAAGTAATTGTTAAGGAACCACTAGACGATTCTTTAGGTTCTTCAAAATTTGTCAAACACCTAATTCTAAAAAGTTAATTTTAAAAGCACTTTCAGTGCTTTCAAAATCATTTCCAAACGCATTCTAAGGTATATAACGATGCACTCTGTAAAAAAAAAACTCCTGGATGATAGGTTTATTACATTTTCAGACTACTCAAAAACCACCAATGCCAAGCAAGGGAATTACAGTGGTTAAGACTTAAGTCTCAAATCTTGCCAGCCATTTATTTCAAGGGATTCTCAAATTCCAAGTTACAGCCTTCAAGGGTAAGTTATAAATACCAAGAATAACAATATCTAGGCCAGCTCTATACCTCATACACATAGTGGAATACGGGGAAGATTGAAGGATCAAGTCAAGTGAGGTCTACTTTGCGGTAGTTGGGGTTTATCCCATGGCATATTTCTGGGTCCAGCTGCGAGCTGTTGATTCGTACTTCACTTTATCAGTCTTGCACAAATGAGCAATCTCAGGGACAAGAGGGTCATCAGGGTTAGGATCAGTGAGCAGTGAACAAATGGAGAGTAAAACCTGCAAGAATCAAAACCCTTATTTCACAACCATACTCGAATGATTTAGAAGCTTCAAATTAACTAGAGCATCATATAAATTGTGGGTCCAAATCTTAACAGCTTTTTAAGAACGATGGTAGTTTAATATAGTATTAGTGTTTTGATTATCTGGAGGTATCGGGTTCTAGTCTTCCACCATCTGCTATATTAAAATAAAATGGGCCCAGTCTCCAAGATCACTACCTTGGATATGGTGAGTGCAGGGCTCCATTGTTCTTTGAGTATGTCCAAGCAGATGTTTCCATTGCTGTTAATGTTTGGATGGAAAACCTTGGTCCGGAAGGCAACCTGCAAGAAAATTTTTCAGGGAAAACATCAGGGTTGGTCTAAAACCATGTACAAGGAAGAACTACATATGTCGTCCTTGTGGTATACCTTTGGAGGTTTGAAAGGATAGTCAGGTGGGAAATGGATGGTCACAAGGAAAACACCACCAGAATATGGACTGTCATTGGGACCGATGATGGTTGCCTGCCAATGGAACATATCCTCAGCCACGGGACCTGGAACATCCAGCAAGCCTTCAGAAACCTCTCAAACAAGAAAGAATTAGACGATATAATGAAGCTGAGTTGAGTTTCTAAGGTCTCATACCTGCACTGCATGAAGTTGGGGGATCCCTCTGCAAGTCCTTGAGCTCTTTCACAATTCTCTTTGATGCCATTGTAGCAATTTGAGCAGTAGTAATTCTTAAACTGAGAGGAGAAATTCAAGAGGGAAGATGAGAATGCAAAGGGAAATGAAACACGTACACCCACATAATGGAAGATCAGTCAGCCTTAAATGGAGGTTTGTGGTGATGGTGGGGAAGAGGGGGAGAAGGTTCACTGATTCTTGACAGTGATGGAAGTGGGCACAGTATAAATTCCAGAAAAAAGTTGCAAGGAAAGAATCAAGAGCTCTAAAGCAAGATAACTACAGCAACAACATAGAAAATACAAGAAAACTTTTAAGGCATTTACTAGGCAAGTTCCACATTCAAATCACTCATCATAGTTCCCACAAACTGATATCAAAACAGCACAAATCATGGTGAATATGGAACACACTACTGATAAATAAACTAACCATGGATTCCAGGTCTTAATGGGTTACTTTCACTGAATGGCTGAAATTTTAGGGAGACTTTTAGCTAGGGCTCCACCCAATCAGGAATCTTGGAAACGACTGCTATCACCAGCCACTGGACATGAAAGAAAAGATATTCGTGCTTAGCTCGAAACAGGTGGGCTGAAGACAGAATCTGCCACTGGTAATTTAGAAAACATGATAGATGTTTTAGAAAATTCTTCACCAGAATAATGGCTCAATGTCATGTACAAACAGAAGATGACAGTAGCCCATAATGTTCTCTTTTGCCCCTCTTGACTCCATGCTGCAATTTGTTTGCAAAACCACTTTCATAATAATCATAAAGGAATAATAAACCTGCAAAGTGCATAATGACTAGCCTTATAATAGAAATATATTTTCCAGAAATGCAAGAGAATCTGTCTAGATGGCCATAAGGCAGATGTGAATTTCAGAGTAAACCTGCTAGGTTATAGCATAGAAATATGATATAATTCAAAGCAACATTACACATATAGACCAGCATCGTGAAGTATTATTCTAATTTTGTTACAAAATATGAACATATAATCACAGCCACAAAAGGAAACAGTCTCAGTTTTTATAGAGCAATCTTCATCAATCTAGTTAATACATTGTGCAAATCTGGAACCAAATTGAAGCGGTGTGCATGTTACAAACACATAGCATGTGTCTTTGATATACAAACACATCCGAGAAAGCAACAAACAACCACCTGACGCTTTTAAGGGAGCTCTCTAGTTCTGTCAGTTGAAACTATAGATCACGGCCTGCAGCTTCCTCAAAGTGGAAAGAGAATGAAAAAGATTGATGGTAAGACCTAAAATGATAATTGTCTACTTGGTCATCTTTTCCTCCCCACACCTAAACTTTCAACAATCACAATATAGAACAAGCTTTCTGTGCCTTTCTCTTCTTTCTCTTCTTCTGCTTTGGTGGCTGGAGAACCACCTTAATGGCCGCATCAAAGACAGCCTTCACGTTCTGTATTACAAGGGGGAACACATATCACAGTTAATAATGAAGGTAATGACAAACTTCTGAGTAACGATTCTCAGTAACATGAATAAGATATACCAACCTGCTGTGTTTTTGAACTACATTCAATGTAAGCAGGAGCTCCAATCAGCTTTCTCAGTTCCTCTCCCTTCAAAGAAAGTAGGAAATCAGGCCCATTTAATTGGGCAGTGATTGCAATACAATCCAAGGGATACAAGCACAAGGATGATGCAATAAACAGTGTAGTACTCACAAGATCATCTTAAATCACACAAGGCAATATCAAAAATACCTGAGCTGTGGTAATGGGCACTGCACCAGGGTGATCTATGAAGAACTGCTTATCATCTCGAAGATCTACAAGCAAATTTGCAAGTAATTAGCATTGAAGGCTTGTTGAAAAGGGAAAGGGATCACATTTATAGTTCTAGAATATTGTAAACACAAAAAGCATCTCTGAGATATTCTATAACTAGTACAAAAAACAATGACAATAAAAGGAAGCAGGTCTGTTTTCAACATACTTCAAAATAAAGAGGGCTTCCTATTGGTGTCTCTAAAACAGAAAAAAGTTAAAATACAAGGGAGAACCAAGAAATTGTAGCAAAACCTCCAAAGTTCATATGAAGAGAAACTATGGCTATGTTTGGAAATGTTTTTGAAAATAGTTCTTAAAAAACAAATTTTGAGAACAGTTCTTACTTGTTTTCAAGAACAAAATTCTGTTTTGAGAATTCAAATATGAAAAACAGTTTTTTCTACTCATCCTCGATGAAAGTACGATACACTTACAAATAATGCAGAAGTTTTCGAAGTATTCTCCATATTTTCAATTGTTGCTCAAAACATTTTACAAAAAAACAACTAAAATCACCTAAAAGTTGTTCCAAAAAACAGCCCGTTTTTAGAACAAATTCTCAAAAAACTGTTTCCATCAAAAGTTTACCAAACATGTTTTCTAAATTAAAAAACTATTTTTTGTTTTAAGAACATAAAAATGTTTTCAAGAACAGTTTCCAAACAGGGGTTATGATTTCTATTCCAAAAGGTACATGAGTAAAATAAATTAACAAGCATAATAACATGCTAGTGGAACATGAATGATAATTACCAAGGACCAGCCAGCATAAATGATGTCAATTATGGTACTGATTCAGAATTGATAAAATTTAGACAAGTAAAAGAAACCTTGAAAGATAAATTTGAAAATCCTCTTCAATTATACCTTTGAAATTATATGATCCCCCTTCATCAATTATTGTGAAATTTCATAAACAATTGAACAACTTTATACCTTTGAAATTCAACATAAATTATTATGAAGTGCTGTTAAAACACAGTGGAAACTCAACATTTTGTTATGAGAAAGAGCATTTCTGAAATGCTTGGACAACTTACATAAACCCTCAGAAGGTTGTTTACCACCATTCTTATTACTTTAACAACATATTCAACCATTCAAGTCATCTGATGCTGATCCCATACAGTAAATAATACAAACATCATAATCTAGGAAAATTTTCAAGAAGAAAACATTTAGTTGCACACTTCTATAATGATAGACAAACATTCCATTAGTTTCCTCACAGTCCTCAGAGCAGCTTCCTATTGCATTAATTATTAACATTTCCATCAATGATAATTGTTTGATTCTTCCCGGTTTTCATAACTCTCCAACAATGCCAAAGAAAAGGCTAAATACACTGTTGGAAATGTTATATTTGGAATATAAGGGCTGTATCATAAATGCTCCTATATTTTCAGTGGAAAAATATCCAAAGATCCAAAATGTCAGATTTTATTTTATTTTGTTATGTTTCTATGAAGAATTATTGGGTATTACTTATTTGGGAATTTTTGTAATCTTAGTTAATAATATAAATAGGTGATAAGGTATTTTTTTAGACTCCAAATAAAGGTTCCTGCACAAAATCAGAAACATCTAGTGTATAGAGAAATTAAAAATTAAAAAATTAAAGTTTACAACCTAGAAAATTCTGGTAACTTTTAATTGTATTATGGTTAGCAAAATTTGAAATTACTTGTGGATTTGTAATTTTTACAGTTACTTAAAACTTGTAAAGTTTACTTGAAAATACGTAAATCCAGATCAGGGCACATTATGGTACAAAATAACAGGCAACTGAACATACAATCTAACCTACAATTCCATAAAGAGAAAAATTATAAACATTACATTTGTAGCTCACTTGTTCTGGTAATTGAAAAAAAAAAATTAATAGCACTTAAAAAAATTGGATTAGGAGAATCTAACCAAGCTTTGTCCCGACAAGAATTATTGGAACACCGGGTGCATAATGCCTCAACTCAGGAATCCACTGAATATGGAAACAGAGCACATAAAGAATTTATCAGCAAACCATATTAACCAGACGACATGTTGCAGGAGGGAGAAAAAAGGAAAAAAATCTCTCATAGTAGAAGCCAAACTTACTTTCTTGGCAACATTTTCATAGCTAGCCTTGCTAATGAGGGAGAAAGCAAGCAGAAAGACATCTGCACCACGGTAGCTCAAAGGTCTCAACCTATTGTAATCCTCCTGGCCTGTTCCATAAATTAACAAAATCAGTTCAATATTAAGAACCCTCAAAGAGGTGTAGTGGTAAGACAACCATTGAGACAGCATCTTTAAAGTAGTTTTTGTTTGCCTTTAAGAACAATGTATTTTTTACCCTGAGAGCAAGCAAAGTACCTCAAAAAAATGTGAACAAACAATTCCTACAGGTCTGGAACTTTACCTGCAGTATCCCACAACCCTAGATTAACAGTGCTCCCATCCACCACAACATTTGCACTGAAATTGTCAAATACAGTTGGCACATAATCCTGCTCCAGGTCACATTCCAAATGAAGAAAACAAGTTGATGATCAATACAAAGGTAACCCCATCAATTCAAACTTCAAGTTGGAAAAAAATACACAAACACGTGTTAAAGCCATTGCAGAAGTCCATAACTCAAGCTTCCATGTATTTCTCAGAAGATGTCAACACATAAAGATACAACCGATTTCCAAAACCTATGATAAACCCTAACTACACGCAAAAGAGGCTATGGAAATGAAATTGTTTGAAAATACTTAGAAAAAGAATGAGGGACAGTAAACAAAAAGAAAAAGTTCTCACATAGAGCGTAAAAGAGCAACCATTTTTAAAATTCAAATGAAATATCACTGGCAAGGCCAATATGGCAAACCCCTAATTTCATCAAATGAAAATTTTCCACTTCCTTTCCCTCATTCATTCCGTAAAACCAAAAGTGGTCAAAGAAAGAAAGCATTCTACCTCAAGAAGGCTGCCATATTTCCATACCCCAAGAAAAACCCTAATTCTCCTATTCTTAGCTGAGAAAATGGAGGAAAACAAAAGAAATTCAACCTTTAACTTTGCTACTGCTTGGGTCCCCGAAAATTTTAATTCACTTCAACTAACCCAGGTAGCCTTTCTCTTCTTGCTTTGCCGGGTACCAAACGGTGACGCATTTAACACTCAAAAAGCCCAATTCCCCTTTCTCCTACTTCATTTTCTCGAAAACCAAACAGCAAAAAAAAAAAAAAAGGAAGAAAAACCAAAAACAGAGCTGACCGTGGGGAAAGTGTTGCTGGTGTAGGAGATAAGCATGCAAGTCTTGCCGACGGCGCCGTCACCGACAGTGACGCACTTAATGAACCTTGAAGCACTCATTTTTGGAAGTAACTGAACTCTTCAACTACACATCTGATTCAAAACGAAACCCCTAATTCAATGTCAGTTGCTGTGCAAAAACAACCAAGAAAGTAGGACACCCAAACCCTAACCCTAGCAGAAAAGCCAGGCAGAAAGAGAGGAGAGAGAGACCTGGGAAGAGGAAAGGCAAGCAGTAGAGGCGTTTGGTACTGACCCCACCTCTCGCCAGCTATTTGCCACCTCAATCTATTATATACCCCCGTCTTCACCACTCAACCTCTACTATAATATATATATATATATATATATATATATTATTCGTTTTATAATATTTAGCTTTATTCAATATTTATAAATATAATAATTTTATATAAAATAAAAATATTTATTTAGTAACGAAATTTATTTGAACTTTCTTCAACAATTTTTTCTTTGGAAGTTATCTTCCAAAAGTTAAAACATTATTTTGTCTGATTTCTCATGAATTTTCTTTACCTATTCATTCATTGGATTTGTTGGCGCATGACCAACAACAATAAGGTCCGACTAGATCCCAACGGATAAAATTAACACAATATATTCCATCTAACTCCTAAGATGTAGATAGAGCTATTGCCTACACAAAAAGATGTTCGAACGAATTGTCTAGGCACGTCCTTTCAAAGTTTAAGTTAGAGAAAAAAGGTTTGAGCAAGAAAAGAAATGTATCGGAGAAATGACAATATACCTTTCTTATGATTAAAAACGATTATTTATCTTTACTCAAATGTAATGTTTTCTCAAGTGTCTTAATGGTGTTTTTTATTACGTGTTATCGTCTTTAATGTCAATGATTGTCGACTCATAATGGCTATCATGCTTTAACAAGCCTTAAAAATTGGTGCTTTAACCTTGTAATAATTGTATCAATCAAGACACTTAATTTCTGTCACAGTTAATGTTTGTCAGACGATGTATGCAATGCACATGATTGGTTTTATGTCTGTCTAGTACCATAGGGTCAAACAAACAAGGCTACATGGCTCTTGTGTATAACATGCATCGCTCTAAATTATGCGTCGAGATCATACTAGACGACGATGAGCTTACCACAATGTTAGATGTCCTTTGTCCATTTGATACCTAAACGAGAAATGGATTTATGCCTAAACAAATGCAAGATCCCACATGATTGATAAAACTTACACTCATTTGACACTGTTTCAAGTAAAAGTGTTTTTATTGAATTTTTTTTTTTTTTTTCAACACTTCTATGAAAAACACTTTTATAAAAACCCAGAAAAATGATTCTAACAATATTTTTTATAATATATTATATAAATATAAAAATATTTTTAATAATAATAAATAACTAAAAATGATATTTATTAAAAAATAAAATATTATAATAAACCAAGCACTTTTATTATAAAAATATATATAAATATTTCTATTGTTAAAAAAACTCAAAAATTTAGTATTATAAAACGAAAGTAAAAAAGGAAGAAGAGAGTAAGAAAGATGCGGATAATGAAAGAGAAACAAAGAATAGTAAAAAAATATATTTTAGGAATATATAAAAATTTTGAAATATTTTTTTTAAAAGAAACACCTCCAAAGTATTTTTTTAAAAAACACTTCAAGTGTTTTTCTAATAATGTATTTGATAGTAATTCTGATATGCGTTTTTAATATTTCTAACACTTGAAAATTTTTATTTTTTAAGTATTAAAAATACTAAAAACGCTTTTCAAAATTATTCTCAAACACACTCTAAATTTTTAAGTGTTTTTCAAAATATTGTCAAATACTTAGTTTTGACCTTAAAAACATTTTTAAAAGTATTTTTAAGACTAAAAACACTTTTAAAAAGTACCATCAAAGTGAGATATTAAATTAATTTAAAGTAATGTTTGGTTTCTAAAAAAATAGTAAAAAAAGAAAAAAAAAACAAAAAATAATTTTCCTATAAATGATTGTGTTGTAAAAAATATTAAAGAAATTCAAATATAATTAATACTAATTCAAAATTCATACATTTTCAACTTATAAGTAGAATAAATTTGAAGCAATATATAAAGATGATTTATTAACTTTAAATCTATTTTTTATTTTTTATTCCCCTTTACTTTTCTTCTTTATTTTCTTTCCTCACATTTTTCATTAAATTTTTCTCCATTAAAATTTTCAAATATCAAACATGGTCTAAATATTATTTTATCAAGCTCATAAATATATGAGAATATTTAGATGATGTTTGTTTTGTCCGAAATTCGAATAGAAATTGATGCCAAATTGTCGTTTAAATTTCATTTAAGAGCAAATATTTTATTTTATGTGATCAAATAAAATATTTAAAAATTGGACTTTAACTTTGAAAAAAAAAATACAAATTTTACTAAATCTAAAATCTATTAAGACTGGGCTGTAAAACAAAATTGATCTTGTGACAGTGGAACATGTCAACCTCAATACTAAGCAGGTTTGATGGAGACAAGTCTTGAGTCTGATACAAAACCATTGCTATAAATGACTCATTCACATTTAGGGTTTTTGGTCTTCTTGAGAAAGCAGAGATGGAGAGAAATAGAATGAGAAAGGACAGATGGATTAGGATTTGAGGCCATTAAAGAGGGAAGCCACTGATGACAGAAATGCAGAAGAGGACTAAATGAGAGAGGAGTAATGAGCTTGCTCTTTCTTTCTATGCCCATTGTCCCATGACACTCTCAATGACTCATCAACTACCTCATCTTTTCTTGAATTATACATCAATGGAGCTGGTGGTTGAGCGGTTAAGGCTCCATTGACCTGCCACCTAACAGGAGGCTTTACGCCATGAAATATGACATCTTAATGGGATTGGAATGTAACCATGCCTCCAAATTCAAAAAATGGCCTAAGGTCCATCTGGGTTAGTGCAAATTCTTACAAATTCAAATCGAGTCCACCAGTTTAGTGTTCAGGTCATTGGTTTCCCCGGCTCAAGGTGGTTGGAGTCTTGGAGTCTCGAAGAGCTGGGGTCATTCCTCAGAAAGCCTCCCCAACATCCTCCATCCACTACTCTTAAGGGACTAGCAGCTGTTGCCTGCAGTTGCTTTCTTGACTGATCAGCTCAACCTAACGCTTGTCCAAACCTGCATTCTTGTATTCTTTCGCCTAATAAGACACAATATCGTAACAACCTACCCCAAGATGGATTTGGAGACCAAACCTAGGTCCTCAGTCTCAATTAGATCAGCTCACAGGCAGGCGAAACCTAACCATTAAAAAAGAAAACAAGAAAGGCACATTAAACCTAATACAAAAAAAGTCCTGAACTTTGGTAGCCCTGCTCCTCTAATGATGTCAAAAGAAAGAACAAAAATAAGACTGAGGAGAGCACATGGGGAGCTTCATACCAACCCCATGTGCATGGATAACAATTAACAAATGCTTTCCCCTACTATCTTATCAATTCAATATCTCTGTAACTGGCCCTTTCACTATTGCCATGGCTTCCAATTCAACCATTTAATATGAATAGCTTGATGACTAAGGTACTTCCATTGTATAATATTGTCGTATGGCAGGTTGTTGAATCAAATCTGCATAAGCATACTTGATAAAGGAAATAGTACTGACCTCATGCGAAGTTGTTCCAGCAGTAGACATCCTTCATCTACCATGAAAGTTTGGTAACCTTAAGCTGTTGAAAAAACGATATTATATCCCTGCTTTAAATATTATGAGGTAAGTGATGCAGGCATCAGAATCAATGACAATGAATTGCTAGCAAATGAACCTCAGAAAAATTGATGACCAAAATGATTAATTAGAAGCGAAAAAAATGCCCACATCGTTGAGAGATACAGGGGAAGGAAGAATTAATTTCCATGTGATTGTGCTACAAACACACTTGTTCTAAGGGGTGAGTTAATGATGCTGGTTGAGCATACTAGGCCACCCCATGTTCTGCATATTGATTAATTATTGTTCTATGTCGTATCAGAATAGCTGTCAGCTGACTGAAAAAATTTCGAAGAATTCAAAAGCAGGTCCCACCCTGGAGCAAATCCTATTAAATTTTGAATTGAGGCACGCCATTGAATGCCAAAATTCATCTGCATTGAGCACCTCGGCTTTTGGCAAATTTTCCCTGATTTTCAAGCCTAGAGGAAGACTCCTGGCTCCAGTCATTTTCATAGTACAGATTTTGCAACCAAAGATTAGTAATATTTTATCGTTCCTTCATTTTTCCTATAAAGCCAAGGGATAAAATTTGAAACCAGTGGCTTATAACTCATGAAACTGGTTTTTCAGTCTCAAATGAAGCTTCATAGCCCAATTGATAGGTGTGCTTACTAAGCCTGATTTTACCCATACAACAGAATATTGAAAAACCTTCACATGCTGAATACATGGGAAAAGAAGCTATAAAAATTGGAATCTTATGAATCTCATCCCAACTATAATGCAACATAACTGCAGAACATACTAATAAAGTATTGAGTACCATAACAAAATGAAAGAATCTATCATGTTAGAAAGCATCTAACAAGAATTCCCAGATGCTAACCGAATAAAAACATCAAACAGATTCTATTACACAACAGAAGAAAGAGAACAGGCAAGAATCTTACAAAATTGTCAGTTGAATAAATAGCCAAGACAAATTGCCCTGCATTTCAACTTGCTAAACTTTTTTGCTCACTGCAAATAGAACTTTATGCTGGAGAGATTTTACTCACATCTGAAGACCAATGGAGGAAATGAAACTCCTGACCATTATGTCATCTAAAAATTATGTCAAAATTTCAACCAAGATGTCACCAACAAATTTTCTAGTTCTACCCAGCTGCAACTTGTAAAATCTGTAGTTCTCGACTGTAAAGCAGCTTTCCTGGTTATTTTGGACCTTTACTTCCACAAGATGGAGGCTCAACACTGGTGGATTAAACACACCAGGTTGTATTTGTAAGAGTGAGCAAGGAAGGCTAGAATTCTTCATCTGAACTAACAAATTCTAATTCGATCATCTTTTCTGTAGCCATCTTGGCTTTTCCAGATGATGGTTGCTCCTGCTCCATTTTCTTTCTTTTTGTGCCAGGCTGCTGGTTTCTTGCAACTGCAGACGAATCCGTTCTAATGGTTGTTGATGGCCTGAATTTTGATAGATGAATCTTCAATGAAGTGGAAAGACCACCCACAAATGGCAAATAAACAAGAACATAATATTAATGGTTTATCTACTAGGGAATTCACCTCTTGGCCACTTGTTGGTTAGGGCCTGATCCTTCTTTTGTAATTTTTGAGCCCACCTTCCCTGTATTACAAAGTTAAAATGTCTCAGAGAAGGAATCAAATAGGATCACAGCAAATGAGCAGAGGTGGAAAGGACCCCAAACCTGTGATTTCAGTTAGAAACCTTATTCCTTGAGAGTGTGCATTTGTTGTCACTTTACCTGCATTGCTGTCCAGTTGGTACGTTGCAGACACATTAGCTTCACTAAATTTCTAGATTCTTCCATGCATTAGATAGATTACAGTTGTTTCAAACCTTGACAAAACAAAAAGAATTTGCACTAACTTTTAGGCATCGAGTTATCATGAAGTACTGATAACTCAATAAGGGAAAAGTGAAGGGAATCATATAATCTGTTTGGTTGCTAAGAAGATGGGGAAAAGATAATAAAATAGGAATTGTAAAATGATTGTAGTCTTCTAAATAACCAAACAGAGCATTTGAAAAATTGTTTGGAGATTAAAAGATGCTTGTGACGAACCTAAGTGCCTTCTTCAGTCCATCCACTGATAACAACTTTAGTGGCTGCATGGGCCTTTTTACATTGGTTTTATCAGCTAGGGGGTCAACTAAGTAAACTCCTTTTGAGTTGAGAGGATCCCGAAAGGCTGTCTTTAAGTTCCTGAAAAGAAGTATCACAAGTTGAAGGTACTTACTGGGAAATTAAAATAAAGCAAAGCATACGAGCCCCCTGTTTTGGCAAGTGGCTAACAGTAAACACAAAGAGATTGAAATTATCCTGAACAGTGAGCACGTACCCTCCTTTGAGCTCAGTTCGCATTATGGAATATTTCTCAGATGCTTTCTATAAAGAAAATGAGTAGGAAGCATAAGTTAGCACATTTCTTTTGAGATAAACTGGTCACCAAATTAAGGTATTGAACCAATTATCTTACCGATTTATGGTATCTACAATACACCCCACGACGCCTGAAATCACACAAGGTGCCTGAGTTAAATCATCAGGGGTTCTATAGTACAAAGAGATACCACAAAGATAAACTTCAATAATGAAAATAATACTGAGATAAGATCAAGAACATAAGCCAGTCATAGATCATTCTCTTCTGGTTCAAACCTAGCAACTCAAGGAGGTATTTACAATATGCCCTGAAATACAGGAGTCCCATATCTTCATGCTGTACCCAGATTTTTAAGGTAGTCTCTGGTTGCTACAATGGTTTATCAAGTTAACCACAAATGCAACAGAAAATTCTTAAGTAACCAAAGAGGGATTAGTTAGGGGTCAAAACAAGCCCAATCACTCTGAGCATATGAGAAAACCATCTAAGGATAGGAAGCTTAATATTTTTAATGTAAAGTTGTTCCTGTTGCACATTCATGTCATGCAAGGTTGAGCAGCAACTCATGTCACACAGAAGACCTCTATTTATTTTTGCAAGAATTACTACAAAAAATGCTATGCTAGATCATGCCCAAGAAAGTAAACTCAGCTTAACCTCCTTGATTGTTGGATTAAACAATCCATGTTATAAACAACATCAGGATTGATTATCACAGAATTAGTCCAATGATTTTTATAGCATCTTCTTCAAGAAAACTAGTGGAGCTACCCACCCCATTAACTACCCCAGCAACACATTTCCTGACCAGGATCTTTTTCTTCTTAGGGAAACACTTTCCAAATCATAATATTCCACCTGACTTCTTGAAGCTCGACCACTGATTTGTATCTATATGGTGAATAAATTTAGCACAATTTACAAGTTGAAGGATGCCATGACTATTTCTTGCAGTAAATCAAATCATTTATTTTTGCACTGGAAACTGCAAGATTGACTGAGATCTCTAATTTTTTCATACTATAATGCTATTGCATTCCTAATTTCCTTTGAAAAATTACAAAGCACAATGAATTTGGGTGATGCTGCCATATAAAATTTTGCTTAAAATTTGGATCAGAATTTATAATTGTAAAGCATGATCCTAGAAACTATCATTGGATCAAAAGGTCGTATATCTGTCTGTTAGGTGAGGCCAGTGACCCAATACTAAACTACATAAAAACACTCTGAACACATCGAAAGTTAACATATGACTTTTAACTTGACATAACTACCGAATTTTGATAATAACTATAAAAACATTCTTCATCCCCCATTGCTTAGAACCAAAATTTTATGTCATCAATACTGATGTATACTTGCAATATTTTCAAGTGCATTTTGTTGTAACAATGAGTCTACTCAATCAAATGAAGCAAGAAGTGCTAGTTACGTACTTGTTTATGACTAGTGTACAAGCCATCCCATCCTTCCTTTTTCCCTTGCAAACTCCATAATCAACTGAAGTGCCCAACTTTAAAATTTGACCAGGAGAATAGACACTTAATGAAAACCCATTTCCCTGCCAAACAAAAAGAAAAGGAGAAATTTAGCACTATTTTAAACTTCAACAAACACCCCCATCAGTGCATGTCAAGTTCATACCATGGCATCCTTCCTAACACTGCAATTGAATAATGCAAAGACTGTTCCAGCCTGCTCTTTCCAGTTCTTCTGATAAGCATCACCAAACAAGAAAACACTAACAGTGTCTTCATCCAAGCACCCAATTTTCCATATGCAATAGTTCTTCCCCGCAGAACTAGTCTTTGGGTTCCCCTTCTCAGTCAAAACACCAACGGTCGCCCAACAACCTGAAAGGGTGTCCCCCACCAGCAAATTCCTGAGAAAACAAGACTTGCATTAATACTCTGCTTGATTGCCAAAAAACTGAGGAAAAGAAAAGAAAGAAAAACACTTAAACTGTTTTATTTGATGTAACCCGTTAGGGAACAAAGAAACCGTCTGACCAGCTGACCTGTTACTCGGATAAGGCTGAATTTGAGTTGATATTTTGTGTTCTTTAGGAACTAAAACATTAGAACATTCAGGTTTCAACTATTTTAATTTCCTCGGTTTCTCAGCAATGAACTAGACCACACAAATTGACATAAAGGAATATAAATTAAGTGCAATAACATACTTTATTGCTGATAGCCGAACAAATCGAATATCTGAAAATTGGCTGCTAAGCTCAACAGAGGAGACCAGTTGATTCCTGGAAAAAGAAAATATAAAACAAACAAACATCAAACAATCTCATAACACATCAGGGTTTCTCCCCATTGGAATTCTCACCCTCCCCCCCAAAAAAAATTATCAAAACCTATAGTGAGAAAAATCTTTTGGGAGTTTTCAATCGGAGTTGACCTGCACCCACCTTATACGCAAACCTGAAAACTTCTCAACGTCAGTCTCATTCTTCTTCAAATTGGGAGCTTTCTTCACAGATTCAGGCTCAAAATCAAGACAATCTTGGACGGCATTTCTGAAGACAGACATGTCTGACTGCCTTGTTCGCGTTGGAGATCCATCATCAGAAAGGTATCCTGTAAACCAAGAGAAATTCAGAGGCACCAACATAGATTTCCCATCAAATAGATGCTTGAAATGGGAAAAAAAATGTCCAATACATGTAATATAAATTTGAAACTATATTCAAATATAATGCAAATTAAGAAAAACTAAGAGAACCCCACATAGATTTCCCAACAAATTGATGCTTGAAATGGATGAACAACACCCAACGCCTGTGCATATACTGCAATTTAAGGAAAACTCAGAGATACCCAAATAGTTTTTTCATGGAGCATGGAAAAAATCAAAAACCATAAAGAAATTTGAAGCAAAACACATCTGGATGCAAACGAAGAAATACTCATAGAAGGAGAAAGAGAGAGATTGACCTGGTGAGTGGGGAGGAGTTTCCAAAACCCTATCTTCGAGAGAGAGAAGGAGATCAAGATCCTCCTGGTGATTGGACATGGAGAGTTTGATTTGGTTGATGGGAGTGAAAAATCGGTGATAGAGTTATGGTGTTTGTGTTAAATACAGAGGGAGAGGTTTTGAGTTTTTGTGGAGGGAGCGGGAGATTTCAATTTTGGAGGGAAACAGAACGAGTCCATGAACCTTTTGTGGGCCTATACTGGGCTGGGCCTCGAAAATTTTGGAGTTGGCCAGGTTAGCTCACTCTCCAGCCCATGGGCCGAATTTATATTGGGAGGTGTTTGGTGGAGGGGAATTGATTTTCCCTTTTAGACAGATTCTGATATCATTTTTTAGGAGGTCAGGACTCTATGAAGAATAAGCTTAAAAATCTCTTCTTCTTGTTTTTTCTGACATATTGAATTCTTGTATGTATTTTAACAGTTTCTTTTAATTTTAAAAAAATTGAATTAATTCAATATGATAACTTATATACATCAATTAAATGTCATAAATACAATATATATTTATTTTTTTATTTTAATTAAATTATTGATTATTATTAAAGTTTTTATCCATATAATTAAAATTCACTAATAAAAACCTCAAATTCATAAAAAATTGATAAATACTAAGGTTGGGAAACTATTTTTCAAAATATTTTGAAAATAATTAAAAATATAGAAATTACCTTCAAAACTTTTACGGTATACATAAGTGTGCAATATCTCATATAAAATAAATAAATAAAATTTGTTTCTTTTCAACCATAATTGCATATTTAAACAAAATTAAGAATTGATTTTGAAAGCGGTTTTTAAAAGTTTTCAATCTCATGAATGTTTGGAATCCATATTATACAATGAGACATTATTTTTACTAAATTGAATTGAAAAGTGATAAAATCGGTCTATTTCTAACATATCCATAGTTAACACATTTATCATAGTTAGCAACTTTGGTTTCGTATTAAGGGCACTATCAATGTTGTCACTAGATCATCTCTTTATCTTTCGGTAAAGAGAAAATATGGAAGATTAACTACTAGCAAATGATAAAAGTCCATTTCAAAAAAAAAAAAAAAAAAAAAATGCATGTTGGGTTTTTGAAAGAGTTCAGATCATTTTGATAATAATCGGTTTGATCTATTTTTGTCGAGAAGGTCAACTGTTTGAATCCCCATAGCCCTAATATAATAAATAAGTCCTACAAAATAAAAAAAAAGAAAAACAAAAAACTATTTCAATGGTCTTTTTATTTGTTGACCATATATATATATATGTTACCTGAGATATTTTATACTCAAATTCGATTGGAAGATGCAAAAGCCCAAACAACCCATGTGAAGCAGAGGATAGCGACTCTTTCCTTACCGCCAATTTCGAATAGTCGTTACAGTTACAGGGGAACCAACTGTTTCCCGCTAGTCAAACGTCTAACTCGGTCTTTCTCCTTCAAAAATAGCAAGAAATGAAGAGAAAACAATGCCCAAAACAACAGGAACTCCAACAAAGATCTGTAAGAAGAAACAGCAACCAATAGATACCAACAGCTGAACCACATTTCAGTTTCCGGGCTCTCCTCCTTTGCCTTATATTTTACCAGATCTTTCTCCAAATCACTTCATCCCTACTCGAAATTCTTCAGAAAAATTCTTCGAGACACTACTTATATATTGGCTAACTGCCCTCTATCACAGCTTTCTCTTCTGAACCGCTGTGAGAGATTAACTATGGTGGTATCAGGACAGGCGCTGATAGCCGCGGTTCTTTCTTTGTTGGTCTCGTATGCGGCCGCGCATGGCATCGCTAAAGGGGCGAAGACTGTAACATATGATGGAAGGTCTCTGATCGTCAATGGAAGACGGGAGCTTCTCTTTTCAGGCTCGATACATTACCCCCGGAGCACCCCAGAGGTAGTCCCGGACTCAAGTTTATTGATGATACTTTCTTTTTCCTGTTCTGGGTATTTGGGGATTGAATTGATGGTTTTGGTGAATTGGGTTCAGATGTGGCCGGACATTCTTCAAAAGGCGAAACATGGAGGCTTGAATTTGATCCAGACTTACGTGTTCTGGAATATCCATGAGCCGGTTGAGGGCCAGGTAGACTTATATTTGAAGTCCTCCATGCAAAATTCCAAATTTTTCGGGTTTGCTTCACGGGCTAACTTTGAGTTTTGCAGTTCAACTTTGAAGGCAACTATGACTTAGTGAAGTTCATCAAATTGATAGGCGATTATGGTTTGTATGCAACCCTCAGGATCGGGCCATTCATCGAGGCTGAATGGAACCACGGGTACCTTCATTCACCCCCTCATTTTCTTCCCCAACACCATTCTCTATCAGTAGTCTCATACAAATTTTCTCGGTTCTGATTCCAGAGGATTTCCATATTGGTTAAGAGAAGTCCCCGACATCATATTCCGGTCCTACAATGAGCCATTCAAGGTGATGACCAAGATCATATACAGAAGATAGTAATCACACTACACGAATTTAAACAAATATGAACAAAATCTTTCACATTTTTGCAGTATCACATGGAAAAATACAGCAGGATGATAATAGAAATGATGAAAGAAGCAAAACTGTTTGCTCCTCAAGGAGGCCCCATCATACTAGCTCAGGTCTGGCTTGTTTACAATTGGCCTCATCCTCTTACAAACCTTGATTATGTTCTGATTTTCTTTGACATCGTCTATGATTCAGATCGAAAATGAGTACAATAGTATTCAACTTGCATATAGGGAGCTAGGGGTCCAGTATGTGCAGTGGGCAGGCAAAATGGCTGTGGGACTCGGAGCTGGAGTCCCCTGGATTATGTGCAAACAGAAGGATGCCCCTGATCCTGTGGTAAGTTTATATGTCGTCGTAAAGTTTCATCGTCGTCCTCTGAAGAGGCATTGGATCTAGGGTTTTGGAAATTGAGTACTTGGGTTTGTCTGCAGATCAATACATGCAACGGGAGGCACTGCGGGGATACATTCACTGGCCCCAATAGACCAAACAAGCCTTCTCTATGGACTGAGAACTGGACAGCTCAGTAAGTACTACACACTTATCATATTAGCAAATTAAGCTGATATTCAGGTTCTGATCAGCTTTCAATGGTGTTTATTGATTGCAGGTATAGAGTATTTGGAGACCCACCATCCCAAAGAGCAGCAGAAGATCTTGCTTTCTCGGTTGCTCGATTCATCTCAAAGAATGGAACACTTGCCAACTATTACATGGTAGGAAGATACTAGACTCTCTCTTCCCAAAACTTCAAAAAAAAAAAAAAAAAAACACACAAAAACATACCATTGGCCTGAAAAGAAAATCCTCACAAGATTGGCCCTTATGGTTGTGTTTGCAGTACCATGGTGGGACAAATTTTGGGAGAACAGGCTCATCCTTTGTGACTACACGCTACTATGATGAAGCCCCTCTTGATGAATACGGTTGGGATTATCGTTTCTTTCTCCGTGACTGATCAAGAAACGAAATCTAAAGATCTAACTGAGTTTCTCCTTTGTATGTTCTTCAGGCCTGCAGAGGGAACCCAAATGGGGTCACCTCAAAGACTTGCATTCTGCTTTGAGATTGTGCAAAAAGGCCCTGTTTACGGGGAGCCCCGGGGTTGAAAAGTTGGGAAAGGATAAAGAGGTGAGCATATATCATGAATAGAATGCAAAACTTTAGGCAAAAACACGACAAAAATATAGGTAAAAAATATGGCAGACTAAGCTGTTTTGCTCTGTAGGTAAGGTTCTATGAGAAGCCTGGAACCCACATTTGTGCTGCTTTCCTGACCAACAACCATTCGAGAGAAGCGGCAACTCTTACTTTCAGGGGAGAGGAATATTTCCTGCCCCCACATTCCATCAGCATCCTTCCTGATTGCAAGACTGTTGTTTACAATACTCAGAGGGTAACTCACCAAGGAAAAAAAATGATCATTGAATTGCCTACTCTTTGATGTGGAGAAGATTGCTGAGCGTTAGATTTCTGTTTTTGATTGTATGACAGGTTGTAGCACAACATAATGCGAGAAACTTCGTTAAATCGAAGATAGCAAACAAGAATCTCAAATGGGAAATGTCACAAGAACCGATTCCAGTCATGACAGACATGAAAATTCTCACCAAGTCACCAATGGAGCTTTACAACTTCCTTAAAGATAGATCAGACTACGCCTGGTTCGTTACCAGGTAAACCAAGAATTTTCAAATCCAATACACAGGGGAATGCCAAGAACCAAGAGTAAGTTTTGACTGATATGATTGTTTTAATCCCAAATTTCAGCATAGAACTTAGTAATTATGACCTACCAATGAAGAAAGACATCATCCCAGTCCTACAGATCTCGAATCTTGGCCATGCGATGCTCGCATTCGTCAATGGCAATTTCATTGGTAATCACACAAAAGCATGCTGATCCACATCTCTGTTTACAAATTTATAGGTAATAAGCTTTTTCATTACCAAGTGGGTGTGATTTTTCAGGGTCTGCCCATGGGAGCAATGTAGAGAAAAACTTTGTTTTCAGGAAACCAGTGAAGTTCAAGGCCGGAACAAACTACATTGCCCTGCTGTGTATGACAGTGGGACTACCGGTAATGGACAATTCCTTTCATGTGTTTTCCATCAATTTCTAAGGCCCAAATACTAATGAGGTCTGCTAAATCAATGAAGAATAGCGGAGCCTACATGGAGCATAGGTATGCAGGGATCCATAGTGTGCAGATCCTCGGGTTGAATACTGGAACTCTTGATATCACAAATAATGGTTGGGGACAACAGGTAAGAGACTGATCTGCAATTTATGACAGTGAGATTGGGCATGATCATAACTTGTGGGTGATTTTCAGGTGGGTGTGAATGGAGAACACGTCAAGGCCTACACTCAGGGAGGATCACACAGAGTGCAGTGGACTGCAGCCAAGGGGAAGGGACCCGCTATGACATGGTACAAGGTAATTATGTTTGGAAGGCTGAAAAAAAATTGCTGATATCCATATTACAGTGGCTTCCATGAAGTCTTTTTCCAACTGGAAGTGTATATTTTTCCGGGTTTTTTAAGCGGAGAAAATTACCCCTCTTGTTGCAGACCTACTTTGACATGCCTGAAGGAAATGACCCAGTGATTCTCCGGATGACTAGTATGGCTAAAGGAATGGCTTGGGTGAATGGGAAAAACATAGGTCGTTACTGGTTGTCTTACCTATCACCTCTTGAAAAGCCAAGTCAGTCTGAGTAAGTACAAAAACTACAAATTATCACAGAAACTCCATGAAAATCAAACTGGGCATTCTTGAATTTCCTCAATTAACATATGTTTTCGGTTGTTTCAGATACCATGTTCCAAGAGCCTGGCTAAAGCCCTCAGACAATCTCCTGGTCATTTTCGAGGAAACTGGAGGAAACCCAGAGGAGATAGAGGTTGAGCTAGTGAATAGAGACACAATCTGCAGCATCGTAACCGAGTATCACCCACCCCATGTCAAGTCATGGCAAAGGCACGACAGCAAGATCCGGGCGGTGGTAGACGAAGTGAAACCCAAGGGCCACCTTAAATGCCCCAACTACAAAGTGATCGTGAAGGTGGATTTTGCCAGCTTCGGCAATCCATTGGGCGCCTGTGGAGACTTCGAAATGGGCAACTGCACTGCCCCCAACAGCAAGAAAGTTGTCGAGCAGGTAAACCTTTAGTTTTCTCGGAAAAAAAGTTCTCTCGACACTATACGTATGTCTTAACTATTAGCCGCTATATAGTGAGAGCAATTTGGCCTTTTTTTTCAGCACTGTATGGGGAAGACCACTTGTGAAATACCGATGGAGGCGGGGATTTTTGATGGGAACAGTGGAGCTTGCTCCGATATCACAAAGACACTGGCTGTGCAGGTGAGATGTGGGCGGAAAGTGTAGAGAAAAGAGATGACATGAGAGCAGGGGAGTTGAATGAAAGAGAAGCATCGCTTTGAAGGAGAGATTTTAGAAAAGTGGTCGTTGTTTCAATGGTGGAGGAGACTTGGAGATGATATTGGATTTGGTTTTTTTTTTTCTAAATGTAGCATCAAGAATCAAAGGGGATGACGATGGTGATGATGAGTTTTCCCTTTTATGTTCTTTCTTTGTGGTAAAATACCAATATTTATTTGAATGAAGATGAAAGCATTTCCAGAAGCAGCTACTGAGAATTTCAATTTTTTGTCTTGAAAACTATTTTTCAAGAACCGCGTTCGAAAATGTTATCTCAAAAAATTTGATGGAAAAACATAAGGATGAGAAAATAAAGGAAAAATAAATTAAAATTAATAACTTATTTAATTAATTATATTTATTTTTTAACATAAAAAATTAAATAATTTAAATATATATAAATATTGATAATTCCTTTGGGCTACTAATTCTTTTATTCTTGTATCATAGAAAAATAAAATAGAGAATTAATTAAAGAAGTCGTAAAAGAAAGAAATTCGCTCTTTTCCACATCAATAGTCTTAAAAACAACCAAGGTTTGATGGCCTCTACCTAGTTTTTATCAAAAATATTAGAACATAATTGGAAAATGTGTATGTAAAATGGTCAAAGCTTTCTTTTATGATGGTCACATGCTCAAAGAGATAAATCATACTTTAATCATTTTGATTCCTAATTCAGATAACCCAAAATCCTCAAATCACTATAGTCTATCAGCTTATGCTTATAAAATAATAGCTTATCCCAAAAGCAAATCGGGATATATGACGATTAAACTTGACATGAAAATAACATATGATAAGGTTGAATGAGATTTTATTAAGGTAATTCTATTCAAAATAGGCTTTCATCCCAAATGGATTGAATGGGTTATTAAAAAAGCATTTCCACAGTTTCAAAGCAACGATCGGGAAGAATTCCCAATCGTTGCTTTGAGTCACTTTCTTCGTTCAGTTGATTACTTTTATGGATACCTAAAGAACACCCTGTACTTTTGAGTGAAGTGAACAACAATTTCCTCTATGAGCACCAATGCAACATCGTTAGCATTGCTTTACGCCTTGATGGATAATTTAGTCTAACACATGATCTTATTAGCTAAGAGACAAATATATGTTTGTACCCTCATTCAACAACGGGTTTTTTCCGCACACCTAAATGATCCAGATCAATGCTGAATTAGTAACATAGATTATAACCACACCACTGTTGCCCCCATCAACACAACCATTTCTTGGTATTCCGAAAGATATGCGATTGATAGGGCAGTAAAAAAAAAAAAAAAAAAACCCCAGAAATTGATATGTTTCAGACCCATGGGATATATATGGGGTTTTTCTGTATATCATTCAGCAAAATAATCCACCAACAAAATCAAAATCTATGTATGGAGTGGAAAAAAGAGGGGGCGAAAATGAAAGCCAAAAACAATGTCTGAATGGATTTATTTTTCCCTTTATATCATTCATGTTTGGGGCATACATGTATACTCCTACCAGCCAATAAGAAGAATCAAGATTTTCCTATTTTTATTTACAAAGCATTTAGCAGCCGAATAGAGATCCGCAAATTTCCCCACCCTTCAAAGCTCTCTCTAATCATGTTTGCTGTCACTGACCTGAACAAGACCTCACACATTCAAGGACATTTGCAAAAAACTAATCAAAAGGAGGATGGATGGATGGATGAATCTGCAAAAAGGGTTGGAACTTTACAGGATAATTTTTATGACCAAGACAATGGGGTCCATACCATCAATCCCTGGACAAAATTCAATCAGACAGCATCATCCATGAGAAAATTGAAACTAACCTTGAAGGGTTTTTCCAAAAAGAAGCCATATTATTTGAGCAGCAGAAGAGGATGGCTACTACCTCCCAATGTCAAAAATTAGCCTGAAGAGAATTGACCCTGACATTGTGGTGATGTGATGTGATATACACAGGTCAATTGGTTAGTTTTGGAGAGACTCATGACAAATCAAAAGACCCCTGTCCCTCGCTGATCGCATACAGAAGTTTCTTGTACATGATTTCCTGGTTAAAGGAAGGCGATGGTTAATGACAACAAATCCATGAGTTCCTGGACATCTTCACAATTCACAAAAATACCATACCTTGGTAGAGTACGGAGGAAGCTTGAGGTAATTAGCACATGTCATGACACTGGGCAAGTCATCATCCGCTGATTCCGATGGGCCAGAACTACCATTGGCTGCTGTGCTGACTGTGCTCGAAGAATGCTGCACCATGATATGCAAGTATAAATTCTATGAATATGAATAGTCAAAAGTTCATGTTGATCCTTAATGATAATTCATATTTGTTAAATAGTCAAAAATTCAAAAAAAAAATGAAAGAAAAGCCCGAGCAAATTTAGTTTTAACATGAATAACATTGCAGTATATTACAACTATCATCTCCCTTGCTATCTACTAAGAGAACAGGGGCAATAAATAGGTAAGGGTACTCTTGGAAATTTTTAGAGTAATAATGGGGGTAGTTACACATCCATTATAATTAATAAATGAGGAACATTACATATTATCTTCCTTGCTATCAAAAGGTATCTCTTCTTATATAACAAAATTAGAACCAACCCTTTTGAGGGGGAAATGTTTGGCAAATCCGGGATGGTGAAATGCAAATACGCCATATTAAAATGGTAAAACTACACTCTATAGAACACAAAACATGCTCTCACAAAATATAAGGTGAGATTCACCACCAAGAAACACATTTGGTTGGTGGGATAGGATACTCATAACATATTCGAGAAGTGGCGTGAAGCTCTAAATGGGAGAAATTGGAGCTGCCAAGGGTGGAAGAAGTTGGTTTGTGGTGGAGTCTAAGTCGTTCGAGATTTCAGTTGAGGATGTGGGAGGGAAGCTGAAAGGATATATTTGGGAGAGAAGCAGAGGTATCTCCTCATGGATTAGATTTGGGGAGGTTAGTTTACATTGCTTACTGGACGTAGTTGAAGCTTGTTGTAGAGAGATCGATAACAGAAGTTGGGTTCTTGGTTGGGAGGAGGGGGGTAGGAAGTATAGGCTGGAACATTGTTCAAATGAGGCAGGAAGGTTCATTCTATGCTCTGTCTGTGATCTCAAGACAAAAAAATTCAGCATTATCTTTCCATAAGGGAAGGGGCTGTCTAGCGGTTGGAATACTCTGGCCAAGAAGTTGAGAGGCCTTGGAGTGGTCCCTTCTGGAGGCTTAAAGGAAACCAGAGTTCCAAAGGTTCCATTGAGGGAGAAGGGGGGTCCAAAGGTTCTTTGGAGGGAGAAAGGGGTGGAGACATATTCCTACGCAGATGTTGTAGAGTCGAAACCGGGAAGAATGGGTCATTCAATTTGGTTAGAGTTAGGGGAAAGAGAAGTGCGAGGAAGGTTAAAGCAGATGAAACAGTGTCTGGTGGGTTGGTGCACTGGTGGGGTAATAATACAGCTCCATTACCTGAGTTGGATTTCATAAGGAGATGGATGCATCAACATTGGCTTTTAAAGGGGAAATTTAGTAGTGTTGTGCTAGGCAGAGGACTCTTGCTGTTTGAATTTGAGTCGCCAAGTGAGGCTGAGCGAGTTCTAGCGAGAGGCAAAAGGAGTATCAAGAACAACTTTCTTATTTTGGATAGATGGAACCTAGAGGTGGGGTGTCTCTGCAAGGATTCCTTTGCTAAAGAGGCATGGGTGAGGGTGGTGGGTCTCCCGCTTCACATGTGCAGTCGAGAGGAGTTTAAAAGAATCGGTGATGGGTGTGGAGGCTTTATTGCAGTGGATGAAGACACAACTTCTTTGACTGAGTTGCAATGAGCTAAGATCTTGGTGGAGCTTGCAGAAAGGGATTTGCGCCTAACACTGCTCAGATTGTCATGGGGTTGGGGTGCTATTCCTTTCATTTGTGGTGGGAAACACCACCTTGTTTCATGCAGGTGGTGCCAACAGGAAGAAATTGCGGGGAGGGTGAATCAGGGATAGGAGAAGAAGAGGGGTGAAATCCATGCTGATTGCTATGGGAGTCAAAGGGAGAAGGCGGAGCAGTTGAACCTGCAGCTTGGGGTACAAGATGTGTCGTCCTATGGAGGCAACTCAACTGCTCTTCCTGCTGTGGTTTCTGACGTAGAGGTTGAAGAGAGGATTAAAGTAGGTAAGCCTCCTTGCAGAGTCCCAAGAGAGCGGGGTTGAGAAGTCATTTTTAAATAGATTGGGTGGACATGGTTTAGGGTCGGGTGGTTTCAGAAGTGGGCCGACTGGTTTGGGCCTTGGGGAGGCCCAGGGACAAGAAAAGGAGCCTCAGGTGGTTTTGGGTCGAGAGGATGATGTCTTAAGGCATATCACTTTAAACGCCTTAAAAGGGTGTTTAGTGGGCAGTGAAGAGGAAAATGTTTTGGGCTTTGGGCCTGAAGTTGTTGATGCAGCGGGAGGAGGGTATTCAAAAGGGCCAAAGTCTTCAGTCCCAAAATCTAGGGCACTAGAGGAGTCTTCGATTGGCAAGGCTAGAGAGGAAAGAGGAGACGAGGATCCTCTCGAAGGGATGTCAAGAGCCACTTTGTCGCTAGAGGCCCTTGAGGTGGTGGAAAGAGTGACATTTACTAATGAAGCTCGGTTTGCAGAGGCATCCAGGTACGTCAACTCTCCTTCGTTCTTCGTGAGGGGTCGGGATCTCTCTTCTTCTACTCCTTCTAGGTTCGGTCGGACTGTAGTGAAAGGGGGGTCTCTAGGCAGGTTGGCCTCCGTCAATGGTAGGGAGGAGCATAACCCGCTAAGTATTATTTTGGCTAATGGCAGAACATGGGAGATGGCCTCTGAAGGGGAGAAGTCTCTGGCTGAGGAGGGAGTAGGGGTGAGGATGAGGGGTTGCTTCAGGATTTAGAGGGAAAAGGTTGTCGATAGGATGACAATTGTTTGGCGAGGTTCAACAAGTTTATGGGATTTTCAACGGAAGACTTTGAAGGTGAAATTTTGAATTTGCTTCTAAGGTCCAAGAGAAGAAGAGAGTAGAGTAATAAGAGAGAAACAACAAGGACTACTAAGTTTGATCAAGAACTGAAAAAATTAGAGTGGTCCATTAATTATAATGGTGCAAGCAAGGGGAACAATTTGATCAGAGGAAGTGGGGCCAGACTCTCGACCCTTAGATGAAGATAAAATTTTTATCTTGGAATGTTAGAAGGGCTAATGACAAAAATAAAAGGAAGATAATCAAGGCCCTAACAAGTCTCAAAAAGTGGATTTGGTGTGTTTTCCAGAGACTACAATTCAAGATATTTTAACAATCTTGGAATTAGTAGGTATGGAGGTGGGTCTCTTCTCAATTTCGCGTCGCTTTAAAAATTGCGAGGATGGCTTCTTGTGGACCTTTATGGGGGTCTACGGACCTACCTTGAAAAGATACAGAGAATTTTTTTGGGAGGAGTTAGGGGCTATTCGAGGGTTGTGGACTGACCCATGGTGTATTGGAAGGGATTTTAAAGAGATCATATTTCTTAGTGAGCATAGTAGAGAAGGAAGAATGTCTGCTTACATGAGAAGGTTTTCGGAGGTGATTGATGAGTTGGCTTTGAGAGACCTTCCCCTACGAGGGGGCCCTTTACTTGGAGTGGAGGGTTGAATGGTCAATCCATGTCAAAACTAGATCGGTTTCTGGTATCGGAGGATTGGGAGACTCATTTTAGCAGGGTGACGCAGTGTACTCTCCCAAGGCCAGTGTCTGACCATTTTCCAATTTTGTTAGATGGGAGTGGGGTGAGGAGGAGACCAATTCCTTTTCGTTTTGAAAATATGTGAATGAAGGAGAAGGGGTTTAAGGAGATGCTAAAAGGCTGGTGGCAAGGTTTCAATTTCAACGGGACCTATAGCTTTATCCTGACAGAAAAATTAAAGGCTTTAAAAACCAATTTGAAGATTTGGAACAAGGATGTGTTTGGGAAAGTGGGGGTGAACAAGAGGCTAGCTTTGGACAAAGTGGGGGTGATCAAGAGCGGCTAAGAGCTTTATCCGGGCTGGAGTTAGAGGCTAGAAAGGAGGCTAGGGAGGATTTCAAGAAGCAGGCGCTAATGGAGGAAATTTCCTGGAGACAAAAATCAAGAGAAACGTGGTTGAAGAAAGGTGATAAGAACATGGGATTCTTCCATAGGATGGCAAATTCTAATAGGAGGAATTGTTTGGCAAAGATCAAAATTAATGGTCTCTAGTTGACAGAAGAGCAAGAGATTCAAAGGGGTGTGATTAGGGCCTACCAGAATCTACTATCAAATCCTGGTGGTTGGCGCCCTAGTTTGAATGGTTTAGATTTTGATAGAATTGGGGTTGAGGAGGCAGCCACTTTGGAGGAGGTGTTCTTTGTGGAGAGGTTTACTCTGCCCTTTCAAAGCTGAATGGGGACAAGGCGCCAAATCCGAATGGGTTCCCCCTTGCTTTCTAGCAGTTCTATTGAGAATTCATTAAAGATGAGATAATGGGTTTCTTCAAAGAATTTCATGAGGGGAAGATTTGTCAGAAGCCTAAACACCACGTTCCTGGTTTTAGTTCCAAAAAAAGGTGGGGCAGACGATCTAAGAGACTATAGACCCCTCAGTTTGGTGAGAGGATTGTACAAGTTGCTAGCAAAGGTCTTAGCTAATAGGCTAAAGAAGATCGTGGGAAAGGTGGTGTCCTCATCCTAAAACGCCTTTGTTGAAGGAAGACAAATTCTTGATGTTGCGCTAATCGCTAATAAGGCCATAGATTCTTTGCTGAAGAGGAATGAAAATGAAGTGTTGTGTAAGTTGAATATAGAGAAGGCATACGATCATATTAATTGGAATTTTCTATTGCTAGTGATGCAAAAAATGGGTTTTGGGGAGAAATGGGCCGGTTGGATTAGTTGGTGTATATTTACTGCAACATATTCAATTTTGATTAATGGCTTGCCAACGGGTTTTTTTCACAACACTAGGGGGCAGAGGCAAGGAGACCCTCTATCTCCCTACTTATTTGTGATCGGGATGGAGGCCTTAAGTTGTCTCATAGATAGACCAACAAGGGGGGGATTCTTAACAGGCTCTAGGATAAGGGGAAGGGGTGGTGACAGGTTTCAAATTACCCACTTATTGTTCGCTAATGATACATTGGTTTTCTGTGATACTTCCCAGGAGCAAATGGCTTTTTTGAGTTGATTGTTAATGTGGTTTGAAGCCATATCAGGGCTGAGAATCAATTTGGATAAGAGTGAAATTTTGTCGATGGGAAGAGTAGAGAATGTAGAGATGTTGGCCCTAGAACTTGGCTACAAAGTGGGAGCTCTTCCTTCCACTTATTTGGGGTTGCCGTTGGGTGCTCTACACAAATCGATGGTGGTTTGGAATGGAATGGAGGAGAGGATTTGGAAGAGGCTAGCCTTGTGGAAGAGGCATTTCATTTCTAGAGGGAGAATTATTCTCATTCAGAGCACTTTGGTTAGCATGCCAATCTATCTCATGTTTGATGCGTATGCCAAGAGTTGTTAAATTGAGACTAGAGCAAATCCAAAGGGACTTTCTTTGGGGTGGGGGAGCTTTGGAGAAGAGGTCCCATCTTGTAAAGTGGGCAAAATTGTTTGTTCAGATAAAAAGAAGGGTGGCTTGGGAGTTAGAAGTCTTTCTATTCTCAATAGGGCCCTTTTGTGCAAATGGAGTTGGCGCTTTGCAGTTGAAAAGGAGTCCTTGTGGAAGCTTGTTATTGGTAGGAAGTTTGGTGAGGAAGGAGGAGGTTGGAGTACCCGTGAAGTAAGGGAGGGCTATGGGGTGGGGTTTTGGAAGGAAATTAGAAAGGAAGGCTTCTTGATGCTTAAAAATAATGCTTTTTCTATGGGGGATGGTAGAAGAGTGAGATTTTGAAAGGACAAATGGTGCGGGAACGATACCCTTTGTGATTCTTTTCCTTCTTTGTATCCCTTAGCGGATTCAAAAGATGCGTGGGTAGTGGATTGTTGGGATTCCTTGGGGAAAAGGAGGGGTGGAATCCCCGTTTCTCTAGATCTTTCAATAATTGGGAGGTGGAAGTGGTGGAGAGGTTCCTTTTGACTCTACAAGGAAAAAGACTATTTTTTGGTTTGGAGAATAGGGTGGTGTGGAACGAGACAAAGAACGGGAATTTTTTTGTTAAATCCCTTTATAGTACTCTTGAACCTAGATGTGCAGTCCCGTTTCCGTGGAACATCATATGGAGCCTTTGTGTTCTTACTAAGGTGGGTTTCTTTGCTTGGGAAGCTGTGGGGGAAGGTCCTAACCCTAGATCAACTCAAAAGGAAAGGGTGGAACATAGCTAATAGATGTTTCCTTTGTTGTGCTGAAGAGCAGACGATTAATCACATTCTCATCCATTGCTTTGAGGAGAGGGTTTTGTGGGAGCTTGTTTTTGCTATGTTTGGTGTTAAGTGGGTCCTTCCGCTTTCGACTAGAGACATTCTTCTAGGTTGACATGGTTCCTTTGTGGGCAAGAAGCGTAGAAAGGCTTGGATGGCAGCTCCTCTTTGTTTATTTTGGATGGTTTGGAAGGAAAGAAACAAAATAGCTTTTGTTAATGAGGATATTTCGATTCAAAGAATGAAAAATTCATTTGTTTGTAATCTTTGGTCTTGCTCTAAGTCTTTTTTCTAAGTCTTGTTTAGATGTAGGACCTTTACCTTTAATCAACTTTTTTGATTGGTTGGGTTCTAGATGGAGGCTGGTGAGTTTTTGCTTCTTTTTGTTCTTGTCTTTTGGCGAGCTTTGGGTTGCCTCTTAAGCACCCTTTTTTCTTAATATATATTTTCTCTGTATTTATCTATTCAAAAAAAAAAAAAATCACCACCAAGAAACCTTCAGATGCACCTAAAGGATCCTCATCTTCATGATGTTAGATAGTTTACTGATCTATAGAAGTAAATAAATCCACCATATGCTATTTTGAATGAAATTGAACTCTAGGACAATACCTTTCTGACAATAGTCAGCTTTGGATTCAGCACTGCCAGACCACCAGGCGGCAGTCTAGGTGCGCCAGTGACGAACTGGCAGAAGGCCCGCTGCTGCTCTGGGTTGAATTCTCCCATAATCTCAAGTAACTGAAAAGGTCAGAAACAAGACATCATATGAATGAAATAAAGCAAAATAAAACCCCCTTGCATCAACTTTGTAAATCCAGAGAAGAAGCATACATTAATGATTGCAGGGCTCTTGGCGGTGTATCCATGATCGAACTTTATGTGATCAACAAGTGTCTCAGCCTGCATAGATGAAAATCATATTTTAACTACTATAATTCACAATACAGATTTCAAGCATGGCTTGTGTGAGGAAAGCTACACAATATAGAAAAGAGCAGATTACCTCCCACAACTCTCTTCTGCCACATAGCAAATAATCCAATTCATCCGGAGAGAATATTTGTAGAGATGTGATGTCAAAAACCTGATTGCAACAGAGGATGAGAATAAGTTCTATCACTCAAATATATAGACCACCACCACAAACTTCATCCAGAACCAGCAAACCTCGTCAGAATTATTTGGTTAAAATGTATTAAAATTAGAAACTTAATTTTTGGAACTCAAGAGATGGACTTCACAAAAAACGGAAAAATCAAATAAGGACCAGCAGCGACATGTTTCATGGCAATGGCACCTCTTCAAATCTCAATAAGTAATCCAGTTAACCAGGTGTAGCAGAAAGAAGTCCCACATGAAATCCACAAATAACAAAGGAAGCTGCTAACCTGATTGAAACCTGATCTAAATGCTTCCATTTGCCGCATAATTCCAGTTTTAACGGTTGCATCAACGACCAAAGATATATATTCCTCCAAGTTATTAATATCCACCTGAAAAATTAAACAAATGAGGAGATCTTTCAGGAACATCTTTGCAAACAACACAAATATGCCAAAGGGGAAAAAAAATCCATCAAAATTTTGAAGAGGCATTCAAGAGGGTATGCAAATTACATTTTCTTCTCCTGGTTTCAAAATGTAGTCTGGATAACCAGGAAGAGTGAAATCCAGACAGAGATCTTCTATTGGCGCCCCACGGAAACATAAATTAGCAATCGCATCCTGATTATCACCACCCGTCGATTCTAGATACTGTTTCCGACTAACAAGGACTTGTAGTTCTTGCAAGATCTTCCCAAAATCGGCATCAAAAGAAAGAATATCATGCAAATCAAGCTCCTACAAGAAAATGAGATAGCTGAATGTCACAAACCAAAAGCACGCACGCGCACACACATAACTACAACAGCAGCAAAATGACAGCAACAAAACAGCAATTTTCAAAAATTTTGTTAATACTACGAAAGAAGTAAATTTAAGACAACACAATTAACATACTTGACCAAGCACAAGCTTGTAAAGTGCTGTCGATAATGGCAGGTCCAAGAGCCGCCCATCTTGAAGGGCTTTGGCAATCACACGCCCAACCAAGCGAAAATGTTCAATAACCTTAGAGAATTGGCTACCATCAGAAGCATCAGCATTTGGAGGCCAGGGCCGAGGGAACAACCCAAGGGGAGCTTGGACAATATCGCTGGCAGCAGGACTCAACCTAGAGATATTATCTGTTTTTCCATTTTTCAGTTCATCTCCATCAATTTCCATTGATTGTTTATCTGGTGAAAAATTTGACCTCCACATGCCAAGCCCAACCTTCTGTAGGTCATGACTTAGAAGGGTATAGAACTCCAATGTAGGACCTAATCCAGTGCCAACTTCACCAAAATATTCTACTTCAAGAACAGCCTTTTGGCTAGAATACATCTCCATGACTTTTGCAGCAGAGTCTAAAATGCGGTTTCTTGAGACACGAACTTTTTGGCGCTGCAATCTCCCAATTCTTTCATTTGTTGATCCATGACCATCTGCACCTTGTTGCTGCTGGAGCCGATATAAAGCACGTGACAATCCAAAAGCAGTTGAGTAGAAATACTGTCGCCGGGTCTCAAAAGGAAACAAGAATGGACATGCTTTTGTCACCTGGTAACACCACGATGGAAGACTACCACTACACAGTGCAAGAGCATCCTGGATTTGGCGGGCCAACTTCGGAGTTAGCTTGCTATTGATAAATTCCTCATATGGAACCCTGGCACCAGTTGCACTAAGCTCATCTAGACAAGAAATCTTCCCTTCAGAGAAATCATCAGATACTGCCTGGACTCTTAAGCGAGGCGCAAGTTGGTTCAAACCCTCCAGTACCCGCAACAATGCCATTATATTGTAAGTAGGATTAGATTTTTCCAAATCACAAGGAAGTTCACCCTGCAAGATGCTATCTAGGAGCGACATTCGATGAAGTGACATGTCAGTATTAGAACTAGAACCAGACCCAGCTCTGGTAGATCTTGACTGGGTAGCAGAACTTGATCCTCCTACCAAAGCTCTGTCAGCTTGAGCGTCTGCCCTTTGGTATGTGATAGTATAAATATCACTCCATAACCTGCTACCATCACTAGATATAAAATCACTGCCATTGTATCTTTCATCATCGTCCTCATCTAGCACAAGTTGGCGTTGGATGGCCTGATAAATTGTTAAGTGCCTATTAAGCTGCTTCCCGCCTGCAGAAAATATTAATCTAGGAGGATCACTAGAACCAAATAGAGGGCGTCCATGCCGATCTCTGCCTCCCCTGATACCTCTACCATTTGCAGATGCAAGTCCTGCCATTGCAGCAGCAGCAAATGACATTGCCCCCCTTGAACCAAAAGAGTTCCCACTCCTAAACTCAGTGGAGTCCAAACCCTTAACTGCAGCAGCTCTGCTACTAGAACCGGAAGCTGCATTGGTCTGACTATCACTTGTTGCAGGAGCATTATTACTATCTTCAGCTGAGTCACCCAATTTCACATCATGCACTTTGTCTGGCATGCAAACAGGTAGAGAATCATCTCTTAGCACCTGGAAAAATAACATGGTAGAAGTCTATTAGGAACTTATTATCAGAACAACTCAACAATAAGAAGCGTTGAAGTTTAATTGTTAGACAACTACTTTTTCATTTGTTTTCACTTGGTGTATTATCGTTATCCACCAAAAAGAAATTGCCCAAAAACTCAACATCGTTCTCGCTAGATATATAGGATGAAAGGGCTTGCAAAATCTAAATATTATTCTGTCCAGACACATGGGATGACAATGCAAGTCCATGCAAAAGACCAGCACCCCACACAACCACTCCAACATACCACAAATGGAGAAGAAGAAAAAGAGGACGCGGGGAACCAACAACAAACCCAGAGGATAAAAAAAAAAAAAAAGAATCTTCTGCCTTCAAAATATGCTAACAAGAAAATAGGTACTTTAATCAAGATAGCAAGGAACTGAAGAAACATCACAAATACCCGTTAACATTAGGGTTTCATGTTCTGCATTATCAGCAGAACAATTTTGAAACTGTGATGGATGGTTGGAGTAAATTAAATAGCCTCTGCATGCAAAAGGTAATGCTAGGAGACACTAAAAATATTTCATAACATACATCATCATGGTCATCATCTTCGTCATCTGAGATATCATCATCTTCAATAACTAATGCATCATCAATCTCAACAGGAGATATATCCAACTCTTCATCCTACATAGCAAAAACCCCCAAAAAGGTTAATAAAGCATGAATGACAGCATCATTGTTCAAAAGAAAGGTGTAAAACTTCAAAAAGGAACATAGACAATGGCAATGACTAACTGATAATGCAACAAGACAATGACTAACTAAACCACAAAGCCTCAAAACATTCCAAACAACATTAACAGGAACAAGCAAATGTCAAGAAATATGAAACATGTATAAAAAAACTTCAGGAAGCCAAAGCACAAGTCTACTAGCAAATAGCTAGTGGCATGAGGTAATTAAATATAGGCAATAAAGCTCCAAAATATAACAATAAATTTAAAATGTTGAATAATTTATCAGCCTTCAATCCCACCAAAGCCCTGAACTTTACACAGCTCCTCCATGTAAACCAATTACCAAATACATGTAATTAGCAAAACAAAATCTACAAAAAACTAGGCAATGAAATGCAGCTACAGATGGTGTATCACATGTCCACATTAAGAATAGCCCTAATAACATAACTTTTCTCAAAATCGTTCTCCACTTATTTAGTTGTCATTAAGAAAAATGTACACTCGTGGGTTTTATTTCAAATCCAATTCCTTTCACGTAATATTTTCTATAAACTGATGCTTTCTTTACATAAATTTGTTTTTCTGTTATATCTGTTTCAAAATTCATACCTTTTGTTGTTTCAAAATGGTGTTTTCCTTTTATCTTTGTAGGTAAAGAAGTGCCTTTCAAGAAAAGTTACCTATGTTATCAGATTTCACTTCATAAACTACGAGCAGCTATCAATATTTTTTTAATAGATTCAATAATCCTGTGTATTGCTATTGTCCTAAATAAACTAATATTCATAGTTTTAAAAGGTGTGCCCAGGCACATGGCAGCATGACGAGGGACTACCTATGGCCTTGCCTAAGGTCAGGCATAACCTAGTCAAAGAGTTGCAGCTTGGGGGTGAAAGGTGTGCACCTTGAGATAGGTGCAAGGCTCCCTGAAGGCACGCCTGTGTGCTACTTCCCCCCTCCTGGCCATAAAGGAGTCATATTGACTAGTTTTTTTATAAAAAAAAAAATTAAATAAAAAAAAAAGGGGGGAATACGACATCTAGGACTGACATGATTTTTTTTTAAAAGGCAGCATTAAAACATCATCATTGGGGTGAAATTAAAAAAAAATAAAAATAAAAGCACCAAAGTTAGGGAAGAGTAGGAATAAGAATAGCTGAGAGAGAAGAAGAAGAAGAAGAAAAGAGAGAGAGAAAAGGGTGTCACATACTTGGTGGCTGCGGGCAGTTCTCAGAGAGGGCTCATTTTTCTCTTCTCTTCCAATGCACAGTGGCCTCACGACCCTATTCAAAATCTTATGTCCCTAAAAATTACTTCAAAATTTTTTAAATTTGAGATAGTAAAAAAAATTTAATGCCTTGATTTTTTTTTAAAATCATTCCATTTTCAATGTAAGCCTCTAAGAGTCCCTATACTTTATGTAGAAGTTACTACCATTTTCTGTTTTTAAAAATAGAAAACAAGAAGTGCATCCAAATAGACACTTATTATTTAACGATAACTTTATAATTATAAAATGAAGATCTAATTGAAACTACTTATTTTTCTTTTTTTCTTTTTTTTTATAGGTAAAACTACTTATTTATCTTTTTCTTTTTTATTTAACAAGATACTATGAATTATTTTTATTTTTTTACTATCCATTTATTATGATAATTGTATAATGAAAGTTTAAATTGTGAAACTATTTATTTATCTACATGTTTTTTTAAATTTTTATATTGAATTATGTAATATTTCTATTTTATTTTATTAATTTATCCTTTATTTATCTATTTCAGTTTACTTATTAGTCATTAACTTATTTATTTATCAATCAATTATTGTGAATATATATTCCTCTACAACATTAACATAAAATTATATATGCAACCTCAGGTAAGATGGAGACAATTGGCAACCACCTTTAAAAATTTATCAAAGGCACAAAAGAATGCGCTCCAAGGCCCAAACTGTAATTTGGCATTCTCTGGATGATAATGGGCTTAGGTGGTGTTTGTTTTTTTACTTAATTCTAAATAGAACTTTAATGCTTAATAATGTTAAATATTATGTTGTTTGTTTTTATAGTATTTTATTTCTATTAAGTATTAAAAAGTAAAAAAAATCAATATGTTATTTTTTCTATTTAGAAAAAACTACATATTTTGGCTTTTTCTATTTAGTAAAAAGTTTATAATAAATCATGAAAAAGTAGAAAAACAAATAACCTAAATTCTAAAACTAAATTGCATTCAGCAAAAAGTCAAAAAAACAAACACCACCTTAGTTGGAATCTTATATAATTCAATATGGGTTCAACCTAGAAAGTACTTTCCAGAAATCAAATTATGGTCTCAATGGTCATAAGTCTTTTTAGTCATTAATATTGTCATTTTCCTAGTCTTTTATGTGGTCTAGTAGTCAATCCAAGTTTTTGTTATTTTCAAGATGCATTACTACTATGCAACTAGGTCCAAGGAGTTCTAAGCCCCTAGAAAAGTTCTATATAGTAGTTGATTAGTCTTTTGAAAGAATCAATGAATGAATTATGAAATTTTCAGCAGCTACTATTTTCTTTGTGTGATAAAAAGAGCACTTGGGTGTGAAGCCTAAAGGTTTCTAAGAGTGATTCCTAGGGCTTTTCAACTATACCACTACTCTCCTTGCATCAGGGTCCACCTCACTTCCTGTCCTGCATCAGGGTGCATCACACTTCATTGAAGGTTGTGCCTTGGGCTTTGGCTCACTTTGCACTTAAAGTGCACCTCATGCCATTTAAAACTGCTAATATCATTAAGCAACCACTTAATTCACATACAGAACATAGAGAGCACTAGTCTAACTTCTTTCATGGAGGCAGTATCCAATGCCTAGTGACAAAAAAGTACTAGGCCACTTGCTTAGCCATAAGGAGACTATAGCCTTCTTGATCTTCTCAAACAACTTTAAGTTAACTAGGCTACATCAGCATCATAAGGATACCATAGTCTTGATGGGTGTCTCCTCGAGAGGTTCTTTGTATGTGCATGTGGTTTTTGTTTAGTTATAGCTAGATGCTCGCCGGTAAAAATGCCGGTATCTTCCCCTGGTGGTAAGTGCTGGTTTGGCATTGATCTGAAGACCTTCGAGATTAGCATAGAAGACCACAAAGGAAAAGTGCGTGGAAAGATCTGTGAAAGAGGCCCCAAGTTCTCTTCATGGATCAGATTTGGAGGAAAAGGCTTATCTCTATTGCTAGAAGGGGTTGAATCAGTTTGTGGGCTAAAGGAAAGAACCCCTTTCAGAAAGTTTTGGTCAGAAGGTGATAGAGTTTACAGTTTGGAACTCAGAGGCAATAGAGCAGGAAGATTTTTGTTCTGCGTGGTAAGAGATGCGGAGAACAAAAGATTTTCCTTGGCTTTCCCTGAAGGAAGGGGGCTTGTTGGAGGCTGGAAAATGCTGGCTAGTAAACTGAGAAGTGTGGGAGTCGCCCCCCTCCAATGGAGAGGTGTTTTGCTGGAGAAACAATCACCTTCCCAAGTCTCACCCAGCAGTAGCGTAGGCAGAGGCTCATACCCTCTTCGGGATTGCCCCGAGCCTCGAGATGCCGTCTGGCTAGAAATTGAGAAAGAAACTTTGGATAGGAATGAGGAGTTGCTGGGCAGGTGTCTTGTGGGCTCTTGGGAGGGGGACGCTGATCGTCTTCCTGACCCCGTTTCTTTCGGGTCATGGGCGAAGAACTCATGGTTCTTGGAAGGAAACCTCTGGCTTTCAAACGTGAGAGAAAATCTCATGCTCCTGGAGTTTGAATTTGAGGACAAAGCAGAAAGGGTGTTTAGCTCAGGGGCAAGACGTTTCAGAGGAAGAAGCTTCCGCCTAGAAAAATGGAAGCCATCTGTGGGATGTCTTGAGGGAGTTAATGAGGAGGCGCGCCATGTGTGGGTTAGAATTTTAGGACTCCCTCTCCATCTCTGGGGAAGAAGCCTCTTCAAGCAGTTCGGAGACTCCTGTGGGAGGTACGTAGCTGTGGATGAAAACACAGCTGAGCGTCGGAACCTCAAGTGGGCCAGAGTCCTAGTCGAAACCAGTGGATGGCAACACCCAAGCTCGCTGCAGGTAGTTGCTGGCGCCTCCTGTTATGCTCTGCAACTATGGTGGGAAGAAGAGCCCTGCTTTTCCTCTGTGATCCCCACCTGCAGGTCTAGTGTTTGGAAGATTGGGGATGAAGTGGTGGCCCCTTCACGCGCTATGGGGAGCGTGGACCCCCAGCCCCCTTCCTCTGTCATCCTGCAACCTGAAAAGCTGCCTTCGCCGACCCTAGGGACTAGTGCACCTACTACAGACATGACGGGTGAAGCTGCTCCCTCGTCTCCTGCCCGCGCCATGGAGAAGGGCCAATTTCCTCTTTCCCAAGCCCGCGTTGAGGAATCAGGCCAACTTCTGGATGTCTTGGCCCATTCGAGCCTAACCTGTGGAAGGCCCTTTGGGCCTGGGCTAGGGAAGGCCCAAGTCTCTATGGGTTCTTCCCTTAAACCCCTTGACCCAGCCCCTTCCAAAGCTTTAGGGCAAGAAAGCCCTAGCTGCTCGCTGCGTCGGGGTGGAGCCCCCTCTGCGACACCTTCCTTCTCAAGGACTCCCCAGAAGGTTGCGTCGCCCCTTTTGGATGCGCCGACGGCATCCCTTCCCGTCGAAGCTAGCAAATCCCACCAGATGGAAGCGTCATCCCCTGTGGAATCGCCGATGCATGCTATTGAGCTTTCCCTCCCCATCAAAGCTCGCAATTCAACCCAGTTGGAAGCGTCGCACCTTGTGGAAGTGCCGACATCTGTAAAGGAGCTTCCCCCCCCGTCGAAGCTCGTAATAAAAAAGGTATGCCTTCTCTTCCCCCGATCTCCTTGAGAGGGGACTCATCCTCTTCTTCTTCTCATTTCTGGGACACGGGGCTTGAGAAGGGAAAGGAATCTGGCTCTAGTCCTTTTTTTCCAATGGCAAGGGACGTAGAAGTGACACCGAACCCCCTGTCCATCATGCTTAGAGATGGGTCGACAGTGATTTTGCCTACAGCCCCGACCTCTGATCTGGGAAACAACATGGCTAAGCAGAGAGACTCGTCGGATTACCCCCCGGGTGAAGAAGGATGGTCAGAAGAGGAGCTCTCCAAATTATTACATTTTAGTCAAGTCTTGGGAATGCCTGTTGAAGGGCATAAAGTCGAAATTCTGGAGCTGCTTTCGAAATTGAAGCTGAGGACTGGAAGTAACTCTCTCCGTAAGAGAAGGAAAAAGAAAAAATCATGTTCCACCCGATTTGAACGAGAGTTAAAAAGATTGGAATGCTCTGTTAGTTATAAGGGGACATCAGGGATATCCAAAAGATCTGGTCAGAGCTCCTGGGACTTGATTCCAGTTGATTAATGAGAATTAAAATTCTTTGCTGGAACGTTCGAGGGCTTAATGATTGTGATAAAAGAAAACTGATCAAGGGAGTGGTGAGGAATCAGAAGGCTGATTTGGTTTGTCTCTTGGAGACAAAGGTGAAAGATGTTTCTACGCAATTGGTGAATAGTGTGGGAATAGGAAGATTTCTTAATTGGGCTTCAGTGGACGCAAGGGGCACGGCAGGAGGGCTCCTTCTCATATGGGATAACAGAGTCTTGGAGAATTTGGAGGTAGAAAGTGGGGGGTACTCCATCTCTGCTCGTTTTAGAAACTGCAGTGACGGATTCTCTTGGATCTTCTCTGGAGTGTACGGGCCAGTGATAGGTAGCGAAAAGGAAGACTTTTGGGAAGAGCTTGGAGCCATCCGTGGCCTCTGGGAAGACCCTTGGTGCATAGGAGGGGATTTTAATGCTGTTAGATATCCAGATGAAAGAAGAAATGCCCCGAGACTCACAGCCGATATGAGGAGATTTTCAGAGGTGATCGGGGAGCTGGGGCTGAAGGATATACCACTGGCTAGAGGTCCTTTCACTTGGATAGGGGGCTTGAACTCTCAAGCTACCTCTAGATTGGACCGTTTTTTAATCTCTGACCAATGGGAGGACCACTTCTCAGCCATCTCACAATCTGCTCTCCCTCGCCTGGTCTCTGACCACAACCCCATTATTCTAGAAGCTGGGGGTTTCTCTTTAGGCAAAAGCCCCTTCCGCTTTGAAAATATGTGGCTGAAAATTGATGGGTTCAAGGACCTAGTAAAAAGCTGGTGGAATGGATATTCGGTTGAAGGCTACAGCAGCCACTGCATCGCTGAAAAGCTCAAAGCTCTTAAGAAGGACCTGAAAAAATGGAACAAGGAGGTGGTAGGCAACGTCTCTTTCAACAGAGCAGAGGCCCTCTCCCGCTTGCAGCAGTGGGAGGCCAAGGAGAACGAAAACGCTCTTACTCCTGAAGATATAGAGGCTAAAAATCTGGACCTTGAGGAATATAAGAAATGGGCCCTTCTAGAAGAAACTTCTTGGAGACAGAAGTCAAGAGAAATCTAGTTAAGAGAGGGTGATAAAAATACCAAGTATTTCCACAAAATGGCCAATGCTAGGGCAAGGAGGAATTTCCTATCCAAAATTAAAGTAAATGGGGTGAATCTCTCATCCTTGGCAGAGATAAAAGAAGGTGTTTGCAATGCCTACCAAACCCTTCTCTCTGATCCTGGGGATTGGAGGCCTAGTATTAATGGCCTTACCTTCAAGGTGTTGGGAGAAGGCTTGGCCAGCAGCCTAGAAGTTAGTTTTTCTGAGGAAGAAATTTTCGCAGCCCTAAGCAGTTTCTGTGGAGACAAAGCCCCAGGTCCGGACGGCTTCACATTGGCCTTCTGGTTATTCAGTTGGGACGTTGTTAAACCAGAAATTTTAGGCCTCTTTAGGGAGTTCTACCTCCATGGGACCTTCCAAAGAAGCTTAAACTCCACATTCCTCTTGCTCATTCCTAAAAAGGAGGGGACCGAAGATCTAAAAGATTTCAGACCAATCAGCCTGGTAGGGAGCGTGTACAAATTGCTTGCCAAAGTCTTAGCCAATAGACTGAAAACAGTGATGGGGGAGGTGATTTCTGATTCTCAGCATGCTTTCGTCCATGGGAGGCAGATTTTGGACGCTGTTCTTATTGCTAACGAAGCCCTTGATTCTAGATTGAAAGACAACATCCCGGGTCTCCTTCTCAAGATGGACATTGAGAAGGCCTTTGACCATGTCAATTGGAACTTTCTTATGTAGGTGATGTCTAAGATGGGATTTGGGCACAGATGGATAAATTGGATAAAATGGTGTTGCTCCACGGCCTCCTTCTCGATCCTTATCAATGGAAGCCCCTCGGGCTTCTTTCGTAGCTCTAGGGGACTGAGACAGGGCGACCCTATATCCCCCTATCTTTTCCTTTTGGCCATGGAAGCTCTTAGCCAATTGTTGTCCCGAGCAAGAAATGGAAACTTTATTTCCGGTTTCAAAGTGGGAGGAAGAGGAAGTGAGGGGCTGGTCGTGTCCCATCTCTTGTTTGCCGATGACACCTTAATTTTCTGTGACGCCGATGCAGATCAGTTGCAATACCTTAGTTGGACATTCATGTGGTTTGAGGCGATTTCAGGTTTAAAAGTCAATCTGAATAAAACAGAGGCCATACCAGTGGGGGAAGGCATTCCTATGGAGACTCTCGCGGCGGTCTTGGGTTGTAAGATAGGTAGCTTACCTACTTCCTACTTGGGTCTTCCCCTTGGAGCCCCTTACAAATCCATTAGGGTGTGGGATGCAGTGGAAGAAAGATTCAGGAAAAGGTTATCTCTCTGGAAAAGGCAATACCTCTCCAAAGGCGGCCGTCTCACCCTGCTGAAAAGCACCCTCTCAAGCCTCCCAACCTACTTTCTCTCTCTTTTTGTGATCCCCAAGAGAGTGTGCGCAAGGCTTGAAAAGATCCAAAGGGATTTCTTATGGGGCAGTGGAGCCTTAGAGAAAAAACCTCACTTGGTGAGTTGGAAGGCTGTTTGTGCCGATAAAAAGAAAGGTGGCTTGGGCATTCGTAGTCTAGCTACTTTTAACAAGGCCCTTCTGGGGAAATGGTTGTGGAGATTCGCTAATGAGAATGAGCCCCTATGGAAGCATATTATCCTTAGTAAGTATGATCTTCAAGAGGGAGGATGGTGCTCCAAAGATGCAAGAAACCGGTATGGGGTGGGGGTCTGGAAGGCCATCAGAAAAGGTTGGGAGAATTTTCGTTCTCATTCCCGCTTCATCATTGGGGACGGCACCAGAGTGAAGTTTTGGAAGGATTTGTGGTGTGGAAATCAATCTCTGGAGGAAGCTTTCCCCATCTTGTTTAACCTCTCTGTCAACAAAGAAGGATGGGTTGCTAAGGCTTGGGAGGAAGACGAAGGAGGAGGTAGCTGGGGGCTTTGTTTTAACAGACACCTTAATGATTGGGAGGTGGGAGAAGTCGAAAGCTTATTAAGTAAGCTTCATCCATTGACCATTAGAAGAGGTGTGGAGGACTTGTTCCGGTGGAAAGAGAACAAGAATGGAACCTTTTCTGTCAAGTCCTTTTATAGCTCATTCTCAAGGGATTCCAAACCCCCCTTCCCGGCTAGAACTATTTGGACGCCTTGGGTTCCAATTAGGGCTAGTTTCTTTGGTTGGGAGGCGGCTTGGAATAGGTTGCTCACCACAGACCGCCTGAAGAGAATTGGTTGGAGCATCCCCAATAGATGCTTTTTGTGTAAACATAAGGAGGAAACCACAGATCACCTTCTACTGTTTTGTGAGAAAGCCAGAATGTTATGGCTCCTAATTTTTTCCCTGTTTGGGGTGCAATGGGTGATGCACTCCACTGTGAAAAAACACCTCCTAGGTTGGCATGGTTCTTTTGTGGGCAAGAAAAGGAAGAAAGCTTGGAGAGCTGCCCCCCTCTGTTTGATGTGGACCATTTGGAGAGAAAGAAATAGGAGAGCATTCGATGATATGGAGAGGAATGATCAAGACATTAAATCCATTTTTTTGTACACTTTTGTGAATTGGGCTAGGGTGTATATAGAGGAACACACTTTGTCTTTGATAGATTTTGTTGACTGGCTAGCCACCAAGTAAGGGTCATGTTTGTTTTGTCCCTTTGTTTTTTTGCTATTATGTCTTTGGTATACTCCGTGTATGCCTTTCTCTAGCCTTTGGCTCTTAATGAAATCTATTTACCTATCAAAAAAATAAGGATACCATAGTCTTATGACCTACTCAAGGAACTTTAGTCAACTAGGCTACACCAGAATCATATGCACTTGCCAAACTTGATTAAATACCATAAAATCCTAAATCTATTCATGTATTTATATTGTCAAAAACTCATTTCACTTCTGATTACCGTCAGTCATCATAACCACAAATGAAATTTTTATCTCCTATGTTACATGGGTTCAAGTACGGGTGTCAAATGCAGGTATGTGTCTAGATGTCTTATCCTTTGCATCCTAAAATCTTATGACACAAGGATTCGGCTGAAAAGGTCCTCAACTATAGGTGTAGACACTTAGATACAACATTAACGAAAAATAAATTCACAGTAAATAACAGTAAGGGGAGTCATCTATAATACTACGTGGTTCATGGTAGTTAGATAACATATTTATATATTTTTTCTATTTTAATAAGATGCTAAGTGTTTGATAAGAAAAATCTTACTAATTTTATCATGTCTTTTATTTTAATAGAATGCCAGAAAAATCTTTAAAAATACCACATTATTAGTAACCTTTTATTAGTTTAAAAATTTTAAAATTTATGTCAATTTTGTAATTAAAAAATTCTAATGCATTATATATTGATAAAATATAATTCATATTTAATTTTTTTCTTGTGAAAACTTTGACTTCTTTTATATTAATTATTATAATTTATATCTAAACTTTTTAAGATATTAATTTTGATATTTTATGTTATCAATTGCTACATTTATCTTTAAATTTTATATGATAAAAAAAATTACATTTATCTTTAAATTTTATCTATTATAATTTTTTTTTTAAATTAAGAAATAGATAAAATACAAGAGTTAGAAATTAATTTAAAAATTCTTTATTTTTATTACAATTTATTTTTTTGATAAGCATATCTACATGGGTATTTTGGCTGAAAATAAATGTTTGTGTGTCCCGGTTTATTTCTTTCTCATAGAAATCATAATTTATTAAAGGGGATGAAAGAGTAAAAACAGAGGAAGAGGTTTCATTAAGCATGCAGAAAGCCAACAAACCAAGGTGGAATGTCCTATGCAGTTTTCTAGAGTTAATACTCAACACTTGGCACAATATTGCCTTCATCTTGAAATCCAATAATGGCTTCCTCTAATAAGAGAGGCTCCAATAGCCTCCTACCCCTTTGTTTGCATATTTAATTACATTCAACTTCAAGTTGTCTAAGCCTATCAAAAAAGAAATTACATTCAATTTGTCTCTCCTAATTGTGAACCAAACCCTTTTTAAGGATTCTTTCCTTAGGGAAGACAAATAAAGGTCCTACTCAGTCCTCCAACTTTGTTTCCCTTACCTGAACTTCTACATATGGAGCCCAAAGTTGATGGCACCATCATGACCCCTAGATATTCTATCAATTCTAGATTTTCAGGGTTTCAAGGGAGCAAACCTCAAACCTAAGCTTCATCACCTTTTGCAACAAAGAGCTATAATACCCGAAGCCTTGGCTGAGCAGGAGACCCTAGCCAAGATTTTACTATCTATAAGAATAACACAATGCCTAGAGTCAAAGGCTGAGCAAAAGACTCTAGCCAAGATTCTCCCTTCTCCAAGGATTAAATAAAGGGCTTGTTGACAACTCAAAGTAAATGCTAAGTTAGAAACCACACAGTGGATGCTCTCTATCAAAGAAAGCAAAGGATTCAGCCAATTGTGTTGTTACACAGAGATATACAACTGTTTTCCAGCCAATGGAAATGATCTCAGACCTTGTTCTCCAACCTATTGTCCCAAAGAGATTTTGAACTTCTTCTTTGGGGCACATTTGCAATGTCAACCCTCTTATGAGCCATAGTTCAGAGCAGGCTTTGAATTTAGGAGCTTTGAAAAACCAAATGAGTCTAATGAAGGTCTCCACTTCTGGGAACCAAACTTCAGCAAATGGATGAGAAGGATCTTTAGTCTAAAGTCCACACTCTAAAATCCAAAGACTAGAAGAGACACAAGCAAACTCAAAACCTAGAAGAAGGGCTAAACAGTGGAGAGGCAGATAATTCAACTGTCACAAAACAATTTAGTAGCATATGCAACCCAAACCACACAATCTGGTATAAAGTTAAGGTACATTTTGATCTCCACATTCTGTTGCTGATAAAATTAAATTGGGGACTAAAAGCATGTTAATGAGAACCAGAAAATGTCAAGGACAAACCTCGCCAAGTTAGAACATTTATTTTGAATTATTGACAGTAATAGAGGCATTTTATTAGTCCAGAGTAATATACAGCATACCTCAGAACTAGAATCTCCCACAGGTTTCAGCTGTGCATCTTTATCTAGAGATGCCCTTCTACGAGCTGCATTTCTTGTTTGAGGTCCTCTTGCATCCTCCTGGGCAGGTTTGAGAACTGCTTTACCCTTGCCCTTTGATGAGCTTGGGGTTTTCTCCAGTGGAGGTTCTTTTCTAGCTGTGTCAGCTATATTCACAGATGTTCTGGATCTAGTGGAATGACGACGAGCAGTGGAAGCAGGAGTAGAAGTAGATGGCGATGAAGCACCAGCCCCAGTTGGCGTGGTCCCAGACTCTGAATTTCCTGCAGATGCTGAGGGCTTCTGCCCAGTGTCACCACGTTGAACTCGGGGCCAAAGAAAGTCCTCAACAGCTGCTAAACTAGCTAATGGGTCAATCAGTACAACATTGGAAGAATAATCGCGGAGAGATTTTTCCCCTTGGGCTCGACAAAGCCGCAGCTTGAATGGTTGAGACAATGCACTTAGTCCAGAAGAGAGACGTGCATTTCCGCTAGAAGATCTAGATGAATGGCTAAGCACCACTGGAAAACGTTCCAAGGAGGATAAAGCATTTTGAAGTTTCTGAACTAAGACAGTCATAGGAGCAGCATTCCTTCCATCAATATTGGATGGAAGGGCAATTGCAACAAAAGACTTAAATCTTTTAAGTGCTTGGGTCCGAAACTTGGACAGATTAGCCTCTGAAATTCTCTCCTTAGAGAAGTGTCCACAAGAAAAATAGTTCAGCAAAGCAGCAACAACTCCACTACCAATAAACTCAAAGGTGGATACACCATCCCCTTTGCTTAGTTCAGCTAACATCTCGGATAACACTGCAGTCAAATTCTCCTCTTTATTAGTAGATGTGTCAATAAGGCGATGCCCAGAAGCTTTAGACTTTCCCTTTGCTTTGGTCTTGTGATCATCAATTCCAGAACTCAACCTCATGCAAAGATTCTTTAAATGTAGAAGATCATCCGTAACTCCAGCTTCAGCACAGCCAGGATCTGAAGGGAAGTACTTGTCTTTGAAAGCTTTTGCACATGCACTTACTGTGGTGCGAAGATTAGAATTAGAAGTGGGAATTTCTACCGAACTTGGAGGTGAACCAATAGTTACAGAAACAGAAGTTTTGGGTTCTTCCAAGGAATTTGCATCTGGATTTGGGTTACCACCACGTTTTCGATAACGCCTAGACCGTGATGTTCCAGTTATAGAATCATTATCCTTCTCATTGGAAGATGGTTGAACAGAAACTGCATTTTGAGACCCAGCCAAAATTAATGTATCTATAGCATGAACAACACCTTCCCTCACAAACATCTTGGAAAACGTCCCAGGAAGTTTTTCCATCAGGATCTCAGCTATTTGGAGGGCAGGAACCAACACTTGAGGATCTTTCCATGCTAAAACACCAGCTAAGAAACTAGAATCAAGTAATAACAATGCATAAGCATTTCCAGCATTCTAGTAACTACCTTTGAAATAAAAAATATATGTATATATATATTTGAAATGCAAGTACCTTGATATGTTTGTCACACTAATCAAAGACTGGATCATATCTGCGGTGCTGAAGTACATTAATTTTCCAATAACTGACAAACATTTATGGCGAACAGGGCCATTCACACTGGATCCATAGATCTGGTTGACAAGAAAAAATACCAATAACTAAAGAAACTATGAACTGTATGCTGCTAACCAAGTGAACTAGAAAACTTACCTGTATTAGAACAGGAAGAAGGTCCATTCCAAATTGCTGCAGAAGCTCGGGCTGATCATTTAATAGTTTCTCACGAGCAGAAACCTCAGGCACATTTCCATTGACATCTTCCTGTTTCCCAGAACTGCTAGATGGAGCCTTCTTCACAAGAGTCCCTTTAACAAGAAGATTGGAGCTAGCTGGAAGAGAAATGATTCCTTCTGGAAGTGGAGGCAGCAGCTCATTTGCAAGGTTAACGATCTCAAAAATCTGAGGGGAATTAAAACCAAAATTCACACACAACAAAGAAGTGTTTTCAGGTTCAATGCCATCATCTAAATCTGCTATCCATCAACATTTAAGACATAAAATAACCGAAAACTATAAAAACCTGATTAAAAACATTTTAAAGGAAATTTTATCCAAAAAATAATAAAGACAAGAAGTATCAATAAAAAGAATTGGGTGTGATAGCAAAAGACTTGCAACGTGGTTGACTGAAATGGACCGACTAGAATTTTAAACAGCACAATTTATCCTCCATTTTTTATTCAATCATTTAGAAGCAGCAGTACATGCAAGAAGAGTGCGCAAGTACCTGCTCAGGCGGTCGACTTATAGCAGGTGAAACAGATATGCTTGCAACAAGGCCAGAACCTGATAATATATCTTTAAGAATGCCACTGATACCTAGGAGAAGCAGAGTTTTGGCTCCCAAAGGAGACCCACTTGCACATGTAGAAAGAAGTCGGATTAACCCCTGCATGCCTTACAAGTCACATTTGGAGCCCGAAGAAAACCTTTGATGTGGAATTTTGAAAATAAAAGTTGTATCTACCGTGTACGTCGGCGTGCTAAGGGATGCCTGCCCACCCCCAGAATTACTGGTGGAAATGAGAGAGGCAGCTTGGTCAACTAGTCCATGATTGCATAGTTCATCCAATTTATCCGGAGATGAAGCAAATGCTTCAGCAATTCGAGTCAAGCAAACAGAAGCATGTTCTAACACCTAGAAACCAAAAATCAACAAAGAAGAAAGAAAAGACACATGAGGAAGAAACAAAAACTATAACAGGATCATAAGTTCCGTAGTAGAACTACAAAATGACAAACTTACCTTAGCATCATGATACTGCAGAAGGTTCGTCAACAGAGGGACAGCTTCCATCACAAAGTCAGCTGCATCTGAAGGGAGTTTCTTGCACATATTTGCAGCTGTAGACAAGGCCACTCGCTGAAACAAATAGTAAAAGGAGATAAATTACTTGATGACCCCACAAAATATAAAACAGTATTCTTCCCTCAGCGTGCATAATCAACAAAAAGGTTAAAAAGAATATACACACACAAATTTTAATGGCGATTTACCTGGACCCCCGTGGAGAAGAAATCCAGATATGAAAGCACTGCCATGAGTGCTCCAGCTCGCAAGCAGGCAGTTGGGTGTTCCTGAGATATCTTCTTAAGAGCTTGCAAAGACTGTTTCCATCACAAAAACCATAAATACTATAAGCAGGCAGGCAATGGGAAATTTTCTGTAACATTGACATCATTATGGCAATAAAATTTGGCAAAGGAAGCAAAATCAAACATCAAACACAAAAAAAAAAAAAAAAGAAATCTTAAAGTAATTCACCAAATGCAGCATTCCAAGTACAAGGAGAATAGCAATATTGGAACTGTCCATCAATATTTGATTTACAATTGTTTTGTATTTGTTTCATGCTGAAAGATATATTCACCTGTTCAGCCAAGTCCATATACTCAATTGTGAGTAACCTAGCACAGAAGCATGAAACTGCACCATAATGCACTACTGCTGCACATGAAGAAGGCAGCACATCACATAAATGGGTCAATGCCCGGGCCGCAAGAAGCATAATATCGGGATTGCTCTCATGATTGAGCAAACCCACGAGCACCGGCACGAAGGAATCCACTGAAAATGTACTGAGTGACTCCTCAGTACCAATGGAAAGCATCTCACAAAGCTGTGTCAAGGCCTCCACCTGCCTTCCCTCTTCACCATCCGCCCTCAACCCCGACAAAATCTTCTTCAACCGGCCGCTCTGGTGAGAGGAAGACGCGGAGCCCATCGCAGAAGACGGCAGCAGATCATCCAACCCAGCCCCTAGTTTACGAAGCAGCCCTTGGAGGGCACTGCTAGCAGAGGTGAAATTCTGATGCAAAATTCCTGCACCGCCTTCGCTGTCATTGTCATCGTCATCGCCACCTCCCCCACCATCTATATTCAAGCCTAATGCCCTCTCCGCCGCTTCTCTGTCCCTATCCCTGTCCCTGTCCCTGTCCCTAACCCTAACTTCATGCTCCTTCTCCTTTCCTTTATCGGAATTATCTTTATCACCGCCCTGATTGCGACCACGGCGGCCACGGGCAGCAGAACCGGAGGATTCATTGGTTGAGTCCATGGGGGTAGACGAAGCCAATGAGTCTTGAGACCTAGACACGCGAGAGCGAGTCGAGATCGATGAAATTGGGATCGTCGAAGAAGAAGAAGAGGAGATACGAGGTCGCTTGCTCGACCGGGTGGTGGGTCCAGAAGAAGGGGCTGCTGAGGACGCCTCCGCCCGCTTGCGGCTCCGAGTTTCCATACAAAAGCCCCCACCCCTCAAATCGGACGGTTGCTCGCCACCGGGAAAGCGGCGATCAGACGGCACCCGATCCACGATTCCCCACCATCTTCAAAACCCCACCAACAAAAACAATCCCCAAGATTCAATCTTTCCCTCCCCACCTCAACCACACCAAAACCCCAGATCACAAACCCTAGATTCCTCCCAACCCAGACACCAATCAGCTCCCACAACACCAAAACCCCCCAAATCACAAACCCTAGGCTCTCCCACCCAAACTCCCCCCGATTCAAACAAACAACTAGGTAATTCTTAAGCTAATTAATCAAAGGTTCCGATTCACAAACAAAGGTAAGTCCCCAAGAAAGAGAAAAGAGAAACAAAACAATACAGAGAATTAGAGACGAATAGAAACCCTAGCCATCGCTCTTCAATAAAGAACAAGAGAGACTATTTTCCAATTTTTCATTCACACACCCACATGCATAAACCCATATATATATATAGCTATAAAACATACATGAGTTTTGTAGACATATATATAATATATGAAATTGTGAATGAAGATCAAAGGTGGGTTTGATTTGCATGGATGGCGGTGAATCCTTCTCCCACAAAAGGCGTCTTTATCGGGTAATGGTTTCGATGGGGTTGTGCCAAGTAGACCCTAATGGGTCTCCTATGTGTAGCTTTTTCATTGGTCTTCTCCCTTTTGTACATTTTTCCTCTTTTACTTTTTTTTTTTGCCTTTTGCTGCTTTCACACGCTACTTTCACAACTCCCTCCTCCACCTCCTCCCCTCCACCTCTACCGTGGGTGGCAGAGTTGGAGTGATAATGGAGAGTCATGGAGAGCCGTTGGCTCATTGGATTTTTCTAGGTAGGGGTGACCTTTAGTCTCTACTCTGCTTTGCTTGGCCACCATGACAAAAATCAAACTTATATCATTATTTTAGATAAATTATAAAAATCACTTTTATATATATGTTTTTAAAACTTTGTTTCTTTTAAATAAACATAATATATAAAAAATTATGAAAAATATTAATTTTTATATCAATGCTTTTTATGAAAAATCTTAATATAATGATTTATTTTAAATTTGGGTATAATTTATAAATGACCTTAAATCATACTGGGATCAAATTAAGATATCACAAGACGTGCCAAATTTTCATATAATTGTTCTCTTGACTCCGCTTATGCTACTTTTCAATAATAATATCTTACCTAGATAGCAAACATAGATAATGAATAAGAGAATGTCATTTGAATCACGGTATTTTACTTAGATAATATGAATAGATAATAAATAAAATAATACTAAAGATTTTGCACTCCCTTTGAGTAATGATATTTTGCCTAAATAGTCGACACAAATAATAAATAAGAGAATATTAAATATTTGAACAATACCTATTCATCACATAATCTTAAATCAACATATCTCAGTACAATATAAAAATGATTTTTTTAGAATGTCCTTTGAATAATAGTAATTTACTTAGATAATAAACATAGACAATAAATAAAAGAATACTAAAGATTTTGCACCCCCTTTGAATAACAGTACTTTGTCTAAATAGTCGACACAAATAATAAATGAGAAAATACTAAATATTTGAATCATATCTATTAATCCCATGATCTTAAATCAACAAACCTCGTTACAGTATAAAAATGTTTTTTGAGAATGTCATTTGAATAACGGTATTTTAATTAGATGGTAAACATAGATAATAAATAAAAAAAATACTAAAGATTTTACGCTCCCTTTGAATAACGGTATTTTGCCTAAATAATCGACACAAATAATAAATAAGAGAATACTAAATATTTAAACAGTATCTATTCACCCCATGGTTTTTGTACTTTGCTCAATTTTTTATATTGGTTCATCTTTTTAAATTTGAATATAAGCTTACAAAATTACGAATATTTATGTATGTGTTATATGGATTTTTCTTTTATAAATATTTCATGAAATTAATGAATGACATTGGATGAAAAAGGAATATAATAATTTTCAAATTATAAATATTTAAAGGTAGGGATATGACAACATTTCAACAAGTATATATTCCATCAATTTTTTCACACATTGAGTCAAAGGGGGTATTTATGTCTAATCAAAGTTACATTTATAAGATGACATTTTTTTTTTGGATAAATCTAGGTTTTGCCAAATTTTTTAGTCCATGATATTTATGTTCACCTGCAATATTAATTATAATTTTTAAAAGGTGAGAGATATTTTTTTTGGTAAAGCAGGGATTTTATGCCTTTAGCCAAGTATTCCAATTAATAAATTGATTGACATGTGGAATTTAGACACAAAATATATTCGTATGAGTAGGATAATCAATTGACTTGATATATATGACAAGTCGGGGATGATTACCCTTATTCCCATCTTGCCCCTGTTATTTATTCTTCTTTTTGTCTTTGTCCAAAAAATAAAATTTTAAATATTTGTAAATCATATTAAAAATACAATTTATAAATAAATAAATATTGTAAACTTTTATTTATTTTTGTGAAAATCAATTTTTATATTTGGATATATTTCAGATTAAAAAAACAAAAAAAAAAATAATAGCAACTTTTATATGATATTTAAAAAAAATTGTTTTCATAGACTTTATTATAAAAGTAATAATTTTAAAAATCTTATTTATATAAAAGTTTTTTATTTTGTTGAGACTTAGGTGGTGATCGTTTTTTTGACTTTTTGCTAAAAGCAATTTAGTTTTAGAATTTAGGTTGTTTGTTTTTCTATTTTTTCATGACTTATTATAAACTTTTTACTAAATGAAAAAAACAAAAATATGCAGATTTTTATAAATATAAAAAATAACATATTGATTTTTTTTACTTTTTAATATTTAATAGAAATAAAATACTACAAAAACAAATAACTTAATATTTAATACTATTAAGCATTAAGGTTCTATTTAGAATTAAGTAAAAAAATAAACATCACCTTAGAGTTTATTTGATAGTGTATTTAGGAAGGTTTTTTTAAGATAAAAAGTGTTTTTGAAAACAAAAATAAAGCATTTAACAAATTTTATGAAATATTTTTAAAAATATGAAAAATTATTTATAGCGTTTTCTAAAAAAACACTTGATTAGTGATTCTCTTAAAAACACTTTAACCCAAAATACTTTGAGTGAAAACACTATTAAATGCACTCTTACCTTTAAAAAAAAATTAAAATATGTTTTAAAAAAATTAAACGTAATTTTTATGTTGTGTTTTACGGGTTTTTATTTTATAAAAGTCTATTAGTATAATTGTAGTATTTTATAAAGTTAATAAATGATATTTGATTAAAAAGGGATATAATAATTTTCAAATTATAACTATTTAAAAGTAGGAATGTGGCATCATTTAAAAAGGCATATATTCCACCGATTTTTTTTTCACACCTTAGAAGTGAGGTATTTATGTCTAATCCATAATATGATATTTTTTAATAAATATATTTTTGGTCCCATGATATTAATGTCCGCCAGCACGTAAATTTATAATTTTTAAAAGGTGACACTTGGCCGTCGAAAAAATATCTCATTAAAAAATAAAAATAGAAAAAAAAAATTTGTATAACATATTTTAATTGTTTTCATTTAATTGTTATTATAAAAAATAATTATATAAATATAGATAATGATTAAAAATAAAATATTATAAATAATTTTTTATAATTATTTTAAAAAATAATTACATGGACATAAATAATGATTAAAAATAAAACATTATATATAAACAAATTATTTTAAATATATATTTTAAAATATAAAAAATAGGTTAAAAATATTTTAGATTCCAAGTAGTTTTTTGTTGTACAAAACGCTTAAATAACAGTTTTTAAAAATTATTTTTTAAAATGTTTCTCAAACAAGCCTTATTTTTTGGTAAGACAAAGATTTTATGCCTTTAGGATAAAAATATATTTTTTAACCAATATTTTTTTGTAAAACAGAGTGGAAATGAAATTTGTGAGATTAATTCATGTAAAATTAATTGGGTTTTGCTGAGACCCTACATATGAGATGTTTAATGAATATTGTTCGATATTTGTCTTACTCTTTGATATGCATGTGATAATTTTATATTTGAGCTAATTTTGTTTTCATGATAACGCATTATTATTTTATGTTAAGGTACGATCTCACTCCTACTTTGCTTATTTTTATGCATGATTTGTTTTATTATTTGATCATTTTACTGGTATCCATTGATTTCCTTATTAATTGTCACACTTGCTTCACCTTATTTAGTAAAGATCTTATTATAGGGCTTAAATGGATGTTACGACTCACCATTGTACCTTCTAATAGGAAAAATGTTTTTGTTTCTTATTTTATTTTTTCCTATAAAAATAAAACAAAAATAAGTGGCGACTCTAAGTTTTTTTTTTCAAAAAATCAAAATTTTCACAAAAAAAAAACCAGTCACGCCATCAAATAGGAATGCATCGTATGAAAATACGGGGTCCATGCAAAGATTTTATGCGTTTTTTGGTTCCAAATATATTAAAAATACATTTTATACATAAATAAATGTTATACATTTTTATTATTTATTTTTATGAAAAATAATTTTTATATGCATTAAAAAATGAAAAAAATAAAGTGATTGTTTACTAAAAAATATAAAACTAATTATATAAATATAAAGAAGGAAGGACTAAAAATAAAATACTACATATACAAATTATTTATTTAAACATATTTAAAAATATAATAAATAAGTTAAAAATATGTTGCTTACTTTTGTTAGAACACTTTCCAAATAGAACCTCTACATTTATTTTAATACACTTCATTTAAAAAAATGAAAAAACTAAAAAATAATAACAACTTTTATATGACATACAAAAACTCACTAAATTAAATTATATTATATTGTTTTTTATTTAATATATGATATAGTTATAATTAAACATTTTTTTAAAATCTAAAAAAATATGAATATTATCATATATGATAATATATATATATGGATTAGATTTGAGTTACCCAATCTTGGCCCGAACTCAACTTAAATTGAGTTTGGGTTGGAAAAACTTAATAATTCAAGTATTAAAAATGATTATCTAAATCCATTCAAACATGCCCGAACCCGGCCAGTGTGACATAGAAGGCATCTTCACAAGTTGAAGTTGATCACAAAATTATTCTTTGATTCTTATCAATTATAACCTACCTTTGAAAAAGAAAACCATTCTGCAGAATTTTTTATGGCAGCCATCAAGAAAATAAAGATGGAATATTTGGCCTAATATCAGATTTGTGACAGCAAATTTAGATGAAATTCCCAGTATTTCAAAATCCATACATCCAATTTTTGGCAAAAAGAAGATGCCCTTAATCAACTAAACTCTACCTTGTTTGGACAAATAACTGAATTCTCAATGGAGAACCCCAACACTACCAGTAAATCAATGACACTAAATGAATATTCTGACCACCTACCAAGCAGAAGAAGATGGGCACATGCCCACAATGAGAAAGGAGCTAGAGGCCTAATGTGGCCAGGCCTGTAGTACCAAGTCCTATTTTTTTCAATGATTATTCTGATTATACCTAACAAACTTTAGAAATGATGGGCACATCCCCAGAGTGAATAGGCACCTTAGGCAATGGCTAATTCATTGAAAATTTTGAGGGTTTTTTTTCTTTATGGTTTCCCATCTCCAACCCAACCCAACACCTACCCACTGAGCCAGGCCTAGGGGATGCATTCATTGGAAGCTTTTTTTCTTTTTTTTCTTTGAGTGGGAAACACCCTCAACCTAGCAATGGCTACCTACCCTTCAACTTGCCTTAGGAAAGGACAGTTTCCAATGTCCCAAGAGACAGATGCAGACCTAGAGAACCTTCCTCAAATTGGGATTGTGAAAAAAAAAAAAAGTAATAATAATAATAATAATAATTTTTTTTTTCAAAGACAGCTTCCAGTTATAAGGGTTTTGTAAATGGGAAACACCCCCTAAAGAACCCTCCATTAATAGCTCTCCCTTTTGCTCTGACCTCATATTGGCCCTCTGTCTTTCCTTCACTGCCCTGGCAAAGACCCTTTACCATTACTAGCTTCATTGTTCAATCCTGGGTGTGTAAAGGTTAAGCCCATTAGAACAGTTTGGTAATGACAATAAATTCTAAGAAGTGGGTGAAAGAAAAAGTTGAATATAAACATCAACAGACACCCAGAACTCACATGGCCAAAAGCTACAATCCAATTTCAATGTTCCCCCTCAGTGCACCTTCCTTCTCATCCCAGGACACAACCTTGTCTTTGTTTTCACATGACCACTTGATTGCACAAGTCACCAAAAAAAGTCCAAACCTAAAAATTCATCTAATATGCTTGAATGCATTGTTTGTAGGGTATTTGGATAAAACTTTGAAACGTATGCATCATTTTCTCTTATGCATTTCTCTATATTTTGAAAAAACTGAAACCTTGTATAAGAAGGATCGGTTTGAAATAGCATTTCACTTATCGGTTTAATAATAGAAGCAAAAGCATAACTAAAAATAAAAAATAAAAAATTATCTTTTCAAAAAATCTCGTAGAAAAAAGATGAGGTCCATATTTGAGATCAAATACTTCTTTTATTATTTAATCGTCTATTTTCATTGGATTAAAATATTTAAAAATATTAAAATGAATCTTATTTTCAATAGACTATTTTTAAAATATACTTCCACATATAAATTCAATCATACGTCAATATTAATTGGTTTTGCTTCGACTTTTTTATTTGTTAAATAATGAAGTGAAAACGATATCAAAGACTCTAAGGCAAAATGCCAATGCCAAATAGTAGCATTAAGTTGATTACAAAAGTAAATTGGCAATATCTTCTTGGAGTCTTGGGTCTTGCCAAAGGATGTCGTTGAGAAACTTCACAATGAAGGCAAAAGAAAATTCCACACCTAGAGTGCACCAGCAGCCAAGGTTCCCTCAAGCTTGGTTTGCCAAGAGTCCATTGGGGCAAGGGAATTTATAATTCAAGAAAGACAAGCCAGATTGAGGGAGACAATCAGAGACCTACACCAATACAGATCAAAATTTCTAGAGGAATCCAGACATCACATCATAAGGAGATAAAATACCTACCATCTTCATCTAAGAGTCACCATCCTATCATGTTATTGTGAAATCCTATACTTAAAGGAAAAAAAAGGTTTGTGAAACTTGATGTGTGAGTGCATACAAAGATGGTATAAAACTTGGTTTGAAACATGTGTACACCAGACCTTCATTTTAATTCAATGTGAGTATTCATCTATTGTTCTTGTAATCTTACCTATGTTTGTGTTACGGGATAATCTTATGTGATGTTTAGATGGTGGGGCAAACTCGTATCCCATGTCGATTGAAAAAATGTGATGCAATCCCATATTCCATGGCTAAAGAGATGAGTTTCTAAGGCTACAACTTGTGCAAGTTGATTGGATTTTTGTAATCCAAATTCGAATTAAGAAATAATCAATCAAAATTTAATTCAACTAAATCTTTAACTAGAAATGCTTAACTCAATTTCATTTCCCTAAATTTGGATTGAATTTGAGTTGACTTAGTTAAGAACAAGTTGATTGATTAGGTTGTATGATTCAAAAATCCGTTCATAACGGTTTTTTTTTGTTAATTTATATATATTTATACCAAATTTTAAGTAGTAAATAAGATGAAATTCAAAATAATAATAATAATAATAATAATAAAACTTACATACCTTTTTAAAAATGAAAAAATATATGATATAATTATAATTTGATATATATATTTTAAATACAATAAGAAAATAAATATTATTGTATAGGATAATTGACTTCAAGTTATAAATCTCAATCCAAATTCAATCAAAATATTAAAAATATTTACCTAGACTTGCTTTAATAATGGGTTGGATGGGGTCAACTCATCCAAATTATGCCCCATGAATTTCTAACATAAATTTATTATTGTACGATCATGGGGGTAAAGTATTTGACACGGCTTGTGAGTTCATTTAATAAACTTACTTTTTTATTTTTTATTTTTTATTTTTACCAATGTACCATATACAATAAAATTTAATAATTTCCATTAATTAATTCTTATGATGAAAACTTAAACCCTCAAGTAAGTGTAAAGTAGGTAATCGAGGTGATCAATTACAAAAATTATGCCCGAACAATATAAAGATATCAGGTTTCAATTCTGTATTTTCTTTTATTTTTCTCAATTTTCTCAGCAAACCAAAAGGAACATAAATAAAATTACAAAAAATAAACAAAAGATGATGGTGAAGAACTTGTGTTACCAATTATTGTCAAATTCTGAATATTAATTTCATTATTAAATATTTAAGCAATTATATAAAATAATAATAATAATAAATCAAATAATTTAGAATCTGTTTATAAATTGTCCCTAAGGATAAAAACAAATTTCTATTCTAAAAAACACATTTGAAACAATTTTCTATAGAAAACAATTTTTAAAAAATTTGTTTTGAATGCTTCAAGAATTTTTATTACGTACATACAATATTTTTTTTTATAAGGAATAAACCGATAAAATTATTTCATATTTGATTTTTCAAATAGAATTTCAAAAATATGTTTTTAATAACTACTCGCAAAAGCTTTTATTTTTTTTTGAAAAATTTGTCAAATTATCAAGCTATTTTTGTTTTTCAAAATTCAAAATGATTTATTTCAAGATAACATATGTGAAAAATAGTGGAAGGTTCACAGTAATGAATTTGATATACTATTTTTCTATTTTTTTAATCATTATGCAGTTGTTAGATTTATCAATTTCAGATAACTGATAAAATTATTAGATTTTCAAGAAAAAAAAAATAAAAATTTCGTCTTTTTTTTTTTTTAAAGTTGTTTTGATTAAAAAAAATAAAAAATCGAATCGAGACAAACCCAACATTCAAACTGGCCCACGTCTTGAAAGTCTAAGGCTCGGACAGATTTTGAGGGACTTTTCTCAATAGTACAGTAATTTAAAAAAGTTATGCTTAAATTATTGTAGTAGAAGAAGTTATTATAAATATGTGGTAGTTTTTGCCACATAAGAGAGAGGAGAGAGGAGAGAGGAGAGAGGAGAGAGGGTGAGAGAGAGAGGAGATAGGAGAAAGGAGAGAGGGTTTTCATGAAAAAAAAAACAATTTGGAACTAAAGGGAACTCGTCTCTTCAAAAGACGAGTTCCCATGGCAAAAAAAATATTTTTTAAAAAAAACATATTTTTTATTTAAAAAAAATCACAAATTAAAAAAAAAAATAAAAAATCCTAAAGGGAACTCGTTTCTTCAAGAGACGAGTTCCCATGTAAAATTTTTTTTTTTTTTTTAAAATATATATATTTAAAAAGGAAAAAAAAAATTTCCTAAAGGGAACTCATCTCTTCAAGAGACGAGTTCCCATGGAAAAAAAAAATATTTTTTTTAAAATATATTTTTTGTTTTAAAAAAAATCCCAAATTAAAAAAAAAAAAAAAAATTCCTAAAGGGAACTCGTCTCTTCAAGAGACGAGTTCCCTTGGGAAAAAAAATATTTTTTTTTTAAATATATTTTTTATTTAAAAAAATCTTGGTAGTTTTTGCCACATAGGAGAGAGGAGAGAAGAGAGAGGGTGAGAGAGAGGAGAGAGGGTGAACGGATAAAATTTTTTAAAAATTCCCCATGCGATTTTTTTTTTTTTTATTTAAAAAAATATATTTTTTATTTAAAAAAAACTCTCAAATTAAAAAAAAAAAAAATCCTAAAGGGAACTCGTCTCTTCAAGAGACGAGTTCCTATGTAAAAAAAAAATATTTTTTTTAAAAAATATATATATTTAAAAAAAAAAAAATTCCTAAAGGGAACTCGTCTCTTCAAGAGACGAGTTCCATGGGAAAAAAAAAAATATTTTTTTTAAATATATTTTTTGTTTTAAAAAAAATCTCAAATTAAAAAAAAAAAAAAGAAAAAAAAAATTTTTCCTAAAGGGAACTCGTCTCTTCAAAAATTTCCTAAAGGGAACTCGTCTCTTGAAGAGACAGTTCCCATGGAAAAAAAAAATATATTTTTTTAAAATATATTTTTTGTTTTAAAAAAAATCCCAAATTAAAAGAAAAAAAGAAAAAAAAAATTTCCTAAAGGGAACTCGTCTCTTGAAGAGACGAGTTCCCATGGGAAAATAATAATTTTTTTTTAAATATATTTTTTATTTAAAAAAATCCCAAATTAAAAAAAAAAAAAAAACAATATTTTTTTTAAAAAAAGAGAAAATTTCTATAGGGAACTCGTCTCTTGAAAGAGATGAGTTACCATGGGGAAAAAAATATTTTTTTTAAAAAAATATATTTTATATTTAAAAAAAAATCCCAAATTTAAAATATATAAAAAAAAAAAAAATTCCTAATGGGAACTCGTCTCTTGAAAGAGACGAGTTACCATGGGGAAAAAAATATATTTTATATTTAAAAAAAATCCCAAATTTAAAAAAAAAAAAATTCCTAATGGGAACTCGTCTCTTTAAGAGACGAGTTCCCTTGGGAAAAAAAATATTTTTTTTAAAAAATATATTTTTTATTTAAAAAAAATCCCAAATTTAAAAAAAAAAAAAATCCTAAATTCCCATGGGAAATATTTTTTTAAAATATATTTTTTATTTAAAAAAATCCCAAATTTAAAAAAAAAAAAAAACAATTCCTCAAGGAACTCGTCTCTTCAAGAGACGAGTTCCATGTAAAAAAAATATTTTTTTTTAAAATCCCAAATTAAAAAAAAAAAAAAAAAAACAATTCCTCAAGGGAACTCGTCTCTTCAAGATACGAGTTTCCATGTAAAAAAAAATATTTTTTAAAAAAAATATATATATTTAAAAAAATATTTTTTTTTAAAAAATATATATATTTAAAAATATATATATATATTTAAAAATATATATATATATTTAAAAAAAAAAAAAATTTCCTAAAGGGAACTCGTCTCTTCACGGGAAATTTTTTTTTTTTTAAATATATTTTTTATTTAAAATAAAATCCCATATTTAAAAAAAAAAAAAAAATCCTAAAGGAACTCGTCTCTTCAAGAGACGAGTTCCCATGGGAAAATAATAATTTTTTTTTAAATATATTTTTTATTTAAAAAAATCCCAAATTAAAAAAAAATATATATATTTTTTTAAAAAAATATATATATTTAAAAAAAAAAAATTTTCCTATAGGGAACTCGTCTCTTGAAAGAGACGAGTTACCATGGGGAAAAAAATATTTTTTTTTAAAAATATATTTTATATTTAAAAAAAATCCCAAATTTAAAAAAAAAAAAAAAAAAAGAACTCGTCTCTTCAGAAAAAAAATATTTTTTTTTAAATATATATATATATATATATATTTAAAATTCCTAAAGGAACTCGTCTCTTCAAGAGACGAGTTCCATGTAAAAAAAACATAGGAACTCGTCTCTTTTGTTTTGTTTTGTTTTTTTTTTTTTTAATTTGGGATTTTTTTAAATAAAAAATATATTTTAAAAAAAAATATATTTTTTTTCCCAAGGGAACTCGTCTCTTATTTTTTTAAACAAAAATATATTTTAAAAAATATATATTTTAAAAAAAATATATATTTTTTTCCATGGGAACTCGTCTTTTCCCTTTAGGAAAATTTTTTTTCCATTTTAAATATATATATATTTTTTAAAAAAATATTTTTTTTTACATGGGAAGAGACGAGTTCCCTTTAGGATTTTTTTTTTTTAATTTGTGATTTTTTTTAAAATAAAAAATATATTTTAAATAAAAAATATTTTTTTTCCCATGGGAACTCGTCTTTTGAAGAGACGAGTTCTCTTTAGTTCCAAATTGTTTTTTTTTTCATGGAACTCGTCTCTTCAAGAGACGAGTTCCCTTTTATCCGTTCATCCTCTCTCCTATTTCCTCTCTCTCACCCTCTCTCCTCTCTCCTCTCTCCTCTCTCCTATGTGACAAAAACTACCACATATTTGTAATAACTTTTTCTACTACAATAATTTAAGCATAACTTTTTTAAATTACTGTACTATTGAGAAAAGTCCGATTTTGGGCCGAAAATTGAGCCCAATCATTCCTACTACAATAATGAATAATGTGCCAAATATATCAAGAAGATCTTAACCGTTTATATTTATTGTAGGCTACTAATATGTACCATTTAAAAACGACGTCGTTCCAGTTTCTTGATTTCCTACTCTCCCAGCAGACTAAAAACCACGTCGCTTAGATCCGCCGTTTCCAGCATCCCCGCGTGGACGTCGCCAGCAGCCCCATGCATGACACGTCAACATGTGATTTGCCCAAACAAGAAAGTCTCTCTCTCTCCTCGGACTTCCAGAAATAGAAACAAAAAGGAAAAAAAAAAACTTCAAATTTTCAACAACTGTCGCCCTTTTGCCTCTCCTAACGACTATATCTGCAGTGCCAACACCTGTTCATTTCTCTCCCTCCTCTCTCCATTAATAATGACATTTCTGACATACAATAACGTCATAATCTGCATTGATCGAGGACAACTGGGTCATCCCATTTCTTTGGCCATTTCTTGTTTTTGATTGTATTTTTCGTAGATTTGCCGCAGGAATGATGGTCTGAGGAGAATTCCAGGAGATTCCAAGTGGGTTCTTGTCGGTTTTTCGGATTGGACGAGGAAGAGGTGTGAAAGGTGTGGGTTTGGGGTTGTTTGGGTAGTGGGAATTGGGAAGAAAGAGGAGGAAATTTGTGTGGTTTCTGGGGGATTTGTGATGGGATTCGTCAGTAGTATATTGGGACTTTTTGGGTTCGGAGTGGGGATTTCTATTGGGCTTTTGGTTGGGTATTTTTTCTTTATCTACTTCGAATCCAGCGATGTCAAGGTCTCTCTCTCATCTTAACAATGAAGATTTGTTTTGTAATATGACCCATTTTCTAATGCATCTGTTTGGTTGCTGGGAAATCAAGGGAAAAGAGAAGGAAACCTGGAAATCTCATAAATGACATTTGGGTCCCAACCTGTTATGGGATTCTTCCTTTAACAAACACACAGAATTTGGAGAAATGGGTTTGAAATTCTAGGGGTTCGATGGAAAAGAAATTTGGAGATCTCCTTGAGGCTTGTTGGCCTCTTGTGATAGAAATACGCATATTTAAGAGCATTTTCTTTTTCTTGATTGGATGTGGAATTTCATTTTCTTTTGCATGGAATGTTTTGAAGAATTATTTTCCTTCCTCGTGTGCTCTGTTTGGCTATATTATTGCAAGAAAGTAGGAAATAGAAAAATTCATAGAAGCGGAGGATTATTACGTAATCATGAAGAGTTAAATTTTCCAAACTGACTCAGTCACATAATCAAATGAGGTAAGATTGCATTCAGGCCTGCAATTAGGATAGTTATTCCTTCTCCCATGATATACTTCGTTGTTATAATCCTCTTTTCTGAATCTTGTTCTGTAACATAATGCTGAACTTGGATTGATGCCAACTATTACATTGGTCAGGACCCCGATATTCGCCCATTAGCCGAGCAGGACTCAGAAAGCTTGCAGCGGTTGCTTCCAGAGCTACCCCTTTGGGTGAAAAATCCCGATTTTGATCGTGTATGTAAATTAGTATTGATGCCATTATATCTCCTCTATACCGATTCCAGTGTGTTTGTCTTCCCATCCTCATTCATATACTTCTGTTTCCATGAAGGTTGACTGGCTGAACAAGTTTATTGAATACATGTGGCCTTATCTGGATAAGGTATTTTCCCATGTTTTCCCATGTTTTCCCATGCTTGAATCTCAGCAGTAACATATATGAATTTCTGTATTGATCTGTTTATGACTCGTTTTTTTCACTCAGGCAATTTGCAAGACTGTAAAAGATACCGCAGCACCGATCATTGCTGAGCAAATTCTAAAGTATAAGATCGATGCAGTCGAATTTAAAACACTTACATTAGGATCCCTACCACCAACTTTTCAAGGTTAGTAGATATGAGACCCCATTTCCATTAAAATCTCCCCTGCAACTCATTTTGAAGTCTATTCTTGTGATATTTGTTTTCGATTTTTTTCTTTTTCAACTATTCTCATCAGGGATAAAAGTCTATTCTACTGATGAGAAGGAGTTGATCATGGAGCCATGCTTGAAATGGGCAGCAAATCCAAATGTGACTGTTGCTGTTAAAGCTTTTGGGTTGAAAGCAACTGCTCAGGTTGTGACTTGTTTTACTGAGGAAGAAAAGGAGTTCAAATTCTTACTTTTTGTTAAAGAGAGATTTTGATCTTTGTCAATTATGAAAATTTGGCATTAACTTTGGTGGAGAATTTCAGGTGGTGGATTTGCAAGTCTTTGCTCTACCACGTATTACCATGAAGCCGTTGGTTCCTAGTTTTCCCTGCTTTGCCAACATCTTCGTGTCTCTAATGGAGAAGGTTTGTGATAATAGGTGAAATTATAAGAGCTAATAGCATGTCAATGGAACACACTGTTTAACCCTTTACATGTTCATCAATCACATAACCGATTTGATTTTGTATTCTAGGCCTCTGCCTGAAGTATTGTGTTTATGCTTTGTGGGAAGACGGGACATCTTCTCTTCTTCCTCCTCTGTTTCTCGGTCTTTCTCATTTGATTTCCATCGTTTTGCAGCCTCATGTTGATTTTGGACTAAAGCTTCTAGGGGCTGATCTTATGTCAATCCCTGGGCTCTACCGGTTTGTTCAGGTAAAATTTCTTATATTGCTTAGCAGTTAGAATACAAGGTTTTGTATGCATTCTACTTAGCCATTTCTTTGTCACTGTTTTCGGGTTTTGATGGTGCTAGAAAGCCTGCTCTTTCTTTCTTTTCTGCAGGAGCTTATCAAGGAACAGGTTGCCAACATGTATCTCTGGCCAAGAACCCTTGACGTACAAATTTTAGACATAGCCAAGTATATTTCTGAATTTGGCTCAAAATTTTCTTATGAGACTTTCGTTAAAGTTACATCAGATTTTGTTTTGAGTCTGTGACACCATTTGGAATCTGCAGCGCAATGAAGAGGCCTGTAGGAATTCTCACTGTTAAGGTTCTGAGGGCGATGAAACTCAAAAAGAAAGATCTCTTGGGAGCATCAGACCCCTATGTAAAACTAAGACTTACTGAAGACAAGCTTCCATCGAAGAAGACTACTGTGAAGCACAAAAACTTGAATCCTGAATGGAATGAAGAGTTTAACTTAGTTGTCAGAGTTCCCGGGGTGCAAGCTTTAGAGCTTTGTGTTTATGACTGGGAGCAGGTATATGTTCTAAATTATTGCATCTCCCAATTTCATGTTTGTATCTCACACTCTTAATTCGCTCGTTTTAGGTTGGGAAACATGACAAGATGGGAATGAACGTCGTGCCTTTGAAAGAACTTCCTCCGGATGAGCCAAAGATGATGACTCTTGACCTCCTTAAGAGCCTGGATCCAAACGATTCTCAAAATGACAAAGGCCGTGGACAGCTTGAGGTGGAATTGACATACAAACCTTTCAAGGAGGAGGACATGGTGAAGGAGAGTGATGATTTAGGTACACTGGAGAAGGCTCCTGAAGGAACACCACCTGGTGGAGGTCTGCTTGTGGTCATAGTCCATGAAGCACAAGATTTGGAAGGAAAGCACCATACTAATCCACTTGTCCGGATTCTTTTCAGAGGGGAGGAGAGAAAAACTAAGGTAGATTCCATTTCAACTGAATCTGTGTAGTTTTTTTTGGTCAAAATTGTATGAATATTGATACGATGTTTCACTTGTACAGCCAATAAAGAAGAGCAGAGATCCAAGATGGCAAGAGGAGTTCCAGTTTATGCTGGAGGAACCTCCCATTAACGATAAACTGCATGTGGAAGTCATCAGTACCTCCAAGAGGATCGGCCTGCTGCATCCTAAGGTACATCTTGCATACTTTTCACTTCACATAGTACATTAAAACATGGGAATGTTGGGATTGACCTTACGGGCCCATGGCGCTTAGCACTTCCGAAGGGAAGGCCAAAGGCCCAGGACCGTGGCCCTTTCAATCACACCAATTGTTTATTTGTTCCAATAAAGTAGCCCAGATGGTACTAGGATTGACATTTAGGTGGACCTTAAGGGTTTGGTCCCAGATTCAATTCCTAGGGACGCTTCCTTTATTGGAACAAATAAACAAACCATGGTGGACCCATAAGGTTCAATCCCAACAGGGAATGGATGGAAAAAAATTATTTTCTTAGTACATTGTCTTCAAGTGGTAATCAAGATTATATCATTGCTGTTGGGTGATAATCAGTAATATCGTATGTTTAGCAACCCGCTTCTTATATTGTTTACTTTGAGTGTAATAACTCTGTAATAATATATGTGTAACGACTCACTCCCTCTTATATGGATATTGTTCGCTCTGGGCTCAATAGCTCAACGATAGTAATAGTATATTTGTAATGACCCACTCCCTCTTATCATTTTGTTACGATTTGTTCCCTTCTACGTAGATATCCCTTGCTTTGAGCCCAACACATCCTTAGAACTTTAAAAGTTGCCTACATAGTTGAGAAAATTCTATTACATGATTAAAAAGAGTTCATATATATACAGTGTTCAAAACTTTGGGCCCGTTTAGTAATTGTTTTGGAAAACAGTTTTTTGTTATCTAAAACAAAAAAATAGGAAAACATATTTTACAAATAAAAAATAGAAAATAGTTTTCTATTATTAAAAACAAAAAACAAGGTATTTTCAAAGAACATTTTTTAGTTGTTTTTTGATAATTGTTTTAAAAAATAATTATACAAATATGAAGAATGATTAAAAATAAAATATTATACATAAAAATTATCTTTAAAACATATTTATAAACACGAAAATAGGTTAAAAACAATTCAAGTTTCGAAATAGACATTTGTTCTATAAAACATCAAAAAATAGTTTTCAAAAGTTGTTCTAAAAAACTATTTTTGAAAATAGTGACCAAACAAGAACTTTTTTTCTTATCTTGCTTCCTACCATCCAGATATTGTTCACTCGGGATCCAACACTTTTACAGCTTCAAAATACGTCTTTATGATCAAGAGGAACACATGTATATATAATACCAATAACTTTTTCCCTTCTTTTGAATCACAATATGTTTAAGAATATGTATCATCATATAAGGCTCTTGCACATTCTGATTAATTTCCCAGGAAACAAACAGGAACCTTATTGCTTGCTTTGGAAGCCCTCTTATTCCTGTATTTTTCCTGAAGAAAAGAACCCTTACAGTGGAATTCATATACTGTCAAGTCACCGTAACAGTTTGTCTCTTACTTTTCTGGAATCAGGAATCTCTGGGGTACATAGTTGTCAATCTTGCTGATGTCGTGACCAACAAACGGATCAACGAGAAGTACCACCTGATAGACTCAAAGAATGGGCAGATTCAGATTGAGCTGCAGTGGAGAACTAGTTCCTGACCTCACACAGAAGCTTCCTTCAATTGGATTTTCCTCTAAAGACAAATTCTCTGTCTTCCATTTTCCTTTTCCAATCTTTTCTCTGCCATTTTTTTTTTTTTTTTTGTACTAGCAATAATCTAAATATTCAAACCCAATTTGCAGAGAAATCAATGAAAATTTGAAGAAAGGAAAATGTAGATTGAAGATGTTGACTTTCTTCACCCCAGTCTATTACAAATGTGGACTTAGAAATAATTATTATGATGTTGTCATTGAATTTGATATGTTTGAGACATGGGTTTTAAAAATGTTTTTATTAAAAATTAAATAAAAATTCTACTTCTTGCATTTTGTTAAAAGAAAATGTGTTAAGAGTATTCAATCATATTAGAAAATATGAGCAATGATAGAAAGTTATAATCCATATAAAAATTGAATAATTAAAAATAAATAAGTTTTTTTATTAATATTAATTATTTTTAATTTTAATTTTTGTTTTTCACAATAAATCAAATATAAAAAAAAAAAATATTTTTTCTTTTCGAAAATACCTGTTTCAAACTCCAATTTGAATATGAGTATGTCATATTAATGTGTCTTGAATGATCTACATATCAAGATCAAGCATTGATGAACACATTGAATCATCCATATGGTTAAGAGCCCTTATAGTCCAAACACAACGATCCAATTATTAGGGGTATGCTCTAACGCTGAGCTAATAACCCCTCTAGTAAGGAAAGAAAAATAAAATTTTAAAATATAAAAAATAATATTTTAATTTAATTTAATTTTTCTCTATTTTCTTCTCTCATGTTTTTCGGTTTTCAAAATCCAAGCATAGAGTTAAAATTTTTGTCCACCTCCCGCCCACAAAAACGACGTCGTTTACATGCACAAATCTCCAAGGCGATCGCCCTCTTATCCTCCCTACCGCCAACGCCCATACCGTTGGCCTTATTATATGTTCAACAAAACGACGCGTTTAACAATTCCCAAGCTCACGATATCTCCTTAAACGACGCCGTTTGGCTTCCCCATCGCCGCTCAAAAACTCTATCTTATACCATTGGCCTCTCTTGCCCAATCCCCAGACCAATCACTCTCCTCATTTCTTCGAAGCTCAGCAGACGCCGAGTTTTGATGGCGTTACCCGTCGTTGACACAGACTACCTCAAGGAGATCGACAAGGCTCGTCGTGATCTCCGAGCTCTCATCGCCTCCAAGAACTGCGCTCCGATCATGCTCCGCCTGGCGTAATTTTCTGTTTCTCCCTCACTTTCCCGTGAAAATAAGGCACTTGTGGTTTTTACTTATTTTTTATTTTTTGGATGTTGTTTCGGGAGGGAAACGTGGTTTTGGTTGGTGAATTGTGGTTGTTATTGTAGGTGGCATGATGCGGGGACGTACGATGTTCACACCAAGACTGGCGGCCCTAACGGCTCGATCAGGACTGAGGAGGAGTACTCTCATGGTTCGAATAATGGCTTGAAAATAGCTATTGATTTTTGCGGTGAGTTTTGTTTTTGGAATTTTGCGAGTGGTGTGTGTTAGTGTTCTGTTTGGCTGCTGAGAAAAATGTGGGAATATGGAAGAAATTCGATGGTTATGGTGAGAATTTTATTCAGTTTCTGGCCTATAATTTACTCTGAAGCTATCGCTAATAAGGAAAAAGGCAGGGTTTGATATCTAATCCGGAAGGAACTTGATACGGGCTTGATCAAAACACTTGCCTTATCCCACCGCTTTATGGTTTTCTAAATATATCCCTTGTCAAGGATATCAAGAAATTACCAAATTATATAGGCAGCTACCTGGCAGACGGAATTCATTGAATTTTGATTATTTGGCAGTTTGAATCATCTTATTTAACTCATATTAGATATTCTGCGGATTGATAAATTATGTGCTAATTACTTTCTCGTGAAATTTTTTTGAAGAGTCAATAGAAGGTCCTATGGTTGCTGCTTGTTCAGTCTGTTCTATTATTTATCAAATAATTGTTACTAGCTATTTCATGTTTGGATTCTAATCTTTGTTGAGATTTTTGGTTGTTTTGAATTTGTGAGCTTCTGAAGAATCCAATTATGCCATTTTGTGTCTGTTTGGATTCTTGCCCATATTTCTTTCTTATGAAGTGGATTGATGTTAGGTTTTGTGATTATTTTAAATGGGCATTTTCCTTTCTGATTTCAGAGGAAGTGAAGTCCAAATACCCAAAGATCACTTATGCAGACCTATACCAGGTGATTATAGTGTGGAATGAATTTATTTTCTTGTTTATTGAAATTCAATTGGTTCATTTTGGAACCAAATGGATTGATAGGCATTTTATTTGGCATGGCTATTAAAGAGTTGAGAGATCACAATGGAATTTGAAAAAAGAATTTGTTGTACTGGTGGATTGCATCGTTCATGCAAACTGAGCCTTTTATATTTGCATCTCTCTCTATGTTTATAACTTCCAACCTGAATGTGTAAGAAATAGAAACTTTGTTTGGTAGACAGGGAACTGGATCTGAGAAATGATTCCAAAGTTCTTTTACAAGTGTGTGGCAGATAATTGACCTTTTTTTGGAATCGATGTTTAATCCTCCCAACAAGGAAGATGAATGATCTTATTTCCTTATTATCTGTGGTCAGCTGCTTTTTGGAATATTTTGTAGGCAACATCCTCCTGCTTTTTCATTGGTGCTCAGTGGGTTATATCCTCTTATTCATCTCATGCTTTAATGATTGCTATGAAGAGATGAGACCAGTGGAGAATCCTGGAACCATTTTCTGCTTAGGAATTTCCAAATTACTAAATAGTTTGAATGTAGCATGGGTCTTGAAGTCAGAAATAAGAATAGATGATCATGCTACACATGGCAGGTGTCTTAACATATGTATATTGTTCTATGGAATGAAACATCTTAAGAGTTTCTCATATATTTCTTTATACAGATTTAGTAATTTCTATATGAATAGAAATCATTCAAACAGTTTGTAAACAAACAAACGGCAAAAAAAGGAAAAAAGAAAAAAAGAAAAAAAAAAGAGGCCAACCAAAAAGTTGATGGATAGAAATTTAGTAAAGGATAAGTGTTATAATTGAGAGAAAAAGGGAAGAAAAAGGGCAAGCTTATGAAGAGTGTCCAAACAAGCATATTTGTGTGCATTGATTAATAGAACAGATTACCTTTGTCAATGTCATGCATGTTGTGTTCATGAACACTCTCAAATGCAAATCATGGATTGACATTATCTTCACTATCCTTCGATGTGGAGATTTACTGTCACAATGCCCATCTATCTTACATGAGTAATGAACACCAATCTAGTAGCATGCTCTATCCATGTTTCTTGTAAATATGAAGAGTGAACTTATTCATAATTAACCAATTGTCTTTTTTTTTTTAGCTTTCAGGAGTTGTTGCAGTTGAGATCACAGGAGGCCCCACCATTGACTTTGTACCTGGTAGAAAGGTATGTTAATGTGGCATCTTGATAACATAGCTTGTTATCACTTACCAAATAATCGCTCTTGTAACCGTTTATGTCTTTGTTTCAGGATTCAATGATTTCTCCCAAGGAAGGGCGGCTTCCAGCTGCCAAAAAAGGTTTTCTAATATCATTCCAAAATGGCCTATAATTGTCGTTAATCAGAGCTTCTTTATGAACAAAAAGTTTTTGAGTGTATAGTTTGGTTTATATTATGTGTTATGCTTCATAAATGACTCGTGATTGGACCATAGGCATATAAAAGTTTTGAAATTCTCTGTTCACATGGATGATCAGCTTTCTGTGACCACATTATGGCCTAACTTTACCATTCTATAGAGCTGTTTTGGTTCTACATAATTGAGGAAAAAGTAAAGAATTGCGTTGAACAACCATTCCAATAGAAAATGGTTGGGTATAATACCCCATTAATGAATTAGTGTCTGTTGCTCTTGGTTCTTTTTTCATTATAAGTCTGTATTAATAATATATGGAATCATATTATGTTCAAAATACATGTGGTGCTGGTCAAAGAAGTCGAGCAAAGTAGGAAGATAATGAGAAGTTACCATTGCTAACATTACATTTTGAATGTATAACAAGTAACATGTTTTAAGGGAATGATTCATGTTATTCCCTAAGACTTTGCATTTGTGGGATTGCATATTTCTCTTAAAGGTCTCTTCAATTCAGAACTTGAGTATTTATCGCTCATATATCTGAACCATGGAAATACATTTTAGTCATTATGCTTCAATCATAAAAGTTTAGCAATATTATTCATGGGCAGTGCTGATCTAATGTTTGTAAAGCATGTCTCAGGAAGATGCTTATAAAATTTAGCATGCCTTCTGTGGACATTCAGTATTTCCTTGGTAAACTTGCAAACCTTTTTCAGCTAACATATCAGAAAGATGCTAGTAAATGTGCATGCCCTTGTTTGAACTTTCCACTATTTATTTTAGAGAACCTGCAAACATCCTTGAGTGGGTGAATCTTAGACAAGATAAGTAGCAGTTGTTCTCTTCTGGGATTAAGTATTTTGTTAGGATGCGTGGTGGGCATGCATTTGCTTGCTGCTGGAAACTAGTTTTTGCTTTCTGAAGCTCTATATCCCACCTAAATCTGGCAGTTGGTCAATGAGATAAGAAAACTTTTGACCCATGACTATGCTTGAAGGCACAGATCGCACACCCTCAAATGATGGGGCTGTATGTCCTTTGTATTTGGGGGGGGGGGGGAACATAAAAATGTAGGGCACAAAAGTTTTTGGTGCCTAGTTATAGGGTATGTATTATTATGATTTCTTTGCTTTAGGGTACTCAAGCTCCCTTTGTCATATGGATTGTTGAAACTTTTTTTGTGTGAAGATATGAAGACTTGTCAAAGCATGGCATGAGAGGATCTTAAGGTGCATGATGTGAGGTTCAATTTTCAGGGATCCAGGGATTTGTGTTTCACTAAGTATTGGATAAAGAGATACATGGGGTCCATGAAAATGCTTATAAAAATGTAATGTAATGTAATGTTTAATTATGACAGGTTACATCTTTTATATTCACATGATAATACGATAGAACAAACTCTCTTTGCATGGGTTCGCATAAGCTTTCCTTTGTAAACTAACACCTTCAGAGAATCTTTGGATGTTAAAGATCTTGACTTGGATAGTAAGTTAGTGACCTTTTCCTTGTTTCCATTAAGTCCTGGTCATGTGCTCTTCATCTAAACCAGTTCAGTAATTAGTATGTGTAGAATTTGGAGGGTTTTTTTTTTTTTAAGATGAATATTTTTGTGTAAGATTCAGCTGTGTACCATAACAAGCATTGAGGTTTCTTGGATCCGTGATTTATCATGTCTGCTGGTGGAACTTTAAATTTTACACGAAATGTAATGATTGGGAGAGAAAGTGGAATCATAAGCACTTTAGCTTTTTCAACAGCTATTTCATGTCACTATCATGTAAACTTGCAAACTATCCAAATATAGCTTCCATTAATGTTCTGTTCTTTTTTAATGACTCCTTTCTCATCATCATGATGCCTTAGGAGAAGTGTACTTTTGCATGCATTGATGCAGTTTGACTAGGTTATATATGAATATGTTCAAATTCATATTCTCTTCCAAATGTTGATGTAGGGGTATCACATCTTAGGGACATTTTTTACCGGATGGGCCTGTCTGGCAAGGATATTGTGGCATTGTCAGGAGGGCACACATTGGTAGTTCTCCCTTCAGATTTACAATCATACGTCTTTTTCGGCAATATGTACACACATTTATATAGTTTGGTTGGTTTGATGCTACAGGGAAGGGCACATCCAGAGCGATCGGGTTTTGATGGCCCTTGGACTAAGAATCCTCTGAAGTTTGATAACTCATACTTTGTGTACGACATAAATGAGGGATTGACTTGATTGACTAATTTCTTTATGAACCTATATTATCTCATTTATATATTTAACAACATTATAAAAATCTGTTAAGTTCTAACCATCCATTAAATGATAATCATTATTATTATCTAAACAGGGAGTTACTGCAAGGGGAATCAGAGGGGCTGTTGAAACTTCCAACAGACAAGGCTTTATTGGATGATCCTGAGTTCCGTGGTTATGTTGAGCTGTATGCAAAGGTAATATTGGCTTGTTTCAATTTGTCCAATTATGTTCTTAACCATTTTGTATTTTATGATGCCCTTCAGAACTAACATATAGACAGATGGCAGCAACCTTTATCATGAGTTTTTTCTTTTCCTTACTTCTCAAAAGCAGAAAGCACCACCACCTGATTACTATAACATATTTAGTGTTGGTTTGGAGTTTAAACTTCACCAAATTGTTCTGCATAGCATCATAGCATTTAGTATTGCCTTTGCTGTTACAACTGAATTTGGCCCAACTGTGCCCTAGTAGGGATAGCAAAGCCAGCCATGATCCAAACCTCAATTCAGTAAAGCAAGTAGATTTTGAGTTGATCAATTCATCAAACATGCCATTTTCTGAACTGAATTTAACCTGATTGTAAACAGTCTAGTTTTGGTCAGGATAGCTTGATTTAGCATTTATATTTCATTGTTCTAAGGATATTTTCAAAATTAATTTGGGCCTATAGGTTTGCTCTGGATTGGGCCCCTAATAATTGATTGGTTCCAGCATCACTTTTTCTACCTGAATTTAATCCTATCCCACTATGGCCCAAACGTGACTTATTGCTGGCTATTATGCAACAATGCATACCTTTAGATGAATATTATAGTTTTAAAAGGGCACAAGGCATACCTAAGGTGCAAAAGTCTCCTATAACTTAAGCGCAAGGCACAAGACAAGGGGCGCACTTGAGTGAAGTGAAATGCTATCTAGGATACACATCAATTTTGTAAAATATGATTCAAAATCTAATCTGATCAATAAAAAATTTAAGATTTGAAACATTTAAAAGAAGCATTCAATAAAAAAGTATCGAATTTATATAAATTTCAGTATATAATTAGAAATTTTAATAATAATAAGAAAGAGTAAAGCTGATAAGGTACGCTTTTTCAATAAGATGCATATCTTGGCAAGCAAGGCGCTATAACTAGGGAGTAGTGGTGCCTTGAGCTTAGGTGCGCTTAAAGTTCGCCTTTTAAAACTATGGTGAATATGAATGTCAAAACCTTTTTAAGGCGCTATAACCATTGAATGGCTGTTTTTCTGTTTGCTATGATTTTTGGACTAGAGCCATTTGTAGGATACTCTCAATCAGTTAAGATTGATGCATTTCTGGATCAATTCAACTTAGTCCAGTTGGCTTTTGTCCTCAGATAGGCTGTTCTCACCATTTTATTCCATTTGCCCTCCTTGGACATTCATAGTAGCTATAATTATTTGCTTAGTTCATTCCCAACTCTTCGCTTCTCGCAGGATGAGGATGCATTCTTTAGGGACTATGCAGTATCTCATAAGAAACTCTCAGAGCTGGGGTTTACTCCTTCAAGTTCCTCCGGCTCCAAGGTCATTGCCAAAGACAGCACCGTATTGGCACAGAGCGCTGTAGGAGTTGTAGTTGCTGCTGCAGTGGTGATCCTGAGTTACTTCTACGAGGTTCGCAAAAGAATGAAGTAAACAAGACCCGCCCTGTGTATGATCTCTTTATTTAAGGTCACTCTTATCATGTACCGCGCAATAGAGTTCTAGTTTTTCCATCAATAATAACAGCAATAATATATCCTACAGGTCTGCCTAAAGCTTGCTGGTTAAGGCAAAATTAGAAGGATTTTCCCCATTTTGGGGCAAATAATAGAATGAATGAGTTCTTCAATTACCCTCTCATTCCCCTTTAAAATAAGTAGGGTCATCTCATACCTTTTCATAATCCAGGTCCACATACATGTGGGTCTTGTGTGCAAATCACATTTCGGGTGATGCTTATTCATATAAAAGTATGCAGAGGTCGTGTTTATTTTTGAGATGTTGTATTGTCTGTATTTAAGTTAGGTCTTATTTTCAGATTAAAAAAAAATTCTAATTTAATTTTTGTGAGCGATTCTTTTACATTTTCCCATTGAAAGGGGTTTGTACCAGAGTTCAGGTTTCTTACCAGCAACTTAGTTGAAGCTACCTTAAAAACAAGGTGGCAGAGAGAAAGATTAGGTTAGAAGTAGGTGCCTCAATCTCCATCGATAATGTAATGAGAAGACTAAAAAAATGAATGAGAAAGGAAACATTAGAGAAGAAGCTTTATCCTCCATGTGGGTCATTTTTGAAACAGACCCCTCATGGTGCTGAGGTTCAGGAGAGTCCCACATGGGGGAGGACAGCCAAAGAGGTAGGTAGGTAAAAGGTTTTAAGGACAACCCCACGAGTCTTGTTCTATACCTAAGCACATTACATCCACGTGCTGCTGTGCTGGCTCTCACCATACAATTGAAGATTATTGCCAATCCTAACCCACACCTCCCAAATTTCTTAACCACTCACATAATTATCATATCATTCTCATTGTTCTCTCTCTCTCTCTCTCTCTCTCTCTCTCTCTCCTTTTTTTTTTTTTTTTTCTGTTCAGGTTTCTCCATGTGTTTGTGTGTGGTTATATGTAGGGAGGGGAAGGCTGGTGAGGATAGGGACAGCTTGGCCATCCTAGGGAACAATGAGATTTGGCATTTGATTAAGCCTCAAGAGAGGCACAGACAATTGAGACTTAAATGATTTTCCCCCTTTTAAATTGTGTCTTTAGTGGTAAAAGAAGTATCTTAAAAATACTTATTGTTGAAGAAAAGTATAAGATTCTCATGTTTGAAAGGAGAATACCCATATTTTCAAAATTTTATCCAAAATCATTTAACACACGAGAGGATGTGGAGTAATAAATAGGGTAAGTTACATTTTTTCTTGGTTTTGAAATGTTGGATGGAAAAAGAAATGGATAAGCTTAGGTGGGTTCTCTTGGGAAAAGATAAAGAGGACTAGTTGGAATAAGAAAATAAATGGAGCAATAGTTCAACATCAAAAGTGAAGGCAGAAATGGACTAAAGGTGGAGGGATAGTCAGTGGTGAAAAGGTAGGTAAAATACACACAAATTTACACAAGTGGGCAGACTTTGCTCTCCCTCTCTCTCTCTCTCTCTCTCTCTCTCTCTCTCAAATCATCAAAACCAATTGATAGCAAGAGTTGAGGATGATGGGCACAAGTTGCTTTCAAAGGGAGTGTGCGAGGAGAAAAGCCATGTGTGGTGGTGGTGGGTAACAAATAATTTGCAAATTGGAGGGGAGATAACAACAAAAAGGTGAATCAAACCCTCCATATCCCCTAACCCTACCCTTATTGCCTAAACTTGCACCACAAGGTTGGGGGAGAAAAAAGAAAAGTGGAAGGTGAACCAAAGCCCACATACAACCACAACCACACTCATTTCCCTTTTGCCCCCTATTCAACCTTTTTTCTTTCATCATCCTCCTTGAACCCAACCTCCAACTCTTCTAGAAACCCTCTCTCTCTCTCTCTCTCTCTCTCTCTCTCTCTCTCTCTCTCTCTCTCATATGCTTGATAGAGCAACAATAGAATAAAAATCCACAACTACCATCTCTACACTTATGCACAAGAATAGCCAAAACCACTTGGACATTTTCTTTCCCAATCCCCCACTACAACTAACTTACTAAAACAACAACTTTTTTTTATGATCCCATCAACACTAAGAACACTCAATCCTGCTTGAAATGAACTCAAACCCTAGCTATGTCAAATAAAAATAAAAAGCCCTAATGGTGTTAGTTCCAACAACATACTATAATATAAGGACTAAGGTGTACATGTATTAGGGTATATGTCATCTCTTGAATTAGGAGGAGATTTGAGGGTTAAATAAAATTATTAATATATAATATAAGGAGAAAAGAAATTAATTAAAAAGAAAAATGGAAAGGGCAGTGATCACACCTTGTCTTGCTATACTTTAGTACTTTTGCTTTACACCTACCTGAAGGTTACCCTATAGTTAATGACTTTCTTTTTAACTTTATTATATGATGATGATGCCAATATCATCAAGAGAAAGGCCACCAGCCACTCTCCCTCAAACCTGTCTCACCAACTCACATCTAGAAGCAATTAGTCTCTCTCTCTCTCTCTCTCTTCCCTCTTTCTTTCTCTTTTTCTCTCTCAATTTGAGAGTCAAAAGCCTATAAAACCCCATCACAAGTCCTCATAAAGGCCGGCCTTGATGCTTTTTTCAGCAACAATACCAAAAACAAAAGGCCTCCGTCTCCCTACCCACCACCCCCCCCATCACCACCACCACCATCACTACTGCTAAAACTGTACACAATTCTATAGCTTTTATAGCTGCCAGTTTTTCCTTCTGCTTGTGATTCAGCTCAATGGGGAGGTCTCCTTGCTGTGAGAAAGCTCATACAAACAAAGGGGCATGGACCAAGGAGGAAGATGATCGCCTCATCGCTTATATCCGGGCACACGGCGAGGGCTGCTGGAGGTCTCTCCCCAAGGCCGCAGGCCTTCTCCGATGTGGGAAAAGTTGCCGCCTCCGATGGATAAACTACCTGAGGCCTGACCTCAAGCGGGGAAACTTCACCGAGGAAGAAGATGAACTCATCATCAAACTGCATAGTCTCCTTGGCAACAAGTAAGCATAATTCACATCACTCCACAATCGAATTCTGAATTCTAAGTATATGGGGTCTAATCCATCTTTTTGGATCTTGTTTGCAGATGGTCTCTTATAGCTGGGAGATTACCAGGAAGAACAGATAATGAAATAAAGAATTACTGGAACACCCACATACGGAGAAAGCTTCTGAACCGAGGCATCGATCCGTCTACTCATCGCCCCATCAACGAGCCCTCACCGGACGTTACAACCATATCTTTCGCAGCCGCAGTTAAGGAAGAGGAGAAGATCAATATCAGCAGTACTGGTGGATTTGGGTGCAAAACTGAGAAAAACCCAGTTACGGAAAAGTGTCCAGACCTCAACCTTGAGCTCAGAATCAGCCCACCATACCAACCCCAAGCTGAGACGCCATTGAAGACTGGTGGGAGGAGTAGCAGCACTACTCTTTGCTTTGCATGCAGTTTGGGAATACCAAATAGTGAGGAGTGCAGTTGCAGTATTGGTACTAGTAGTGGAAGCAGCAGCTCTGGGTATGACTTCTTAGGGTTGACATCTGGGGTTTTGGATTACAGAGGTTTGGAGATGAAATAAGAAAGAGGAAAATGGAAGTGGGGTTTGGATTATGTAGCAGAAACAGAATTGAGAGAAATGAGAAAGAAAGAGATTGATATTAGGCTCAAAATCTCTCTACTTTTCTCCTCTTCCCTTATTTGTATAATTTTTAGTTCATAGTGTTATATATATATATATATATATAGTACCAGTACAGAGAAGATGATCATCACCAGCTTGTTCTTTGTGCAGAATTGTTTCAATGTTTTCCATTTCCAATTTGGAATCTCTCTCATTATTCATCCCCAAATCCAGAGACTATTTTTTTTTTTTTTTCATTTTCTCTCTCAGTACTTTCCTGGAAAAAAGTTGGGGTTTGTCATACCCCCACCAAATTTTCATGCCAGTCCAGTTGTGGTTGTTGTTGCCACCTGCGCACACACACAGAGAGAGTGAGAAATATAGAGAGAGTCATTGTTCTTCTATACTTTCAAAATCAAATAATGGGTTCCTCCCTATTTTCTTCTCCAACAAAATAATGGATTTGGTATCTTTGCATGAACACAAGTCACAAGTCTTCCCTTTTTGGCTTCTCTCCCATTTTTTTCTTCCAAAACCCACATTTTTCTACCAAATAATTTTCTCTCCACATACATCTTTATCTTAAAAACCATGTCTTTTTTCATGAATCTTTTGTTATATATCTTGATTCATGTGATATAAAAAATTTCAAAAATATTTATTGGGTTTTCTTTTCTAGTTCTGCTTTTTGGAAAAGGTTGATTTTTCACTTGGAAGGACAATGGATAAGCTGTGAGAGGAGGAGAATAGAGGGAGAGGGAGAGGGAGAGGGAGAGGTGGGCAACCTATCTCTTCCAAAATTTATTAAAAAGCTACAAACACTATATATATAATTTAGAGGCGTGAAGAAACTAACCACAGGCCATGGTATCATTTTTTTCTACCAATAATTGTCTAAGCTATGATCCAACTACCAAACTATTACAAATTGAAACTCTAACTAGCCATAAATTTTTTTGTTCCAAAGCTTTCATGACCCTGTCCCCTTATGGCATTTTTGTGAGAAAACTACTTCAACTTGAGTTAATTCTTGCCTTACTGGGATCTCTCATGTTTGTTAAGGGGGCTTAAAATTCAAGACAAAAATAGCAGAATTTTAAGTGCATTTTTTCTAGAGAAACTCATCATGACTAGAATTTAGTTTACACCAGGTATAAAATCTATCTTATACATTCCGTATCTTGGAAGGCTTAGTAGCATCCAATAAGCTTAGATTTGACCCATTTAGAGGGTCAAGGGGTTAGACCCACCATCTTGGTACCAAACCACCAACATCAATTAATGGGTTATGTCACTTGGCTCGGACCATAAGGACCATTTTAGTTGTGCTTGACCTTTCATAAATTTTGTTTTGGCTTAACTATGTACTTACCCGTTATTCATAAATTATTATCATAATTACGTCGATGTCTTAGTGATACCAACCTTATTTTAAATATAATTTGGCAACGGATCATCGGAGTTGACACAAAAGTGAAAGAAGATCGGGGCTCGAAGAAAATAAAATAAAACAAAATAAAAGAATGAGAAGATGGAAGGGATGAATAGCCAACCCCTCCAACCCTAAAAAGCAGAGGGTGAGAGACATATTTGGATGAGAGCATAAACAAAAGGACACATGAGTGGTAAGCTCCTTTGAAACAAGATCCAAAAAACAATGACCCTTCCCAAATGGAAAAAGGGGGTCACTTTTCAACATTTCACCCTTTCTTTTTCTTTTTCAAAGGTGTTAGGTAGACACATTAGAAGCTTCCATGAGATATTTTTTTTTAATTTTTCTCCCTCCTCCCCCTTTTTGCATCTCTCTCTCTCTCTCTCCCTCCCACCTTTTGCATCTCTCTCTCTCTCTCCTTAGAGAAAAATTGTGTAACAAGGCTATGCTTATTATTATAAAATTGCTTCCCTCCCCATCAATAGGTTAATTATTGTTCTACCTTAGTAGTTAATAGTTCAACTCCCACCAACATCACATGCATGACCCTTGTGGTGGGTCCTTTCACTACTCCCATTTCTTGCCTCTATGGGCCTCACTCTTTCAATTATTTGTGAAAAGTCATCCACCCTTTTCTTTAATTTGATCGAGTCCCACCTTCAAAGAATCAAACTCCTCCTCCTCCTACTTATGTCATGACATGAAAATTTGAAATTTCATCCCCAATGTAAGAAAATGTGGTCTTTTATGTTGCTTTCAAGGTTTATGAAGGCAACAAATAGCTCTAAGTAATAGTAAAAATAATATAAAATATGTGTAGAAGAATATCAATGAAGGTGCAAATTGGTCCATTTCACGTTTTTGAATATATGATAAAATCAGGTGTTATTTATTTATTTTATCATTTAAGCATGTGGGCTATCTTTAATTTACATGATAAATTATCTCATAAAATTTAAATTTAAATTATTTAAAAATAAAAATTAACCAAAATTAGAAATGCTTACTACAATGATACAATTCATACAAAAGGTGATAAAATAGTTTTTTTTTTTTTTTAAAATAAGTTAGGAGGGGAAGGAGGGTCATTTTGCAAGGAGGGGAGGAAATTGGAGTGGAAAATGGGGGAGGGACTGAAATGCAAAAAGGAGGAAAAGGAAGGGCATGGGAATGAAAAAAGAAGATTGTGTGTATCCCACACGTTACCAACTCCTCTCTTTTTGGGTGGTAGTTGGCAGCCGCCCAACGTAGCCTCATGTGCTCAGTTGCGGCGGTGGGTCCCACCAATCACCGCCACCCACACCACATGGATCCCACTCCCCACTTCCACCATTATCGTTCTCCATCAATCAATTTCCCCCCTCTCCCCCCTTCCCCTTCTCCCCTTTTTTATTTTATTTTTATTTTATTTTAAATAATAATTTCTTAAATTTTGTTTTTATTATTCTTTGTTTGATTCACGTAACGACCACATTTGATATATGATAAGAACCGTGGCATTTATTTATTGAAAAATAATAACTTTTTCAAAAAAAAAAAAATTAATTTTATAAAAGAAATGATCATTAGATTAAAAAATTTTCATACCATTTTTTTTTTCCAATTATTATTGCTAATTCTCTATAATATATATATATATATATTTGTTGTATTTGACTTTTTTTTTTTGTCATCAAAGACTACTTAATAGTGATAATACTATTACCAATTATTAGGTTTCATAAATTTTCCAAATTTTTGTGAAAATAATTATGAGTTTTGTGGAAAAGTAGGTGAAAAAAAAAAATCTTTAGCTTAGTGCTTTTAATCCAAACAACTTTTTTTTTTTCAATTTTTTCATTTTGAAAATCATTGTTATTAGATTTAAGAGGGCAGTTTTTTTTTTTCAAAATGTAAATGGGTTTGTTTGAAAATTAATTTTTAAACTTAAAATTATTAAAAAAATATTATAAATGCTTTTCATTATTTTTACTTATTTTTAAAAATAATTATATAAATATGATATATAAAAATAATTTTTAAAAACATTTGAAATTATAGAAAATAAGTTGAGAAGATCCTAGTTCCTCAATTAAAAAAGAAAACTATTTTTAAAAGTTGTTTTTAAAGATTATTTTTTTAAAAGAATTAATTTAAAAAATTATTTTCAAATAGCCATTAATATTCCACAAAACTAAAAAAAAATTATGAACTTTGTAATAATAATAATCATAAATAATCAATTGCTTTAGGAGCCATTCATGGATGATGAACCATATAATATTCCTTCATATACTTTAATTTTTAGAGTAAGGTTGAGGTGGTGAAATTATCTTAATTTTTATAAAATAAAAAATTGACAAAGTAAACTAATTGTATTTGAAAAAATAATAGATTGGTGGGATTAGACTCAAACTTTTTGAAAAATCAATATGGGCTATGAAGAGATGGGTGAAGTTCTTGAGTGAGATCAGCAATTTGGACACTCTTTTTCCATACTCTATCCTTTTATTTATTTATTTATTTATTTATTTTTATTAGTCAAGTCAACCATTTGCCTTCTTGGCAGCCATAAATTTATTAAAAACTTTAGCACACCAATTTTCTACTCTTCCTTCTACACACTTTCCTTCTTATCAACTCATTGTTGTCATTACCAAACTGCTTTGAAAAGCATAAATGTTTTTCTTTAAACGCTTTCACATGGAATATTAATATAATTTTTTTTAATAATAATATTATCTCTTGAAAAATTATATTTTTAATTTTGATTTTGATCAATTGTTTGTAAAAGAAGTTTTTTCTTGAATCGTGTTTTTAACACAAATATCTTGAATGTTAAAATGATATCAAACTTAAAGTAAGTTTAAGATCGATATTTTGATTTTTTTGTGATATTTGAATCTGATATCAATTATTGAATCGAAGCTTTTTAGTACTATGGATAATATAGAAATAATGAATAAGTGATAATAGTTTCTTTTTGGGTGTAAACTTAAAACTTAAGCATTGAGTTACAAACTTAAAACTTAAGTGTTAAGTTACAAAACCCAAATCATAAATGTGATATATTATCTCTTGGAAAATTATATCTTTAATTTTGATTTTGATCAATCGTTTGTAATAGAAGTTTTTTCTTGAATCGTGTTTTTAACACAAATATCTTGAATGTTAAAATGATATCAAACTTAAAGTAAGTTTAAGATCGATATTTTTGATGTTTTGTGATATTTGAATCTGATATCAATTATTGAATCGAGGCTTTTTAGTACTATGGATAATATGGAAATAATGAAGGAGTGATAATAGTTTCTTTTTGGGTGTAAACTTAAAACTTAAGCATTAAGTCACAAACTTAAAACTTAAGTGTTAAGTCACAAAACCCAAATCATGTATGTGATATGTTAAAATTTTGTGAAAAATGGAAACTCTTTGGAGTTATAAAAGCACCGACAAATGTGGGTTGAATGCCAAATCTCTTAAACTCTAAACACATGCATGTTTAAAGGTGTACTTTTAGGGCACGCCCTACACAATGGTCCCTTTGTTGGTTGGGTCCTGAAGGGAAACGACCTACCAAGTACTATGTATCTAGCTGAAAGTAGTTAGTGCTTCTTAACCATTTGGGAGTGGTGGATCACTTGTGGGATCGGGGACCTTTTGTGCTTTGGCTCTTTTGGGCTAAATGATGAATAATAAGACAAGTGAGATGAATGAAATTTGATACCAACAAGTAAATTTTCATTTACAATTATTTGAATACGATGGAATCGATTCCATTGACGGATTTAAAGACAAAAAATTTTAACCATTTAACTAAATTTGCATGTTAATAACATATTTCTGACTCTGCTAGTCATCGACTTGTTATAATTTACGTTTGATTAGATTGTCGATATATCCATCTAAATTTTAAGAACGATATCTGAATTAGGATAGTTTATAAAATCAGTGTAAATTTTTTATTTAAACATGTATTTAGTTCTTTATTATTAAATTTAAATTAGATTATAGGTTAATATAGTATGGGAGTTAAGGTGATTATAAAATTGATAAGGTATTATTAAAAATTTTATTGCTAAATTTTTATTGAAGGGTAATTTTGAAATTTCACTATTCCCAAGGGTTTCCGTTGTCCATAAAAAAAGAGCATGAATGGACATGTTTTGTTTTATTTATTTTTTTCCCTATTAAAAAACAAACATAACTGAAAGGGAAGGTCGTGAAGAGGGGAGGGGTGCGCAGGAACGCGACCGGCGCAAGATAGCAAAAGTACGGCTGGTAGGGAAAGTTAACGAGTTTGGTGAGATATGATGATAAGGTGAGCGAGGCGGGTGTGATGGATAAGAACGGGCGAAAAGCGAAGTGTGAGGGCAGGATTGAGTGTGGCTGAGGTGTACAGTAGCGTTTGGTGGTGGTCTACTCCTTAGACGGTGATGGATCCAAAGTCGTCACGGTTTTGGTCAACCAACTGTCGCTTTCCCGCCAAACCTTTTAGCTTGAAGCTTTTAATAACCGGGGCCTCCTGTCGCTAACTTGCGCCCATGCTATTATTCGCTTTATCATTATGTGGATCATGGATCTGATCTATCTACCATATTATCCTCCAAAATTAAAAATTATTATTATTATTATTATTATTATTTAAATATATTTATATATTTATAAAAATAAATAGAAGATTCAACCAGGATATTGGAATTAGTTTAAAATGGAAATTTAGGAATGACTTATGTCATTGGGGTACCATGTGTTACTCAAATGTTTGAAATATACACATATAAAAAAATTTATTTTATACTCCTTTGATTTGGTGTTTGAAAAATAATTTTTATCACATTTAAAAAAATAATAAAATAAAATATTATTATAAATCGTATTAAAGTCTATAAAAACTTATAGATGCATTTAAAATCGTGAGGGTCTGTTACCCTCAGAGTTAGAGCGTTTAAAATCGTGAGGACCCGTTACCCTCAGAGTAAGACTGAGTGAAAGTTGTTAAAAAAATTTACATTTTAAAGACTTTCGAAACTTTTTCATTACATGAAATATTTTTTAATTAAAATCATGTTTTCATTTTCAAATGGTTGTTATCACAAAAATAAAATATTAAATCAATATATTTTTAGAATTGAGAAAGGTGAGATTCCATGTCACATGGGGTACAAATTCCTTACATTAGAAAAAAAAAAACCATAAAGGATTAGGGATTGATAACAACAACTACCATTCAAACATAATCTTCTTAATCTCTTATAAAATCAAGATACAATAATTTACCATATTATTTTTTTTAATTAAAAAAAATATATAAATATATTATGATTATTAAACATGGGAATGGGAAATCTTGATGGGTGATGTGAGATACCCTTTTAATTATTGAAAAAAAGAAAAAAAATTGTAGTTTTGGACACGTGACTGCATATCAAGGAAAGCTAGGAAAAGCCAACCAATGGAATTCCATAGCCTCCTTCTAGTGTCCTCATTTGGATAATTTATGCTAAAAACTATTTATAAAATAATACTTACCACCACCTACCCCTTAACAAATATTTATATTTAATTATTTATTTTATATGTATATATTTAATTCATGTCTTGTGCAGGCCATGTGAGTTTAAAAATTTCACCCTTACTTTCACCATTGACTTTAAATATTTGATGGATTTAGATATTTATAATATTATAAATATTGAGAGAATATATTATTATGTTTTTGTGAAAAAAGAAATTTTATGAAAAAATTAAATGAAAAAATTAATAATTAAAATGGATTAAAATACACTAATAATCTCTTAAAAGAGTCCAAATGTGGAATTACTATTTTATAGATTGACCCTTTTGAGGAGAAAAGTTAAAAAGGTGATTATAGCACTCACATCACAAGTGGAATTTTCCAAATATAGTTGTTTAGGCAGTATGAGGCATAAGCTGACATCGAAGTTTAACTAAATTTCCACTTAAATATTTTTTTACTTTTCTTTTTGTCACTTGTTTTGTTTCCAAGAAGCCGAACTTTTTGAACTATTTCAGGTTTCTTTGAATTTTTCATGGGTTCCTCAGTCTGGCATGAGTCATGGTACATTGGACTTGGGCTCACCCAAGGGTTGTTTTGTGCCCTAAAATCATAGGAGAAACAATGAATCTCGTACAATGGTGGGTTTGAACTTTGAACTTTGAACTCTTACTTGTATTTTGCCTTGTGTGTGCGTGCGTGTGTGTTTTTTTTATGGAATTCAACGAACACGCCAATAGAGTTTCCCTAAACCCTAATTGGGTCCAAGGGCATCCCTCCAAATTCATAGGGATCTGCCCTACAGGGGCACCCACCATTTCTAGGGCATCCCAATCATGTGACCTAGGTTTTTCTTGCTTTTAGTTTGAGCTATAGTTTTGAAGACTTTAAATCGTCAACTCTTCGTTAGGCAGCATCAGGGTCTCCACTGATTTCTGATGTCTATGTTTTTGAATGAAGTCAATGATGCCCATGTTTTTTTTTAGGTGGAAACAAGCATCCACTTTTACGGGGTGAAAGCAACACAATTCAGCCAAGTTCATGAGCTCTAGGGCACATAATGTGAACATCTTTAATAACATATACCTAAAAATTAAATTGAATTTTCAGGTCAATCTCCCCACCTTCATCAAATTTGCCCCTAGTTTTTAGGCCTACATTTACTTCTTTTAAAAAATAAGGCATGGTTGAACTCCACAGCAGGGACCTAGCAAATGGTGACCAATTTGGTAGAATCTAGTCTTAGATTTTAGATAAAGATGAAAAAGGGGTAGAAGATACTTTTCTAGACCCTATGAAAGAGCTAGAATTTTAACCTTATGGGGACATGCCCGTAGGATGTAGGGATGGGGTTTGATTTTGAAATGGAACAAATTGTTGGCCAATTCAGCTGTACCAAAAAAATCCTAACATTACCAAAAGTGAAGGTCTAATGGGAATTAAAACCAACCATGCTCTTCTATTTGATTCTCCACATTTTGTGTGTGACCTCTATGCTGATGATGGGTGCTTTTATCCAACATGCACATGGGTGAGGGCCCAAAGTTAGGTGAGAGATCTTTTGCCTAAAAAGCGAAAGCACAGGGTTTCAATTTGTTTTATTATTTGTGTGTGTGTTTTGTGTGGGATCTGATGACTGCAGGGTTGGGCAATAATTTGCTGCAATTTGTGGAGCCATAGGGGACAGGTAATATTTCATGGTTTGAATTCTAATCCATCTGTAATGATGGGTGAGTGTACAACAGCTTTTATTTTTTCCTACCTTTGGAGTTTTGTGTTTTATCTTCTAATAATTGGATGCAGAATAATTTTTTCAAATCTATATTTTAATGAGGGGAAGTGGGGAATAGAGATGTTAGGAATAAGAGTTTACCTACTATGGTTGGAGGCCTAAAAGACCATACCAAAATTTAGGGTGGGGGGGCCATGTACAAGTGTAACTTTTATTCCACGTGTTTTCTTGCCCCCAAAAAAGTGTCAAAAATAAAAAGATAGGAGTCTTATTAAAACCAAGAAATATAGTTGTGGCAATCATCAACAATTGAATCAAAGACCTCCTAAGGATGAGAGGGTGAGAGACATAGGGCTAAAGAGGAAGCTGAAACAAGGATCTTTTGTGAATAGTTTGAAGGCTAATTATGCAGGGCTAGGGGGTGAGCAAGAAGGGGTGCCCAAAATTAACTTCAGGCCTTAAACCGTCTCAAAGACCCGCCCTAACCCGCACACTATGGGCCTGCAGGAAAAAACCGATTGATCCAATCCAATGCATAGCCCTAATTATGGATGAGATGAGCTGCTCTATCATGGATTTTCTGAAACCCTAATTTTGATGGCTCTCTGCTGAGAATTTTCGATTCAATCCAACAGTTTGTGATACGTTGATGCGTAATAGATAAAGCATACAAAGTGCTAAGTACGAATATCAATCCAAAATGTTCAGAAATACCCGGGATGATCAATCACCATTGGGACAAGACGTTTTCTGGCTAAACTCAGATGCTGCTTGATGAAGTAGGAGGATGTCTGAACAACAATGGTAAGAGCATGGTGGAGTATGATTGATGCCTGAACTAGGTTTCTTTGGGAGGGCCCTTCTTAGCAGCCTCAGCTGCTGCTTTCTCTGCTTCGATCTCAGCAACAATGGCATCAATCTCAGCTTCTTCAAGTTGCCGCAATCCATGCTCTTTCGTCATCACGGCAATCTCTATGTTTTTTCCCCCACTCTCAACAACCTATTTGAAGCAAAACATGACTCAAAAGCTAAAGTCAGATCAAAAGAAGCAACCATGAGGGATAAGTTATAGAATTAAACAGGCTTTTCTTGGACATGATTGTGGGTGATTTTGACACAAATATAGAGCAGCATACTAAGAGAGTACCACATCTAAGTCTTTCATGCATTTTTCAGCAACTAAATGGTCAAAATTGTCAAATGATAGATAGCTGAACTTCTTACAGGGACATGGTATAACTGCATCTTAGGCAGTCGGTCTTAAGCCACTAGGTCAGGGTTCCCAAACTTAAAGAGTAGCATTCTTCTGTAGACGCCAGATTCTATGACAAATATCTCAATAAGAAAATGGTGTGTGACGAATTTCCATGAGACTGATTGAAAGTTAGGTCTTTTCCATTAGACTGTCATTGTATTCTGTTTCATTTCTCAGCAAATGACCATAAAGAACTTCTCAACTAGTCAACTAATCTAGCAAATGCACATCACGTTCAATATAGGGTGATAATTACATCTTATTATACTCTGCAGCTGGCAACACTATCCATCATGACCAGTTTCTTGTTTGCTAGGCAGCATAGCATTTAGGAGGAAAGGAGGGTTCCAATCTTGAGTGGGGAATTTGGACTTTGTCAGTGTAACAAGTCCAACCAGACAATATTGTCAGGTGTTTAGTGCTAAGTTATTCAATTTTAGGAATAAATGGTCTTCTCATGCTGCAAGCAGTACATGCCGCCACAAGAATAAACTAAGCAATGATAGGACCCAACCTGGGCCATTATTAACCTAATATTTAAACATGCATGAGCACTCAAAAACCACACAAGATCATCATCAACACAATATTGAATATCATAAGAATCAAATTCATGGGAAATACACTTAGTGTCTAAATGTACTAAAGCAACAAGAAAAGCATGCTTAAACACAACAATTTTGGATTTATATATTTTGTTCATTGTAATTATATCATACTAAATAGATGATTCCTAAAAATCAAAACTCAAACTTCTCTGTAACTGATGCTTCAGGTAAAGCAGTGAGAAACAATGTCATTGTCAGTAAGGTAAGTAAATATTGTTATGAAATGCAGTAAGAAATTTCTTCCATCAATTAAATTGATAAATAAAATGCAGTAATTTCCTGTTGTATTACTATTACCTAATACAAGCATCAAATTCTCTGGTAGTTATTATGAAAAGTCAAATTAAAGACTAACATAACATAAAGGACAAGTAAAGTATGTCAAATCAATTACTTTGATAAGGACATTATATGCAGCCACTTTTAAATATTCAATATTAACCACTTAAATTTCAAAACATTAAAGCATGAAGAAGTTTTTATTTTTATTTTTTGATATGTGAATTTTAAATTTCAAAACATTAAAGCATAAACAAATTTTTATTTTTTGACACGTAACTTTTGCCCTTATTGGGACTTGAACTTGGAACCTCCCATAAACCCTTCCCAACCTTTTATCATTTAAGCCAAGCCTCAAGAGCCACAAAAAGAAATTTTCATCGATTAAGGTTTGAATTAAACCAAGTTTATATAGGATGTACATACCCCTGTTAAATGCAAGCAACTAGTTTATATTCATATGACAAGGAATAACTTACTTCAAGCAAAGCCCGAATTGCTAATTTCACAGTTTCTTGTCCAGAAGTTTCTTTATAATTTTTTTCCAAGAACTCCCGCATTGAATTTGAGTTTCTCCCGGTTGCATTGGCTTTCCATGCTGAAAATGTTCCCGATGGGTCTGTCTGATAAAGTGATGGAACACCTGTGTAGGGGTCAAAGCCAATAATCAAAGTTGAAAGGCCAAATGGTCTTACACCGCCGCTCTGGGTGTACTTCTGCTGAAGACCAGCAATGTACCGAGTAATATATTCAACAGTGACAGGATCCTCGACTGTAAGCCTATGGCTCTGACATTCAATACGTGCTCTATTTATCAACACACGTGCATCTGCTTTTAGCCCAGCACAGGCCAATGCAATGTGATCATCCAGGTTAACAATCTTCCGGACCGTTCTGAGAACAGTAAGCAAGATGGTAAGCAGGAAATGCTAAGGATAATGTCAAGGATAATATCATAGATACAATATGTTCTTCTTTTTCTTTTTCTTTTCTGTCTTTCCCTATCCATGGTTTCCATGTTGGATAACCTCTACTACTCTGACTCATATTCTTTAAGATTATTTTAAAGTCATACATAAACTCAGACAAAATCTTTCCCTATCTATGGTTTCCATGTTGGAGAACCTCTAATATTCTGACTCTTATTCTTTAAGATTATTTTAGATTCATACATAAACTCAGACAAAATAACCCCACATATTTAATAGAGTAAATTCACCCTTTGTGTCTGGATTTTCGAAAGTTCCCATGAAACACAAATTCATGTTCACAAAACACGAAAATAGCCACAGCCCTTGAGACCTGACTTAAGTGTTAAAAGGGTTGGGGAGGATCCAAGTTCAAGTCCCAATGGGGACAAAAATTTACCTATAAAAACAAAAGATGGAAGTCTGGATTCTGGATTCTGGAAGGTTCCCTGAAACACAAGTCCATGTTCACAAAAAATGAAAATAGCCAAAGCCCTTGAGTCCTGGCTCAAGTGTTAAGGGTTGGTGGGGGATCTAAGTTCAAGTCCCAATGGGGACAAAAATTTACATACAAGGAAAAAAAAAAGAAAGATGGAAATAGCCATATATATACACTATCAAGTCCACATAATACATCAAACTTTACTGTTAAATGAAGGCTAGAAGAGTTTTTGAGAACTCTAAGGTGTAAAAACACTTAGGTCCAAGTTTTGATATAAAAGCTATTATATCTAGTTCATGTATGAGGTGAACATTTCTGAAATTATGAGCCTTGAGGTGTGAGGTGTCTGACAAACAGATATTTGACACCTTAAGGAACAAGCATTGGGTGATTTAACCCTATTTTGCATTAAATTGAACCTCACCCTCCAATTGGTTGCTGAGGAAACCGAGCAGAGAAAAATAAGAGATTTAAAAATCCATCATTTTATGTTTTTATGGAACCCAAAGACAACAATATCCCACCATGCCAGGCAGTTGAATTTTTTAAGTGTTTATTTGGTCCTAAAAATGTTTATTTTTGAAAAAAAATTGAATACAACAAATTTGCATTCAATTCATGTAACTTATTAAAGGATCCAAAAAATGAACCTGATTATTGTTTTCACCATCCGTTCTGATTAGAAGTACTCCTACTTCTGTACCATACAGGGCCTAAGTGTGTCGATTGTTTGCATTTGCCATAAAGTCATTCACATCAGAATCACATCTACTGTAAAAAAGGCCCAGAAATTTCCTAAAATTATCACATTTTAACAAAGTTTTTCGAAACAGTTTCCAGAAAGCATAATTGTTGTTTCCATCACCAAAGCAATATGTAGAGTAATAGATATGTACAAATAACTAGCAAAGAAATGTTGATGATCACGCAAAGTTCACAATAGAGACTAATTTTCAAAATTGTTTTTTCATCACCAAAACAACGAAAGCGAGAGAATAATAATAATTTGCCACAGAAACCATCAGATAGGTTCAAAAGCTGACTCAGAATTCACGATCTTAAACCACAATCACTGAAAATGCGTAATCGTAGAGAGGAAGAGAGGTACCGAGAGTCCTGGAGCTTAGCGGTGGACTTCTTTTCGACGCCGAGGACGATGGTGTCGGTGCCGCGGACGCCGACGGCGGCGTTGCCCTTACGGACGGCTTCCAGGGCGTACTCCACCTGGAATAGGTGGCCGTCCGGTGAAAACACGGTGATCGCACGGTCGTATCGAGCCATTTTCCTTCTCCTTGCTCCTCTTCTTCTTCCTTTCCTTCGCTTTTGCTCTGCGATCTGTTTCTCTTCTCTTGGGCAACAAGGCAAATTTAAACGACGTCGTTTGGACGGTCAGTCTTGTCGCTTTATAGCGACGGCGTTTAAGCCTTCACAAATCACAACTAAAAAAAAAAAATGTTTTCAAAAAACAATTTTCAAATCCAATTGGGTTGCTTTTGGGCCAAGCCTCATGTTGGGCCTCAATGCTGGCAATTGGCAATTGAAGAAATTACAAAATATTTTTCTCGTATTTGAAAATTAACTTGACCCAATTACTTACTAAAGTGACTATACGAATTTAATAGTGAATATTTGATTTCGATTAGGTCAAATAACTAAAAAAAAAATGAAGAAATAGTATCGCTATAATATTAGGGTAAGAATTGAAAAAATTGATTAAGTTCTTTCGGTTTTAAAACTAACGAAAATTAATTTAATTGATTCAGTATTCAATTTTCTTATCTCATAGTCGATAAAAACCCCACTAAATCGACATTATATGACTTAGATCTCCTTCTTTATACAAATGGTATGGATCATGCAAAATGGAACCAGTAATATTTTCTAAGGATATATGCTCGTTCCAATTCAATATCCCATCCTCACATTGTCTCCAGTCTCCATGCCCAACTCAAATACCATCCGAATCGGCCAAGATCAGGATGCTCTTAACCTCCTTCAACCCCAAGAACTGATAGCTTTGAAAGTAGCCTGCAGGAAGAGGACTGCATGGTGTGTGGACACAGGAGCCATATATATATGGGCTAGCTGCACTTCATTTTGGCACGTTTCCAAACAAGTCTCCCCAAGTCTTCCACCATAGCTACAGTTTTTCAACACGCGTTTTTGTTTCGCCACCTTCCTGAAAAAGAAGCTACCTCCCCTCCAGCAGGGCGACAGGGATGCGTGTCTGCAGTTACCACTACCCAAAACTTTCACTCACAAACACTAATTCCTAATGAAGAAGTCGACTCAACAGAAAAGAAAGAGTAGGGAGTTCAGTAATGTCGCTTTCATACTTTCATATATCGGGCATTTTTTAGGTTCGTGGTAGGGCCGGTGGTGCACTGCCGGGTGGTGGTCAGTCCTCATTGCATTGTCTGATAAGTGATGGTGAAAGGAGATCCAATCCTGTGATCACAGATATTCTATATGTTGGTTTTCTTTTTCCCCCAGCCAATGATTCTTGCCAAGAATCATCTCCAAAATCCCACTGCATTAACAATCTTGTTGATAAACATCTAGCTCGCCAATTGTTCATCAATCATATTGCTATAGGTAGGGAGCCATATATGTGTACTGGTTTGCTTATGTGTCATACACCACTTGATGATAATCACCATTTTCATAGACCTCCTCCAGTGTTTGTGCTCATTATTGGAGCTTCTGGGTAACTCCTAATCTTCAGCACGACTTTTCTGTAGTGAAAGTTGGACACTTTTTCTTTCCTGATAATCTGCTACAGGCGAGGAACATATAGAATTATAAGACTGATGATTACACAGAAAGTGTTTGGTACATCTGAAAAATTCAGTACCAACTTCTAAAAGGCTCTAACCATGGGTTCGGGGATTACAACTACTAATGAATCGATTCGATTTGATCGGCCTGAAGGCATAATCCAGAGGTTGCGGGTATGTTCATATATACTCCCGTTGGCTTGTGATTATTTTTTCATCAGTGAGACAAACTCAAAGTGCAGTCAGAAGTAAACAGTTTAGACATTAATAATGAACAGGCCGGAGTATCAGCTATGAACTATTTCAAATTAAGAATTGATTGCTGGTTCGATAGTGTCTAAAAATCTATTGATTCTTTTTGTAAATAAATCCACTGACGGTTTCAAGAATGGGGGTGGTCAATTTTGGAAGGCCTTGTACTGGGGAGCTGTTGATTGTGGTGGGAGAGTCAGCAAGCATTCATGGGGGCCTAACGCCTTTGTGAAAGTAAGCTATGTTAGCTTTTAAGTGCATCTCTATGGTGTCTTGTCGTTGACATTAGAGAAGACTCCACTCTACACGTGAAGCAAGCTTGGGAGGAATCGCGCAGTTTACCAACTTTCCCGTTTCCCCGAATTGGAAAAGAAATGGACGGAAGCAATTACAGTTTGGATTAGGATGTTGTCCATTTCGCTGAGGTTATTTTCCATTGTGTTGATTAAGATGGCGTACCCAACCATTGGGTACATATTGTTTGCTTTCGTGATTTTAAAATCCATCTACATAATTAATTAAGAGGGCTTAACCTCTATAAATATAATACAAAAACTTTTTCCTTTATCTAATATAAGATATCATAATATCATGTAGAAACAACGTTCTCATTATATCGTATATATGATTGTGGGGCTAAGCAAATACCCTTTACGAGTGTTAAACAAATTCTTAAGGTTAAAGATTAACTCTAATATCATTTATAATATTTACACAGATGGGGAGCTCCTCGGGTGATTACAACATCCTAATCCATAGAGGTAGAAAGCAATTAGCATGAAGGGGAGAGATCAGTCTGCACATGGCCCTACTGAAAGTGGAGACCATCAGTAGTTTGAAGGTCTGCCCTTCTAAAATTGTAAGCTTACATGGACATAAGGCATGTTTGGAGGTAGTCTAAGAAAGGGTTGCAATATAATATTGAGAATGTGCTTATCTTTTTAGGTAAAAACTCAATCTCACAATATTATATTCTCAAACTTTATGGTATTATATCATAATCTAATCGAAGGACATGTTACACGATTCATGATTGTTTCTACACGCGTCATGCCATCATCTCCCCATTTCAATGGTTCAATTCAGGTCATTATCTTCTTCTATAAAAGCCCACTGCACATATTTTTCAAGTATCCATCACTACCATACCACTTCCCTTTATCCTTGGCTCTCTCCTGTTTTGCACGCATATACACAACTACCATTCCTGCTGTTTCACAACCATGTTACCAAGAAGTCGAACTCTTCCAAGCAGGATTTACAATGGAGTTGTAAGATCATGTCCATACCTCTCCATCTTCCTTGGTGAAATTGTTCTTTTCTCTTCTGATATATTAGCTCTGCATCAATGTTTTAGGTGGAAGAGCGGCAAGACATCAGGCACTACTTGCAGGTGGAAGTCCAGCCTAAACCCCATGGAGAGAGTGAAGCAATAAACCCTCAGGCCAACTATTCCAAGTGTTTTGATGATGATGGCCGCCTCAAAAGAACAGGTATGGACTCTGCAAAGAAGCTCTGGTGTCTGCCAAGTAGTATCCAGCTTAAAGAATGACTACTTTCATGGAGAATCGGTTTTTTTTTTTTTTTTTTTTTTTTTTTTTTTTTTTTTTAATTTTTAAAAATGTCAAAATAAAATTTTAAATTATAGATTCCATCTAGTCAATAAAATATAAATGATTCAACAAACATACTCATCATTTACTAGAAAAGGTGAGTTACTATTTGATTTAAGTATGTAAACTCCATAGGATATAAGAAATATCTTCTTGCTTTCTTATATGCACTGAATCTGGAAACAACCAATCAACATAATAAGCTAACATCAATCTGAATAGTGGTTCTATACTATGATACTATGGCTTTGGTGCAGGAACTTTCTGGACCGCTTCATCCCATATTATCACTGCTGTCATAGGCTCAGGGGTTCTTTCACTGGCATGGGCAATAGGGCAGCTTGGTTGGGTTGCAGGGCCTATTGTAATGATCCTTTTCGCCTTTGTCAATCTATACTCTTCCAACCTCCTGGCCCAGTGTTACAGGTCAGGTGACCCTCTCACAGGACAAAGAAATTACACTTACATGGAAGCTGTCAAGGCTAACTTAGGTGAGTATAATAGTTTCCATCATGGTCAGAGAGTCAGACTCAGGTGATTTTCGTTGTTTTTATCGTTATAGTTGACCTTCATTTGGGCTGCAGGAGGGAAGAAGGTCCTGGCATGTGGGTGGATTCAGTACTTGAACTTATTTGGCACTGCAATTGGGTACACAATTGCAGCATCAGTCAGCATGATGTGAGTTTCCAGAGTGAGTTTTCTGTTGGTGTGTTATGCTTTCTGCATGAGTTCATAACTATATGTACTTGTCTGTTCATGATTAGGGCGATAAAGAGATCAAACTGTTTCCACAAAAGTGGGGGGAAAGATCCTTGTCACATGTCCAGCAATGGATACATGATCACCTTTGGAATCATAGAGATCATATTTTCTCAAATCCCAGACTTTGATCAAGTTTGGTGGCTCTCCATAGTTGCTGCTATTATGTCTTTCACGTACTCTAGTGTTGGTCTAGGCCTTGGCGTCGCCAAAGTTGCAGGTTATACACACTTCCTCATATCATATTTTTGTGTGCACACATACTTTCTAGTTTCAGAAACAAGGCCCTGCAAGGCACCACCTACCATCTGCAACTAAACTGCTGTTTCTCCTTTCTTTTTCTTCTCAGAAAATGGGAGCTTCAAAGGAAGCTTGACAGGCATAAGCATAGGGACAGTAACTCATGCAGGAGTAGTGACTTCAACACAGAAGTTGTGGAGGAGTTTGCAGGCACTTGGAGCTATTGCCTTTGCTTATTCTTTCTCACTCATTCTCATCGAAATTCAGGTACATAAACTCATTACAAGAATGATGATTTTGGTTTGCAACATCTCAATGTTGAATTCTGATTTGGTGTCCATCTGTAGGATACAATAAAATCTCCTCCTGCAGAGTACAAAACCATGAGGAAGGCAACGGTGCTGAGCATCGCTGTGACAACAGCATTCTATATGCTGTGTGGATGCTTTGGCTATGCTGCCTTTGGAGATCTAGCTCCGGGAAATCTTCTCACTGGCTTTGGATTCTATGACCCCTACTGGCTGTTAGACATAGCCAATATTGCAATCATCGTTCATCTTGTCGGGGCATATCAGGTATAAGAAGTTTGCAGTTGAGTAGGGAGATAGTTAAAGGTTTCATGTTATCTTCACGAAGTTGACACCAATGTGAAACTGCAGGTCTATTGCCAGCCCTTATTCGCATTTGTGGAAAAATGGAGTGCACATAAGTGGCCGAAGAGCGACTTTGTGACTGAAGAATACGACTTGCCAATCCCTTGCTATGGGGTGTACCAGCTCAACTTCTTCCGTTTAGTATGGAGGACAATTTTTGTTGTGTTGACAACCCTTATAGCTATGCTCTTGCCCTTCTTCAATGATGTTGTGGGCATACTTGGAGCATTTGGGTTCTGGCCCTTGACAGTTTATTTCCCAGTTGAGATGTATATTTCCCAGAAGAAGATTGGACGGTGGACAAGCCGGTGGGTTGCCCTGCAGATACTAAGCTTTGCTTGTCTGCTTATTTCTCTAGCTGCGGCAGTTGGGTCTGTGGCTGGAGTTGTCCTAGATCTCAAGACTTACAAGCCATTCAAAACTAGTTATTAAGGTAAGGGCTAAGGAGAGAGAGAGAGAGAGAGAGAGAGAGAGAGATTGCACACTAGGGATATCAATGGAAGCATATATTCAGTGGAAGTAGTGTGAAAGAACTGCAGATGCTAAGAATCTAGAGTTCAAATAATAATATGTACCCCCCTTTGTTCAACAAATATAAAACCCAAAATTAGCTTTCAACTTGCTCTCTGTGTTTGCATAGACCCGAACGCTTGGCTGCAGGAAAATTCTGGGAAATCGTAAAATTTAACTGCTGGAGGACTTCCACCATACAGGGGTAAATCCTCCCCTCAATATTACCTAAAGCTACCAAGAAATTTTGTCCATTTCTGGTACACCATTAGCATAACCCTTCCACTCCTAGTTCACATTGTCAAAGCTTCTTGACAAAATGGATCCATTGGGTTCCCACAAGCTCCTGCTGAGGCAAAGATAAAGTATATTCATTGAAATACACATCATTTATACAAGAAGATTGTTGAAACACACACTGGTTTTCTGAGAACATCCATTGAAACAAAAATAAATAAATACATTCGACTGTCTGTAGTAGATACCACTTGGTATAAGAACAAAAAATGGAAGTGTCTAAGAGTTTCATATAAAACCAACCCAAAACCATCTGCCATTACTTTGCTTGTTTAGTCTTCAGTTTAGCAGAATTTGCTTCAGCAGCAGCTTTTGCAAGTTTTGTGGGCTTAAATGCGCTCTTCGGGTTGAGAGCTTTTCGTATCTTGAACACTGCCCAAGCAGTCCCAATAGCATGCCCTGCAGCACCAAGCCCCTCGTGTGTCACATGTGCTGCCTGTTCTCCATACCTGCAACAATAAAAAACACTTTCATACCAATCATCAAACCAAAACATTATGGGAAAAATGGGTTTGGGCAGAATATCCTTAATTCAGATTCTGGGTTGAGCTGAGTCCATGGCAAACAATTCCTTCCTCTGTTCTACCATATCTTAACCTGTTTTGGTCTTATCTACTGTCCAACACAATTTGAGGGAGGAGACATGATCAGTGGCATGTAACTGGATCAGGACTTGTGCAGGCCATCGCTTTCAGATCCCCAAATTAGTGGAGCAAGATATGTGATTCAAAAGCAATATTACCCTTCCACGGTCCCACCTCAAAACGATATGAGGATTTGACCACAACAGCAGGAGAGTGACACCACAAAATGTAATGCCAACTTGCCCAACACCACAATGTATAACAAAATATAATGATGAAATGAAGAACACATTCATAGCAACAGAAGAACAGAACATTGTTGATGATGATGCAATGGAGCATCATATTTACAGTTGAATCAGGTTTTACCTCTGTGAAACAAGCCCAGTTGTCACAACTGAGGTGGTAGACATGACGTTCTTTCCAGCAACTTCAACAGCATCACAGACTTTATCTGTCCACAACAAGATGCACAGACAAAAGGAATGATATCATAAGCAAGAAGCAGGAAGCATGATGCAGTTTCTAGGACTACGGAAAGAACAAAAGGAATATCAAAACACAGTAATGCAATATCATAGCATCTTGGACTGCCACATGACCTTAGTTCCTCTTTTCTTGTTCTGATGGCTCTCTCTTCTTGTGTAGAAGGGCCATCTCTTTTGTATCATGTAATTCCTAGTCCCAACAGTTCAAGTTTCGCATTTGCAATTCCCATAGTTCTTATAAATTGAAACTAAACCAGCTGAAATTAAGTGATTATTTCACTTCCATTTTATCACCTTATATACGCAATACATTTACTAATTTCAAGCCAGAGAGAAGACCCCATCTAAACTACAACTAACATTGACTACTCATCTAAAGGCTAAAATCTTTTTGAAAAGTATAGTTTTTATTGTGTGGTTGGAACATATGAGCTTGCAACAGCAGCTAATATGCCAGGATCAAATTAACCTCATAAAAAGTTGTAGAAAACATGGGATTTGAAAGTTATGGTTATTCCCTTGATTAACTATTGCTCTTTGCAAAGGCACAGCAAAGCACTGATGGATGATGAACCAAATAAAAGAAAGAGTAAAAGAGATCCACCAAATAGGCATGCAAGCTTGAAGTATATTGCATTAAGGGGCTTAAAACACAAAGTTCACCGCAAATCGACTATGGTTAGCCTGATATACATTGGGGGCCCAAGGCCCAAAACCTAACAGTTTAAGCTTTCAGGAAAGTTAGTAGTGTAACATGATATCAAAACTATGGGTAACTAGAGGTCTCAAGTTTAAGTCTCTCCTACTGCTTACATGAATTCTATAAACCCTTTCATAACTAATTAGCATTTATGAAAATGCAGACAAAGTTCATCATGTGGTGATGATCATACAAGGTTCATAACTAATTAGTACCTCACGATGCTTGCTTAGTCAACACTAAGACTTGTCTCTGCCCAAACTATTCTGTTTGTTTCATACCACCTATACAGTTGGTTTTAGGGACTAATTTACCCTCCCATTCAAATCTTGATTGTTTGTCCTCTCATAGAAATAATTTCAATATCATTTTAGGCAATGTCCAAAGACAAAAGTTTATATGTGCTTAAGAGTCACCAGATGAAGAAATACTTCCATCCTTAAGGATCTACCATCTCTTGACAGGACAAATATGGAGAGTATATCAAGGCAACAATTTCATCTACTTACGGAAAGAAAATGATAAATTCAAGCAATTCACACTGTTCCTACTCAAACTGGTGGTTGATGAACCTGATCATATATAGATAAAAATTAAGCAGGCAAAAAATGCTAGGAAGAAGCAGATAAAGGACACACCCCAAGCCTCAGTTAATTTTTTAATTCAAACAATAAGCTCATGAACACCTTATGGGTGGTACTCAATTTTGACAACATTTTTTGTTAACTTAGAAGGCCAATGTCTTTCCTGAATATTATTCCATGATTATAGTCAACTCACAGCATGGCATATGGCATTGAAAACACAGGACAATATTAATAACTGCACTAGTTTCGTATACTTCAACAGAAAGAAAATGTAGGTATGGGAAGATAATGAAGCAAGGACACACACAGATATAGTTAAAGAAAGCCAGAGAAATTGAGATGAATAACATACTAAATCCATCTAATGAAGCAAGGACAATTTCTCCAGGCAACAGGCTAAAAAATTTCTTGCCCACTTTTGAGTTCACAATAGAACTTGTAAAGAATCCAGAGACTTTAACAACCCCAGAAAGAACTCCAGTTGCCACCTTCTCGGACATCTTTGTCAGCTTCTTAACCCTGAAAAAAAAATCAAGCCATAAGATTGTACACCATTACTACAGCATATGGAACACATAGGGTGTAACTTCTCCAAGTTCAAAATTTAAGACCAAATCATTTTAACTCAATCAAAGTAAATTAATAAATAAATAAAGTAAATCTCTGACAGACCTACTAGAATTGCTGACTTGTTAAGGTTGAAGCAAGACCATTTACATAAATAAACATGAACCAGACTTCTCAATTGGTTATCACAACAACACTTAGTCAACAATAGCAAGCATAATTAACTTGTTTTTGCTTCCAACTTCTATGGTATTCAAAGACGGAACGATGCAACTGAAATGCAAATTACTCAAGATGCATGGGTGCAAACTTGGGGATGGACAGAGACAAGACATTTAGTTGAAGAGCAAACCAACTAACTATGCAAGCTGAAAGTTCTAATAAACAAGACTATAAGCAAAAATGAGAACAGGTTAATAGGGTGCTTGACTGATAGCGAAACAAGGCAGCTGATCACAAACTGAATACAATATGACAAGACTCTGGTGCCAAAGTAGCAATCAGTTAGTTTTTTCAAATAATTTTCATTATACAATCAGCAAAAAGAGAAACCAAATTGCCCCATTTAACAGGTTCCCCAAATACCCCATGGATATAAACAATGGAGACAAACAGAAGACTGAGGAGTGAAAGATATGCAGATTCTCTATTAAGAATACCGCATTATAATAAGATCAAAGATGGCAGATGCATAAATAGACCCATTCAACTACTTTTCAAATAAACCAACAAAATGCAACAAATATAGCAAAATAGTTATCACAATAAAGGATACCAAGTACTCATTTTTTTTAGTAATATGCAATTGCAAATAGAAAACACCACAATTAGCTAAGAAATTAAAGATCAAACCTTTTCATCCTCTTCATTGCCTCTGGACTAATTTCGGATTTGGAACCCGGCCCCATTCTTTTCTTCAGAAACTCATTCCCCCAATTCAATCCATCCACCGTTACATTGCCCGACCACAGGATTCCCTTGATGAGCTGCCCTGATCCGGCGGCAATCATCCTCGCAACGCACCCACTGTAATCCTCCACATTAGGAGCCAGTGTCGTCCAGTACGCCCCCGACCTCTCCTCCATCAATTCCTTCTTCTTCTTCGATCCCAAATCCTCCGGAGAAGTCTCTCTCGCAACCGATCCATCTAAAACCTCCCACCCAACCGTCCCCTTCACCTTCTGCACCGAAAAACAACTGTACTTCTCCAAAACCGCATCCAATTCCTTCAACAATCCCTCTTGCCCCTTCGACGCGATAGTTAATCCATAGTTCAACAAATTCTCACTCTCACCATCATCATCGCTCGAAGCCGAGCCGGACCCAGATTCGGGCACGCGAAGACTGAAGAAATAATGCGATTCATCGAGCTTCACCGCTGCCTCATCTTTCGCCAATGGCCACTGGATCTCATCGCCGATTCGTGCAAGAACAGCGACCACGTTCTCGCCTTGCCGGAGCCGAACTATGGTAAGCACTCCGGAAGCGAGCTCGACGCTGTGTTGCTTGTCGATGAGATGGACGATGGCGCCGGAGACTCTGACGAGGACTTCTTCGAATGGTTGGGAACTGGGGTTTTGTAAAACGGCATCGTTTTCGTCCGGGAAAAGATTCTCAGCGAGCTCTTTCACTTCAAGAGAAGGGTACAGCGACGAAGATGAAGCAGAAGTTGGGTTTGAGATAAGAGGAGAAGTGGCTTCTGGGTTTGAGAGATCAACTTCCGGGTAGAGAGAATTAGGGTTTCTATAAGGATTCGAAGACATATTTCATGTGGCAATGGAGTTCGGATTCCAAGAAAATAAAAAGGGCAAGTTTGGGGTTTTAGCTTAGTTTTGAAGGAATCGAAACGTCGTGTCCGTTGGGGGATGAAGACGGCGGGTAAACACGTGGCAGGGCGAGGAGAAGCCGCGTAACAACCGCTTCCGGGGGGCTGTAAGCAGTAAGCAGTAAGCAGTAAGCCTGTAAAGGTAACACTTCCTGTTTGGAAACGTCTCCCGCGCATTTCATGGAGTGTTTTTTGTGTTTTCTGAAAACAGTTTCTCTTGTTTTTGTTTTTCGTTTGTTTGCTTTTGGAAACATGAAAAGTGGAGTGAAATCATGGGGATAAGGTTAACGCAGCAATATCTTGATTCTTTGCTTTAGAAAAGTGGTTTTTGGAAGTGACCCATTTGATTAAAAAATGTGGACGGAATAAAAGATTATTATTTTTTGGGACTTAATCTATTCAATAAGCTTAGTTTAGTTTTAAAACTAATTAATTCCCTATCATTTTCACTTTTATGATTTCTTATTAAGACTTCAGAATGTATAAACTTGATTGGTAATTTCAAATAAGTTTGAATAAAAATATCAACTTTGAAAGTAACTCACTTCCCATCATTTAGTTTATTATATAAAAATATCAAATTCTGAATTATACTTATTATATTTCCCGTCTCATAAGTTTCTTAATCATTAAGCCTATATTTAGGCGGTGGAATAGAATACGATGAAATATTTATATATTATTAGATACAATCAAATATAAAAATATTAATTTTTTGTTTTTTTTATATATCAATAACTCGATTTTACAAAATATCTAAAGATATTTTAACAAGATGAAAAATGTTTAAAAACAAATTTTATAAAATGATGTAAAAACTAATAATAGGTATTTTAAAGTTTTTTTAAAGAAATTATATATATATATATATATATAATATAGTTTGTTATATTCAATAATAATACTATGTGTTAATAAAAAAATGAAACAATAATTATGTCCTTAAAAAATAAAAGAAGGTCAAAAGTCAAAAAGTTATGAATAATAGTAAATAGTAGTTTTTATCTACTACTACAAAACGAAACCAAAAGAGAAAAAGGGAAAAGAAAGAGAATTTATTATTTTTCGAAGCCATAAGGAAAAGAAATTTTTTCTCCTTCTGTAGACTTCAAGAAACAAGGTTGATGGGGAAAAACCTTTTAAAGTTTATTTAAGAAAGAAAGGGAAGACCTAAGTAAACTTTAAGTAGGATTAATATAATTAGAATTTGAGTCATGATAGGTTATTAAAGTCCTAGTAGAATAGGTTATTAGAGTCCTAGTAGAATAGGTTATTAGAGTCCTAGTAGACTTTGGATTTCTTAGAGAAGCCTATAAATAGGCTAATCAATGTAAATCAAAGGAATGAATTTTGATGAATAATATTATACTTTCTTTCATTGCAAGGTTGCAACCCTCAATGGTGAGACTCCATTGATTTTCTTCTAGGTGAGACTCCTAGAAGGCCTTAGTGAGACTCTAAGGTTTTCCATCTTTTCTTCATTGTTTCTTCTTTCTCTCTATTTCTTATCTTATAATTTTCTCTACCATAAAGTTTATTCCTTTTTCCTCTCCTTACACCCTAAAAATAAAACCCTAGCCCACCTACCCTTGAGTGTAGACAACCATCCTAGGGTTGTCCTACATCAATTTTGGTATCAGAGCCAAAATTCTTGGCTTGAAGGCATATGCAATTAAGGAGCGGAGCAACTTATGCAAGCATGAGTTCCAAAAAAACTTCTAGCAATCAAGATGCCGATACAATACGCTTGGAGGAAATTTCAGCCACACAACAATCCCATCAAGATGCTATAATACAACTAAATAGCAAACTTGATGAGATCATGAAGTTATTAGAAAAGAGTCAAGAAAAACGACCAATTGAAGAGGAGATCGCAAGTCATCAATTTAGACAATCGCCAAATCGATCACGCGAAGAACAAGACAATTTTATGATGGGGAATCAAAGAAGGGCCAAACTTTTTGAGCTAGATGATGATGTGACAAAAAAGGTACGTCTTGAAGTTGCTGAATTTTATGGAAAACTAAATCCAACAGCTTTTCTTGATTGGATTATGTCAATGGAAGATTACTTTGATTGGTATGCAATGCCCGAAAATAGAAAAGTTCGTTTTGTGAAGGCAAAGTTGAAAGGAGCAGCACGTCTATGGTGGCATAATATCGAGAATCAAGCTCATAGAACTGGCCAACCGCCTATTGACACATGGGACGAGATGAAGTTGAAGATGAAGGAGCACTTTCTCCCAACTGATTATGAACAACTTATGTATACAAAATTGTTTTCCCTTAAACAAGGTACCAAGTCCGTTGAAAAATATACAGAAGAATTCCATGAATTGAGCATTCGAAATCAAGTGCGGGAAAGTGATGCTCAACTTGCAGCCCACTACAAAGCTGGACTTCGAATGGAGATTCAACTTGAGATGATAGTTGCACACACTTATACCGTAGATGACGTTTATCAACTAGCCCTCAAAATAGAAGAAGGCCTCAAATTCCGGGTTTCCAGGCGTCCAAGTTCACAAATTGGGAGCACTTTCTCCAACAGGACAGCAAACAAACCTTTAAGCACGTCAAACTTCAGAACTCCTAATCATGTGAATGGTGGGGGCAACACTCAACAAACTTCGAATGTGGCTTATAAGAATGGTAATAAGGGTAAAAATTCAATGAGTAATGGAGATAGAAAAGTAGACGTGACTCCTTTATGCTTTAAGTGTGGTGGGCATGGTCATTATGCTGTTGTATGCCCAACCAAAAGTTTACACTTTTGTGTTGAAGAACCAGAATCTGAATTGGAAAGTTACCCAAAGGAAGAAGAGACCTACAATGAAGATGAAGTTAGTGAAGAATGTGACTACTATGATGGTATGACGGAAGGACAGAGTCTTGTAGTACGACCTTTATTAACCGTTCCAAAAGTAAAAGGAGAAGAAGATTGGCGACGTACTATCATTTTCCAAACACGTATTTCTTGCCAAGGGAGATTATGCACCATGATCATTGATGGAGGTAGCAGTTTGAACATAGCTTCACAAGAACTTGTTGAGAAGCTAAACCTTAAAGCAGAGAGACATCCAAATCCATTCCGAGTAGCATGGGTTAATGACACCTCTATCCCGGTAAGTTTTCGTTGTTTAGTAACATTCCTTTTTGGTAAGGACTTTGTAGAGTCTGTATGGTGTGAGGTCTTACCCATTAAAGTAAGTCATATTTTACTTGGAAGACCTTGGCTCTTTGATAGAAAAGTTCAACATGACGGCTATGAAAATACATATGCTCTCATACACAACGGACGTAAGAAGATCCTTCGTCCAATGAAAGAAGTCCCTCCAATTAAGAAGTCGGATGAGAATGCACAACCAAAAAAGGTACTTACTATGTGTCAATTTGAAAATGAGAGCAAGGAAACTAAAGTTATTTTTGCTTTAATGGCTCGGAAAGTGGAAGAATTTAAAGAACAAGATAAGGAATATCCAGCAAACGCACGTAAAATCCTTGATGACTTTTCTGACTTATGGCCTGCAGAGTTACCTAATGAACTCCCTCCTATGCGTGACATACAACATGCCATTGATTTGATTCCCGGTGCATCATTACCAAATTTACCAGCCTACAGAATGAATCCAACAGAGCATGCTGAATTGAAAAGGCAAGTTGATGAATTACTTACTAAAGGCTTTATTCGTGAAAGCCTAAGTCCTTGTGGAGTTCCTGTCCTACTAACACCAAAGAAGGATGGATCATGGCGGATGTGTGTGGATAGTCGTGCAATCAACAAAATCACAATCAAGTATCGATTTCCAATTCCAAGACTTGATGACATGCTAGATATGATGGTTGGATCAGTAATCTTCTCAAAGATTGATCTAAGAAGTGGATATCATCAAATACGTATTAGACCAGGGGATGAATGGAAGACATCTTTCAAAACTAAGGATGGATTGTATGAGTGGTTAGTCATGCCGTTTGGACTAACCAATGCTCCAAGTACCTTCATGCGGATTATGACGCAGATATTAAAACCTTTTATTGGATGGTTTGTTGTTGTCTATTTTGATGATATTCTTATTTATAGTCGATCTTGTGAAGATCATGAGGAACACTTGAAGCAAGTCATGCGCACTCTTAGGGCTGAAAAGTTTTACATTAATTTGAAAAAATGTACTTTCATGAGCCCTAGTGTTGTATTTCTTGGCTTTGTTGTGTCTTCTAAGGGTGTTGAAACAGATCCGGAGAAGATCAAAGCTATTGTTGATTGGCCAGTACCAACAAATATCCATGAGGTGCGAAGCTTCCATGGAATGGCTACATTCTATCGACGATTTATTCGAAATTTCAGCTCTATTATGGCCCCAATTACTGAATGCATGAAACCTGGTTTATTTATTTGGACCAAGGCGGCCAACAAGGCATTTGAAGAAATCAAATCCAAGATGGTGAACCCTCCTATCCTACGCCTACCAGACTTTGAGAAAGTATTTGAGGTGGCCTGTGATGCTTCCCATGTGGGAATTGGAGCAGTCCTTAGCCAAGAGGGACATCCTGTGGCTTTCTTTAGTGAGAAGCTCAATGGGGCAAAGAAAAAATACTCCACATATGATCTTGAATTCTATGCAGTGGTGCAAGCAATTAGGCATTGGCAACATTATCTCAGTTACAAGGAATTTGTTTTGTATTCAGATCATGAAGCCTTGCGATATCTTAATTCTCAAAAGAAGCTTAACTCTCGACATGCAAAATGAAGTAGTTTTCTTCAACTGTTTACCTTTAATTTAAGGCATTGTGCAGGGATTGAAAATAAAGTAGTTGATGCCCTTAGCAGGAAGACCCTTCTCTTAATAAACATGTCAACCACTACAATTGGATTTGAAGAATTAAAGCATTGCTATGACAATGATGCTGATTTTGGAGATGTTTATTCCTCTCTTTTGAGTGGTTCAAAAGTAACATGTATTGATTTCCAGATTTTAGAAGGGTACTTGTTTTATAAAAATCATTTATGCTTACCAAGGACTTCTCTACGTGATCATGTCATATGGGAACTTCATGGAGGCGGAATGGGCGGACATTTTGGACAAGATAAGACCATTGCTTTGGTGGAAGATCGCTTCTTTTGGCCTAGTTTAAAGAAGGATGTTTGGAAGGTTATCAAACAATGTCGAGCATGTCAAGTAGGAAAAGGTTCAAAGCAAAATACGGGGTTATATACGCCATTACCAGTTCCTTCCAAACCTTGGGAAGACTTGAGCATGGATTTTGTACTTGGATTACCAAGGACACAACGGGGCTTTGATTCTATATTTGTTGTGGTTGATAGATTTTCCAAAATGGCACATTTTATCCCATGTAAGAAGGCTTCGGATGCTTCTTATGTTGCTGCCTTATTCTTTAAAGAAGTAGTTCGATTGCATGGATTACCACAATCCATTGTCTCTGATCGCGATGTCAAGTTTATGAGCTATTTTTGGAAAACCTTGTGGGCCAAGCTAGGTACTCAATTAAAATTTTCAAGTTCTTTCCATCCTCAAACTGATGGACAAACAGAAGTTGTCAATCGCAGTCTTGGTAATCTGTTGAGATGCATTGTGAGAGATCAGTTGAGAAAGTGGGATAATGTCTTACCACAAGCCGAATTTGCTTTCAATAGCTCCACTAATCGTACTACTGGGTACTCACCTTTTGAAGTGGCATATGGGCTAAAACCTAAGCAACCTGTTGATCTTATACCATTACCTACTTCTGTCCGCACCAGCCAAGATGGTGATGCATTTGCACGTCATATACGAGATATACATGAAAAGGTACGAGAAAAAATCAAAATCAGCAATGAGAACTATAAAGAGGCAGCAGATGCACATCGAAGATATATTCAGTTTCAAGAAGGTGATCTAGTGATGGTTCGTTTACGACCAGAAAGATTTCATCCGAGCACATATCAAAAGCTTCAAGCTAAGAAAGCTGGTCTATTTCGGGTACTAAAGCGGTTGGGTGAGAATGCTTATTTGTTAGAGCTCCCTTCAAACTTGCATTTTAGTCCAATATTTAATGTGGAAGATTTACATATCTACCATGGCCATCACAACGATGTAAGTGAAGAGTTGGATCTTCAATTACCACCTACTCTTAGCCCATGTCCTGAGATCGAGTATGTTCTTGATGATTAACTTGTGTCTACTCGACAAGGTGGATACCAAAATTTTTTGGTGAAATGGCGAGGCAAACCACATTCCGAGAATACATGGATTACGACAACAGATTTTCAGAAGATTAACCCCGATCTCTATGAATTGTATCAAGCATCTAACTCGTCGGAGCCGAGTTCTTTCAAGCCGGGGAGAATTGATGGGGAAAAGCCTTTTAAAGTTTATTCAAGGAAGAAAGGGAAGACCTAAGTAAACTTTAAGTAGGATTAATATAATTAGAATTTGAGTCATGATAGGTTATTAAAGTCCTAGTAGAATAGGTTATTAGAGTCCTAGTAGACTAGGTTATTAGAGTCATAGTAGAATAGGTTATTAGAGTCCTAGTAGACTTTGGATTTCTTAGAGAAGCCTATATATAGGCTAATCAATGTAAATCAAAGGAATGAATTTTGATGAATAATATTATACTTTCTTTCATTGCAAGGTTGCAAACCTCAATGGTGAGACTCCATTGATTTTCTTCTAGGTGAGACTCCTAGAAGGCCTTAGTGAGACTCTAAGGTTTTCCATCTTTTCTTCATTGTTTCTTCTTTCTCTCTATTTCTTATCTTATAATTTTCTCTACCATAAAGTTTATTCCTTTTTCCTCTCCTTACACCCTAAAAATAAAACCCTAGCCCACCTACCCTTGAGTGTAGACAACCATCCTAGGGTTGTCCTACATCAAAGGTCCAAACATGTGGTGACGGATTTTAAAAATTTATCAAGAATGAAAACTCAAGTCTGATTTCATCGTCTATAAATAGCAAGACCAATTTCATCACAAGGCAAAACTGGAGAGAGTGCACAAGAGTGGCAAAAGAGTCCAGAGAGTGTTCTAAAAAATACTCTCTTGCTGTTGTAATTTTTCAAAATTCTAATCCTTTATAATCATCTCTTTGAGTCATCCTCTATTGTCAATAAGCTTGTATTAACAACTCTCTGTAATCAAGGTATATTTTCAATAAACAATATTTTCAGATTCAAATATCTATGTTTTTATGATTAAATTTCTACAATAAATTAGACAGTAATTATTTATGTTTTTATGCTTGGAGTTCATTAAACAAATGCTTTAAGAAAACAATATGAATTAGTTCTATTTAATGAACTCCAAGTATAAAAACAAAAATAATTACTGTCTAATTTTATCTAATTTATTGTAGAATTTTAATCATAAAAACACAGATATTTGAATCTAAAAATATTGTTTATTAAAAATATACCTTGATTACAGAGAGTTATTAATACAAGCTTGTTGACAGCAGAGGGATGACTCAAAGAGATGATTATAAAGGACTAGAATTTTGAAAAATTACAAAAGCAAGAGAGAATTTTTTATAACATTCTCTGAACTCTTTTGCCACTCTTGTGCACTTTGCCTAATGAAGAGAGTTGAAGCTCTATTTATAGGCGAAAAATTTCGGACTTCAGTCTGTCTTGAGTCTTCATTCGTCTTCATTCTTGAAATTTTTTGAAATCCGTCACGTGTAAAGACAGCTGAAGCCTTGGTGAATGAGGTCTGCAGAAGAAGGTAAGAAAATTTTCTTGTGTCAGATGACTTTGGAAGAGAATATTTATTCTCTTTCTTTTCCCTTGCTCCACGTTGACTTCAAAGCTAAAGTGGGAGACGAAACCCACTATTCATCACTATTTATTGATAAAAAAAATAAATTATATATATATATATATTATTAAGTTGTATTAAATATTATTAAATAATAATATTGTAACATTTGATAATAAATAAAGTAAAAAAAATAAACTATATATTATTTTTTAAATATTTGTTTATAATAAAAATTATGTTATATTATAATATTTTTTTTATTAAAAAATACGAAATTTATCTTGTATTCAATATTATTTAAAAAAATTCAATAATTTAAAATTTAGTAAATAATTTGTTTGATTTATTAACAATATTGATGATTAAAATATTTAAAATTTATGAATAAAAAATTATATTATGTTATTCAATATATAAAATAATTTATATATTAAATAAGTATTATTATAAAGTATATTTTATGAATACTTTTTTTAGTTATTTTTTTTAAATCACAAATTTAATTTTTAGTTTTTATTTTGAAAAATTAATAATATAAAATAAATAAATAAATCTATATCATATATCTTTAACTTCGAATCAATACATCCTAAGATAAAAAAAAAAAGAACAAGGTCGACAATATATCTTATCACTTGTTAATATATCATAATTAGAGGTAATTAAAATGAGAAGATGTGGTGTGATGCTTGTGTGGTGCAGACGCTATATGAAATGGTTCCACTTTATCATATGCTACCCTAAGTCAATGCTTAGAAATACCAAATCTATGATCTTCAAGAAAAATATGAAAACCCCACTTGCTATTCTGCAACTTTACAGCATCCATACTTCAACCCAACGCTACCCACATGGAAGCGACCCCATCAACTATTCAAAACTCTTGAGTTGTTATTTGAAGTCTGGGGATATCATAAATGCAGGGAAGCTGTTTGAAGAAATTCCTAAACGGGATGTAGTTTCATGGTCTATAATGATCCATGGTTATAATAGAAATGGGTTTCGGAGAAAATCCATGGAACTGTTTTCCCAGATGAGGATTTCAAGTTTGGTTCCAACTTCTTTCACCATGGTTGGTGTTCTTGTCAGCATTGCAGGCTTAGGAGACCCTGTGCTTGGGCAATGTGTTCACGGACTAATTCTCAAATATGGGCTTGACTCTGATTTTAGAGTGGTTACTGCTTTGTTGAATGCATATGCAAAATGCGGAAATGTGGTTGATTCTTATAGAGTGTTTGAGCAACTAGAGAATCCGGGTTTGGTCTCATGCAGTGCAATTGTTTCCGGGTTTGTCTACAATGAGCTCTTTGAAGAGGCTGTTGTATTGTTTAACCAGTTCCGGAAGCTTGGCATGGTGCCTAATGCTGCAACAGTATTGACTCTCATTCGAGCTTGTGTGGCTTTAGAGTCGCGGCGACTGTGTGAATCCATTCATGGGATGGTTGTAAAACTGAGTCTTGTTTTGGATGTGGCTGTTAACAACTCGGTTCTTGATATGTATTCAAGTATGCTGGATTTGGATGCTGCAACAAGAGTTTTTGAAGGGATGGAATGTAGAGATGTAATAAGCTGGACTACAATGATTAATTTACTGGTCTGTCTTGAATATGCTTCTGATGCTCTCATGCTTTTTCGCCAGATGAGAAATACCGGGATCTGTAATGATGTGGTGGTTGTCATGAATCTGATTTCAGCTTGTGCTATTTTAGGAGATTTGAAGAGAGGCAGAGAAATCCATACTCAAGCTATTGTATGTGGATTTGGATCAGAGCTCCCGCTTACAAACTCGATCATTGCAATGTATTCAAAGTGTGGCGACCTAGATTCTTCAAGAACTGTGTTTGATCAAACTACTGGGAAGAGTCTTGTTTCCTGGACAGCGATGATTTTAGGATGTGTGCAGAATGGATACCCAAGAGAAGCACTGAAGCTCTTGATTAAAATGAGAGGAGAAGAGAGTTTTTACCTTGATTCAATAATGCTGATAGGGGTTCTATCAGCTTCTGGTGAACTTGCTCTTTTGGAGCTCTGCCAGCAGCTCCATTGCTATGCTTTTGAATCTGGTTTCCCCCGATATAGATTGGTTCAGAATAGTCTGATATCAGCATACTCAAAGTGTGGAGATGTGGAACCTGCTTACAATGTGTTTGGGCAGATGGGTTATATCCGAGATATAGTATCTTGGAATGCAATTCTAAACGGGTATGGGATCAATGGCCATGGAGAAATTGCTGTCGCCCTCTACCATGAAATGAGGAAGGGCCGGGAAAATCCTGATGCTGCGACGTACCTTTGTGTTTTGAGTGCTTGTAGTCACTCAGGGTTGGTGGATGATGGTCTGGTTATTTTCAATCAGATGGTGGAAGAGCGTACAATCAGGCCTAGCCAAGACCACTGCGGGTGCATCGTTGACTTGCTTGCAAGAGCAGGCTGCTTCTCAGATGCAAGAGAGTTTGTAAGCCGATATATGGAGAAGATGGGTCCAAATGCTTGGAGGGCTTTGCTCAGTGGATGTCAGCTTCATGGTAATGTAGGGCTTGCAGAACTTGCAGCTAGAAGGGTGTGTGAACTGGATCCAGAAGAGCCCGGTCAAGTCGTTCTACTTTCAAATGTTTATGCATCAGTTGGGAGGTTCCAGGATGCTGAAGCTTTGAGAGCAAGTATGAAGAAGAAGGAATTGATCAAGAATCCGGGGATAAGCTTGCTTAATAGAATCCCATATGATGTTGGTTGACAATTTTCAAATCCTAGTAAGGAAAATGTCTCTCAGGGTAATAACCATTTCTGAAATCCAATGATTGACAGAATTTGGAACACCAAGGGGGAAAAACCATTGCAACATAGAGCAGAACCAAACCTTGTGGCTCTGAAAATGCCTAAAGCAAGAGCTGGAACTGCATCAGGCTCATCAACTACCCAAGTCAGATAATTTTAATCAGAAGTTTGAAGTTTTCAGCCTTTCCTTCAAGTGCTGCCATACCAGCAAGGAGAACCTCCTACAACTTCACTCACCCTACCATTTCTAGATGCTCTGAAAGGCTCCTAAACCGATCAAGAAATGACTCGATGATAAACTGAACGATGACCTAAATAAACCCAATCCAAATTCAACCATTACAGAGTTTCCAGATTGCCCATATCAAAAACTAACCAAGCCACTGAACCTTGCTCTGCCTCTGCATGATAACAGCCATGAGAGTAACATAAACGTATCAAATGTGTTTGATTCTGCGTACTTATTTCCTTGTATTTGAAGAACCAAATTCCAAAACTATATGTTGAAATCATATTTAAATTTGGTTGGGAGTGATGGGTTTTATTGATAAGAACACAATCGCAGTAAAGTGACCCAATCATATACCATATGGAAATATATAGAATTTGAAATTAGTAAAATAAAAAAAATAAATTAAAATTATAAATATTTTGTTCATGTGGATGATTAATGGGTTTTATTAATTATAAAAAAATGTATAAAAATGGAAATTTCAAACTAAAATTTTTTTACGTTTTGGGGAAAATGAAATTTTTTTTCTTGGGCAGAAAGGTCAGAAGGACAAGGCTCATGGGTCATCCTCTTTTAGGAAAGTTGACCGTAAAAGACATGAAAAGACCACTCTACCCCAGACGTGCCACCCAACAACCAAGCTTAAAAGGCAAATATGTAAAATCACGGGCGAGGAGCCCACGAAATTTCAGGGAAGCGAGGGAGGCCAATGATATTCTGAAAAACCTCAGACCCAAGAATTCAATATGAAAACCCTCGTAATCCCTCTTTCCCAAATCAGCCCTAGCTTAAGGGGCCTCTAGGGTTTCAATCTCTATATATCAATCAGGTATCGATTTATTTATTTTTTTAATTCAATTTTCCTTGTTATTTTTTCTTTCAGGTATCGAAACAATTGTTCCGATTTTTAGTTTTTTTTTTTTGCAATTTGTTTTTTTTTTTTTGGTTGTGTTAATAGATGGAATTTATGGGTTTGACCTAGGCTAGGGTTTCTTTGGGTGTGGTCCGTGTTTGCTTTGGGAGAGTAGTTGCGATTTCCCGAGAATTGGGCTTCTGGGGAAGGGGGTGGGGTTGTGTAGAATTTATCATATGTTTAGGGTTTGGTTTGGTGAAAAATTACTCTCTTTTTTCGAAAATAGTGAGTGCAGCTTTGCTAAGTATGTGAATTTGGGTCTATGGTTTTTGCGGTGTAGTTTTTATCTGGGTTTTGTGATGAGAGCGAGCGGGTTTGATTTCGCGATGTAATTGAGAGGCTTCTCATATCTGCGATTGTGCTAATGAGTTGTTCTGGGTATTTCATGTTTCTGTTGCTCGCGGGGAGCCCATTAGCTCATTTTCTTTCTTTCTTATTTTATTTTATCGGTATGGGTCTGATTTGAGGGTTTGAATTAGGGTTTCTATCGTGTTAGTGAATTTGGGTGTTTTTGTGTGTATGATCAGAGCTGCTTTATGGGCTTGATTAATTGTGAAAAACAACTGACTCCATGTTTTCTTGCATTCGGGGTCATGCTATGAAAGCCGCTTTTTATGTACTTACTTGCAGCTCTGAAATTGGGATGTCACTCATCTGTTGCATTGTTAGCTTTTTTTTGCTTTTCCGGAATTAGTGTGTTGTTTCTTGTTGATTGTTCTTAATCCTCTTTGATCAGTGCCTTCTACATAATTAGAAGCTTTGGAGAATTTAGTGCCATTGGAACTTCTAAAACCCCAATTTGTTCTTTTGATTTTAATTTCTCCCATCTCCTTGCATTATTCTGCATTAGAATATGTATGTACACATTTATTTATGAATTTGTGTCTAAGATGCAGCCTATGTACTTGCTCTGCTCTATTTGATGGGGACGACCTTACAAATGAGGAGGAAAAAGAATGTGATGAGACAAATGTTATTGGATGAATAAATACATTTTGTTGCTCAGTGGAAGAGAAAAGGATCTAGCTTGCAGCTACTTTTTGATGTACTTTTGTTAAACCCAAGGAGAGCCTTTGTTGGATCTGATGAGGCTCCACAAGTTGAGATGGTCTCTGATAATAGGATCAAAACATTGGATTAAGATCTCTAGATTCAGAGAATTTAGGAGTTTTCAATTGATGGATAACTAGGATAATGGAGGTAAACAGTTGGAGTACTTCAAAAGAAAATAATTATTTAAATGTATAATTTATAATTTTAGATAGATTGATATAAGCTATACTATATTATTATATAAATAATCAAATAATTTGGAACATAAATTCCAGTACTTTGGTACAAGAATCAGCATAATAACCCCAAAAATTTTGGTGGCTGATTGGATCACTACACCTAGTCATATAGTCGCATGATTGAGTATAGACATGTGGATATGTGGATCTGATTTGATATGCATATATTTCATATTTGTATCATATTTGTGGAGTCTAAGAATAATCAATGTAGCATACCTTAGAAAATTCACCTGAAGGCTCAGGCTTGAATCCCCCCTATGTTGTTTAGTTTGCAAAATTGGTACATCACACAAAGTAACCTGATTTGAGAATGAACTTTTTTTCTTAATATGATCCTGTTCTTATGATTTATTGTCAATTTTCTGTCTTGGAGTGACAATTTTTTTAGAATTGCTATGTTTTGTAATTATTGTTTCTTTCTGGAGACTTGTGAATCACTGCCCTTCATTGTGTCAATGAGCTTGTTACTTTGTCTCAGGCGCAACTGCAGCATAGTTTCTCACAGTTGCCGAAACAAAAAGAAAACAAAAGAAATCAGATGGATGAGACAAAATTTCAGTAGTGCATTACAGGGTTGGCTTTGAATGGTGAAGAAATCTAACCTGCTTGAAAGCAAAATGACTCTAGAAGATTTCTTTACCCTGACTGAGATGAAGGATGGTCTTATGGTCCTGTCTAGAGTTGAGGAGCTGGTAAGAGTAATGCAGAAGGATAGCAATTGCGTTGTGAAGAATTTTCCTGAGGCAGCCAGACAGTGGTCTGCTGTTGCAAGTGCCTTGGCAGCCACTGAGAATAAGGATTCTCTTGATCTTTTTATTCGGTTAGATGGAATCCGGTTTCTTAAACACTGGCTTCAGGAAGCTCAAAAGTGTACCGAGGACAACATCGATTGCTCTGTGGAAGAATCAATCACTTCATTGTTAGGAGCACTTGAAAAGCTGCCTATTGATCAGGAATGTTCAAAATCTTCTGGGATTGAAGTTACTGTTAAGAATCTTTTTGGTCACAAGAGCTCAAGGGTTGTGGATAGGGCAAAGGCTCTGTATCATAGTTGGAACAAAGGAAGGAACAGTGATTCAGATAACTCAAATGTTGTCAGAGATGGCACCTGCTATGATAATGAGGTTTCAGCTTCTGCAGTAGTTGCTGTGGAGAGTGGAAGTTCTGAACATTCTGCTGTTGAAATTTCTTCATTAAGAGAAAATGGCAATGCAGAGAAAGCTGGTGAAGAGAATTTTTCTACTAAGACAGAATTTTCAACACCTCCTGAAGGGACTGCCTCCACTGAGGCACTTGATTGTTCAGTTTCTGGAAAAGGTGATATTGAAGAGAGCTTGGATGCCTCAAAGCCTAAAGATTCCACTGATGATGTGAAGAGGACAAAATTCTCAGAGGGTTGCATGCTTGGTCCAATGGAAGTTTCTTCTGATGCTGTTACATCAATGCCTGTGTGTAGTTCTTCACCTTCTGATTATCCAAGTCAGGGGTCTGATAAAAACCCTGATGTACCAAGTCATCTCGATGTCAAAGTGAGAGACTCCTGTCCTAAGAGCTGTCCTGACAGTGATCTGAACATGATTGCGTCTGAGTCTAGTAAAATGAAAGTGAAACATAAAGCTACAGGTGAATGTGGTGAATGCCTTCCAAATGTTTTGCGGGACTTGACTTGTGAAGTGGACAGCTTGAGTAAACCGGAGAATCCTGAGTCTTCTTTTTCAAGAGCTGAAGATACTAGTTCTGTCAAAGATGTTGGCGAGTTGAGCATGGAGGTGGGCAGAGGGGAAGATTCAGTAATCACAGATAATCTGTCAAAGCTGAAGACAGTCACCAAAGATTCTGATAGGATGGATGGTAGGTTGCAATCTGAGCCCAAATGTGCAGTTAATGATGATGCTTTAGAAGTTGCTCAGCGAATTGCTGGTGAGTTGGAGGAAGAATTGGGGAATTACAGTGAGCCATTCTGCAGCTCTTCAGAGAAAAGATATAGTAAGATGGATCAACCTGGTAGCCCTGATTCTGTCAATGGAAAACCAGTACATGGAACAGAAGCTACACAAAATCTTTCAGGTGGGGCTTCTCATTGCGAAGGAAATAATGTGGACACTGAACCTGAAGATTGCATTCAAGACACAGTTTCATCCTTGGTAACTGGGAATGCTCAAGAAGTGGCCAGTAATTCTGGGAAAGGCATGTTGGGTTTTGATCTGAATGAAGAAATTTACCCTGAGGAAATGGATTGCCCTAAAACTCCCATGTCTGCTCCCATTTCCATTCTTGCCACATCAGGACCACCAGCAGTTGCTAGGCCACCGTTGGTTCCTATACAGGTTGAAGGGGGCTCTGCTGTTACCAGTGCCTTCCATCCTGCAGATCTAGAAAAAACATCTGACGTTTATAAGACGGTATCTGCTGAGGGAAGCAGCTACAGTTTGAAGCAGAGGCAGGACTTGCTTGAGATTGATCTGAATGTGGCTGATGATGGTGTTGATGGAGCAGCTGATACAATAATTACGGATCAGATCCCTGCTTCATCTGGCATAATTTCTGGTGAGTCTTTGGTTGAAGTGAACTCAAAGCGGGCAGAGAGGCTTAATTTGGACCTGAATCGTGTTGGTGATGATGATGATGCTCCATCATCGCATAGGAGGGAGGTGGACTCCTTTTATCATAATCTGGATGAGCATCGTAGTCCCTCACATGCTGCCTCATCATCATCTAGGCAACCTTCAATGATTAACATTGACTTGAATGAAAATCTTTCTTTCACTAATGATATGTATGACCAACAGAATGATCTTGGGCAATCATCTTCGAAAGAAATGAGTGCTTCTGTAGGGTTTAAGCAGGAGGATTCCGATGTTCTGATTATTGGCTCTAGGGCACCAGTTAATGGAAGGAACTTCACACCATCCCAGTCTCTTCTGCTAAATGGGCAGGTTGGCAATTCATCAAGGGGCACCAACTTGGCAAGGCCTCAAGGTGTCATGGAGTTTCGGCATCCAGTGGCTTGTGCATCCTCGCCATTTGGGTACAGTGGATTTATAATGGGACCCTCTATGACTCTCTCCACTGTGTCCGGACCAGGCTCCATCCCCTACATGATAGATTCAAGAGGAGCTCCTATAGTACCGCAGATAATGGGTTCTGCAGTGACCTTTCCTCCTTCATGCTCTCCGCAGCCATTCCTAATGGGCATGAATTCCCAACCATTTCATGTGAATGGAGTTAAGCCTGCTAAGGCTGGTTTTGATCTGAATTCTAGCTTGATGGTGGAAGGTGGGAACAGGGAAACTGGGGCTTTGAGGCCAGGGCAGAGTCAGTTGATGGAGGGGTCTATGTGGTCCACTTCACAGTGCTTGAATTCTGGGATTGGAATGAAACGGAGTGAACCAGATGGTGGCATGGAACATTATCCATTCAGTTACAAACAGCAAAGGGTATGGCAGTAGGAGATATAAAGGTGCATCCAAGGACCAAGGTGGCTCTCTCCTTCAGCACTGGGAAAAGAAACTTGAAGGATCAGGTCGTATATTACGAGCTGTTCCAGGAGAATAAGGCTGTGGTGATGTAAATTTGTTCTGGAGTTGATTTCTGGAGAGAATTTTCTTTTGCCCCTTCTAAAAGAAATTTGTATGAAATTCATCAAGGCAATTGCTGCCCAAGAAAAGTGGTCTTGAGTATGTATATCTTTCATAAACATAATGAAAGTATTGAGCCTTCTTTACAAGAATCCTTTAAGTAGTGTTAATGGCAAAACTCTGGTGGCAAGGCCTCTGGCAGAACATGTATTAGATTTATCATAATAAGAGATGGTGGTTTATAATATGAAAAGGAGGGTTGATCTGATGGTTGTCAAGCTTGATGAGATTGAGCTCATGTTAAAATCATAAAGAAGGGGAGAGTGGACACCATGAAGAAAATATTGTTTGTTGTGTGGAAGCTCTATTTTGGTTTAGGCAATAGGTTTTTGTATTTAATAAAGCTTTTATTATGATATTAATACTATCCTTCAGACTTGTACCTCAATTTTCAGCTCAAGTCGAAAACAAGAAGTTATATATGAGCCTTTCAACTGCTTAGTGCATACAACATTTCAAGCCCGTACTCCTTAAAATTCTTTCATGCTAGTGATCCCAAAAATATAACAAGTTTACAAATTGAGAAGAAAATAAACAATAATTTGATGTCCCAGTGATAAGAAAGTTGATAATTTCATGAGCAGGAAAGGATAGCAGCATTTGCAGCAGCTTGAGCCCTTTGAACCTTGCCCTTTAAGATTGTGTCCATTTCAGTTCACTAAATCCAGTACAGCATAAAAGAACGGTGGTTGCACAGGTTTCCTGCCATTGAATAGTTACGAAAATCAGGGTTGTTGGTGCCACATTAACTGGCCATTGACAAACCCGAATTAGATATTGGTTTCTGAGGACCTTTCCAATTGGTGGGACAGCTCTAGGATGGGCTCTAGCATGGTGGGTGCTTGATTTTCCAGTGAATCCCCCTGACCCACAAAGTCAGCAGAAGCGGTGCATTGCATAGTCATAGATTCCTTTCAAAGGCTGAACCGACTTTTAATGCCTGGCCACCCCAAAGGCAACGCAATCCGAGCTGTAGTTTGAGGAATTAGCTTCAATGGTTATGGCTGGGATGACCCTGCTGTAAATGCACACCTATCTGAAAAGAAAAGCCGGCCATGAACATATGACGAACTAGAGGCAGAGCCCTTACTGCTCACAAGGTACTTTTAATTGCTCAACTTGGTTTGTTTGCAGCTCCTTTGGTGACACTTACATTGAATTCTCTTCCAAATCAAGAAATGTGGTACCATCTTGCCAATTGCTATGATTCATTATTACTCTACCCTACAATGAAAACCCTTCAATTCTCCTCTTTAAAGATGTGGGGTCTCACCTTCTGTGAGAGGAACTCTTGTGGTCCCACCTCCCTTCTCCTTTCTTCACATTAAAAGCTCATCTTAGACCAATTTCTTAGCCATCCAGCTAACCCAATTCACCCCCATCTCCATCCTCTCAACATGACGTTCCACATTCTTCCATAACTTTCAAGCCCTCTCTTTCTCTACTTGATCCAGTGCCTTTAGGTCTTTTCATTTACGCCACGCACCCTATATATACTCAAGTCCTCTTTGCCCATCTCATGTCTATTGCTCAAGTATTGCTCCAAAGATGAGGATTTCAGACATTCTTGCATCCAATTGGTACTATGTATGGGCTACCACTATTCTGTTCCTGAAGTTCCTACAGTTGTTTAGCTTGTTTTCTCCTCTAGATGGTACCTTATCGAGCACAGTTCTTCTTATTTCCTCTGCGACCTTTTCTTTCATCCTCATATCCGTCGCCCTTCTTGTTGATGCAGTAGGAGTGCTTCTATCCCATCCTCATCGGGTTTGCTTGAAGACCTGCAAAGGAGGCATATGTTGGCATGATTTTCATAGTAATTATCTCCAGTGTGATGAATTTTTAATAGGATATATGTAGTTAATTGTACTCTCCCCTCCTCTATATCGTAATATGGTTGATATTTATTGTTCTGTAGTTGGAAGGATAAACCAACAAAATGTTGAGACAATGAACCAGCTAGTGTTTTTAGTGAACAATCTTGAGGTCCTTTGTAGAGTGCATTTGTGTGAACAATGGCAGTATAGCACATATCTGTTTTGTACTCGGTATTGATGGGTAGGCTTAGGCTTTTTTCATCTCTTGACTGGCCTTATCTAAGCCACTTTCCATGTGCATCTATGCTGGTTTGGAAGGTTTTTAAGTGGAAGCATTTCCTCTAGTCTTACAGTTTCTGTAATTGCTAGGCATGGTTGTGTTGACAAGGGTTTTGGAAACAAGCTTATTATATATGAAGGTGTTTTTTTTGGTCCCTTTTTGTCCTAGTTTCTTTCATTTTCTTCCACAGTGACGGGCATGGTAGCGATAACTTCGAGATAGTTCAGTCATTGTCTTAAAACACATGGGTAAATTGGTTAAATGAATGGTAACATGGCATTTTGTGGTTCCTAAGATTGCAGAAGAAGTTGATTGCAACTCCCCTAAGATTGGCTCTGCTGCAATTTCTGCAGCAGTCATAACTCTAAGACTCAATTCTGCTTATGTGGTCCGTACAATTGTTGCAATAACTATCAATATCTCAGATACAGCTTATGCCTTCCATAACCCATAATCCAACTTCTGTAAAATGGAAAACCCACTTCCAAAACCAATCATAAAAGTAAAATGTAATCTCATACCTTTGCTGCAAAGACTCCCTCACACCCTTTTCCGTTAATGGTTTTAAAATGTCGTGGAGAAGTGCCCTTTATGATGCATTGTGGTCATCTCCCTGATCCACAGAACAGAAACAAGTTCAGTGACTTAATCAAGGAGATCAATTGGAGCAAAAGTGAAACTTAGACCTTGAGTGATTACTACCACTTTACAACCAAATAGGTATTAGGAAATTGTATAAAATCAGTGTCTGCTGTTAATATGATGAACATCCCATCTTAGCAAATTGTGTACCAAAACCCCTGAATAACAATGCAAATCCCCAAAAGTTGTGGAATCTTACACAGCTCAAAATGCATGGGCTAAAAGTTATGATTTGAATAAAGAAAGAAAGGAATGAGACAGGTAAACAATTGGAGAAGAGAAAATGCCAAGCCTGAAAGGAGAACAATGAGTGATTAGACCTTCTTTTCACCTAAAGGCAAGAGAAAATAGTTATTAAGGTTCGAAAATAATCATTTTCCGCTATTTTTTTATGATACCTCATGTTAGCACATTATTACAAAAATCATGATTAGTTATGAAAGACTTCTGTAGCCAAGCTGGACTCAGACATCAAAGTGTGCAATCTTCTTTTCTCTGTTCCTTTGTTGTGGTGTGGGGATGCCTAAATTGCACACATCCTTTCGCATTGTCAAGGTCTGAAACCACGTTTTCGTGTATGCAGGACTTCTTAATCGCTTTGCAGTTTAGACACGAACTTGGGAAGCATCAATGCTGAGAGATGCTTGTAAGTGACTCAAGCCAACATCTTTATTTCATTAGCATTTAGTTCAAAGTTGAATCATCAAATTCTTTACCTAACTTTTTTTTATGACCCTGCTGTTAAAGCATAACATTGACATGTGATATGAAGAAAGAAAATTCAATCTTAAAAGAATTTCTACAGCTCTCAACTCACATTGTACTTTTTACCAGGATAAGGTTTTTGTCATCAGCTAGAATATAGCAGTATGGTATGTTGCAAAGACACCAGAAATCAAAATAATTACATTTTTGTTTTGCAGATAATTTGTAATAGATTTAGCAGAACTGAGACTGAGTAAATGCAGATGGTTACATAAAAATTTTAGAACAGTTTCCTAAAATCATGCTGCATATATTATATATATAATCTATGGCATCCCATTCAATGTTTGCAGTTATGCAACTATAAAAATGTGAATTTCCTAAACCAAACTGCTTGAATGACTTGGAAGTGTGAGCATGTATGAAGAATATGCAAGATGTGCATGATTAAAAGGCTCAAAACATACCTGAAACCTTTGCAGAACCATAGGGGATAACCCGAAGCGAATATTTAATTTTACTGCTCTACCATGGTTGTGCTCGGCCAGTTACATTAGTACCCAAAAAGACTCATGCTGGGCTAACTATTTTTGCTTCCAGACTGAATTCAGTTTCTTCCCTGTACCATCCTATTGGTCCCCTTCCTTCAGTACTGACATGGCAAAACCTGACAACAATGTGGTAGTGAGAAATGTGATTGTAGGGCAATGGATGAGGGATGAGGTAGTATTCAGCTAACAGCCAAACCTAGTTCCTGCAGGTAGATGAGAGCTAAGAACAAGTCAATAAGTGCAACTGCATTGGTTACCAATGCTGACTACTAGTAGGAAATTCAACTTACATCCCCTGAAAATACTAATTTCCTAGCTTCAAGCTGTTTGTTTTCCATGAAAACGACCATGGATAAGTCAAGATTTTTCCGGGTCTTTCGCAGAAATGTTTGGGAAGGATGGGAAGTGGTGGCTTCCACCTCATGTGTCACTCAGTCAGCAGAGGTTATTTTCTCATGTAGGTGAAGATTAAGTGCTTGATGGTAAGTGTTTTCAAAGGCATTTTGGGAACTGGGAAGGATTTGTGAGAATTGAAAAATGGGTATTCCCCCACTCAAACCCTAGTGTTCAGATTTGAGCTTTAGTAGGTAAGATAATGGTATATGCAATACTCCACCTTCAACATTAGATTAATATAAGCAAATCAGTCTAAGATCATTTAACTTGATTCTCCAACCAGGATTGCATAGAATATTCATAAACGGATTCTGATGGAAGAGTAATAAACAAATCTTTAACATGTATATAATGTATAAATGACCTTAATTAGTATCACTGTCGCCGACGTGATCGAAATGATGCAGACCCTGCAAGTAATGTTTGAAAAAAGAGGTCTCCCACAAAGAAGAGGAATGGGTCCAGGTCCACCATGTGTGATACACCTGTTTTGTCCCACATTAGTGACAACGGAAAGTGAGCTTCCATGGTAGAAAAAAACAGTCATAAAGCAACCATGGCCAGATGGGTCACACCCACCTTCATTTTATTACAAAAAAAATTGGGACCATGTGGACACAAATTATGCTAAAAGAAAAGATTATTGACCTTGGGAGGGGGGGGGGGGGGGGGGGGGGGGGGGGGGGGGGGGTGGTGTGGGGGCCCTAGGGCCTTAAGAGTCCCAATCAATCAAACTCCATTGCGACTGTTCTTAAGCCTAAAAGGCCACAATTAGAACTAAATCAATGCCCAATAGTTCCAAAATACAGTGGCCTTCAAAATCACAAGTAAAGCCACCATTTTTCCCCCCTTCTTTTGAATAGAAAGGGAAGGAAGGAATTGCTTCATTTCTCTAAAGCATGCTTCATGCCATTAAAGCAATCTTATTATGCTTCAACAAGAAAACGAAAAAAGAAAGTAGTTGGAAGTGCTTTAAATGCAGGGAAAAAAAAAATCAAAGATTTTAACATCTATAAGTTAAGAAAGGTTTTAAAAAATTTAACATTAAGAAAAATTTCCTACCCTAATTTTTTTTTTTTTTTTTTTTTTTGGTGTATTGTTCTTGTTGTTCCATGTAAATATTGACCCAAAAGTTTTTATATATTGGAGTATATATAAAACTTGGATATCTGTAAATACATCAAAAGAAAAACAAGGAAAACCCACTCAAAAACTACATTCAAAACTAGTTCCTTGTTCCTAAGCCCTAGTGCTCCAACCAAGGAACAGCCACACAAAAAAGAAATATTAAAAAAAAAACAAAAACAAAAACAAAAACAAAAATATTAAGAGTGATACTGTGTGTAGCAAGTTCATGCTACAGTACACCTGGGCACGTGACTTTCAAGATCACAGTCACGTGATCATTTACAACGGCTCTATTTGAGTTACCACTATGGGGCTCCGAACCACGTGCTTTCCATCAGACCACGACAGTGATCCGAATACCGCACCCGATTCGCCCATTTCTATTTTTCGGCTGTCGGCGGATACGGTCACTACAAAGCTCTGTTTCTTCATCTTTTCCGAGAACACCAGCTTCGCTGGCTTCACAGCCACCGTCACTCCCTTTGGCGGAGTTTCGATTTTCACTCTGTATACTGAATTCGGCGGCCCCACATTTGTCAACGTTCGGATAAAGGATTTGGTTGAAACTCCCACGGATGTGGCGGGGAACAATGCTGATATTGATGGGTAGTTGAGATTCTCTGGCAGGGGTTTCTTCGACGGACAGGTTTCCGGTGATCGAGTAATCACCTGAATGATCTTGGGGTTGTAACCAATTGAACATAGGAAGTTGACGTAATCGGCGTTTGTGATATCGTAGACTAGGCCTGGGTCCATTGCTTGGTCGAGGTTGAGGTTCCCGGCGCCGAAATCGTATGGCGTGGATGGTTTTCCGGTGGCTTCGTCAATCATGGGCTGGAGACGGTTGTCGGTGATGCTAGCAGTGGTCATCATCGCGGACCTTATCGCGGCTGGACTCCAATCGGGATGTGCAGATTTCAGGAGCGCCGCTGCGCCGCTGACGTGAGGGCAAGCCATCGATGTGCCAGAGAGAATGTTGAATTCTGTTTTCCGAGTATCTGAGTCGAGTCCGGTGGGGCCGACGGCGTCGGTCCACGCGGCGAGGATGTTCACACCAGGTGCTATGAGATCAGGCTTGAGAATTTCGGGGTTGAGTCCGTTTGGTCCTCGGCCGGAGAAGGAGGCCACTACCGGTGCTGGCTTGATTCCTATCACAGTTCCTTTGAAATCGATGGTTGCGGTAGGTTTTGAGGTCGATGAAATGTAGGACTTCAAGGCGTCGCCCTCGTCGGAGCCAACAGCGCAAGCTGGAATGAGATGAGCATCGCCGACTAAGCCTTCGCCATTGGAGATCCCATTAGCGAGAATCATTCCGATGCCGCCAGCTTTCCTCACTACCAGACCTTTAGCAACCCTAGGACTGCTTCCACGATCGCAAACCACAATCTTTCCTTTCACCATTGTTGGATCAAGCGAATTCTCCATACACAGTGAGGCAGCGAGAATCCCAGATTTTCCAGGGTAAACCAGAGAATACAGTTTCCCTTTCAGTGGCTCTCCAGAGTAAAGCGACACTCCTGAGAGTCTCTTTCCGTTACCAAGAACCACATCCGCTGGGAAATTACGATCAATGGTGCCAGCTCCGACCGACGTTTGCCAAGGCGCAAGGTTTGTAACTGACATTCCGTTTGGTCCATCGTTTCCAGCAGATGCTGAAACGAAAACGCCCTTCGATACTGCTCCGAAAGAACCAATTGCAATCGGATCAAGGTAATACGGAGAAGAAATTCCGTCGCCACCTCCGATCGAGATCGAAATCACGTCGACACCATCAGCAACAGCAGCATCAAATGCCGCCAGGATGTCGGAATCGAAACAACCGGAGTTTTTCCAGCACACTTTGTAAACAGCCAGTCGAGCTTTCGGAGCAACGCCTTTCGCAATCCCGGCGGCATAGCCAGACATGCTCGCCTTGAAAGCATATCTCCCAGCAGCAGTCGACGCAGTGTGAGTTCCGTGCCCATCAGCATCTCTCGGCGACCTGAATTCCACAGTCTCATTGATCCCTCCAAATCCTGGACCGGCGCCTTTCGCCGCCGCCTCATGCCCTTTAGCGAAAAACCTAGCTCCGACGAGCTTCCGGTTACAATTCGTCCTCGCGAACCTCACTCCAGTCTCGCATATCCCCTTCCACTTCGCCGGCACCGGCCCGAGATTCAGATCCGAGAAGCTCCGCCGCTCCGGCCACACTCCAGTATCAAACACTCCCACAATAACATCAGAGCCATAGTCGGACTCCGACCAAAGCCCCCGCTGGTTCCTCAGGCCAAGAAACTGCGGCGACCGAGTGGTGTGCAGCTCACGGCGGCGATCCTCGAACACCGCCAGAACCGAGGGGTTCTGAAGAATCGAAGCGGCTCTGTCTGGGGTGAGAGTAGCAGAGAAGCCATGAAAAACGACGTCGTATACATGGAGGATTTGAACCGGGTCAGCAAACTCCGAGCTATACCAGTGGTAGTGTGTAGGAAAAATGGACGGCTTAGAATCGCCATCCACCCGAAAGATATAGGTCTTCACCGCCTGATCATGCGAAAACGATGCCGCATTCAGCGGAACCCCAGAGAAGAAGAAAAAAAAGAAGACGAGTAAGAAAGGAGGCGCCATGAAAGGAGTTGAGTTTGAAGCAGAGACAAACCTGGGCAGTGAAGCTCACTTATAAGATGGAGATTATTGTCTTTTTGTTTTTTCTTTTTCTTTTTTCAAATTAAATTAATTGAGGGGTCCACGTGGACCCAATTTTTTCTATTTACTCCTTGTTTTATTTTATTTTTTTAATTTTTAATATGAAATGTATCAAATGACTAAATTACCTCAACTGAATTTGGGTCGGGTATTATTAGAGAAGGATAATTTCGGTATTTCATGTACCATTTTGTATTTAAAGAATAAAGATAAACGGTGTCCATGAACTTCCCATTAATTAAATATTTATGGTTTGAATTGTGGATATTTATCTTGTCCTTTTTTAAATACTGATGAGTCAGCTATGTTTAAAGAAAAACGACGTCGTTTGAGACCTTTTTCCTTTAATAAAAGAAAAGAAAAGGGTTGGTTCTCACTCCTCCAGTCCTCGGAATTATGCGAGTCGCTTTATTTATTTACTTTTATGTAATAGATTTTGTGTCGGTGGGGCAGGGACTACGGTGTTAAAATGGGACCTCATTTTTTTTATATGATGACGACCGTTGGATGTGTGGACCATGGTCTGCCCCTAGGGACGCGCAAATCAGATAGAATCGAAGAAGGCTTGGCTTTATCCTGGTCCATTTATGTAGGCCATACCCACTCGCAGCTTCCAAGTGGAAATCCAAACACCAAGGCCATGTTTGCAACCGTTTTTCAAAACCCTAAAACTTAACCTTTTTTTAACTTGGGGTTTGATAACGATGACAAACAAACCCTAATTCGATATCTCGTTGACAAAATTGAGAATTAAAGAAGGTAGTTAAATGTTTTTATCAATATTTAATTGAGGCTTCTTTGATTTTGCCTTGACCATAATTATTTTGTTAATATCTAATTTTGAAATTATTGTCACCTCCTATTAATGATGTGTGTTTTAAATGATTTGCATATAGTTGATGTCATATGTTATTGTTATGTCAACGGAATAATTTCATTTTAGATATGGAGTGATGTGTTTGGATAGTTGATTGACATGTGAATTGAGAGACACAATTAACCAATTTTTGATGAATCATGTGAAAATTGTTTGATAAATAATGATCATATTTATATAGAGTTGGTTGGACATTTAATTTTGGAATTTAGTGGTCTAAGTAATAGCATAAGTAATGACCAATTGATTGCGGTAGAACCTTGATTGATCGAAGTCACTATTCGATCACTAGGCATGACTAATCGAACTAGTTTTGACTACCAGTGTAAATGGACTTAAATCAATTGAAGTCTTTTGTATCTAACATGAAGTTGATTTTCAACTCATATGTGTATTTATTCCTAAATACCTTTTGACATTTACTTTCATTAATCCCAACACCTTGAAATTCTTCATTGAAGTGCATTTGAGCCTAATTTTCATAACCTAGTATCTCTTTATTCAATCATACTTTCTTTGTATTCTTTTAACCCCGATTATGTACTAAAATTTTTTATTTTTATTTTTTATTCTCTTTGTTTATTATCAATCTTTAGAGAAGCTTTTAAATGTGAAGCATTGTAACATGTCTCTAAGCATAAGAAGATTAATATTTGTATTCGCAAATTGGAGGGTTGATCGCGTCTATTAACTCCCCTTGTGTTTGTCGTGAGCGTTTGGGTGAATATATTATAAAGGTAGGGTAGACACATTTCCTAACAATAATTGTTTTTATGAGAGTTAGTAGCACTTGAAGTCCTACAAGTGGTATCAGAGTCGGGGTATTGCTAGGGGGAGATTGTTAGTAGATCGAAAGGTTGATTGTATCCATCAACTCCCTTTGTGTTCGTCGTGGACGCTTGGGTGAATGCACTATAAGGTTAGAGTGTGCGTACTTCCTAACAGTAATTGCTTTTAGGAGAGTTGGTAATATTTGAGGTGGTATAGCTTAGTAGAAGTTTGAAAAAGGTGGATGTTGGCTAGGATTTAAATTAGTTTAAAAAATTATGGTAAAAATCAAAATTAGGGCGCGTGTGGGAGAGAAGGCGCGTGGGGAGCAGCATTTCTTAACCACGATGCTTTACTAAAGCTAGGGAACATGTCAGTGGAGTTAGAAAAAGCCAACTACTCGCTTCTATTGCGGCTAATGTTGGTTTTTACAGATGGACTTTCCACTCATCGGACGGTTTAGATGATGGCCATCACATGGAGAGATCATTGACTGGTTCTAGTATATGATTGATCCGACGGCAGAGATGTGGTGTGGGGGTACACGTGCATAGCCTCATGGCCGACACGTAATCATTCAACTGTCCCACATCAGCTGTCTCTGACCTTTCTCGTTTCTGAGTTCTGACATCATCTGACTTTTATTGAGCTGGAAAGCGACGTGTCCCACTCTGAGGGCTGCCCCATGCTCACATTTTGATTTAATAATTTTTTTTTAAAAATGAATATTTTAAATTTGTAAAAATTATAATGTTTTTAAAATAAAAAATGTAACATTTTTAAAGAGTTTTTTCAACAATGAAGACTGAATTTAAAGGTGAAACATAATTTTAAAATACTTTTCTAAAATGTTTTAAAAAGGGAAATACAAATTTAGAAAAATAATTTTACTATGATTTGCAATAAAAATATAAAAGAAAATAAAATCAAATATAACTAAAATTAAAAAATTATGTAATTTTAAATTACTTAATTTTATAGAGAATAAAAAGTAAGTGAATTAAATTCTAAAAAGTGTATACAACTACGTAGCAACAGAAGTTGATCGGATCCAAATAGTCAATCGAACAACAGTACAAGCCACCAAGTTTGAGTATTGGGTAAAAATGACCAATTTATTAAAAAAAAATGTATAAGATGTAATTCTTTTTAAAACTTATGTTTAAAATGGCTTTTTTGTGCCACGTAACCACCATATCATAATTTTTTTTTTTTTTTTTTTTATCATTTTAGTTGAAACTTCAGTTACCAACTAAAACTTCGTTTTTGAATTGAAGTCGCGGTTGCCAACTGAGGCTTCATTTTTAAACTAAAGTCGTAGTTGTCAACTAAGGTTTTAGTTAATTTTTTTTAAAATTTAAAATTTAATTAAAAATAATTAAATTACAATTTATGATTGAAATTTTAAAAATATACTTAAACAATAAATTATTTATATTTAAACTTAGGAATTTAGTATTACTTCAACAAACATAAATTGATAAATAGAAGATATTATAAATAAATATTTTATTTATTAATAAATTAATAATCTTAAAATAATAAATTTATATAACATATAAATAATATATAAAATTATATAATTTATTAATTTAAGATATTTAATTTGTTGTTTTTTAAGATATTAATTATTTGTATTATAACAAATTTATCTTTATTGAAATAATATTATATTTTTAAGTTTCGGTTGCTAAAAAAAAATACAATTTTATATATTATTTATGTGTTATATAAATTTATTATTTTAAAATTATTAATTTATTAATAAATAAAATATTCATTTATAATATCTTTTATTTATCAATTTATATTTGTTGAACTAATACTAAATTCTTAAATTTAAATATAAATAATTTATTATTTAAGTATATTTTTTAAATTTCAATCATAAATTATAATTTAATCATTTTTAATTAAATTTTAATTTAAAAAAAAAATTAACTAAAGCTTCAGTTGGCAACTGAGACTTCAACTAAAATAATAAAAAAATATTTTTTTTTTATGACGTGATGCTTATTTGGCACCAAAGAGGGCATTTTGAACATAAGTTTCAAAAATGGGCTATATCTTATATTTTTTTTTAATAAATGGGCCATTTTGACCCAAAACTCATCAAGTTTAGTGATTTAGTTTAAAGGCTTGGATTAACGGGGATGCCTCATTGGTATGTCTCAAGAAACAAAAGCGGAAAATAAAAGTACAACTAAAAGCAATTGAGTGCTCTCAATTGGTAAGACAATGAAGAGGAATTGAGTGCTAGCAATTGCTCTAACCATCGGTTGTGGATGGAAACAAAGAAGTTGGGTGGAAACCCTATCCTACTCATAAATCTCATCCCAATTATTGGCATCTCTGGCTCTCATTTCCCACAAGTTTTGGTCTGATTGCAAGGAAAGGACAAGGGACCATCTTGAAAATGAACCCATGGCTGCAGGGTTTTCTATTTTGTGGGGTTGGGGTTTTTTTTATTATTTTTTCATCACAATATTTCCCAACCTTTAATAATGTAATCAACTCATTGTCTCCATAATTATCATCTTGGTGGAAAATTAAATATGTGATTATAACATTTTGAATCAGGGTTTAAGTGTCGTACAATTATTTCATATATATATAAAAATAATATCAATGAGAAATTGAGTATTTTTAGGAATGATTAAGACATCAAATCACTCTAGATATATAAATAATGTTGATAAGGAGTGATCGGAATTGGAAGAGTACTTATAAACTAAGGTGGTGTTTGTTTTTTGATCGAATAGAAAAGGTCAAAATATTTAGCTTGTTCTCTTCAACTAAAAATAATTTATTGATATCATTCAACATAACTAAATTGAACCCGTTGATAATAAATTCACTTTAACTATGTTAGATGATGTCAACAGATTACTTTTAGTTGAATAGAAAAAGTCAAATATTTTGGTTTTTTCTATTCAACCAAAAAACAAACACTACTTAAGATTAAGTAGTAAATCTTTTAAGTTTTCATCTTTTAATTTGAAGGTCTTTCTCGATTACACTTGAATCTTATAGATAAAATTGACTCGATGATTGATTTTCAAATCGAAAGTAGGAGAAACATTCTAAAATTAGTGTTATTTGGGAGCTAAACCTCTATAATTGAGCTTTCCGACTTTTGATGAAAAGGGCATCGATAATAGTAACTTCTTGTTGAATTGAAGGAACGACTTCAACCAAGGCAAGCCATGCAATGAACCAAAGTTACTTACCAAGAAGATTGTGTAATTTTGACTCCAATGGCTTTTGGAACTTGGAAACCTTTCTTGTAAACCCACCATTAGCAACTAAACCCAATGATAAAAGGAAAAGCACCAAAACCCCACCTTAATAATCAAATCATATCTTTCTTTAAAAGATATGATTCATACTCCATAGCATCAAATTCTTCTAGCAGAGACTAAATAAAAATAACATCTACCTCAAGTGTACCCTAAAGCATCTTTTCACTTAGTCATAAATAATTATTTGTCCCTTGGGTTACGGAAAATTCAACCTAACTTTACCTCTCACATATCCTATTGGGCCCATGACATCATGCTTGCATGTCTCCCTTCTGGTCTTAGACAGCCCATAGGCGTGGCATTTCTGGCCCAATGGCAAGGACCCATGACTCCCTAGTTTGAGTCTATCTCATTTCTTAACATGCATTGAACTTCATCTTTAAGTTAGAAGTAGGAAGAAGACATACAAAACTACAAAAATTTCCAAATCTTGAAGATTGAAGGGACAAAAGATCAAGTGCAGTGAGTGTTTGATTGTTAGTGATTGGTCTTCTGCATTTGTCCTCTCTCCAATCTAGTCAAATGGGTCGGCCCTATCCTTCCATGGGAAGATAAAATTGGATCATCAGTTTGGAAGAGCTCGAGTCATCTCCCAAATGGGCCTGTTCTCATTGATACCCCAAATCACTAGGCCACAACACAAGCCACCAATTTTAGGTCACTTCAATCACTAGGCCATTTGTTTGTTGCTCATAATTGGAGTGCTCATCATCAAACTTCACTGTTTAGTGCCAATTGGCTATGGGTATCCTTACAACCTTTTTATACTATGATACATTCTTCATAGGCAGTTGGACCCTAGTGGCCTTTGCTTCATGAACAGTGATATATGACATCAAGCAAAGTTGATTTTGGTGTGGCATCATTGTGGTGGTTGCAAAAGCCCTAGAGTGATCATTGGATATAGTAATTGAAGCACAAAAGTAAATCAAAAGTTGCTTTATTGAAAAATCACCATATATTATAAACTTAGCCATTATTAAGGTTCACTTGAAACATTACAAAATTTTTTTGACAAATAATATCAAGAGTCCATTCAGAAAGTGTCTCTGATTAAAGCATTTTCATCTTTTTTATTAATACGTCTCCATTGAAGAATCACATGTTAAGTAATTATTCAGAAATCACTTTAAATGATTTTTCATATTTAAAATATAAAAATCAAAATCAAACGCCTAATTTCAAAATCATCTTTCTAAATAAAAATCTTAAGTCGAAAAGGGATAAGATGAACCCTTAGTAAAAAATGATTTTATATGCCAAAATTGACATTGGAATCGGAATTGATTAAAGTTGGTCATGACATATTGTAATGTGGCACCACCACCACCACTATCATCAAGATAAAGGGAAGAAATGTTTCTCCAATTTGATCGTGGGAAAAAAAAAAAAAAAAAAGTGGGGGTTGAAAATGATTTATTTGTGGGTGGATCTTCTCCATCTCAATTTGTTTCACCCCTTTATTAGTAGGGTCGAGAGTCCCATCACACCATGATTTTTGATTGTCAAATTGAATGAGCTTGGCCTCATCAAAGACCCCAATGCCCCAAAAAAAAGAAGATCCAATAGCTACAACCCACCAAATCAACTTCATTATTTAACCTCATGGGTATCCCAACTCTTGCTTGTGGGCAAGGTAGATCCACGCCCAATTAAAAAAAAAAAAAAACCCCACTTTCTTATAAATTAAACACACATGGTACATATTATTATTATTATTATTACAAATTAGATGAAGATTAACTTACATTAGTACCAAAACCGAGGAAGGTAACACTACAAAGCAAGTCTGGTGCGAGTTATTAAATTAAAGTAAAATTTGAGAACATAATTAAATTATCACAAATGTATTTATTTAGCTCGATCTTTAATCACATCCATCCCCATCTCTGTTGGGTCGGTGGCTTGCATATCATAATGTATTCCATCCAGCACTCTCCTTAATCCTTCTTTTGATGTCGCATATAACATTTTTGCTCTTATCCTTGATGCCGTTGGTGACCTAGAGGGATTAAAAAAATCATTTAATTCCAATAATTGTGCCATTAGGTGCCCTAATAATAGGATCATTTTGTAATCAAAAGGTTAAATTACCATATTACCCTTATGCTCTGAAGTGAGGGTAAAACGGTCAAGTCATATAACTCAAAATGAAAAAATAAATAAAAAAAGAACTGTATGGTATGGAGCATGAAGAAGATGCCAAAAGTGCAGACCAGGCAATGAAGAAGATCTTGCTCTTCCTGCAGTTATCATTGGTGACAAAGTCGAAATCGAAGACGGCGTATCGACAATCATCGGTCGGCAGCGACGCGGCGAGCTCGTCGTAGCCTTCCCCAGGCCCGCCGACCTTATCGACGGTCACCAGCTTGGATCCCTCATCGATCTTGAACACTATGTACCTGTGAACCTTCTTCCATTTCATCTCCATGAATGAGTTTTTGCACTCGTCGGTCACCCACATTCCGGTCGTCGCCTGCACTCCGGCAGCACCGGATCAGCTGGGATATGGAAACAGTGAAAGCAATTTTGGAAAACAAAATTAAAATTCATACAACATACCATCTTGAAAGCCATAGCCATTGCTGCTGATGTTTTTGATGGAAGGAGAGAGGTGGTCTGAATTCAGAGTATGGTGCATGGAGTTATATAAAGATGTGGGTTTTCGAAATGCCACTGGAATTGACGGTAATTACGATTTTAGTTCGGTGGTCTATCGTAGATCAATGATAAATATAATAATTAATTAATAATAATAATAATAATATACAGTACATGGTTTGAAGTGACCATTTTGCCCTCAGCTTAGGAACTCCCTAATGTACGTGGGTTTGATTACATTAAAGTTTTTTCTAAAGAAATTACAATTATTGTACGATTTATTTTTTTATTAATTTTAGTAAATTTTTTAAGGTTATTTTCTAATCAAATGGCATTTATGTTGCTCCACATATAGTACAATTAATAATTTTTTTTTCTAAAAAGATCCTTTTAATTCATTTTATTTTATTTTTTTCCTTTTTTGCCCCTAAATTGGATGAGCATTTATGTGAAAGTGATGTTATAGCTGATGAAATTAATTTTTCTTTTATTTTAGAAAAAAAATTATAAAAAAAAAGAAAGAAAGAAAGTTCAAGGAATTAGGGTTTGGCAGTGGTATAGGAAGAAGAATTAATGTAACATAACTCAAGGCTTAGGGGTCAGAAAAGCCAGCAAAGGGGGCACTAAGAAAGGACAGATGCAATAAATAGTTCATAAATGAAGTTTTAAACCAAAATAATATTAAGGCTACGCTTTATTATCGGAAAATTTGAAAAAAAAATGCAAAGAAAAGAAAATAAAGAAGAAAAGTAAAAGCAAAAAAAAAGTGAAGGAAAAATAAAAAATAGAGTTAAAGATGATAAATTATTTTTATTTACTACTTCAAACTTATTTTATTTATTTTAATTCATCAATATAAAAATCAAATAATTTTTAAAATGCATAAGTTTCTAACTAATTTTAATTATATTTAATTTTCTTTGAAATATTTTATAAGATAATCAATATGAAAAAATCATTTTCCTTAACATTTTTTTGCTTTTTTTTTTTTGTACTTTCTGAGAACCAAATATAACCTAAGGGTGTTACTTTTAATTACAAATCAAAACCACACCAAAATATAACATCGTGGTTTAAATTCATTGATATTCATTTTTTGAATTTTTTTTTATTTTTTTCATAGCTAATTTATATTTTTAAAAAGAATGATAAATAACACAAAAATAATAATAATAATAATAAAGAGCATATCTAAAAAGAAGGAAAATGTTTACGTATCAAAGTTTAGTTGTCAATTATTGTTAATGACATCATAAGTAAAAGAAACATTTTAAAGAATAATTATATGATCATTAAAAAGTACATATATTTCAAATTATTTTTAAATAAATGAAGATAATACTGATTTAAAAAAATTAGGATTATTTTTTTTCATATATTTTTATATTAATAAATCAAAATCCACTTTTCCCAAAATTAAAAACACATCTTACAGCAATTTTGACTTATAATTAAACATTCTAAGGACAAAACAAACTAGATCGATTGGGAGTTATTTTAGAACCTAATCTAGATTTAGGTTTTTTTTTTTTTTAATATTATTTTGGTATAAAACTTAAATAAATGGGCATATGATTCATCAACTTGCCACATACAAGCCAAACATGCTAACATAAACAAAAGTTCTCTGCATAAAAAATACAGTGGTCCCATTTTGGATAGCACACCCACATCCCCATATCCCTCTCTTGAGTTTCTCCCAGAGTCTTTGCTTGAAAGCAAAGTAGACATGGGAAGAAAACCACAGCTAAATGGTCAAAAGATGAAAGGGAAATTCTAGGTTCGTACCATTTCATCTTTGGTATATAATACGAGCCAATGATAGTATTTTGTCACCAAGTATATTGTCATTATTCTTGATCATATTTTCGCATTTGATCATAATTCAATTGTATTCTATTTTGGTTTGATTGAACGTAGACCATTCAATACGAAAAATTGATCGTATTATACATACCCTTGATCATTTTTTTCATACCCTAAATTCATTTTTCATATCTTGGTCATACTATCATCTTATTCTTTATGTTTTGGATCATATTTACTTTTGCTATACACTTATGCGATATGCAATGACCAAGATGAAAAGAGAGAATGACAAACTTCTACATGCAAATGATTCAGTGCATGCAGAATACTTTAGTAGTAATCCATATTCATACCCTTCATATTTTATAAGTATTGGGTGTAATAACTCCAAGATTTCAAATCCCCAAGCATGAGTTGTCCCATAAAAATGTCTAAAGCAATTTTGGAAGATAAGGGCAACAAACCTAACATGGATCACATAAAATAGTATGGCATAGGGTTTTTAATATTGGGATAAAGATGAGGGGTTGGGTGTGTGTGAGAGAGATGGAGAATCAAGCTGAAACAGAGAGGGAACAAACACTAAAAATTCAGTGAAATTTCCAGGAACAGAACAAGTGAACGTGTATGGGGGACATGTCCTTCATGTGGGTGTCCACACGAGTGTCTCATGGCTCAATTTTATTACTAGAATCTGACTCTCCAGTGCTCAAATCACAATTATGGTGAACCCAACTGAGGGTTGTGGTCGAGGATTTGGCTAACTAACTGCTCTGTTTTGGGACCCCATGAATCAAGGCGCTAGTTCTTGGCTTCTTTCTAATGGAAGTACTTGGTTTAGCAAAGGGCCCAAGATTAATGGACAAATAATCAGTGGACAAGAATCGTACAACTCACAGGCCATGTTGGTAGCTGAGGGCTTTTATCCGATTCCATGGAACTTTTGAAACAGGGGTGCATGGGATGGGTTTTGCTGCTTAGGCAAACATGTCTATCCTGATCATGGCTATGGTTTTATCTGCAAAACCCGAAAAATGGAGGTTAAAACCAAACTTAGGCTGTCATGCTCAAGGCCAGTCTGGTTGATCTTGCACTTTTGGTGCCATTAGCAGACCATGAAACCAAGGCCAACCTGTCAAGATTGGCCCCATTGCAAGCAGTTCCATAATTTTTTGTTTATTGACTCTCACCTTCCCTCCAAGCTTAACTCGGAAAACTCAAACTCAAGCAGAGGCCAATCAACTACCAGAAAAGAAATAACAGAGCTTGATGTCTGAACACAATTTCACTTGTTTTAACGTCAGAAAAGAAGAAGGTCCCAACATCAACAGAGGACAAGTCACCATCCCAATAGCAACCTATCACAGGAAATGCATCAAAAGAAGAAAAGTAAAAAGTGATTGATTTGAGCTTCACAGCTTCATTGTTAGCTCATTTTGTTTATACTGTCTACTGAAGGAAATAGAAGAAACCATGTTGTTGCACAGGAATTGGTTAAACAGGATATCAGGACATTTAAAGGATGATAATGGCCTCCTTAGTCTGAGTTGTTTGTGCTGTATGGGTGGGGTGGGGTTCTCTTTACTCTTCCCTTTGGTTTTCCTTCTGTGATTTGGGGCAGATATATGGAGGACAATACACTTAGTTTACAGAAGACCAGTGGACCAGTGAATCATTTATAAAACCCTACATCGAGGAAATAGAATCCCAGATCAGCTACAAGACCTAATCACTTCAAACAATCCACAAATCATTCATAAAATCTGACATTGAGAAAAGTATATCTCAAATCAACCAGAAGACCAAGTCACTTCAAACAAACCACAAATCATTTACAGAAGCCTATATTAAGAAAATCATAATCCCAAATCAACAAGAAGACCCATCCACTTCAAATGAATCAAAAGAAGAAATCAAACTTGGGGGAGCATTAGGTATTCCAATCAAAATTCAGGGTCCTTTCTAAAACACAACCTAAACAGAATCATTTGTCTTGTAACATGAGAAATAAAAGGAACTCATTGGAGAGGTGAGTGAGAATCGATGTTGATGATTGTACAGGCATTCATATTGTTACTCTCTTTCATTAAATGCTCATAAAGAGAAACAAATAAAATAAGAAATTATTGAAGAATTTATGAACAGGAACAGGATGGGAATGTATTAAATAACACCATCTAAGCATTGATGAGGTACCTGTACCGAAATGAATACAACTGTCGGATTTTAACATATTGATCTTGAGTATTCAGTATCATCAATAAAAACTGAAAAGACAAGAAAATTTCCCCAATAAGTAGAAGTGACACCTTCATTAATAGAAAAGGATACACCTGCAAGACTGAAACAGAATTCATGGCTGATGACACCTGATCCAAATGTGTGCAGGCCAAAAGAAAAAAGAGTAGCAGAAACACATTTCTCATGGTTCACCAACTCGGCCAAAATATCAGTCCCCAGCCGATCACCTCCATAGGTGACAAGCACCAATGGGTTTGTTTGTGCTTCACGTGATTTGTCTTGCACAACAGAAGAACAAACTGAATTGATCCAATAAGCTGTCTGGACTACCTCTTTATTGAACCAACCTAGAAATTGTACAATGCAACATTCGAAGGTATGCACAACTCATCGAGATGCAGTTTTAACTTCATACAGACAACAAGTGAGAGGCAAAACCCCAACACGCAAGTTGAATTCATGGTCAACTATACACCTACTGTTCTGTTGGCAAGAGATGATCTATGGTTCCTTCGGATGGGTAGGTTAACATAAACTTCATGAACCTCCTGTTTACAAACCTCCCCCCTGTCCCTATCTATGGCATAGCACACATAAACTGTGTCAATCACATTGTCGAGCACATGAACAAAGAAACCCAGCACCAAGATCAGCAGTACCCATGCCAGAGCGGCCACAAAGTATGCATCAGCTCCAAGATTGCTTACAGCCTTTAAGATAGCACAAGCCTGCACATACACATCCAGAATCAAGAAACAAATAAAAAATTCAACAGCCTGTCATGAAGTGCCTGAAGAATGTCACATGTGTAACAATGTGATAACTTCAGCATATCATCCACCCATTGCAGGACCATCTTAAACAACTAATATGCAAACTTGAATGATTAGGCAGGGAAAGAACTACTTACCACAATTGCATATATTGCTGAGAACACAAAAACAATGCCACCTAATATTCGAGAGGAGACAGTCTCCACAAAAACAGCAGAAAGTAGATTACGCTTTAGAAGCTCATATGTCATCCTTGCAGATGTACAGTAAGCTTCACCAGTTATTGCTGCAAAATTGATGGTGAACTTGTTAAGAAAATCAATAGCTGTCAGCAAGGCATTAACGCAGCATCGGAGCATAAGGTTCACTATTCCCTGAAGTTCTTCTTGTCTTGCACTATCAACAGCAGCACGCACCACATGAACAGCACAAATAAGTAATCCAGATAGACATACTGTGCCAGAAGAGGGACCCAAGGCATTCCTGCAAGTGGTCAGAAAATAAATTACAAAATAAATTAGTAAATGAGAATAGTACACCTGTCAAGATCAGTGTTGAAACTTGTCTTTAAAAAAAGGAAGAAGAAGAAGAAGAAAAGCAAAGCACTCATCTGTCAAGATCAGTGTTGGAACTTCTCTTCAAAAAAATGAAGAAGAAGAAGAAAAAAGCAAAGCACTCATCTTGCTCTAGTCAACTGAAGGTTTTTTTTACCTTTTCCCCCTTTCCAAACAAATTAGAAATGAGCCAAAAGGTACTAATGCTTGAAATTATGAGATGTGAGAACAATGTAAGCATACATGAAGTACCGTCGAGTTTTGTATACCGTCTGAATGAATTACTGCCTAGTTTTGTTGTTTGGTTAAATATTGAAATGAAATGTGAACTAGCGCAAAGTGATTCTATTAACATTTAATCAAAGAATAATGTTATATATCAGAACTAAGATTTAAAAAAAAAAAGATAAAATGAACTAGTACATTTCATTACAGGAACAATGGGCATATTTTTACTACTTTATTGTTGACACTGCAAAGATAGAGAATAACATATAACTTAACACAGCAAATCCCAAGAGAATCTGAGAATTAACCACGAATAACATCCAAAAACCCGCTAACATCTAAAAACCATAGGCAACTGCAGATACTCTATAATATCATGAGGGATCACATTCAAACTAGTTGTGCCAACCCTCATCATATCACTTGTGTTTCAAGGAAAATAAATGCTCCAAACATGTTGATTTTTTTTCTTTTGTTGTTGGTAGGCAAAGAGAATAAAAATTATTACAATGAAAAAGGGGCACAACCCAAGTACAACTGAGATCCACACCTGTTGCACATGAAATCAAAGTTCATATCAGGCCTGCATGCCACGACCATATTCAAACCATTCTTAACACGATAGAGGGACTCATGTTTGGATACCAGTAGTATTTTTACAAAACTGTTTCCGAGCCTAGGAAAAGGGTGTTATACTAGATTGAAAAGAAAGAAAAGGCAGATCCCAAATTGTTGGCATGAAATTTTATTCAGTTGAACAAGACCTCTATATAATACTCCTGGAATCCACATGCAATGCTTGCCATGCCAGTGCAGAGAAACGCATCATGAAAGCAAAAAATTGAAAAAAAAAAAAGGGAGAAGAAGAGAGGGGGAGGACAGCTAGAAACACTAAAGCCCCTTCCTCATTTAGTATCGTATGTGTGGGTGAATATTGGGCAGGGTTTGCTGAAGCGCTACTAACATCCACAATTCGATGCCTGCAAGTCAAAGCTGCCCACTGCAACGGAAAAGATCATATGATAAAGAAAATCCCCAATACTAGGTGAATGAATCAAATGGCCAACTCATCATACCATGACCAAACCCTTCAATATATGCTCCAAAAAATTGTGCATTAAATCCAACCAGCATAAAGCTAAGATAGAACTCTAAACTTTCCAAGCTTCATGCAATTTCCCCATCCCTTATCATGGGGACATAGACATAACCATTAAAAAACAAAGGAAATGACCTAAATTCTAGAAGCCAACAATCATTCTACCCTATTCATTCATACACCTCACCCTCTACTTCAGAGGGTATAGGATTTCCCAAACGATCCTATATGTTTTCAACCCATTAAAGCTTTGAACCAGTTTCCTCAGCCCATTCTCCTCACTCCACTCTATCTAGAGTCATGTCTTCTAGTAATCATACGGCATCACAACCTCAGCCCAAATTATTTTTGCTCTTCTCTTGTCCTTTTAGTGCCTGTAACTTAAACAATAGCAACCCAAACTAATGCAATTATTGACCTTTCTTTATATTGTTCAATCCATCTCAAACAAACTCTCAATCATCTCTAAACAGTTGGTGAAATCTCAAACTATTCATGAGAACATTCATTTCTAATTCAATTCTTCCTATCATCTTCACCATAAGGTGAATTCTACCCCACAATCTTTACTATGCCTATGTTGGTTCTCCTAGTTCCACAAAAGTTATATTCATCTAATTTTTCTCTTGTTCTCGTTCTCTTAAACTCCTTTAAAAATGAATTCTCACTCCATACTTCTAACTTGACCTAGTTGTTTCCATGAATCTTCTTGACACAACCTCACTTCCTCCTCTGTTAGAACACGACCCTATAAAAAACTAACCTATAAGACATGAATTTTCAATTCATCAAACAAAGAGTGACAACACAAAAATCAGGAGAATCAATAATGAGAATTCATTTAATCTCCTTAAAATTCATATGGTATCAATGTTTAACTTCCTAAAAACACACATACACATTCAATATTTATACTTTAAACATGCTTTTGAATCCTTGAAACTAGTCATAAATAAATACTGCATGCAAGAATGATCACAAGTTTCTTCCAAGGTTTACAAAAACTGCATATAAAATATGGATAAATTACACAAATAAAAAAAAAAAAAAAAACTGTAAATCACCTCAAAGAACTTCTTATACTCCTCTTTGGGGTGGAATCGTGATCCTTTGCAAAGTACCACTGTGCAATAGTCCCACTAATCACATAAACCTGCAGCTCCACCATAGCTGTTGCAGACCACAACATTGTTAGAATTGCCAATGTATAATATGCAGGCACCCAACTATCCTGCTTCCAAACACAATAATACTCTCCACTGGATTCCCGCGGCACAATCTTCCCATTCAACCTCGCAAACACCAAAAACACAACTATCGGAGCATAGTAAATCACCAAACTGAAAGTCAAACATGGAAGAACCACAAACAGCCCCAAATTCCTCGATAGCGAATGGGAGGCAATCCCAATTATATCCACAGTCAATTCAATTCTATGCCAGTTGGCCACAATTATCCACACGATCACCCCAATAAACAAAAACACAAACACAAGCAACAAAATCCTATACACCAAAGGAAACGCCTCGCTGCAACTCGAGCTAACAGTACAAGCCACAAACCAATACACATCAAAGAAAATGGGCATCACAACAAAGAAGGGAAGCGAGGCGTAGACCACTTGTTTGGTGTAATTCTTGAGCGACAAAAGAAGAAGCCAAGAAAAGGGTATGCTCAAAATCAAAGTAACTACAAGGGTCCATATCAAATCCTTCAAGAAATGCGAACTCGACGAAAGTTTCAAGTAATCCGAAATGGGTTGTTGCTTCAGCGAGGCAGTGGAGTTCTTGACACAAGAAGTGGAACTGGAGTCATAAGAATAAGAAGAAACGCTGGAAGAATTGGGGTTCCGATTCACAACTGCGAAGATGCCAAAGCCGAAAGTGCAGAGAACGACGACCAGAAAGAGGATGAGAAAGGGGAGGTCCTTGAAGGGTCTAGGCCCGTAATTGTAGGAGATCTGGAGGAACTGGGTCTGGTCAGGTTCGGAGGATTCAGGCTGAGGTTCTGAAATTGAGGGTGAAGGGTAGGATTTGGAGAGGAGAGGGTGAGTCGGAGATGAAGAGTCATGGAGGAGACTAGTCCTGTCGGGTTCTTCAGAGCTACCCATCCTAGAGAGAGAAAGGAAGAGCGAGGGGAGAAAAAGGTGGGTTTAGAGAAGAAACAAAAGGGGATTCTGGGGCCGCAGTGGCGGAGATGGTGGTGGCGGTGGTTGTGATCGAATCATTGGTTGACTGTGTTGCCCGAGCTGCAGATGGGGGTTAGAATAATTGAGATGCTCTCGGCTTCCATTTTCTTTCTGTATATTTTTTTTCTTGTTTCAATCTGCCACCTCAGCATGCCAGCCCAATGGGCCACATTGTTAATTTAAATAATTGTCTCTAAGCCCAGCCCAATGCCTCACACCACCACCATTTTTTACAATCACGTGGTAGAAATAGTAAATACTCACCTTTCTTTTCAAGGAAAAAAAATATTATTATTTATTTACTAAATAAATTATTTTATCTTCATATAAAAGAGAGAAAAAAAATGAAATGGGTATTTTAAAATATAAAAATAATATTTTAATTTTCCTTTTTTTTATTTTCCTTCACTTCCTTTTTAGTCTTTATAATTTTCCTTTTACATTTCCCTTTGATTTTTCCAAAATCCAAACATGACTTCTCACTTAAAAATCTATCTTCATTCTTATTCACATTTAGTATATTTATTACATATTACATTACCAAAAACAAATTTTCAATGAAAATGCTACTAACAAAAATCCTTCAAGACTTTCAATATGAAAGACCCAAAAAGAGCACAACCCATATACATAGGATGTATAGAATCATCACATAGACAAAGCTGAGTGATGCAAAAGGAGGTAATACATAAGCCAGCCCCACTCCAAGAAAAAATCTCAAAAGCTCAAAGTTTTCCATGTAGGTCCATAAAAGAAAACCATGTCCAAAACTTCTACATTCCCTCTAGCTTTTGTCCTCACACAATTGCTTCCAAAATAGAATCATTTTCTTTCATTCCTCTACATTGTTAGTCACAATCAAAATTTTTTAAAAAAATACACATATATACAAAATGTCTAAGACACTGATCCCTGAGTTCATGATCACAATAAATGATGATCAGCATTGTTTCATCAACATGATACAGAGGAACAAAATGCAAAATAATCACCAAAAATTCTGAAAACTTGATCTATTGCAGACCCAAGAGAGCATTTGATGAGCATCAGCTTTCTTCTTCCCAATCGCTCTTGGGTATCTCGCCCGAGTCTGAGATAACGACCTTCTTCCTGGGTTTTCCATTGTAGGTTCCAGCTCCACCTTCTATTGTGTAGACAATGTCCATGCCTTGAATAACCTTGCCCAATACAACATGCTCCCCATCCAACCTGCCAAGTTTTAAATGGATATTCTTTTACTGGTAAGGAACATCTACATGTAGATCATTAACTTGTACGCAGAAGTTTCATATCTAGAGCATGGAGCAACATGTATTGACCCAAAGCATCGATTTTCAGACCCCAAAACATTTATATCAATAGTGCAGCATGATCAGATCTGAAATTAGCCTCACACTAAGGAGAATGTCAATCCAGGTCAATGATTGGCATGTTCATGTGTGACTAAAATATGGAGGTAATGCAACACCCACAAAATGTTTGGCAATTATCCTTAGCTTTGTAGACAGACTCCTTGGAATTAGGGCACTTATAGACACAGAGTAATTTATAATTAGATTCAGGTTTTAAAGACATTTTAGCTCTAGCAGAGTATATCTTATGCATCATGGTCAGTAGCAAATCACACACCTCACTGTAATCAGATTGATCTGATTGCATCAGTATTATCACAGTGAGAGTGGATGGCTCAGGATGGATGCTTAATAAAAAAATGCTTAATGAAAGGACTCATTACTTGGAAGATAGAGTAGGTTGTGTTTCTTAGGAAATCATCTTCCAGCTCAGGCCGCCATTATAATGGCTAAAATTTTCCAGTGTTTTGGTGATTCTATGGAGTAGCTTACCAGCTAGCCTTGACTGTGGTGATGAAAAACTGAGAGCCATTAGAATCAGGTCCTGAATTCACCATGGAAACAACACCTACAACCAAGCAATATATGGTTTCACAAAGAGGAAGGGAGAAAGGAACAAACTCAATCTTGAAAATTTTGAATCCCTATGAAAACTTTTAAAGAGAATTTGTCTAGGGAGTATACAAGAAACCAGAAGAAAAAATCAACCAAATAAAGAGATGTAATAGAGAACCTGCATGTGAATGTTTTATCCTGAAATTCTCATCTCGAAATGTGCCACCATATATAGACTCACTCCCTCTCCCATCGCCATGGACAGTATCTCCACCCTGGATCATGAATCCGGATATTATACGATGAAATGGTGTCCCCTTATAATGAAGCTTTTTTCCACTGGCACCTTTGCCCTTCTCCCCTGCATTGAAATAACAAGGTCATTACCAGCATATTAATAATAAAATCTGCCTCCTTCAATAGTATGAGATTTCTAAACATTCAAGAAACATAAGAAATTGTTGAGAAGAATGGTCTAAAAGTACCTGTGCACAAAGCCCGGAAGTTTTCTGCTAACAAAAAACTCAAGCATTAGGCAAATATGAGACACGTGAATAAATCAAACAAATACCAACAATTCTTTATGAAGAAATAGACTATTAAGCATCATCTGAAATTCAAATTTTTCTCAGCACAAGATGTCAATCAGTAATTATACAGCTTCAAAGAAGAAATCAAATATTGACAAAAAAAAAAAAGGCAGTCATGGTCAATGGGCACATTCAGTGTGCAACATAAAGAAAAGTTTAAATAGAATGAACAAAGGTTTTCTCCCAATTTTGGGTGTTTGTTTAAAAACAAGCACAATGTTTTCAAAAGCAATTGAGACTCAAGATATAATTATGTAAACATAATTTGTTTAAGACAGTAAATGTACACCTAATATTATTTGAATAATAAGAATCAACTTGAAGCACCAGTTAAGAAGTAATAGATTACAACCATTATTAAGAGAAAAACGAATATACATTTTGAAATAGATGACCTAGTTTCAGGATCCTGACATTAAAGTATTCATAAAGAAGATCAAACACATACCAGCAGTTTTTGGTACAACATTGCCATACAGACCAATAACTATTCTACCTGCAGAAACTCAGGTGTAAAATTAAAAATCAATAACAAATAGGGAAAAAACAGATGAAATATAGGAACATTATATATTCATCAATGGAATAAAAAGTAATTAAGTGGGTCAAAATTGGAAAAAGGACTATCTGGTAATAAATAACATTGAACAGCCCTAGTCCACCCACCCACAGACCCATTACTAAATCAACCATTGAAGGATAGAAAACGTGACTCCAAACCTGGACTAACTAAAATTGAAATGATAAGATGAAGTAAGGAAAGGGAACACAAAAGGAAAGGGAGAAAGAACACACAACTTTCAAATACTAGCCATGTACAAAGACACATCAAAATGAGCAAATTGCATTTGTTAACATGATGCATGATAGTTATATGTATAAGACACAGGTTGCATCCTATTGGATATATAACCAACAGGTGTGCTGACAAAGAAAGATGGGGAGTACAATTTCAACTTTGTCAAGGAGTATCCATAATGCTTCTGAATTTTTTACTATTCTATGTAGATGCCTTAAAATGAGTTAAATACTCCACAGCACCGAGTGATCTTGAAATAAACTGTGGCCTTGGATCTCTACCAAACAGAATGCTATGTAGCTCTCTTGTGAACAAGTCAGTAGGTTGACCCAAGTACCACAATAACTATTATAGGTGGGATCAAATTGCTGAAAAGCAGAAATTTTATGAAATCCTTGCAAATAATGCCATAAATGAGGCTGCATACCAAAATAGAGGGGAAAAAACAAAAGAAATTAAACTGTATGAAGAAAAAAAGAAAGAGAGAGAGACTAGGTTCAAGGTCAACTACTGACTGTTCAAGGAGATATCATCCAATTGGATGCAAAAAAACTCAAAGTTTTCTTCAAATTGACCAGAGAAGATATAGATTTGAGAAACTATGGCCAAGTTTATATGAAAATCAGAGGAAAAAAACCTTCTTCAACAAGTTTATTAACTGCACAATTTATTCAATGCTATTAGGTGTGAATCTGTACCTATATGTTGTTCATCAATATCGATATCCAAGAACACTCTGTGAGTAATTTCAGGCACCTCTTCTGCCGTCTCTTCCCCCTAGCATCAAATTTGAGTAAGTAAATCAATACAATTGCAGGTAATTGATAAAAAGGAAAGATGCATCTTTATGGGAGTATTATCACCAAAAAATTGCAGTCAGATTAAGAACAAGAATCTCAAACATGGAGATTTAGTCATCAGACGTTACACCAACCAAATAAAAAGGAAAAAATGTAGATCAATGTAATTATCAGAAAAAGAAATCATAGAACAAGAACTAAAACCTCTTTTCTTTGAAAGGAGGCAACTCATGATCCTAAAACGCTTTTATGAAGAGGAAAAATCGAACAGCCACTGCCATGATTATGTGTGAAAAATGAACTTCATTATGTTTTTCATGATGCACATACATCACCAGAAGCTACTATATAAAACCAAATAAAAGCAATCCACAAGCTCCCAACCCTCTGAACCATCACCAAGTGAAAAGACAAATACAAATAAATTTCTTCAATATTGAGTATATTTCTCAAAGCCATGCAAGCAGCTCTAATCCAGTTTCTGAAAGTTAAAACGCTAAAACACCAAATCTAACTAATTTTCAGTCCAAAAGTCGATGAAAACCATGGTTTTGCAGAGAAAGTAACAAACCATGAAGAAAATAGAAACTAAAATCATAATCAAACAAGACATTCACAATTAACCCATAAAAGACTACATCCATATGCTTGACTTCTCCTGCATTACTCAACTAAAATCCAAATACGTTGTTTCATAGCAGACTGAATTTGACCTTCTGGACAAATTTTGTGATAACATTTTCTGATCAACTAGGGTTGGGATTTCAACATGAGTTGCTACATCAAAAGTGGTAGAAGACTATAACTCAGTAACCGCTTTCCACCCAATGACCTCCAAATACCTGCCTCAGAGAATTCAATACTCATCAAATCTTAGGAAAGTGCAAACAACCATGACTGTACTTAACTCCAGATTGGAAGAAAAATCACCAAAGCCATCGTCCATCTCCAGCATGAGATTTTAATCAATGTTCTTTGAGGGTTAGTGTCCTTGATACTCACTTTGCTTGTATTATACTGATCACAATTGCTCACCTCAGTAGCAACAGAAGTTCCAAAACAAACTTACCAAGACCCATCCCCATTAAAGCACTCTGAATGTTACTTATCCCAAACAAACTCGATAGCTCATAATCTCCGACTGATCTTTTCCACCTTAAACCAACTACTTGACATCTTTTCCTCATCTAATTAATTTTTCTAGCTATTTACTGAGCAAATTGTGTATTCCATCAACATGAAACTCAAACAAACATATCTTATAATATCTTGCATGCAATGCTGAGAGTTCCAGTACCCGTTTTTGTGTCAGAAGGCACATTATTGTAACAAAACAATTTAGAAACATGGTAAATCAATCACATCTCTCCCTAAAAGGCACTCCACAATTCTATAAGTCATCTCCTTAAACACGTAATACTAGATGAATAAAAAAACAACTTCAAATATAACAAGCCATCTTTCCTCACTTGTACCTTATCAATAGCATCTTCTTAACTTAAAACTTACAGAGCAACCATCTGTGACAACAATAATAATGAAACATAATTGGTTGTCATCTTTTAAAGTTGTAATGATGATTTCCTAGAGAATCTCATAGAGTCATAGATTCTAGTTTTATTGTTGAACCCGGATCAGAGCATTCACTAGCATAAAACAAAATCCACATAATCCCTTAAAGTCCCCAATAGCCCACACAAAATCAGATACTGTCACTATCAGCCAAACTCCCATCACAAAGTGACAAATCTGATCCACGCAACATCCATTCCTATATTTAGAAAACCAAATCTAAAGAGAGAAACCCAAATCACTTCAGAATTCCCACGATTCTTCATCAAATTTACAACCACAATAAAAAGAAGAAGAAAATGCGCACCTCCCTAAATGAACAAGAAGAACAAACCATTTCACAGAAACATATATCTACACCCCATTTGGTTGCTGAGAAATGCAGGAAAATAAAGCTCCACATTTTAGATTTTCCATTATTTGAGACCGCAAAATCATTAATAAATCGCCACATTGGAAAAATCAAATCCCAAGTCAACCACAACCCCAAATTACTTCACCAAATCTACCCACCATACCAAAAGCAAAAAAGAAAAGAACACACACGCAAACATGAACCCTCTAGCTGCTGAGAAAATTGGGGAGGAAAATAAAAGCAACCAAATTTCCGAATCTTGACTTTTCCAATACTTAAAAAAGCGAAAAAAAACACACCAATTCAGCATAACCGAAACAATCTATAGCTTTCTGGGAAAAGATCCCAAAAACAAAAACCCAAAAATCGCAGTGGGTCTCCATTTTTCGGACCTTTTCTCAGCATCCAAACAGAATGGGTTGTCAGAAAATTACCCTAGGGTAAACGGACAGGAAAAGAATGAGTAAAATAGTGGCGATGAGAATGGGAAGAATCCATCGTGGCTGAAGCAAAATCGAAATTTCTCGACGCATCCTTCGCCGCCTGCTCTCCGATCAACCATCAACAAGGATCCCTCACTCTCTACACCCCATCCGAAACGCCACTGTCAGTAGTTGTTGGTTGCAGTGTTTGCAGAGCCATTAATCTCAGGATCTCTGGAAATTTTAAAAAGTCATTAGATTTGATGGCTGGAAGTCAGATTTGTGGATGGATTATTCTACTCTTTGAAGTACCAGATCAAAATGTAATTTTGGGCTAGACAACTTTGGAGGCCTAAGCCCAGTTTTGATCCTCCGGCCCAGTGATTTCCCTTCCAGGGACTTTCATCTCGTTTCAATTCCAAATCATTAGCAAGTTCGTCATCGAGTTAAAACGCATGTGTAGAAATACGGGGTCCACATAGGATAAATTTATTTTTATTTAATCTATATGTGATAAGAATAAATAAATATTTTGTTTAATATGAATATCGAAAATCCTAATTTTTTGTATTTGAGATGAATTATTTTTATCATTATTTTAAATCATTTTTTAACTTAGAGTTGTAATATGAAAATATTTTATCAAACCTATTTAATAATATAAATTAAATTATTAAATCAACTTATTTAACTATTTTGACACCACCAAAATTTCATATTCTCCCATAGTTACAAGCAATTAAACCAAATCTAAGCGCATAAACATTTTTCGAAACAGACAAAAATCAATAGTCATTCGGGTAAAGGAAATGCATAAAAAATGTTCTTAAAATTTTTTTTTTTTTTTTATATATCAAAAAATAGCTTTCAATGACAACTTTTTATTATTTAAAACTATTTTTAAAACATGTTACTTTCAAAAACAACCTCATTTCAAATATAATAAGTTGTTGTTTCCTAAAACAAAAAAAATGTTTTTTAACAACTATTCTTAAAATCGTAGTCAATTGAATACAAAGTTGTTCAAAGCAAACCACCGTCAGGTTTGAGAGTAAATCAAAGCAATTGACTTCCACCTACCAAACAAACACCAAAAATAATTTCCGACCGTTGATTTTTTTGGGGGGTCATTTTCATTGTGAAAAAAGAAGTTGGGCCGACAGTGGGATGCAGACATACCTGAGTGCGCCCATAGTCTAAAAGAATGATCTGTTTCGTGACTCTTTCTCATTAATGTCATTATATTAAAGGGAAAATATCTAATTTTCCCAATTAACAATGTCTTTGACACATGGGTTTGATGTTTAATATGAATACCCACTTGAATAATCCTCAAGATTACATAAGTGCAGACATTAATTAGTGGGCAAGTGGGATATAGGATTAATGTTATTTTAAATATTATTAATATTTTAAAAAATGTTGATATGATTTGTATGAATATAATTAATATTCCTTTTTCCTTGTTGGTGTTGATGGCATGTTTATCAACTTATTTTTACAAATATTGTTTTGTTGTTCATTTTTTATGATTTCAAAAACACATTTGATAAATTTTGAAATAAAAATAGGTTTTTAAAAATTTGTTATGAAAATAGTGTGATATATGAAAATACATTTAAAATAATTTTAAGATGTTTTTGTTGATTGTCTTCAACTACAGTTTTTGAAAATTATTCTTTAATATTTTATAAAACAAAAGTCTATTTAGGAATTTGAAATATTTTCATTATATTTTTTTATGTTTTTAAATGTATTTTAGAAAATAACTTTTATACTTAATGCTCTATTTTAAATTATTTTTAAAAATTGTATAATTATTTTAAAAAATAAGTGAAAACAACTAAAAATAAAAAATAAATTCTTTTGAAAACATAAGAATAAAATACTATTTTTATTTACTAGTTACTAAATGTGTTTTTTTTTTTATAAAGAAAATCCTATTTTTTTTATAAAAAAAAAGTTAATAAACATAATCTAATTAAATCTAGAGGAATTTATTATGCATAAGCCTGATACCATTTTGTAAGATAGACTAAAATATTTTTCTTCTAAAATCAATTTATTGTTTTAAAAAGTATTTTAAAATTTTTAAAAACTACTTAAAAAAATTTACTACAACCACACCTAAGTTTAGTAGTGCAATCATTGAAGTCCATCAAAAAGGCAATTATATTATACAATTTTGAGCCAACCCGTACCTCAATGACACTAGCATCAGGCTGAAATCTGAATAGCTGAAGAGCGTGCCAAAAATCACACTATCAGACACATTCAAAAGCACATGCAGCTCTCAGGCTCTCAGCTGAGCTGTTTATGTCTTCATTCGGCCCGGGCCAAATCCATGCCTCGATTGTTGCCCACTCTGACTCAGTGCTTATCACTTTTTTTCTCCACATGTTTTCTCATAAGACTCAAAACAAAAACATCCCAAAACACGAATCGAAGAAGCCAAAATTCTTCTGAAATTTTATTCTACCTCTTCTTGGTTCCCTCTTAACTTCAAAGAGGAATTTCCTACAAAGGAAGAACCTCTATGAGAAATTTTACACAAATTTTTAAGTGATTGTAAGAGTTATGGAGCAATTCATTCCTTCATAACGAGGGCTTTATCTAAGCTACTGCTCTGTTGTTGTTGCAATCTTTCTGATAAAACTTTGGGCATGTAAGGACAAGAGCAATTTTAGGTCAATATGTAAGTTTGGAGGTCGTCTCTCTTCATGATCCTTATTTTGCGGTGAGATGAATTTGTGTACTCTCATTAATCTAAACTTAATTAATGCACTTAAGTTTAAAAAATGAATTGATGTTGAATTGTTAATGCTCTTATCCAAGTGATTAGAAGCAAGAGTTATAAAATTACTTCATACTTCACGATAAGGGCTTTATATAAATCATTTATTTGTTGTTGATGCAAATTTTTTATTCACCTTCAATCATGTGAGGACAAGGGTAGTTGAATATTACTTTTTAGTTGTAGATCGATCAATTAGGTTAATATGTAAGTTTGGAGGTCGTCTCTTTTCATGATCTTCATTTTGAGATGAGATGAATTTAGGTGAGGTGAATTTGTATATTCTCGATAATCTAAGCTTAGTTAATGCACTTGAGTTTAGAAAATGAATTAATGTTGAATTATTAAAGCTCTTATATTAAGTAATTTTTATTTTTTACCCATCAAAAAATCATAGCAGATATAAATCCTCATTTTCCAAGACTTACAAAAAAATAAAAACAAAGGCCCACCACCCACAGGAAAGAGATCACCCTGTCTCCTCTAAATCAAATCCAAGACAAAAGCCGTACATATTGATAGATACTTCTGGATATTGAGATGTTGATAAGCAATCGAACAGGACATTCTGAATGGGACATCTTCCTGTCCAGGCCCACCCGCTAGGAGCTTTGATAAGTTGCCTTCAACCCCGCCATAACCCAGAAATTTTTTCCAATTTGGTGATTGGATTCCCGGAAAATCAGAGCACTTTCGTATCACTCTCAAGAGGTTGAGCCCTCAAGATCAAGATTAAATTTTGATGGAGACCATGATGGGTCTGGTGAGAGACCTTAAGCTCAAGATTAAATTTCGATGGAGACCATGATGGGCGATGGGTCTGGTGAGAAAGAGGACGTGTTTGGTCAAGAAAAGTTGGCGATAGAGATAAGACCAAGTGGTTATCTATCAAGGACACGCATTTATATGTAAAACACCAAATCACAGGGTATCAAAAATGGACAAAATTCAATTTTGGCTATTTAGCATGGGGCCTTTTTTTTTTTTTTTTTTTTTTAAATATTATTAAAAAATAATTATTTAAAAAATAAATACAAAATATGATACTAAATTTATGATACTAATTCGTCTTTTAAAAAGACGAATTCACTTTACAACCTAAAAGTTTGTATGTTGAATTCATCTTTTGAAAATATGATTTTTTTTTTTATACAATGAACTCATCTTTTACTTAAAACTCAATTATAATTATTTTGTTAATATGATTTTATTTTAGAAAATTATATTATTAAAAGTCTATTTGATATTGATTTTAAAAAATATTTTTAATCTAAAAATATTTTTTTATTTAAAGGGTGTTTGATAAAATTTAAGAAACAATTTTTTAAATCTAAAATATCACTTATAATAAGTTTACAACTATATTTGGTTCTTCAAGAAAAAAATTTCAAAAAATTACTCTTGTTTGATTGTTCAAGTGCATTAAGAAAGCGTTTTTGTTTAGTTTATCATAAAATATACATTTTAAATTATTTAGAAGTTTGTATATTTTTAAATCATTTAATTTATATATATATATATATATATATAAAAGTTTAAAAAGTTTTAAAAAACATATAAATATAATTTATCAAATTTAAATTTATTTATTTATCTTTTCTTAACTTGTTTAATTATTTTTTCCCCTTAAAACTTTTAAAAACAAACTCGAGAAAGAAAATTAAACCAAATATGATACTAATTATTGTCTTTTTCCTTTCATTTTTTTAAGAGTTCAAAGGTGAGTCTATTTTATAGTGTCTTTTTTTTTTAACACTTCCATAAAACTATAATAATTCTTTCCATATTCAAAATATTGATTTCTTAGTTGAAATAATAATAATAATAATAATAATTGTTCACGTAAGGTTGACCATATCCCATCAACTCTCTTTGTGTTCGTTGTGAAAATTTTGATAAATACTTAGGGTATGTTCATTTTCTAACAGCAATTGCTTTTAAGAGAGTTGATAGCATCTGAAGTTCTATAAATGGTATCAGAGCTGTGTCCATCAACTTCCCTAGTATTCGACATAGATGCTTGGATGAATACGTTATAAGACTACGATATGTGTCTTTTTTTTAATAGTAATTGATTTTAGGGGAGTCGGTCATAATATTATTATTATTATTATTAAAAACATTTGTAAAACATGACAGTTTAATTTGGTGGGCAAACTACGAAACATATGGGTGTCGTTTCCATTGAATTCCGTTCCATATACCAACTACAAAACTTGTGGGGGTGCGTTTGCGCGTGCCGGAAAAACGTCATTTCAAAACCAATGGGTGGCTTGTCGGCTACACCAAGAAAAGTCTCTGCCCTTTACTTTCGGTTTTCCCGGCAAACAGTTTTCTCGAGAAAAAGATTGAAGAAATTGATATGGAGGAAACGTCTAGTTATTGAATACCTGGCGCCAACTTTCTCAGCAACCTTATAATGCCGTAATATTACAATTATTATTATTTATTTTATTTGCAGGAAATAATTTTTTATAAGCAAAGTTCTACTTTTATATATTTTATTCAAATATAAAAATTCAAAAATCCATAATATTCATTTTCATATAATATATATATATTAAATTAAATACAATCTACCTTATAAAAAGGGATTATTTTAAAAAATTATTAAATTGATTAGGAAAATCAATATTTAATTATCCTTTTTATTATTGGTTTATATAATTAAAGTTATTAAAACTAAAAAAATCTTTCTATTTATTCGGTTAATCAAATAAGGATAATTTTTTATAATAATTTTTTTTAACATTAAATTGATGTGATAGTTTGATCACTTAAATAAAAATATATATAAGGTTTTAACATGGCTTATTTAAGTATGCTATATAAAAAAATTATAAATGATAAAATTATATAAGTTCTCAAATATCCCGTGTTTCCCGATTATTTATATTCAAACCTTAAACTACGAGTCCGACTCCATCGGCATCTCCTGTTATTTCTCACATCTCTATTTATATCTATTTTCTCTACAACTTCATCTCAAGACCTTTTCTACTCGTATTTTCAACAGCTTTCCTTACAACTCTTTCAAATATTTAACATGACTTTGATTGATGAAAGAAAATCTTTTCACTACATGTGCCGATATTTCTCACAATTCTATCTATTATAATCTCTAAAAGTCGTTTTTATCTTCTTTTTTTTTCTTATAATTTATAATATTTATAGAAATATTTTCAATAATTTGTATTTATTGCAAGAAATCTAATATTATAATAAAATATTTTATACAATATTTTTGTTAGAAAGAACAATCTATATTAATTAAGAATTTGTACATTTTCTAACCTTTTTTCAGATATATTATTTACTTATTTTGTTTTTTTATTTTTTTCTAAAAAACAAAACGAAAAAAAATAAAAATTCTATGTGTCGCGGTGGAGGATGCAGTCACCAATCAAAATTCGAATATTCCATTCACCCAAAATCTAACATAAATACGAAACGCTGCGTTTCAACGCCACCGACCGTTCAATTCAACTTCCTCCTTCAATCATCTGCAACCTCCTTCTCCGCGAGACTGGTAGATTGTAGGAATCCGCAACAATGGGCTTCCACCTATCTCCAGCGTCCTCCTCCAGAAAATGGCTGGGGTTTGTGACGGCCGTTTGGGTTCAGTCCATCTCCGGCAACAACTACACTTTTTCCAACTACTCAGATGCTCTCAAATCGTTAATGGCTCTCACCCAGTTGCAACTCAACAACCTCTCTGTTGCCAAGGATGTGGGCAAGGCGTTTGGCCTCCTCTCCGGTCTCGCCTCCGACCGGTTGTCCACTCCGATGATGCTTCTTATTGGGTCGATTGAAGGGCTTGTCGGGTATGGGGTTCAATGGCTGGTCGTCAGCCGGAAAATCCAGCCGCTTCCCTATTGGCAGGTGGGCATTTTGAGAAAGTGCATTTAAAGCATTTGGGAAAACACCAGAAGCTTTTCAAATGAATTTTGGGTTTTTGTTGATAGAATTTTGGAAGTGCTTTTTGCTTTCAGAAATCAGACTCTGTTTTCAGAAGCAAGAAAGTTCTTCGATGAGTCCTTGTTTGGACAAGGCAAAGCAAGCTTTGCTTTGATAATTCCTTCTGATGGACTTTTAAAGCTAAAAATTAGTATTAGATAGGTTGATGTTTCTGCTTTAAAAAGCAAGAAAAATGATTTCGAAATACTAATAGAGAGATGAGTATGTGTTGCAGATGTGTATATTTCTATGCATGGGAGGCAACAGTACGACATGGATGAACACGGCGGTTCTGGTGACATGCATCCGAAACTTCCGGACGAATCGAGGTCCGGTCTCCGGAATATTGAAGGGTTACGTGGGTCTGAGCACCGCCATTTTCACTGACCTCTGCACTGCTCTCTTTGCCGACGACCCCGCCATCTTCCTCCTCATGCTCGCCATCATCCCCCTTCTTGTCTGCCTCTCCGCTATTCTCTTCCTCCGCGAGGTCCCTTCGTCGTCCACCGCAGCCGGCGAGAAGGAAGAGACCAAATTCTTCAACCTCTTCAACATCGTCGCCGTCGTCCTCGCCGTCTATCTCCTCACCTTCGACGTCACCGGCTCCCATAGCCGCATCCTCTCTCAGGCATTCGCCGTCGTCCTGCTCTTCCTCCTGGCTTGCCCTCTCTCAATCCCTCTCTATTTCATGCTACAGGATTTTAACCGGTCCGGTTCAAAACCCAGTTCCGACATCGAGGGTCTAATCACCGAAACCCTCCTGAGTCAAAACAGTCAGCCGGAAATGGCGGCTCCGGCATCGGAGGAAAAGGTGGAGCCTGTGGTGGAAATCAAACGACCCCGGCCGTCAATTGGGGAGGATCACACAATTATTGAAGCAATCAGCACCACTGATTTCTGGATACTCTTTGCATCCTTCCTCTGTGGAGTTGGCACTGGTTTGGCTGTTATGAATAACATGGGACAAATGGGTCTAGCTCTCGGCTACGTGGATGTCTCCATTTTCGTCTCCCTCACAAGCATTTGGGGATTTTTCGGCCGAATTTTATCCGGTTCAGTTTCAGAATACTTCATAGGGTAAGTTTTAACTACCACTTCAACTGCCTACTTGCTAATTATAATCATCCATGAATCTTATTATACTTCTGCTTTGATTTTTTAGTGGCACTTGTTCATATAGTTCCATGGAATATTCTAACCATTCTTGGGTTTTAGAACATAATTATGAACACTCTGTTTTGGAATTTGAGGTTGAAGTCAAATGGTCTTAGTAGAGGAGCAGGGCAATTTCATATCTGAATTTTGTACTGGTTTGATGCCAATCCATTAAGTTCATGTCAAAAGTTGAAGAAGACATTCCAGGAATGGGGTCTTGAACAGAAACTTCCTCTGGGTTTTTGTTAGTACAGTGCGAGGGTGGTGGTACATTATTGTTTAATGTTTGTTTACCTTGTAGGTCGGTTTAGCTCATTATTGACTTTTTGGATGGAGGAAACATCGTGGCTGGACTGTTGTTTGCAACCCCTCTCCAAGACCTAACTTCTGGTCGATACTGTTCTGGTGATCACCATCTTAGGGTCCCCCCTTGGAAATTTTTTTCTTTTCCTTGTGATGGGTGGATATTTTAGGGGTCAAAGTGAGGGGGATCAAGAGAGAAAAGTATCCTAACAGCTTAATCTTGGTGGGGTGCTCCCTCTTTCAGTTAGGAGAAAGGTTAGAAAATCCGTACTCCGTCCTTTGAATTCGTACGATTTCAATCAGGGACTCATAATTCCAAGCTGAGTCTCCCTGTTTTTGGAGGTTTTGAGTTTCTAGGAATTTTCTTCTGCTTTTCGGTAGGGACTCGTGAATAATCCCTTTGTCCCACAAGTACCCACATGGTGGGATCCCAGTACAACTTTGAATTATTAGAGACACGTTCGGTTTTGTCTTCCAAGCACATTTTCCTCAAACCTGCTTTTGGACTTTGAAAATTGAAGCGGTGAAAGAGTTTCAGAATTTCTGTTGCAGGCTGTTTTAACACAAAACAAGAACAATTTTCTTCATGTTCCTGTTAACTGGCCTTTTTCAGGGGAAAAAAATCTTAAAGAAAGGTCTCTGAGGTGTTCGGTTAACAGAAAGAAACTCGCCCAAGTTCTTTTCAATGAAAAGTTTCGGCTAACAGAAAAAACGCTCCTAAGTTCTTTTCAACATAAAAGGTTCCTGATCAATCCACAGCATGATGTAAGTGGTTGATGATGATTGAAAGAATTAAGTTGTTTAACTGGTCTGTGTGAAGATCATGTGATGCCTTCGCTTGCAGTCCTAACCATCGGATCCCTTTTGGCTTTAAGTCTAAAGGAAAAGTGCTGTGGCAAAATTTGTCCATTTGGGAGGGTGAAGGGATGAACCCCAAACAAATTGGTCAGGTCCTACCCCCACCCGATTTCCAAATTGACAATCTGCCCACCTCTTGGATGTTACCCTGGTCCATTCTTAACCACACTATCTGAATCCAAAATAGTTCTAGGGCTACATTTCGTGCCTTCTTATTCCATAATTCCATGGTAAAAGTTCGATCAAGACCATACATATGAGTCCCATTTGACAGTCGAGTCCACCCAAAGTGGGTTGTTTCTTTTTCTTTGGCAAGAAAATGTGAGTTCATACCAATGCAATCTTTGTTGGGTTGTTGTCAATGCCTAGTATAGGCTTAAGTCGACAGGTTTCCCCCTAAAATACCGGCAAATGCAAGTAGGTTAACTAATTTCCATTGTATGATGGATGGATTCAAAGCTTGATTTTCTGGACTAGGAGATACTCTATCTACTCAAGACCATGTAATCAACTGCCATATGCCCTTGGCTAACTCCTAGGACTTTGGACAAACTTTTTAATAGCTGTACTCAATGCAGAATGATTTAGTAGTCTTATGCTCGGTTTCAAATTTGCAGAAAAGCTGGAACACCAAGACCTTTCTGGAATGCAGCTTCTCAGATTCTGATGGCAGTTGGGTATGTTGTGATGGCCATGGCTTTGCCTGGCTCACTATACATTGGTTCAGTCGTGGTAGGGATTTGCTATGGAGTTCGTCTCGCTGTCACAGTCCCCATTGCTTCTGAACTGTTTGGCCTGAAATATTATGGTCTCATCTACAACATTCTAATCCTCAACCTCCCCCTTGGCTCCTTCCTCTTCTCCGGCCTGCTTGCTGGCTTGTTGTATGACGCCCATGCTACCCGCACAGCAGGAGGTGGCACCACATGCATAGGCCCCCACTGTTACAGGCTGGTGTTCGTGGTAATGGCCTTATCATGCATTATCGGGTTTGGCTTAGACGTCCTACTGGCAATTAGAACAAAGAATGTTTACTCCAAGATTCGCGCGAGCAAGAGATCAAAGAAGCCAGCGGCCCCATCCAACAGCCGATAAATGCTCACAATCCCAAAGAGACGGGACGAGACCAGATGAGAAGAAACATAAGATTGACGGGCTTTTGCCCAGTGATACTCTTATGTTGAACAACGATAGCTTGATGGGCATTTCTCAAGAGAAATGTTCTAATCTGAAAAATAAATCATTCCCATATTATCAAAAAAGATCATATGGCCAGGTACTTGTTCTAGATGCGCTGCCTTATGTAGGTTTTCTACATGATGTTGCTGAACATGCCATTTGGTCATGAAGTACCATATGGTTTGATCTTCATTCTAGATTTGTACTATGGGGATTGATTGATTGTTTGTTGTATTTTTGGTCATAGTTATGTGCAATTTTTGTTTTTTTTTTTTATTTTAAATTTCGTGAGCTCAATGTTCCTTTGTTGTTTGAGTTCTGCACTGCATGGTCCGTTGATTTTGTAGTCTACTCTTACACTGGCCCTTTTGGGAATGGGCTCAGCTGTAGTTGGATATTCTTCTCTTCTATCTTGGGCCTTTTGTCTCTTCCACAGCCTTGAATGACCACCTTCTAGTTTAGCCCGTCTAATGTAGTTGGGCTCATCTTACAGGCCTACAACACTAAATCCAATTTTTTCAATTTTTATTCAATGTTCCCTAAATAATATAGAAATTGGGGATAGTAATTTAACATTTTTCTGCAGTAAAATATGCCACATATCATCACCATTGATTGAGCGTGTGAACCCAATGGTCCATTGCTATAATCCTGGCGTGCAAATTCAGCCGTGAGACCACTGCCACAGACAGTGGAGGACTGCTCAATTACCCCATCGTGGGGTCACTGCTCAAGAGGTAGCATCCAATATATGAATCTCTGGGGACCCATGTAAGGCCACCCTCCAAAAAACCCCCACCAAGGAAGGACAAATCCCTCAATTATGGGTCGGCCCTCCTCTCCTCTGCCTTCAATCCCATTCTCACCGAATTTTAATTTGTACCATTCTTCTCTGGTTCATCTCCTCTTCTGCTAGATCCAAACCTTTTGTTCACATTTGGTTGTAACTTCATCTTATTTTGGTGTTTTTTTGAGTGGTAATAACTAATAATTCAAAATGGCTCTGCTTTTAAAATTCTTACACATGATAGAGTTTTGGATCTCAAACTCATTACAATGATTTATTTTTGTTAAAAAACACCTAATTTTATAGTTAATTTCATCTTAATCCCCATGCTTTTTATAAATTAATTTATTAGCACCAAATATTCAATATTTCTCTAATTGGATTATATTTCTCTAATTGGATTAACAATTTAAAAGGCACTAATTTTTTGAAATTGCCCAAAGAGTGTGGAAATGATAATTAGGCTTGTCATTATGCAATGATCACCCAAAAGCAAGTTATTATGGTTTGTCTAGTGTTGGAGTTGAATATCAAGCTTGATGGGCATTTTTGTTTTTACTTGAATCATACACATTTTTCCTATGTATAAGTAATTGATCTCACACATGCATGAAGATTACATAAAAACATGAGAAATGTTTGATTCCTTTATGAAAAAACCAAAATCGATTTCTTCGAGGTTTGTTTGAAATGCTAAATTAGAGAATATGAATAAGAAATCAATTCAATTATCGTTCATTAATGTTTGGATTGATTTTCAGAATGAAAATATGAATAAAAAATTCATTAATATAGAAACCAAATTCACTCTCGCCGATGATTTTGATTCTTCTTTTCTATATGATATTATGACTTATCTTCCCATTATAACACATGTATAATAAGAATTGTAATGAATGCAAAGAGGAGAAATCTTTCACCCATTGGCAAGGAGTTCAACCATGACTTCTAAATAGGTTGGTTGCTCATCTACAAAAAGAAAACATTGAATGAACTGACAGAAAATTATAAGTTGTGCCACGCTTACTTTTGAGAACAATGCTAGGGTCCACACGGCTTGTCATTAAGCAATTACCCTTTTTTGACTCTCCTCAAACCAAAAAGGCAGACTAAACATTGGTCCTTAAGAAGAGATCAATAAAGCCAAATGAAGGAATAAAAGTGTTGCCGGATGCGTTGATGGGGTCTGAGCCAATAATAAATTATATCATTGATGATTTTCAGTAAAGGTTAACAAGGACTAATCCCTTAACTTCTATACCAGTGCCACCACACTCAAAGGCATGAGATTTGAGTTGTACCCCAGCTTATATTCACATGAAGGCCTCCCTTACTGCCTTGCATGTGAGCAAGGCACGGGGCTACTCAGAACCTGCACTATTTCCCTTGTGAGCTCTCTCTCTCTCTCTCTCTCTCTCCCGTTCTCTCTCTGTGCAACCTACCTCATTTCATGAAAGAGTTATGAGGGTTTTGTATGTTTTTGGCAGCTTCAGGGTCTGAGCAGAGACCAAGAGCATGATGTATGGTCTGCCCTTTTGCTTCCTGCTTCTCTTCTTCCTTGCAGACCCTCCATTAGCTGCTCCTTATGGTACCATCTCTCTCTTTCACACCCACATTGGTTTCAGTATCTTATGTTGATGGGGGTTTTTTCATTTTTTGATTTGGTGTCCAATACTGCAGATGGGCCTCTATATGATTTTTCTGCCTACACTCAGGTAAGCACCAAACCAGGGCATTTGCTGTATAGATTTTTCAGTTGATGTTGTGTTTATCTCTCCAGCTTTCTAAGGCAAGAGACAACCAAAAAACAGCAGGCATTCCCATATTGAATTGTTTCATCTTATATCATTGAAGCTGTATTATTAACGTAATAATAGTATATAACGAGGTCACATCTTCGATGAGTCTTATGTTGTTTGTGGGTGTTGATTCATCATTTTCACTTACCTCTGGCAGTGCAAAACTCGGGCCGAGGGCCCTCTTTACAATGGTGGGATCCTCAAAGGCGCCCGCTGGGATATCCCACGTGTGCTCGCTGATGGTGTTTATTCTCCCGCCTTCGTCCTGCGCAACCTCACCACTGGCACCAAGTACTGTTTCTCCAGTTGAGTTCTTTTCTCTTTTCTACATTGAAATTAGTAACTTTTTGCCTAAAGCTAAATGGCTTTTCTCTAGGGATCACTTGGATAATGAAATGATTATGTAAGAAAATTGAACAGTAGATCATTAAGCAAATTGTTTCTAGGGCTTTATGGCATTATATAGTTGGTGGGGTTGATTCATTTCTGCTACATTTGGTGTCAACAGGTTGGGTGAAGATAAAGGGTGCAGACTCAGCTCCTATAAGGGCAAGCCTAATGTCAGAAAAAAAAACAATCAACTGTGTAGGGACGGTTACTGCTAGGCGTGGATGCTGGTCTTTTCTAAAGGGTGGGTTCGTTCTTGATGAACCCTTGGATTACTCTCTCCTCTTCTTTCAGGTAATTAAAGATATTAAGAATCAGATGGATACTGGTACTAATGAAGAATCAGGTTATAAAATGAGATGAAAACAGAGAAATGAAATTGAAAAGATTGAGAAGGCCAGGTTTTTGTCTGATGATTCTTCAGTTTTGCAGAATTCAGATGAGAGAGCTGTTGATTTAGCAATCACAAGTGCTTCTTTGCAGCCGTTCACCGATCAGGAGTGGAGCACAAATCAACAATATATAATCAACACTGTGAGTACTAGAAGCCCTTTCCCTCTTAGGCCCTTGTTTGATCATTGAGAAAATGAATGACTTCTTGTAGGAAAGGAAACGTGCAGTCACAATCCATGTAGCAAACACACAGGGAGAGAGGCTGCAAGGAGCAGAAATTACAGTAGATCAAGTCTCAAAGGATTTCCCATTTGGATCTGCTATAGCAAAGACCATTCTTGGGAATTTGCCTTATCAGGTCGGTAGTGTCTACACAAAATCTTTAAGATGGCACCTTAGAAAGCAGAAAGACACAAAATTCAAATTCTTCCAATTTTTCAGAACTGGTTCGTGAAGCGATTCAATGCTGCAGTGTTTGAAAATGAGCTCAAGTGGTATGCAACAGAGCCTGATCCTGGGAACATCACCTATGCCTTAGCAGACCAAATGTTGGAATTCGTCCGAGCAAACCAGATTGTTGCTAGAGGGCACAATATCTTCTGGGAGGACCCCAAGTACACGCCTGCATGGGTTCGGAACCTTTCAGGCCCTGCCCTACAATCAGCTGTCAACAACAGGATTCAAAGTCTAATGAGCAAGTACAAAGATGAATTTGTACATTGGGATGTTAGTAATGAAATGCTTCACTTTGATTTCTATGAGCAGCGGCTAGGCCCTGATGCCACCCTGCATTTCTATGAGACTGCACACGAGTCAGACCCCCTAGCAACCCTCTTCATGAATGATTTTAATGTGGTGGAGACTTGCAGTGATGTGAATTCAACAGTGGATGCATATATTTCAAGGCTAAGAGAGCTCAGCAGGGGTGGAGCAACCATGAGTGGAATTGGCCTTGAGGGCCATTTCACAATACCAAACCCTCCTCTTATCAGGGCTATCCTAGACAAGTTGGCCACTCTGCAGCTTCCCATTTGGCTCACAGAAATAGATATCAGCAATACACTTAGCAAGGAAACACAGGTGAGCAAGAAAAACCCTTCATTAACATTTCTTCAAACATCATTTCCCTCAAAGGGCTGAGTTTTTTTCCCTTGCCTTGTCTCCTTTACAGGCTGTATATCTAGAACAAGTACTGAGAGAAGGCTTTTCACATCCTTCAGTGAATGGGATAATGCTGTGGACTGCACTTCATTCATATGGGTGTTACCAAATGTGCCTAACAGATAATAATTTTCATAACCTCCCTGCTGGTGATGTGGTAGACAAGATCCTGAAAGAATGGCAAACTGGGGAGATAGGGGGTCAGACTGATGACCATGGTTCGTATAGCTTTTTCGGTTTCTTGGGTGAATACCAGGTTACTGTAAGATATGGCAACAGAACTGCAAATTCAACATTCTCTCTATGCAGAGGAGATGAAACCAGACACTTCAGCATTCAACTATAAACTCATATAGATTTAACTGTGGTCTAACAATGGCAGAACTATAGCAGAATGACAAAAAATACATCAGTCACATGATATACGTTTGTTTATCCCATTCAAGCAATGAGAAAATGATTAGGTAGCTTGAAGTCTCTGATTAATTTTTCTTTCTATTAGCAAGAAACATAATATGTAGATTTTTGCAAGAAATTTGGAGGATTCTACGTGCTGCCAAGCTCCAATCTCTCCACTATGGCAATAGTCCTAGAGTGTGTTTCTAATTCCATGACATGGTATCACTCTGCTTCTCTTTCATTGTTCCTTACGATTTCTTTCGATTTTTCGGCTGTGGATTTGGGCATTTGGATTCATGGTCCCCTACATCATGAAGGGATCTAAAGTCCGAAACGTGCATAAAGGAAAGGACTAGTGCAAGCGCAGAAAATGGAGTATGGAGTGAGAAAAAAGAGCACAATCTCATCATACTTCCCTACTCAGAAGGTCATTGCCCTTAAGTGACTGTCCTTGTTGGTCTAAGATTTAAACACTTATGCAGAATATGTATTTTGGGTTGCTGGAACACATTTTATTGATGAAGAGTGCTGAATTTATACATGAGCTTGTAACTGAAATGACATTAGAATAGAAGAAAATCAAGCTATTGGATGATGAACAACTACTTCGTATAAAATAGAAACCAAATCTTGACCAAATAAAAACAAGAAAATATTTGAATGTTGCAGATTTTGTGCAAGACTCCAGCTGCAATATTAAACTTCAAAATTCAAATTCCAGCAGATACTAAGTCAAAATTCAACAGTTTTGATAGGGATGTATGTGGTTGGAAGGGAATTTAATGACCCTTGGATGCTAAGATTGAAGGATGAGTCCCTAAACATATGCCAAAACTCAAAGCACTAGAAGATGAGGAAAATGTTAGGGATGTCCCTTCTTGTGTCCACATTAGGCCAAGGCATGTGACTAGGCATGGGACTCTACTCCATAACTGCACTGTTCCCTCTGTGATCCCACCTTCCACACTTCTTCCTTCTGTTTCATAATGATACCTAGGAAAGCTCCATAACCCTTGTGCTTACTGCTTTCTCCTTGACTATGCAGAAAAGGAATTCATCTTCATACCTTCTGGTCTTATTGTAATGGTCATGGGTGGACTCTATTCATATATAAAGAAGTAGCAAACCCCATATTTTCTTTTGAAATTCTTAATCAAATAAAGGATCAATGAAAATGATTTCAGACTCTCTTCTATAGCAGGTCATGTTCAATCTAATCGAGGTAGCTTGTTTTTCACATGTCTGATTCTTCACTTCACCTTTTTATGATGACAATGATTCCACGTAGTCTTCATCCTAACTTCTTCTTCCTCAACTACCACAATGCAGACTCAGCTTTCACATCTATTTTTCCCTTGAACATGGATTGTAATATGCCTTCTCTTGACCTCCATTCCCACTTCCTTATGCTGTCCAAATCATCCAACAAAGTCGTTGTTTTATTGAACTTTGTCCACATAATTAATTTGAATGGCAGAACTTGATAAGGCTTTACAGGTATGATGAAGATGGATAGTGTGTAGGACCCAGAATATAAATCGACTTGCCCATGATGCAATTGTTCCATGATACCAACTAGTAGACCTATTGATTTGCCAACTACTGGTGACCTAAAAAAGGGCAATACCTTCAATTTTTCCCCCATGAAGAACAAGTTTGGCTGTGAGAGTTGGGGAGGACTGAAATATACAGCAGTTTTCATTATGTTATCTTGCCCAACTGACAAGTATTAGCTGAACAGCATTATATCACCATGTTTGGAGCTTCTGTGGTTGTTGCCATAGTGAGCTCAAGGCCAAGCACAAGAGACAAAATCCTTTAAAAAGACGTGGCCTCTCTAATGTGTTTAATTATTGTATCCCTGCCCTACGAGTCATGGATATACTCTCTCCAATTCAAGTTTAGAAAACCCTTCTAACCCTCTTAAAATCACTCTCACGGCTGATGATATGTTGCATTAAAGTATTACTATAGAAGTCAAAAAGAAAAATGAGAAAATAGGCTTGAGCCAAAGTAGCTAGGTTTTAGTTTGGGACAGCCACTCCTCCAATTACGCCTGGATTACGGCCGGTGGGCTTGGTCAAATTCTGAAAAGGTGAAAAGACCAGTGTCTTCTTCAGTACTTTTGAGGTGGAAGTTGAAATCTTTCACTCTACCCCTATTCATAAACATTGCTGTACATGTAAAATCATCCAATGACATAATTTTTACAAAACCAGAAGGATTCATACTAGTTTCTGTAAAAAAATTCAGCAAGCCTGCTTCAAGAAGCTAAGAATAAATGATCCATAATCTTTGGCTTTATTCTCCCATGTTGTAGTATGTGGAAGACAAGACTGCATTTGGCCATAGTTGGCCACATGATGAAGTCATTTTCTTTTAGAAGTCCAGCCAAAAGTTCCAACATAAAGCTTAATTATCCATGTCTTTATATCCCACATACCATTATGAAAACAAAGAGAAAGAGCCCATTTAAAGATGCATCTCGATGGTGGACAGACAAAAAAAAAAAGCTGGGCCAAGCTTGCAATGCCCGCAAAGTGATGATTTCTCACACACCCATCACCAATCCTACTCACACATTCACATCATTCACTCACCCTTTTGCCAGAGTCTACTGGAAAAAACCCAAAACCAGTAGTATACAAATCAAGAATCCAAAGAAGATGAAACCCCCCAATCCCCACATCCCCATTTCTTGCTTTAAGGCTACAGTGACAGAACTTTGAAAACTGGACAATATTTTTAATGTATGTACGTTAACATTGAATATTTCTGGGGAATCTTGAAGTGGGTGGTTCACAGTCTGGAGTAATTTGTTAGCTTTCTTCTTTCCCAAACACAAGGCAAAACCCCCCACAATGCCCATTAAGGCTGCAAAATATGTAATTGAATTCACATGGAAAACCCAAAACCATGAAAGCTAACAGAACGATGGGCTACAAGTAAACAAAGGAGAAGAGGAGGAAAGAGAGAGCTAAAGAGGCAGCGAATGATGATGGAGAGTGAGCCCTGGCTGAGTCTCCCATGGCTAAACCAGCTAACCATGACCCATCTGCCAGCATTGCTCCAGAGTCTGAGCCTGACCCTGAGCCGATTGTCATTGATCCCATTGTTCCGGACCCTGATGCCCCTGGCTCATAGGTTCCGGACCCTGATACTCCTTGCTCATAGGTTCCGGACCCTGATACTCCCGGCTCATCTGTTGGAGTACCTGTGGTCGTTGGTGAAGACTCTCTTGAAGATTTCTGACTGCACCACAGATTAAGAACCCGCATCAATGAATTGTTGCAGAGAAATTAATTAGTCAACAACCTCATTAAAACCCATGTTCTCTGAAAAACACTTTTGGAAAGAATAAACAACCCAAGTCATAGAAAAATGGAAAAAATATACACAGAAGGCGGAAATGGGTGACCGTCAGAAGAAAATTTAAGAAAATGAAAAAAATAAAAAAGATCTTTTAGGGTTTTACCTTGGAGATGAGGGGCAAAACGTCACCGTATAATCAGCGCCGGCACATGTGAAGGTACTGGTGGCATCATCATAGGCATAGCTGTAGGATCTGGGGCAAGCGGACTTGAACATCTCCGAGTACACCGACGGCCGGCAGGTGGCGGGCGTACTGTACGCGCCGCTGCAACAGTACTCCGGGCTCCCAAACGCTTCGCACGCGCTCCTGCACGCGCTGCCGTCTCCGACCTTCAGTTCCGCCGGACAGCCCTGGTTGAGATCCACCGTGCAGCCCGTCGACGCGCACATTCCCGACCCACCACTCCCTTCCACTATCATCGGCAGGTTGTAGCCATCGACGAGGCTCACGTCGTAGAAGTCCTGCCCGCCGGTACCGAGAGTGAACTCCGCCAGTGTCGCCGGCGGGGCAGCACCGGCGCCGTTGCATTCGATGGTCCCCGACCCACAGTCGCCAGTGACGCAAGAACCCAACCCAGATCCGTCAAAGTTGCACCCTGTTCGCCCCCAGAACCTACCGGACCAACCTGTCGGAGCCAGAAACGAACGGGAAGTGTCCTTTGGTAGCTCGAAGCCAGTGCTGTCGAGCCTGGCACTGCCGGCATTTGCGAGAATTCCCGGCCACACAGTGTACTCGCACCTGTTCACAAACGTGAATGTAGCACCCAAAACACCTGAAACAACAATCACCCAAACCAGTCAACATTCCGACAATGTGAGAAGAACCCAGATGAACAAACGAGAGAAAACTCCATATACCAGTGGAAAAGGCCATGAGTGAGATGTTCAAGATGAAAATGGAAGAGCAGCAAGAGAGACGACCCATGATGGTTTAGCTAGTTAGACGGTAAAAATGAAGGGGTTTAGGAAGTGAGAGGTGGCAAAAGAGAGGAATGGGGTGTTGGGGAAGACTGTCGGGGACTAGCGTTTAGCCCCCATGAACCCAGAAAAGCTGCTGTCTTGACAGGAACAGAGGGAGAGAGAGAGGAAGATCAGTTATGAGTGAGTTGGAGAAAAATTAATAAACTGCAAGACCCATGCTATGGAAGATTTAATAATGTTAAGACTTAGACACTAGGCGTATTTTGTATGGCCTCTCACTTAGAAATAATATTTGGTATTTATAGTTAACTATTTGGAAGAAAGGAGACGTTTTTGTCTTGTTAATGAAAATTTATTTTCGAAGATGTAGTCTCTTTCATACTTAATGATGCAATAAAAATAAAAATAAAAATAAAAATAAAAATATTATTTTTTTAATTATATAATTTTAAAATACATAAAATTCTAATTATATTTTATCTTGATTTATATTTTAACAATTAATTAATTTTAGTTTAAATTTATTTTTATTTTTTCAATTCAATTTTATTTCATGTTTTATTATTTAAAAAATGATGATTTTTGAAAAAAAAACCAACATTTTTTATATTTTGACATTTTATAGTTTTATTTTTTATTTTCATATTTTAATTTTATTAATATAATTCTTCATTTTTAGTCATTAACTAGCTCTTTTTTTTTTTTTGTTAAATTTTAATATGAAGATATAAGAAAATAAAATGTTTTAATAATAGACTTTAGATTGGAAAATTATGAAATGTCAAGAGTATTATTAAGTAGATGCTTTGCTTACCTTTGATTCCAAAAAATAATTATGAAATGGAAAATTATTTATGCTTGAAGGGGTTGGTCATGATGATGAACTTATTACTTTATAAAAGGAAATATTTCTTGACAATCATAATGAATGAGTAAAACTCAAAGCACTTGCATTGATTCACATAGTAAGATTTGAGATGAATAGAAAAAAAAAAATTAAAAATATTGTAATAAATTTTATGTAAGAGTTCATTGTGGATACGTTATATCATCCCAAACACCTCTCATTAGGGATAGGTCCCAAAAAACCCCTCCCCATTCTTCTATCTCAAATGTTTTGTTTTTATTGATTTGTAACGAACAAAAATAATTATGATTAAGGTGTAACTTGGGCGGGTTGGTTTGACCTAACTTGATATTTGGATGAGCTTTGACAATTATTTTCGTTGAATTTGGGTTAGGTTTTTTAATCTGAACTCAGTTTGGGCTAAGCTAGGATAAGGTTCAAACAACTTGAGTTCCAATTAGAATCCGATTTAATATTTTTATAATGCATATTATCCTATATAAGAATATTTATTTATTTTTGTATGTTTTTTTAATAAAAAATATATAAATTTATGTTTATTTATTTGTTGTTATCTTAAAATCTTGTTCTATTTATTATTTAAATTTTTATATAAATAATTAGAAAAAAAAAGTTTTTTTAAAATATTATAGATGAATTTTGAATTATATAACTTGATTAACTGGACTAACCTAAATTCAACCCATCAATCCATATCTAACCTGATCAACTTGATTCTAATTTGAATAATTCTAATTTAAAAAAAATAAGGTTAAGTTGAAATTGAATTGAGTGTTTTGGGTTAGAGGTTGAGTTGAGTTTGAATCGATTGTTTCTTAATTCGGGTTCGACTTGGGTTAGTCATCAACTTGACCAACCCGCCTAAGTTGCAACCCTAATTATAACTTAGATATCATCCCCGATATTTATTATTCTTAAATTTAAAGTCAATTTTTTGTTCGGTATTTAATCAAACATGTTATAAAGTGTTTTCATGTTTAAAAAATTGTCACAAAGAGAATCTCAATCTTAAACCATTGGCACATTGGATTGTCGGTTCGGGCTTGTCAATGTGCCTAATTTGAAGAGATGTACCAAATTTGATGTTTCATAAACTTGGGATCATGACAATTATTGATTGAAACCCATTCTATTCATTAATAGTCTTCTCCACTATCCCAATTTAAATTAAAAACAAAAAAAAAATCTCTCTTTCTCTACTGACGTTAAAAAACTATTTAAAAATATTTATTTTTATTTTTTTAATTCATAATTTAAATTTAATTTCATTTACCTCCCGACAAATTTTAACTAATACACTTCATTAAAATTTACTTAAAATTTCATAAAATATCTATGTTGATTAAGACGGGAAATAAGTGAATATAATAAATAAAATGAATAGAATGAGTATTTGATAAAATTTTAAATTAATGGGATGAAATTTGGAATTAATTATTATAATTTTTATAAAAATTTAACAATTATAATGCATGATTGAAATTAAGTATTATAATTTTTATAAATGCATATCTTCAAAGGGCAAAATCGATATATTTTAAAAACAAGGGTCCCACAATGATCTTTTTTGGTTTTTAGAGGGGTAGGGAGGGAATGCTGCTTTTATGTGTCACGTCACACCCTTATAAGGGTGGGGACGATGCTTATTCTAATCCACGTCACTGTGGGATGGTGGGACCACAGTTCATTGATCGATATTCTGACAAGTCACACTATATAACCGTTGTTTGTTTGCCACGTGGAGAGGTGGGCTTACAAGGAGTTTAGCTGTCAGCAATTATGCGATCACATGGAACAGCATAGGATTCCTATAAATCTCTTCTTTTTATGGTGTGGTAAGCTGCAAATTTTGACTTTCAAAATTAGGAAAATAATAAATAAAAGAATGGAATTAATTAACTAATTAATTAATTAATTAAAATAATTATTTAGTTTTCATTCATGTTCCAATCTTATACCTATCAGTTATCACCCATTTAATTTTTTAAATTTTGTTTGAATTTTTAATTATATTAAAAATATATAATTTATAAATAAATAAATAACATATAATTTTTCATTTGTTTTATAAAAATATTGTTTTATTTTATATGCCTTAAAAAAGGAAAAAAATAAAAAATTAAATTAAAATAATTTTTATTTAATTATATATAAAATCGTGATAGGGTGAAATAAAGAAATAGCTCTCAAGCTTGACCCAATATTTTTATTTTTATTTTAAAATCAAATCTATGGTAAACCCATTTATTTTTACGGTTATTTAGACATGTGCATCAAAATACTATTAAAAATAAATATTCTAATATTTAATCATGCTATTCAAGATTAAATTTTTAATTAGAATATTCATTTGAACTTAAATATTAGTTCTTATAATTCTATGATCTCATCTTAGCATTTAAAAAATTTAAATGAAATTACAAAAATACTCAACAAAAAACAATAGAAAAAACTTCAGTAAAAAATAACCTTAAAAAAATTCTAATAGATAAAAACCCTAATAAAAAATATTATTAAAGTTTAAATAAAATTTTTAAAAACCCTAATAAAAAACATTCATGAAGATTAAGAATGCGTTTAGAAATAATTTTAAAAAACGTTTTTAACATTTTTAACGGTGCTTATTAGAATTACTATCAAACGAGTTTTAAATAAAATTACAAAAACTCGATCTAAAAATAACCATATATATATATGCAAAATTAGAAGACAAACAATTTTTTTTTTAAAAAAAAACTCCAAATAAATACAATTCTCGATTGCATAACTAATTCAAGGTCTTTTCAATTTTTTAATCTTGGGATGTACGTGAAGGAGGTCCACACCACACCCACATGAGACATGAGTGGAATTGCAAGGATCATTCAACTCCTTTTAAGTAGGTGAATGATTTTGTTAGCTACTTGAAAAGGAAACAGAAAATTTGAAAGGGAAAAGTAAGTAGTGTATGGTTTTCATTTTGTATATTTAATGCAAAAGTGAACCCCATTTCCTTGTTTGAGGCCAAAGCCTACTTTTCAAGGAAAATGATACCTAACAAAGATTGTAAGCCAATGCTTTTGGGTCAAGTATGCATCATTATTAGTATTATGATATGATCAAATTGCAGTTGAGATTTAAAGTGAGATGCCCATTTTTCTTCTTTTGGGATTTTTGCATTTCAATTGGGTTTGATTCTCTTAAAAACACTTAGGCTATGTTTGGTTCCCGGAAAATTTGAGGGAAAATGTGAGGGAAAGAAAATACAAATGAAAAGTAGAAGGAAAGAAAAAATGAAGGAAAATAAAAAAATAGATTAAAAGTTGATAAATTATTTTTTTTGTTACTTCAAACTCATTTTATTTATTTTAACTCATCAATATAAAGATTAAATAATTTAAAAATACATAAGTTTTTAATTAGTTTTAATTATATTTGATTTTCTTTGATATTTTTCATAGGACAACTAAACATGAGAAAATCATTTTCCTTAACATTTTTTTTCTTTCCTTTGTACTTTCCGGGAACCAAACATAGCCTTAGATTACGGAACATGATACTCAAAACTAATGTAAGATGATTATTTTTTTACCTCAAATTATATTAAAAGTGAGTTTGAAAGTGATTTTGAAAAGTGTTTCTAATATTTCTAATATTTGAATGATAAAAATTTTCAAGTATTAAAAATATTAGAAGTGCTTCTTAGAATCACTAACAAATGAGTTTTAAATCAATTTTATGAACAACAAGATAGGAGGTGTTTATTTCTAGTATAAAGCGATCGAGGGGATAAGATTCTACCATTTTACTTTTTGGGACAAAGCCATTTTCATTTCTCTTTCTTGTCTCCTCTTCAATCCTTGTTCTTCAAAAAGAAACCTGCAATTCTGCATCATGTTGAAGAGAGTGAAAACAACCCCCTTGTTTTTCTCCAAAGGTTCCTGCTATTCCCATTGAATGCATCTGCCTTTTTATACTTTATTGCTCCTAATTATTCATGTTGTTCATCTGCAATTTACATTTGAATTGGGGGGCCTGCAATTTATTTTTTCAACATGAAATTAATAGAATTTTGTAGCCCTAGAATGGGAAATTTTATAAAAATAACATGGTATAAGTTTCCCGTTTAATAGAACAAAGGTTTGATATTATGTTAAACTACTAATTTTATTTCGAAATTTAAATAATTAATAATGATGGACCGATGTAAAGTTAACCTTAAAGAGTAATATCGCAATTAACAACATCATCATCAATCACAAGTTAAAATTATTTGTGTTCAACGGTTACTATATTCTTTTAAATCAAGCATAGAAACTTAGAACTTACATTCCCCTCCCTTTATTGAGATCTTTTTCCCTTAACCATGATGACAAATGATTATGTTGAAGGAAAGGTAAAATAGCACTGTGTTAAGAGTCCTTCCCAAGTTTGAATTTTGTCTTCATTTTGGTGTTTCTTTGTGGAAATGGAAATTCATTTCTCACTTGCAGCAACTGTTTGCAACTCTCTAAGAAAAGACTTGTGGTAGCCCTTGGCATGGCTCTTCTTGAAACAGCCTTTTAGTATTTTTGGCTATCTAATAGTTCTAGGTTTCTGCAATGGGCTTAGTTCAAATTCTATGACTTCGAAGAGAAAAAACTTTGTTTCAAGATTCTTGATTTGGGCTTTAAATCAATCAATACTTTAATGAGATAGATTAATTTTTTAAATATCAATATTTTCAGAACCAGATCGATAATTGAATCGAAAAATTATTGATTTACGGTTCACAGTTCACGATTCATTGATTGGACCGATGGTTGAATCATGATTGAACGAGTGATGTCATAAATAATAATTTATATATTATATAAAATTTTAAATAATTATAAGAAATTAAAATTATATATAATTAAATTTTTTAATAATATTTCATTTTTGTTAAATAGAACATTTATAATATTTAAATATATCTTTATATTTAAAATAAAAAATATAATATTTAATTTTATTTACATGTCTTTTGTATTTTATTATTTTGAAATTATTATACTAATTAATTTATATCATTTTTTAATTACATTATATAATTATTATAAAAATAAATGTGAAAGTGGTTTACACTTTTATACAATAAAAATTTAAAAAAAAAAAAAATTTGTTATATATTTTATTTGCACATATAATACAACGAAGAAACTTCATAACTTAATAGTTAAACTTCAATTTTTACACTTGAAGGTCCCAACTCAAGCTCTCCAACTTGCAAAATTTTTTTCTTACAACTAACTACATCCAAAATAGATAAAAAATATGTAGGGATTATGAGATATAAAAAACATACAAGAATCATTAACTTGTAAGATTAAAAGCTTATTGGGTTTGATGACAAATGGAGTAGATGGACTCCTCAAAGAGTGAACTGGTTCCCTTAGAAAACGTTGTCGTTAAACCGTCCGATACTGAGGGAACCGATCAATTTGCCTAGTTCACTAATCTGACTGTCGGTTCAACCGACATGATTCCAGTTCAACCCTTGGCCGGTTTAATTAGTCAGACCAAAACCGTAACCGACTAGTGGTTGAACTGGTCGGACTGGCTAGGTGTTTAAAACCATGCTTTTTAAGACATCAGGAACTGATTTGATTGAGAGTCGTCCTTAAGTGTCGCCACAGTGTTGCCCTTATCCTAGGCATCTTTAACAATTCCTCCCTTTGATGGTATTAGATATCACATCATTTAAACAAGCAAACGAAATCTTGAGTGACAGCGTCTCAGAAGAATCTCAGACTCAAACAGATCTGATTTCAAACCTTGCAATAAGAAGGTTAAAATGGGCTTAATAATTGATCCAAGCCATCTTCACTTAGAAGCGGCCATTTGGAATCTGTAATCCAAATCAAATCCCCTCAAAGCCAAGGCCCAAAACCCTATCTGGAGACAGACACTAGCAACTGAATTTGCATCAATTCCTGTAGTGTGCAAATATAACAAGAAACAAACTCCTTCTGAGGATCAAATGACGCTACTGTCTTCCCACTTCTCCTAGGACCCATATCATCTTCTACACATTAAATGAGGGTTAAATAGCTGATTAATCATTGAAAACTCGTGTATACAACAAAGAAAAAGAAGCCAAAAAACATTAAAACATTACAGGAAGGTATGTACAAGAGGCTCGTGGCATTACCAATATTATGTGGCCAGCATATTTCCTTGCATTTTAGCTGCAACATCCTTTGCCAGCCCAATGAGGACTGGTACAACAATGGGGTCGTCCAGAAGATGACACCCACCTTTCAGCTAGAGTTTCCGTGGCAATTTCTGAAACTGTTACAAAAATAGCAAGAGGAGCAATAGCGACACCACAATGGAGGCACCATGAGCTATGATTTGCTCTTGAACCCGACCTGGGGATGAAGTGCCACTCGCATATTTTCTTCCTATGTACATCATGGTTTTGTTCACTAGTGGCAGCTCTGCTGCTTCTCTCCGCAACGCCAACACTTTTTGGCTGCACAATTTTCCCAAATTGACACATTTACAGATAATCTAAGTTCTTATTAGCTATTTCACCAATGATAGACTAAAATCTCATTGAAAACCCATATGATCAATGTAGTCCAATGTGATCACATTTAACACCTATATGATGCCATGAGTTCAAATTTAAGAGTAAAAAAACTAGGAATATCCATTTAGTTTGGTATAAGTTGTTTTGAGTCCATTTCTGAGAAACTAGCTATGTCATGCATCACTGAATCCTCGCTGAATTCCTTGAGCCACAGCCCATGACTAGGCCTTCTTCCGAGCCCAGTCCAGCCCAAGGCTCAATGCCCTATTCTATTGACCCACATGTGTGGTTCTTTTTAACAAAAAGATCGAAATTATTGCTTTTGTATAAGTAATTCGGCGTTACTTTTTCAATATTCATCCTTCCAGCACGGTAACATGATAGATTATTAGCTGTATTCATGAATCCTACCGAAATTTCAGTTGTTTTCATGTGCATAGATTTATATATATATATATATATTAAGTATCTAGCGAATTTACCAAGCCACCCTCCAACACAGATGAGTGAAACTATTGAAAAGTGATAATAAAACAAATATATTATAAGGTTTGATTGTAATTTTACCTGGTGAAAGGGGATGGACAAAAGATGATAATGTAATCTGCAGAGGCACAAGTGAAGGTGCTCGTCTTATCATCATACGCGTAGCTATAGGAGCGTGGGCAAGCATGTTTAAAGAACTGAGAGTACACTGATGGTTGACATGTGTCGGGCGTAGAATAAGCCTGACTGCAGCAATACATCGGATCTCCGAAAGCCTCACACGCGCTTTTACACGCGACACTCGCGCCGCGGCTGCCGTTCGTCGCCGAAGCCACCACCCTCAGCTCCTTCGGGCACGCGCCGTTCAGGTCGACGAGACACCCGGTGGCGCTGCAGTCACCGCCGTGGCCACCCCTTGCCACCACCAGCATGGGGAGATTGTACCCATCAACCAAGCTCACGTCGTAAAAGTCCAAACCTTGGTCGCCGTTCAACGTGAACTCCGCCAAAGTCGCCGGCGGTTCGGCGTTGCCTCCATCGCACTCCACCTTCCCGGAGCCACAATCGGCGGTGGCGCAAGAAAACTTCCCGGAATCGTCTTCGGCACAAAGGGTTCGACCCCACATCCGACCGGACCATGATCTGGGCACCGAGATGGTCCTGGATTTGCCACTCTTGAGAACAAAGCCTGTGGAAGCGAGGGGCGCCGTGTTGGCGCCAGACAAAAATCCCGGCCAGATTGTGTGGCGGCACTTGTTGACGAGTCTGAACGTTGCTGAATCAACTTCTGTGATAAAAAAGAAATCACAGCACAAGATTAAAGACAGAAAAAACGAGAGTCAATCAAAGAATTAAGGGTTTTTGAAGGTGGCAAGTGAAAATACCTGAGACACAGAGGAGGGCCAGAATGGTGGCAACAAAGATGACGGGACGATCCATTGAGAGAGATTATGAATTCAAGATGATGATAAAGAGGAACTTGAAGATGGGTTTTTGAGAATTGTAACTACTTTTTCTTTCACTTTCTTTACTTCCTTTCTTTTTTTTTTTTTATTCCCTTACGGAATCGTTTCTGTGTATGCGAAGAGAGCATATTGATTGTTGACAAGCTCATCGGTCGCTGTCTCCTTTTTGCATGGAGGCCACTCGAATTCTATGGAACCCACTTAAAATTGTTCTTTTTATTTTCAATTATTTCTATGTTTTTCCTTTCACTTCTGTAGTTTTGCAGTTCTACACAGTTGGGTAAGACTACAATAGTATCCAATTGCTTTGGATACGAAGAGGAGAAAAAACTGTCTATACCCCTCAAAAATTTCACCAATTGGGGTACACACAGGATGAAGAAAATAGCTCTAATATAAACAAATAGGATTATTATGCAATCTACATAGATCAGTTTTCAAAACATAATATGCATTTTTTTTCACATGCCATGTAACTCTTCAGAAAAATCTAACAATATTCATAATGACAAACTGTTTTCACCAAAAAAAAAAAAAAAAAAATGAAGGTTAAGAGCATGATTGGCAATACTGTTTTTCTGTATGCATTTTGAAGGCAGATAACTGTCGTTCAAAACGTCGCACTCCATAGCAACCATCGGACCGCAAATCATGCAAGTGTTCAAATAATGTACTTGGGTACGGGACCCAGTAATGGACTGTACTGGTGGGAGATTAATCAACATATCTAAGTGTAACATTGCAGATACAAGAAGCTATCTATGAAACCTAACTATAGTATTACCCGTCATTGTTCACCAACCATGACATAAATGCCTGCCAGAGGTCCTCGTCCACATGCACAAACTGCCAGTATCCTCCACGAAACAGTGTGAAAGCTATTTCTGCAATCACAACACATCCAAACATTCCGAGCAAAACATCCTGACCACCCATAAATGTAAAGATGTGGATCTAGAATATGCAACATAAGGACCATGGTAACATATCCATCAACAAAATGCAAGTGAATAATAAGGTTAATCGATTAAAGGAACAATGCCTTTGTGTACACATATATAGAACAGAATATCATCCAGGGCAAAATAAATAAGACTGTATAAAAGAGAATGGAAGTTTCCTGGATTTGTGGATAAGACATGAAATGAAGTGGGCAAGATGGTGTGAATGAGGTTGTTTACTATGTTTGCCATAGAGACCTCAACCAGGTCAACCTCCTTGGTCCTTTAATTGTCATGAAAGCAATTGCATTCTTATCATCTCTAAGGACATTAACAGCCTTTGTAAACTCTGAGTCATCCAACTCTTCTAATCCCTGCAACTCCTCTAAGCACTTCTGGTACATTGTTTGTTCTTTTATTGCATTCCTTTGCAAACATTTGAAACTGGCTGCTGAGAACATCTCATACAAGACATTTTCTAACTTATCTCCAACCCTGTCGCATGCTCTTCTCTTACGACTAGAAGTTACTGGACCAGTAGATTTGCGTTTCTTGGGTTGCACGTCATTTATATGGAATATTGAATCAGAATCAAGGGCACCATCAACGACTTGTGTTGGTAGGTTGCTGGGCTCTGAGGATCGAACCGTTTCTGTGTTGCTATTTTCCTCTTCAGGTTCCAAAAGAACTCCGCTTGGAAATTGGTATCTGCCACTGGGTCTTTCCCCTATAGACAATACAACACATGACACTAATTTTATATTTTTCAAACATATCACACAAATAAAACAATGAGTACCTTCAAAAATAATGGACATCTGTTTATACAGAGGAAAGCTTTTGCGTCGAAAGGGCCTTGCATCACTTCGTACCTATAAATGTACGAGGTAAGCTTAATTCAATGCATTCAAATCAACTGATATAAAATTATTACATACCGCAATATAGCTGTCCCAAATTTTATCATCAGCCACAACCATTTGTCGAATGTCATCCCAGGCAAACCCAGGATGACTAAGTAAGGTTTTAACAATACCGTAATCTTTCTTCATAACGTTGTACCGGTTCTTAATCTGGTTCTCTTCTAGATTCATGCCAAACTTCCTATTAAAATCATTTGTGACTGATTTATACACTTCAACTTTAAATTCATTATACGCGGTTCTTCCACAATTGTGTTGCTCAATAAAAAGTTCAACCAAATAAGCATCTCGGGATGGTGTCCATTCGGCTTTTGGTCGGCCTAGGATTCCATCCTGTGTGGCAGACATGTTGCCTTCAGCTCACTGAAAAGGAAAGAAATAAGTGAGACACTGCCGTTTGTAAACTCAAGCAACAAAGTTGCACAACAAGATGGGTGAAATTCTCTAAATCCATCAACTATGATGAAAAGAGAAACAAACATACAAAATCCATGCATCGAAATATCCCCTGTTCAGAAAAACAAATCTTTCTCAACATCATTTTAAAAAAAAAAAAATGCAATTATAGAGAATAAACAAATTTGGACCACCAAACAAAAAAAAGAAAAAACAAAAAAAATCAAGTTTCATGTCTCTCATTTCATTGACATCCCCTTTAAGTCCAAATATACTCAACTGTAGATTGATGATCGATTGTATAGTGGTGGAATAATCTGTACAGAGATAGAGAGAAAGAGCAGAGTTGATATATTTAACATTATTGGTATCCATCAAGTTTACCTAGCATTGATTTAGACCTAAGTATCATGCCTGCACAATAAACCAACTAGTATTTAGAGAGGGATGGAAGATTCTAGAGACAGTCTCAACGTTCCAAGGAAACTGGTTAGAACCCATTTTGGAGCTTCCTGGAGATGACAGGAACATTCTAAAATCCTTATTCCTAGATTTAAGACTCTTTCAAAGAACAAAGTTGTAATATATTAAGTGGCCACTACATTTCCCTTTTAAGAACTCAAACATTAAATTTATCTACAACCTCTGGCAACCGCTAATCTTCTTATAATCCCCTTAAACAAGAGGTTTTTGTTTATATAATAAAAGAAAGAAAGAAAGAGAGGAAAGCAAAACACCAAAAATAGCTTCCGAAAATAATCAATTTTCTAGTAAATTCCTGCAATTTTTTTTTTCTTTCCTTTCCCTTCCTCCTTTCCCAAATCCAATCTCAGCACAAATTCATGATCTCTCACATTCTTCAGAGCACGAACCTTGATCATATTTAAAGATAAAATTCCATCAGTCACTCCATCCAAATTAGTAATTTCAATAATTGTTCAAGAAGATAGAACTTGAAAATACTTCCACTCTGCTCAAACTGAACCTAAAGTCCTACAAATTCTTATTGTGTTTCCAAGAAAAGCACAGAACTCGTTCGCATTACACACTATCTCACCAAAACTTGACCACAAAGCATGATTATGACTGAAGAGCATGCAAAATCCATACATGAATATTCATGGATCAACTGAAATATATTGATATATATTCAAATTCAATGAAATAACTTCGATAACACATTTCAGAATTTACAGAAAAAGCTCAAGCAGCCTGAAATGGATCCCGAGAATCCATAGCAGCATGAATGCTAATTTTCAAAGAATCTTACCTATTATCAGTAGCTGAGCTTCGTCCGATCACGACGGTGTTGGAGATCTGAGCTGTCCTATCCGGAAAACGGAGCTCCGATGACCGGAGAGAAGCGAAGAGAGAGGTACGGACTTGGCATTTGAGGGCAGCAAGGCGATGGTAAGAAAGGAGAGAAAGGAGATGATTTTGTTGCGCGGGAGTACGGTTTTAAAATACTACGGCACGTGGCGGATGCACAAAGGTACACGTATCCTTCCACTCTTGCTTTATTGTCTCGAAGTATTTTCACTATTTGTAAAAAAAGAAAAGAAAATATAAATAATGTTTTAATTATATTTTAAATTTATATATATATATATATATATATATATTAAATATTGTTTTATTAATTTAAATTTATTTTTTTGTTTTTTTTTTAAATATATTTAATTAATGGGATTAATTAAAATTATTCTAGAAAATGCATATATGATGTCATAATTGCGTAAAATATGGGTCATGGACATGGCCCATTGAAGATATCCATGGCCTAAATGGAGTCTTGATTGTGGGAATTTTATGAAGGCTTGGAGCTATGTATTTCAAAGACACATGGTAGTAAGGCTTATAAAATTAAAGACCCACTCATAATGCCTCATAATTAATTTAGGCACCCATTCCATTCCATTCTCCTAACCACAAATTGAAGTTTGCCACACTATGTATCTTAATTATATCGCTAAGTACTAAAGTTAGTTTGATCACTCGGGTTCTACCAACAATTTAATTAAGAATTTTTTATATTTAATTAGCTTACACATGCAACATATTGATTCTGTTTGGATTTACTTACGAGAAGTCAAAAGTGTTTTTTTTTTTCTTTTTTGAGCTTAATAATAGCTTATACATGTGTTTGATTAATTTTATTTAAAAAAAAACTTTAATATCAAAGGAAGTTCTTTATACTCATTTCCTCGATTATTTTCTTTTCTTTATTCTATTTTTCATTACACTTATAATATACTTAACTTTCAAAAAATTGGACATGGGATTTAGGTGGATTCAAATGGGATTGAAAAAAGAGGGAAAAAAGAACAAAATAAGCTTTAGAGATTACATATTACAACCTAGGGGAATACTTTTGGCTTTCTTTTCCACACTAGCAAGGCTATGCTTTAGTGGGACAAATTCACTTTCAAGATAGGATTCTCTGGTCCTAAATATGGCTCCCAATATAGAGGCCAAAAAGGGAACCCACCATGATGGTGTTTGTTGTTAATTAAAATGAGATGGATTTCAAATTATAATGCACCCATAAATATGAGCAAAATCCAATGCTCTCCTAATGGAGTTGACCATCATTGTATGGATTTCTAGCAAAAGGGTAATGACCCACACTGAGTAATTGCATTCTAGGTCAATGCAGGTTTCAAATTTCATGCCCCTCTTTTGAGTGCCAAATGGCATAAAAAAGAGAAGGGTTTGTTACCAAAAGATTGACCCCCCAACAAGTGAAGCTTTAATCATTTCAAGTGATACCCCTTTGCCCCTTTGCCCCTTTGCCCATATGCCCAAAGGTCCTCTCTTAGTTCCACTTTCACTAAATTTATACCCAAAAGAATGCCCTTAAAAGAAGCGTATCTAAAGAACCCTAATGGAGATATGAGATTGTGGGGTTGTTTCAATTTGTATTCACATCATTGAGATTGAATACCATGATGATGTTGTGCTTTAGAGTTGTTCTTGCATTCCCTCTTGGATTTGGGGTATCATTTTTGAGGAATTATTATTGTTCATCATAGGTTGACTTGGTGTGAAAATTTATCATACCTCCTCTACATGTCCACCGCCCTCTGCCCTCGCGTGATGATTTTTAGACCACGCATAGGATTATTAGTTTGCGAGTTCATTATTAGTATTACTAGCAACATTTGGAAAATTTTCATTCTTTGTTAGTATGAAATACTAAAAGATAAGAAAACTAAAGAAAAAGATCCCCATATGGAGGGCTCCAAGCATTATTGATAGATATAAAATCTACCGCATTACAATGACCCCCATCTATTCACTTTGTCCATGATCATGTCTTCCAATTTTGATATTCAAACTTTATGAACAAAAACAAATCATAGTCATTTTATGAAAGTCATGTTTGTCATTATATTCTTGAGTCGTATTCATATCGTATTAGGATAAAAACATATATTCAAACATGATTAATTATTAAAAAAGTATTATATCATGCAACTTATTTAATAATTAGATCTTATTTAGTAATTAAATTGAGTTAAGTTTTGTTTGAATAAATAAGATAGACTTCCTAATATGATCTTTTTATGACTATTGACTTGTTCATTCAAAATCAGAACTTAAATGAATCAAATATGGTTTAAATAGGTTATGGTTATAATAATGTTAATTAGTAACATGATTAAATAGGTCAAATTCATGTTATAGAGGGAATACAAAATTATATTTGTTAACAGGTCATATAGATTCACAAGAATTTGACCAAAATATAATTATACTTAATTTAAATCTATATATATATAAACAGGTCGAATTTGAGTTGTACTGGTGAATCATTCAAACTTTATCATATTGGGTTCTCACAACTTAAAAAGTTTAAATTACTAAAAAAAAAAAAGATAATATAAAAAAAACTTAATTGGAAAGTATCTATTAAGAAATCTTTCTTTGTCAAAGTGATGAATAGATTAGTTAAAATGATAAGTATATCTTGTCAAACAAGCATTGTGTTCCTAAAAAAAAACGTTTAAGTTTTCGAGTTAAATTGATGGCAAAACATGATATCAAGAGTTTTAGTTAACTTTTGAATAGTAAATTAGTATACATTTTCGGCTCATTATGTAATAGTTTAAGCTTTTAATTAGAAAAAATCTTAAGAGAAGCTTTTTTTCACCAAAGCAACTTCAAAACAAGAGCATGATGAGAATGATAATGCAAAATAGAAAGTGATGGATGGAGGGCATAGGTTAGTTAGAAGAATAAGCATGCAGGAATGTGTTGGGTGTGCAGTGAGGTAGATGCAATGTTAGTCAAGGAGACAGAGGCACAGGGCATGTTTCTGGTCCCAGTGACTGGAAAGCATAGGAGTGGGGATGTGGTCTCCCAACAAACCCCATGAATATGTTGCACTGCAGCAAAGCAAAATTTGCTTTTTAAGTCTTCTCCCCTCCTCCCTCCCCTGAATTTATGTTTTCTATAATAATAATCAATACCGCATACATGGGTTTTCCCTTTGTTTCTTTTCAAAATAAGAACAAACCCATCATACATCATCATCATTATATCAAATATATAATCAATCAACCCTCTTGGTCACACATTCAAATTCAAAAAACAACACCCATTTGGACCCTCATGGCCATGTACATAATAATATAGTTTTTGCTAGTAATTATACCCTTAATTTTGGTTTTAATTAGCGTAGTAAACGATCGATTAAGGAAAAACCCGAAAAGGGTATTATAAAAATATGAAAATGACATGGAATGGAATTAAAATAAGGGGTATCAAGGAGAAGGGTTAGATGGGGTTTCCCAAGGAGCACATGACCTAAAAACTCTCCAATGGCTAATACAAAAATGGGCATGTGAGCAAGGGACTTTGGGAGGGCTTTGGGCTGATTCTCGAGTCCACAAAGCTTTCACCATGTGAGAAAAGCAGCTTTCTTCTTCTTGTAAAGAGACCACGCCCGTTTGGCTGCAATCATGTGGTCTACTTTGTTATAATTTCCTTCACTCCTTCCCTTGCTTATTCTCCCTTTTTTATTACCCAACTCTCCCTTGTTCTTCTACAAAATGCTCTCTCCAATATACCATCTCTCCTCCCCATACTATTCCTTTTGTGGTAAACAACCAACCCATTTTTGGTATATATAGTCTTAAAACCCTAAAACCAACCCAATTAATGGTATGGTAGTTGCAAGTCACAACTCACTAGGAGATGATAAAGGTCATGGTGTACAAGAAGTCATCACCCTTATATGGTTATGTCCATTTTTTGACAATAATATCACACCAAAACAATATTAGCTCAAAAATCATTCTATAAGACCTACTTTACCATCATTTTGAAATTTCTTTTAGTACACTTCAAGTATCTAGGCCTAAAAATGAATAATATTTTGTTCATAAAAGGAGCCAACTTTCCTAGAATAAGATATTTTAAAAGGGTGATAGTGGATTACTAAAGGAAAAATCGATAGTGGTATGGTAGAGAAAAATATTATTGTGATTATGAGCTTGGGAAGTGTGGAGACCCGCTCGTGCACACAAGCCGCTCACGCTCCCTTAATTATTGGATTTTATAGTGGTACAAAATGCAATTATGGGATATTAAATTATGAGCTAAACAACAAAAAAATTAATTACAAAAAGGGGCTCGAAAACCAGTGGTATTCCATCAAACCCACAGACCAAAAAGAAAAAAGAAAAATGAGAGTGGATTTTATTGGCTTCCCCAAAAGGCCAATGCCCTGTAAAATGCCTTTGAAAAACAGCCTTTTCCCACCCTTAAAGGAGTCTCAGTGTCTAGTATAAATACCACTGCACAAGCCATTCATATTCATTTCTAAGAGAAACACACACAAACACAACCAGATAGCTAGCTTTGATTTGGAGAGAGTTATGGCTTCTGATAAGGTGGTGGAGACAGTGATGGTGGGGAATTATGTGGAGATGGAGACTGAAGGCAAGCCCCAGGATGTGAAGACAAGGCTGTCCAAGTTCTTCTGGCATGGTGGCTCTGTGTATGATGCCTGGTTTAGCTGTGCTTCAAACCAGGTCTCACCATGAAAAATTTTGTATTTTGAGTTGAGAAAAAATGAAAAAAAGGAACTTTAGTCACCCACTTCATTTGGGTTTGGTTTGTTTCAGGTGGCTCAGGTTCTGCTGACTTTGCCATACTCATTTTCCCAGCTGGGGATGCTGTCTGGGATTCTATTCCAGCTGTTCTATGGCTTGATGGGAAGCTGGACAGCCTATCTCATCAGCATCCTCTATGTGGAATACAGAACCAGAAAGGAAAGAGAGAAAGCTGATTTCAGAAACCATGTCATTCAGGTCTTGATCAGTACTACTCCCCATTTCTTCTCTCCTACCACTGTTCCATCTTTTTGATCCATTTCCCACATGGGGTTCTCACACTTTCATGTGTTTTCTTGTCAAAAGTGGTTTGAAGTTCTTGATGGGCTGCTTGGCAAACACTGGAGGAACGTGGGGTTGGCTTTCAACTGCACTTTTCTTCTGTTTGGATCCGTGATTCAACTCATAGCTTGTGCCAGGCATCTCCCTCTCTCCCTCCCTATCCTCCTCCTACTACTACTCTCTCTCTCTCTCTCTCTCTTTCTCTGTCTCTTGTTTTTTCTTCACCCACCACATTTTTTTTTCCTTTCTTTACAATAAACAAAGATCTGAGGCATTTTCTGCAACTGGGCATGTCGTTTGTTGCAGCAACATATATTACATAAATGATAATCTGGACAAGAGGACATGGACTTACATCTTCGGAGCCTGCTGTGCCACCACAGTCTTTATTCCTTCATTCCACAACTACAGAATCTGGTCCTTCTTGGGCTTGATCATGACCACTTACACTGCCTGGTACCTCACTGTTGCATCCCTCCTCCATGGCCAGGTACTATACATATATCTCATTCAACCAAATATCCAAAACATATGATATTAAAATTAGTAAATGATTTTATTTATTTATTTATTTATTTATTTGTTAATGGGCAGATGGAAGGAGTGAAACACTCAGGTCCATCCAAGCTGGTGCTATACTTCACAGGGGCTACAAACATTCTCTACACATTCGGGGGACATGCTGTGACTGTGTAAGACACTGCCCTTAACTTACCAAATGGTCCATGTTTTTATTATAGGGTTAATAAATCAGAAGAGGGCAGCGCCCTTAAGCCCCTTTGAAAATGACTGTACAGTCTCTCTCTTTTTTGTCTTTTCTTTTTCTTGATTTGATCTGGGCCATCCGATCTGATGACCAATCTTTGTCTAAAAGCCTATTATTCCCCAGGTACACATCATTCTCATGAAATTTTTTAATCCCCAAACTGCCCTCCCCAGGCGTGGGAGGCAAAAGGTCTTTTATTCTTTAGTTTTTATCTCCTTGGGAACCCCTTTTCTCCCTTTCCATAGTGTAGAAAGCCAACTCTCTTTTTCTTGTCCCCTTTTGCTTTTATCTGAATGGGGTCCATCATCATCAGTGAATCCTAGATTTTGGATTTGTGGGTCAGGCAGGTGTGTCACTTCTTGGGTTTTGTCTCAAAAGCCCATTACCACCACCCAATTACCATTACCTCTTGCTCCATAGCTTAAACTTTTGTATTGATGTTTGATAGAAAAAGCTCAAGGATTTGATGGGTAATAATTTAGAAAAACAGTTTGTTTTGAAAAACAAATCATATTTAAAAACTAAAATATGAAAAACAGTTTCGACTTATTCCCTATATGTAATACATTGCTTATAGCTTAAACTTTTGGATTGGTGTTTGGTGGAAAAAACTTTAAGGGTTTGATGGATAATGATTTCAAAAAACAGTTTTGTTTTGAAAAACAGTTTCCACTTATTCCAAAATTTTAATTATTGTTTAGAAAATTCTAAATCAAGTGTATAAAAACATAAGGTTTTGATTTTTTTTTGCAGAGAGATAATGCATGCAATGTGGAAACCACAGAAATTCAAGGCCATATACCTGCTGGCTACCGTGTATGTGCTGACACTGACACTTCCGTCCGCGGCAGCAGTCTATTGGGCATTTGGTGATGCACTTCTCAGTCACTCCAACGCCTTTGCCCTCCTTCCCAGATCACACTTCAGGGACATGGCTGTCGTGCTGATGCTCATCCACCAGGCAACCACCCTATCAAACCCCCATATTTTCTTTGATCAATTTAATTAAATTAATAATCAGAGTTTTCGAGTTGTATTCCTGTGCGGAATAGTCACAGCATGTTGTGGTGTTGCTGCAGTTCATCACCTTTGGATTCGCATGCACACCTCTGTACTTCGTGTGGGAGAAAGCGATAGGGATGCACGAGTGCAAGAGCCTTTGCAAGCGTGCGGCGGCGAGATTGCCTGTGGTCGTCCCCATCTGGTTTCTTGCCATCATCTTCCCTTTCTTTGGGCCCATCAACTCCACCGTCGGATCTCTCCTTGTGAGTTTCACTGTCTATATCATCCCCGCTCTGGCCCACATCTTCACCTTCAAATCAGCGGCTGCCCGTGAGGTAAAACTCCACTTTCTTATCCTGCTACCTACACACCAGATTGAAAGGCATGCTTTCAATAAGTGCATTTGCTTTTTTTACCATTATTTTTTTTTATTAATTACGGATAAAAAGTCAAATTTTTTTTATTAAATATGAAAAGGTTTTTTAATATTAATATTAAATGTGGTAAATTCCACCATTTGGTGGGAAAATATTACTTTTCAACTTGAAATATTTTCACCATATACAGAAGTTTAGCCAGGAAGAGAAAGGTGGCAGGTAGGACATCTGAGGACACAGCTTTGGCTGATCTCTGGAGGGTGTCAGAAGTTTGACTCAACAGTTGTATTTATTCGTTTATATATTTATTTATTAATTAAAAAAAAAAGGGGGGGGATGGCGTGTGGTCACAGTCTAGCAGACCGCTAGCGGTTATTTCTCCAATACAGAAAAATACTTTTGGGGGTAGAATTGAATGTTGGTGTGTTTTGTGGGTGCAGAACGCAGTGGAGCAACCACCAAAGTACTTGGGAAGATGGGCTGGTGCCTATACAATCAACATCTTTGTGGTGGTTTGGGTGTTTGTGGTTGGTTTTGGGTTTGGTGGGTGGGCCAGTATGATCAATTTTGTACACCAGATTGACACTTTTGGGCTCTTCACCAAGTGTTACCAGTGCCCACCATCATCACCACCGCAACACCCTCTCAACACCACCAGCGCCTCCGTCTCTCCACCGCCTCCTCTCCACCATCTCCACCACCACTGAACTCCTTTGGAAGCCATGGTCAGTACACCACATTTGGGGTGGAATTCAGTGCAGTCAGTAGGTATATACTCAAAAATCTATCTTCCACCCCATACACTCCTTTTATATCTCTTTGTCTCTTTTGAGAAGTTGTTTTTAGGTAGGGGGAGTGAGTCCTTGTACTGCTTTTCAGAAAGGAAAGAAAAGAGAAGGATGTAGTATTATTGAGATATTTGAGAAATTTGTACCTTAGCTATGATGCCAAATGCTTAAATGTTCCCACATAATGGATTTTTCACTTTCTCTGACTTGTGTTAAATCTGCTTCTAATATCTTATTCATACTTTCTTTTTTTCCCTTAGACAAAGGAAAATCCATCCAATTGTCAACAAAGCAAATTATAGGGTAATATCAATATGACTCCTTCTAATTGTTGGCATTACGAAGAACACGAAGAAACATAAATCTTAAGATCAAAATGTACAAGAAGAAAAGTTGTCAAATGAATAGGAACCAACAACTGTCATTGAAGGCGCACTTGATTGTTTCCAACTATTGGTTGGGACAACCCTGATCAAATCTTTAATATGATCATGTGCCACCTTAAAAGCCATAATGTCTCACTAGTGACAGCTATGCCCAATACTTGTGTTTTCAACCAAGGTTGGACGAGCATGGATAGAGCATACTTTGGGACCTCAATAGAGGAGGCATAGTCTCTCCTACACATCAATCAACCGTGATCCCTTGATCCAAGAGTCGATCGATTTTTGATAACTTCCCGTGGAATTTCTACTAACTTCAACCGAGGTACCCTTGTTCATAGGAGCCCACTCCTGAGAAAATGGACGGTTTCACCAGGCAATTGGGCGAGGCTCGAACTCCAGAGCTGTGCTTCATATGCAGTGTCGTTGATACTCAATGCCACTTGTCTTTGTTTAAAAGATTTATGGAATCCAGTGAGAAAGATTGAGGTGTTACATATACGAGGACTTGACATGCACTTCTCTGGCCTGAGGCTGAACTGCTGCTCACAATCCACTCAACCCTCGTTGTATGGTGGTCCCATCATCTTCTCAAAAGACTAGAAGCCAGGAATATCCATAGATTTCAATGCTGTAGAAACCAGAAACTTTGCATTAGGAATTCAGATTCAGCGATCTGTTTACCAGGATCAGGCCCTGCCTAAAACCTTCATAATAATCGCACTGAAACTTCATCATCTATAACCAAGTAAGCCTGAGATGGCAAAAGCAAGACATAACTTCATTTTCATCCCTTCTTGTGAGACTAATCGGCTCCCAATATCTAGGACGACATGGGTGATTGAGTCCTGAAAATGAGAAGTCATGAAACAAAAGCCACCACCACCATATGCAGCAGCAGGAGTAGCAGGAGCAGTAGGCAGAGAATATCAGCAAAGCATCTTTTGCTTTCCATTTCATATGTTCACCACACCCCATTCCATGATTATGAGAGGTGAATTCATGATTAAAGGCCGAGAAGAGAAGCCCAAATGATTAAAGATGAAGAGAAATAAAGGGGGTTGTCTGACGTCAAGCTTGGGGGTTGGTGCTTGGGGGGTGTTTGGCTGAGAAGCCTGCCAGACATTGTCACAGTGATACAATTTTATGAGGGAATCTATACGGGGCATCAAAGGTGTCCGAACCACCCTTTATAAGAGCATGCTATACACCCATTGAAATAAAGCCTTGAATCTTTTCAGGTAAAGCCCCATGGAGTCTGTTATTCGGTTCCCTCCTTTATTCGCTGCACAACAAGACAATGATATCAGCTTGGGAGACATGCTCTTTTGCCATGCTGTGGGTACTAATTCCCAATGTCAACAACAACATTATTACCTGCAACGACTATTGTATCAATGATTAGTGTTCTTCACTCTCTGAATATGCTCACCCAACACTTCAAATCTATATACCAAGTAATCATCCATCAATACAAATTTCTTGGTTCATGTTGGCTGATGAATTCACAACCTCGAGTTCAATAGAAAATGGGTAATCCTTGCTGAGGTTGGCTTCGAAATCCATGTCCTACCTCTGGTTTTGAGATCCATTTTGAACCCAAGTGAGTTTGTTTGCTTGGTTCTGAAGTGACCAAACAGAACCAAGACTGGCGATGGCTGACGGCTTTGGCTCTAATAGAATAGGTTTGAAGAGGTGTAACTAGGTTAAGGGCAGATTTGAATTCTTATTTTAAAAGGGGTGGGATGGGTTCGGGCATTATAAGAAAATTAGATTCAAACTATGCAGATTTGCGGAGGGATTATAACCAAGATCTGCTTAATGTTCAAGTCTGACTGCTTAGTGAGCAAAGGCTGGGTCTTGAAAGCTATTGCAAGCCCAGCCACATTGCACTCAAGGCTCATCACCCCTTGAACCAAAAGGCAGCTTCTAGACCCAACTCCAAGCATTGGGTCAATCAACTGAACTCATTGGAATAGAATGCATTTACATACCCAATTCTACAAACAGAGCTGTGGTCTTCTAGAAGAAGAATTTTTTGGATTAGCGTTGACAATACAGTATTATAGAGGAATTAAAATGCACATACTTCAAAGATCGACTGGGCTTAGTGGGATGCCCATGTGAAAGGCATCACCAAATTACCAAGTCTCTTTGACCGCCATTGGTGAAATGAAATGATCCATTCATAAAAAATCCACAGTTCTCCAAACAAAATACCTTTAGTGCTCAAAGAATCGAGTATTAAGAATGAAGCCACCAAAAAGAACCCAGAAGGCACATTCTGGTTAGGTAGAAGAAGCAAATTTGATTCCGCTGTTACAACACCAAATGTTTCAAAAACATTGGAAACCGGGGAACCCATCTTTGAACACATGGGAACATATTTTTCAAAGCAGCAAATGAGTGGAATGTTCCCCCATCAAGAAAAGCTCAAAAGAAAGCCTCAACGTCCATGGTCTATGCTAGTAGAATATGTTCACATTATAATTGAAATATGTAAAGTAATTGACAAATATGCAAAGGTGGAAAAGGAGCATATTCCTTCCAATGGGGCTACGTAACCACTGGTTGGGTCAATGACACCCCATAACATCAACCAACTTTACCCACGAAAAGATGAAACCACCACCACCACCCATGGTATGGAAGAACATCCAAGAACCATTCTGGGTCATGGTCCCTGGAATGGTGGACCATTCACCAGGCCAAAAAAGACTCAAAAACAGTGAAGGGGGGCTCTTCCCATTACTATTATTGGGTGACTTTAGGTTGCATTATTCAAAGACGCTTCTGCATCAATCAGTTTCAATCTTTTTCAAGAGAAAGGCAAAACCCTTCTGAGCCTGACCCCACCACCACATAACACTATATAGCTGGGGAAAAATCAAAAGCAGAACAGTAACAGGGAGATAAAAGGGAAACCCTAATTCATTGCAATTGAAAACCACAATGTATATATATGTATAGGAACAGACAGAGCTTAATATTTGTGAACAAAAACACCATTCTCTTGCTACTCTGTAACTCAACATAGTAGAAACAACCAACCCCAATGTCAATTCAAGAAAAAGAGGGGGGAGAGAGGGGAAAAGAGAGAGCAAATCACCATATCCGATCCAAGAAAAACCCTATGAAAGATAGGCCCAAACAGTTGCAAAACATAACTTGAAATGAGAAAGGTGGGCTATACGAAGATGACCCACTAAGAAACAAACCATGACAGTAACTGAAAAAGAAGAACGACAGGTATGATGAGAGGAAGGAAAAAAACATGTGAAAATACACGTTTACCCCCCACCAATCATCGCCTTTTTGCTCGCACTTTAACGGGCATTGTTAGGGCACTCGCGAGCGAAATGGCCTGCTTCTCCGCACCTGTAGCAGCCACCGCCACCGCCACCGCCGCCTCCACCGCCTCCGCCTCCGCCACTGTATCGGCCACCGCCTCCTCCGCCGCCGCTACTCTGACTGCAGTCCCTTGCGAGATGGCCCTCCTCTCCGCAGTTGTAACAAGCTCCGCCTCCGCCTCCACCTCCATATCCGCCTCCGCCTCCATATCCGCCGCCGCCATAGCCGCCACTACTCCTTCCACCTCCACCGCCACCGCGGCCTCCTCTACCACCACCGCGTCCTCCACCGCCGTTATAACCATACCCACCGCCCCCGCCGCCGTATCCACCACCACCACCATAACCCCCACCGCCTCGCCCACCTCTTCCGCCACCTCCTCCGCGGCTGCCCTGAACAGGGTTGCCATCCGGTCCAGTAACATCTACCGCCTTGGTCCTCCCGTCGTCGCTGGACTCCACCACGAACTCAACCGCCTCGCCTTCTCCTAAGCTCCGAAAGCCTTCGGATCTGATCGAGGACTGGTGCACAAACAGATCATCGCCGCCGTCGTCGGGGGTGATGAACCCAAACCCCTTCTGGTCATTGAACCACTTCACAGTCCCGGTCACTCTACTCATCTGCTTCGATCTGACGCCTCCAAAACTCCAAAGAAAAAATTAATTTATAAAAACCCAAAAAAAAAAAAAGGAAAATTCAAAACCCTAACCCTAAGAGAGAGAAAACGCTGCTCACTTTCTCTCTCTAAGTATGCTCTCTTAGCGCCGGGGTACGAATACTTATATCCAAAACCTTGCCGAAAATCGAGACCACGTCAGCATAATAAATAAAAATATTACCTTTTTAAGTGTTTTTCTGGGTCCCGCTTTTGTCCAAAAGACGGTTGGCTTATCCTCCTAGCATCCGACGGCTGGGGATTCATCAGACGACGAATACATACCGTCGGATTGGAGACACAGGTTTGGGAATGTGTACCGTTTTCACCCGCTCCCAGCCAAACCAAGGGCAGTTTTGGAATAGGGAAACGAATACATAGTGTGAAATTACCATATCAGCCCTAGTTTGAACACGTGGAGTAATTGGAGGGGGTGGGGGCTCTTTTAACCAATAGACTTAGCAACTTTCCGGTGAAAAGGACTGCCCTTTTAGTGAACAACTTTTTGAATATTTTAATTTAAATATTGGAAAAACTTCAAAAAAAGTAAACAAAATGATTTTTAAAAATAAAAGTGGGAAAAAAAAGATGATTGGTGGAAGTAGTCAAATGGTCAAATGACAGTCAAAGGATGTGTGGGATGGGACTCATCAATGTGTCTTGTCCTTCCAACAAAAAGAAACCAAGGCTTCTACAAATCAAGGCAATATTATTTTTTATAAATTTATTTATTTATTTATTTATTTATCACCACCCAAAAAAAAAAATATTATTTATTATAATTTTAAATCTAAATTATTTTGTCCAATTTCATAATTTTTTGACCGTTTGGATTTCTGTCCAATGCCATCAGCTAGTTTTGCTAATAACTTATTTGGATATTTGTATTAATAAGTCCCTCTAACATTTCGCTTTCTATTTTCTTAATTTATATTTTTATTAAATTATTCCTATATAAAATTATCATTAAGAATATAGACAAATTAATAAAAATCCATTATTTATTTATTTATTTAAAAAATTACTATAATAAATACATTTTTTAATGCTAAAACCCTAATATCTATTTTTTCTTTTTCTTTTTTATTTCTTAAATCCCAAAATGATGGCAAATGGAGTGGTGCAATGACACTTTTGTAAAGGGTTGATGGAAGCTATGATAATGATAATTATTAGATTTTTTTTTTTTTTTTTGTATTATAAAGAAAACTTCTTTGAGATGTTATTTTTTCTCTTCAAGGAAAATGGTTCCTTATGTAATAAGGAATTAAGTTATACGCTTCATTTTTTAAATATTTGAATTTGGTCAAAGGTTAAAATGGAAATTAATGTAACCTATCATTTGAGAAAAGGACTTAAAATTATAAATAAAAAGAATAAAAAAAACAAAAAACAACGCTCATCGAACAAGTTGTAGAGTATACGGGTTCGTTAGGTAAAGGTTTTTGAAAATAATTATAAAAAATAATTTTTTTAGAACAATTTTTGAAAGTTGTTATGTGAGATTTGTAAAACTAAAGTCTATTTGAAAACTTAAAATATTTTTAAAAATAATTTTTAAATCTAATGTTTTATTTTTAATCATTCTATATGTTTATATAATCATTTCTTAAAATAACTATAAAAAAACAAGTGAAAATAATAAAAATCAACTAAAATATGTTATCTGAAAACATCATATTTTTTATTTTAAGACTAGAAAATATAAAACAGTTTTTTATTGTTAAACGAATTTTCTTTATTATTTATTCTAGATAACATAAAACAATTCCAAATAGGCCCTAGGTAATTATTTTTATTTTTATTTCCCACTCTTAAAATTAGAAATATGAAAATATTTTCAAACTTTCAACAAAAGGAAAATTGATTTTTCTTTAGATAAAACATTAGAAGGTCACTTGTTTCAAAAAATAATAATTGAATTATTGAAAATAAAATACTATAAATAATTTATTTTAAAAAAAATTAAAAAATATTTCAATATTCCAAATAGATTTTATTCCAAAAACTATTATAAAATTATCTTTAAAAACTTTTCTAAAAAATTATTTTTAAAAAACCTTGCCACATAGAGTAACACCTTTTATCATTTTCAAATAATAATTTACTAAACTAAAAAAATAATCATTTTAAAAATTAGGATATTATCTAAAATTTTAAAATTTTTAAAGATATAAATTACATTAATTTTTTTATATAAGATTTTCTACAGTTCTACTTTTATGCATATATAAGTTTTTAATTTTAAAATAAACCCAACTTAGTTTTTTTTTTTTTAATTCTATTTAATATTCAATTAAAATCCAACATTTCTCACAAGTCAATAATGTCCCACAGTGGTTAATGAGACAAACTTGGTGGTACCAACAATTGCCCTGGAGACAAACTTGATGGTACCCATAATTGCCCTAGGGACAAACTTGATGGGTACCTGTAATTGCCCTATGATTAGCTTAGAAAGTGTAGCCATTAGACCTAAAGCCTCAACCCCATCTCTTTCACTACATAACCTGCCAACAAAAATGCCCCAACCTACTACTTCTTTTATCATTAATTTTCTTTTCAATTTACTTATTATTATTATTGAACTTTTTTCTTATTTACTAGGATATCCCACATCTATGTATTATACATATGAGTATTTTTAATTTTATTTATTATTTATTATTATTATTATTATTATTATTATTTGAAATATTATTATAAATGATTATTTCTTATTAAAATTTTATGAATAATATTTATATTAATATGCATGCAATTGCATTATATAAATAGTGTCTTTGGTAAACATACAATGACGATAATAACAACAATAATAACAATAATAATAATATTTCGTGGGATGTTAGTGAACACATTGCACATTTATTGTGTATTAAAATACCTTTTATGCATCTAAAAATCATATACACGATAATTATGATACTTGTACAAGGTCAAAACATTACAAATAATATATTCAAGACATTGTTTTCTTGGTGCAAGCTCATACTGGTCCAATGAATTGTATGAAATATGACTATACCTCTATTTTATTTAAATTTTTATTGCATGTCAAAGATATCTTTATGGTTTAAGATATTATTCATATGTGTGCTTAAGTGTTATGTTCAACTTATTTGTATGTGCACACCATGTACAAAGTAGTTGAACTAAATGTAAAACATACACAAGACGACTACTTTTTGCTCTATATAAGGTCGCTCGAACCAAGGGACACATGTCATACTAAGAGGAGTGGGTCGAATTGGGATTGGACTATTTGACAGTGATGCATGTGAGGCTACTATCCCCTCCAAAAGTGATGTCTAGACCAATAGTCATAACATCAAATGCAACAAGACAAACTTTAAATGCGATTAGGCAATACAGAGAAGGAAGACAATGGACAAAGATCACATTTAAATGAAATTGTCCTCACCTTTATAATTACAACATGCATGGCCCCTTACCCCTCAAATCAAGGGTTTTGTAATTATTACTTGATGATATAGTAACAAGGTATAGGATAACATGTGTCGTTCAACAACCAATATGGTCAAACTTACCAAACTAACCAAAACTAACAACTATACAACCATAAGATTGGAGCAAACAAAAATGATCTTAGTTTTTACCCCTTCTTGCACTATTTTTATTTGTTCATTATCTTATTATTTGCTCATCACTGCTTTAATTATTGGAAAATGGTTAGCCACACCAACCTCTTTACTTTAATTAGACTCCTTTTATATCACAAAAAAGGTCACATTTCTGAATAGACCTACTATTTTTTGAAGAGGGCATAATAGATTGGCACTGTTTATGGGAACCATAGAAAAACCTAAAACAATGGTCATAGTGCTCCCTTGCACAAGTAGCAAGCTATTATACGAGGACTTTCCTTCTTCGATACAACATCAAGAGAAGAAAATTACAACAAAAAGATGATGAGTGAAGAAAATAAGGAAACCTTGTTGAGAATAAAAGAGTTAGAGAAATGAAACGAGACATTAGACTAAGAAAATACATGACTCGAAAGGTGAGTAGATTATGTTAGTTGGTAACTTATTTCAGAACCATCCAAGAGAAGTTACTTGTAAGAAAATGAACAACATGAGAGGGAAAGGGATTTCAAAAATTCTAAGTGATCAAAGCACAATTAGAGGTACATGAACCCATAATTATGAAGAGAGGCCTTATTGGGTAATTCGAACATACCTCAACAAGGTCCCTAACTTAATGCAAGGAAGGATTTTAGAGCCTATGACCTTTTGTTCCATACCAGGGATCACCTTGACATTGTTTACTAATGATATCCTCCATGAGAAGGCCCTCAAGGGGTTTGTTATCCTAAAGTTTAATATGGTTAATAGGATTGGTGACCCCTTGAGCATCTAATGCACATCTGCCATATTATGGTATTAGTGCAGTATCATAATCACTTTTCATGCTAAGCCCTCCCCTCAAGCTTAGTATAGTTTCATCGAGTTCATTAGATTTACAACAATAACTATAAGATATTTGTATTGAATGTACAAACAAGGTTATACCCACTAAGATTTGGGTAATTGGACTAGGCTAGGCCCATTCATTAAGGTCCCATGTATCATGGGCATCTGGTCTGTTTTCAACATGTTGTACACCACTTAAAAACCCCCTAAAGGCCCACTAATTTACCTAGCAGGCTCATTGCTGGGCTTGTACCCTTCTTGGGCTCTTTCAGTGGGCCTCAAACATGGATTCAGAATTTGAAATGTTCCCCACCAAAGGCCCAAGACACGATGTCCTTGCCCTCCCTGCTGTTCCCAAAAGATTCCATGGTTCTTTCAGTTACAGTGGTCACAGAGCCCTATGAATTCTGAGTGATATTCCAAGGTAGGGGAGGACCGACACCATCGTTCTCTTTGCCAGAGATGATGAGCTTTGAGTGGAATTCCATCGTGGGCCAGGACCCACATATCAATTTTCATTTCCATATTTGGGCCCAATAACCTAGGAGTCAACTAATTCACAGTTCCTAATGAGTGTGCACTGTTTCCTGAATCCGGATAGGGCTGTTCTCGACTCTTTTAACCCTTCATTATTACCAATCTCCTTTTTCTATTACCCCACCGACTACAACTTCACTCCTAACTAGGGTTTAGCATTTCTCCGTCGCAGCAGAAAAGTACATTGGATCAAAAAAGACCTGGACCTGCAGTATGATAAATGCTACCTCATAAACTATACTTACAAAATTAGTTCGAGTGAACTAATTTAGCCCCGATACTTGCAGATAAGAGTCCTGCTAAGGTACACATCTTTTTCAATATGTTTCGTAAGTGCTCCTTTGCCTTACGTTGTCTATTTCAATCATTATTACCTTCCCTCTTCTTTCATAAAATGTGGACTCTTAGTAACATTTCGATTGGGAAAGTTGTGTTTTCGGAGGCCCATTTGTTAATAATATTATTTTTAAAACCTAAGTTTGCATAACCAAGATATGTCCATTATTTGAAATTTTTTTCCTTTTCATGCACTTTGGTGTGAGGTGTTATTTCATATCAAAAATGTCTTCCTCTTAGGCCAGTTCAGCGTCCGTATCAAAAACCTAAAAAAGTCCAAAAAAAAAAAAAATTAAGCAGGAAAGGAAAATATGAAGGAAAGTCATTTTAGTCTCATTCTCACCCTAACAAACAAACGAGATAACAATCTGGTGCACCAACGATCGCTCGACCTGTTAACATGGAGACCGGTTCATATTTAAATATTTACTAAATACGGTGCTGCTCACAGGAAAAACTAAAGAGCAAATTTGGAATAGCTCATCGAAATAGTATATAGTGCATAGAAAGAATAATAATTTGGTCGACAAAGCCCCATTTTTGTGGGTTGGATTTGCATATTACCTTTAAATGGGCCTCCCGAAACACATCTATACCATTTTGATTTCTCGTCTCTCTTATTTTAGAGGGTCTTTGCCCTGTATGAAACGTTTACCAAGACTATCCTATAATATCCTAGAGGGGTATCTCATTGATGGCTTGGGTCGGCCTTCTTCGTCCTCGACCTAACCCTAGTAGGAATGACCCAGAGCCAATGCCCAGGGAACACCGAAGCATTGTACGCTCCATTGTGCAGAGAAATGGAGGAATAATTTTCCTACGTGTCCAAATTATTTTTCTAAAATGTTATTTATGCGGATCCGGATAGCAAGTTGGAAACGTAAAGATGATGCACAGATGATGATGGTCAATTTATTTTGAGGTGACATGGATGGGACGCCACCTTTTTCTTTGTTATACGTACTAATGCATACATGCATGTGTTTTAGCACTGTCCGTTCAGAAGATTCGTGCGACGAAACATTTTGGAGTGATACATTAACTTAATCACAGTTTGAAAAATCATGACACTTACTGTGTAACTTGAAGATTCATGGCTAGGTACTTAATTTCAACACTTTTCTCATCATCCAAACAAGCTCTCTGATCAACCCCAGAGCAGCAATAGTGCAAACTGCGGAATAAGGATGAAATACAACTTCTAGAGCAAAGAAATATGCTGGAAAGCAACAGGAAAAGGCCACTGAAAACCGGAAAAAGAAAGGGATTTAGATTATTGTCTAAACAATTTGCAAAGCTAACTTTATATACAGTCTAGTGGGAGATTAAACAAAGGAAAAGAAAAGAAAAGAGAAGCAAAGAAAAGAAAAGGGAAAATTTTGTTTTGAGATTCCTCCTGGAAATATTGACATATTGTACAGACGGATGGAATCAGGGGTGTCCTCTTGAAGAGCTGGCTTGATAGAGTTCGAGCCTGCTTTTGGCTTCGTTTATCAGTGTCTCAATCTCTGGATCCTGCATCATACTCCCCTGCTTTGATGCCCACTCCAGAACTATTCGGATCTTTTCCTCTGCCAGTACCTCACTGTCAGGGACATGCATGGCAACATAGCATAGGAGGATCAGTGCAGGAAACTGAACCATTTGTTCCCCAAAGTAGACCAGCTGAATCAGATGCTTAATCCCAGCTGCTTGTATGATTGCTTTGGAGTGATTGAGGTGGAGATAATTCTCAGTGCTGGCAAACTTAATGAGTGCAATGGCTGCCTCCTTTGAAACCTCTGGTTCTCTTTCGTCCAGAAGTCTCACTAATGGTCCAATGATTCTGGTTTCAGTTGCCCTGAAAGTCCTGGCCAAATTCCCAACGGATTTGATGCAGGGGATGAGAAGATCCGAGTCTGCCTTTTCAATTATTTTTAGTAGCTGCTCAACCACAGCTCTTGCAGCTGGGGAGGTGGGCTTGAAGGCAGAGCGCCTCAGGTCAGAGTTTTGCTCAGCAACTGCTGTGATTTCCATCAATGCCATGGCTGAATTGAACTGAACATCATCATGGCCCTTCTCTAGTAAAACTGCAAAGCATAGAAGTGCTTTTGATTCAGTGATTATATGGCATATAGGGGCATTTCCCTCACAGAGGTGCCACAGGGCTCTTGCTGCCATTGCCTTCATTTCAGCCTTGGTGGCTGGATCCTCAAACTCCCTCCCCTTGATGCTTGTCCCAGCTAAAGCATGTTGCTGATGATGGTTGTTCGACTTCGGGTTGCTGTTGTTTGCCTTGGCTTGGTTTGGGTTGTTGTTCATTGCATGGTTTTGCCCCTGCGGTTGCTGTGGCATAGGCGGCGGTTTGGATACTGATCTCATTGCCATGGTGTTAGTAACCACATTTTGCATCTGGCTCGGGTTTTGGTTTCCAGTTGGATGAGGGATGTGGGCGGTGACCTCATCTTCATTTCCCTTGTTACAGTTGGGATTAGGATTGGGATTGGGGTTATTACTTGCCATCACAACTGAATGAATCGACATCGTCTGTTTGCTGGCAATGGCATATTTGCTGTGTTCTTGAACAGTCTCGAATGCTAGATGGCTAACAAGCAACCGGATTATATTGTTTTGTGCGAAGTGATCCTGGCATTTGGGGTGATGGGCAGCCAATTCTGAGACAGCCCAAGCCACCACCGCCTGAACCTTCATCCTACCTTCTTTGAGGATTTTCGCAAACACTGAGCACACACCTGCATTCACAATGTGTTCTACGCTTTCCGGGTCGCGTCCTAGAAGACCAAGAGCCTTTGCAGCACTCTCCTGACCTTCCATCTTTCCCTCCTTGGCCAGTTTTAGAAGGGGTGGAACCCCTCCTTCCTCAATAATGAGCTTTCCATACCGATCATTGTCGCGGGCCAAGGAGACCAGAGACACAGCAGCATCAGACCTATCCTCAAGTGAACCCGTGTGAAGAATAGCAATCTGTTCCCATATCAGGCATAGAATGGGCTCATTGGCAGCGATTGGAGGGAGACCCAGGTACTCATCATCGCGATCATCGGCAGATGCCGACACGCGGAGCAGCCAGGACACGTCACCAATCGAATTCTCCAGCTGCAGTGATGTTTTCCGGAATGCAGCTGCAGGAATGATGGTGAACACCCGCTTCATGAGGCCATTGGCACGACACTTTATCACCAGCGCAAGCGCCTTATCCAGGACCTGCTCAGTATCCTCAATGATGCGGCGCATGGGGCGCTCATACGAGCTAGCACGCGCAGCCTGGCGGAGGAGGACCGCCAACTTATCGGTCTTGGACTTAAGCTCCAAGCAATCCTGTTTAAACGAGTTGGCCCCTTCTGCCGCCTTAGACACCTGCTCTGCCAATTGTATCGGCCTCGTCAAGATTTGCTTAACTATGTCCGCCATGGCCAGTAGCGGACCCAAACCCCCGGAAGCTTCACAACCCCTTCCAATCAAAGAGCCTAAAGCTCAAAGCCCAGGTGCAGAAATGAACTCTGTATCAATGAAGCCTGAAATACAAGGTTAGCTGGCAAATTTTGGTATCATTTTCAATGGGAAGCCTCTTGGAAATTGGAAATGGAAATGTTGCTTCTTTTGTTTTATTCCCATCCACATGGGGGATAGTGGGTGGCGGACCTAGGTGGTGTTTGGTGGTGGTGGTGGTGGTGGTAGTGGTGGAGGGGGTGGGGTTTGGAGGCGGCAGATAATTGGGGAGAGGCTTCTGCAATGGCTCAACGCCTTTTTCTCCAACTTTTGTGTAAACTACATTTCCTATTTATAGGATGTTAATTGGTTGGCCTAAACCATTGAAAACAGGCAGTGGACTCTACGCTCCCAAAATGAGAATGAAAATAGGCTTGAGAATCTTCGAAAATATGATGAGCCAACGTATTTTTCGCATTAGATTTCATTGTCACCAATCCTTTTGGCTCATCCCCACATCCCAATTTTATTTAGTAAATCAAGTGTATTAAAAATCCCAGCAGTTGTTTACAATTTACCATTCTCACGTGCACATTTTGTTTTAGTCCAGAAGCTCACAATCCCACCTCACAAACATCTAAACATCCCTCTTCATACCAAGTTCCTTTCTCTTTTACCTAAACATCATCTGTCCTCTTCCCAATTTCTTGTCGCTCTACTCTATTTTTTCTTCATATTGTTAACTAGCTGAAGTATGAAAAATCTCCAAAAGCGAGATTGTTAACTAGCACTCATTTAGTGCTATTGGCACAATCTTCATGAAAACGATGGATCAGCTTCGTCTGGATTCCTCATTCTACAATGGCATAAAACCTTTTGCGGGCTGATCAAGCTACTGCTTAAAACTAATCATTCTCCAACACTACAAAACACAGTCACCTTACAACTAATGGTGATTTGGATTCGAACCCGGGTTTACTTTCAATAAAGATGAATGGAATGGGGTTGTAGTTTGTTAGGTTTGTCTAATATCACTTCCTTGCATGGAAGATGAAGAAGACTAGGGACCATATGTAAGGGGGCCCTTATCGGTAATGTCTAATGTTGTGGCAGAAGCTTTTGTTTCATACACACAAATGATGGTTACTTAGTCTGTTCACATGGAGATATTAAGTCCAAAGGGCATGCCTATATAGGCCTGCTTGGAGTATTGAAGTTTGATTAGTTTGAAAACCAAGCTAAATCTTAGTTTAAGGGAATCTAAACCACTCTGTGCTTTATTTTTCTGCTTACATTATTGATGAGCATAGTAGTATTTAGCAGTTGAGTGGACGACAAAAGTGAAAAGAGCTATCTGCTAATACAAAAGAAAACAAAGGCGAGAATAGACCATCAAGTCATCAACTACCTGCACTAACGCAAGTAATTATTTCACAAGAAAGTTCAATTAAAGTTGAAGATATCTAACAGTGTGAATGAATGAAAAGTCGAAGAACCTAAAGTAGTACAAATAATTGTGCCAAATAAAGCATGGATTCCGTGCAATGGATGAAAAACGTGAGCAAGATGAAGTAACATAAATTAATCATGCGAGTAACTTTTTTTCCATTTTTTTATTTTTTTTCATTTTTAACTTAAGGGTTATCGTCTTCTCCATACCCCAACTCAATCAGCCATCTTATCACTGGAGGGAAAAAAAAACAAGTATGGATAGATGCTCAAGGCTCTGAGAGGTGGTTCCAAATCAAGGGATATGCTGAAAATTTCTAGGCGAAGAGCATTTTTTTGGGCACTCAATTATCTAAGGTAGGATAAGACTGGTTGCAGTTGCAGGTACTTGAAGCAGAGAAGCATGTCTGTCGGTGAAATTATTGGATGAAAACCTTGTCATAAGGTCCTCCTTCTCATTGGCATGAATAAAATCTACGGCCGAAAAAAATTGAAAAAGCTGAAAAAAGGTCTTTCAACATTGTATTCCTGCAATAGTTAGCAGATGGAATTTCCCCATGAAAAAGCTGGATAGCTTCTAGGAAAGAATCGGGATGAATGTAAGGCAAAAAAATGTCTGTCAATGATGTTACATGCTTAATCATCAAGAATATGCCTACTGCCCATGAATCCAACTCATGTTACTCTACTCTTTGTTCTGATTCAACTGTTTCTCAGTACACTGGGGGAAAAAATCTTGGTTTCTTTGACAGAAACCTTGTAGATTTCAATCTCCATGAATGCAGAGGAGAAAAAAATATGAGGGTCTGGAATGATAATGGAGTTAGGTCCAATCAATTTTCTTTTCACCCTTTCTCCAACTAGCCATCATTTTCCTTTTCCTTCCCTTACTCTTGCAGAGCGTTTATATTAACAACTTGTGATCAATGAATCCCAAAAATTCAAAGATCAAGCTTGATTCTATCTAGTTTTGCTTTGATTTTACGGTTTGAATGTTCCAAAATTTAGCATACATAAATGTTAGCTGCAATTTCCCCTTCAAGGGTCAAATCCAATTGATGAAGTGTTGAAAATCCACACGAAAAAAAGATTTGATGGAGAGTTGAAATGGAGTACTAATGATACAAATTCAACAAGGTGACAGAAGGATTATATTTATGGGTGGTAAGCATCATGGATAGAGCACCTAAAAAAGAAAATGTGGAAATGGTTTTTCTTAAGGTTCCAAATGAACTCAGCGGTATGAGTATAACATTCAAAGAGACTCAATTAGGAAAAGAAAAGTATATTATACTGTGTCTAAATTTAGAGGGGTCTGCACTCCATCTTGTTCCATGCCTTGCACAGTGACATAGGACAAGATTCACTAAAGATTCAAATCGAACGAGGAGGCATGGGACAAAAGGACTTTGATGGGGTGGAAGCAGCTATATCAACTCTATATTCATTACTTTCTCTTTCTTTGAATGAAATGTTTCATCTTTTTGCACCATGGCTGCTAGTAACCAAGGCCTGTCCTATCTCCATATGTACCTTTCAAGTGTTCTTAAAGAAGAAATTTTACAGGCGTAATTGAATCATAATCCAATTCACCCTGACCCCACTTGTAAATTTTGAAGAAAGAAGCACGTGATCATTGTATGATGTAGCCTTTTTCATGTTGTACGGAAGACTTATTATATTTATAAGCTTTCATAAAGAGAATAATAGTGTAAAATGTTATAACACATGTAAAGATTAAGGGAAAAAGCTGAGTTATTGCTTCTCCAAACCGACACTTGCGTACCTTACATGTCATTTGTTGGAAAGGATCGAGTCCAAAAAAGAATTTAAGTTCTTAAAATCTAACATTACTAGGATCTAATAAATTATCTTTGACACTTTGATTTTGTTTCCTTCTTACTTCTGAAATTCAGTCTTTAAGTGATGGAAATGATAAAGAGACAACTGTTCTTGGATGGGAGAATTATAAGTATTGTTTGAAAATGGACACTAGCCTAGCTCCATTGAAGAAGCAACTATTCACCAAGCTAGCATATGACTTATTTCATGAGTTTGTCAAGCCTGCAACTTGCTCAACCGGCGTCATTCCTACGCTCATCGATACTAATTTGATAGTACATACCACCGATCAATGACATAACCTATCTGGTTGGCATGTTTCAAACCCTAATAATGGATGGATGAGCTTGGCCACAGATCATGAAGCCAATAGTACTGTAACACTCTGATGATGCCTGTTATTCTCATTTTGTCGGTCCATGCAAGCATTGAGGGATCAGTGGATGCTTTTGTGAGTATGGTGGAGGTTCTTCAAAGCAGTTGCCTATAATAGTAACTGCCATTTTCTTCCATGTGTGGATTAATGGGTCATGCAGGTACATGCCCCTGCAGGTACATATCAAATGCTGCATATCACATGGGGGGTCCAGATTTTAATTAACCAACAAGTCAGCCTCAGTTCATGTGGTAATTTCAGCTTTGCGAGGACCTTGGTCCCCCAATCTCCCCACCTCTCCACCACCACAAAAATTGTCCTAAGAAAAGAAAAGGACAGGTCAAGACTTGGATGCTAGTTGAGTGAAATACACTGGCCCTCCATCTTGTCTGAAAAAGTCTAGTGCCAGGAAACAACAAGCCAACATAGTTTTTAGTCCCACTGGCATTTTAAGCCTCTTTTACGCTGAAGTTTTGGGGTTTGGGATGGGAATCTAAACTAATCCATCCACCATGTGTCCCACGAAAAAGAAAAAGGTAAAACCAAGGAGTTGAGTATAGCAGCATTTTTCCAACTAAGTGTGGTCAAATTCGGCTAAAGAAGACATGAAATGAAGACCATGAACACGTTCAAATCCACATAAAATATACGTTAAAGATTCGTTTTTGTAAAGAATATTGATTAAGATGGTATATTTTTATAAATATTTTAGATTATAAATGGAAAAAAATTATGAATCATGCATAAGTGGACCATCCACTGTGAAAACCAGAATTTTCCTGAGGGATTGTCACGGGTGTGTTTAGGTGAAGGTAAAAGAAAAGAGGATGATGAAATGAGGATGGTGATGAATGATTCAACTTTGAAAATGGAGATGGAACTTTTCCTGTTTCCCGGATTTGGTTCATTTGTTTTTTTTTATTCTCAACAGGAATCCATGGAAAGTGCAGTGAAGATTCGAAGATAGGACAAAACTAGGATAATCCAACAAGAATTCAATGCCATGGGGTACAAGCGATCCATTTCACCACCTTTCTCCTGCCTTATCTCTAACCTGACTCCATGATTACACACCTCTTAACCCCTCCTTTTCCTGTCATCATGCGTATGGACCAGCTCCGGGTTTACAACTTTTTTCAATTATTCCTTGTAACACCCTTGTCTTAATATCCTCATCACCACGTCACTTTATGATACTTTTCCCTTCCATTTCAAGGCTGTAATAAGTATTAATATTAATTATTTCTCTTGCTTTATTTTCAAAAATATCTGACTTTCAGAGGGAAAGGAAAGAGCAGACATGAGTCAGTGGGTGTACCATCGTGGTCCCCAAGAACATTTTTGAGTTTTCACTGTCTATAGTTTCGAGGTTTTTTTCTCTCTCCATCTTGTTCTTAGGGTTTTGATCAGAGTTTTGTTTGGTTCACTAGAAAGCAAAGAGAAAGCTCCAATGCTTTTACTCCCTTTACTATAGTTTGGCTTGTTTGGAAAGGGGGAGAATTTGTGTGGCTAGGACTTACCAGAAGAAAATGCTTGAAATGCTCCAAACTTTTGCCGAAAAGCCTCCAAACATGGTAAAAGCAATCTTCTAAAATTTTTGTTTCTTTTGCCTTTGTTCTTTAGGGAAAAAAAAACCAATTGTTTCTTGAAGATTTTATTTCTTTTCAACTTAGTATGAAAATGGAAACCAATTGCGTTCTCATTCATTAATGTATTTAGATTATTGTTTTAGAATGAAAATACGAAAAGAAGTTTATCAGTATAGAAACCAAATCTCGTTGTCATAGACACTTTTACTCCTCTCTTTTACATGGTATAGTAATTCACCTTAATTCCTGACCTATTTTCATTCTTATTTCCACGTATCAAATATATCGTTGAAGGTTGAGATAATTAGGAATAAAAAAATTATTTTCTTGAAAATCAAAACTTGGATCTCATTATTAAATTCATATTAATTTCTATTTTTATTCTTGAGAAACCAAAACAGCATAAAGAGCATTACGTCCAATAGCACAATTCAGTGGGCTAAGAGTGAGCCCACTTGGGCAAACCTTACTGGGTCTGTTGATCTGGACTTCAAGTCTCCAGTTCAGGCCCAAATTGCAGCCCTGCTTGTATTGGATTACAAAAAGCCTTGTGAGTTATGACCTTCAAACTTCTTGTAGATTGGGCCATGAATGCCATATTAACATTGAAGGTATGCCCTTTGTACACACTGTATGTCGCTCCTACCAATTGAATGATCCATTGAAGTGTTCGGATTGCAATGACGTGGACAATCTACCGCCACTCCACCCCCAATTTGGGAGGCCCTGAGGACCCCACCCGCCATCGTGCCTCGTGCATGGGTGGAGGACGACTCGTGGCAGAGTTCTCAAGTAAACTTATCGCCTTGGATAAAACATGCTCATGGGTCACAACAAGAGTGGGTCACCACATGCTGGTTGGAGGATGAATTGCTTGATTTTATATATAACAGGAGATGATAAGTTATCTCATCAGTTATTATATTTCATATTCAACTAAATATATAATATAATAAATAATGAAATAATTTATCTAACCTCTTTTTTCATATTTGGGGAGTATAATAATCTTAAGAGATCTAGTGTATACATATCATATCCGTCGTAAATTTATTTCCATCAATTTTTCAAATTATTTATATTACTCCATTTGCAAAACAAATTTTGATTAAAAAATAATTTTTAATTTAAAAAGGAATAAAAAATTTAAAAGTATGTATATTAAGCAATCCAAAATAATTATCAAATTGAACATTTAACATATAGAAAATAATTTTATATATTTAACAACATAAGGGGATTTTTTTTTATTTGCAAATTTTAAATCTTTTAATCATGAATATTATTTAAAAATAAAAAATAAAAATAGACTAACTTCTAAATAATAATAAATATTAGATAGATTTTATATTTTTAATAATAAACATTAGAATACAATATTATTTTATTTTAAAAATATGAAATATTGAAATGTAATATATTTTCTATTTCATTTTTTGTTCCTTCTATAAATTAAATATTAGCATGGTATAACATAATCCATTGAATATAATGCCTTAAGATATCATTTTCATAAAATGTAATATACAAAGATATTATACTATATAGGAGATGATATTTTATGATACATATATCTTATAATATAGCCTAAAAAAAGAAAAAGAAAAAAAACTCTTTTAATGTGATTTAAAGCAACTTTTCTTGATAAAAATTTAGAATTTATGTTAAAAATTCTTTTATGTAAAAATTTGTAATTTTAAAAATATATAAAAAATAATAAAATTATTCATATTTTTTTTTATTTTTAAAATGCATAAAAAATTTAAAATTCTTTTATGTGAAAATGTATAATTTTATAAATTTATAAAATAAAAAACCATTCATTTATTATTTAAAAGTTTCTATAAAAATATGATATCATTTAAAAAAATATATTTTATATGAAATTTTATAGTTCATAAGTTTACAAAATATAAAATTATTCAATTATTTATTTACAAGTTTTTTTATTAAAAAAAAAAAAATATGGCATCCATACATGTAGAAATTTTATATATATATGTTTTTTTTTTTTTTTTTTTTTTTTACCAATAGTCTTTTTTCCAAAGAACAATATTAGAATCCAATGCAACATATCTAAGTCAAATTTCCCTCACGTATCACTAAATCAAGAAAATTGTTACTTGTATCACCTTTTTGTATCATCATTATTATTTATCAACTCCATAAGCTAATGTGAAAACCCAATTAAAATATTCCCTGTTATCATTTAGGCTCAAAAAAATTTAGTAAAAGAAAATAGAAAGAAAAAAAAAAGTAAAAGAAAAAATTATAATTTTTTTATTTGGATTATTGAAGAATGATTTTTTTCTCAAAATTTTCCCAAGAAAAATAGGGAGGAAAATCTTTTATGATTTCACTCTTCATTTTTTAGTATTTTTTTTAATGGTATCTAAATATAAGAAAATAATTCCTTTTTAACATTTTTTTTCTTTTTTTAATACTTCCTAACAACCAAACATAGTATAAACTTTTCTAACAAACCAAACATAACACAAACTTTTTCATAAGAAGCCACACTGTTCTTTTAATAGACTTTCAATGGTGGAACCTTATTTTTTGTTTGGTTCACTAGAAAGGGAGTACTCATTTTTCTAGTTTGGTTTGCTCTTAAAGATGACAAAGTGAAAAAGCCAAGAGAAAGTCTTTGATAGGCACACAGAGACACAGAAGGCCTTAGTTGGATGAGGATCCTCCAATTAGCCCATACTTCTAGATTGTAATGTTTATGATATGGAAAGTGGGCTGGGCTTGTTTTGAACTTGGGTTGAAGCTTTCATTAAGATGGGCCAAAACCCAAATTTTCATGTCGGGCTTGGGTCGGGTTTTGGCATCTGAACAATGGGCTTGATTTTGACAAACAGAAACCAATCATTCTGTGTGATGATAAAAAAAAAAGGCATACAACCACCTCTAGGTGGAGTGAAGCTCAATTGGCGTACAAATCACATACCTAAGGACCATTGAAATGACCCAAATCATGAGTCTCCCACATGTTTTGTTGCAATAAATCAATGAAAATTGGATAACAAGCATCCAAAAGTGCTTAATTTTGTTAAAACCAAGTGCTTTCCCTTTGGGTAATCATCTTAATTTGAAAATTTTGAGTATTGGGTTCACTTTTGGTGAAGACAAACCCATATGCTAACCTCCACCTAAAACTCCAAACCACTGAATTTGGACCCTTTATCTTTATACCGTCTTTTTGAATTTACTTAAAAGCAAGGTTTTAGGTTGATGGATTGATGTGTTGTGAGTTTTTAACTAACAAAGACGAAACAATCCATATGACCATGAACATGATTGAAACACGAATCTCTGTCACGACCTAAAATCATATAAAGATCACCATATTTATATCAATAAAATTATTACTAAAAACTTGAACTTGACGCCTTTAATTAATCACCACCATAAAGTTCAAAGATGGTTAGATGTATGCCAATAAAATTGTTACTTTACCATTGAGCAATAGTTTAAAAGGATCGGTGTATTCCTTTTTGTTGATTTTCATGCAACGATTCCTGACAAAAAATTAAAGAAAAACAAAAACAGAAACATACAGATTTAACTTGGTTTGATAGATTGTCTATATATACGGGAATAAGGAAGAAGACTTTCATGATACTCAAATTAGGGTTACATAAAAGGGTATTTATATTAATCATTCGCTCCGCTCCGCACAAGTATTTGCCCATTTTATCTTCATATATCTTTCACTCAATAAGAGTCACATATTACAACACTTGTCATATAATATGAGGGAGACTAGTAGTTGGTGGCTAAAGGACAAAATTTTGAGAAGATTTTTTTGGTTCTTTGTTATCTTTGAGGTTCACACAAAGTAGGGAGACTATTAGTTATTGGTGGTTACTCTAGCCCGAGAGTGAGACCGTTAGTTGTTTTGTTTGATTTATAAAAAGCCAGTTCATCCCATTAAAGTAACACCCTCTTTAAGGTTTTCAAACATTGCCATGTGACCAGCCTTATCCACAAGCTGTGATAGTGTGATTGCTAGTCATTGTAACCACTCTTTATTTTTTATGGACAATAGATTAAAGAACAAAGGAAATGGAAATCATAGAATGAGATAGTACCAGGAGCGTTTGGTAGTGATTTTGAAAAATGTTTTTAATTTTTTTAATATTTAAAAATTTTTATTTTTTAAATATAAAAAAGACTACAAACACCTATAAAAATTACTGTCAAACGCACTCAAAATTTTTATAAAATTTATCGAGTATTGTAACCACTCTGATTAATCAAGTGCTACTTAAATTTCGGACATATAATTAATTTACAAAGCATATTATAAAAGCGACAAGACAAAGAAAAAGAAACAATTAGACATGCATGCATACACACACGTGAACATGAAAAATAACATTTTTAGAAAGGGTAATAATAAAATTTTACCCTGAACCAAGAAAATTCAACCTTATGACAAAAAGGTTTTCAAATTTTTGAATTTCCTTCTTTTATCTGCTCCATCACTTCTACTATGAACATGGTGATAAAACAAACAAATGATTAAGACAAAAAATAGCCGTGTGCTGCTACCAGCACTGGTCAGTCTCCCAAGTCCGGCGAGAAAAGCCCGAAAAAGAGGAACCGCCGGTTCTCATGGCGGTGGCCATCACCGGCCGGCGCCGCCTGAAAAGATCCTGGTCATAATTTGCTCGCTTATCAGGGTCCGACAAGGTGGAGTAGGCTGCATGTATCTTCATAAACTCGTTAGCTGAAGTCTCCTTCTGGTTCATCGCTACAACATCCGGATGGCACACTCTCGCCAGCCTCCGGTACGCCGCCTTTATCTCGTTCCCGGAGGCGCTCACCGGAATCCCAAGAACCTCATAAAGCGATGAAGACGAAGCCATGAATAGCCCCACAAAAATTATCAGTAGTATGATCAGTTCAGTTACCGGAGCTGAATGTAGAGGTGGACAAAATCTTATGAAGAACCAAGAAATGGGCAATGGGTGGATGAAATCACAGAGAATGGGGAAGTGACGGTGGGTGCTTGAGGCCATGCCTATATATAGGGAGAGAGAAAAAACCAGGGGATAATGAAACTAGCAAGGGATTCCAAATGCTTATCCATTGGATGCTGTACTCTGCTGAGTCACCACACAACTCATGACTTCATGTGGATAGGCTCTTACACTTCTGGCCATGGACCCACCTCCCCAACTTTACGAATCTCTCTGAATGATCATCCATGGTTCCATGGATTTCTATGAAGTTAATTCACTGGTCACCATTGACATATCTACTGCAGCTGTGTCATTCGAAAAGGTTGGATAAGAAGACAAAAGAAAGCAGCTATGTGTAAAGCAGAAAATGACATTGATGGTGGTGACAATACCAATGATTCTCCTCAAGAAAACATTCAAAATTAGATTCATTCAATATTTTGAATTTTGTAATTAACCCAATGTAATATACAAATTTCCTCTAAATAAAAAATTTATTTTATTTTATTAATCTATATAAATAAAAAAACACATTTTAAAAAAGAATTATAAAATATATAATATTTATTTATTTATAAATCATATTTATTTCAACGGGTTAAAATAAGTAGGAAAGATTTTCGATATCCATTTAATTTTTATCTTTTTGGTGGGATTGGGATAAGGTTGACAAGTCTTTGATATTTTCTTACGTCATCTCTTCCGTATGACAGTGTAATAAAATTGATTTAATTTTAATAGCAAAAATACTCAAAAAAAATAAATATATAGGATAAATAGAACAACATGGTATGATTGAGAAAGAGAAAAGGAAACCAATTTAATGTAGGAAAAACAAATTGGAGTTAAAAACATGATCCTTTAGTGGTGACACCTGCATAAATTTTTTTTAATGCCTGTTTTAATTAATTATTTATTTTTATTTTTATTTTTAACTTTTGGGACTTTTAGTTATGGAAGTTAAGACCATGGTGGGACATACCAAATCAATGGAGATCCCATTGTGTAAATGGGAATTTTTTTTTCTTTTATAGAATATTTATCTGATATGACTAGGATCCACATCAACTATTGTAAAAACCTGTCAGTCTTATCTGCAAATGGAGGGATACAAAAGCAGATTTTATTTCAAATATGGGGTCACTTTTTTCTTGATTTCTTATATGGATAAAACATTGAAATAATACCTTTTTTTTTTTTTTTTACAAGAATTTCTTGTTTTTTTGACAAGGAATTCAAACTAAAAACATAACATTTTAGAACAGGGCTGCCAAGTGTAATGTTTTATGCCATAAAAAGTTTGGTCTATCATAATTGACATTTCAAATGAGATGGTAAAAGTCCAATCCTATAATTCTCAATATAACAAATTCTTGAAAAATAATGTTTTTCAAATTAGAGAGCATGTTTGACTTTTTTTTTTTAATAGAAAATAGTTTTCTTCTAATGAATTACTTTTATGAATAAAATTGAGATGTTTTCAAATTTTGTACAACGTCCTGACAAATAATTGAAAAGATGGAGAGTAGTTTGAAGAAAATTGTTTTCCATATTTTGAGTTTTGAAATATAATTTTGTTTTTGAAAATAATTAAAAACTGTTTTTAAAAATCATTTTTAAAGAATGATAAACATTGCCAAACACATAGATAATTAGACCAGAGTACTTTTCAAATAGAACAAGTGGAAAAATCCAACTTAATTTGGGAAGCTATTTTGAGCCCAAAAGCCGAAAAACTCGGCCCAATTCAACCCCAAAGGCAGAAGTAGAACCAAGCTCGAAGAATTTTTTGGGCCCAGGGCTATTCTTGGGCTTGGGCTTGAATATAATTTCTATGCGATAATTTTCAATAACCTCTGGTTTTTCTTACGTTACTTCTCCAGAACAACCTGAAAATTTCAAATATTGGGTGCGAACCGGCCGAAAAATTTGAAAATTTCCCGCTGAGTATCGTCCGGAATTTCCGATTTTCGGTTTGTTACGGTTCGAATCAGAGATGGGTGGCAAGAAGAGGAGGAGAGTGGAGCGGCCGTCGATACATCCCAGAAACAAGTACTCCGAAAACCCGCCCGATTTCGCCCTCTTGGCTTCCCTCTACCCATCCTTCAAGCCCTTCGTTTTCTTGAACCGCGCTGGTCGACCCACAATCGATTGGACCGATTTCAACGCCACCCGAGAGCTGACCCGAGTGCTTCTCCTCCACGACCATGGCCTAAATTGGTAATTTCCCTCAGCTTGTTAAGGTTTTAGGGTAGTAGGGTTTTGATTTGTTTTCCTCATTTCTAGGGTTTTTTAAATCTTGTTTTTCAATCATAAATTTTCGTAAAGTTGTAATTCTTAACCTGTTTGGTTTCTGAGAAAACTGAGGAAGGGAAATGAAAAGTTTTCGATGTTGGGGTTTCATGTTAGTACTAGGTTCACTTACTCAATGCCGAAAGATCTGATTTTAGGGTTATAATTTGTTTTTCCTAATTTTCACATATAGTACCATAAATTATCAAATGGCTAATTGTTTGGAGTGTGTGTTCCATCATTAGAAAACTTTTGCAGGAAACTTTCAAATCGATCTCTTAGTTGTTTGTTTCAATCGATAATGGTGGTTTCCTGAAAAAAAAAAACAAGGACTTTTTTGAGGTTTCGGTTATCTTGATGGTTTTTCCAATTTAATGATAATGGGAAATTTAATGTCTCCTCAGTTCAATACTGAAGTAAGGCATTTATACGCACTTGGTATTAGTCTTTTTGATGGGTGAAATATTCCCTGAAAGTCTTGTCCAATGAAACAAACAGAGTGAAGAACGCATTACCACTAGTGTTTACTTGATAAGGTAAAGTATCTAAAATTCTTGAGAGGGCATGCCTTATTTAGTGTGTCTTGTCTTCTGATGGGCTTCCCTTACATTAAATGTTCTTTCATTTTATTTAATTTTTTTAAACGTTTATATTGAAAATATCATAGGGTTGACAATTTCAGTTTGAAATTTAGAATATTTGGCTTTGAAGAGATGTGTAATCTCATTAAGAGGAGGGCATGATTTTTCAGTTTTGTGATATGAAGATTAGGTCTTTATTATTCGCCAAGCTTTTTGTCATAGAAATTTCCAAAGTTCAGGCTTATGTGTTAATGGGATATGTGTTTGTGGTTGATTTAGTGAAAATATGAGTTGTGCAGGTGGATTCCTGATGGGCAGCTTTGCCCTACAGTTCCAAACAGATCAAACTATATCCATTGGATTGAAGATCTTCTGTCTTCTGACATTATTCCTAAGACAAGCACTGATGGAAATAATGTGAGGGGTTTTGACATTGGAACTGGAGCCAATTGCATTTACCCACTTCTTGGTGCATCTCTTTTGGGATGGAGCTTTGTTGGGACAGGTAGCACTTTTAGTTTCAGTCTTAGTTCTCATATACACAGGTCTTACCAATTTGTTCATTTCTTGCATAAAAATTAGGTATTCAATGTTGCAATCTTGGTTGCAGATGTGACAGATGTAGCGCTGGAGTGGGCAGAGAAGAATGTTAAAAGTAATCCGCATATTTCAGAATTAATTGAAATTAGAAAGGTTGAAAGTGATGGCAGCACCCCTTCTGGGGAGGGGTTGCATATTGGTGAGTCATTCATTGTTGAAGGTGAAAAAGATTTAAGTGGAATTAATGCGGGGGACACAGAGCCTTTGCCCTCATGTTCACTTGATGCAGATTTGGGTTCAAATAAAAGTTATCATGGGCCTCCTGTGCTCCTTGGCATCCTGAAGGATGGTGAGAATCTTGACTTCTGTATGTGTAATCCTCCATTTTTTGAGACCATGGAGGAAGCAGGACTTAACCCAAAAACTTCATGTGGGGGGACCCCAGAGGAGATGGTTTGCCCTGGAGGAGAGAAGGCTTTTATAACACGTATCATTGACGATAGTGTGATTTTGAAGCAATCTTTTCGGTATGATCCTTTTCTACACATGTTTTTGTGTAATGTTGAAGTAATCTTTTCTATCTTATCCTTCCTGCACATGTTTTAGTGTAATGTTGACACAATCTTTCCTATCCTTTCTACACCATGTTTTCACTATATCTCACATTTCAATGTTCGATTCCATGAAATTAGCCCTTATGTATTACAAATTGGTTGTAGGTGGTACACTTCGATGGTTGGGAAGAAAACAAACCTGAAGATCCTTGTATCAAAGCTTCGGAATGTTGGAGTGACCATAGTTAAGACAACTGAATTTGTCCAAGGCCAAACATGTCGTTGGGGGATTGCTTGGTCTTTTGTGCCTTCTGCCAGGAAGTTGATATTGCCTCATGTAGCCAAGAAGAACAATCAGTCTTTCATGCTTGAGGTTTGAATATCATCTTCTCTTAGATTCACCAATCAGGTCACATTTTTTTAACATCTCATTTTTTACGATTTCAAGATCTGCATCTAGGTGGATGTTTTATGTTGGGACTATTGGTAAGATAAATCACCAGTCCATCACAGGCTTCTATTGCATCATTTTATATCTTCACACCCTTCATTTGCTATGCTTGGTCCTGCCAATATGCAATTTCTCACTCTAACCTCTGCTTCTGAAGGGTCTTCAACGCCAATTTAGTGCCATAAATGTGCTACAATCAGTTGAGTCCTTTTTCTGCACTATCGGTGCATCCTGTAAATCCAATGCTTCCTCGTTTACAGTTGATGTAAGATATTTTCACTGTCAATAGATTACAGTTTTGTCATATTGTTGTGTGCTTAATGGAGTACAATCTCATTTTAACAGGTTGCTATATCAAATGATCACTGTAATGCAATCCTGAAGACTGAAGTGCAAGGTTACAATGAACTCAACAATTACCAGTATATGCAAGAGATTTGCGATGGTTCAAGTTTCCCCCCTTCGTTTGAAGAACTATGCTTCCGCATTTTGGTATACCTCCTTGTTGGCTTGAATACAATGCCTTCTATTGTTAGAAACCTAAAACTTACATTGATTGTATCATCTGTTCCCCTTTTTGTTCTTTAGGTTTTTCAGCAAATTCCTGGGACGCTTTTGGTGAGAGGATCATTAAAAGATAGAGAAAGCCCAGGCTCAGGTTCTGATCTGCCTATTTACCATTTCCTACTTAAACTGTATATTCTTTACCATTCTAGACAAATAAAGAATTTTTGATAACTGGTTCGATAAAAAGCTATTGTAACAGACAGCTCTATAGTGTGTGTGTGTGTTTTCTTCTTAGTTTTCAACTCCGAATGTTAACTCTAGAAATATGCCTTTAAACCTAATTCTAGATTCTCAATGACTATATCTTGTCTGGTTGGGGTTTAATGAAAATCATTATCAACAGGAATCCCTAGAACATTGAGAAATTTGTTATGTCATAATACCTATTTAAAATGCTATATTCGTAAATATGGCAAAGATCCTGTATTTACTGCCAGAGCCAACATTATTAAAATCTTGTATTTGCATCTATTCGTACTATTCCTCAGAGCAATTTTATTAAGTTGTGGACTATTTTTGATGCAGGAGTTTTTTGGTCAATATTCCAACAACTAGAGGAAGTACTAAAAAATAAGTTTTGTAGAGAAAAGGCTTCTTAGATTTGTCGTACTCTTATCTGGGAACACAAGTCTGAAGCTTGCGAGCTTGCTCAATTTCTCTTTCCCTTGATAGATTATGCTAGGAGGGTGACTCTTCTATCCACATTTCATCAGTCAAGAGCAACAGCTTCTAAGGAAGATTGCACCATCAATATGGGATATTATTGCCAGCCTAGCTTTGTTATGCCATTCCAAGCTCGCCTCTACAAAAGATCAGCAGATGTTCCAGCTCATTGGGTGGATTCTAAAATCAGATTTTCTCAGACCTCATTTCAGTTTCCTATTTTGGAATTGTGGCTTGCTCTATCATGGTCTCCGATAGGGCCTTAGTCAATTTAGATTGTCGATTTGGGGCAGTACAAGCTTTAAGATAGGGATGAAATGTACCAGCCAATGAAAATGTGATGCATCATGGTCCCAACAAGGCTTGGAGGGTTGCCAATACAAGCTTATTATATAGTGTGTCCAATTTTGAGTCCTATACGTGCCTGAGGATACAGGAACTGTGTTTTCTCGAAACTTTGCAATCACATGGTGGGGTTGCATATTATCTGTGTTTCATGTATTCACAGGTGTTGTGGTCCATTAATAACATGTGGCTATCATGAAATGGACTTGATTGAATTCAGTTTTAATAAGTTGGAATGTGAAAACTCTATCGGCGATATCTTACTGATTTTTTTTTTAAAAATTTTTGGACAAAAAAGTATTCTCTTTCCCTTCCTTTTTGCTCCTCTTTTCAGCTTGATTTTGGAATGAACTCTGAAACTTAGGCCTCAAAGAACATATGCCTAAGTTTATATGATAATATAGATAGAAAGCATGGTGCCTTCTCCTAGCTGGCAGCATACTTGATTCATAGCCCTGTGGACTAACAAAATTTTATGGATCATTTAGCAGAACTAATCTCATTTATATCAATAAGTTTTGAATCTTTCCTGAATTCACAGGTATTTTGATTGCCTCAGATTTCATGCCTGCTGTTGGGCATTGCCCTTGAAGTTTGGAGAATAGGAGCCTTCTCTTGCTCTTCCATCCGGTACTGTATACATTTATTCCCAAAATATATCATCTGCTGCTTCTCTCATGTACTGATCTCTTCTATTTTTTTTTTTTAATTTGTAACATGCAGACAATTGATATTGTTTACTGCTCTTCCAATCTCCACTGAGCAGTGAAATTTGTAACAGTAATGGAACCTGTGAAAAGCGTTGAAATTGAGAAAAGAACGCAGAGATTAACACAAGATTTATTCAAAACAAACGTGCTCTCACCCTTTAATACATATGATGAATCTCTACACATCCTATCTTGCAAGCGAACAAATTTGTGCAACAGCAAACAAATTCACAGAACAACTGCTGAAAACAGAAAGGAAGGAAACTGCTTTCTACAGGGGAGATTCTAGAAAATGAACAAGGCGAAGAAAAACACAGCACTGCAATATCTTCAGGCCTTCCCTTCTATTCTTGCATATGTCAACCCAACACATGCATCAACGAAATCCTCATCAATAAAATCTGTTGAGAAGATCTGCAGCCGATCAGCACAACCTTGAGAGACACATTTAGCTATGAAAAGCCTAGCATATCCATGGATCCGCCTTGTCACAGGTTTGACACACAAGACTGGGTTATCTGCCTGTGGAGTAACTGTATTCTCGACCCTGTAAAAGAATTTCCTGGATGTAACAGGTGCTTGCTCGCTCAAATGCTTTATGTTGCTATCAAATTTTGTGGACGGTAAATCTGTGTCGATCCAGTTATCTTTCAGGTGCCCTGCATTCCATAATGGCCCTCCTGCCTTCGGTTGAGGTGACTTCCTTGGCTTCCATACACAGATAATTCTCTTTGGCAACAGTTCTGCAATTGTCTTTCCGAACACACGATCATCCTGGTGGATTAGAAACTCGCCAAGCTGATCCTCCAAGTACTTCTCGAATTCAGGTGGGTCTTGGTGTCCAAACTCAGTGCGGATCTCCAGGATAATAATCTCTGACTGGGTCTCAGCCAAGAACTTCTTGATGTCTTTGATGACACTATCAATACTATATGTCACAAGGATTCCATGGCAGACCCGGCGATCCTCCTGGACCCGGATGTCAAGAACTCTGGTGCCTCTTACAAGCTGGTGATAGATGGACAAGGATTGGCATTGAGCAAAGGGCCGGCTGACGAGTGGGATTCCAATCTTGTTGGTTGCAGAATCATGGGTCCCTGGCCATACAATCTTGTTTATGTGAACTTTCTCAGGGCCAAGGCCAGACATCCAATTCTTCCGATCAGGAGGATGGTAGTCTGAACCTGGGAACACATCACCACAGGTTTGATTGAGCTCACAGAGAGTTTTCTTCTGAGTGGAGAGTGCCTTCCGTCGTGCCAACTGCTTAGAAGCCTGAGAACCCATTGTTGGAATCAGAGAAGAAGAGGAAGAATTGAGAAGAAGGGGAAGAAGAATTGAGAAGGAGAAGTATTCTCAATTCTTCCTCTTTTTTCTTCTTCTTGTTCTTGTTTCTGGAGTGGGCTTTGCAGAGAACATATATTGCTTTTAATATATGGCATTGTAATGGAGGTTAGACTTTTTTGGATTGTTGGAAAACTGTTGAAAAATTGTTACCCCTTCTCTTCATTTTCTTCTCAATTATCTTCAATTAATTAGTTTTTAGATTGGATTTCCTTGTTTGTCTTCTATCTGGTGGGCCGCCTGGGTAGAATTATTGGTGGAGAGTTATAATCGATTGTTCTCTTTGGCAGGTCCACTTGTGTGGCTGTCCAAAGCTGTCTGGGTAGTTGGGTTTTTGTTTTTTTGGTTTCTCTGTTTTTTTTTTCTTTTCCTTCCCAGATATTTGTACAGAGAGGTATGCCAAGGCCACCAGGCTTAAAAGAGGCTTTTCAAACCTCCAAGGACCCAAGAAGAAGCTGCCACCTGCTATTACCTGGTGTCACCCTCTGGATGTGGCCTATGCAGCATTATGACCTTTTAATGGTGGCTCAACCACCAAGGTGGGTCCAATCTCCTAATCATGCCCATAATTTAAGGAAATTTCCATTATTATTGGCCTTCAGGCCATACTTGATAAAATGTGGGTGAGGCTAACCAAAGTCTTGGGAAGATTTTCCTTTGCCGTGGATGGGTAAAATTTAACCTTGTGTGAATTTTTTTTGTTTGTTATTCGGCAAAAGCCTCTTAACTTTTAGTTGGTAGGGCACATAGAATTTGGTGACTTTGATAACACATGTGCCGGGGTGCTAGAGAGCCTTTGTTCTCAAAATTCTCGATTTGATCACGTTTGAAAAATCAAACACCATCCCCAAATAACAATATTTCTTTTAATAGTGAGTGTGTTTGGAAGAATACAGTTGAATCTAAATTTTTTTGAACAAAAATATACATGAGGTGGGGATCTTTGTGCATGGATGAATGATCGTTATCCTACTTTGGTAAAAATATATTACTCTATTAATAACAAGTTCATTTTAGCTGTATTGGACGACGTTAATAAGTTACTTTTAACTGAATAGAAAAAATTTACTCAGCCAAAAAAAAAATACCATCGAAGTATTTGATTAAACTAACAAGTAAGATATTCCGATGGAGCTCATAATTGCTTGTAAAATAAAATATTCAAAAATTATTAAATTTAAGATGAACCAATAAGAAAATTAACCAAAAAAATGTATTCATTTAGAAATTGTGAAAGTCAAAATTTGTATAAAAAAATTAAAATTAAGTGCTAAAATTATTTGTAAATATTAAAAAATGGAGTGAAATTAAGATAAACATTTCATGAAAATTTTAAAAAAGAAAAAATGAAGACATGAGAAAAGAAAGATGAATATAATATTATGGATCAAACCTTCAAATGATTACAAACTCCAATTCTACAGCATGCATTATGGATAATAACAATGTCCTGCTCTGTGGTTGAAAAGAGGAACCAACCTAAAGAAGATAAGAACCCATGATATAATATGAGTAAATGAGCTGGAAGCCACATGAACAGTACAGGCTGCTGTATTTAGGTCACATTCCCGATCAGAAAACATGACAAGTGTGAAACCGAACAAAGAGCTTGAATCCCAATTTTTCCTGGTCCACCTTAAAGCAATTTTTTTCCCCTTTTTTTCTTGGCAATTCACATTAAGAATAGATAAAAGCCTAAGCATACACTAGAGTGTATTACATGTAGGAATTTGCACCCTATAAAAATCATGACAGAGATTGAGTAATGACATTCCACCGTTTTGTTGAAACTGTAATTTGCAGCAACAAGGGAAAGATCAAGGCATGACAGCTCAGAGAATTGTGAAGTCATACGAGTAGAAATCATTATACAAAGAAAAAGAATGATAAAAATCATGAGAAGTTCAGACAGGCAGCTGCCCCACATAGGGAAAATAGAGACAAATAATCATGCTTCTCATTCATATTATCAATAACATATCAAAGTAATGGCTATGGACAAGTTTATCATAGCCAAACCCAACCTCAATCCTGGTTGGAGTTGTTCATAACCTCATATCGACAAATTATACATACAAATAATACTATTAACTGTGCATGAGAATGGTTTGTGTTAGGTTGTTCGAGGCCTCAATACAAGGCCAGCCTGACTCAAGTTCTGTTAGAATTTTTCAATCCGAGCCCAACTCTGTCTAGAAACTTCAGCTCCATCTTGGTCATTGGTTAAGTTAGGCTTGGGTTAGATTGTGTTGAGCCTGCCAAAGTTGTAGCTTTACATGTTATATGCATCACCCTGTTAGAAGACGCTGTAAATTCTTGTACTACAAATAAATGCCCCATAATTTGGAAAAATGATGAACCAATTTAACAGTTTTATTGGAGAAACAGAGCGGAACAACAATGACTCAAGGAAGAAAAATATCCTCCATAGTCATCTATCAAATATGTGGCTTAAAAACATCCTCCATGTTCATCGTGAAGATCTGGTTCTACAGAATATACACGATGATAAAAAAGGGAAAGAAAAATGTTACAAGCTGCTGAAATTGAATAGAGACATTATTCTTTCAGGCTTCCCTTGATATAACCTGGCAAGGAGAAAAAATGACAAATCTTTACCTTTGAGCGATAAATAATGAAGCATCTTCTTCCATCTGGCCAGCTAACTGTTCCAAAACCGAGTATATTTGTTCTTTCAGAGGGTGTGAACTATCTGATACACTAAAACTATGCACCTTATTTTCAATTTCAAGCCAACTAATGGCTCGCTCTTTCTTGACCTGTCTCTCATTCATAAGCTGTCTAACCTTCTGTACTGACTCCCACCTCCCAAGTACAGCATATATACTTGAAAGTAATACATAGGCTGTGGAGGATTGAGGTTCCAACTCAATAAGGCGTTCAGCTGCTTTTCTTCCCAACTCTATATGTCCATGAATCCTACAAACACCTAGTAAGGCATTCCAAACACGATCATCAGGCTTATAAGGCATCTTCTCAAGCTGGTCCATTACCTCCTCAAAACATCCAGCTCGACCCAACAGATCAATTAAGCATGCATAATGTTCCTGACTGGGAACAATGCCATAATCACAAGACATGGACTCAAAGAAATTAAGCCCTTGCTGCACAAGGCCTGAATGACTACATGCATTAAGAATGACGACAAAGGTAATTTTATCTGGCTTTGCTCCTGATCTTACCATGTCATCAAGCATCTGTATTGCCTCTTCTCCACAACCATGCTGTGCCAAAGCAGATATAATCGTGTTCCACAATACAACATCTAGCTTATTACCCATAAGATCAAAAACCTTCCTTCCAATTCCCAAGCTTCCACATTTTGAGTACATGTCGATGAGTGCGCTAACAACTATGGTATTAGGTTGGAAATTAATTCGTAACAAATAGGCATGAATTTGTTTACCATGCTTAAGTGAAGCTATACTAGCACAAGCACAAAGGCAACTACTGAACGTGAATTGATCAGGTCTAACATGAAACAGCATCATCTTTGTGAACAATTCAAGGGCCTTGTGCCCCATACCATTTCTGGCATACCCAGAAATCAAAGCAGTCCATGAGACTGGATTCTTCTCAGGCATCTCAACAAATAATTCATTAGCTGATTTCATATCACCCCATTTGGCATATCCTGAAACCATGGTAGTCCATGCAAGAACGTCTCTAGCAGACATCTCATCAAACAACTTCCTCGCATCACCCATCAACCCGCATTTCACATAAGCATCGAGAACTGAGCTTGAAAGCACAACATTAGACAAAAACCCAGCTACCAGAATCTGCCCATGAACCTGCCTAGTAAGCCCTACTTCCTTCAACTTTACACAAACAGTCAAGACGCCAGCGAAACTAAACCCGTTACACTGAATACCCAACTGCCGAAACTCACTGTAAAACCTCAATGCTTCATCCCAATAACCACACTGAGCATGGGCGATTACCATAGTATTCCATGACACAACATCCTTCTCAGGCATTTTGTCAAACAACTTCCTAGCTGGCTTTATCATTCCCAATTTAGCATACCCAGAAAGCATATTGTTCCAAGAATACAGATTTCTAGCAGACATTTTATCAAACACTTTACGAGCTTCAACCTCTTTGCCACATTTCGCATACATATTAATTAAATGATTAGATAAAAATGTACCGGGCCTCTTCAGACCCGTAAGCTTCAAATGGAGGTGGACCCTTTTGCCTTCTCTGAGAGCCCTGGAATCCGCGCAGTGTTGCAAGAGGGACGCAAGTGTTCGAGAATCGAGGCGCAGGCCTCGCCGTGCGAGGTTTTCCAGAGACGAAACGGCTTCGTTTAGCTTGTTTTTCTTGCAGAGCTTGACGATGGCTTCTACGAGACAGGGACGGCGTCTGGGCTTCCTGGGATTTGTACGGAACGGTGAGAAATTGAGATTTGGAGAGGAGAGAGAGGGCATTGCAGAAGCGAACCATGGGGTTTTGTGTCTTCATCTATGATGGTTCGTCGGCACCGTGAACAATGGCGGTGGAGTCAGCAGCGGCAGTCATCGCCGGCGGTGATGAATGGCGGCGCGGGCCTGCCTATGGTTTAATGGCTGTGACCGAATTTGGGTGCACCGTACTCCCTTGTAAAGCCTAACTTGATAGCCAATTACATTGTGCCACGACAGCATATAGGCGATTTTAAATCTTAACCGCTGTACAATAACAATATTTAGGAAAAATTTACAGCATAGAAGGAGCTTAAGAAAGGAGAAAAAAATAAAATGTGTTTGAAAAAATTTGCAAATCACTTTTAAAAAATAGAAAAATCATTTTAATGGGTTCTAAAAAAACAATTAATAAGACATCGTCTCAAAATCCAGAAAACTTTTTAATTAAAAGTTAATAAATGATATTAATAAATTTTGTTAAATATATTAGTGTCAGTTTGGTTAAATCTAAAATTTGTTGATAACAAAATAAATTCGGATTTAACATGAGAAGAAAATCAGTTTGAATTAATCAAGAAAAAGCTGAAATCAATGATTAAGCAATCGATTGGTCATTGGGAGATTGACTGATTAATTGGTTCACCTTGATTGATTATTAAAATAATTTAATTTTGGCGGTCTCTAGCGAATGACCTATTAACTAAGCAAGTGGCTGATATATGAATTAAGAGGTTGAGCAAGTTGAGTCTCAATAGCCACATATAATGTAATTAATATTCAACAACTAGTTAGGTCGTTGATCGATTTGTTGATTGGTTCATAGACAATATGTTCCTAATAGCTATATTGTATAAAAATCTCATATAAAATACCCTTGAACCTCATTTATAAATAGATTACCTCTAGCATATCATTACATTGATCAAACCTTGAGTCTTTAATAAACTTTGAATGCAATTACTCTTTAACTTGTAAATCTCATTTATTTCTTTTTGAGATCAACTATCGTTACTATTTTACTTATTAGTGTCAAGCTAGTTCTTATGTTCTTTTGATTCCAAATTCATTATAATATATATGTGAGAAAGTGATTTTAACTTTTAAGTGTTAAAAGAATAATTGTATGGTTGTTGTTAGAAAATTTAGGCTAATCCAATCTATAGTAATCACCCTAGAGGGGGGGGGGGGGGGGGTGAATAGGGTGATGGTCTCTTTTTGCAAATTTAAACTATGCGAAAGTAAGAGACAATTTATATGCAAGTATATAATAACTAATATAACGACAATTGCATATAAATTAAATAGTAGGGAAGAGATAATGCAAACACAAGAGTTTATAATGGTTCGGCGCAACCCGGCCTATGTCCACTCTCCTCTAGCTTCAATTCCAAGCTTGAGGTTCCACTAATTTAAGGCTTCCAAACCAAGCTTTTAAGCAATACAATTGGATTATGGTTCTGATTCACCCTCTTAGAATTTTGGCTCCAAGCACCCTTTACACTTCTTAAGAGATACCACATTCTTGAGAAACTTCCTCTCAAAGGTTTACAAATCAATGATTTCACAAAAATCCTAACACAAGAATTTTAATCTCAAATGATACAAGAAAACTAGGATTAAAAGGTGCACTAAGGATATGCAAGTTTTAGAACAATGGTGCACTCAAAAACACTCTTTCAACGCTCAAATAATATCAAGAAAAGTTTGGGAAGGTTAAGTTCATAAAATAATGAAGATTGAAGCCTTTTTATAGAAAATAAAAGTCAAACTAGCCGTTTGGGGGTTCGACCAGTATAGCTAAGGGTCAACCGGTTGACTAGCCGTCAGCATTTAATGCTTGATAGGTGACCATTGAACCTCAACCGGACCTCAACCGGTTGAGGTTCAACCTTGACTGATTGAACAACCGTTTTGGAAGAAAGAGAAAGTTTTTTGCACCATCGACCGGTTGAGCTGGGGGTCTACCCGGGCCTTGACCAGTTGAGTTGTGGGTCGACTCGGACCTCGACCAATTGAGTTGGGGGTTGACTCGGACCTCGATCGATTGAGCTTGCGGTCGACCAGTTCCTTATCCGGTTCAACCGGCTGAGTCGTTTTTTGGCTCAACAACCAACTTTTTCAACTTAAAACCTTTTAAAACAAGTTTGATAAACATTTAACACAAGGTTTTAGTTGAAAAATATGAAATCATCCAATTTTTAAAATATTTAAAACAAAATAACTCTTGGATGATTTTGGTGCATAAGTAAAGAATGTAATGCATGAAAATCCTAGTGCATCAACAACTTTACAAAGAGATCTTATAAAGTTTGGGTCTTGAAAAACACTTCTTTTTTAGGTGGTCTTCTTCTTCATGATTTCTCGATGACATAATTTGTCTTTGTGATTGCCACTTTGGAAATCATCTTGCCTAATTACACTTGAAATATAATCATTAGTTCTAAACCTTGTTTTGTTATCATCAAAATCAAGATTAACCAAATCTTGGTTTCACAATTGTAAATGTTCATTAATACCTAGAAACAAAGTGTAAAAATTGAATGATTCTTTGGTTTGGAGGATCCTTTACATAGTGAAGCACTTCTAAGCTTGGATTGAAGTTTGAGGTTATGGATGTAGGTGAGATTACGTCGAACCATGTTGGAATCGTTATTTGCATTCTCTAATCTTCACTTTTTACTGCTTGCTTACTTTTATTATTCATCGTTGCATTATGCTGTAATTCTTGTTAAAATATATTACATTTTGACAAATTTTTTTTTAAAAAAAACCATCATCTAATTCATTATTTCTTTTAGGTGATTATCTTAGGTTTGTTAGTCAAATATCTTAAAATTTAGCAAATTTTAACATAATCAATATATGGTTGTAAAAAAAATGATTTTATCATGATTCAATAACTTGCATACGTCTATGTATTCTAGTTGCTCCAGAAGTCTTAAAGTATTTCACTATTTCAAAAGTTTTCTCAATCAGGACTTTCATTGTCTCATTATTATTTCTTACACTTGAATTACTTAACTTTCAATTTTACAACTTCGATTGTCACCCACATTACCCACATACCTTTCTCACAACTTTATAACAATTACAATAAATGAACAATACAAGAAAATTCTCTCAAAGAATAGGTGGGCAAGTTAAGGCTCAAGTATAGGTGCTTTAAAAATATAGGTTCAAAGCACTCTACATATCTTAAAGAAGACTTGCAATGACTTACCAAATATTTATGTGTGTTAGATGTATATTAAATGTGTCTAAGACGTTACATTTATAATTTTTGAAGTCAAACTAATCGCTAGACACCAATTCTTTGTAAGACATCAACCACATGATCAATCACATGCACAAAAAGTCAAACACATGACGAAATGGGACAATTTTTTCCATATTTAGTATGATACAAAGAGATTTGACCTATAGGTTGGTCACATGTATTATGACAATGCTTTTGCTACTATCCAAACTTCATTTGAGAACTTTTGATACCTTAAAACCTCCTAAATTTTGAAGTCATCTTTTAAGGGCTTAAATCAACTTTCTAATACGGTTTTTAAGTTGCAAAGTCTCAATTTAATCTTTTATATTCTCAACAACCATACAATTGATTATTCATAAAAATTAGGTTCAAGGTAGTCTTCTATTACTTAGGTTAGGTGTTGGTCATCCTCATAGAATATGCTATCATTTAGCTTACAAGAACAATGATTAATAAATACTCTTTCTAAAGTTTTCACTTTGATATTTTAAGTCTTGTTAAAAAATTCACCATCTTCTTAAATTACACTTTATTTGATGGGTAGAGATGTGAAAATTACTTGGATTTTGACATATGGAATGATATAATCTTTTTGAGTCTATACACTTAGTAATAAAATCGTTAATATTCTTGATATTTTGTTTTAATTTGTTTATGGATGACAAAAAGGTTGGTTTAAGACTAATCACACTCATCCCAACTTTGTTCCTTTTATGAAAGTCTATTTTCATTCTCATCCCAATTAAAAATTTAAATTGAGTGAGAATGGGATAGGGCAAATAATTTATAGCTATATATGTATATATAATAAATGCATAAATATTAAAATTTTTATAATTTATTTTTTTAAAAAATAGATTTTTTTTTTTTATGTGTCACGAAGGAAAAAATGAAAAAAATAATTTAAGTAATATACATAATTAGCACAAGGTGGAGCCGTATAAACCAATACTCAAACCCACTTACCCTAACTCAAGTTTAAAAAAAAAAACCTTAAATTCGTCCTTAATTTGTTTATCTTCATCCCAAATCTATCTTTTATATATTGGAATGCTCTCGACCTTATTTTATTACATGGAAAGCTACTCTAGAAATGTTGCTGTTGTTGTTGGTTTTTTTATTTTTTCTATTTTTTATGTCCTTATCTTTTAAGGAAAAAAAAATCCATTTTTCAATAAATTTTATTTTTTTAGAATGAAATCAATTAAACTTTTAATTTGAAATTAATGCTTTATTTTTTAATTTTTAATAATATTAATTTAGACATTTATTGTTGTGAAATTAAAGGGACTATTTATTCGCATTGACACTAATCTTGTCTTCTTTATTCATCTTATTGTTGACTACACTTGCAAAGGTTGATAAAAAAAATCAAAAAGTACAAAATACCTTTTATTGTATTTAATAAGACACTGCTTGATAAAATTGAAAATTAAATGTTTTAATAATAAATTATAAGTGTTATATGAAATTTAAGTGCCAATTATTAGATCAAAATTAAAAAAAATTAAAGTCTAGAAATCATCAAAGTCCTTTTCTTTGGACTTTTCTACATGGAATTACTCCAAAAAAATTTCAATTTCTTCAATAAGCAAACTTTTGAAAATTTTCATATCTTCCAACTTTTCCAACACACAATCTTCTCAAATTCCACACCCTTCAACTTCTTTCCATGTTCCCACAACTTTTTAAATTCATTCAAATTAAAAACTATGAGAACATAGAATTAATCACTCAAAACCTCATTCATTGAATCTAGCTCTCATCCTCCCACTTCTATGCCCAATTTATAATACCAAAAAGGGTACTACCATCTTGATGGGATGAGCATACCAATAAATAAATTAAGGGACTTTGATTTAAATAATATTATTTTTAAAAATATGATCCTTTTTAAAATCATTAAAAAAAATTATAATTTTACTTGCAGAAATCTCATTTTTCAAAAATATAATCTTACATTTTTTTTATTAATAGATATCTTGTCTTTCATTTTTTATTCTTTTCTTAGAGGGTATTTATTTTTTTAGTCTTTTTTTATTAAAAACAATTTACTTTTAAATTGTAGGTTGTTTATTTTTCTGTTTTTTTATGACTAATTCTAAAGTTTTGACTGAATAGAAAAAGTTAAAATATTTTACTTTTTTTAAATAGAAAAAGAAACATGTTGACTTTATTTATTTATTTAATATTTAATAAAAATAAAATATTATAAAAACAAATAACCTAATACTTAATACTTAATATGAATGTTAAGTATTAAATTCTATTTAGAATTAACATTATTAAGTAGATACTTATTTATTTTTAGTTTTTTGCTGAAAGTAATTTATTTTTAGATTTTAGGTTGTTTGTTTTTCTAATTTTTTTTTTATGATTTATTATAAATTGTTGACCGAATAGAAAAAGTTAAAATATTTAGTTTTCTTTAAATAGAAAAAGTAATATATTGATTTTTCTTTATTTTTCAATCCTTAATAAAAATAAAATATTATAAAAATATGCAATCTAATATGTAACACTATTTAGTTTTAAATTTAATTTAAAATTAAGTAGAAAAAATAAACACCACCAATTTTAAGTTATATTTAGAATTAAATAAAAAAAAATAAACGCCACCTTAATTAAGATAGTTGTCTTTTCAAAGTGAGATTTTAGTATGAGTGTGGATTTATGAATTTGTATTGAGACGATTTTTTTTAAAGACATTTTTAACATGAATGTGAAGTATCGTATTTTTTAAAATAAATTCATAACTATGTAAAAAAAAAAAAAAAACCAATACATTAAGATACTATATGATATTAATAAGTCCTACCCAACTCAACCTTATATGTGGTGACAAGAGAGGACCACAAATAAGTGACATTACATATAAATGGAGGGAAGTGAAGCCCCATGGGGAAGCTCTACTTCTCATACCCTAGCTAACTTTCATGCACATTGAAAGTGTGGAGATCTACCTAATATTGAAGGGGAAGTGTCTCCTATAGGAGTAGGTTATACCTTAAAAGGAAGAGGAAAATAAATAAATAAATAAATAAATAAATAAATAAAATGAAAAAGAAAAAAGAAAAAAGAAAAAAGAAAAAGAAAAAGAAAAAGAAAGTAGATCTATCACACCCATGAAAGTCCAAAGAAGTGGCCCATCCATCCCATTTAGTAATGTTTACTCAAACTTCTCCTTTGCTTGCTATATATGTTTGTTTTCTTTGCCATTCAAGAATATTCCTCTTGCTCTATGGGGTTGAATGAAAATAATTTATGATTTTGTGAAAGTATTTTTAATTTTTTTTTTTACTCTAATTTCTTATTCATGTTGATTTTGGATAACACTTTGTATGTATTGGTGTGGGTCAAATGTTTTTCCACAATTTATTTTCTAAATTAAGTCTTAATTTTAGATAGTTTGTCGCAAATTTATGTTTAAATGATATTTTAAAGTGATTTTCTATTCAAATATTAACAAAATTAAGAATTATTTTAATATTGTGATTAAAAAAGCAAACATTGCTTAAGTGTGTTCATAATATAGCTTTTAAGTAATAAAAAGAATGGGAAATTATTTTTGGATGATATCATTTTCGATATGAATTTTTATTTATTTATAAAATATAATAAATTAGGAAATAAATGTGATTTGTTTTTAAAAAAAATAAAAAAACTTTAAATTATTTAATTTTAATATAAGATGATTAAAATAAATGTAATGTGTTTAAAATATTATAAAATATAATTTATTAATTTTAAATCTATATTTTTATTTTTTTATTTTTCTTTAGTTTTCCTTTTTAGGAATTAAATACAGCTTAAAAATTAGTTGAGGTTTAAATGGTAATTTTAAACATCGAAAATCTATTAATTTCATAAAATAATATAATTTTTCTTATTTATTTTCAATATTATCATAATTATAAATTTAAAATTATTAAAACCAACGCTCTAGATTTGTCCCGTGATCTTCTGTCACGTGACAGCACGGATCTTCACCGTTGCTGAAAACCCACCAAATCACATCAACGGTCTATTCACCCTCCTTAATCTCTGCACGTGACACCTTGTTAAAACAGGTGACCTTTTTTCCCTTCATTCGACGTCACCATGATTGGCGTTTTCCATGATGAAACCATTACATCCTTCTACGCCGTCCGATCAGAACCCCCTACGACTCTCAGCCGCCCATTCTCCCTTATCTGCATTTCATCTCCTGGTAAGCGAAGAAGATCCTCATTCTACTGCTTGACAACTCTCTCTCTCCTCCTCTCTTTCTCTCTCTAGCGTCCACAAAACCAGGTACGCTTTTTCTGCTTGTTGTTTGTTTACTTAATTATTAGTTATTGCTTTGGTTTTTCTTTTTCACTTTCTGTAAAACCCTAAGACGAAGTATAGAGAACATAGTGAAGATCTGAATTTTTTGTGCATGTTTGTATGTAGTATAAGGATCCATTTCTGGGTTCACTTGTTTTGTGATTTTAGAAGGTGGGTTTTACTTTGATTTTGATTTTGATGGTTATTAGTGGTTTTTCTTGACTAGGGTTTTTGTTGGGTGTGATTGGTTCTAGGGTTTTGAAGCGGTATTCGAGGATTTTGTGATGGAAAATGGGGTGGAAGCTATTGATATAAGCCATTTGGGGGAGATGAAGGGCGTGGATGATAGGGTTTTTGAGGAGAGAGTCGGAGAGGGTGTAGTGTCTGGGTCGGATGAGTCGAAGGATTCGGAAGGGGATGAGATTTTTGAGGAGGCGGTGGATCATCCAATGAAATTGGAATCGGGAAATGTTGTTGTAGATGAAGATGGGGATGGTAAAGTAATTGATGATTCAGAGTCAGTGGGGATTGACGGGAATTTGAATGTAGGGCATGAGGGGGAGACGTTTGAAGAGGCAATTGGGGTTTCTGGTGAAGTTAGGAATAGTGAGCAGGCTGTGGCGGGAGGTGTTGAAGCGGAAGTGGAAGGTTTAGTGGATAGGGAGGGTGTTGATGGGGTTGGGAAGGTAAACAACATTGATCAGGAAAGTATTTCCAAGGAAGTGGTGACAGATGATTTGACTGGGTTGGTGGATAGTGAAGAAGATAAGGGGAAGGAGGTGTCTGATGCAGGTATGGATGGAGGGATGGACCTTTTGAAGGATGGGAATAAGGTGGATGAGGTGTTTAGTGTGGTACTTGAGAAGTCTGAAAACAAGGATTCAGATGATTTGAATTTGGAGGCAAGGCCGGCTTATGAAAACTCTGAAAATGGAGAATCCAATAAGGTGGGTAAAAATGGCATTGATTCTGATCATGAGCATGAAGCCAATGGAGGGTTTCTGCATGAAGATAATAAAAGTGAGGACTTGAAGACGAGCACCTTGAATACTGAACATCAAGATGGTGAGAGCGGGGAGCCAAAAAACACTTCATCTGGCGTCTCTAAGGGGGAAAACCAGAAGGAAGATCAACCTGTCTTAGACATGGAATGTAAAAATGAGGAGAGTGGAGAGCTAAAAGGTGCTTCATCTAATGCTGAATATGTGGATGGTAAGTATCAAGAAGCAAATGATAGTTTGACTAGCTTGGATGCGGATCATCAAGATGATAACAATGTGGAATTGAGGGTTAGCCTTGGTTCAAGGCATGGAGAGGATAAGGGTGAGGAACAGGGGGAAACTTTGGCTAACTTAGTTACAGAACATCAAGATAGCCAGAGTAGGGAGCCGGAAGAGAGTCCTGTGAGGTGGGAATCAGAGCATCACGGTGAAAGTGCTGAACCAAAAGTCATTTCAGCTAATATGTACACTCCTGTGGATGAAGGGGTTTCCGCTTCAGGGACAGGAAGGTCACCTTCTGTAGAAGATTCTGCTATTGAAAAGAGTGAGATGGAGCAATGTGCCATAGAAGATTCTACTATTGAGAAGAGTGAGACAAAGCAAGGTGTCACATCTGAATTGGCAGCAGCCGATAATATAAGTCCTCAGCCGGAGCGTGCTGTGGAAAATGTAGCTGAAGTTAAAAACAAATATGTTGTGTTTGAGGAGCAGGAGACAAAAGAACCAAACATGGAGAAGGAGGATCAAAAAATTCAAGGGAATAGGGAACGAGAAATTCGTCCCGCAGAACAGGTTGCTTCATCATCTGGAAGATCTTCAAATCCTGGTCCTCCTCCTGCTCATCCTGCTGGCCTTGGGCGTGCTGCCCCGCTGTTGGAACCTGCTTCGCGTGTGGTGCAGCAGCCTCGAGTGAATGGAACCACATCCCAGGTACAAGCTCAACTCATTGAAGATGCTGGAAATGGGGAGGCTGAGGAAAATGATGAGACCCGTGAAAAACTCCAGATGATACGGGTGAAGTTTTTGCGGCTTGCTCATAGGCTTGGGCAGACTCCCCATAACGTTGTCGTGGCTCAAGTCTTGTACAGACTTGGATTGGCTGAACAGCTACGAGGGAGGAATGGGGGCCGTGTTGGTGCCTTCAGCTTTGACCGTGCTAGTGCCATGGCTGAGCAGCTTGAGGCAGCAGGGCAAGAGCCCCTCGATTTCTCTTGCACAATCATGGTTCTTGGAAAGACAGGAGTGGGTAAAAGTGCAACTATCAACTCAATATTTGATGAAGTGAAGTTTAGTACTGATGCTTTTCAGGTGGGTACAAAGAAGGTTCAGGATGTTGTGGGAACAGTTCAGGGAATTAAGGTAAGGGTCATTGACACTCCGGGCCTTCTACCATCCTGGTCAGACCAACGCCAGAATGAGAAGATCCTCCACTCTGTTAAAAGGTTTATCAAGAAAACCCCTCCAGATATTGTTCTGTATCTTGATAGGTTGGACATGCAGAGCAGGGATTTTGGTGACATGCCGCTGTTGCGCACAATAACTGAAATATTTGGACCATCAATATGGTTCAATGCAATTGTGGTTCTTACTCATGCAGCATCTGCTCCACCTGATGGCCCAAACGGTACTGCTTCAAGTTATGATATGTTTGTCACTCAGAGGTCTCATGTTGTCCAGCAAGCAATTCGTCAGGCAGCTGGGGATATGCGGCTCATGAACCCTGTGTCCTTGGTAGAGAACCACTCTGCATGCAGAACAAATAGGGCCGGGCAGAGAGTTTTACCAAATGGTCAGATTTGGAAGCCTCATTTGTTATTGCTCTCCTTTGCGTCAAAGATTTTGGCTGAAGCAAACACGCTTCTAAAGTTGCAAGATAGTCCACCTGGAAAGCCTTTTACAACACGATCAAGATCACCTCCTTTACCCTTCCTTCTCTCATCTCTTCTCCAATCAAGACCACAGGTAAGACTGCCAGAGGAGCAGGTTGGTGATGAGGACACTTTAGATGAGGATTTGGATGACTCGTCTGATTCAGATGATGAATCAGAATATGACGAATTGCCACCATTTAGACGATTGACAAAAGCCCAGCTGTCAAAGCTTACTAGAGCTCAGAAGAAGGCTTATTATGATGAGCTGGAATATAGGGAAAAACTTTTTATGAAGAAACAGTTGAAAGAAGAGAAAGAGCGACGGAAGATGATGAAGAAAATGGCAGCTTCTTCTAAGGATTTACCAAGTGACTACAGCGAGAACGCAGAAGAAGAAAGTGGTGGTGCTGCATCTGTGCCAGTTCCCATGCCAGATTGGGCCTTGCCTGCTTCTTTTGATTCTGATAATCCAACTCACCGTTATCGATATCTTGATTCATCCAACCAGTGGCTTGTGAGGCCTGTTCTGGAAACTCATGGTTGGGATCACGACGTTGGTTATGAAGGCATAAATGTGGAAAGAGTGTTTGCTATTAAGGACAAGATACCTGTTTCTTTTTCAGGCCAGGTTACAAAGGATAAAAAGGATGCCAATCTCCAAATGGAAATAGCCAGTTCAGTTAAGCATGGGGAAGGAAAAGCAACTTCTGTAGGTTTTGATATGCAGACGGTTGGAAAGGACATGGCATATACTCTGCGCAGTGAGACAAGATTTTGTAACTTTAGGAAAAATAAGGCAACAGCTGGTCTTTCTATTACTGCCCTGGGTGATGCCATAACAGCTGGATTAAAACTTGAAGACAAATTGATTGTTAACAAACGGATCCGGCTGGTTATGACTGGTGGTGCCATGACTGGCCGTGGTGATGTTGCTTATGGTGGTAGCTTGGAGGCCACCCTAAGAGATAAAGATCATCCTCTGGGTCGTTCGCTATCAACTCTTGGGCTCTCCATCATGGATTGGCATGGAGATCTTGCTATTGGATGCAACATACAGTCCCAGATCCCTATTGGCAGGTTTACAAACATGATTGGTCGTGTCAATTTGAATAATAGGGGAGCGGGGCAGGTCAGCATACGCTTGAATAGCTCAGAACAGCTTCAAATAGCTTTAATTGGTCTGGTTCCTCTACTCCGGAAGCTACTTGGTTATTCTCAACAAGGACAGTTTGGACAATGATGAAAAATAGGTTATATATGGTGCTGCAACAGCTTTGCGGTAATAGGAAAAAGTGTCTACAAAGGTTATCTCCTTATGGTCTGCAACAGATGTGAGTGAAATGAAGCTCTGCAGTTTTCCCCTTCTCACATCCCCACAATGTCTTAGTTTACAGTGATTAGAGTTTCCTTGTTAGATATCTGCAATTTGTGATTTTTGTTCTCTGAAAAGCGTAATGTTTAATGCTTAATGCTGAACCATCTATTTCTAGTTGTTCAATTGTGTCTTCTTCTAAATCATTCAACTCCTATGGGTGAGGAATTGATTTACATTGCAGAAATTGTCAACTGCTTTGCTCTCTTCCCCTCAAAATATATTTTCAGGTTCTGATGATAGCCTTGGCATTCAACTTTTTGCTCCATTAAAAATGAGTTTCCAGTTGAGATGATAGGGGATGGAATATGATGAATTCTACTTTCAATTAGATCATCCTGTTTCCTTATTGTCTATGCTTTTGGGATGAACTGCAAAATTCCTGGTATGTATCAAAAGGGGTTGTCCTTTTTCCTATATTTGTACTCATGGATTACTTCTGCAGGGGCTAATGAAACTTTGGGCTCGATGCTCTTGGGCTATGTAAATATCTGCAATACTTACGAAAGTTTCTCTTGATTTTCATGGTCCATCGATCTTTATGTTTTCTGGGTTTGCTCCCTGGAGTGCCTGTAGTCAACTGGGTCACCATTAGTCCAATTCAATCTGAGATCAACTCACAAACCGCTCTCCTTCTTTAGCTCTCATTTTTTAGAGGTGGGAAAATGCTAAGGTTACCATGGTGCTACTTATCAAGCAAAAAGGTCATTGAATATGTTTAACGAGATTTAGGTAATTGAAGGAGGGTACAAATAAATAAGATGGTAGAAATGAATGGGGCTAAGATTATATAGGTAGAAGCAAATGGACTTCATTATTTAAGATGTATTCTCGACATCACTTAGTTGATGCCTTTTCATTAGATATGGAAAAAGTATGGATCAAGACCATGTCTAATTTTCTTAAAAATTCTGAAGTAGTGATGTTGGGTCATGGAAAGCATATCCACATGTGTGACAAGACCTCCGGCTTGGCGTGTTGTCAATGAATGATATTTTTTCTAAATCACATCCCCAAAATCCGTGTCCACAAAAGTAGAACAGAAGGGTCCAAGGACAACGAACAAATCTCTCTGATGAAGTCAACAACAACTAAACCAAAGGAACCCGGACAAAACCAGATAAAGATGACTCCATCACTATTACTACTCAATAATGAATGGATATAACATTGCACTCAACCCTTGAACGCATACGGCCTTCCGGTTGCAATCCCCATGAGCCCGCGAGGCCCATCAGCCCATGGGCAGCTCTCGGGGCATGTCCATTGCGCCATTGTAACTCTCCAGTCTCCACTAGTGGAGCAGAATTTCGATTTGGTCCAGCCCGGCCAAGGCATAGAGCCCCTGGGCCCGGTCCACTTGCTCAGAAATGAGTTCGGGTCTTTGGGTTAACCAGGTCTCTCATGATCAACAGCATCACATTTATATGGCAAATTCAAATACAAGGAAAAAACACAGGGGAAACAGCAATTGTTGTTCTATTGTGCATCACATGGCAATGATAACGGGTAGCTTATTTTACCTACCAAATATTACCAAAGATTCTTGAATTTGATTCTCTTTGTATGTTTATTTATTCATGAAAGAGTCTTCATTTCAATGACTGATGTTATAGAAATGGAGCCTTCTTCTTTCCTTCTCCTTCCATGTTCGGGAACCAAATCCTAGAACCCCATTTCGTGGATCTACGAACACCCTTGCAAGACTATTATGGGATGATTCTTGGTGGTCCCATGGAGATTGATGTCTACGGAATTGATGAGTTGATTCTCTGCCATAGCTGCTTTATCACCAAAAGGGGATTATCTTAAATAATAAGGTTAAGATTATTTAGTATGTTCTTACATAATATCTTGCTGTTTGGAGAAGCTCATAACAAGGGTCCTAGGGCTGATTTAAGAGAGCCGTCATGGGCTGGACCCCAAGTGGAACTTGGTTGTAGTGTGCAACTTTCCTACATTGATCAGAATTGGTGAGTTTAGATGAAAATGAAAATGGCTTTCTTACCGTTTTGGTATTTGTTGAGTTGAAAATGAAATCAAGTAGTTAATTAACTGCTAGCTGCTAGAGTTCCTAGCCATAATGCTCAGATCTAGAGTGCTACCATTAATGTTGGAGGCCAAACCAACCCAGCTGAGCCATAGAAAGAATGAGAGACACTCAATAAATCAACGGGCTCTTGTTTTAGGAACCTAATAGTTGTATTTGTTTTTGTCTTTTTTAATATTCTTTATAATGTGAACTAATTTTCTCTTATCCATGAATGTAAACATGTTTGTCTTCTTTAATATTCTTTATAATAATTTTCTCTTATCCATAAATGCATACTTTGGCCGAATCTCGTTAAAACTCCATATGCTTTTGTGTGAATTGTTTTATTTTTGTTTTTGCCGACACAACAAACTTAATGTTAATTATGCATCTTTTATGGATGCAGACCCAATTTTCAAAGTATGAATAACTTCAAACATAATTGTCCCTTTAATTAATTGAATATATACAACATAATATTGCTAATCTCTTAATATTGAATCTTATTATAATGAATTATCTTGTGACTCATAGCTAGGTTAGTTGTTATTTTGTTTTGGTTTGAGATCTCGGGGCATTCTATGGACTTGTACCAACGAAAACATGTGGAAAAGGAGGGCATGTGTCTAATCTCTAGTCAATTAGTTAGAAACATCTACTAATTATAAGGGGATAGAAAGGATGATCCTCTACTATAGTAGCCTTCAATGCAAAGTCTATCAAAACATTTAATTAATGCAATACAATAGACATTAAATCTGAGTACAATACTCTCCTATGATTATGACAAGCACAGAACCTTACCCATGCATAAAAATAAAAAGTTGGTATCATTGTTTCACAAAGCATTAATAAGGTTGTAGGGCTGATTTTTGAGAGCCATCATGGAGTAGACCCCAAGTGGGACTTGGCTGTAGTGTGCAAATCCAACATTGATTAGAATTAGGGATTTTAGTTGAAAATGGCTTTCAATAGGTTATGTTTGGTTATGAAAATACGAAAGAAAAAAAATACTAAAAAAAAATTATTTTCTTATGTTTGATTGTTATGTGAAAATACAAAAAAATAAAATAAGAATTCAAATGTAATTAAAACTAGTTAAAAACTTAGATATATTTAAATTATTTAATATTTATATGGATGAATTAAAATAAATGAAATAAAAAATAAAAATTATTTATTGATTTTAAATATATTTCATTTTATTTTATTTTTTTCTCTATTTTTTTCCTTTACATTTTCCTTCAAATATTTCAAAAACGAAATATAGACTTACTGTTTTGGTATTTATTGAGTTGAAAATGAAATCTAATATGTTGTTTAGTAAATCAATTTAATGACTTAAAGTGATTTAATGACTTAGAGTGCGATTCTAGAAAGTGTTTATATCATTTTTAACACTTGAATGATAAAAATTTTCAAGTATAATAAATATTAAAAACGCTTCCTAAGATTACTACCAAACGAGGTCTTAATGACTTAATAACACTTTTATCCTAAAATTATTAAAAACATTAGTTCCAAATATCAACATGTCATCAACATAAAGGCAAATGACTATACATGTGTTATCCTTATACTTGCTATAGATACACTTATCAGCATCATTAATGGAATATCCATTAGTTACTAACACATTATCAAACTTGTTGTGCCACTGTTTGGGAGCTTGTTTTAACCCATATAGTGATTTAACCAACTTACACACCTTTTACTCCTTCCCTAGAACTACACAACCCTTAGGTTGTTCCATATAAATTTCCTTTTCCAAATCCCCATTCAAGAATGCAGTTTTGACATCCATTTGGTGTATCACCAAATTATGAATGAAAACTAGAACGATCAATACTCTAATTGATGCAATTCTAGTCACAAGGGCAAAGGTGTCAAAGTAATCTACATCCTTTCTTTGTTTAAAGTCTTTGACAACTAAACGAGCTTTATACTTCTCTATGAACCCATCTTGTTTTAACTTTCTTTTAAAGATCCATTTACAACCAATAGTATTTGCACTAGGAGGTAAATCTATTAACTTCCATGTATGGTTATGCATGATTGATTCGATTTCACTGTTAATGGCCTCCTTCCAGATTGGTGCATTAGGAGAAGTTATAGTTTCTTTGTAGGATCTAGGGTCCTCATATATTAGGAAGGTGTAGAAACCATCTCCAAGGTTTGTTTCTTTCCTATTTATTTTACTTATTCTAGGTTCAAATTTAGAAGGTTCAATAGACTTGTCTCTACTTGTTTTCTGAACCTGTTGTTCACCATTTAGTTTCATAAGAAAGATGTTTTCAAAGAAATTTGCATTCTTTGTTTCTATTATAGTATTGACATCTACAAGATTGTTTTTTGACTTAGTAACAAGAAACCTATATGTCGCACTATTCTCAACATAGCCAATGAACATTACATCAAAGGTTTTAGGACCTAGTTTTCGTTTTTTAGGTTCAGGGAGAAGAACTTTAGCTAAACACCCCCAAACTTTCAAGTATGCTATATTAGGTGCATAACCCTTCCATAACTCATAAGGAGTTTTACCAGTTTTCTTGTAAGGTATTCTATTTTGAATATGACTTGCGAATAAGATAGCTTCCCCCACAAGTTCAAGGGTACTCGTGAACTTACCAACATTACATTCATCATTTCTTTTAAGGTCCTATTTGTCATTTCTGCTACTCCAACACACTCAGGGGAATAAGGAGGAGTGGTTTCGTGAATGATCCCATGATCTTCACAAAAAGAATTAAAAGGGTTGGATTCATACTCTCCTCCCATATCAGTTCTAAATCTTTTAATTTTCTTACTTAGTTGATTTTCTACTTCATTTTTGTACTTGATGAAAGTATCTCTTGTTTCATCTTTGTTTCTCAAAAGATATACCCTTGTATACATTGAGTAGTCATATATGAAAGTTATGTAGAATCGTTTATCACCTCTAGTCATTGTATTTTTTTGTCTCCTAAGTCACTATATATTAAACTTAGTAGACCTGATTCTCTTTCAACTGATTTGCAAAATTTCTTTGTGGTTTTAGATTCTACACAAGATTCACATTTTCCATGGTTTTCTAAGGACAGTTTAGGGATTAAACTCAATTCAACCATTTTTTTTTTCATATATGAAAAGTTCACATGTCCTAGTCTACTATGATAAATATCACAAGAATCAACTATGTAAGGAGAAGAAGAAGATGCATTATTATTGATAATATTAAAAACATTCAACATAAATAAACCTTGATTACAATAGCCCTTCCTCACAAATGCATCATTCTTGGTTAAAACTATTTTATCAGATTCAAACAAAATCCTCATTCCTACTTTCCTAAGCAAAGATACTGAAACTAGGTTCTAGCAGATATTTGGCATATGAAGAACATCACTGAAGGCAAGTATTTTTCCAGAGGTTAGCTTGAGGAGAACTTTCCCTTTGCCAATCACTGGAATAGATCTAGAATCACCCATGAACACTTGTTCATCTCCTTCCTTTACAGTGGTATAGGAAGTAAATGCACTTCTATTCCCACAGATGTGCCTAGTAGCTCTAGAGTCTACCACCTAGTCCTTCATATTGGTGACCATGCTCACCTCAGAAGAGATTACTACATTAATCACCTCTGCCTCTGCCATATTTTCCTTTGAATTGGACTTCTCAGTTCTCTTCCTGTGGCGACATTGAGCTGCATGGTGTCCAGACTTGCCACAAACAAAGCAATTACCCTGTTTTTTAATAGTTGAGTTCTGGACCTTGTTTGATGCATTGGGCTTGGTCCTAAAGTTTTGTTTCATGGACCTATTGTTTTTGGGTTTAGGTTTTTCTTCTACTACATTAGCCTTAGAAGACAATTTCTTAGCTTTCTCAACATTGTCCCTATTTCGATTTTGTTCCTCAATCCTAATATGGATTATGACATCCTCTAGGGACATTTGTTTCCTTTTATGTTTCATGTTATTTTTGTAGTCTTTCCAAGACTCTGGAAGAGTCTCTACTAAATAACCAACCACAAAAGGTTTGGGTAATTTAATGTCTTCAATAGTTAAATCATTAATCAATAAGTGATAGTCATGAATTTGAGATGATACATCTTTATTCTCGGTCATTTGGAAATTTCTAAAATTCCCTATGACATATTTATGAGTTTTTGCATATTTCAAAATATATTTTTTATTCATTGCATCCCAAATTTCGTTTGCAACTTTAAATTGACAATAAATATCAAAAAGTTCATTAGAAATGGCACTCAGAATAACATGTCTAACTTGTTTATTTCCAGTTTCCTAGGTTGGTAATATATGAGAACCATCTTCTGGTTTTGGGTCAGTCAAAATGTGTCTCAAGTTCACTACATCAATTGCAGAGAAAACCCTTTCATGCTATCTTTTAAAGAATGTCCCATTGAAGGGATCAATTTTAGAGGTGTCAGGATGGGTGTGAACTAGAAAAGCTTCCATTTGGATCTAATTCAAGATTGCTGGTTTTAAGGATATGGAAACAAATGACTAACCCAAAAGACACAAACAAAGAATAGAATTAATAAGAAGAAAAACTTATCGGCTGAGGTGTGACAAACGCTATCCTTGAAATAGATCCATCCTCCTCGAAGACGAATTCGGTTCACTAGGGTACCAGTGGTTTACTTCTAGGATTTAATAGGCAGATCTCACCTTGGGTGCACTTTGTAAGCGAGACGTGTACAACTCGGGTTTTGAAAAAAATCCTCTAGATAGATGTATGAAAAGACTTTGAAAAACTCTCTAAAAAATTGATATTCGTATATAAAGAGTGAAGGGTGACCTGCTTTTATAGGCCATTAAAACAGTTCCAATGGGACTCTATTTGTAATCAGAATATGACTCAAAGTGGAAGGAGATTTTACTTATAAAAAGAATGAGACTTCACTATCACAATCTCAATAGGATTCTTCCAAAAAATATAAGATTAATATAATAAAATAAAATAAAAATAATTCCCAATAGGATTCTTTCCAAAAATGAAATAAAAATAAAAATTATTTACACTCTTCCTACATCTTCTCCATGCCTAGCTAGCTCCTTCTTATGGAAGTTGAAGAGACTATATAGGGGCTTTTATAAGTGCAGAAACTTGAAAAGAAGAGTCCTTAGATGCTCTCCAGAGGAGGCAGGCAGCACATGATCAACAGCATCAAGCTGGAAGAAAACCAAGGAAAAAAGTAGGTATGTGTTGTTCTATTGTCCACAATTTTTGGGTACTGTGGCTGCCATTGATATTGGTAATCTATTTTACCTACCAAATATTTTTCTGCTTGTCTTTGCTATTCTATGCTAATTGCTGTAATAATGTGAATTGGGAACCAATCCAGTTCCTTAATCCAATTCAATTAGAAGGATTCATCATATCATTTGCTATATACTAATTAAAGCTCATTCTAAAATATCCTATTTTCCATGTTATTGGGTGTCCGTATGTGCTGCCCTATCCCACCCTATCCTTAACGGGACGTGTTTAAAAATAAAATAAATATTTCTAATAATATTTATTTTGACAAATAAATACTAATATACAAAATATCTTATACAATATTAGAAATTTGACATACTTTTTAATAAAAAATAATAATAATAATACTAATTATAAAAAATAACAAAAGATAATACTAGCAAAGATGGCTTACAAGCTATCATTCAATTAGAATAGAATTATTATAACCCTAATAATCCCTCCTATGCTCTTGAGAACATTATTATGAATTTCAAGGCATTAGTCATAATTTGAGTAAAAAAAAAAATAAATAAATAAAAGACCCACATGATTTCATAAACCATACAAACAATTATTAACCACTAAATGACAATTATGAATAGGAAAAAATTTGTGGCCCAGAGTTGCCTCAGTTTGTGGCAGCTTTGAAGCAATAGTTCCAATGTAGCTTGGCAGATCCATATGTGGATGGGCGTGCACGTAGGACGTACTGTGGGGAAAATAATTCGTATGATTCTCCAACAAATATTAATTAGTTTATTGTGTAATTTTTACACAAAAAGTATCATTAATAATGTGATGTTGCATTTGTAATCAAATTTTATTGCTTTATAACACATCTAATTTCATTGTCTTGTATCTTGTCTTTATTATTTTGCACTTTAGGCTCATTATTAATGTTTATACCCTCATTCTTTCTTGGTGATGTTGGAGTCTTGAGGACACGAATTTCATATATATAACACAAACTATTATAGGGTAATGTTTTTAATAAAAATTATGTTAAAGTTTTGAAGTATATAATAAAATAAGTGCTAACTGAATGTTCTAATAGACTATTAAGATGATAAAAATAATGTTACTATTGACTAAGAAAATGATTTTTGACATATAAAAGACAATTCATCCACCATAAATAAATGAGACTCAGTTTATCAAGTACTGCAAATTTGTGAATTTGAGTCATTTCGTGTTCCTTGTGGCATGATTCGATGTTAAAATTGTAATGATTCATTCTTAATTATGTAGATGTTAAAATTGTAATGATTCATTCTTAATTATGTAGATGTTATTGATCTGATTAGACTCTTAAAATTTCAAAACCACGATAAATTGTATTTGGAACTTTTTTCAAATAAGACATGAGATTCATCCAAAATAACATGAGACTCTCCTATTTTAGACTACTCTTGAAACAATCAACTAACAACCATCCATGCACTTCACTCGGTACTCAGTAGTGAATAGCCACAACATCAACTTGAACGACAGCTACACCGGCACTAGAATTAAAGAAATATGTCTTGAGAGTCACTACTCCACGGGCCATTCGGAAAACACCAGTGCCACCCACAATGGACATCTCACGGAGGGGATGGGTAGTGGGGTTTCGACCGAGAATGGTTAGAGAGCTGCCATTGTAGTCCCCACTCTTGAAGATTACGTTCCAGGCCATAAGGAGGCTCAACTCATCCAACCCAGATGAGGCATACAGCCCCTGCCCACGACCCACTAGCTTGGAAGTCGCCTCGGGCCCTTCCGTGAGTGGGTCGTCCATCATGTTTATGAGGCCGAAGAAGGTGGGGGATTTGTTAGTTGAAGGGGCTTGAGCTACGCGCCTTGCGCTCGGGTTCTTGCCTGAGGTTGTGTCGTGGAAGTAGAAGTGGAGACGGGTGGTCCTCTCCTTTGCATGCTGGAGGTTACCAAACCATTCATCAACTTCATTGCTGTCGGCCATGGCCATGGATATGGCTAGTGAGAAAAGGATTAGGAAAAGAGGTAGCTTCTCCATCTGATTGATATTCTGGTTGTCTGTGAGGAAAATGGGGGAGTTGATGGTGGGTTTTATAGGGGAGGAAAGGAGAAAAGGAGGGTTGAAAATAGTGGCATTGGCCCATCTCTTTTGAGAAAAATGGTCGATTACTTTTGCGTTGCAGGTGAGTAAGTTTTGAGCTGCAGGTGGGTAATCAATTACCCACTTGCGTGCAGCTTTTCCATTTTCCCAATACACAGTAATGCATACGTGATCATGATTCGAAAGTGAAGTCGGGAAAATAATGAGTTCCCGGAATTAGAATGGCATGTGATTCTCTCTTACAAAATGGAGAATCTTCTGAAATATCCATACCAAAATAAGATTGGGAGAAATGATTGTAGACACAAATTTTTGCTCAAACCCATCTTGAAGAGAAATAGAGATTTTTATCAATTTGAAAAAAAAAAAATAATGTGGTCATAATTTTTTTATTTATTTTATATAACCTCTTGATAATCAAGAGGTTAAAAAGCTTGATGACTTTGAATTATTTTAATTTTGATTTGGGCTCTACTGCAATTTGGACCTTGATTTAATTTGAACCTTGTGGCATGTGGGTCTTGGTGTGAGTTGGATCATGAGATGGCTGAAGTCTTGTTATGATCCCGGTCTCCTTGTGATTTATGTTTTGGCTTGACTCCAATAACATTGATTGAGGGCCTGAGTAGTTTTTTCATCTTAGGTTTTAAAGATTTTCACAATTTGAAGACACTTTGATGAAGTTGGAGATCACTGAGAACATTTTTTAAAATTGTTTCTAAAAAATAGTTTTTAAAAATGATTTTAGATGAAAAGATATTAGACTTGAATGGATGAATGGTTTTATTGGTGTATTTGAAGAGAGTGTAACAATCAATTGAACATTTAAATTAAACCAATGAAAAAGGGCATTCACATTAAAGTTTAAGACTAATCTTATTTGATCCCTTCAAGAGTAGTCTAAAATAGGAGTGACAATTTCCGTGGGTAAGTTATTTGCACGTTTGGTTAAAATCTCAATATTCTACTAAATAGATTAATTCAAGTTCGACATAAATAATAATCATATTAAAAATATAAATTCAAATACTATCTAATTATTAAATAAATAGTAAATTAAGTTAGATATTGTATAAACCAATATCATTGATATCTCAATCAAATCTGTTTATAGTTTAGTTGATATTGTTATTTAAAAATAAATTTAAAATGAGTTAAATTATTAAATAAGTCACGTAAGTTAACAAAAAAACTATCTATTTATTAAATAGATTATGTAAGTTGATGTGAATTTGATCTAAATTCGATTATATTCATCTCAATCCCACGAAAAACTCGCACGAATACTATAATTTCATTTTAAAATGATAATTTTATTTAAGATAAAAAATGTTAAGAATGGAAAAGAAGAATAATTTCTATTAACAAAACATCGTTTTTTTTTTTAAAAAAAAGAAGATTTTCATAAATGTCATGGATGGAAAATTTTCAACCAATAGCATCCCACCATGAGCATCCAATTAAAATTCAACCTTATTCACACCGAAATTTGAGAAATTTTCATCCAAGTACGTACTGAATCAACTCCAATAATGAATCAATAATGAGACTTGTGGGCTGGGAACCGGTGAGAAATAAAAATTCGTAGCAAAAGTCCTCCAATAATTTACTCATGGGTTGGGCCGGTTTCGAGACGCTGCTTTTATGAGCTCGTACATATAAATTAATTCTTATCATCTTTCTATTTTTGACAAATTTAAGAAAAATGTAATATTTTTCAGACTCAGGCCAATTATTGAACCGAAATTTGGTTGGATAATCGTCATAAATATATAAATTATTTAAATTTAAAATACTTATAAAAATAAAAATAATAATTTATATATTATTTAAAAATTAAAAAATTAGTTTCAAATTTAAAATTAAAATTAAAATTATAAGTTTTAAACATTATGAAGTAAAAAATAATGAATATAAAATAAAATAAATAATAGTGATATGAGGTAAAAATAATTTTAAAAAAAAAATCTGGAAGAATGGAGAAGGACGGGCAAAAGGGAATAGCTTTTTCAGCATGGGAGGTTCTAGCGGGGTCGCTGGGAGAGGGGGGAGTTTTCCAGCATGGGGTGGGGACAGGGGGGAGATGGTTTGTGTTTTCTGGCGCGAGGTGGGGGGTTCCAGCGGGGTCGCGGGGGTCTTGCCGAGGGAGGAGGGTTTCCAGCACGGGGTGGGGGCAAGGAGGGGGGTTTGTGTTTTCCTGCGTGGGGTGGGGGTTCCAGTGGGGTCGCGGGGTCTTGCCGGGGTGGGGGTGCAGTGGTAAAAAAAAAAAAAAAAGTTGTGAATCGAAAAATAAAATAAAATAATAAAAAAAAGGTGAGTTTTGAATTGCTAATTTAATTATCCATTTAAAATATTTTAAAATATATATACTTTTTCACAAATTGAAAAATAATTTTTTATTTATTAGATTAATAAAATTAATTGATAATTTTTTTTATTGTGAGAATCAAGTTGAAAGAGCAATAAAATAAGAAATCCTAAAAATTAAAATTAAAAAAATTAAAGTTAAAAAATATATGAAAAGAAAATATTTACTTTCATTTTACTAAATCACCTAATAAAAAAAAATAGATTTGAAAAAGAGTTGGAAATACAAATGAAAGATTTTAAGTGGAATCCAAACACAATAAAATCAATTCCAAAGAATTATTGGTTAATGACTAAGTATTGAACTTGTGATTCTCCACATAAGCTAGAAGTTATCTCAAACCCTAGAATTATAATCAGGTATACATAAACCCCACAAGCCCACGAAAAACAAATATGTCCCAATCAATCACCAAAAGCCCACAAAAAGTTGTTCACTTTTTGACATGCCAACTATTCTTGGACCCTTTTCCTGGACCTAGAAAAGGTGTACAAGAATCCCAAGAAAGTGTGAGAAAAGGAAAGAAAATAAAAATCATAAAGCTTACAACCTTTAATTCAACTTAGTGTAATAATTAATATAACGTTGACACACCGACACGATAGAAAATCATAAAAATGGAAATTAATACAAATACAAATTTAATAATTAATCATCAATAATGAAATACGGTCACATTGTAGGCAACGATAGCGTCACCCGTGGCAGGATCAAACCAGTGAGTCCTCGCCTCCGCAAATCCACGAGCCATCCGGAAGACCCCGGTTCCGCCCACCACCGGCAGCTCCCGGACCGGGTTCAGAGCCTGGTTCAACCCAAGAACGCTAATGGAGCTGCCATTGTAGATTCCATCGCAGAACCCATAACTCAGAGCCATTATCAGACCAAACCCCTCCTGACTCGCCGACCCGTACAGCCCCTGGGCGCGACCCACGAGTTTGGAACTCAGGTCGGGTCCTTCTGTGAGGGGGTCGTCCGCCATTAACAAGGCTCCAAAGAGAGTTGGAGACTTGTCAGTTTGTGAGGCCTGAGCCACGCGAACTGCAGTTGGGGTTTTGCCGCTGAGTGTGTCGTGGAAGTAGAACTGGAGATTGGTGGTGGGTTGGCCGCCGGAGTCGAGCCTCTTGGCCCACTTGAGGTCTTGGGGTTGAGCCCATGGCATGGCCATGGCCATGGAGATGAGCAGCAGAGCCAGAGCTAGCTTTGCCATTTCTTTGTGAAGTTCAGAGCAGAAAGGAGGGCTGTGGAGGGAGGGTTTTATAGGGGTTTTGTCTGTAGCACATGTCCTAGATTTTCAAGGGTGGTTACCTAATCGGAAAGATCATCATGCATTCAAGAGCTGTACCAACCCTGTTGGTGAACAACCTTTGGTCCATTTTTTGAATAGGGAAAGTGGCTCCTTTTTTGCAGGGGAGGAATGGTTGGAGTTGCCTTTTCAATGGCTTTGGTAACATGCAATGATGCAAACCAGGAGACGAATTGGAATAGTTGGAGTTGTCTTTTTAATGGATTTGGTTAAAATGCAAACAAGGAAGTGTTTAAAGGGAGAAAACATCCCATTCCGTTACAAGCAAAAAAGTAATTTACTTTTAGGGTTTAGAGTTTTTTTTTTTTTTTTTTAACTTATTATTTATTTTTTAAAATTTTTAAACGAATATATATAAAAAATAAAAATATTGACTTTTTATAATGCTAAAACATACATACTAATTTTTTTTACTTAGAAATAAAATATTAAAAAAATAAAATAATGCTTAATATTATTAAACGTTATTTAGTTTTAAATTCTATTTAAAATTAAATCCAAAACACAAACATAACCTAAATATAACTAAAATTATTTAAAATTTATATATTCTTAAATTGTTTAATCTTTATATGATTAATATTAAGTATAAAATTTCATATTTTCCCTCATTCTTTTTAAGAATCAAAGGTACTATGCAATTCATTAATATATATATTAATTATTTTGAAATCTAATTTTTTTATAAAATTGACTTTCACGATGTTCTCATGTTTGATTTTTTTTTTTTTTTTAATTCTTATTTCTTCTTTACTCCTTTTCAATGATTTATATTTACTAAATTATTGATTCCCTAAAAACTTAAATTTGCAAGATTTTGGTTGACATTCTTTTAATAGCATGGACCCATACTCATGTGGAAAGATGCGCAAGCCCGAAGGTAAATAATTGCAAATAGCCATTTTTGGACTTACAAACATGCAATTTTTGAAAAGGTAATCGAATAAATGAACTCCAACCAAACAAAGTATTGGATATATATATATATATATATTATGAATCCAAATTCTTTTTGGCAGGACTTCATGTGTTCCTCTTGTGTATTTCTCTATGTACGGGCATGAGACTATGTGTGAGGGAGGGTGTTAAAAAAAATGATATATATAAAACTAAATCTTATAAGTTTAAATTTTTAAGAAATTTGATAGTTTAACAATATTTAGTTGTCTTGTTTGGTTGGTGTAGGAATAAAAATTATATTTTTCAAAATAAATTTATAAAAAATTGAAACTTTTATCAAATTTTATTTTTATTACAACATTAGGTAATTACTCAAGAATTAATGTAAATTTATATAATAAATTTCAACAATATTTGTAAAAATTGGATCTAGTTATAACTATAAATAAATAAAAATAAGCTTTTTATTTTCATTCCTTGGAGCTGAGTTTGTTAACAAGAAAGCAAGGCTTAATAATAGTTTTATGACGGTGATTTTAGGAAACATTTTTAAAAAACAATTCATTAACATCTGAGCTGATCAGTAGAAGAGAGTACTGGACTACTCTCCAATGGCCTCACCTGTAGTCTCATTGAAGTAATACCTTTTAAGCTCTACAAACCCACTGGCCATCCTAAACTTTTCTCTTCCACCAACCGCTGCAAGCTCAGCAAAGTCTGCCGCCACCGGAAACATTGAAGCCACCACAATGGAACTCCCATCAAACTCCCCAGTAGTAATCCCAAAATCCAATTACACAGCAAGGGACAATTCCTTTAGACCTGACAATACTAGAAGACCATGGGCATTTCCAATTACTTTTGATGTGGGTTCTGGGCCTTCTGTCAAGGGCTCATCAAGCACATGCACTGTGCCGAATGGTGACAGCAGGCCATTATTGCCTGTGCTGCTGTTTGCCCCTGCAACAATGACTGAACTGGGTTTACTGCTTTTGAAGGAGTGGTGGAGGAAGAAGTGGAGGCTGGTCTTTTCCTGTGTTTGGCGTAGAGGGATTTCTGTGGTGCTGTGGAATTGGCAATGCACCAGACCTATGGCTGAAAACAGAGTAAAAGCCCAGAGGCAAAGCAACATTGATTTCATGTTTTTCATGTTCCTTTCCTTGAAGAATCCTAGGCCTTCATCTCCATAGAGAAGTGGCTGAGAGGGTTTTTGTAGGCATCAAGGCCACAGGCCCCTGTAATGCTTTGCTCCTTTGGTAAATGAGTGATGATCTCAGGCGAGTTCTTGTCAGTCTATAAAACTACAGGTTGGGAGCCAGAGATGGCTGTGAAAGCCACCAGAGCAGGCAGAATGGTTCATGTGCCAAATGGATTGTCCCTTATTCTTAGAGCACATTAGGCAGGCTGATGAACTGTCATGTGGGTGAACATTTAGGAGAGATATCATCTTGATATTGCCTAAAAATGTTCTATGGAAAGGAAAATTTGTACAGATAACTTGAAAGAGTGTATTTAGTCCTTTCTCTCTTTGGTTACTTATATTTTGAGTTGTTGCATATCAGTATTTATCATCTATTCTCTCTCTGCCTCTCTGAGAAAATGAGTCCCTTTATCAGGCTCTAATGCCTACTTTTCTGTGAGACGTTGAATCAAGAGACTGAAACAAATACTCAAACCCCAACCTTCATTTCCATGTCAAGACGGAGAACCTCATGAGTTGATTTTAGAACACGACAAAACCAGGAAATTTGCTCCATTTTGGATTATAGTCACTTGGTGATAACTGATAACTTCAGGTTGTAAAATCAAAAGCCTTGTTCCCTGTTGTGGGTGGTTTTTCGGGTAAATGTAGATGTTGCTTCTCCACTTGTAGAATCATTGATAATTTGAGCTCAGCCAGCAATACTGTTGCTTCTCCACTTGAATTAACATTTAAGATAAGCGTAGATGTCGGATATTTCTAAATGGTCTACCAAAAACTTCACCTACTTGCCTTTTTTGCAGAAAATTTTCATATATTAGGACATGGCCATCTGAGGTCTGAAACCTAAGTTGTTAAGAGCACAATGGGTGAGCTTGTTTTATTACCTTATTGTGTAGAAATGGAGGTATAATTCAATGAACAGAAACCTTGTAAATGACAACTGGGAACCTCCAAAACAATGCTTATGGAGCTGCCACGAAACTCACCAGTACTAAACCAAAAATATAAGTACTAAACCGAGTCTGTATTTCTTGATTTTTCTTTTTTCAGGGTTCCATGTTTGTTTCTTAATTTATATGCATCCATGGCAGCAATTAGTCTTAGTTTGGCCAGAAGTTATGCCCACTTTCTGACTATTAGTGTGGTTTCTTTTCCGGTTTCATTAGTGCTCCAAAACAGGAGTTAATGTATATTAATTTGCAGGAATAGAGCTGTCTAAATGCAGATTTAAATCTTACAGCTGAAGATCTTCCTTGGCTATGAGTTTCTTCTCCAGTATTTTCTCTGTATTCCATTCCAAAATACCAGCAATCTTCAAAGAGTCTTTGATCTTATTTGATGATCTCTTGATGTTGGAACAAGCAGTGAAACTACAAAGGGAACTCTGTTAAACCTTCAAGGTTTAAATGAAGGAGGCTTCCTAATCTTAGTAGCTTGCTCAAAGCCATATGCGATCTCGATCAGCTTTGGCTCTGAGCCCTTTAGGCCCCCAAAACAAATGCCAAAGGGCACCCCTTTGTAATCATATCCAGCAGGGACACTAATTCCTGGGAACCCCCCTATGGCAAGAACTGGAGCAACATCTGAACCAGGAGTCACCAATGCATCTAGCTTATTCTCTATCATCAATTTCTCGAATCCATCCCTAGTCAGTCTTGCTAAATTCGACAAAGCTTTCTTCTCTACGTCACCAATTCCATTTGTGGCCTGGGCTGCCAGAAAGATGTCTTGTCCAAACTCCTTGATCATTTCCTGTAATGTGATAAAAGTAAGTCATCAGTCATCTTTAAAACTCTGATTCAGCAATCTTATTTGAATCAAGACGAATGGATGTCTGTACTTACCAAATCTGAGAATTTCTGGTTGAAGGCTATGACATCTGCCAGAGATCGGACTGGAGATGCCACCAGATCTTTTAGATAGGAATTCAATGATAGCTTGAACTCAGCCAGCAATGCTGTTGCTTCTCCACTTGAAGTGGCATTTAAGATAACATTGATATTGGCTATTTCCAAATCATCTACCAAAACTGCTCCTTCTTGCCTTATTTTGCAGATATGATCACAGTTGTTAGGTTATGCCCATTGAGTTTGAAGCATTAAGGTTGCTAAGAGTGGTATTTTGAAGCTTGTTTGGTTACCTTAATGTGTAGAAATGGTGCTCAAAAGCTTGAGTAAGGGCAGCTCCACTGCCAGTAGTGAAGAAAGGATTCCTCACTATTCCCAGTCTCTTCCCTTTGAGCCCATATGGCTTGAGAAATTGCTTATACCCACCATATGGTATGTACTTTGATGCTTCTCTGGTTGCTTCAGCATCGTTGTAGTCGAAACCTACAATGGCATCCAGTACCTGAACCGCATCCAACACTGTCCTACAGATAGGCCTGTTCCATATCCAACATCAAGCAAATTTGTAGCAGGAACCTTGCAAGTGAACATACAATTATTTGATAGTATTGAATTGGATGCCATAGAGTAATTTAGTAATGAAAGTTGTATCGCTTACCCAATGGTGTCCTGTCTAGGAGAGACGGGAACAACCCCAGCTCGGCTAGTAAGACCAACGGTTGGTTTGATGCCCACTACTGAATTAAAACTGGCTGGACATAGGATGGAACCATCGGTTTCGGTCCCCAGTGACACTGCTACCAAATTTGCTGCTACTGATATAGCTGAACCACTGCTAGAGCCACAAGGCGTTGCTGATAGAACATAAGGGTTCTGAAAGGATTGCAGCACTAACCTTTAATTTCATAAATTATTCATGCAAATCATTGGAGCCAACCTAAATATTACCTACATATTTACCATATACATGGATTAGGATACTAACTCACCAGGCCTTGGCCACCTCTGGCACTCCAACCAGGTGGTGCATTTAGGGACCGAAAATTAGCCCACTCACTCAGGCTAGCCTTTCCCAGTATGATAGCCCCAGCCTTCCTCAACTTCATCACCACACCTGCATCTCGAGGTACCACTGATTTTAGCAGTGCAAATGACCCTGCAGTCGTGTTTAGCTTATCCTTGGTTCCAATGTTATCCTTGAGCAAAATAGGAATACCATGAAGAACAGACCGCGACACAGGGGACTTAGCCTTCCGCTCCCTGTCTGCCTTATCAGCTTGGTAGAGAGCATCCGGGTTCACCTCTATTACCCCATGAAGAAGTGGACTCAGTCTAAAGATCTCGCCAAGGTAAAACTCAACCAGTTGTCTTGAGGTGAGCTTGTTTTGAAGGAAAGCAGTGTGAAGATCATCCACACTTGCTTCTTTTATATAGAATCCATGGCCTTGGCCTCTGATGGTGTACGATCCAAGAGACAGCAAAGCTAGCAGAAGTATCAAGAAATGGGAATGGGTAGACATAGCTGTAGTACTGGGGAACTGAGTTAGATTCACCAGTAATTCACTTTGGACATGGATTAATAATAAATAGTACTGTGAGCTTTGGCATTGTACTGAATTTGGAAATAAACAAATAGTAGTTGGGGAAGGGTTTTGCCACTTGCTATGAAAATTATTGTTGGCTGCAAGTGATAAGAAGTATAAACACTGGATTCATTGCAAAATACAAAGATATAATTCATGGAAAGAAGCAAAAGCGCCCAAGTATTATATCTCTTGTTTGACTTGTTCCGAGATGGACTTCTGCCTTAGGAATATTCCAACTGAAGCTAACCAGCAGAGATACATAAAGAAATGGTGTATGATCAGTACTTCACCTCCTCTGCCGTCCATTTCCAGTTTCTTTCTCTAATTCCTTCTCATTCTCATTTGAACAAGAAGTATATTTTTAGTAGTACCACCTTTCCACGTACACCCAAACCTTGCTCATACTCATTCTCATTCTCATTTGGATCTTACATACTCAAACCTTGGCTTGCTGTGGGGCACAAACCAGAAGAACACTAAACTGAAAACCAGCCTGCTTGCTCATACTAGTTAGGACTATGTTTCTCCTTACCTTCAGCCTCAACAATTGAATATACTTGAAATTGCATTTGGGGTATGCAGCACTGTAATTAAATTTTTTGCCCCTCTAAAAGCTCACCTAAAATTAGTAATTGGAAATAATTTCAGCGGCTGCATTTAGTTGTGTAAACCATCTTAAGGATAATCAATCTACAGAAAATTTTTTACATTTGTTTTGATATAAATATTTCCATTTTTATTGGGTCTTTGTTGCTCATATATCTCTACATTGATCACTAAGATGTACGTATGAATGCTGCATGTTTGCATAAAGCACACCAGACAGTGAAAGAGAGGAACCAGCCTCCATATCATTTGTCATTCAAAACCTTAAGCAGTTTATTATTTATTATAAACATCCTTGCTAGTGCAGGATTACCAGCTAGAGAGAAGAGTTCTTGATGCTGATACTTGGAGTAGAACTCTGCTAGGACTTGTTCTAAACCTTCAAGGTTTAAATGAAGGTGGCTTCCTAATCTTAGTTGCCTGCTCGAAGCTATATGCAATCTCGATCAGCTTTGGCTCAGAGCCCTTTAGGCCCCCAAAACAAATGCCAAATGGTACTCCTTTTCCATCATATCCAGCTGGAACATCAATTCCTGGGAATCCTCCAATGGCGAGAACATGAATAATATCTGCAGTAGGAGCTACCATTGCGTCCAGCTTATGCTTCTTCATCAACTTCTCGAATCCATTCCTTGAAAATCTTGCTAATTTTAACAAAGTTTTCTTGTTTATTCCTTTTGTGGCTTGGGCTTGCAGAAACAGATCTTGTCCATACTCCTTGACCTTTTCCTGCAGTTACCCAAGTAATTGACTTGGTCATCTTTTCCGAATGTGATTTTAAAAATCTCGAATGAATCTAGAATAGAAAATAAGGGTATCTTTTCAAAAATTGTTTTATGTTCTTAAAAATAAAAAACACAAAAAACTTATTTGGGGAAGGGGGAGTGTTTTTATTTTTTGTGTTTTCCGTGTTCTTAAAAACCATTTTTTTTAGAATAATAAAAAGATATTTTTCACTATTCAAAAATAGATTGTTTTTCGTGTTTTGTTTTCCTTCTTTTTGTATTTTCTTAGATGATTTTTGTGTTTTTATAAAGGTGAACTCTATTCAACCACCATACCCCCACCCGCAAACCCTTTCTTTTTCTTTAAATTATTGAAATTAATATACTTACATATGGTTATAAATTCATAATTTGTTTAATAAAATTATAACTAGTGTAAAAATTTCAAAATTAAATATTTTTTTAAAAATTTAAATGAATTATACATATGAAATTTATTGATATATTTATAATATCAAATTAATGAAAGAAAACACCTTATTAATTAAAAAAATAATTTTCAAATATGTTTTTTGTTTTATTTATTCTAAATTTTTTTATTGACTCAATGAAACATGGTTTTTTTTTAGAACAAAAACTATTTTCCAAAATTCAGTTTCCAAATACAATTTTTTTTTTCCGAAAACACAAAAAACTGTTCTCAAAAACTGTTTTTCAGAACAATTTTAAAAAACAGAAACCAAATAGGCCCTAAGGCTTTATTTGATAACTATTTTTGAAAACAATTTTCTACTCTTTACAATGAAAAAATAAAAAAAATACTTTTAATAGTAAGAAAACAAAGTGTTTTCAGATAGTATCTTTTAAATATTTTTAGTTTTTTCACCTATTTTTATGAGCTGTTTTAAAATGTAATTATACAAATACAGAGAATCATTAAATATAAAGTAATTTCTAAAACATATTTAAAAACCATTTTAGGTTACCAAATAAATTTTTGCTTTACAAAACATTAAATAACGATTTAAAAAATTGTTTAAATTTAGAACTGTTTTCGGAAACGCTTCCTAAACAGAGCCTAAATGATGAAAACAAAAAAACCCCTTCCGATTATACTTACTAAATGTGAGAATTTGTTGTTGAAGGCTATCACATCAGCCAAAGTTCTTACTGGGGATGCTACCAGCTCTTTCAGGTAAGCATTCAAGGATATTTTTAACTCAGCCTCTAGTGCTTCTACTCCGGTGGAGCCAAAGAAAACATCGATGTTTGCTATTTTCAGGTGGTCTACCAAAACCGCACCTCCTTGCCTTGTAGCATGATGAAATGACAATAGGTTAGTTTAGGTTGTAAGAATCATTAGGGCATTAAGCACTGTACTTAGATAGTTTGTTACCTTAGTGTGTGGAAATGATGCTCAAAAACTTGAGGCTGGACAGAGACATTCTCAAACATATAGGGAGGATTCCTCACTATTCCTAATCTCTTCCCCTTGAGCCCATTTGCATTGAGAAATTGCTTGTAGCCACCCCTTGGTATGTACTTGGATGCTGTCCTGGTTGCTTTATCCCTCTTGTCAAAACCTACAATGACATCCAGTACCTCTACAGCGTCGGAGACTGTCCTGCAGATGGGCCTGTTGCATCAAATTGTTTGAGCAGTCTGCCCAACAGATGGGGGTTTCAAATTTGTATTTAGGAAGATGAAACATCACCTACCCAACAGTGTCCTGCCTGGGAGAGATTGGAACCACCCCAGCTCGGCTGGTGAGACCTACTGTTGGTTTGATGCCCACTACTGAATTAAAATGGGATGGACATAAGATGGATCCCATAGTTTCCGTCCCTAATGAAACTGCTGCTAAATTTGCTGCTACTGATATAGCTGATCCACTACTTGACCCACAAGGAGTTGCTGACAGAACATAAGGGTTCTGCACATCATTGAAGCCATATACTTCAGAGTTATAAAACTGTTTATGCGATTGAAACCTATTTAAAAACCAGTGTGAATGCTCACTGGAAAGTGGGTTTCAATCCACACCTCCTTTTCACCTTCTCCTTTGGCAAACATGTCTACGATTTGTTTTTTTCCCTTTTGGCATAAAGCATCATAGTGCAGACTCACGTGTTCAGATTCCAAAATTTTTCATATTTTTTGGCATGTAGCAGAATAAGTACAGATTCAAGAGTTAAAGTTCAAGAGGGGACTGACTCTGACTAGAATGAGAAACTGGAAATTAACAAATTCCATTTTCTACATTTTAATATGCTAGAGATCAAAGAGTTAGCCTGCTTTCCCTGACAACCAAACACAAACATAAATGCAAAGCAATAGAAATTTCCCAGGAGGACACAAGTTCTACTCAGACAGAAAATCTTTTCCCCTTCTGAGAATTTGATTGAAATAATTGAAAATAATTTCCATCCAGCTATATCTGTTCATGTGTGCTGGACTTTTCTGGGGAGGATGAGAACCAAAATGTAAGCTTAAAACCATCAGAAAAATCGAGTTTTGGATCCTAACTTACCCGACCTTGGCCAGTTCTGGCACACCAGCCATAAGGAAAAACAAAGCGCAAACCAGTCCACTCACTCAGGCTAGCCTTTCCCAGTATGATAGCCCCAGCCTTCCTCAACTTCCTCACCACGCCTGCATCCCTTGGCACCACCGATTTAAGCAGTGCAAATGACCCAGCTGTTGTGTTCATCTTGTCCTTGGTTGCAATATTATCCTTAAGCAGAATAGGAATGCCATGCAGCCCCTCCAGCGACCGAAGTGACTTAGCCTTCTTCTCTTTGTCAGCCTTATCTGCTTGGAGGAGTGCATCTGGGTTCACCTCTATCACCCCACGAAGAATTGGGTTGAGTTTGTGAATTTCACCCAGGTAGAACCTAACAAGCTTCCGTGAGGTGAGTTTGTTTTGTTGGAAAGCCATGCGAAAGTCGTGGACAGTTGCTTCTTTGATTGAGAATTCATGGCCTGTGATGGGTATGGATGCAGATAGTAGTAAGGCAAGAAGAAGGAGAAATAGTGTGAAGATATGGGAATGGATGGACATTGTTGTATTGACCTGATTTCACCAGTTATTCAATTTGGATGTAGGCTGGATGAGAGGGTGTGCGTATATATATATAAGGTTGAGTACATTAGTTACTAGGGTTAAGAATTTATTGGTTATAAATTAAATGATTAAATAATAAATGGTCGGTGGATAATTGGGTAAGGTTGAAATATTTGAAAAATAGAAGATTACATTGGCAAATATGAAATTTAATTAATCTAGTAAAATTGTAAGATATATTTATTTAGGATCTAAATTTAATTTGTGAATAATAAATGAAAGATAAAAATATAAATAAAATAAAATAAAATTCATTTGAGAGAAATCAGAAAATTATACATGTGGATTTGAGATTAAAATAAATTGGATAAGTAATGTAGAGATTTAATTGTAGAGATTGGAAATATAAAAAAGAAAGAAGGAAAAGAATAAACGAAGAGGAAAAATGAAAAAATAATTAATTAGTTAAAAGGATGAAATAATATCTAAATTTGTGAATTTAACATTTCTCATATTTTTACTTGAAAAACACCTATTTTGGACATAAATGCCTTTTGCCATTTCTCATATTTTCGTGCTTACTTTGTCGAGGTAAACATAGCTATGGAGTCGGATTTTGAATTTAATGGGTGAATTTTTGGATTTTAGGAGGGTGGTTTGTTCCAAAAATCAGCGAGTATTACTTTTGTAAGCAATACCCACTTATTTCCATGATATTTTGCATCTACTTATGTTTTATGTTTTAACTTATGGGTGATTATGTGAATTTTGTTGTTGATTATTAGTGGAAATAATGCTAGAAAAAAATTTAGTAGTTATTTGTTGATTATATCATTTATATGAATGAAAGAGAAATATTTGTGTAGAATATTGGAAAGATTTTGTTTGAAAGATGAAATTGAAATCTAGGATATGTGAAAAAACAAACTTGTGTGATATACGTGTTTTTCCATTTTGATCGTGTCCTTGTTGCTCATGTTTCTATACATTGATCATAGGATACATGTATGAACTCTGCATGATTCAGTGCAGACAAATGAGTGGTTAGCCAGAGGGCAGTGCACTCTAATGGTACCAAACACACCAGTAAATGGTAGAGGGGAACTTCATAATTTAGATGATTTCCAGGAAACCAGCCTCCATATCATCTTAGTTTATTCAAAACCTTAAAAAGTTTATACTAACATCCTTGCTAGTGCACGATCGCCAGCTAGAGAGAAGAGTTCTTGATCCTGATACATGGAGTAGAACTCTGCAAGGAGCCCTTCAAGGTTTAAATGAAGGCGGCTTCCTAATCTTAGTTGCTTGCTCGAAGCTATATGCAATCTCGATCAGCTTTGGCTCAGAGCCCTTTAGGCCCCCAAATTAAACAAATGCCAAATGGCACTCCTTCGCTATCATATCCAGCTGGAACAGTAATTCCGGGGAATCCTCCAAAACATCTGCACCAGGAGTCACCAATGCATCCAGCTTATGCTCATTCATCAACTTCTTGAATCCATTTCTTGACAATCTTGCTAATTTTAACAAAGTTTTCTTGCTTATTCCTTTTGTGGCTTCGGCTCGCAGAAAGCTGTCTTGTCCATATTCTTTGATTTTCTCCTGAAGTTGCCCAAGAAAATTGGTCATCTTTCCAGAATGTGATTTTGACAATCTTTATTTGAATCTAGAACATCAAATAAATTATGAAAACCCCTTCTGATTGTATTTACCAAATGTGAGAATTTGTTGTTGAAGGCGATCACATCAGCCAAAGTTCTTACTGGGGATGCTACCAGCTCTTTCAGGTAAGCATTCAAGGATATTTTGAACTCCGCCTCTAATGTTGCTTCTTCTCTGGAGGAGCCAAATATAACATCAATGTTGGCTATTTCCAGGTGGTCTACCAAAATAGCACCTCCTTGCCCTGTAGCATGATGTAATAACAATAGGTTAAATTAGGGCCAGCTCCTTAATCTAGAGTCATTAGGCCATTAAGCACTGTACTTAGAAAGCAGGTTTTAGTACCTTAGTGTGTGGAAATGATGCTCAAAAACTTTAGTCAGGACACAGCCATTCTCAAACATATAGAAGGGATTCCTTACTATCCCCAATCTCTTCCCCTTGAGCTAGCCCATTGGCATTGAGAAATTGCATATAGTGGTATGTACTTGGATGCTGTCCTGGTTGCTTCATCCCTCTTCTCAAAACCTACAATGACATCCAGTACCTCTACAGCATCGGAGACTGTCCTACAGATGGGCCTGTTGCATCCAACATGTTAAGAGTCCTTACTAGAATTAACACCATTGTGTTCTGATACCAGTGGATATAACAAAACTACAAAGTTTCTCCAGTCAAAAACCAAGTAGTGAAGCATATGTTGATGATTCAAAAGCAAGCAGATTTATACCAAAACCTACTAATTAACAGAAGCATGTGAAGATCTTGAATTGTATGCAACAGAATCCAGTTACATTCATTGATGCTTGATTGGCTCGTGGATGAAGAGAGGAAATACAGAATTTACTACTGAAAATCATCATTTGAAATCTTAAATAGTTGTATGATCCCAACTTTTCATCGTCATTTCTCCCTTTTCTGTTTGGCAATCAGATGGAGCAGTCTGGTCTCTTTGATTGCTCAACAGATGATAGTTTCATATTTGGATTTAGGAAGATGAAGCATCACCTACCCAACAGTGTCCTGCCTAGGAGAGATTGGAACCACACCAGCTCGGTTGGTGAGACAGTAGTGGTAGTGTTTGTTTTTTGGTTGAATAGAAAAAACCAAAATATTTGGTTTTTCCTATTAAGTTAAAAGTACCTCGTTGATATTAATCAATACAATTAAAGTGAACTTATTATCAATAAATTTAATTTAATTATGTTAGTTGATATCAATGAGTTACTTTTAGTTAAATAGAAAAAACTAAATATTTTGGCTTTTTTTATTCAGCCAAAAAACAAACATTGGTTTGATGCCCACTACTGAATTAATGTGGGATGGATATAAGATGGATCCATCAGTCTCCGTCCCTAGAGACACTGCTGCCAAATTTGCTGCTACTGATATAGCTGATCCACTACTTGAGCCACAAGGAGTTTCTGACAGAACATAAGGGTTCTGCACACCATTGAAATCATATATTTCAGAGTTATAAAACCGTTTATGCAACACGATACAACTGTTATATGTTGTTATGCAAGAAACATATATCGTAAAACAGATTGTTAGACAGAATCAGTGAGCACATTTGAGTGGGGCAGATCAAGAAGAGATACGATTCATATGACGAGTGGCTTGGTTCTTCCACTGATGGTGAGTTATTGATGCAGGACAAATCAATTGCAGATTGAAACCTATTTGAAAACCTTACTGTGAATGATCACTGGAAGGAAGCTTTATTGCTTCTCTAATGGTGACCCTGACCAAATGCTCCACGCATTTTCCACTATCTTGCTGGGTCCATTCTTAATCTAAAAAGTGGGTTTCAATTCACACCTCCTTTTCACCTTCTCCTTTGGCAAATACGTCTAAGATTTGTTTTTTTCCTTCTTTGGCATGCAGCATCATAGTGCAGACTCACGTGGTCAGATTCTAAAATGTTACATCCTTTTTGGCGTGTAGCTACATAAGTACAGATTCAAGTGTTCAAATTCACGGGGACTCTTACTCTGTCTAGATTGAGAAACTGGAAATGAGTACATTCCATTTTCTTCAATTTAATGTGCTAGATATCAAAGAGAAAATGTGCTTCCCTGACAACAGAAATTTCCCAGGAGGACACAAGTTCTACGCATACAGAAAAGCTTTGTCCCTTCTCAGAATTTGATTGAAAATAATTGGGTATAATTTCCATCCTCCTATATCTGTTCATGTTTACAGGACTTTTCTGGGCAGGACGAGAACCAAAATGTAAGCTAACAACCATCAGAAAAATCGAGTTTTGGATCCTAATTTACCCGACCTTGGCCAGCTCTGGCACACCAGCCATAAGGAGTAGCAAAGCGTGAACCAGCCCACTCACTCAGGCTAGCCTTTCCCAGTATGATAGCCCCAACCTTCCTCAACTTCCTCACCACGCCTGCATCCGTAGACAACGACTGATTTAAGCAGTGCAAATGACCCAGCTGTTGTGTTCATCTTGTCCTTGGTTGCATTATTATCCTTAAGCAGAATATGAATGCCATGTAGCCCCAGCAGTGATCCAGGTAACTTAGCCTTCCTGTCCCTGTCAGCCTTGTCGGCTTGGAGGAGTGCATCTGGGTTCACCTCTATTACCCCATGAAGAATTGGGTCGAGTTTGTGCATTTCACCCAGGTAGAACCTAACCATCTACCTTGAGGTGAGTTTGTTTTGTTTGAAAGCCATACGGAAGTCATGGACAGTCGCTTCTTTGATTGAGAATTCAGGGCCTGTGATGGCAGCAGATCCAGATAGAACTAAGGCTGGAAGGAGGAAAAATACTGTGGAGATAGTGGAATGGATGGACATTGTGTATTGATTTGATTTCACCAGTTGTTCAATTTGAAAGTAGGCTGGATGACAGTGCGTGTATATATATGGAGTACACGATGATCTTCTGTGAGAAGTGTTTTCGAAAAATAATTCTAAAAAAGGGTTTATATTTTGATATTTTGTGAAGTAAAAGTTCATTAAGTAATATAAAATATGCTTAACTTGTTTTTTATATTTTTAAAATAAATTCTATATATAGAGTTTTATTTTTAATTGTTCTTCGTATTTATAAAATTATTTTTTAATATGGTCCAAAAAAATAAGTGAAAATAATTGAAAATAATTTAAAAGTATTTTCTAAAAATACCATATTTTTTGTTTTCTGATTCTCAAACATGTTTTCCTATTTTTGTTATTTTAAATAATAGAAAATTATTCTTAAAAATAGTCATCAAACACACCTTAGTTTCTAAGGGCTTTGGGATGATATGATATGAACAAATTATATTAGTGGCCTTAAAGCTTTTGAAAGAGGTAAGCCAAATACTCATCTAGACAAATTATACCTATGTCATGATTGAACTTTTTCGCTCCCACCGAAGCACATCTGAAAATTGGTCATTAGAAGTCATTTGGTGGCCTTCAGAAGTTGTGATTAGCCACCTTATGATTAATTGATCTACAACATTTTTTAGCTTTTCCTTCTATAGGTGTGATTCTGTTTTTTCATGTCCTTGTTCGTCATGGATTCAACATTTGTCACTAGAAGAACATATATGAAAAGAAGATGCTACTGCATACACTTCTAGAGGAAGACTTGATTTATAATCAAAATCAATTGGGGTTAGGCTGGGTTACTTCCCCACTCGACGTAAAGAAGAGATTCCTCACTATATAGCCCAAGCCTTAACCTCCTCAGCACACCTGCATCCCAAGCAACAAGGCAGGTGACCTAGCCTTTTGCTCCCTGTCAGCTTTATCTGCTTGGAGGAGTGCGTCCGGGTTCACCTCTACTACCCCCATGAAGGATTGGGTTCAGTTTGTGAATTTCACTAATGTAGAACTCAACCAGCTGCCTTGAATTGAGTTTATTTTGTTTGAAAGCCTTATGGAAAACATGGAGAGTTGCTTCTTTGATTGAGAATGTATGGCCTGTGATGGTGATGGATACTGCTAGTCATAAGGTTAGAAGAAAGGATAAAAAGTCGGAAGACTTACGAATGGATGTTCATTGTTAACTTAATGGACATTCTAATTTTTTGCCCCATAAAAGGCTAATGAAACTTTTTGGCCCATAAAAGGACATCTGAAATTAGCAACTACAAATAATTTCAGTGCTGGCTGCTGTTAAAAGTTGTGTAAACCAACTTAAGAATAATCAAATCTGCATCTACTTTTACCTTAGTTTTGATACCCGTTTTACATTTTTATCTAGTCCTTTTTGCTCATGTATCTCTACATTGATCATAGGATATATGTATGAATTCTGCATGTTTCATTACAGATAAATGAGTGGTTATTCAGAGGACAGTGCACTGTAATGACACCAATCACAACAGTAAATGGTAGAGGGAAACTTCATAATTTAGATGATTTGGAGAAAACCAACATCCATATCATCTTAGTTTATTCAAAACATTGAGCAGTTTATTATAACATCCTTTCTAGTGCAGGATTACTATCTAGAGTGAAGAGTTCTTGATACTGATATATGTAGTACAGCTCTGATAGGAGTTGTTCTAAACCTTCAAGGTTTAAATGAAGGTGGCTTCCTAATCTTAGTTGCTTGCTCGAAGCTATATGCAATCTCGATCAGCTTTGGCTCAGAGCCCTTTAGGCCCCCAAAACAAATGCCAAATGGTACTCCTTCGCTGTCATATCCAGCTGGAACAGAAATTCCAGGGAATCCTCCAATAGCAAGAATAGTTCTAACATCTGAACCAGGTGTCACCAATGCATCCAGCTTATGCTCCTTCATCAACTTCTCAAACCCATTTCGTGACAATCTCGCTAATTTTAACAAAGTTTTCTTGTTTATCCCATTTGTGGCTTCGGCTTGCAGAAAGATATCTTGTCCATACTCCTTTATCTTTTCCTGCAGTTACCCAAGTAATTAAATTAGTCATCTTTTCAGAATGTGGTTTTAACAATCCTAGCGGAATCTAGAACAACAAGTAAATAATGAAAACCTCTCCTGAATGTACTAACCAAATGTGAGAATTTGTTGTTGAAGGCTATCACATCAGCCAAAGTTCTTACTGGGGATGCTACCAGCTCTTTCAGGTAAGCATTCAAGGATGTTTTGAACTCAGCCTCTAATGCTGCATATTCTCCGGAGGAGCCATAGATAACATCAATGTTGGCTATTTCCAGGTGATCTACCAAAATAGCACCTCCTTGCCTTTGTGGAATGATGTAATAAGAATATGTTAATTTAGTCAAGCACCTTAAGCTAGAGTCATTAGGGTATTAAGCACTGTACTTAGAAAGCAGGTTTTGTTACCTGAGTGTGTGGAAATGATGCTCAAAAACTTGAGGGAGGACAGAGCCATTCCCAAACATATAGAAGGGATTCCTCACTATCCCCAATCTCTTCCCCTTGAGCCCATTTGCATTGAGAAATTGCTTATAGCCACCTTGTGGTATGTACTTGGATGCTGTCCTGGTTGCTTCATCCCTGTAGTCAAAACCAACAATGACATCCAGTACCTCGACAGCATCGGAGACTGTCCTGCAGATGGGCCTGTTGCATCAAATATGTTTGAGCAGTCTGCTATCTTTGGTTGTTCAACAGATGATAGTTTCATATTTGGATTTAGGAAGATGAAGCATCACCTACCCAACAGTGTCCTGCCTAGGAGAGATTGGAACCACGCCAGCTCGGCTGGTGAGACCAAGTGTTGGTTTGATGCCCACTACTGAATTAATGTGGGATGGACATAAGATGGATCCATCAGTCTCCGTCCCTAGAGACACTGCCGCTAAATTTGCTGCTACTGATATAGCTGATCCACTACTTGAGCCACAGGGAGTTGCTGATAGAACATAAGGGTTCTGCACACCAATGAAATCGTAGGCTTAAGATTCATAAAACTGTTTATGCAACACATTGTAGTCCTATTTTCATCCTTAATCTTCTTCCCTTTTGCAATCAACGGTAGTTTGAGGCTTCTTGTTTTTGTTCAATCTCTTATCCCATATACTTAGTATTAGAAACACAAGAATGCTAGAGAAATATGACAACTCGAAACAGAATGTTGGGCAGAATCAATAGACCCTTAAAAAAATAAAATTTCCACACATTTGAGTGGGCAGATAAAAAAGATATGATTGATAGGAAGAATCTTTTGGTACACCCACTGATGGTGAATGATTGTTGTAGGACATAATGACAGACTGAAACCCATTTGACAACCATAGTGTGAATGCTAAATGGAAAGAAGCTTTTTTCCTTTTAATGGCGACTCCGGCCAGATGCTCCACACACTTTTCACTCCTTTGGCAAACGTGTCTAAACTCGTTATCTTTTTTGGCGTGCAGCATCATAGTGCAGATTCATGTATTCAGATTCTAATTTTTTTTTTTTTGATCTTTTTTGGCGTGTATGTTCAAGTTCACGAGGAGACTTACACTGACTGGAATGAGAAATTGGAAATTAGTAAATTCCACTTTCTACATTTAATATGCTATAGAAATCATAGAGTAACTCTGCTTTTCCTGACAAACAAACACAAACTTCTCAGGATAAATGCAAAACAGCAGAAATTTCCAACGAGTACACAAATTCTCCTTAAACAGAAAAGCTTTTCCCCTTCTAAGAATTTGATTAAAAAATTATTGGGTATAATTTCCATCTGCCTATATCTGTTCATATCTTTACCGGGGAGGATGAGAACCAAAATGTAAGCTAACTACCGTCGGAAAATTTGAGTTTTGGATCACAACTTACCTTACCTTGGCCAGTTCTAGCACACCAGCCCGAAGGAGTAGCAGTAGCACGAAAAGCAGCCCACTCGCTGAGGCTAGCCTTTCCCAGTATGATAGCTCCAGCCTTCCTCAACTTCCTCACCACGCCTGCATCCCTTGGCACCACTGATTTAAGCAATGCAAATGATCCTGCTGTTGTGTTCATCTTGTCCTTGGTTGCAATATTATCCTTAAGCAGAATATATAGGAATGCCGTGCAGCCCCAGCAGCGACCCAGGTAACTTAGCCTTCCTCTCCCTGTCGGCCTTATCAGCTTGGAGGAGTGCATCTGGGTTCACCTCTATTACCCCACGAAGAATTGGGTTGAGTTTGTGAATCTTGCCCAGGTAGAACTCAACCAGCTGCCTTGAGGTGAGTTTGTTTTGTTCGAAAGCCATATGGAAGTCATGGACAGTTGCTTCTTCGATTGAAAATGCATGGCCTGTGATGGCAATGGATCCAGACGGTAGTAAGACTAGAGGAAGGAGAAATAGTGTGGAGACATGGAAATGGATGGACATTATTGTATTGACTTGATTTCACCAGTTATTCAACTTGGAAGTAGGCTTGATAAGAGTGTATAAATATATCTAAGGTTGAGTATATTGGTGTCTTGGGGCTTCCGGATGATATGGCACTAACAAATTGTATCTATGGCCTTAAAACTGTTGAAAGTGGCAAAAAAATTCTTATCCAGACATTTAGCTTCAATAATGGAGCACATTAATGATAGCTCCTCTTGAAATTGCATAGCCCACATGTCCCACATGTCGTGACTCAAATTTTTCGTCCCCACACAAGTACATCCAAAAATTGGTCATTTGAAATCATTTTGTGGCCGTTAAGATTAATTGATCTGGTCCACTTCCTAAGTAAGGCTTTGTTTAAATCCACAATTCTATGAATTACAAGGCCCCCCTTTTTCTTATTGGTACAAACCAAGTTCCAATTCATCAAGTGAGATTTTTTTCTCTAAGTCACCACCATCCCACAAAAATAATTCTTAAAAATAGCTTCTGATAACAATATTTTGAAACCCTTTTTTGATATTTTGTAAAACAAAAGTTAATTACGTAACCTAAAATATGCTTAACTTGTTTCTTATACTTGTAAATATGTTTTTAAAATAATTTTTATATACAGAGCTTTATTTTTAATTATTCTTTCTATTTGTATAACTATTTTTTTAATATCGTCCTAAAAAAATAATTAAAAAGTATTATCTAAAAACATCATATCTTTTGTTTTCTGATTATCAAACATGTTTTCTTATTTTTGTTATTCTAAATAATAAAAATTAATTCTTAAAAATAGTCATCAAACATACCTTAGTTTCGTGGGGCTTTTGGATGATATGATATAAACATATTATATCTGTGACCTTGAAGCTTTGGAAAGAGGTAAACCAAATACTCATCTAGACGAATTGTATCTATGTCATGATTGAACTTTTTATCGCTCCTGAAAATTGGTCATTAGAAGTCATTTGGTGGCCTTCAGAAGTTGTGATTAGCCACCTCATGATTAATTGATCTGCAACATTTTTTAGCTTTTCCTTCTATAGGTATAATTTTGTTTTTTCATGTCCTTGTTCGTCATGGATTCAACCTTTGTCACTAGAAGAACATAAATGAAAAGAAGATGCTACTGCATACACTTCTAGAGGAAGTTAAGACTTTATTTATAATCAAAATCAGTTGGGGTTAGGCTGGGTTACTTCCCCACTCAACGTAAAGAAGAGATTCCTCACTATATAGCCCAAGCCTTAACCTCCTCATCACACCTGCATCCCAAGCAACAAGCCGGGTGACCCAGCCTTTTGCTCTCTGTCAGCATTATCTGCTTGGAGGAGTGGGTCCGGGTTCACCTCTACTACCCCCATGAAGGATTGGGTTCAATTTGTGAATTTCACTAATATAGAACTCAACCAGCTGCCTTGAATTGAGTTTATTTTGCTTGAAAGCCTTATGGAAAACATGGAGAGTTGCTTCTTTGATTGAGAATGCATGGCCTGTGATGGTGATGGATACTGCTAGTCATAAGGCTAGAAAAAAGGAGAAAAAGTTGGAAGACGTAGGAGTGGAAGTTCATTGTTAATTTAACGAACGTTCTAATTTTTTGCCCCATAAAAGGCTAATGAAACTTTTTGGCCCATAAAAGGACATCTAAAATTAGTAACTACAAATAATTTCAGTGGCTGGCTGCTGTTAGAAGTTGTGTAAACCAATTTAAGGATAATCAAATTTACAGCTACTTTTATCTTAGTATTGATACCCGTTTTACATTTTTATCTAATCCTTTTTGCTCATGTATCTCTACATTTATCATAGGATATATGTATGAATTCTGCATGTTTTATTGCAAATAAATGAGTGGTTATTCAGAGGGTAGTGCACTGTAATGGCACCAATCACAACAGTAAATGGTAGAGGGAAACTTCATAATTTAGATGATTTGGAGAAAACCAGCCTCTGTACCATCTTAGTTCATTCAAAACATTGAGCACTTTATTATAATATCCTTTCTAGTGCAGGATTACCAACTAGAGAGAAGAGTTCTTGATACTGATACATGTAGTACAACTCTGATAGGAGTTGTTCTAAACCTTCAAGGTTTAAATGAAGGTGGCTTCCTAATCTTAGTTGCTTGCTCGAAGCTATATGCAATCTCGATTAGCTTTGGCTCAGAGCCCTTTAGGCCCCCAAAACAAATGCCAAATGGTACTCCTTTGCTATCATATCCAGCTGGAACAGAAATTCCAGGGAATCCTCCAATAGCAAGAACAGGACTCACATTTGAACCAGGAGTCACCAATGCATCCAGCTTATGCTCCTTCATCAACTTCTCAAATCCATTTCGTGACAATCTTGCTAATTTTAACAAAGTTTTCTTGTTTATCCCATTTGTGGCTTCGGCCTGCAGAAAGGTATCTTGTCCATACTCCTTGATCTTTTCCTGCAGTTACTCAAGTAATTAAATTAGTCATCTTTTCAGAATGTGGTTTTAACAATCCTAGCGGAATCTAGAACAGCAAGTAAATAATTAAAACCCCTCCTGAATGTACTCACCAAATGTGAGAATTTGTTGTTGAAGGCTATCACATCAGCCAAAGTTCTTACTGGGGATGCTACCAGCTCTTTCAGGTAAGCATTCAAGGATATTTTGAACTCAGCCTCTAATGCTGCACCTTCTCCGGAGGAGCCATAGATAACATCAATGTTGGCTATTTCCAGGTGGTCTACCAAAATAGCACCTCCTTGCCTTGAAGCATGATGTAATAAGAATAGGTTAATTTAGTCAAGCACCTTAAGCTAGAGTAATTAGGACATTAAGCACTGTACTTAGAAAGCAGGTTTTGTTACCTTAGTGTGTGGAAATGATGCTCAAAAACTTGAGGCAGGACAGAGCCATTCTCAAACATATAGAAGGGATTCCTCACTATCCCCAATCTCTTCCCCTTGAGTCCATTTGCATTGAGAAATTGCTTATAGCCACCTTGTGGTATGTACTTGGATGATGTCCTGGTTGCTTCATCCCTGTAGTCAAAACCAACAATGACATCCAGTACCTCTACAGCATCGGAGACTGTCCTGCAGATGGGCCTGTTGCATCAAATATGTTTGAGCAGTCTGCTATCTTTGGTTGTTCAACAGATGATAGCTTCATATTTGGATTTAGGAAGATGAAGCATCACCTACCCAACAGTGTCCTGCCTAGGAGAGATTGGAACCACGCCAGCTCGGCTGGTGAGACCAAGTGTTGGTTTGATGCCCACTACTGAATTAACGTGGGATGGACATAAGATGGATCCATCAGTCTCCGTCCCTAGAGACACTGCCGCTAAATTTGCTGCTACTGATATAGCTGATCCACTACTTGAGCCACAGGGAGTTGCTGATAGAACATAAGGGTTCTGCACACCATTGAAATCATAGGCTTAAGATTCATAAAACTGTTTATGCAACACATTGTAGTCCTATTTTCATCCTTAATCTTCTTCCCTTTCGCAATCAACGGTAGCTTGAGGCTTCTTGTTTTTGTTCAATCTCTTATCCCATATACTTAGGATTAGAAACACAAGAATGCTAGAGAAATATGACAACTCGAAACAGAGTGTTGGGCAGAATCAATAGAGGCATGAAAAGGGTCCTTTTTTTTCATAAAAAAGGAGAAAAAAAAAAAAGGTAAAAACAAAATTTCCACACATTTGAGTGGCCAGATAAAAAAAGATATGATTGATAGGAAGAATCTTTTGGTACACCCACTGATGGTGAATGATTGATATAGGACATAATGACAGACAGAAACCGATTTGACAACCATAGTGTGAATGCTCAATGGAAAGAAGCTTTTTTTCCTTTTAATGGCGACCCCGGCCAGATGCTCCACACACTTTTCACTCCTTTGGCAAACATGTCTAAGCTTGTTATCTTTTTTGGCGTGCAGCATCATAGTGAAGATTCATGTATTCAGATTCTATGTTTTTTTTTTTATTATCTTTTTTGGTGTGTATGTTCAAGTTCACGAGGAGACTTACACTGACTGGAATGAGAAATTGGAAATTAATAAATTCCATTTTCTACATTTTACTATGCTATAGAGATCAAGGAGTAACTCTGCTTTTCCTGAAAACCAAACACAAACTTCTTACATGAATGCAAAACAATAGAAATTTCCAACGAGGCCACAAGTTCTCCTCATACAGAAAAGCTTTTCCCCTTCTAAGGATTTGAATGAAAATAATTGGGTATAATTTCCATCTGCCTATATCTGTTCATATCTTTACCGGGGAGGATGAGAACCAAAATGTAAGCTAACTACCGTCGGAAAATTTGAGTTTTGGATCATAACTTACCTTACCTTGGCCAGTTCTAGCACACCAGCCCGAAGGAATAACAGTAGCACGAAAATAAGCCCACTCGCTGAGGCTAGCCTTTCCCAGTATGATAGCTCCAGCCTTCCTCAACTTCCTCACCACGCCTGCATCCCTTGGCACCACTGATTTAAGCAATGCAAATGATCCTGCTGTTGTGTTCATCTTGTCCTTGGTTGCAATATTATCCTTAAGCAGAATAGGAATGCCGTGCAGCCCCAGCAGCGACCCAGGTAACTTAGCCTTCCTCTCCCTGTCGGCCTTATCAGCTTGGAGGAGTGCATCTGGGTTCACCTCTATTACCCCACGAAGAATTGGGTTGAGTTTGTGAATCTTGCCCAGGTAGAACTCAACCAGCTGCCTTGAGGTGAGTTTGTTTTGTTCGAAAGCCATATGGAAGTCATGGACAGTTGCTTCTTCGATTGAAAATGCATGGCCTGTGATGGCAATGGATCCAGACTGTAGTAAGACTAGAGGAAGGAGAAATAGTGTGGAGACATGGGAATGGATGGACATTATTGTATTGACTTGATTTCACCAGTTATTCAACTTGGAAGTAGGCTTGATAAGCGTGTATAAATATATCTAATTTGAGTACATTGGTGTCTTGGGGCTTCTGGATGATATGGCACTAACAAATTGTATCTATGGCCTTAAAACTGTTGAAAGTGGCAAGAAAATTCTTATCCAGACATTCAGCTTCAATAATGGAGCACATTAATGACAGCTCCTCTTGAAATTGCAGAGTCCACATGTCGTGCCTGAAATTTTTCGTCCCCACAAAAGTACATCCAAAAATTGATCATTTGAAATCATTTAGTGGCCGTTAAGATTAAGTGATCGGGAGCAATTTTTAGCTTTGTTTTGGTAGGTGTGATTCAGTTTGATAATGTCCCTGTTGCGTCATGTATTCAGCCTTTGTCACTAGCTAGAAGAACAAACATGAACCATTTCCTCTCTTATTAGTATACAAAAGAAGATGCTACTGCATATACTCCTAGAGGTAGCTAGGAAGGGTTATTTCACCACTTTGATAAGAGTTGAAGAATAACATCAACATTTTCTATTACCATATTTTCTATTAAAGTTGTACCTCTTTGCCTACATGCTGTTTTATTTCACAGTAAACCTAATTGTTAATCGAGATGTAGATGTGTGAATGTTTAGCTCGATTGGTAATTCCATACAAAAATTCCTAAGTTTCTCCTAACTCAAGTTTATCAAATCTTTCCTTGTGCTTCTTGCCTAATGGAGATTAAGATGTTAAAAATGCTTAGAGGCCAAGGAATGTAACTGATGGTGTAGGTGAATGTAAATCAATTGAGTTTTCAAATTGTGTTTTTTTCTTAAACTATTTAAAAAAAAGAAAAAAAAAGAAGAATTGAGGAAGTCAAAACAATGATTTTTTTTTATTAATTGTTTTTGTACCCTGTTCCAGAATTGATTCAAATTTAAGTAAAATCTCATAAATCTAAAATCGAGTAAGATCCCCAAAAAAATCTCTTTTTTTTTTTTTACCACATATATCACACTGCGAGCTTTTCAAATAAGACCAAATAGAATTCGAGTCATCAAACTCTAATAAATAGATAGACTTGAGTTAGGTAAAAGTTTGTATTCAGTTTGTTATTTTTCGTAGTGGAAGCTTTGATCATTGGTGGACCTTTGACTTTTTTTATCTCTTAGAAAATTTTCCACATTAAATGTGTTATTGTCTTTCTCTCATTCTTCTCTTTTGTTCATTTATATTTATTGATCTTAATTTCATACTTGGGCATATATATTGGATGAGTGAAAAATGAGTTGAAATGGGCCTAATTATCCTTTGAAAATATTGAAGAAATGTGTTGAGAAATTAATTGTTCTTATGAATTTAGGTTAAGGAGTGTTGATTATTGAGAGACCACCATTCTTAATTAGTGAAAATTATTCTCATTGGAAAGTAAGAATGCAGTATTTTTCTTAAAATGCAAATGAAAAGTTTGAAATGTTGTTGAATTTGGTTGGTCTTCATCTAAGGGATTGGATAGAGAAAGTAGACTAACAAATGTTATCAAACCTAAATTAGAATAGGATAGAGGTGAAAATGAAACTAATGAGAATAATGTTAAAACCATGTATTCCATTTTTAATGCAATTAGCACGAATGAATTTTGTAAGATTGCTACTCGTACTTTGGCTAAGGAGACTTAAAATATTTTTCAATTGACTCATGAAGGAACCAATGTCATTAAAGTGTCCAAATTTCAAATGATAGTCTTTAGGTTTGAGATTATTAGGATAGTTGATAACGAGAATTTTGAAGAGTTTCATACAAAATTGATGGATATTGTGAATTCTAGCTTTAATATTGATGAACTCATCCCTAATCCTAAAATATTAAGAAAAATTTTAAGGTCTCTCCGAATAGAGCAAAAGTAACCATCATTGAAGTGTCCAAAGATGTGAATTTATTGAAGATAAATGAACTTGTAAACCCTCTCCAAATTTTTGAAATGACATTTGCATCACTTAGGAAAACTAAGGGAATTACTTTAAAAGGTATTAAACAAATTTAGTCGTAACTATTTCTTAGTTATGATATAAAATAATTATTCAAAAATTTTTAATTATTTATTTATACGTATTTAAACACTGTTATTGCAGAAAACAAATTCCAACTCTTACAATGGCTCATAAGGACACAATAAGTTCTTAGGGGAAGCGGGAGGTCTCCGAATCTTTGTGGCTTGTTCAAATCCGTAAGCAACTTCAATAAGCTTTGGCTCCATCCCCTTCAGTCCTCCAAAACATATGCCAAAGGGCATTCCATCTCCATCATACCCAGCTGGAACACTAACTCCGGGGTAACCTCCAATGGCCAGTACAGTGGCCATGCCTGAACCCAGTGTCACCGTTGCATCGAGCTCATTCTCCATCATCAGCTTCTCAAACCCATCACGAGACAGATTTGCCATCATCTCCATTGCCATCCTCTCTTGCTTCCCAATCCCATTTGTCATCTCTGCTGCGATAAAGACTTCCTGGCCATTTTCATCAGTCTTTTCCTGCAATGGCACAAGGCGTAGTTCATATATATACATAACCAATTAGCAAATACCTAAGTTCTCATAACTCATTCCCCACTTGGGGATGTATTTACCAGATCAGAGTTGTTCAAGTTGAAGGCAATTATGCCTGCTAGGGACCTCACTGGAGAATGGGTGAGCTCTTTCAGGTATTCATTTATGTTGAGCTTGAACTCAGCCAACAAGGCCGTTGATTCACCACTTTCATAGGGGTTCAATATGATATCAACATTTTCTATTTCCAAATTGTCCACTAAAATTGCACCTCTTTGCCTGCAGCATTCCTCAAAGAAATTCACATGACAGGACACTAAATCAATGGTATGTTTATTACATGAGTTTAGACTATGTTTATATATATAACAAAGCATATATATCTTCTACCTTAATACGGTGAGATGAGCCTCAAAGGCTGAAATAGCTGTGGATCGGTTGTAAAATCCAGAAAATGGATTCCTCACAACACCCAATCTCTTTCCTGCAATCCCATCTTTGTTGAGAAATTGTTTGTAGCCACCAACAGGTATGAACTTGGATGCTTCTTTTGTTGCCTCACCGTCTCTAGGATCAAAACCCACTATAGCATCAAGCACATAAACTGCGTCCAACACACTCCTGCATATAGGTCTGTGGTAGAGAAACCTCTGATCAATGATATATATAGAACAAGCTCTACTTTCATAATTTATACGCCTGTATAAACATGGAGTTTACTAATAGCATAATGCTTATGTTAGAGATTCAATAATCAATTTCAAAGCTATGTAACTTATAGTACCCGACACTGTCTTGTCGGGGTGAAATTGGGATGACACCTGTCCGACTGGTGAGTCCAACAGTGGGTTTAAACCCAACAACGGAGTTCACATCAGCTGGGCAGATGATGGAACCATCAGTCTCCGTCCCAAGCGAGACAGCCACCATGTTGGCCGCTACAGATACTGCAGATCCGCTGCTTGACCCGCATGGCTCTCCCGATGCTACATATGGATTCTGCATGTCTCACAAGTCACAAAATTTAGACTTAATCTTCAAAATTACGAAACCAAATATAGGAAGAAGGAAAGCAATTAAGCTCACCACACCCTGTCCACTCCTTGGACACCAGCCGTTTCGAGTTTTCAAAGAACGAAACTGATACCACTCACTCATACTAGCCTTTCCCAGTATCACCGCCCCCGCCTTCCTCAGCCTCTCCACCACCGCCGCATCTCCACTCACCTCCGCCCCCAACAATGCATATGACCCAGCAGTTGTATTCAATTTATCTTTAGTATTTATACTGTCCTTCAGCAACACTGGTATGCCATGCAACTCCCCCAACTCCTTCTTGCTTTTAATTTCTGCATCGGCCTTGTCCGCTTGCTCTCGTGCATCTGGGTTCACCTCTATCACGCTGCGAAGCTCCGGATTCAGGGCCTCGATCTGGTGCAGGTAGAAGTCAACGAGCTGTCTGGAGGTGAGCTTGTTTTGAGAGAATGCCCATTGGATGTCCTGGATGTTGGCTTCTTCGATGACAAAGGAGTTGGAAAAGAAGAATCCGCAGAGGAGCAAAAGAGAAAGCATCTTAAACGCCATTGCCATTACCATTGTGTCCATGAGAAGTGAAAATTTTTCAGACTAGAAAGAATCAACCTATAGGAGAAACAATATTTGATTTATCAAGTCGCGTTCAATAAATGGGAGATTTTAATTGATTGAAGAAGCGTGAAGACTTTTTCAATTCAGATTATTCAAGGATTGTAAGATGCAAACAACATGCAATCAGCGAATTAGAAAGAAAAAAAAACCAGCAAAAGAAATGTAAAAATACTGACCAGAGCAAACCTTGAAGCGGAAGAGAGATTCATCTCATTAGCCTCTTTCTGAAACTTCTAAAGAAGCTTTGACGGCTCAAATCTAATACCTTCCCCAAAATCAAACCCACCAATTTTTTGATACTACTCAAATCCCCATAACTATTCTCCATATTTTTCAATGAATCCCTGATTTTTCCATTATCAAACCCGGCAAAACCACATGGACTAGAACCACAAAGAAGCAGAACATCGCCACTGTGCACACCCATTGGAGTAAATCTAGCAGCTTCCTGAAGAACAGAAACCTTGAAAATCTCAAAATGGGTCTCTGAAAAAGCTAGCCTTAGTTCGATCAAGAGCGAAGAAGAGGGTCTCTCTTCACCGGAACCCCGCTTTCCAGAGAACCCATTTACAGACCATTAAAGTAAAACACAGAAAAGCTTCAGGCAAAAAAAAAAAAAACACCAACAAACGAATCAAGATCAACAACAGGAGACTTCTCCAAAACTCAAAATACCCTTTTTCCAGTCCCACACTCCACCACAACTGGAACCCAGATTAGAAGTCAACGCAAAAAAAAAAAAAAAAAAAAATCTAGATGCTTGTGAATAGCGCAAAAGAACAGCTAGAGAGAAATGAAGAACACGTGAATGCACGGAGCTGTGACTTGGATGCTGTGTTCGTAGATTGTCAACGATTTGGATGGAATTTTAACAAATTTATCAACCGACAATTTTAAAAATTTAAAATTTAAAATTGGAATAAATAAATAAATGTATTAGATAAGGGCATGGTTTGAAATATCAAAAAATATCACGAAATTTCGATGAAATTTCATCGTGAAACGATATAGGCCACTAATTATTAATCAAATGAAAAATAGGTGAAAACGGTGAAAAATCATCGGTCTACCTGGTAAAGATCAAGATGCTAAAAATACTTAGAGACCAAAGTATCTAACTGATAGTGTAGATGAATGTGAATCAATTGCTTTTCTGTTTTTTTTTTTTTTTGAACTATTGATTTTTAAAAGGGTTAAGGAAGTTGAGCCAACAATTTTTTTATTAAGTGTTTTTGTACCCTATTCCAGGATTGATCAATATTTAAGAAAGATTAGTCTATCTTTTGTTGGATCTTTTTTTAGTCATTCGATCAAGGTTTCCTCTTCATATTTAACTCAAATGTTTCTAGTTTAGGAAAAAAAAAAACAACCGTTTTTCACTCCATTTGAGCTCTCTTTCTTATTCCAAATTGGAAGTGTTTGTTTTCTTGAGAAAATTTTCTTTTATCTTGATTTTCATATTGTTTTTCAATTGGATTTTCTTAAAAACGGGCTTATTCATTTATTTCATGTATCTATCGTGTTCTTGTTGATTTAGGTTTGAATGAAAACTCATTTTCTTCTTATGTAGATTAAGTTTGGTCTAGATTGTAAATGTGTTCCAAAAGAAGGTGTGAAGTTGAAGTTGGAAGCTACTGATCAAGTAGTTCGAGAATGATATATAAACTTGAGTTAGGTAAAGCATTGTGCTCAGTTTGTTATTTTTCATAGTGTAAACTTATGATCATTGGTAGACCCATAACTTTTTATTTCTTAGGAGATTTTTCACATTAAAATTTGGTGTTATCGTCACTCTCTTATTCTTCTCTCTTGTTTATTGATCTCAATTTCATACTTGAGCATATGTTGGATAGGTGAAAAATGAGTTTAAATGAGTTTGATTTTTGAAAATATTAAATAATTTTTTATTTAATTTGATTATGATATTAAGTAGTAATTAGAAATGTGTTGAGGAGCTAATTATTCTTACGAATTTAGGTTGGGGAATGTTAATTCATTTGCATGTGAATTGCATTCAATTCATCCTCAATTGGTATATGGACGGATTTTTACTATAAAAATCATTTTTCAATTCTTGAATCTTAATCATGAAATCTTATTAAGAAGGAGCTTTCATTAGGAGATCACAATTCTTAACCAGTGAAATTATTCTCATTGGAAAGTACACATGCAATATTTTTTCTCAAAATGCAAACAAAAAGTTTGGAATGCTATTGAATTTGGTTGGTCTCCACCTAAGGTATTTGATAGAGAAGGTAGACTAACAAATATTGTCAAACCTAAATTGGAACGAGATATAGGTGAAAATGAAACTAGTGAAAATAATGTTAGAGCCATATATTCCATTTTTAATGTTATTAGCACATATGAATTTTTTGGTATTGTTACATGTAGGCTAAGGAGGTTTGGGATATCTTCCAAGTGACTCATGAAAGAGCCAATGTCGTTAAAGTATCCAAACTTCAAATGTTAAGCTTTATGTTTGAGACTATTAGGATGGAGGATCATAAGAGTTTTAGAGAGTTCCATACAAAATTGATGGATTTTATGAATCCTACCTTTAATCTTGGTAAACTCATCCCTAACTCTAAAGTGATGAGAAAAATTTAAGGTCTCTACCATGAGTGATCTAGAGCAAAAGTGACTACCACTAAAGAGTCCAAGGATATAGACTTATTAAAGATAGATGAACTTATAGACCCTCACTAAAATTTTTCGGATGACCTTTGGATAACTTAGAAAAACTAAGAGAATTGCTTGAAAAGTTAATAAACAAATTTAGAAACATAACTATTTGTTAGTTATGATAAAAAATAGTTATTCAAAAATTTTAATTATTTATTTATACATATATAACCACTGTTATTGCGGAAAACAAAATCCAACTCTTACAATGGCTCATTAGGACACAATAAGTTATTAGGGGAAGTAGGAGGTCTCCGAATCTTTGTGGCTTGTTCAAATCCGTAAGCAACTTCAATAAGCTTTGGCTCCATCCCCTTCAGTCCTCCAAAACATATGCCAAAGGGCATTCCATCTCCATCATACCCAGCTGGAACACTAACTCCGGGGTAACCTCCAATGGCCAGTACAGTGGCCATGCCTGAACCCAGTGCCACCGTTGCATCAAGCTTATTCTCCATCATCAGTTTCTCAAACCCATCCTGAGACAGATTTGCCATCATTTCCATTGCCATCCTCTCTTGCTTCCCAATCCCATTTGTCATCTCTGCTGCGATAAAGACTTCCTGGCCATATTCATCAGTCTTTTCCTGCAATGGCACAAGGCTTAATTCATATATCTACAAAACCAATTAGCAAATGCCTGAGTTCTCATAACTCATTCCCCACTCTGGGGAGTATTTACCAGATCGGAGTTGTTCAAGTTGAAGGCAATTATGCCTGCTAGGGACCTCACTGGAGAATGGGTGAGCTCTTTCAGGTATTCATTTATGTTGAGCTTGAACTCAGCCAACAAGGCCGTTGATTCACCACTTTCATAGGGGTTCAATATGATATCAACATTTTCTATTTCCAAATTGTCCACTAAAATTGCACCTCTTTGCCTGCAGCATTCCTCAAAGAAATTCACATGACAGGACACTAAATCAATGGTATGTTTATTACATGAGTTTAGACTATGTTTATATATATAACAAAGCATATATATCTTCTACCTTAATACGGTGAGATGAGCTTCAAAGGCTGAAATAGCTGTGGATCGGTTGTAAAATCCAGAAAATGGATTCCTCACAACACCCAATCTCTTTCCTGCAATCCCATCTTTGTTGAGAAATTGTTTGTAGCCACCAACAGGTATGAACTTGGATGCTTCTTTTGTTGCCTCACCGTCTCTAGGATCAAAACCCACTATAGCATCAAGCACATAAACTGCGTCCAGCACACTCCAGCATATAGGTCTGTGGTAGAGAAACATCTGATCAACGCTATATATAGAACAAGCTCTACTTTCATAATTTATAGGCCTGTATAAACATAGAGTTTCCTAATAGCATAATGTTTGTGTTAGAGATTCAATAATCAATTTCAAAGCTATGTAACTTATAGTACCCGACACTGTCTTGTCGGGGTGAAATTGGGATGACACCTGTGTAGACCCTCAATTTTGTCCCTCGACACTGGCATTTATCCTTCGGGTGTCACATCCACCCATCGTTCGCATATGGCACCACTAGGGCCCCTTTTGGGCTTAGTCGGTGTCCGAGCCTCGTGTGGGTTTGTTTGTGGTCCATTGTGGTGTATATGTGGTTCATTTTGGAGGGTCACCATGGCCATTTTCCTAGTCGTTCACATCACGCTATAGGAAGGAAGTGGGGTCATCCCGATGTTTTAGCTTAGTTGGGGTTTATAGGGGCATGTTGAGGTTCGGAGCACTCGGGCTTGTTTTGATCGTATCTCCCTCATCCAAACTCGGAATCAAGAACCGTTTCTTTTTATGGATTCCCTATTCTTCCAAAAACATTCTGTAAAATTTTCAAAATTTTTTGCAACCGGTCGTCTGGTTGGCAGCCGGTTCAGCCGGTTCATCGAGTCAGCCGGTGTAGAACACTGATTTTTGGTAATTGTTTTTATCATATCTCCCTCTTCCGAACTTGGAATCACGCACCGTTTTTTTTTAATGAATTCCTTACTCTACTAGGAACATTCTGTCAAATTTTCAGAATTTTTTTCCATCGGTTCGACCAGTTGGCATCCGGTTCGGCCGGTTCATTGAGTAAACTGAGGTAAAACACTAATTCTAGTAATTTTGAGGCCCAAATCCTACATGGCTCAGGCCCGTAAGCTTCAGATCGGTTTTGGGAAATGTTTTGGGTCCATTTTAGGCCTTGGTTTGGGTTCCTTGCAGCCCACCACGAATCCATATGGATTCTTGGTGGTGAAGTAAGCTGAAAACTGAAGGAGTGAGCTGGTCTTGTAAGTTTAAGAGGAGTAATGAGGGGTGTGGTTCCCATGCTGATGAAAGGGATTTCGGTGCTGAAGGGAAAGGAACCCAGGAGGCTCAAATGCTGAGAGGGGTATGAGTATAAAAGGTGAGAGGATAGGAGAGCAAAATACCTTTTGGCATTTTTGAGAGAGAGGATATTTTGTTGGTGAGAAGAACAGAGGGTGGGGAGCATCTTCTGAGTTGAGAGCGTGGAGGAAAGCTACAACGTCTCGGTTTCTGGAAGTCATCATCAGCGTACATGGATCATATTTGGCGGAGATTCTGAGGTAAGTATGCTGAATTTTTTTTACCTACAGGTCATCTTCATCGTCTTCGTATGCTTTTTCTTCTTTCTCATCCTCTTTTATTTCCTTTGATGTGAAGATTATATTGCTTGGGTGTGGATAATAAAGGTCACACATGTTTGTTGTTGATTGGTTATGAATGGTTGAGGATTACTGTTGAGGATGATTGTTTTCTTGATGTGTTAGAATCACGTTTAGGCTCAAGTTTAATTCATTCATCATTTTCAATTTCGCACCATGGTTGGTTGACTCTGTCAGTCACGAGGAACATCTGACCTTGCTATGTTTGGTTCTCACTCATCCGGGCTCGAAATTGAGAACCATTTCTTTTGTTTGCTTTCTAAATCACTTAGGAACTTTATGACCGAATTTGGGATTTTTTTTACCAACCGGCTGAACCGGTTGGGAACCGGTTCAGCACCATAGCTGGCTGCCTCTGTCAGCCATGAAGAACACCTGCCTTTCTTTGTCCGGTTCTCACTCATCCGGGCTCGGAATTGAGAACCGTCTTTTTTGCCTCCTTAATCACTTAGGAACTTTCTGACCGAATTTGGGATTTTTTACCAACAGGCTAAACCAGTTTGGAACCAATTCAACCGATTCAGCACCATAGCTGGCAGCTTCTGTCAGCCATGAGGAACACTTGCCTTTCTTTGTCTGGTTCTCACTCATCCGGGCTCGAAATTGAGAACCGTCTCTTTTTTTTGCCTCCTTAATCACTTAGAAACTTTCTGACCGAATTTTGGATTTTTTACCAACCGGTTTGGAACCGGTTCAACTGATTCAGCACCATAGCTGGCAGCCTCTATCAGCCATGAGGAACACTTGCCTTTCTTTGTCTGATTCTCACTCATCCGAGCTCGGAATTGAGAATCGTTTCTTTTGTTTGCTTCCTTAATCACTTAGGAACTTTTTGACCGAATTTGGGATTTTTGACCAACCGTCTGAACTGGTTTGGAACCGGTTCAACCGGTTCAGCACCATAGCTGGCAGCCTCTATCAGCCATGAGGAACACTTGCCTTTCTTTGTCTGGTTCTCACTCATCCGGGCTCGGAATTGAGAACCGTTTCTTTTGTTTGCTTCCTTAATCACTTAGGAACTTTCTGACCAAATTTGGGATTTTTTACCAACCGGTTCAACCGGTTCAGCACCATAGCTGGCAGCCTCTATCAGCCATAAGGAACACTTGTCTTTCTTTGTCTGGTTCTCACTCATCCGGGCTCGGAATTGAGAACCGTTTCTTTTGTTCGCTTCCTTAATCACTTAGGAACTTTCTGACCGAATTTGGGATTTTTTATCAACCGGCTGAACTAGTTGGGAACCGGTTCAACCGGTTCAGCACCATAGCTGGCTGCCTCTGTCAGCCATGAGGAACACCTGTCTTTCTTTATCTGGTTCTCACTCGTCCGGGCTCGGGATTGAGTGTTGTTTCTTTTGTTTGAATCCTCACTCATTTAGGAGTTTTCTAGAAAAATTTGGGAATTCTTCTCAATAGTTGTACCAGTTCAACCTGTTCTGCTGGAGGACTTTAGGTAGCCCTCGATTTTGGCATTTTTCGAGCCCTTATCCATGGGGGCTCAAACCCATTTGCTATAGGGCACTTGTGAGCCATCTTGAAGGTTTAAGTCAGTGTTTGATTTCAGTTAGTATGGGCAATTTTGAAGTTATGGGTGGTGTGGTCTAGATGAGTCTAGTTCGATTTGTATGACATTTGGGGAGTCCCTTACCTCATTTCAACCAGCTATCTTCCTTTTTGGCACAAGTTTTGATGCTTGATTTTGAATACATGTTACGTGACTGACTCACCCTCTGCTGCAGCGCTTGGCTAGGGACCACAGGTACACATCGTTGGCTTTGGTTGTTGAATTCATATGCATGCATGGTGCTTAATCTTGAATGTTTGTTATGTGTTTATCTGTGTTTGGCTGACCTTTTATCCAACGCTTGGCTAGGGACCACAGGTACGCATCCATTGTTTTGTTTGGTTGAATTCATATGCATGCCAAATACCAATTAGGATTGTGTGATTCATGACATCTATTTAGCCTAGAGTTTCATTTGACCTTTGACCCATATGCTCCCACATACCCAATTCATTAGTAGAGACCGAGTTTCGGGCCTAGAGGGGTGCTACCTCGCATGAGGTACCTTCCCAACGGGTAACCTGATCCCCGGACCCAGAATCTAGTTTCGTAGACCGCTTTTTCCATATTGGGGTCATTAGGGGTTTTTGTTCTTACTTAATTTTCCCCATTTTAAAAACAAAAATAAAAAGTAAGTGGCGACTCCAAACAACACCGTTCCTCATCGGGGGCGGGTTTTTCAAAACTGGAAAACACCAACTTTTTCATTTCTTTCTTTTCTTTTAAAAGCGAGTCACGTCGGTCCGGTGGATCGGGTGAGGGTCCACAACCTACCCGACTGGTGAGTCCAATAGTGGGTTTAAACCCAACAACGGAGTTCACATCGGCTGGGCAGATGATGGAACCATCAGTCTCAGTCCCAAGCGAGACAGCCACCATGTTGGCCGCTACAGATATTGCAGATCCGCTGTTTGACTCGCATGGATCTCCCGATGGTACATATGGATTCTGCATGTCTCACAAGTCACAAAATTTAGACCTAATCTTCAAAATAACGAAACCAAGTATAGGAAGAAGGAAAGCAATTAAGCTCACCACACCCTGTCCACTCCTTGGACACCAGCCGTTTCGAGTTTTCAAAGAACGAAACTGATACCATTCACTCATACTAGCCTTTCCCAGTATCACCGCCCCTGCCTTCCTCAATCTCTCCACCACCGCCGCGTCTCCACCCACCTTCGCCCCCAACAACGCATATGACCCTACAGTTGTATTCAACTTATCTTTAGTATTTATACTGTCCTTCAACAACACAGTCTTCAGATTGATAAATGGTAGTTTTTTTCATTCATACTTTCATTCGTTCATGTACAGAGTATATATAGAGGGTAATCACCATTCTAAGAATGAGAAAGAATGATACAAGGAAAGAATGATATAAGGAAATAACAACTAATATCCTAATATCTCAACTTTCCTAATATCTCAATTTTCCTAATATCTCAATATTCCTAGTATCTCAATATTCCTAATATCTCAATATTCATAATATCTCAACTTTCCTAATATCTAAACATTTCTAATATCTCAACACTCCCCCTCAAGTTGGTGCATAGATGTCACACATACCCAACTTGTCTAAAAATTTTGAGAACACTTGACTTGAGACAACTTTGGTAAGGTTATCGGCCAATTGATCTTCTGATCGAATCTTAGGCAATTTCACAATCTTATCATCCAATTTTTCCTTAATGAAGAATCTATCCACCTCGACATGCTTTGTACGATCATGTTGTACTGGATTATGAGCAATGTCACATGCGGCTTTATTGTCACAAAAAAATCGGATTGGTTGCTTAGATAGGTAACCTAAATCCTGTAAGAGGAGTCTTAGCCATAATGCCTCACAAAGTCCTAGAGTCATACCTCTAAATTCCGCTTCTGCACTTGAACGAGCGACAACATTCTGCTTCTTACTTTTTCATGTCACAAGATTACCACCTACAAAGGTAAAGTAACCAGATGTAGATCGCCTATCATCCACTACACCAGCCCAATCAGCATCAGTATATACTTTTATACTCTGATGATCAACATTTTTAGCAAACAAAATTCCCTTCCTAGGAGCATTCTTCAAATACCTCAAAATACACATGACTGCATTCATATGTTACTCTCCAGGATTATGCATGTATTGACTCACTACACTCAATGCATAAGCAAGATCTGGTCTTGTATGAGCTAAGTACATTAATCTCCCCACAAGTCTCTAATATCTTCCCTTATCGGTTGATACTTGATTAGGCTTAACACACAATTTCAGACCTTCTTCTATTGGTGTATTAACAGGTTGACATCCCGACATTCCAGTCTCCTGTAAAAGATCTAAGACATACTTTCTTTGAGACAGAAAAATTCTTTCACTTGATCGAGAAACTTCAATCCCAAGAAAGTATTTCAGAGGGCCTAGATCTTTCATTTCAAATTCTCTAGATAGATAATTTTGCAGAGCTTTTCTTTCTTCAGGATCATTTCCTATAACTACCATGTCATCCACATATACGATGAGTGTCGTAATCTTACCATGTTGCTTTTTTAGGAATAAAGTGTGATCTGAATTACTTTGACGATAGCCAAAAGCTCTCATTGACTTTGTGAACCTTCCAAACCATGCTCTCGGGGATTGCTTCAACCCATATAATGACTTCTTCAATTTGCACACCTTCTGACATTGCTTTTCTGACACCATGCATCCTGGTGGAAGATCCATATATACTTCTTCAGATAACTCGCCATGCAGAAAGGCATTTTTCACATCGAATTGTTGTAATGGCCAATCTAGGTTTGCAGCTAAAGACAATAATACTCGAATTGTGTTGATCTTAGCTACAGGTGCAAATGTCTCTGTATAGTCAATTCCATAAGTTTAAATGTACCCTTTTGCTACCAGTCTTGCTTTAAATCGTTCAATACTACCATCTACCTTGTACTTCACAGTATAGATCCAACGACACCCAACTGGCTTCTTTCCTGGTAGACATTCTACGAGTTCCCATGTTTCATTCTTCTGCAATGATTTCATCTCTTCATTCATGGCTGCTTTCCACCTTGGATCAGCTAAGGCTTCCTGCACACTGTTAGGAATAGATACAGTAGATAATTGATTTACAAATGGCTTATTTGATTCAGACAAACGATGGGTAGACACATAGTTGCTCATGGGATATTCGACTATAGTAGACAATTCAGGTTCATATGTGGGTTTAGGAATACCTCTATTATGACGATGTGGTAACTGTTTCATGAAAGGATCAGGTTCCAAATTAAGAACACCCTCAACAGATGACGATTGGTTTGGTATTTTAGTGAAGACATCTTCAGACCCAAATTGTTGACCACCCATATCCAACTCACCCACTTCCTGGTTCACTAGTTCAGATTGTCCAGGTTGTCCAGATTCATCTTCCTCAGAGATATGATAATCATAATCGAGAATCTAAATTTCCTTATGGTACTCCCCCTGAAGTTCAGACTCAGATGAAAAATACATTGAATCTTCATGAAACACCACATCCATTGTAATATACATTTGTCGAGTTGGAGGATGGTAACATCGATATCCCTTTTTGTGCAATGCATATCCAACAAACACACATTGCAATGCATGGGAAGTTAACTTGGTGCGTTGGTGCTTGTGTAGATGCACAAATGCCACGCAACCAAAAACACGAGGAGGTAGATTTGGGACGGTTGGGGCAACTACGACATTAGTAAGAGCTTGGAGAGGTGTTTGAAAGTTAATTGAGTTAGAAGGTACCCGATTGATCAAGTATGCGGTAGATGTGATTGCTTCTTCCCAATAAGATATCGGTGTTTTTGCTGCTATCAAGGAAACACGAACAACCTCTAACAAGTGTCGATTTTTTCGTTCAGCGACTCCATTTTTCTGGGGTGTATTGGAACAAGTAGTCTGATGAATGATGTCATGTCCTTCCAAATACTTTTGAAGATCAGAACTTTGATATTCTCCACCATTATCACTACGCAGAACCCGAACCTTTGCATTGTACTGAGTTTCAATCATTTTATGAAAATTTTTAAACAACAAGTTCACTTCATCTTTGGTCTTCATCAAGCATAACCATCTCATTCTGGTACAATCATCAATAAAAGTAACAAACCAACGTGAGCCACTCAAAGTTGGGACTTTGGATGGGTCCCAAACATTAGAATGTATAACCATAAAAGGAAACGGACTTTTATTCAAAATTAACGAAAACGAAGCACGATGGCTTTTAGCCAATTCACAAATATCATAACGGAAACCAGAAATATCACTCTTTGCAAACAAACTAGGAAACAATTTTTTTAAATAACCAAAGGAAGCATGTCCCAGACGTCGATGCCACAACCAAATTTCAAACTTTTTCTTCTCCCCCTCAGATCCATCTGCCATCAAGGCTTGTTGCAACTTATTTGAATCCTTTGATTGCAAGTCCAAGTAATAGAGTTTTCCCCGTTTAATACCACAATCAATCGTCTGTCTTGTTTGGATGTCCTTAATCACACAAATTCAGGCCAAAAAATGACAATACAAGATAAGGTTGTAGTGATTTGAGAAACTGACAAAAGATTGTAATCTAAAGATGGAACAACTAAAACAGAATCCAAATTCAAAGTATCAGTAAGAGTTAAGGATCCTTCCCCAATGACTGGGGTTGTGTTACCATTGGCTGTGGAAATAATTTTTTGTGAGGAAGGTCTAAGGGGTGAAACCTGTCTAGAATCAAAAGTCATATGATCTGTAGCACCAGAATCAATTATCCATGCACTATTAATAACAGGTGTAAAAGTATTTAAAAACTTACCACCATGATCAGTAGCGGCTACCAATGCAGAGGCTTTCTCAGCAACATTAGCCTCTGTTTTTATTTCGGCAATAGTTGCAGTCAAGGTTTTCTTGGGATCCTTCTTCTGTTGATCACGATTATTATAATTAATAACAAAGTGTTGATAGCCTAAACATGATCTAAAGGTCCATGGTTCAAACCCTCGGTTCCTTATTGTTTTCCTGGTCATACCAAGAGTCGTTGCTTTAAAATTGTGGGATATCCAGACTGGTGGGACCAGTCTTATTGAAGTGAGTGCATTTGAAGGTTGACTTATCAATATTAGGGCTTGTCTTAGGATGGTTGATCGCTGTCGGACTACCATAGTGACAAAATATCCAGGATTTCAATTCCATGGCTCTGATACCATCTTCAAATTGATAAATGGTAGTTTTTTTCATTCATACTTTCATTCGTTCATGTACAGAGTATATATAGAGGGTAATCACCATTCTAAGAATGAGAAAGAATGATACAAGGAAAGAATGATATAAGGAAATAACAACTAATATCCTAATATCTCAACTTTCCTAATATCTCAATATTCCTAGTATCTCAATATTCCTAATATCTCAATATTCATAATATCTCAACTTTCCTAATATCTAAACATTCCTAATATCTCAACACTAAATGATATAAGGAAAGAATGATATAAGGAAAGCATTCCTAATATCTCAACACACAAGTACCCCATGCAGCTCCCCCAACTCCTTATTGCTTTTAATCTCTGCATTGGCCTTGTCCGTTTGCTCTCGTGCATCTGGGTTCACCTCTATGACGTTGCAAAGCTCTGGATTCAGGGCCTCGATCTGGTGCAAGTAGAAGTCAACGAGCTGTCTGGACACGAGCTTGTTTTGAGAGAATGTCCATTGGATGTCCTTGATGTTGGCTTCTTCGATGACAAAGGAGTTGGAAAAGAAGCATCCGCAGAGGAGCAAAAGAGAAAGCATCTTAAACGCCATTGCCATTGCCATTGTGTCCATGAGAAGTGCAAATTTTTCAGACTAGAAAGTATCAACCTATAGGAGAAACAATATTGGATTTATCAAGTCCACGTTTAATAAATGGGAGATTTTAATTGATCGAAGAAGAGCGAAGACTTTTTCAATTCACAGTATTAAGGATTGTAAGATGCATGCAACAGGCAATAAGCGAATTAGGGAAAGAGAAAAAAAAAAAAAAAACCCAGAAAAAGAAAAGTAAAAATACTGACCGAAGCAAGCCGGGGCTTTCTGCATCCAAAACGGTGTTGTAGCCTTGAAGCAGAAGAGATTCATCTCATCAGCCTGTCTCTGAAACTTCGGAATAAGCTTTGATGGCTCAAATCTAATACCTTCCCCAAAATCAAACCCACCAATATTCTTGATAAAACTCAAATCCCCACAACTATTCTCCCCTGATTTTTCCATTATCCCGGCAAAACCATATGGAAGAAGCTTAACATAGCCTCTGTGCACACCCATTGGAGCTAATCTAGTAGCTTCCTGAAGAACAAAATGTCAAAATACCCCTACTATATCATTTATTTTTATCTTTCCTCGATTTTATAACTTTCCTAATTATTTTTATTATTCAAATGTAACATCCATTTATTTAATACCACAAAACCATACAATCTTTACTATTATTTGTGTAACATTAACATTCAAATTGAATTTTTTTTTTTTTGGACTTTATCATTCACATATTTTATTTCTCTTATTTTCATTATAGTGGGGTGGGAAATCTTTGTCGATGTTTCCTCCTATAGTCAAATTATTGAACTATCTTTATAAAATAAATTCTTTTCACATATATTTTATCTTCCCGCTATTTAAAATTTATTATTATTTGACTCAACTTATTATCATTCTTATTATTACATGTGTTTTTTTTTTTCATCAAGCATAAAAATCCTTCAAATTGTTATCATTAAATATTCAAATATTAATGAAAAAAATATATCATATATAGTGTGTATCCAATGTTTTTTAATATAATGGTCATTAAACCGAAAAAGTTATTGTTCACGGTTCAGTAATCGAATCGGTAGTCGAACTAATGACGTCATAAAAATATAATTTATATTATTTAAAATAAAAAAAATTAAAAATTAAAATATATATATATATATATAATCAATATATTAATTTTTTATCTTTGATATTATAAAAAATAAGTATAAATGTATTAATATTTTGAATTTTATTAAATGAAATATGTATAATATTTAAATGTCAATATATTCAAAATGAAAAAAAATTAATTATTTAATTTTAACTAATTTTAGAAAATATTATATTATTTTTTTAATACTATAAATATTTTATAAACATATACATTTTTTTATTTGCATTGTAAGTGATAAAGTGCATGCAGCCTTAGCGGGTGTTTTGCTCGGTTGTAGGTCACATGGGATGTGGATTTCTAACTCAACAAGTCATGTCTACAACACGTGAATTAAGGTATGACACGTTAAGAGGTGTTTGGGTTGGGATTTTACTAAATATTAAATCCTTTAGGTGAGTTTTAATTCATTCATTTTTCTTATACTTCAAGTCATGAATCCCACATGAGACGTGGATTGCTAACTCAATAAGTCATGTCTAAATCAAGGTATGGCACATTAAGGGGTAATCGGGTTGAGTTTTTATCGAATATCATTAAATGGAAGACGGCTAGGTGTTTTTTTCTTAAAAGTCTGAGAGGAGGTGGGTTTTAAATTAGGCTCATTTAATGAAAGGAAGAGCAGAGGAGTTGAACTGTTCAATTCATATGGAATCACCCGGTCCAACAGTTCACCATTCTAACCATCGGTTCAATGCCTTTGGGGTTGGTTCAAATATCTGATTTAATAGAGAGAACCAAACCAGAAAATCCAATATGATTTTCAAAACAGTATATAGTAATTAAAAAGATTAAACAATATAAATACAATTTTAAATTGAAACAATTATGTAAGATTAATAACATGTTTGTTGGAATTTTTAAAAACAGTTTTAAAAATATAAAAAACAACTTTTAATTTATTTTTTTTTACATGTTTGGCAATTGTTTTGAAATTATAAATTTTTAAAACAAGATTGAAAAAAAAAAAAGACACAAGATTCAGAGAACAACCTCTATATTGTTTTTAAAAACAAAAGGATCTGAAGCTGATGAGAAGTAATGAAAGCATGGCAAAATTTGAAGACACCATTGCTTCTCTCTGCTTTGTCTGCTTTCTTAATCAGCTGTTTGTGCTGAGCTCAAGTGTTTGCAGTCTTATTTTTGTACAGAGAGGCCTGGTCACAGACTCACGTCTACTTGTGCTAATGCAAACGTCATTTTTGGACACACAGGCCTGGTGTTTCTGAGATCAATCAAGAAATAAATTGTAAAAAAGAATACTCATAATTAATTAAAAAGTTCAATCAAAACCCATTTGATCAGAATTTCAAAAAATAATTAGAAACACTTTTTATAATCACGAGCATGTTAACATCAATTATCACTAGAATTAACAACATATACGAACCATTCCTCTATTATTATCATCGGAAACAAAATACCCTTCATTAGGCCACCAGACATTACTTGAGAAAGACCTAATTTATGGCTAAATGATCATTTGGAGCTAAGCAGGAGGCCTCCGAATCATTGTAGGTTGTTCGAAACCGTAAGCAACTTCGATAAGCTTCGGCTCCATCCCCCTTAGTCCTCCAAAACATATGCCAAAGGGCATTCCATCCTCATCATACCCAGCTCGAACAGTAATTCCTGGGTAACCTCCAATGGTCAGCACAGGGGCCATGCCCGGACCCAGTGTCACAGTCGCATCAAGCTCATTCTCCTTCATCAGTTTCTCAAAGCCGTCACGTGACAGAATTGCCAGCATCTCCATTGTCGTCCTCTCTTCCTCCCCAATCCCATTTGTCATCTCTGATGCCATAAAGACTTCCTGTCCATATTCATCAGTCTTCTCTTGCAATGACACAAAGCTTATATAATGCATTAATTTATAACCTTCATAACTTGGAATAACACAATAATCCATTTTTCAGGTGTCTTTACTAGATCAGAGCTGTTCAAGTTGAAGGCAATAATGTCTGCTAAGGACCTCACTGGAGAGCTGGTGAGCTCTCTTAGATACCCATTTATGTTGAGCTTCAACTCAGCCAACAAGGCCGTTGATTCACCACATTCATTCGGGTCCATGATGATATCAATATTTTCTTTTTCCAGATTGTCCACTAAAATTGCACCCCTTTGCCTGCAATTTCCAAGAGAAAATTCTCGTGATCACTGGATGCCAAATCAATGTATGTTTATTACATGAGATCAGACTTTGTTTATATATGGAACAAAGCATATGTATCTTCTACCTTAATGTGTTCAGATGAGCCTCAAAGGCTAGAATAGCAGTGGATTCATTGTAAAAGTAAGAAAATGGATTCCTCACAACACCCAATCTCTTTCCAGTAAGCCCATCTTTGTTGAAAAATTGTTTGTAGCCACCATTCGGTATGAACTTTGATGCTTCTTCTATTGCCTGGCTATCTCTAGGGTCGAAACCTACTATAGCATCCAGCACATAAACCGCATCCGACACAGTCCTGCATGTAGGGACCCCCCCGACGACACGTGGCACGCACCGCTGTCCAGATCAACTCTATTTGTACCCCCCAAGAGGATACGTGGCGCGCACCCCTATCCGGGTCCCCTAGGGGGGGGGGGGCATATGGCACTCTCAAATATCATACCCGGGTGATGCTCTATCCTATCCGGATATATTGTCCGAATCATTGACTGCAAGGAGCAAGCCTTGTTGAGTCATCCCAGACAGCCTGTCACAACCCACGTTCCGTCGCCTGCAGAGCGAAAAGACAGGGGTGATGGCAAGTCACCTCTCACGAGCTTTGGCAGCCGCCTGCAAGGTGATGATGACTGTGTCACCACCTTGAGGACATCATGACAAGCCAAAAAGTCTTCCCACCATTAAAGAGGGGAGCAGAGCTTCTAACATTATATAAAAGGGTCTTCACACAAAGAAAAAGGTAAGTATGATATCCCAGAAAAATGACAATAGCTTGATCTCTGAAGCCATGACTAACAAAACCACCGGACATCTTTTGTAGGATCGATTGAGTCAAAACTCATTTTTGGTTGAAAGCGCGCATCCACTTGGCAGCAGCGTGGATCCCTGGGACGCGAGACATCAACACTGCATATGGGCCTACAGTAGAGAAATGTCTTACTAACTATTGAACAAAATTCATTTGACATAATATCCGACATATCCTCTGATTTAGGCCAAAGAAGCAATTGTTATAGTAGGTGTAGTAATCTACTTCTAATCATGTAAATATTATCTATTTAAATATTATTTGCTCTAAACTCATAGACCCATATGGATATTGTTTGTTGGTTTAATCGTATAGATATCGTCTATTTTGGATTCAAATAATTCATAAGATCTATGAGCTTAAAAAGAGAATGAATTCTTACACCCATGTGTAAGATCGTCTATAATAACATTTGTAACAATTCATTTTCAATCATATAGATATTATCCAAAAAATTCATACAACTCTAAAACATGTTTACGAGATTAAAAAAACCCATCATACACATACACCCATACAAACTTTTTTCACTATTTGACGTGGAATATAACTTATAAACATGTACCATACAAATGGCATAATGAATGTATTTGAGATTTTAATAAATTAATGATATCAGACATGAGGTAGCTTACAGTTACCCAACACTGTCTTGCCGGGGTGAAATAGGGATGACGCCTGCCCGACTGGTGAGTCCAACGGTGGGCTTAAACCCTATAACGGAGTTATGATCAGCTGGGCAGATGATGGAACCATTGGTCTCAGTCCCAAGCGAGACGGCCACCATGTTGGATGCCACTGATATTGCAGATCCGCTACTTGACCCATATGGATCTCCGGAATCAACATATGGATTCTGCACGTAATTCAGTAGTCACAGAGTAAATATTGGCTAAGAATCTGAGGCATTCTTTTTTTTTTCTTTTCTTTGAAATTTTTTTGAATTATTACTTCAACTTCTGGCCTAAATCACTCAAGAAGGGTTCTTGCGCCTCTAATCCTTTCAAATCGATCGTTAACTCCAACTTCTGATCGAAATTTAGCAAACTTTCTTTTGAACAAGATCAATAATAGTTTTGTCGAAATTCTTTAGAATCTACTTTAGAGTAGAAACAAATTTAAAAGGAGAAAATAGTGAAACCAAGATATGGAAAGAAATAAAGAAAGAAAGGAAATATGCAAGCTCACGACGCCTAGCTTGTCCACCTCTTGTGCACCAACCTCGGGGAATTTTCAAAGAACGAAACTAACACCACTCACTCATACTAGCCTTCCCCAGTATCAATGCTCCGGCGTTCCTCAACTTCTTCACCACCGTCGCATCTCCACTCACCTCCACCCCCAACAATGCGTATGACCCAGCAATTGAATTCAACATATCTTTGGTATTTATACTGTCCTTCAGCAACACCGGTATCCCATTCAACTCTCCCACCTTCGTCTTGCTTTTCATTCTTGAATCGGCTTTGTCAGCTTTGTGAGTGTTTAGCTAGGTTGGCAATTCCGGACAAAATTCCTAAGTGTCCCCTAACTCGGCTTTCCTATTCCTATTCGGACTACTTGACTTTGAAGACTAAGACTTTGCTAAGAGGTCGAGGTATGTAGTCGAGTTTGGGTGTTAATCAACCCGGTTTTTAATCTTTAAATGTGTTAGAAAGTTGGGAAGAATGGTTTTTGGTGCAAGGATTTCATTCCTCTGTTTCTGGATCGATCTAAGTGTAGGGGTGGATCTATCCAACTAATGTTTTTTTGATCAAATCTCAGCCATTAGATTAAGGGTTTCTTTTTACACTTTAAAAACCAATCTTCTCTCATTTTCTAAGTAGAGTGACTGCAGAAAATGGGGGAGAGCAGCCACACTCCAAGTGTTCTTCATTTCTCGTTTTTGCTTTCCTAAGTTGGGGTTTTTTATTGCAAAGAAAATCCATTTCTCTTAATGTTTTCCAAACTGGTTTTTAATGGATTTTCTTGAGCAACAAATGGGTTGATTCCTTTCTTCCTTCATATCTCAATCTCTCATTCTATTTGGGTTTGTGCAAAAACCCATTTTCTTCTTGTGTGGATTCAAGAAGAGGCCGAGATTGAGCTTGGTGCGGACTCCAAGTGTGCTTCAAAAGGAGAAGCTGAAAATGAAGGTACTAGTCAAGTATTCCAGGAAGGATTGGTTGGCTTGAGCTAGGTAAAACCTTGTACTCAGTTTTTATTCTTCATAGTGGAGTTTTCAATCGGTGATAGGCCCGTGGTTTTTGATCTCTTCGGAGGTTTTCCACGTTAAAAATCTGGTGTTCATTGTCTCTTTCTCTCACTTTATATTTTGATATTCTTGTCTTTCTTTTTGTCTTTTACATTTGATTTTCCCATTGAATTATTCCATTTTCTAGCATCTTCATTGGACTTCTTCTTATATTTCCTGAACTTCATGTATTTTTTGAATTTTCTAGGAAATTTAGCAACCTCTCCATCCAACATTTTCTCATTACCCTCACCTTTGAAACCTAAGGACTCCTCTTTAATGGCATTCAAGGCAATGCCCTTTGATTTCCTAGGTGATCCAAGAGTCATTTCAAAGGTTTGGAGTGAACCCACAAGTTCATCCACTTTCAAGGAATCCACATCCTTGGACTCTTCAATGGCAGTGACTTTTGCTCTAAATCTCTCCGGAAGAGATCTTAGAATTTTTCTAACCACTTTGGAATTAGGGATGGGCTCACCTAGATTAAAACTAGAATTCACTATGTCCATCAGTTTTGCATAGAACTCTCCAAAGTTCTCATGATCATCCATCCTAATGGTCTCAAACCTAGATGTCAACATTTGAAGCTTGGACACTTTCACGGCATTAGTTCCTTCATGAGTCACTTGGAGAATATCCCAAGCCTCCTTAGCCGAAGTACATGTGGCTATCCTACGAAATTCATCCGTGCTAATGGCATTAAAGATAGAATACATGGCTCTAGCATTGTTCTCACTAGCTTCATTGTCACCTCTATCCCATTCCAACTTAGGCTTGATAACATTAGTTGGTCTTCCTTCTCTATCCAACACCTTAGGTGGAGACCAACCAAATTCAACAGCATTGGATTTTTTTTCACTAGATTGACATGATTCTGAGTCACTCCAAGTGACTTGCATGGCTTTCTTTCCTTTTTTCTTTGAAGGACATTCGAATTTTTAAATTGTTCTACAACACCTATTCACCCCCCTCTAGGTGTAGTTCATTATTGAGATTCACATTTTCAAGCTTCATCTCCTGCATCTGGGTTCACCTCTATCACGCCATGAAGCTTGGGATTCAAGGCCTGGATCTGGTGCAGGTAGAAGTCGACGAGCTGTCTGGAGGTCAGTTGGTTTTGAGAGAATGCGTGTTGGATGTCCTTGATGGTGGCTTCTTGGATGACAAAGGAGTTGGCAAAGAAGAATCCGCAGAGCATGAATAAAGATTGCATTCTAAGCGCCATTGCCATTGCCATTGTAAGTGATGAAACATAGATCTGCAAATAAATTTTGTTTAGTTATTAAAGAGATTGTTCAAAATTTACATCTTGAATTTTGAACTCAAGGTCAAACACTTCCCTCAAATGAAATCCAATCATGGATGTACTGAAAGAGACATCCTACTGTAAGAGTTAGGCCCATTCGAATGTTTTTACATCCATTGGCCTTAGGAAGTTGGAAAAAGAGAAGAAAAGGTTCATTATTTATTGTGGGTGGAGAAATAGAGAAGAAACCATAGCTAGGTTCATGACTGGCTTTAGAGTATGGACAGATATTAGAGAGTTCTCCACCTGCACCATAACTTTTTCATTTTTAGGAAATCATTTACCAATTCATTTTTTTTTATTTGCCCACTAACCTTAATTTTTTTCACCAACCCAATCCTAAATTTCTCATTTTCTCAGCTACCCACTTAAATCAATAATCATTTGAAAGCCCTTTTAGGTCATTTAGATCTTCTTTTTCCCCTTGATGCTTCTTTCGATCTATCTACATTTATTTCAACCCTAAAAGCACATCTTTTTATCCATCAAAAACACTCATTGAAGTCTCCACAAAAACATCTGTCCATATTCCCACACATTTTGACTTTCAAATTTTTGGTTGAAAAATGAATGATCTTTCTTTTCACTATTAAAGTAGGCTTAGCAAGGTGGTGTACCGGTTTCTCCAAGAGAAACCGAAGAGGATCATTATTGTGCCTAGAGAAAAAAAGATGCGGCTAAATTCAAGATTGGCTTGATAGTATAGACATTAGTAGTTGGCCCTCCATCCTTTTTAATTCGAAACGCTTATATTTTAAATAAGGATGGGGCCCCAACTACTGAAAACCCTACCACTAGTCATCAAATTAGCATACTTTCTGTCACCCAAAGCCAAAAACAATATCAAATGTTCTACATATGGACTGCTAAAATCCTACAAATACTATAATAATTGATCATAATATGGAGACGTCAGTCAATTCAATACAAATACTAGTATACCCAAGAAGTAGAAATAAGGAAATAGCATACATATATATATATATATATATATATATAATATAGAGAGAGGATTGAAATAGGTCTAGCAATGGATGAATCACTTGCAGGCAGTGAACTTGCAGGTGAGGTTGCCGGAGCCAGAATTTGCCCTCTTGAAGCGTAGAGCTGTGAGGAGGACATTCTGTTGGGACCCCATCAAGGCCAAACTCATATGCTGGATGACACCAAGGGTATGGTATGGGAAGAGAAGACTATTGTAGGAGTTGAGCAGTGAAGTTATGGCCTCTCTGAGGAGGGTCCTGTAAGGGTCTCCTCTCCCTTGCAGGCCTTCCCGCAGGGTCATGTCTGTCCCATACTTCTGTGCTGCTAGCAGTCCAAACACAGATGCTACTTTCATATCTGGGTTCACCACCTTCCAGTAGCATTTGTACTCTGGAGCTGTCCATATCCTGGAAAAAGACAACCATTTAGTAATAGGAAACAGAGGATATGGACTATATTTGAAAGTTTCAGTGTTCTTCTATGGGAAGTTCTTCGTAATTTCCTTGACTTACTCGTGTGAACAGGCTGAGGCTTCCAGGAAGGGCACTGGTGGTGCTGGAGGCAATGGAGGCAATGGAGGCATTGGTGGCATTCGTGGAACTGGCGGAAGCTGAAATGATGGAGGCCTAGATGGAGTTCCTGGAGTAGGAACTGGGGTAGAGGATCTTGAGCAAAAGGACATGGGCTGAGCAGGCTGAGAAAGCAAGGAATCCACTGCATACATCTCCATATCAAACATCCTGAACATAAGTCTAACAGACTGGGCAGGACCAGCAGCTGCTCTACAACCTGTTGACCCCTGTCCACTGCCTGAAATTTGTGCATAACAACCAGTCAAATCTGGGGCACCATCAAACCTCATTGCATAGGTTCCAAACCAATTTGTAGTCTCTTCCCTCCACATTGTGATTTGTCCATTACTGTTGGCACATGCCATGGTAACCTTTATTCCTGCAGAAAAGGTAGCTGTTAAATTCTTTTGAACCCTAATCCATTCTTTCATCTCCCTGTTTGATTGCTAAGAAATTGAAGGAAACAGAAACAAATTCTTCTAATGGATTTTGGCATATGATAGGTAAACATGAACAACTGTATACAGTGAGGATGTTGGGGTAATCACCGTGAAAGTACTATCTACATTATGAGAGACAACATCCAAGGAACAAAACTTTGAAAAAAGAAAATGTAGTTGATCAAGGATCATACCATAGAGGGGATAATCGAAGAGGGATCTCTGTCCATCCTTGCATTGGTCGCAGAAGACGGTGCCCGTGACCATGGCATCTGCATGAGCCCCATCAATGGCTGCAGCAAGAATGAGAAAAGCTGTGAATAGGAGGTTGAGGGGCAAATCCATGAGAGGCCTGGGAGCAGTGGGAAAACCAAGCAAGAAAGTAGAACACTAAAAGAGAGAAAAGCTGGTGTGGATCAGAATGTGAATGAGCACAAACAAGATTCATAAGAAGTAAATAAGGAGTGTTGTCTTTTAACTCTCAACTGCCTCCATTTATGAGGTGTGGAAAGAAAAGGCTTGAAGACTCTGTTCTCCATGACCCAGTACGGTACATTCATTTAAGGCTGTCTAGAAGGCTCTGTCCTCCATTGCCATTTCTCCGCATTTGTTACAGAACTATTATACAGGTAATATTTAAGGAGTTAGGATATTACATAGGATTAAAAAAAAAAAAAAAAAGATCAAGAGGGTGGTGCCATGGATGCCCTTGACTGGCAAATAAACCATGGAGTTCAGCAGGCATGACGGAGGACTCTCTCATGCCACTGATTCAATGGAAGTTCGTCTAAGCTTTTGATCAAGAATTTCACTGGAATTAAGAGATGGGTATGAAAGAAGCATTCTGACAATAGATTGATTTTCAATTTAAAATTTTGTATTATTCATAAGTGAATAATTTTTTTGAAAGCGTCAATAAATGGAAGTCTGGTGGTAGAAGCAACTAGCTCCACAACATTAACAATCTACAACTTCGATTATGCGGATATGCCATCCAACTTTGAGACCAGCATATATTTTTTGAAATATTCCTCTCCGCTAAAAATCTACATATTTTGTTTACTGTTTGTTCACGGACCATATCAGAAATCAGAACCCATTCAACTTCGGCAGAAAAAGCATCATTCATATTAACTGAGCCATGGGCCATCCCCATTGACTGATATTACTTCACATCACCAAGACAATGAGACATAAACTAGTTTTTAGCTGGTTTTATGCTTCGTTTTGGAGAGAGATGTGAAGCGTATCTCACCTAACATCTTTAAAGCAAATGTTCCACATGGCTTTCGTACAGCTTCATAGCCGTTATATTTGAAGCTTCTGACAGTCTCAGTACCAATCTCTCACCTACAGCAAGGCAGAAGCAGAAGCAATCCAATTTTTGTCAAATGTTTCAGACCATATGGCCGTTATATTCGAACTTCTGGAAAGATGGCTCCACAAGCATTGATGAAGCCATGTGAAGAAGCAACAATTTGGGTTAGAGTAGAAAAATGATTGATAGCATCTAACAGATGATCCTCTATCAACCAAGATGCTGCATGTGCAATTCTCCGCTCTCTTTTTGACTGGTAAAAAGAGGTGAATGAGAAGAAATTACTGGAAAAGGGGATATATAACCATGAGCCATACTCTCCCTCAACAACATTATAATTCAAATACGTGGTTGGTTACACAATTTCTGTGACCATAACTCTATAAATTTAGGGATGCAGCAATCGCCTGCCACCAATGTTTACAGCCCCCATATGGAGATCTGCTTCCACCCTAGCCCCCTCATTTTAGGCTCATTCGGGAGCCTGCCTGTGATTTTCCTTTCTCTAAACTTAGTGAAAACAAAATCAATGAAAACAATCTCAAGGGGTGACTAGAAAAAAGGGATTAAATTGAGTCTTCCTACAACAAATAGTCATCCACTATCCCGTGAACCCGACCACCAACACCAGCACAAGGCAACGATGTATGGAAACAAATGAATATTGAAATGGTAGCAAGCCCTACCCATAATGAAAAGCATTAAAACAATACACAAGGTAAAGTCTCTTATTTATTTGTCACAAATTTATAGATTCCAAAATCTGCACTCGGATCAACATAAGAGAAAGAATTCGATGTCAAAAATAATAATAGAAATAGCACAGAATCCTGTGTGGCGATATCCATTACAAACAAAAGCCATTTAGGCCTAAAAACTGCAACTACTGAGAATGCCTACCAAAATTGTCTCCATACTGCATCATAGAAATAACAGTTAGGGCAAAACACTGAAAAGAAAACAGAGAAACCAATATAATCTCATCAATTCAACATCTTAGTCTTTAATAGGTTGATACTTTTCTTTCTTTTCTTTTTTTTCTTTTTTTTTTTTTTGAAATGTTCCTGTCAACCATCAGCATGCATCTCAATCTTGAGTTTTCTCTTCATGTTCATCCTCAGTTTTTGCAGCTCTACACCCAAAAGAAGAAAAACAAATTAGTTTCACAAAAAGAAATCAGCAGGGCCATCCAATTGAGCATAGCCACAACTTTCCCCCTGAAAGCTAACAGGATATTTTTTGCTACAATTTGTAATCTAACAACGATTAACAAGTGAGCTGCACCAATGAACAATCCAAAGCTTAGTCATTTTACAAACTTACAAATAAAGACATAAAACTTATTCATAGAAAATTATCATGCTTACAACAAATAAGCTCATATAATTTTGTTTTCAAGAGGGAATGCAAATAGAAACAACAATTCACAGACAGAAATAAATAGAACCTATTGAACAGAAATCTATTCACTAGTTACATCATGCCTTGCCCTATAAAAATTCACCACCAGACAAAACTTATGACATTTTAGGTGAAAGAATCTTGCAATCAAATAAAACCACTACTTCTAAGTTCAATGCTTATGAGGGATCCAATTTACATAAACTTCAACCAAACCCATCTCAATCATATCCCAAATAACAACCAGGGGTAGTGGAATAAGAAAATTTTTCTTTTGACCCTTCCCACTTATGAAGATGCTTATATAAATGCAACCTTCTAACACCCAAAGATCCACTGGCCAGTTAAACCTAATATCCATTTACTAATAGTATAATGAAGATTCAAATATGGTACAGGCATGTCAATTTTTTGGCCAAGATCCCACCTTTTCTTCACCAAGGAAGAGAATGGAATATTAAGCACTGATCAAAAACCACATTTTTTAAACAAAGCGAGTATTCCCATGAGGCAGCCGCATTAACATAGGTGGTGTTTATTAAAAGATTGATGCTTTAATAGAAGATTCAAAAGTGCTAATCAAGTATGAGTTTCCTTCTGTGGTTTAATCAAAGAAACTTGGAAGTGTTTAGTCAATAAAGATACACAAGCAAAGATATGCTAATCAAACTAAGCAGTTCAATGCTAATCAAACTAAGCAGTTCAATAATTGAAATATAAAACAACTAAGCGTTTGCCATTCGGATAATTAGATCAATCAAACAGCTGATTTCACAAACCTCACATCTTCAGATTCTGGCTTCCTCCAACTCTTCTCACTCCTACTTTCAGGCAAACTCGCCCTCGCATTACCACTTCCAAAACTCCTCTTCCCAAACGATGGCCCATCTGTTTGCCCCACGCCTGGCGAACCCACGTCCTTAAGCTTCACAGACTCCAGCTTCTCCTCAATTTCCTTCCAATCCTGCCCTTTCTCAGCCAATACCTCCTCCCTCGGCCGGGCCTCTCCAAAAGGATTTGGACCCTTGGGCTTCGCAACCGACCCAGACCCTGGTTGTTGTCCATCGTTCACCGGCACTGTCCGAGGCTGCAAAATAAGCTTTGGCCTCGATCCCGCACTGCCATTAGCATTCCCACTTCCCTCTTCCTTTTTCCGTCCCCAGGACTCGGAATCAGCACCACCACCACCATCCGAGGCAGAATCAAAACCCCCTCTTCTCTCTCTGAGACTCTCAAAGCCGCCGCCGCCGCCAAATCTTCGTCCCTCCGACGGAGTGAAGCTTTTATTCGACACCCAACTGGCCGATTCATCTGCTCGAGACTGCGAATCAAAGAACCCTCCTCTATCCCTCCTCTCAAACCCATTGCCCACCGTCGATTTCTTCGCCGCACCCCAATCGTCGATCTCATCAGCCCTAGAAGGCGCCAATTCCCTGCTCGAATCCCTCCCAAAGCCTCCCTGTCTCCTCTCCTCCGAACCCCTAGGACCCCATCTAGGGTTCGCCGAATCCTCGCCGCCCCCATACCGACTCCGCCCGCCTTCATACGAACCATTCGAACCGTACGACCTGAACCCTCCGCCGAGTCGGCCACGGTCCAGCTCCTCCGCGCTCCGCTGCCGCGGCCCAGTAGGCAGCATCATCAAATCCTCATGAGTCAGCCCCTTGGTTTGGCTTGGCTGAGCCGATTTCCCAGCGCCGAAGGCCGAAAACTCCGACAGCGACAAGGTCTGACCTTTCTTCTTCTTGGATTTCGTAGCGGCCGCCGTTGCCAAAGTCGGAAAATCTGCCGAAGCCTCCGGCGCCTGCCGTCCCTCACCGCCGGAAAATTCTCCATTAACTTTATCATCTCGTTGCTGTTGTAGAAGCTCGTCTTCATGCTCCTCTGAATCTAGGGCCCACGCGCCGGCCTTCCCCCACGGAGACACTGTTGCCGCCATTGTTTCTCTCTAAAACTCTCTCCCTTTCTCTCTCTATCGCAAAATCGCTAGGTTGAGGTTTGCGTCTGTTGGCAGCGGAGGTGGGGCCTTATATAGAGAAACGGGGACGTGATCCGACGGTTGGATTTCGATGGATCAAGCTCAACCCGACGGTGGTGATGAGGCTTGGTGGTTTCCTAATCAGAGTTTACTTTACGTTGTAAGCACGATCAACGGTTGTGATGGACGCTGGTATTTTAATTACAATAAGCGAGAAAGTTAACTCTTGTTGAAGTATGTTTGATGGATGGTGTATGGAGAGCGGAGCTTTTATAGGAAGTGGAAGGCCGTACCGTATTAGGAAGCACCTGGACTAAGGAAAAGTGATTGTCATGATACGGAGAAGTAATCTAAAAGAGCTTCTTATCACAAATCTGAAAAGTTATTTTCCTTTTTGAGAAGAGAAAATATGATAAAATTTATTAAAAGATTATGCATCTAATTTTTTTATTGATCCGATCTTCATAGACAAGCTTGGGATTTGCCATCCCCAAGTAATATCGATTCAAGATCATGGGATCCTTTTCTATCATATAGGAAAGGTCATTGCACAAAATGTACTTTTAAGTAATTGTCTCATAAATCTTATATCTATCTATATAAAGAAGAAATCGTTTTTATCTTTTTAAAAAAAAGAATATAATTTTGCGAATAAAAAATTTGTAAGGTATGTTAAAAAATGAATATTATTGTAAGAATATTCTTGCTTGGTAATAAAGGGATGGACATCTTAAAAAGGTGATTTAGGGAGAAAAAAATAACTAGATTATTATCTTTAAATTCTAAAAATAAAATTTTTCATGTATTTTATAATAAAAAAATACTTTAAAAAACATATTTTAGTTGATTTCTAAATATTATCTCTTCATGATAAAAATATATTAACCTAAACACCATTTCAGCATTTTACAATATTCACTTCCAAACTAGTCATTAGACTTGCAAATTTATATCAAAGAACACAAATTTGGCTGATCAATCATGGGCAACCATGCAAGGCCAAAAGTCTCTTCAAAGTTCAAACAGACTTAACTTAAACGTTAAGGCAATAGAATTCATGGGCAGTCAGGAACTCGATGCTTTCTCTATAGTCCATCAGGCACAATCACAAACCAAGGCAACCCCATTTGGTATAGAAAATAATATGTTTCCAAAAAATGCTTTTGGTAAAAAATTATCAAATATGTTTCATTAATTAGAAAACTGTTTTCAAGGCAACTACTGATGACTAAACATGAAGACTGAACTTGAAATCACACCATGAAAGCACACACAAGCAAAGATGATTCCATGTTTCTGCAGATCAGTGTTCATACAATTGATCTTTTTCAACTCTACAAGAGTATGTATCCACACCGATGATTTAGTGATTGACAAAACGAGTCAGTAATAATCTATGTACTACTACAATTCAACTAAAGAATAAACCCTATACTCAAATTATCATTGAATGGAAGCATGTGGATAAATATGTACAAATTTGAAGGCAATTATCGGACCAGCCATGAATGATAGGGAACTGCAGCCTCCTTTCCTAATTTCAAATGGTTTGGCAATTCCCATCTTCCAACCATCTTGCCCTGCAGCTTGTCAACAGGGTTGCATAGAAAAGAAATCGTCTGGAAAAATCCTGAATCTCCAAGTTTGTGAAGAGAAAGAGAGGAACTCTTTCACCCTGCAAATGCACTAGTGTAATGCTACATCACAGCATTGTGTTGCTTCATTGCCGGGGATCATTTTCTTTGTCCATCCATTTCAAAGCAAAAATTCATTGCTCAAAATAATCAGAATGGTGTAAAGTGATAAAATGTTCATCTTCAACACCCTTCATTGCATCCCCACTTAGATACCATGTTATGGTTCCTGCATTGAATAGGAAAGGTGTTAGCAATGTAAGTATAATTGAATAGTTTTTTTTATAGGTAAAAGCAAATATATTAAAAGCACAAAAAAAGGAGCACTAGACAAAGAGACAACCAACCATCCCACAACAAGGGGCCCTAGACAAAGACAAAGCCCTGTGAGACAAAGAAGCAGGCTCCCAAACCATAACCTTGTCCAATATCCACATAACCTTGCTTCACCAAGGCCCCTTGCAAAACAAACCAAAGTACAAAAACCTTACAAGCAACAGACAGAAACTCTTCTTCTCCACCTTCCAACCTAATAAATTGCAAGGTGTGTACAACCTAATAAATTGCATTATTCACCGGAAGAATAATCAGATTCAAAGGATTAGCACATTCGAGTAAAGCTCAACTATGTTAAAAGGAGGAAAGGCTCTCTCTCTCTCTCTGGAGTTAAATGCACAAGTGTACCTTATGATTTCATAGACGCCAGTTCTACAAGTAGTTTGATCAACAAAAAAAAAACTAGTACAAAACTCACTAATGATTCTGTTATTTCAGCTAGACCATCTGTGTCAAAGAGTCTGCCTATCATCCAATCTGAAGACCATTCAGTATAATGATCATTCTATTTCCAAACTTCCAGAATAAAGTGGGCTTAGATGGCTGTGTCCATCTTTTCATATGACTTGGATTGACGATAATGTTCACTAGCTGGACAACATGGAGGTGAATCCACAACTAGCCAGAATCTAGCCCTGGTTTAATACTCAGGCTTGAACCAGAACTGCCTGGTAAGCAAAGATGGAGAAAGAAATGAGACAAGTGTCTTTACCCCCATCTTTTGGAGGAAATACTTGTATGAATATTCTCTGGGCATAATTCCCCAGGCCAATCTGAGAAATTATTCAATACCTGAAAAGGCCCTTGCCTCAGCCCAAAAAATCATTTAAGAAATAAAAGAACAAAGCGAAGAGAACTCATATCTAAACAAACCACGTATCATTCTTTCAAGGAAAACATTTATGGACAGTTCCACAAAAAGGGGGGGGAAAGACGAAAAAAGAAAAGAATAAGGAGGAGAAGAAAATGCCCAACTAAAATCAGAACAGCCACACCAACTAAGACCTCAGGTAAAAAGACCAAAAAAAATACGGCACAAACTTGCAGTTTCTTCTCCATTAGATAGCATTTCTAGTGAGATATGCATGGTATAGTCATCCCAAAGGCATGCTTATGTGGTTAAAAATCCTTCATTAATTTCCTTCTCAAAAGAAAATAAGGAACTGTCCTTGTATGGAATTTTGTAATTTTTCAATTTCTTTTATCAGTACTACGGTTCCCATCAAAAGGAAAGTAGTTTTGCAACCTGAATTGGACCAAGCAGGTTGAAAGAATGAACTCAGCATCGATATTTTAGTCAACAGGCTAATTTGACAATGAACTCAGCTTGAAATTGTGCTGCACTCTGCTACCTCATTTGTAACTTATGTTCATAACTGCTTTATGAGAATGGCTTACAGATCTAACAGATAGATGCGTAAGAATTAGGCTGATCTGTATTTGGAGGATAAATATTTGGACTAACAAAGGACAATCCTTGGGACTAAAATCTTGGGTCTGTAAGATAAAAATAATAATAATAATAAAAATAAATTGGTCAATTTGTACCTGATGCAGTAGCTGGTTCCTGTTCCCTTGTTGCATGCAGTATGATTGTTCCTGAAAGGACAGTGATGAATCCACATATCTCTGAAGCTATGCTGCTTGCATTCTGACCTGACCAATCCTGCAGAGCACATGCAAAGAATAAGATTTATGCTCATTATTTCTTGTAATCATAAGAACCCGATAATGCAGCTTCAGAAACAACACCAAGTAAATAGATTCAGCAATCTACCTTGAACATTATTGCACTTGCACTTATAGTCAGAGTTGTGAACATGACATAATAAATTGGAGAAACAATTGCTGCATTAAATGTATCCAGCGCCTGGAACAAAGAAGCTATAAACATCAGCCAACACGAGAATTGCAAGAGCCTGTTCACTTAAACTACATTCACCAAATAGCTAACAAACCAATTAGGAGAAATGGCACACAACATAATCATTCAAGCTTGTGTAAGTTACACATCTCAGCTCAATAAAGTGGAATCACAGCTTTCAGATTTTTGTCAACATTAAGGGAGCTAGGGAAAGTTCAATCACAATGACTGAAAAGTTTTGCAGATTCCTAGATAAAATTTTAATTATGACTATTGCAAATGAAGTATCATGATGGTCATCAAGCACTTCTAGGTTCAAAATATTGTAAGCTTGAGAAATATATTTAATTAACATGGTGGTATTGAAAACTGGAAGTTGAAAACCAAAATGCATCAATCTTCTGTAAAGCCCTACAGGCTTGCAATATAATCAACAGGGTACAAAAATTGAATTAAATTGGATGGGCAAGCAAGAAGCAAATGGATTGGAAGTTTTTTGCTTTGTTAAGTTTCAGGAGATTTGGCAGTGCTAGAGATTGCAATCCTCTATACAACAATACATCATATATGGCATATAGTAGTCTCCTGGGAATGACTATTGCCTGCAACAATGCATAGGGTTCTTTGACCTAATTGTTCACTTGTTGTAAGTTTCCAAAACATGTCCAAAATCCAAGGAAAATATTTTAAATACAGCAATACGCTAACTAGCAAGCATGAGATGCATCCCAAGTATTTTTTTGACTTTGGACACATTGAAATCATCTATACCTTATATAATCAATGTAACTAACCCAAAATCTCAAAACATGATATATGATTTTTCATGTGTTAAATAGTGCGGGTAAGCATGCAACATAGCAGATAGGCATTTTAAGGCATGATTGTCAAGGTTTAATGAAAAATAATATGCTAAGTTGAGAATTAATGTCTTATAGAGAGACAGTCAAGTCATGATTCTCTGATAAGACTGCAGCTAGTCTAAGACGCAAATTGAGTATTGTGTAGTTCAATAGCAATTTAGTCCTAACTCGAATACGAATCACTCATCTTGGCTCACTCATGATAAAACTTGATGTAACAACTCAATTTGGATCCAATGCAAATGAGAGGGGGTAAAAATCCCGAGAATCTTTGCATTTCTCATAGAATCTCCACATTAATCAAGGAAAATGTCTCAATCCTTGACTAGGAACAAGAAAAAACACTTCAACAAATTATTATGAACAAGAAATTCATAATTACTTATTTTCAGACAATTATCAAGTTGTTATTAAACACATTTCTTTCTATTTTTTATCTTCTTTTTTTGACAGCACAAACTAATTTTTTTTTCAGCAAGTTAAAATTTCAATGTGTTGATATAACAGTAATCAAAAATCAGTATTGGGTGTAAAACTGGGATAACAGATGCTTTTATAACTATTGAATCAATCAAATATGATAGATGGTTTCTTTGCTATTAGTTGTCGAGTCAATCAAATTGTAATTATTTTTCTAAGAATTTTCACTACTCTTTTTATAAGTTTTTGAGCTTTTAACTAACATATTGCACATATAGCTCAATATAATCTGCCTTGGGACCTACTAAGTCAGTGAAAATACTGTAACTTTGAACCATAGGTCAAATACTCAAAAACAAGAAAGCAATGACTTACTAAAGAATAGAAATAAACATTATTAAAATCATAACACTTCCAGCATTGATAATGCTAGACTTGCCTTATTCAGATAGTTTAACTGCGTGATGACACAGACTGCTGCAACAGTAAGGAAAAACCAAGTTTGAGGATAAGCAACTTGACTTATCCCCTCCAGAGTAAGCTTTATAGCAATTCCAATAGCCTTTATGCTTACAACCTGCAGAACAGCAAGAGAAATGTTCCAAAGACTGAGCACCGAACAGAGTAGCAAATGTTACAATGAAATGAAAAGCCATAAACCTCCAAAAAACAGAGTGCCCCTAGCTACTTGGAGACTTAAAAAGGCAACATAATTACCGTAAGTGAACCCATTAATGAACAAATGCCCAAGTAAACCAGTATATTTGTCTGTCCATATCGAGGTTCAAAATACAAGATCAAAGCCAATACTGCGGATAATGTAGCTGCTACATATATTAGAAATGCTGTCAACAGAAAAAGAAAAGCAACAAAAGCATTAGTTATTTCTTCAACTAATAAGGTGAAAAAAAAGAGTAGAACTTAAGATAAAAAGAAATGTCTAAACCCGGAACCTGGTTGAGTTGCCAGAGCCCAGATTTCTTGTACCGAATTTGGAGTGTGTTCTTGAGGTGCATGGATTACAATCACTACTGATCCCACAATGCATGAAACACATCCCAGAACACCCATTTTCTGTAGCCGTTCCTTCAACATGAAATGCGCCAAAATGGCACTATTCACATATATCAAACATGTTAGTTCTAAAATAAAAGAGAAAAAGAAAATTCCACTTTTATTTTAATAATTTAGCACAAACAAGACCTTTGAAGCACCTGCATTATTACCTAATAATTATACTCAACGCACCAAGGGGGGTCACCAGAACTGCTGGAGCATAAACGTAGGCAACAAAGTTTGCAACCTCTCCAACAATCACTATTTGACAAGAAATTTCACAATCCAAGATTAATATACATTGACCGACTATCATTTCAGAGAATTTTTTTTCTTGATAGGCAAATAAGAGAGTATGTGTGTGTATATATATATATATATATAAAGAGTGTCAAACTAAAGTGGTGAACATAGTATACCGGAAGTATACAAGTAAGAAACAAAAAACCAGCTACAGAGATATAGTGGCAAACACAGTGCACCGGAAGTATCATTATCATTTAAGTGATATGATAATTGGAAGGGAAAAAAGAATTAACTAGCAGTGATGTTCAATATACTTACTCAAAACCATTCCTGCCCACCAAAGAGGCTCAAGCAAGTAAGTGTAACCTCCAACTCCTACATTATTAAAAAATGAAAGTTCATTATATGAACAAAAAGAAGCATGCAGCATTCAAATAAAATGATCCATTCGGTTCATAAACAAAGTAATTAATTTTAAACCAACATACTAAGTGCAAAACTTATTCATGTGTCAATTGATTTAGAAAGGCAGATATGACCTTATTGTATATGGTACTGAGAGTGGCCAAAATGGAACCCTCCCACCATCATGAAATCTTGAACCATCACAAAAATTTAAGATTCAAGTTTTGGGTAGTTTTAATTATCCAGCATTTCTCTAAAATGAAAATAAGGTTTCAATTGTCTTAGGGTACTTCTATATCGATAGAAACCAATCCTAGCTTCAGCTTGCTCAGAAGGAACACTTTTTTTTTTCCACTTTTCCTTTATTTTTTGAAGCGGAAGAATTACCCAGATACACACTAGTATTTCTAATTGACATAATGGACCCGATTAATAAACCAGATTGTGCCCCTGAACAAGAAAACAGTAAATATGAACACAATATTTGCCTTCAAATCAGTGAGTTTAGAATTATGTAGATTCCAATTTTCATTTCCTTCCTCGTCTTTCCCCATCTTACTGATAATAATGAAGGGAGCAACAACATTTTCATTTTCCTCCAATTCCCCAGTGAATGAGCTCCGGGAAGGTAGATTAGAAATTCGTATGATAAAATCCAACATCATAGACACATAGAACAACTGATATCACAATTGAATTACATAATCACAATCAAGCTCACCTGCGCGTGTACCGGAATCAGCAGCGCGCTTGAGACCCTTCTTCTTCAAGATGAAGCTGGAGCCAATGAAAGCGCTCGACGCCATTGCCAGTATCAATCCTCTCGTATTGTCCGACACCCCCATTTCTTTCTCCCACTCCCCAAAACCCCACCAATTCAAATAGTTGAGATCACCGACAACCACAGTTCTCCAAAAATAAGAAGCTGAAAATCCGATAAGAATTCCCGCCAAAACCGCAGTAACGTCGGCCGGCGGGTTCAGAATTAGCAGATACAGAGAGAGAGAGAGAGACAGACAGACAGACAGACAGAGAAAGAGAGAGTGTGCGTGTGTGGATGGGGATCTCAAATGGCGGAAGCGCCCTCTCTCTCTTCACCAAACACACGCAGTGGCAGTCGTCGTCATCGTCGTCTTGTTCGGAAGTTTCTCGCGTCCGTACAGTGATGCAGGTTGGGCTAGGGCGGGATCGCCTCCTTCGCGGCGTCGCTTAACTATGTTGCTACCGGATCCCTTGTCGTTCACTGTTTAACGCCCACGTGGCAATGTGGAGTCTGCTCCCGGTGGAATGTCAAAAACACCCTTAACAGATTGTAACAATAGACCAAATATAGGGTCAAATATGTAATTTCATAGAAGATTAGGATTCTAGAGCCATAATGGGACAACCAGGATGCCAACGAATGCAAAAACAAAAAAAAAAAAAAAAGAAAAAAAAAATGGGTGAGTAATGTCTGTCTTTAATTTTTTTTTTAAAAGAAAAAAATTTAAAGGTTTTCATTTTAATTTATTTATTTATTTAATTTTATTATTATTGAAAAAAATAAGAGTATTTTAAAAAACGTTTTTAATATTTAAATAATAATTTTTTAAATATTATAAATATTTTCTAAAATTATTATCGAGTCTAAATTTTTTTATTTTAAATAATTTATTAATTTTATATTTTATGTATTTATTTTTATATTTTATGTTTTTGAAAAAAAAAAAGTAATAATTATGTTAAATTTATACGATGGCTTGATTTGTTGTCAAATGATGTCGCTTGTTCCAGACGTTACTCTTTTTATCCCCGTGAGTGCGTCCTTCGGTTCTTTTAACCCAAAACTTAAAATAAATATATTAAAAAAAAAAAAATCTCCCATGTAATTGAAAAGAAAAAGAAAAAGGGTTTTTTTTTTTTTTTTCTCTACATTTTCTTCTACTACCCCATTTTGTTCTTTTCAACTTTCAAACGAGAACTTAATGATTAAGAATTAAGAAAGTGTTTGTTTTATTCGACTAGAAAATCTGCTTGAAAGTTTCTGGCTTTGACCCGAAGAATAGTTTTGTAGGTATACAACTATGACCTAAAATCCAATCTAAAACATCTAATCTGATGGAAAATCCAAATACCAAAACCAAAACCAAATGAAGCTTCCTTCTCCATTCTTTTTACTTATCCTTTGTTCTTTGTCAAGGGATTAGAGGAAGCTTCCCATGAAATACAGGCCTTGTGGTTGATTTTAAGTCTTTAACCATGTCTCAGACTTTGTGTAAAGATTTATCCGTGTGGGTCCACCATCGCAGGTGGTGCGCCACATTTATCCTTTCCGCCTTGATTTGATGGCCTGATCCTCCAAAAGGATTTTCGCCTCCATTTTTGTTTTATTTTCATTTGCTTCATTTTTCTAAAATTTTTATTTTGGATCATGCGAGAGAAGACAAGACAAGACGAGAGTTTTGTTACAAGTAGACCAAATGCACTAGCTTATTGAGGAGTTCACTGCAATACATAGAGATATGGAGGTTTGTGCAACCTACCAAACGACAGGGACAGACACATGAAACGTAAGGTGACAACCAGGACTCAGAGGCTAGACGAGACAGGCTAATACCGCAGAAATAGTAAAGAGAGTAGGGGATGAGGAACAGCATTTCAAGAGAGCTGACCACAGTCCTCGATCTTCACGGTCTTGGCGGTCCTTCCGGAGCCTGAGCCTACCTTCTCAACGGCCTTCACCACATCCATCCCCTCTACCACCTGGCCGAACACCACGTGCTTCCCATCCAGCCACTCCGTCTTATCCGTACATATGAAGAACTGCGATCCGTTTGTTCCAGGACCGGCGTTCGCCATCGACAGTATGCCGGGACCGGTGTGCTTCTTGATGAAGTTCTCGTCCTCGAACTTGGCACCGTAGATGGACTCGCCGCCGGTGCCGTCGCCCCTGGTGAAGTCGCCGCCCTGGCACATGAAACTTGGGATCACTCTGTGGAAGATTGAGCCTTTGAAGTGCAGAGGCTTGCCGCTCCGGCCGACGCCTTTCTCGCCGGTGCAGAGGGCGCGGAAGTTCTCGGCGGTTCGTGGAGTTGTGTCAGCGTACAACTCCATCACAATCCTACCGGCGGGAGCACCGCCGATGGAGACATCGAAGAAGACCCTAGGGTTCGTCATTTTTGCTGAGCTACGATTCTCTCTCTCTCTCCCTCTCTAAAACTGCGTCTAGAGCAACCTGGTCTGTTGGAGAAGGTGAGATTCATTATATAGTGGCCTTCCATTGGCAATATCTGCAGGGGGCGAATCGTGGCCGTTGGGTTTGGACACGTGTCCATATATTAAGATTAAGAAAGGTGGATTATTACAGCAACTATGGTCAACCTTTTTTTTTTTAACTCTGGTTAGTTGCGGATGAGGCGGTAGCATATATATATATGGGCACGTGGTATATGCTTTTGGATTATTCGGTGCCTACGTGGATTAGATCCAGATAATGAAAACGACGTCGTTGTACGGTTACAATTAAAGGTACTGACTGTTGTTTGTCGATCACGTGCTATCTAGGCCCAATTTAGTTCAGATTGGAGACATGGGTGCCATACTCGGGACCCATCTCATGAACCCAATATTCCACTTATATACATTCTTATCGAAGCAATTTAGAAATTGGGCTCCTACTTATATTATCAAACAATAAAATTCAATTGACTTATGAGGAAGCTCTGTTTGAATATTGGAGCTGTCTTTTTTTATTTCTTTATTTTTAAAATCATCCTTCATGCCAAGGTTTTTCATGAGAATTCTATTCAACCAGAACAAAAAGTATACACACAGGGCAGTGATTGAGATCGAAATCCTAGCTCCTGCAAACAAACAAAGAAAGGGGCAATTTGAAATTTTGGATTTGTTTAAAGATGAAACATGGGCCTTAATGGAGGGGAAATAATTATTACAAAAAAACAAAGCTGTGCAAGTGGTTTGACTGAAGAAAGATGTCTCCAACTGGAAATGGATTCATGGGTGGCTAGAGAGCTTACAGACCCCACTGGAGGGCATATGCTCGTTGTGGAAAAGAGCTCTTTATGAATTGGAATCACAAAAAGAAAGGCTGGGAAAGGGTCCAAAATTCATAAAGGGAAAAGGAATCTTTACACATTTTACATGAGTTTTTAAAGCTACAGAGTTCACCTAGATCTACAGGGGCACCTGACAGCTCACAAGAGGCCCTCAGTTTGTAATAGTCCAGGATACACAAGTGATATAATCTGCTTCAAGGACTTTACTGCTGCTTTCAAAAAGGAATGTCCTTCCGTTGCTGCAAAACATCCAAAAACAATCAAGATTTTAAGATCATGTTGAGGCATGGGAGTTTGAAAATTACATTATTATGATTGTTAGAAGTTAGCAGAATGAAAATTATGGTGTTACCTCTAATTAACAGGACGACTTCCTTGGAAAAATCCTCAACGCGTCCTAAAACAGGTCTGATTCCACAAATCTGTGAAACGCATTGTTCCAAGTACAAGGCCATTTCCATTATTTGCAGTAATAAGAGGCATGTGCTCTGGACTTCAGGCTCGATCTTCTTTAATTTGTTGGCCTCACAGAGTTCAGTGACAATGGCAATGGCTTGATCCTGCATCAGAGGAATAAGAACTCAACATAAGACTAACAATAAAGGTTTAATCCTTAATCCATTTACTGACTTTCAATCATTTCTTGGATTAAAATTTGGAAGACCAGATGTTTTTGCCCTGAGGAGGTGCTGGTAAGCCAGGCTTCAAATGTAAAACACTAACAAATCTATAAACATCCCATAATTTAGTAGGGTGGACATAATCCTAGTACAAGAATAAATGCTATCATTGTACCTGTAAGCCGTGCAAAATCTCAGGCATTGGAAGTTCAGGAAAATGAGCAAGATCTACAAATCCCACTTCCTCGGCCCTCCTAGCAGCACCCTCAGCTTGTAAACAGAGAAATTTCAATAGAAGAAATGTAATTCTATAGATCTGCAAGGCTACTATATCTGAGAAGTGTGTCTGAGAAACATCTAAATTTTCAGATGATTGATCCTTGACTACAAGAGCAGTTGACTTGATTGAGACAGATGAGAACTTAGATTTTGATAAACAACCACGAGGAGAAAGAGCAAACCATCCATTTTGGCTGTTAACAAATGCTGGTTTCTTGTAAAAATCAAAATCCTCTTTGAGCATAGGAGGACACAAGAGAGGTGGAATCCTGCTGGGTGATTCTCCATGGCGTTGAGTTCCCCGGCTAATGAAGGCCAAAAGATGAATACTTCTCTCCCTTAGCTCTGTATCCATTTCTTTCACAGCCTTAACCCATGAGTTCCAGTGCTTTGCTAGCACGCACATTAACATTAGAGTATGCTCTGTTTCCTTAAGAGCAGCAAGAGATGTCCTTGTCCTTTGAGCCCGAGCTCTTTTCTTGTCATGATCATCAGATGGGAAGTCTGGTGCATTAAGATAATATGATATCAAATAAGCTTTCTCAGAGAAGAAGTAAGGAATTACATTCTCAACAGTATTGACACACAAGGAACTGCCTCCCAAAGAATGAATAATTGCTGTGACTACAGCCAAGCCTAGACCCCAAACATGCTGAGGCTTTTCAAAATTCTCAGATGAGTTGGAGTGACTTGTACCATTTTGAATAACTGAAAATGGCCTACCAGCTGATAAGTCAGCAAACAACACTCTCAGAGATGAGAAAAAGCCAGCAGTAAGAAGCATCTCAGCACCTCCTCTCACACGTGCAAGGGTCAAAAGAAATCTCAAAATTATGGGAATGGAAGCAAGAGAGCTTTTATCTTGAAGTTTCAGAACAATATGCTGCAACTGGAGATGTTCTTGTATGATGGGGAACCAAGTGTTAGGTGTCAAGAAGCCTTTCAGTATTAAGTCAATAGTTGTCAGGGAGAGGACACAATTCTCAGCAGTTCCGATGCAGTTGCAGAGAATAGGTAATAGCCCCAAACTCACACTAGATGCTTCAGCTAAGTCTTCAACAGATTTCTTATCTGACAACCCACCTAAAAGTGAACTGAGAGAGCTGAACTCAAGTGATGAGAGAAGCAACATGAGTAAGAGCTTCATTGTTGTTCTAACCTCAGGAACAGATGGCTTAAAGTTACCCAACACTTTAAGGCCATGACCTGAGGTTTTTAAAACAAGTACACAAACAGGTAAAGGCAGACTTTTGTTTACAAATCTAATGAGACGGAGAAGTAGTTCAGCTTGGGCTGCAAGGAAATCAAGCATATCTTCAGGAGCATCGAGAACTGGAGCTAATGATTCTAGTGTGCCATGGAAACATTGGCACACATGATCTATGCACGATAGAATGAGTTGCTCAGGGATCGCCCCACCTATTGTAGTCTTTCTCTCACTTAACTGCACAAGGACCTTAAATCAATATTATATAATAATAAGACATTCAGAAAAAACAAAAATGCTTATGGTCCTTCAGACTGATAAGTTCAAAATATGACCAGCATACAAAGAGCTAAATCCAATCTGAGAACTTACATCTTCTTCATACATGGTCAAGATGGTTATCAATGCTTTCAATGAACAAAGCTTTGATCCAGTGAGCAACACCATTGAGTTAGCTTCCTTCATGCAAAGCAACATTGTTTCTGCAATTTCTTTAGTTGCTTTCCACTGTGAATGATCCCACATAGCTAATCCTAAATCTGCTTGTAAATGACTGGTGTCAAACAAGTGAACATCTTTAGCAGGTGCAAAAAGGTCACCATCATACTCATGTCGATAATTTTGCAAAAATTGTGAATCCAGTAGATACTGGGCAAGTTCTTTGAATGGCCCAGGATCAATTTTACGGCCTTTAAGCTCTCCTTGAAGATGATAATAAAGATCACTGAGTATTAAAATATTCAGCTCCTTCCCTTCACTGAAATTAAAAAGAAACGATGATTTGCCAACAGCACAAAATGAAAAGTTGTTTTAAAAATTACTACCAGGAAAAGCATTTCCTTCCTGAGAACTAAAATAATTTACTAAGGCACCAGCAGATGCAACAAAATGAATACACAGACTAATGAGGCTGAATAAACAAACAGAATCCACTGTATAAGCATTATGCCAGATGAATGCCTAGATAATTTGTCACTTATCAACAAAAAAAGCTTTGACAATTTGTCAGTCCAAGCATATGGCAGAGTGCCAAACAACTTTGCAGGGTAGCACATGACAAATAGAAATTAAGCATGAGGAATATAAGCTGCAACAATGTCTATCATCAGCAACAAAAGGCAAATAATATACAAAAATAAAATTAAATACACACGTGACTGCTAGGTGCACAAGAAACAATATGACATGAGAGAATAACAGAAACAACTCTAGATAACAAAAGGTAATTCCACTAGTCAGTGGATCATGGATATAATCATACTTTATAACCATTAAGCTGACTATTTTCCATGTGCTGCTTTACAAAGCAATGGATCATATATCACTCACCTAGCCTCAGGATTTAATGCAAAATCATTGACTTAGATCACTATAAGCAAAAGGAAATACTGTTTTATGACAGCTTTAAAAGGAAAAGGAAAAGGAAATTTCAATCAGGGGTAGAATATACTTCGCATGGAGGGGGATGAAGACCACATGGGGATTTGAGATAGTACTTTTTCAAAGGCCTAGTTGTTGATTTGGGTGAACTCATGGGTGTCTTATTTAGAAGTGACACACCAAAATAAAATACTGCACTAGAACATGAAAATATTATGTACATTGTACCTGTAACCCCGCTGGGAATATTGAGATAACAATTCAGAGAAAGCAGGCTGATTGCCCAGCTGCAAGCAGAAATACAACCAAATGCTGGAGTAAGATAAGATGTGACTTCAAAAGAGTATTGTCAAAATCAACAGAGAGAAGTTACAGGAAATAACAAAGTAACAGATTAGAGATAGGATTACACCTTTTTATTCATACTATGTAGCTTTTCAAGTAATGAGACAGACAAACTCCCCGCATCACCTGTTGCTAATTTTCCCATCACATGCACAATGAATAAACTGGCAGCAATCTACAAAGTTGTTCATCACTAGATATGATTATTACTTTTAGAATATGGAAAAGACAATAGTCAAGAGGAAACAACTAGCAATAATCCACAACAATGCTCATCAATAAAGAATGCAGTGTGCTTGCTAAGTAAAGAGAGGCACAGAGAACCCTAAGAGAGCACCTAGTAGGCACCCACTCACCCAGTCATGGAAAAGATCCCAGACAAGCCTAGTGACTTCCTAGGCTAGAACTTGACAACATTTGTTTGAATGAATCTAATAAATAGCGTTAATTCTAGACATTAGAAAAACAGTTTAATATATATTTCCCAGTAACTTGAAACACTTCAACAATATTCCATGAGAAATAGTTCACAATGGCCAACTAAAAATGGACCATCTTATATAACAAAATTAGTAGTGAAATATATAAAACATCAGAAATGGCAACCAAATGTCAAGACCTTGCACAAATAATGGGGCAGATGGATGGAAACTATTTGACCCATAGGGAAGAAGAACTGGTGCTAGGGATGAAAGTAAAAAGAAAGTTCTTCCTTTGTGGTTGTAGCTAAAAAAAGCAGCACCCATAAGTGGCTGTTTTGTGCACATACAGTGATACAAGCACCAATTTACTAGAAAACAGAAGTCTAATCCAGCAAGCAAAAGGAAAAACAATAAGGGGGCCAATACATATCAGCTAGGGAGGAATTCAAAGGAAATGATTGGAATCTGGAACCTGACATGGATGGTTTGGTATCATGAAAGTGCATGGGTACTTTCAGCCTATCAGCTTCAAAACAAAATACAAGAGCCATCTGCTCATCCTCATCACAACCCTTAATCTCAACAACCTGGGTCAGCAATGAGAGTCCATTTTTTCCATTCAATTATAATCATCAAGCCTTACAGACTACCAGTTAATGCATTTAAATAAAGGAGTATTCTGGCATTAATGTACACTATATCGAATAACCATGAAGTTGGTTTCAGCATTCTGATGTTAAGTTAAAGATCAAATTATTCGATTCTATGTAATGCAGTTTTTATATGATCAAAAGTGATTAACCCAAGAAAGGGAATAGCAGAGACTCATCCGAACAGCAATAGTGTTTAGTTATTGTTACTAGTAGCATTTATAGCTATAAAGAAAAGACGAGATAAAATTCACCTTTGCACGGAGATATATTTCAGTGTCATATTGACAAGATGCATATGACTTGATCAGGTCAACCAACACTGAATTCTCACACCAGGATGACAAAACATCCTTAAGATGGTGTAAATTTTCAGATCTTGATTTTTCCAAACCAACTGTGGTTCCTGTCTTTTCCTTTGATGATTCAGCAGCAAGTTTTACAAGAAATTCAGCATGCAGTAACTTCTTCTGCAGGAACAAGTCTTCTGCCATTATTTCCAATACAGCTGTTTGACACTGGTATTTGTATGCCAAGCTTAGAGCCTCCATTTCAGTAAGATTTTCAGGCAGGGGAGCTTTCATTCTAGCAATTAGAGAAATGGAGTTGCAAAATAGTTTCCAGAACTTTTCAGAGTTTTTCAGCCATTCCAAAATATCTGCATATTGAGCAGCCCCTTGCCACAATGCTTTCAGTAAGTTAAGCACATTCAGTAGTAAACGGGGATTGCTGGAAATAAAGGAAATTCACCAAATTAAAATATGTAACCTTTCAGATAGAGAAACTAGATTAAGCACACCAAACAAACATTCACAAAATCAGATGAAGCACAATTACAATGAAATACTAACAAATAGGCCATACTCATTAGACAATATACCTATTGATAAGATCATCAGATCTTTCAATAACTTGCAAGAGTGCATCCACCAAACTTGGTTTGACAGACCCCAGTGTTCCAAAGGAAGCTTCATTTACTGGCTGCTTCAAACCTAGATTGTCTTTGGCAGCAATTATGGCAACAAGAAAAGCAGGCTGCGCTAAGAAACCATTAGTATGGAAACAATGACTGGAAGTAGAAATTAATAACATTATTCACTTAACAAACATAAGGTTGAGAGGAAAAGACAATCTAAGTGGTCCTCAAACAGGAACAGATGCATGCCATAAGAAGGCTGAGCTTGGCTGCATTGTGCTTTCAAGTTAAAGGATTGAACCAAGTTGCCCTTGGATCATTTAGTATTCTCACAAAAAAAACTCACACAAGCAAACAAACTGTATAAAGCCTACAAAAATAGAAGCCCAAAACTAGAGAACCATACATAGTACTAACAGAATAATGTTTACTTCAGAAACCTGAAGCTATCATTGCTTTTGTGAATCCGCAAAGGTTGAAACCTCATTAAGAATATCATAAACACAAACTAATACATATTTGTGGCCCAAAAATTAATGTTTTCTCTGAGCTAATATCACCAGAATATTATTTGACATCATATTCAAGAGCCGGTCACTGAAAAATCAGAAAGAATACTTGCAATCTCAATTTATTTGGAAAATTTAAGCAGCAGTCTTAAGAGATGGCATATGAAAAAACAAACCTGATGAAGTGCAGCAGAAGTAAGCAATTTGACTGTAGCAACAAAGAGATCTTCATTCCAAGAAGACTGGTCACTTAGAATCTTATCAATAGAATGCCTTAAATCTGTAATCTGAAAACAAAGTAGTCAATCAAAGAACAAGAAAACTTAAAGAATAAGCTCAAAGACCAAAATACCATACCTGTTTATCATCCAAACCAAAGCATCTATTCCCAAATAAATATGGTTGTGAAGAATCTGCTATAATGAATAACATAGATAGTACTCTACTAGCACCCACTTGTATTCTCTGCACAGAAACACAATAGGCTTTTAGAAAGAAACTCAAGTCAATGAAGTTCCATCCGAACTACTGTGTATGGAAACCAGAAAAGAAAGAACTACAAAGATATATTAGACCATCTTCGTCGGGCTCAACAGAGGCATGTACAAGAACCCCAATATCGGAGACAACTACATAATGTACATGAAAATTTACATGAATTTACCATTTGTATAGTCTATCAGCATCACAAACATATAACATGTGTACAATTTATATTTCTCATAACTCCACAATCAGCAACCGACAAACCTAGTTACCATTGCACATCATGTTGTTCACTCTATTTAAAGTTGATGGTTGCAACTTAAGTCCAGTGATGCATGAAGAAATATAAATATTTAAGGATAGATATCATTCGGCATTCTCCTATACAAGCACCCACCAAACCACCCACAGAAACAGCCTCTGTAATTTCTATAAACAATGACATGATCACGTACAATAACACCCACACATTGGAACAGAAGCAATGCATTAAGAATCACTTACAAATGGCGGCGGAACCAAGAATTAAATTCAGGAAGGGCAACCTAATCCATGATAAATCTAACAAAAACTTTAAACTAATAATTAATACAACATTTTTTTTTACCTATTTTCATATTTTCATGTTTTGGAACTCTCAAATGATAACCTCCTTATCAATCAATAATTACATGTTTAAACATAGTAAAACATATTAAGCACATATGTTATACATGAAACAAGTAATTACAGTAAGATATTAATAGAGAATAATTTAAAGAAAAGTAAATAGTAAATACATTTGTCGTATACCAATTGCAAGTAATCAAAATAATAAGCAATTTTAGTATAAAAAAAAAATTAAATTTGATCAAAAACAATTTTAGAAAAATATTATAAATATAAATCTTATGAATTTTAGTAATTTTAAAAAGGAAATCAGCAAAAAAATTTAATAGAGCTTTTCGAAAAGTAGTTAGAACTTTTAATTAAAGAATTTGACAATTTCAACAATAAAATTTATAAATGTAGGTCTTTATTAATGTCTCTATTTTAAAAAGATAAATAAAAGTTTTAAAAGAGTTTTAAAAATAGCAATTACAATTTTTATTAAAAAAAAAGTTGGTAATTTCATCAATCCTTTTACCATAAAGGTCCTAGAAAAATTTAATATTTAATTGAAATCTCAAGATTTTTTACTCACAATAACTGAATGATAAAACAAATTAAAAAGATAAAAAAGAAATTGAAAAGGTAAGCATATTTGTTTAAGAGTTATATATGGTTTGAGAAACATTTTTTTAGGTCCTTAATTTTTATGGACTCTATAGATTTTCTTTACTAACAGTTTGTCTTGAGGTTACATCTTATTGATATATTCTTTTTCAGTTTTAGAGGGGTGGGTGGGGGTGTTGCACTTCCCCCCCTAAGCCCCTACTGGCTCTGCCAGTGCTTCCAAATCATCAAAAAACTTTTAGTAATTCCTAAAATACTAAGTCTGCATTTGTTAATGCAGCCCACAAATTGATTTCTTATTAATAAAATGACATTAAGTAAAAATATTATTTTACCTTGTCCAAACATTTTTAAATGGATGCAGAAGCATGAAAAGAGAAAAAAAAACAACAAACAATGAACAATTTAGGCTCTGCAGAAACATAAAAACATGCAGAAAACCAAACTAATTATATCAACAAAGGCAAGTAGGTGCTAACTGAAAAGGAAATTAAAAGAAAGTCATAATTCAAGCACGATAATTTGCAATTTGAATGTGGAAAAAGCCCATACAGGATTGTGGAAGTATGATATCAAGGATATCACAGCTGCAATAACAGAAATGGGTTTGGTTGTAGTTGACAGCACTGCTTGGTCAAAAACAGGCAGGCTTGATGTAATATCCTGAAAAATTAACACAGCAGAATAGTAACATTTTTAGTTCCTCACAAAATATATAACAAAATCTACCACAGTACATTATGCCATGGATGCATACTATCAGCAGATAAATATCCAAAAATAACATGGGTGTCTGAAAGCATGGAGTGAAATTGAGACTCTCAAACAACAATGGTGGAGGGAGAGAGAGAGAGAGAAGGTGGAGAGATAAAGAGAAAGGAAAAGAGGGGGGAGGGGGGCTGGAAGAGAGAGCATGAAAACCGACTTTTTGCACTACTCGTTAGAGCAATCCATATGTTCAATCAAATATAAAGGTTCATTGTGTGAAACTAACGGTCATGACAAGATGTACATCTGGCATGCCGCATCCACTTAACATTAAACCAAAAAATATAACATATTCCAACTTGAATATTCCTTCAAATTTAGCCTACCATAAGAACACAAATTTAAACCTCAGCACTTCCAGAAGATACCTTTGAAAGCTTGGATAGCATAGTGAAAAGAATGTCAAAAACAGAACATATTGCAAGTTCTAATCCTTCAATCTCCATTGCTTCACAAAGACGGCTCATGTAGAGTTTCTGTTAAAAAAATAATCTGCACTTTAAGAGGGAAAACAATGGTTTCTGATAGTTATACAATCAACAGGAAAGGAAGAATCCAAAGATAGCTGACCTCCAAGGCCTGTTTAGTTGTACAAATAATTCGAAAGAGTGCATTGTGGATAGAAGAATCACGGAGTAAAATATCCTGGACAATCTCACCCACTTTCTGAGAGTATGGGATTGTCATGATGCATTTTTTCATTACTTCAAGCACCTGAAAAACAAATAACATCAAAGGAATTGGTAGATCTAGCATTACTGCATCCATAACCATCACTTTCAAATCACCACAAGGCCAAAAGAAAAACTCGTCAATTTCAGTAGTTGTATGGAAAGATCAGAAAATAGAGATGTGAAAATTTTGAGGTGAATCAACAAAAAGAGTGCATAAAACCTACTTACCCAGTCTAGAACCAGATTTCAGACATCATAAACCCCATCAGATCCAAATAAGTAGTCTATGAAGCTACATTGGGTTGGAAATGTGCAAACATCAGGAATGTTTACCATGCACGTAATACATGACAACTAAGGTTACTTTCTCATTCATAAAAGTTGCCGACTTTCTCACTAGATTCTTTTATAGCATTTGGCAGCCAAGCCAATAACTAACAAAAGTAAAAAAGATAAAATGGAGCTAAAGATTACAATGCCATATGATCCCATCCACAGGAGTAGCATTTGGTTTGAGAAATAAGAGAATAATCAGAATAATACAGTTCTCACCTTCACTCACATGCATGCATGTGAAATCTGCTTCATTTATCATCTGATTTTATTTGATAGGCTTCATTTATCATTTGATTATAGAAAGATGATTCTTATTAGTGGGAAAAAGTACACATGATAGGATAACAATAAACGAGGCTCAATGTTCACTACAATAAATCAAAACTATAAACTTTAATTAGCCAGAGCGCACAAAAAACAGCCCATAAAGCATTATTCCATTTATAAACAAAACTAATTTCTAAGAAAAAATTCATCTTTAATATCCATATTCCAGAAATAATAAAAAAGAAATCCTCTGGTATTGAAAACTTTAACACTGTTTGTGATTTTTTTATGCTGTAGCAGTCTTAGTCAATTCACTTCCCTTGCCTTTGCTTTTATCTTCTTCATTTCAATGCTTAAGCTTGTCACTAACAATAAAAACGCAAATCAAAGCAAATCAATAATTTCCAACATTTCACAATGTTATAAACATTTCTAAAGTTAAAATAAAGCAGGATAGGAACAAATTTGTAGAAGCAGTGGGAAAGCAATATGCACCTTCAATGTTACTTTCCAGCGAACATGCTTCACCTTGTATTTCCAGTACTCATGATTGACTAAAACATACTGGAGGGAGAAAACAACAAGAGCCAGGGCAAAATCATTTTCTTCTCCAGTTTCCACAAGCTGTTTGGTAAAATCCAGCACTGCAAGATTCAAAACTACGCAAATTAGGATAACAGTACATAAATATAAATATTAAAGCATGTCTAAACAGAGAAAGTTAGAACCAAATTCCTGGGGGTTCCTCATACCCCAAGTCTCCCCCCATCTGGGAGCAGTTCTCAATGCAAAACAGCAAGCCATCAGAGGCTTTATTAGAAAGAGACTTTATAATCCCAATCCTCACAGTAAGTGGGCTTAGTCCTTTCCCAAATATATGCAGGCACACTGTCAAACCATTTCAATCTTCTTTGAGTTTTTACTAGTGTTGCCTGATTTATTGCTTTAGCACCTTCATTGTTTAAAACATGCCTAGAATCTGCCGGTTCTGGTTAGCAATAACCAATCAACAACAAGATCTAGGATCATGTGCCCTACTGGTCACAAGTTCTTTGGAAGGTGGATATAGTCTGAACAGGTATTTGGCGAAGAAACTTCCCACTAGAAAAACTGGTGAAAATTCTGAGAACATAGCAAATACGAAAAATGCTGACAACCATGCAGAATTATTACAGATAAAAGGTGTATTGCAATGAAAAAAACCATTAATAATAAGAAAATAAAAATAAAAAGGAAGCCACTGGTATACAAAAAGGCCTTAATAATGGTTAGCAAACAAATAAAAATGCAAAAGAAAAGATAACAGGGTAACAACAAAATTCAGGAAGATATTATTTAATATACCTGAAATTGTCAACTGGCAGCAGTTGTCATTTTGCTCACAGTCAATTAAGAGCATTTTTGCAAGTTTCCCAGATAGCAACCATGATCCACTGTAAGAGATAAACAGGGACAAAGAATAATTAGATGAACAGTTCATCAATGGAAATCAAACTATAATACAGCTCCACCTGCATATGTGGCACAAAACATCTAGTCAACACAGTATCCAGTACAAAGACACAAGAATTAAGCAGCAGATTAATGCAGAGATGAGTTGATTTGTTATGGAAACAGCAAAAATGAAAAAAAAGCCTCTAAAGCAGAATAGCTAGAAACAGTATGCATACCCATTAACAAATAGTACTTATAGGGACCTGAGGAGTGCATTTGTGCACACCCACACACCTTCTCTTTCTCCATTGAAAGGCTTTTTGGCTCTTAAGGTTGGTACAGCCTTTTGCTGCTATTAACTCTCTCTCCCTCTCTCTGTATGTGTGTGTGTGTGTGTGTGTGTGTGTGTGTGTCTGTGTGTGTGTGAGAGAGAGAGAGAGAGAGAAGCAGTAAAAGAAAAAGAAAACAATGCGTGGTAAGTTTAATTTCCATGTAATTACTATAATCAGAATCTTCTAATATGATGCCTGAATAAGAAAAGATGACCATAGAAAATCAGCTTCACAAAACATACAAATGAATAAGTAAAAGGTCTACACATCTGATAATTTAAATAAAAGCTTTTTAACCTAAACAAGTATGTAGTTTTCCTAATTTCTCAGAAATGTAGTTGGATAGTTTAATATACAACTGTAGAATTTCACCTTGTTGAACCAGTAAAGAGAGTTTCAAATGTACTTGTCTTAGAAGCCAAATCAAATATGTTTGCCTTCAGAGCCACGGCTGTAACATGAGATGGAGAACTGGAGCAACAAAACAAAAAGAAGTCATAAAACAAAACATACTAAAAACATCACACACAAAAGGAATAAGAAAATAAACCTTTAAACAAGGGAAGAGAAAGTTTTGGGTTAACTAAAAGCACCATATGTAATAGTTAGATTGACAATTTGGTTTCAAAAATGCATTGATTCAGAACTGTCTAATTTCCAATAAGACGTATCCTCCTCAAAAACAAATTAAAGACTTTCAAGATGGAGGCACAGGTAAGTAAGTTTTGACTTTAAATTTAGGTCAAAGTAATGGCAAATTGAAGTTCAATTTAAGTTGAGAAAGGACTAAAAAGTACACTAAGAATGAATGAACACTGATTAGAGTGTCAAAGCCAACTTATGGGGCAAAATTAAGGAAATTAGGATAGGACATTTGAATATCCAACTAGTGATGCTCGAGTGTCCTGAAGGGCACTTAAGCACTCCACTAGAGGACATTTAAGCTCCCCAGACTTTTTGTTCAGAAAAATTATTTTTAAAATTCCAAAAAGAAAACTTCTATTTTTCATATCAAGTGGTATCCTAATACAACTTGACCACAAAACTTAGTGATTTCCTACCAAATACCTAAAGCTGATTCTCTAGAAGTTGTCAAGAGAGTCCTAGAAAAAGAACGATCTTTAATGGTAGGCGCTTCAATTCTCTTTAGCCTCAGCACTGAGTTGAGTTGATCTACTAAGGAGCACAAGGGAATGTTGCATCAAGGACATGAAGAAGAAACGTAGGTGTTGGTCAATGTAAATCTATTGAGGATTGGTAGCCTCCACACCAAGTAAAACTATGTACTTTTCTTTCACATTTAGTAGAACTTGTTCTATGATCAATAAACTCATAGTTTTTATACCTGCAAAGGTTTTGGTTGAGGCTCTATAAGTGGTTTTCCATGTATATCTGGTGTCTTGTTGTATGTAATTGTTAATTTTCTGTACTTTTTTATATTTCTAAATACTAAGTTAAATCAATTAATTGAGAAATTAAGATCTTAGAAAATTAAATTTAGGGCCATAAAAGTAGGCAAAAGTTCAACTCCCTATTGCTGCGCACCCCCCCCCCCTCTTTCTCTCTCTCTCTCTCTCTCTCTCTCTCTCTCTCTCGGTAGTATTGTGAATCAAGAACAAAGAACCAACAAGTCCTACCAAAAACTCTTCACAAGCCATAGGTTAGTAAAAATACAATAATCAATAATATATAACTTCACCAAACTAACAGGAAAATCCAAGCATGTTACACCCATTGTGTTATTGTAACCACCACAAAAGACTAACTGCAAAATGTAAAATTTAATATAGCAAAGAACCACCACATATCTAGATACAAAACAATTCTTTCAAAAGCCATGACTAGATTCCATCATCATAAAAATGTCAAACCCACAATTAGTAAACAAACGCCTACTAATGCACATAATCCACCCAATGAAATTTTACCATTTTAACATTTTTTCTAAAATGCTGACACCCATGGCCATCATTGAAGAACTGCTCCAATTAGGGGATAAATTTCTTATCAAAGTGCAAATGATCTCCACCATATTAACCCTGCAGTCATAACAAGGAATGGATATGAAAAACTAAAGATAACTAAAAGCCACTGAAGTAAAAATAAAAAAATCAATAAAAAATGAACTTGTCTGGAAGGAAGAGATAAAGAGTTTGAATCAGTATATTACTGCATTTCCATGTGTGCATTCATGCGAGTTGCTTGAACATGCAGGGAGTTTCCAATGTCCATCAAAGCAAAAGAAACAGCCTAGACATCATAAATTCCACTTTGGTTAGACAAAATTGTCACAAGAAAATCAAGTTATCTATATATTAGGGGTAAAAAAGAATCTCCAACCCATTTGCCAGGTCAACCATAAAGAAGATAATTATGGCAGAAGGCATCCATATGGTAGCAGGTAAGAACAAGAATATTTATCCTTCACCATTTCCACATATGTTTGACAGCATCTTGTCACGAACTTAGTCTTTTCCTAAGCTCGTGCGGCACTTAGACAAGCCAAACCCTTGATCTTGCTAAGTTAGCCTTACTCAAAGGAAGCTTTTATTTCTCAAAGAAAGCTATAAGTCAACTCTAGTTAGATGGAGGAGAGAGAAAGACCTAGAGAGAGAGTGCGTGAGAGAGACGGTGAAGAGAGCTGGTTCCAAGGCGCGAATGGGGTCTCAGAGGGTTACCTCCATGTAGGGGGTCGGAAAAGGAGTTTTGGGGTTGAGTCAAAAACCTTTGAGGTCGAGACAGAGAAGAAGAAGGGCAGGACGCATATCTTCATAATGGAGAGAAAAGGAGGTGTCTCTTCTTGGATTAAGCTGGGGCCGGCAAGTTTGGGGCCACTCATTGAAGGCCTGGTCTTTTGCTCAAAGGACATGAGGACTGGCCATTGGGAGAAACGCTGGCAAGAGAATGGGAGATATTTCTCTTTAGTGCGCGGCGAAAACAAAGGGGGATGTTTCCTTCGACTGGGGGTTATAGATCGGGAAAAAAAGAGGTTTAATATCTTTGTTCCCAGGGGCAGAGGAGCAAAAGGGGGCTGGACTCTCTTGGTGGAGGCGCTGCGAGAGATGGAGTCATTTTCAGGCCGGCAAGCGAGACAGAAGGACAAGGATAAATGTTGGTCACCCATGAGGGGAAAGTCCTTTGCGGAGGTGGTAAAGCAGAACCACAGCACCGGAGAAGAGGTGGCTAGGGTGAAAGTGGATAACAGTGCCTTATGGGTGAACTTGGAGAAGCTAGCCCACTGCCTTGTCGGTTGCTAGAACCCAATGAGAGGAGGGGGGGAAGACTTAAGAAGTTGGGGGACCCAAATGGCAAAATTATGGGGGCTAAAGGGCAATTTAGGCTTGGCCAAATTGGAAGATGGCAAGGCATTATTGGAATTTGAGTTGATAACAGAAGCTGTGAAAGCCCTAGATATGGCGGAAATATCAGTCGGTGGCTTCGTCATACAACTGGAGAAATGGAGCCCAATGTCGGGATGTTTGATGGAGGAAGAGAAAGAAAGAGAGGCCTGGGTAAGGATAGTGGGTCTTCCCATTTCTTTATGGAATCGGGACATTTTGAGCAAGATAGGAGAGGTGGGCGGGGGTTTTTTGGGCATAGATGTTAAAACGGAGAGGATGGAGGAGCTACAGTGGGCTAGAATTCGGGTAAGGAGAGTCGAGGAGAAAACTCCTAATATGGTGGAAATATGGGTTGAGAATATGTGCTATTCCCTAACCTTGTGGTGGGAGACCAGGCCGACGCTGCGTGTGTTGCCGACGGGTGGGAAAGGAAAATCCCTTGTAACAGAGGGAGAGGTAAAGGGTGAGCCCCAGCCACGCGAGGGCAAGCGCGTGAGGGAGGCCGAAGGGGGCTCGAGGCTTGAGGTGCAGACGCAATCTGCGGATGTGACGCGAAGACTGACCTATGGGTCGGGGCGCCCCATGGAGTGCTATCGTGGGCTTAATGGGCCGCAGTTAAAGCCCCAGGGAGCAGAGATCGTGCAGAGTGGACCTGTAGAGTTGGGCTTTTTGGTGAAGCCTCGTGGGTCTAAGGGCTCTAATCCTTCCTCCTCCTCTATGGGCTCTTTTGGGCCAAAGGAAAAGGAGGACCTTAGACGGATCGAGGCTTGGAAGCCCACGGTGGAGGCGGGACTGATAGCTGATGGTCAAAATCCAATGAAGGTGCCCAGTGACCAACTTGCTGAGGCCCAGAGTTGCGGCCCAAGCCACGCGGGAAGCCCACTCTCTGATATGTCCCTGTTTTGGGAGAAGGATGGGATGCGTTGGCTGAGTGAGGCAGAGCTCCTCCACATAGAGCGATCGAAGACTGATCTCGCCCTTGTGGAGGAAGTGACGAGGTATGATATGGTCCCTTTTCAGTCCGATTGCTTGATCCCTGTGCCTCCTTCTTCCCCTCTTTCTTTTTTCGGTCGGACTCCAGTGGGGGAGTATTGCGACCTTTCTGGGCTTGAAGAGAAGCGTGACGAGGTTGAAAATCCGCTTCAAATGCTCATGGGCATGGAGCCACCCTTGAGTGAGAATGTCGAATGCTGGGATTTGGTGGAGGCCAGCAAGAGCAGAATTGATGATAATGGAAAGGAATTGGGATCTGATCAAATCGTGCCACATGGTAATAAGGCAGGAGGGGAGCTAAGCTGGGAGAAGAGTGATCTGGCCAAGCTTAGTAAATTCTTGGGGTTTTCAACAGAAGGTCTGGAAAAGGACATGATGGAATTCCTGGTTAAAATTCGTAAGAGAAGGGAAAGTGTCCATAGCAAAACCTTTCTGGAGAAATCCAAATTTGAGAGAGAGTTGAAAAGATTAGAGTGTTCCATCAACTATGAAAGGGGGAAAAAGCAAAATGGTAGTGTGCAAGTAAGGGGGTGCCAAATTACGGAATTTAAATGAAGCTAAGAATCATAAGTTGGAATGTTCGTGGAGCCAATGACAACTCCAAAAGAAGGGTTATTAAGGCAGTTATCAGAAGTCAGAGGGTGGACCTTTTTTGTATTCAGGAGACCAAAATTCAGACTTTGTCGGAGGGGTTGGTGAGAAGTTTGGGTTCTGGAAGGTGGTCTAATTGGGTGGCTTTAGACGCCTTGGGCTCTGCGAGAAGGATTCTGGTGTGTTGGGACAAAAGGTCTTTGGAGGTGATGGAGACGGAGGTAGGAAAGTTTTCAGTCTCCTGTAGGTTTAGGAATGTGGAAGATGGGATGTCCTGGATTTTTACTGGTGTGTATGGGCCTTTCTCCAAAGAAGATAGAGATTGTCTGTGGGAAGAGCTAGGGGCGATCAGAGGCTTGTGGGAAGATCCCTGGTGCTTAGGGGGGGACTTCAATGTCATATTGTCCCAGCGAGAAAGGAGTAGACAGGGAAGGTTGTCTGGTGCCATGAGAAGTTTTGCCCAAACTATTGATGATTTAGAACTCATTGATCTCCCTATGCAAGGGGGTATTGCCACTTGGAATGGGGGCAGGAATAACCAATCCTGGGCTAGACTAGATAGGTTTCTGGTGACTCAGCAGTGGCTAGATATGTTCAGTGGGGTAGCCCAATGCAGAATGCATAGACCCACTTCTGATCATTTTCCTATCTTGCTGATGGGTGGGGGGATAAGGAGGGGCCCCACTCCGTTTAGATTCGAGAATATGTGGCTGAAAGTGGATGGGTTCATTGACCTTCTCCGAGGGTGGTGGCAAGGGATTGAGGTGAGAGGAAGGGCCAATTTCAGATTGGCCTATAAGATGAAGGTTTTGAAACATAATATTAAAGTTTGGAATAGGGAGGTGTTTGGAAGGCTGAAAGTCAACAAAAATTCTGCCCTTCAGTATCTGGAGTATTGGGATGGAGTGGAGAGTGTAAGGAGCTTGACTTTAGCTGAAGCTGAGCAGAAAAAAGAAGCCAAGGATGCCTTCCATAAATGGGTGCAAATGGAAGAAGTTCATTGGAGGCAGAAATCTAGGGAGCTGTGGCTCAAGGAAGGGGATAGGAATACGGGTTATTTTCACCGTATGGCAAATGCCCACCGTAGGAATAACTCCCTGGACAGGATTATGATTAATGGGGAGTTGTTGACCGAGGATCAAGAGGTGGGATAGTGAATGAATTCCAGAAATTACTCTCAGAAGAGCAGGGGTGGAGAGCGGATATTGAGGGGCTGCAGCTCAACCAACTTAGTCCCAGGGATGCTGATGATCTGGAGGTGCCTTTCTCTGTGGAGGAAATCCATTTCGCTTTGATGGAGATGAGGGGTGACAAAGCTCCTGGCTCGGATGGTTTTTCAGTAGCCTTTTGGCAAGGTTGTTGGGATTTTGTGAAGGAGGAGGTGGTGGATCTGTTTAAGGAATTCTTTGCGCATGGGTCCTTTGCCAAGTCTCTCAATACCACTTTTTTGGTCCTTATTCCTAAGAAAGGAGGAGCCGAAGACTTGAGGGACTTCAGGCCAATCAGCTTGCTTGGGGGTTTGTATAAACTTTTAGCCAAAGTCCTAGCAAATAGGCTAAAGAAAGTGCTGGATAGGGTGGTCTCAGTTGACCAGAATGCCTTTGTGAGAGGGAGACAGATTTTGGATGCTTCTTTAGTAGCTAATGAGGTGATTGATTATTGGTATAAAAGAAAAGAGAAAGGGTTAAAATGCAAGTTGGACATTGAAAAAGCCTATGATAGCATCAACTGGAAGTTTCTTATGAAGGTTCTTCGGAAGATGGGCTTTGGGTCCCGCTGGATGGATTGGATGTGGTGGTGTATTTCTACTGCCAAATTCTCCATATTAATCAATGGGGTTCCAGCTGGCTTCTTTTCGAATTCAAAGGGGTTGAGGCAAGGAGACCCCCTCTCTCCATACCTTTTTGTCTTGGGTATGGAAGTGCTTAGCACTCTTATTAGACGGGTTGGTGAGGAGGGCTTCATTTCAGGCTGTAGACTGAGGGGGAGAGGGGGGGAAGAGCTGGCTGTCTCTCACCTTCTCTTCGCTGACGACACACTCATCTTTTGCAAAGCTAGAAGTGAGCAACTTACCAATCTAAGCTGGATTTTGGCGTGGTTTGAGGCGGCCTCCGGCCTCAGAATTAATCTGGCTAAGAGTGTTCTAATTCCTGTGGGGGAAGTGGATGAGCTGGAGGAGTTGGCGGCTGAGCTAGGATGCAGATTGGGGGCTTTACCCACTGTTTACTTGGGGCTGCCCCTTGGAGCCCACCATAAAACCTCTTCTTCTTGGGATGGGGTGAAAGAGAGAATGAGAAGAAGATTAGCCCAGTGGAAAAGGCAATATATTTCGAAGGGGGGAAGAATACCTCTTATCAAGAGCACTTTGGCCAGCATACCCATCTATCTTCTCTCCCTTATTCGCATTCCTAAGGCTGTGGCAAAAAGGATTGAAAAAATTCAAAGAGACTTCTTGTGGGGGGGGGGAAGCTTGGAGGGGAAAGTTCACTTGATTAATTGGAAGGTGGTCTGCAGCCCTAAGGAGGAGGAGGAGGGTTAAGGCATCCGAAAGATAGACTTGTTGAACAAAGCCTTGCTGGGCAAATGGGTTTGGAGATATGCCTATGAGAAGGATAACCTTTGGAAAACAGTGATAGGGGTGAAATATGGTCAAGAGGGATGCGGGTGGAAGACTAAGGAAGTGTGTGGGCCTTTTGGGGTGGGTTTGTGGAAAGAGATTATGAAGGAGGCGGATTGGTGCTGGGAGAGCATTATTTTTAAGGTTGGGAAGGGGAATAGAGTTATGTTTTGGACGGATAAGTGGTGTGGCAATGAGGCGCTTGCTCAATCTTATCCGCAGTTGTTTACTTTGGCGGGTCACAAGAATGCCAAAGTTTGTGAAGTGTGGGATTCTAGTATGGGTCAAGGAGGTTGGAATCTCAGGTTGGCTAGAGATTTCAATGATTGGGAGATGGATCAGATAGGAGATATGCTGAATCTTCTGAAGGACTTCAGGATTTCTCTTGAAGAGGACTCAGTGAGATGGAAGAGGGAAGGCAATGGAGTTTTTGGAGCCAAGGGGGCCTACAAAATTTTGAGTGGCTCTTCAGCCGGGGTTTTCCCGAATAGGCGCATTTGGATGGATAAGGTTCCAACAAAAGTGTCTTTTTTTGCTTGGGAAGCCTCGTGGGGGAAGATCCTTACTTTGGATAAGCTTCAGAGAAGGGGGTGGCAGCTCCCTAATCGGTGCTTCTTATACGGCTATGAAGAGGAAAGTGCGAATCATATTCTCTTACATTGTACAATGGTTAAAACTATTTGGGAGATTACCCTTGCCATTTTTGGAGTTCAATGGGTGTTCCCAGAGACAGTTATAGAGGTGTTACTTAGTTGGAGGGGTTCCTTTGTGGGGAAAAAAAGAAAAAAGATATGGAATTCCATTCCGGTGTGCATATTTTGGACGGTTTGGAAGGAAAGGAATAGGTTAGCTTTTAGGGGAGGGTCTTTAGATATTCAGAAATTCAAAAATTCTTTTGTATGTAACTTGTGGAGTTGGGCTAGGGTGTACAATGGTGAGGAAACCTACTCTCTTTTAGGTTTTTTGGAGTGGCTTGGGACCACATGAGGGTGGGTGAGGTTTTTTCCCTCTTTTTTTTTTTTGTTTTCTTCAGCCTTGTGTAGGGCTGTTCAGTATACCCCCTGTATACGTGCGGCTTTTTAGCCTTTTCTAATATATTTGGTTGTTTATCTATCAAAAAAAAAAAAAAAAAAGAAAGCTTTACAAGTGCTTTGGGAACTCACTTGCTTGGTACCTTGGCCAAATGAGGTCTCACCTATTTATAGGCACCAATGGAACTCTCTGGAACCTTGGAAGGTTCCTTACAAATCAAGAATATTCTAGAACACCCTACACAATTCTATGTACAAGCCTATGTACAAGAATATACAAGAGATCTCTAGAATTCTCTAGAAAGCCTTGGACTCCTCTCATGCCTTCCACCATAGTGTAAAGATGTGTGGACTTCTTTAGGCATCTCTAGAACCTTCCACACTCTCCCTACTAATGGCTAAGTGTAGGAGTCTCCAAAAGCTTCCCGGGCTCTATATAAACCCATGGGGAGGCTCATTTGAAACATCTTGTGACAATCTGCTCCCCTAGGAACAGTTAAAAGGTTGAATACTTTACCAAATGAATGGCTTGACAGTCAACACTTTATGCAGCTTCCCACCAGGGGCCTGGTTAGCTAGAGCAGATTATCTTTCACAAGTTGGCAGATATAATTGTTTTTTTGTTTTTTTTTTTTTTTTTGTGTAAGTGGTGGGAAATGGTTAATAGAAACACCTACAAAAATGAAGACAACTGCAAGAAGTTGAGCTTACTGGAGCATTCATAGCATCCAGGAGAAACCTAAGCAAAAAGGGTCTCAAGTGTCAAGATCAAACAGCTTGAGATTAGTTGAAGTATGCAGCCTGTTATACTTTAAACTTGGATCCAAGTAATGCAGGATCTAGTTCTAGCACACAGCAGTTAATGAAGGTGACATAAATGCATTTAAAGCTGATTAATTACAATGAGAAGAAACTCATCCAGGAATTAAAGAAAAAAAACTTTGGGAAAGAGAAGTTGAGGACAGTAGCCAATTTAACACACCAGAAACTGAGGCACAGTGGCAGCACAATTGGCACAAGGATCAATGGTAACAGAAATAAAAGTTTCAAAAACTTGATTCCATTTGAATAGACAAGCTACAAGTCTCATTTAGAATGCAAGGGAAATGGCAATTTAAGAAGATGACTTCCTTCAATTGAGTCTTTCCAAGTCAACTTGGTTACAGATGAGAAAATAGATGAAAACAAGGGGCATAACAGATTGAATTAATGTGTGTTAGCTCAATATGGAAAACTAGAATTAGAGGAAGGAGGTTGTTCACCCCATGGCAACACCATGTTATCCAATAGGAAAGGAATAATTATAACATAAAAATTAGGCTGCAAGTCTATTATAATCAAGCTAAGTAATGTATGACAGTTTTACATTTTTTTTTTTTTTTTGTGATAGGTGCATATGACAAGTTAATAAGAAGACTGGAATTAAACATTTAAGGAATGTTATTTGAGATTTTAAGCTGTTTTGGTCATTTGAGCAACCATCAAATGCAGTCCATTGCACACTTCCATATAAAACACTCAGAGTGCAATCATGTAGCTCTAGGATAGTTCTCAACATTTATAAGAGGATGATACATCCAAAAAATAACTAATCTTAATCCAAATCAAATCCACTGGTAGAGTAAGATATATTAGGCCCCATGGCCCCATAAGCAGCATAAAGTTGATAAATATAAAGTTATCATGCAAATGTTAAGGGAAGTTATAGCTCAATAATTTATGGAGTATTAATCGCATAAATCAATACAGAAGCAACATTAAGCAGAATAAATTGTTCAACTGCAAGCTCCGTATCACACTTGTGTATCTGTGCTTGTGTGGAGTTGGGGGCAAGTGATGAGATTAAAGCATTGATCCAAGAAATTGACAAGTGAGAAAATAATGCCAAAAGGAACTTCAATAACATATTACCGTGTTAAAGGATACCAGTCGACAGAGCAGATCCAGGGTAACAAGGACTTCTTCATTGCAATCTAAATACAACCTCTGGGCTAAACGCAGAAGCAACACCAACACCCCAGATTGTGTGTACTACAAAAAAACGATTCACATTATGAAATAAAGAGGATTGTTTAAAAAAATTCAAATGGAACACTCAATAATAAGCATATCACACTTTGTGTTGCTAGAGTAATGACTTTCATAATATATTAAAAGTGTATGAGCTGAGTTAGTGACTCAAATCATCACAACCAAGCATTGTCCTACTGAGGTCACCTTCACCAATAAAAATACACATGTTGAACCAATAATAGAAACACATTTTGAGATGTGGAATAACTGAATAAATAATCTGGAAGGGAAAGAACCTCCCCTATTCCAGTTAAAACTTCCAGGTATGATTTACCAAGGAAAAGTCCATAACTTTTAAACACAGAATTCAACATGGCAGGACAAAAATGAAGTGCTGAAAAAATAATTTAAAAAAAAAAAAAAAAAAATCACATGCAAGATGGTGTAAAATCCATCTTATTCATTAATACATGAACAAAGCTGCCAGAAGGAAAAGAGATGAAACCAATATCATTCTTTGTGAAATCACAGAACATTTCTGGTCAACACAAAAAACTAGCAAAAAACAGAATTGCTTATATCAATAGATGACATAAAACTTAGTTTAAAAGGATAGATTGCACCATGATGCACAATTGACACAATGAAATCAACGACTTCATGTAAATCAGAAAGTATCTTATACAAATTTCCCTTGACCCGATTCACAGGGAAACAATCAATAAACTTTAAGAGGGGCTCAGATTTCAACATCATACAACATAATACCATAAAAATATGAACAAAATCCTAGACCATTCAGCAGGATGGATCCTATAACTATTTGCATGAGCATCTCTACAGAATCATTGCATGCCTTCCACAAACAACCCCAACCACCCCCCAACCCACAACTACACAAGGAAGGTAGAAGAATAACAAAATATTGAAGACCAAAGAAGAAATGCAATGCACTAGAGTACTCACATCAAAGAGTACCTTTTAATTTCTATAAATGCACTCAAGAATATTTAAATGCATAGTATGAACAAATCTCCTTGCCAAGAAGAACAAAGGAATCAACATACAGAAATAAACAAATAATAAGTCATAAAGGTGAAAACTTCTGCCTATTTACCTCCCACCGTACTAGAGCAGTATTGCCATCAATCACTTTCAAAACATGACCACGTGTTTGACTAGGAATAATTAATCCTTCAACCCCAGGAACATGCAGTGGCACCCGTGTTTCAATAATCTGAGAAATGTTATCCACCAAGGAATCACTAGTAATCTCTAACAAGGATGATATGCCAACAGATTTATCAAGGAAATTATACCTGTGAACAAAATAAAGACAAAAAATGAGGACTACATATTAACAAATTATAAAATAACAGACCTTATTCCACATGTTGCTTGGGAAAATAGCCAAAGAAAGAGGTATGAAAAAAATTGGAAGTCTTATATGGAGAGGTTTGAGAATCCACACTAGAAAATCCATGCACCCAAGATCCAATGACCTCAATAGTTCATTCATTTTGCATAATATTTACTACTAGAAGTATGTAATATTACCATCAGCATTGAGCTGATTTATAGCCCCCTCAATAATCAATAGTGGGACGCATGGTTTATTGTGGATTACATAGCATAACAACTAATCCCAAATCCTCTGGTGACAAAAGGAAAATGATAACAGAAATGTGATTCTCATTTACTTTACTTTTTCCACTTTTTTACTATGAGATTTTACAATGTCTCACAGAATTTAACATACATTAAATAGTAGATAGTAGATAGTAGATGCAGCAAATCATCTAATCATAAATGCAAAAAAAACAAGGAATCTTATATATACACAGTCAATTCAACTCAGCATGCCTTTTATCCCAACCAAGGATGAAAATATCAGTTTTGACAGATATATTGGTAACTATTGGTGGATATTTTAACATAAAATATCGGTGAGTAAAAATTGATCAAAACTCGTGGAAATGTTGGAAAAACTCAATGATAAAACAAATAATAATAGACATTTTGAAATTATTTTTTTGAAAAAATTGATATATCTGATATAATTTGTCATATTCGAAAATAATATCTTATGCATTGATAAGAAATATGAATTTTGTAAATATAGATTTATTATTAAACTATATTTTAAATATTATTCAATAATAATATTATGATATTTGATAATTATATATCCAACTTGAAAATATATTTAACATTAAAATAACGATCTATTTAATTCAAATATATTCAATGGTGTAAAATAAAATGATGATATATGTATCATGTCATGATTTATAGTTTTTTATTCTTAACAACCAATTAAAAGAAATTTAAAAATAAAATAATTAAAATTAACATTTTATTATCTTGTTTTTCCATATATATATATATATATATCAAAGCTAAATCCTATAAAGAATAATATGATTTATATTTAAATTGTTACAAAAGGACTAAACTGCCCAGTTGGTTAACTACTTGGGAACTTGGCATGCAAACCGGGATTCAATTCCTCTCAATTCATTTTTGGGCATTTGACTGGATTTGAATGGTGTTGGCCCATGTTGACCGGTCAAAGCAGCGATAATTTCACCAAAAAATCCCAATAAATCAGGATAAAATCGATAAATTTGGAAACATCGCCAACAATTCTGGAAAAAAACTGAAATATCCACCAATCAATATATCCTTCTTGATATCATGTTGGGCTCCACCGCAGCACGATATTTCATGGAAATATCGCTGAATATCGACAACATTTTCATCCATGATCCCAACAAGGAAGGAGAAGATTGAAGGGGCGTTCTTCAGGGAGTGAAGCCTTTGAGAATAAGTCTCATTTGGTGAGATAGTTGATTCCTTGCATGGATGAGAAAAGAGAAGAGTTTGGCATTAGAGACTTATTTGTCTTTAACGAGGCTCTTCCTGGCAAATAGTGTTGGAGGTTTGCAGCAAAAAATGAGCCCTTGTGGAAGCAGGTCATTATGGGAAAGTTCGAGGAAGAACAGGTAGTCGGAGTTCACACGAAGTGAGGATGGGTATGGTTGTGTTGGGTTGTGGAAGGCCATAAAGGAAGGACAGGAGGTCTTTAAAAGCAGAACTAATTTTGCTGTGAAGGATAGTAGAAGAGTGAAGCTCTGGAAAGATATTTGGTATGGTGAATCTTGCTTAAGTGTCTCCTTCCCCTTTCTGTTGCCAATTGCCAACTCTAAGGATGATTGGACTGTGAATGTTTGAAAAGAACCAAGCAGAGAATATCCAGTATCAATTTAAGTGTATTGTCAAGTAGTATAAATAATATTGTTGTTTGTCTATCAAAAAGGAGGGAAAAAAAAAAAGATCCATGTAGATTACATTTCACCAAGTCATAGAAATAAGGGGGAGACCACAAGTCACACAACAATAGAAACTGACGCCCAAATCACTTATCTATAGGTAAAAAAAAATATAATTAAGACGCCAAAAGGGAACAAACCCCTAGTACATGGGAGGTCGACAAGTAACTACACAGAAATAAATAGCATTGATATCAAGTATAAACCGAATACAATCCAATGGGGAAAGAATTAGATGCCTAAGCTACATGGCATAACGCACATGCATAAACCCAAAGCAATGAGCTCCTGTAAAATATTTATTTTAAGGCTCAATTGCAGTCACAAGCTTTGAAAGACTAGTAAGGCAAAAGTCAAGACATCCCACCATAAACATATCAAAATTTCTGTTTAAATGTGTATGTGTGTGTGTGTGTATTGGAGTTTACAAAGTTAAATACCCCACCTCACCCTCCAGAAAACAAAAAAAAAAAGGGTTTCATGTCAGACAAGTTAGCATGGATGAAGCCAAGAGGCTCAAAAACCAAAGAAAAAAAAAATGTTTCATGGCAGACAAGTTAGCATGAATGAAGCCGAGAGGATGACCAATAAAATCATAACAAATTCTACTTACACGCATTCTGCTGGCCAAGTTCCTTCACAAAGAGCTGATAAAAAGCCAACAAGCTCCACAGTCCTGATCGGGAATTCACCTTCCAAGTTGCAAAGAAGACACCGAATAGGACCATCAACAAAACTCTCCCTATCCCAGAACTGATTGCAGAGAGATTCCTACATCATTCACAGAAAAGAATCTCCAATGGCTGAAAGATAAGCAGAAGATATAATGATGAAAGAAGCTTCTCTGAAATATCAACAGAAAAACATTGCACATCCAAACCTCTCCTCGATAAATTTTGCAAAGAATATCCAGTATCAATTTAAGTGTATTGTCCTCTAGCTGCACCGTAAACAGGTGGGATAAATTAGGAGATGTTTGATGAATTCTTTACAAGCTAAAGATGCATAATACAGCTACCTGAACATTTATCTCATAAGATGCAATAAATGCAGAGACAAAAGTTCTCAAGACACTCCTATAACCAGCAACAGGTCCCTGAAAAAAGACCAACAATAGAGAGAGAAATGAAATTTAAAACTGAAGATATGAAAATACCATTATATTATCACAATTGCAACAGCAAGCATCAGCATTATTCTTAGTCTAGGCAACAAATTGCATGCTTTAGCATGAGCAGAAGCATAAGCCAAACCGTAAACAAAATAAATAAATAAATAAAACTATTAACCAGTCACCACAAAAATTTAGAACTATCAACTGAGAATAACTTACATCTGAATCCTTCAATATGTCACTTTGAAGAAGTTCAAGAAAATAACTCAATGATGCAGCCTCAAAGGCTTGACGAACATAACCGACATGATCAATATCCTGGAAAACAAAATTAAAACAAAAAATGAAAAACATATTTATATTCTTTATACAATCCAGAATAGGAAACAAAAAGCCACATACCATTAGCACACTATTTTCCTGTTTTCCAGGAAGTGATGAAATAAGGCAGAGAAACACAGCCCATGTAAGAATTAGTGGGCCTGCTTCCTTTGTTTCAAAAGCATTGAAACCTGATATTATTGCATCTATTTCTTGGACATCAGTCAAGGAAAACAAAGTGCAACCCTCCCTGAGAAACAGTGCAACAGTGCAATCCACTTATCAATAGATTATCAATTACCACAAAGCAGTTTATTGCAATGAAACAATTGTTCCCTACAATTAGTAAAAATAAAATCCACAAAAATGAAAAAAAAATTAATTAATTAAACAAGGCCATCAAATTGCTAATATCATTTTTACAAGAATATGCAAAAGTGAAAATAATAAATAAATTAAACAAGGCCATCAAAGTGCAAGTATCTTTTTGCATATTCTTGTTTAACTTATTGCTAAGATTAAACCTCTCTCCAGTGAAAACAGTTCTTTAAATTTTTGAGGAATGTCTCAGTTTACTGAAGTAGTGGATTGGAATTCTAAAATCAAAGGTCAAGCACCACAAATAAAACCATACAAATAACAATTATGAAATGCTGAAAATATTTATGAGCAATGGTCAATGTAAAATGAAGTGCCAAAAGATCTTTTAGACATTTTAGCATATTAATAAAAATCAAGAAAAGGCAAACCACAAGGCATGAAGCATCTGCTTCACAAGTGGCTCATATTACAAGACATGAGTTTCAAGGCATTTCAACCTTGAGCCCTATGCCACAAAGGGTTTTCCCTGAGTTAAAAACCAAGGTAGCCCCACTCCCTTCAACAGTTTGATAAACTGTCAAACAAATGAGGTCTTCAAATATCATCTTACTGCTTAGTGGGTTTGAAGATTGCGTTGTAATGAATACCACCTTTTTTCCTTCTTCCTTTTTTTTTTTTTTCTTTATTTGGTTCTTTTGAGAAAATAAACAATCATTACTAGGATGAAAGAATGAACAAAAAGGAACAAGGAACATACTTTGAGACAAAAATAAAATAAGAACAAGGAATTCTTCATTTCAGAGATAAGAAAGATGCGTATAAAGTAATTTAGACATTTTCATGTAGCCAATCCATTTCACTATAAAGACAAACACAGACAACAAGAAAAGGAACTAACAACTTGCTTAAAACCTGAAAGGCATTTCATCATGAATCAATTGAAGAAGATTTTCCAGGTCCAGGGTTTCTATAAGGATGAGTAGCAGCTGAACTTTAGCGTGATAAAAAGAATGTGTTGCTTCAGGTGAAATTGCCAGCTTTCCGAAGTTAAAAGACCCAGAAATGATTCCCTGGAACACAGTGTCCTTCAGGAATGAATTGGATAAGAAAAGAAAATAGAAACCAACATCTACATAAGGATGACAAAATACCTTGTAAAGCAAGCACAATTTTTTCCACTGTGCACCATTACAAACACAAAATGACTCATAATAGGCAAGGAAAAGAATGTCCAAGATCAAATTGTCTTCAATAAGTGTCTCTTCAGCCCATAAAGTGAATAGGTCAATATCCTGAAGAGAATTGTCCATGATAGAAATTAAAAGTTATGAATAAAATGGAAGAACAAGTATCAGTGAAGTAACAATGATAACCAAATGGAAATTAAATTAGTCATAACTCCTTGTTTTCAAATAAGATGCACCTATATTCTTGAACCATATAATGTACACAATACGAGACAAAATAATTTATAACAAGAAAATGATGAAAGTCCAGTATTCCATGAAACCTTAACAGTTCTGTACCCAACAAACAGACACAAGACTTTTTTTATAACAGATGCATGTTCAGTCTATTGGAATAATTGAATCTTGCTGATGCACCAATATGTATATGCTTAAATATATCTACAATAATCTCAATGCGCTATCATTTCTGGGATGGAAAACCTTCAGGTGGGCCCTTTCTGGTGACAACATAAAATGGCATATACTTTGTTGGGATTTAGGCATCTAATATCCATTATCATATATTTCTAATTTTCCTACAATCACTTGTGCAGCAACATTAATTATATTATGGTTACAATGTCCTTTCCATTTCTCCTTTCTCATGATACCAAGTTCAACAGTAATGATTCAAAAAAGACCAGAACTGATGCTCAAACAGTTTTTTAATAATCCCCAGTTACTCAAGCCAATAAGTGTAGTTCCATTATAGTTGTTACTACTTGCTTTTCCTCAATTAGGTAGCTCTCCTCTACAAAATTTAACTATGTTAACACATGCTCAATAGTTCACTTCTTTGGCCAGGAGAAAACCTTTTTCTCGAAGGAGTTGAAGCCTCAGCATAACCTATTCTCAACTTTAACTACAGTGCCCAATAGCTCAAATAAATCAAATGCCATAAGTCTAGTTAGATTAAATGACAGGACACAATGGTAGACATCCTTAACTCCTTATCACATCCCTAAGGCGGCAAAATGTAACCATATTCCATTGTTTTTTTTTTTTCTTTTTTCTTTTTTGATAGATCCATATTCCATAGTTATCCTTCATAGTACTGTTAATATATTTTATTTTAACTATCCTTGATTGCAAACTTATGGTTGGACAGGACACACCGCACAGCAAAACTGTACGATGCTGAGAGTATTGTGGTTCAGCAAATGCTCAAAATATCAATATCAATGGAAATATCAATGATTGGATTTTACAGAAATATGAATGGCAATTTTGATATCAATGGAAATATCTGTAAAAGGTGAAAAAAAAAATGATGGAACTTTATCAAAAAAGAAACATAGAAATTTTGAATGAAACTTTAAAAATGATAAAAACAAGCAATACTTCATATGCTAAACTAGTTTTTTCAATAAAGTAATACATATGTGATAAAATTAGAGTGCATTGACAACAAATATGATTTTCAAACTAAATTGTGATTTATTTATTTTTTATAGGTGAAGAAAAGTCATATAAAAAATAAAGAGGAACACAAAAAACAGTGCCTTCAAAGTATATAGGAAGTATATAAAAGAAGCTTAAAGACTCAAACCAAAGGGGGAAGGAAAGAAGCAAAAAACATCACATGTCCTTACTTAGAGTTTAACCAATCAATGAAACTTACAAGAGAAATAGGACTCATATCTACAAACACCCTAGACCAAGACCACAGGTTACAAACAAAAGAATCTTTCAATCTTTGGATCGATAACTCCTCATTGTCAAATGCTATCAAATTCTTTTCCTTCCACACTGTCCAAAATATACATAAAGGGGTCGTTTGTCAAGCCTTTTTACGAACTTTACCCACAAACGACCCATGCCACCCAAGAAGAGTTTCCTTCACTGAATAAGAAAGAATCCAAGATAGACCAAAGAGGGAGAAAAGAATATTCCAAAACACTCGAGTCTTTGCACAGTGAAGAAGAAGGTGATTAACCGTCTCTGCTTCAAAGAGGCAAAGGAAACACCTATTTGCCAAAAAGTACCCCTTCCTTTGAAGTTGGTCTAGAGTTAAAACTTTCCCCCAAAAAGACTCCCAAGCAAAGAAAGCCACCTAAGGAGGCGCGCTCAATCTCTACATACTACCACTAGGGAACCAAGGAGGATCTCCGAGCTCCAAGATAGAATAGAGAGATTTAACTAAAAAGATCGCACACCTCGAAGCTGTTCAAACCACTCTATCTTCCGCATCCCTATGAACCCTAATTGCTTGAATCTTTTGCAGAAAACGCTCCACCAAATCCAACTCTCAATCATTAAAGGCTTTTGAGAAAAGAGGAGTCCATCCATCCCCTTCACCTTCAGGGTTCCAAACACCTGTCGCCCAAGCTTCCTTAGACAAAGAAGGGGTAAATAAGGAAGGAAATGATTCACAAAGTAGCTTATCTCCACACCACTTGTCTATCTAGAATCTCACTCTCTGCCCATTGCCCACATGGAAGGCCATCCTGCCACTCAAATAATTTCACTCCTTCCTAATAGTTTTCCACAACCCCACACCAAACCTCTCACTCACCTCGCGGGAACTCCACCCCCCATCATCTTCACCATACTTTTGATTGATGACATGTTTCCAAAATGCCTCCCTTTCATTGGCATACCGCCAACTCCACTTGCATTGCATAAAATGGTTGTAGTCATCAGAGAGAGATTTCTCACACCCAAACCACCTTTCCTTTTCTCCAAACAAGTCGTTTTCCACCTTACAAGATGCAGTTTTTGCACAAGAGCCCCACCACCCCAAAGAAAATCCCTCTGTATCTTTTCCAATCTCAACCTCACTTTTCTTGGCATGCAAAAGAGAGACATGAAATAGATAGGCATGCTAGACAAGTCATTCAAAGGACTCAACAGGTAACTTTGTTCCCCCCCTCCCATGCAATCACCAACAATATATACCAAACCTAGCAAAAAGTTCATCAAAGCAGACAGGAGCTATACAGAGGATGTCACGAGGCACTCAACAGGTAACTTAGTAAATCCAGCTGAACATCCTTTTTTTTTTTTTTATCAGAAACAATAAGGATGAGCTACCTTTCCACTGAAAGCACAGAACAGCATTGCGCAACAAAAGTTGAAAAGTATAGAATATGATTTCAAATCACCAAAATGAGTATCTTTCCTATCATACATACCATGTGCTCTGGATGGCTGGATGATAGAAGGTCATGGAGGACAGATAATAATTTGCTCTCTAATCCATCAGAAATCAGGCTTTGCGCCTCCTGCCTAATGGCATTACCCTCTTCAGAGCCACTTCCAACATATACTGCAACAGACCAAAGATGTATAATCATTAGGGGAACTGAACAATAAATGAATCAATGACCACCTCAAAAAGACCTCAAGCATCCATGTTACAATTATCTAAGCATGCAAGAAAATTTAATCTAGGATCCAGGAAATGCAACGAAACAGGTGAAGCAGATTTAGATTACGTCAGAGCTCACTCCAGTGGTAGCAACCTTAGCCTAGATTGAGGTCAGGTTGAGCTCAGAAGGAAACATGGAAGCCCAAATTGTAGGTACCCAGAACTATTTACTTAGTAAACTGATACTGTCCTTCAAGCATTGGTCAGCTCCCATCTGTTCAAGAAAATAAGGTCGACTAAGGTCCAACAAACTTTAACTTCTAACTTAAAACAACCATGGTAGCTCTAAAGGGAACTTCTGGATTAAAGCAATCCACAAGGCAAGAAACTTTACATGAACCAAGGATATATTTAATAAGAAGGGGTATATGGAATGGTTTCAGAACATAAGCCAATATAGTGGGAAGAGCTCACGAATCCCTTTCAGATGGAGAATATGCTGTTTAGCTTGGGACTAGGGTTTGTGATCCTTCTCTTAACGGTAGAACAAAAATAACAAAGGAGCTCCCCTAAACAAGCTGCGGAGTGGTAGACCATTGCTTGCTTTAAAGACGGGATGGTAATTTCCTAGGTCAAGATGGGTTCAGTGACCGAGGGTATCAATCTAAAGTAAAGAGCGCTTTCTTATCACAGTAGATTCGACTAGCTTTTACTTTCTTTCACGTCCTTCAACGCTTGTTGAAATGCTTTATTCTTTTCTTGCTCTACAGCCTTTCTTTCCTTGGTTCGCTATATCAGTCCACTAGGGTCTTCGAAGACCAATGCCTATAATATATAGTACGCCCCTTCCCTGCTCTTTCCAAGAATCTTTCTAGGAGCTAGTGGCATATCGGATAATATGAATATGTCTCGCCTCGAAGATAAAGGAAGAAAAATCCAATCCCTAAAGCAATTCATGTAAGAAGAGCTATCGGCATTACCACCGGGCTATTGGAGCTGTTAGCGCAATTGAATCAGAATATGCTCTGACTGTTGGAGAATACCCTGAAATAAGACTTTCTCGCATCCGGAGTTCAAATAGGCTAGGCCTCCTCGCACATAGAATGGAAGAATCCACTGTTAGGCCAAATGCCCTCTTTGTTGAAGGAATTGAATCAGTTGTCGGAAGCATTATCTTTTTCTTAAGTAAGCCTATAGTCCCCTATTTCTCCCTTGTACTATAAGACATCAGCCTATATTAAATGTTTGACCGGCAAAGCATTGAACGAAGAAAGACATGCCCTACTAGATCGAAGTTGAGCATGGTCAGTTTCATCTTGCCACCCATACAAGTCACAAGCCATCTCCGGACATTAGTCTTATATGGGAATGGATTTGACTAAGTAGTCGCAATTCCTCAATTAGTTAGACATGCTACCTTATCCATCTCTCGAGATAAACCACCTTTGTATACCACCCAAAGGGAATAAGAATATATTACAATGAATGTAAATGCATTCACCGCTGACGTCCACTTGTTATTTACTGTTGCTTTCCCACGTCCGGGCCTCCTTTGTTAAGAACCTAAATAGTCAATTTTATCCCTTTCCTAATATTGAAACTCCTCTTATTCTACTCATAAGAACCAGAACAGGCACTCGTAACCGTCCCTAACCTCTGTCTCTAACCTATTCCCTTTCCTATGTCCTTTTACCCTTTGAACAGCAACCGGAAACAGGCATACAAGCAGGTCAGCTGGTCACGTCACTTCTTTGGTCTGCTCTGGTCAGGAACACAATCAAAGGAAGAGGCAAAAAGCTCGAGTACGGTCACTGGTCTATTGTATGTAGTGAACAGGGCCCAGCGCAAGCAAGCTATTTTATAACCTCTCTCTTGTCCGGCAAGCAATCGCCATCTCCTACTGAAAGAACTGGATTGTACTAGTATCGATAAGTAGATTCGGGATGGGAATAGAGAATGCATTTTTTCCCTTAGAGCACATCGTTACCTACATCGAACTCCAAGTGTTAAGCAAATAGCCTTTCCAGCTGGTAACAGCTTATAGCACTTACAGCCGTTAAAGCAGTTATAGCTGAGAAGGCTATATTCATTCTGTTAAGGACCCGGACTGATCTTCGAGCGCTTCTTGATAATATTGACTATGAAGCCCATAGATATTCACATTTTCCCAGATTCCCTTTAGTGTGGGTATATCATTGGTCTTGTTGTTGTTATGGACCTGATTCATCACGTACGGAATTGTATAGCCTTCAGGCAAGTGTTGAAGTCCCTTCTCTTTGAGTAGAAATTCGAATCTATCAGAGAGTTGTCCCCTGAGAGTCTCGGTGCTTTAATCTGCATCTCCCTTAGTCTTTTCACTTCTACCTAGGATAGTAACAGGTTTAGGATCAAGCCCAACCTCAGCTATGGTCTCCCTGCACACTAGAGACTGTTCTCGATGAGCCGCAACCTCAGCATCAAAGAGGTTCTCACTCCCTTCCAACAAAGTTCAGCTTGATCAGAAATAGACCAAGAATGACCCAAGGGTCCGCCCATAACTTTAAGATATCTTGCTGGCCGACAACCTTTCATCCACAGCATTCACCACCAAAGGTTCAGCAAGAACAGTCCCAGAGTTTACATGGGTCTGCCTAGAGCTGGGATAAGAAAGAGACCCAACAAGATCACCTTGGGACTGCCCAGACCGAGAAGAGATCAAATGCTGTCCAACAATCTAACAGCAGCACTTTCCTCCTCAACTTTATTTTCAGGACTAGAAACTGGAATCTCAGTTGCAGTAATTGGATCAAGCAACCCAGAACCGCAATTTCTACCCCCCCCCCCCCCCCCCCATTATCCTCCTCTTCTAAGCTTTCCAGGACAGCAAACTTATTGGCACCTGATTTCTGCACTTTATCACGGTTCCCCGGAAGAATATCAAGGTTGTGAACAACATTAATCTCAGCAAAACTGTTAGGGGAGTCCCCATTACCATTTGGCCTTGTCCGTCCCAACAAGCAAGAAAGAGAAAGAACACCCATAACACTGTGTAATAACTCTGGAAGCAAGCTGTCCGATAGACCTTGACGTGACGCTGTCCTTTATGTAGGGACGGCTTGGACTAACCAGGGTTGTAGACCCTGTGTAGGGCTATATTATAAATAAATAAGAACTAATGAAACTCTTCCGACTTAATATGATAAAGCCTATAAAACAACGAGCTACTATCATTTCTTCATTATAGATTGAGATCTTCTTCGAACTTGATGCACAAATAGATGGAATAGCAGCAAATAGCATCTTTCTAGCCTGCATATTCGTGGAACTCAATCTCATTTAGAAAGCTTATCTCTATCTTTCAGAAACTGAACGGGAAGTGGTTTAGGAAAGGACTTTAGAATCGGATGTGCTCGCCCAGCGAGAAAGGCCCTGCCAACCAAGTCCAAATCAAAAAGAAAGAAGAGAACGAAAGGGGAAGAGAACTTCGTATTTTGGTAATTCTCTATCGAACTTCTTAATAGCATTATCTATTATAAATGCATTTTATAGCATTTGACTCCGTACCACTGAAGGATTTAGTCGCACACTTGAAAGATAGCCCAGAAAGTCGAGGGAATGCTTGGATAATTGGTTTATATGGATCCTTACTGGTTGAGACCACACGTAAAAATGACATTGCCAGAAATTGACAAGGTAATATTTCCATTTATTCATCAGAAGAGGCGCCCCTTTTGAAGCCAGAATGGATTTTCCTTGATACCTAACATAATGCATGAAAGGATTCTTGAACAACCATAAGATTGTCTGAAAATCATTAGCAAAGACTTCGACAAAATGCTCTATTTTTCCATAGAAAAATATTCGCCCAAGAAGGGCTCCATAAGATGTTGATCGTAAATGATAAGATTGATTGCGGATAAAAATGAAGATAGAGTCGTATTCACATACATGAAAATTATATAGGAATAAGAAAAATCTTTGATTCCTTTTTGAAAAAATGGAAATGGATTTCTTTGGAGTAATCATACTATTCCAATTATGATACTCGTGTAGAAAGAATCGTAATAAATGCAAAGAAGAGGTTTGGGGAACATGTGAAGTTGTTTCAAACATCATGAAAAAAAGGAAAGCATTGGTTCCTCAAAAACAATACCGACCCTGTATTTCCACCTCAGTTTATTTTTATATAAATCCCAATCTCCAAAAATTGGAGAGTGTCAAGGTAATCATGCAAGAGAAGACTGGAAAATACCCTGAAACAGTCCATGGATTCATGATATTAAATTCCAAAAGTTTCTTATGAACATCCAAGGCAATTCCAAATTTCTTCAGAAGAAAATCCACATGTAAATTTGAAATAGTATTGTTTCCATTCAATGGTGCATTCCAATTGACCTAAATTAGAAATTCTCAAAATAGATGCAGGTCATCCTCATTAGTTTTTTTGGTAGACAGGTCACAGCATCGTATGATGAGCATTGATATTATTTGCATAAGGTGATCATAGAGAATAAAGTTTTCAGTTCATTCATGGATTCTTATCATTATAAATTTTTTTGATAACATTTGTATCTTCATAAATTTCACATCACTGTCTAAGATAAAGTATCCTTCAAATTATTTATAAGGCATTAACTATAACATAAATAAACAAGTATATATACATACACACACAGATGTGTGTGTGTGTGTAAGCTGTTGCACTAATGTTATCAAAAACAAAAGCAGAAATAAATAGCATAATGCATATAGCATAGGACTAGAGAAAAATTTCAACACCTACTTAATAAAAGAAATTTCCACGAAATTTTTCAGAATTGCAGCCCACAAAAGGAAAATAGAATAAACAGGATTACAATATGTCATGATTGACTTACGAGCATGCATGAAAATCTGTCTGGTACACTTCAGCAAGCACTGTCGTTCAATGTAGTATTGAAACAATATCTTCATCACAGGAAAAGAAAAAGAAAGTAGAAGATGAGGCCAGATGATGGACTAGCAACAAAGAAGTGCACTGATAAATAACAATAATAGAATTTTGAACACCTATATTAATAGAGTGGCTACGTGATAAATAAAATAAAAAAAGATAAGAAAGCTAGAAACAAACAGTAATAGCTAACCTAGTGCCTAGAAGAAATGAAAGAAGTAAAAGAAAGGAAATAAATAAAAGAAAAATATTACTGATAAATATTATTTTCTTTTCTAGGAAATGGCATTCCTCATTTGTTTTGCTCTCATTTATGTTCCAATACAAATCATTTGCAGCCAATCCCTTTTAAAGATAGAATCAGAGGTGACCAAGAGGGAAGTCCCCAATAAAAGAAATTTGGGGAACATCAACTTCCACAGAAGTGCCTTTATTTGAGTAGAAATATGGGAAAGGATTTTCACAGTTAACCAATTTATGGGGATAGAGGATCCTAAAAAATTGGTGTTTTACCAAGACAGTCAATCACTATACTATCCCGTGTATTATTTTGCCAATGATCTTCACTCTATTGGGGGTCATGTGGACAATTCCAGAAATGTTTAGGGTTTTGCTAGCCAGCCATCATATGTCAAGTTCTCTTGAGGTGATAGAAAAAAGGCATAGAGGCAGCTCTACCTTGTGTCGCTTGGTTATATTGACTGAACTCAATGGAAGGATCTTTGAGGGGTTGAAGTATTTGATTGAAAGCTTAAAACAGATTGTTCTATAATCATTATACGTATGGGAAATAGACACAACAGTGGGTATGAGAGTTCCATTTTCAGATTCTATTGATAGAGCAGATGTAAACAAGATGACAGAGTGATTCTGTTCCTTATATTTTGCTTTTCTATCCAACCTCAGTTGGGTTTAGCTTGTATCCCCATGTTACTTGGGTCACCTCCCCTTTTGCTGTATTTTAACATATCATTGCATTTTAATGAAAAAAAAAAAAGTGTAGTATACGAAGGCTAAAAATATATGCATGGAACCAGGAGGGTAAAACAACATCAAAGATAAAGAACTATTATTATCATTGGGATTAATTCAATAATGGACTTTGATGGAAGAAAATCATATCGTGATGATAGCTATAACAAAAACAACATATACTGTTAAAATACCAACTCCCTATAAATGACTACATGAATCTAACATATCATGACAAGAACGTTCTTTAGACTACTAAGAGATCAACAATTTAAAAAATGATAGGTAGAGTGTGATTGTGGAATGAACAGTAAAAAGGATTAATATTACTAACCACATGAAGAAATTCTTGAACCATTAAATTAACAGCTACATTGTTGTGCTCAACAAACCTTTCGACAAGAAGGTATGACTGCACCTCATCTAAACACTGAAACAAGCAAGAAGTTACTTAACCAAAAGTCTTGTTACATTATATCCTTAAACAGGAATCAATACAAAAAATGAATATCAAGAAGAATAATAGCAGCATTTTCTTTATTATTCATATAGCGATTTCCTAAACTACATTTTTAAATGACAACAATATTTGGTTATACATGCCACACAATGTCAAAAAACATCACAGATGTTAATGCATTTTTACTGAAAAATCACTTTTCATTGTCAAGTTGAAAATGCATTATTGGATACTGAATCTCCAATCCATACAAAATTCCACAGTTTATACACACAAGCTTTTTGTTGCTTTGTATTGTCAACTTTGTAGCCCAGTGGTAACTTGTAGTCCTCACTAGCCGAATGAGTCCAACAAGAAGCCAAAAACAGTACTTATCAAAATTACAAAGAATGACAGCACTTATCAAAATTATGAAGAATGACTTATGGAGTTAATTTTCCACTAATAGAGTGAAAACCCAGAAGAATACTCACGGAGCTAATTTTCCACTAATCAAGTGAAAAGCCAAAAGAATACTCACCTAAGTCAAGCGAATTCTTTTGGTAAAGACACCAATACCACCATGGCTACACTAACATACCACCATTACCATCATTTTTTTTTTTTTTTTGATAGGTAAAATCAGAATAAAACATATAAATATGGAAAAAGGAAGCCCATAAGACATCCCAAGGCATATAGGAAGTATACAGTAGGCACCATAAGGCAAAGAAGAACAAGAAAAAAGGGGATACAAAAAACCTCACTCGCCCTCACCTAGAACCCAACCAATCAAAAAAGTCAATTAAAGGTAAAGGTCCAACATCTATATACAACTTTGTCCAAGGCCAAAAACTACACACAAAGAATTCTTCAACCTATGAACTGAAAACTCTTCATTGTCAAAAGTTATCATGTTTTTTTCCTTTCACACCGTCCAAAAAAGACATAAAGGAGTCAGCTTTTTTGCGCTTCTTGCCAACAAAGGACCCATACCAAGCAAGGAGAGCCTCCCTTGCCGAACAAGGGAGAACCCAAGTCACACCAAAAAGAGCAAATAATAACTCCCACAAAACCCTAATCTTCGTATAGTGGATTAAGATGTGATTAGTAGACTCTCCTTTGGTGAGACAAAAAAAACATCTATTAGCTAGGGTCCAGCCCCTATTCTTTAGCTGATACAATTTTAAAACTTTCCCTCACGAGGCTTCCCAAGCAAAAAAAAAACCCACTTTGGGAGGAACATAAGGACTCCAAATGATGTTCCTCGGAAACCAGACTGCATTTCCCGGCTCTACTGCACTGAAAAGGGCCTTAACTGAAAAAATCCCATTTTTTGTCTTTTTCCATAACACCCTATCCTCCAATTCTGTGCTAACCCTCTTCCCTTGAATTGTCATGAGCAGCCATTCCACCAAGACCACCTCTCAATCGTTGAAAACCCTAGAAAAACAAGGACTCCAACTCCCCCCCACCCAAAGGGTCCCAAACCTCTGCCACTCACTCCTCTTTTGAAACCGCCAAAGCATACAAAGAGGGAAAAGAGTTGCAAAAAGCCTCATCACCACACCAAGAATCCTTCCAAAATCTAACTCTTCTACCATTACCCACGGAAAACACAATATTGTTGTTCAACAATGAGCCTTCCTTCCTAATCTCTTTCCACAACCCCACTCCAAATCCCTCTCTTCCTTCGTGGGTATACCACCCCCCATCTTCTACTTCATACTTCCTACTAATGACTTGTTTCCAAAGAACTTCCCTTTCTTCCATAAAGCATCAACTCCATTTACACAAGAGGGCTTTATTAAGTGTATAAAGGCATCTAACACCCAATCCACCCTTACTTTTATTTGAGCATACAACCATCCATTTGACAAGATGAGTCTTCCACTCCAAAGCCCGCCCACCCCAAAGGAAATCTTTGGATTTCCTCGACACCAATACCACCATCCCTGCTGGCATGGCCATCATTGCCACTATTTTTGCTGCTAAAATTACAATAAGCCTCATAACTAAACTGACTTCCAGCTGAAGTACCGACATTTTGAACGCAGCCACAACTAACAGAAAAACATGTACCCTGCCCTATATAGTGCAAACAAAAGGACCACAATTCTCAAAATTTTACAGCTCATTTGAATTCATCAACATCTTTTCCTTCACCTTCACAAGCCACAATAATAAAGTGGCACCCTCAACAAATTCTAGGTTTCTACTCTGCTAGTCTTGACCTAAAACTCTCATTCCAAATCACCTACTTCAACCATTAAAGAAGAAAAAAATGGCAACCAAGATAGGAAGCTGGAAGAGTACTAATGCTAGTATTCAAATTGAATACTTGAAAACGCTCTAAAGCAACCACAATAGATCGGCAACCATTCCACAATATACCATAAACAAGATATAGCCTCTCCTGTAAGCCCACCCATCTTAACCAAAACCTTTGAAAATACCACAAACAGCCATAATAGTATAAAGAAGGGGAAAGAAAGAGGATCACCTTATCGATGACTCAAGCAACTAAACAACCCTAAAAGACAAATGTCAACCAAAAATTTCAAGTCTCCCTCAAATTTAAATGTCTCCTTTTTTGTGCCAGCCGTATTTTCTTTTCTTTATTTAGTTAAAATACATACATACATGCACGCGCACGCGCACAATATATATATATGAATATGTATGCACATGGATATCAGCCTTCTCAATGTCTGGTTTACCAACAACAAATGGCTCCTCCTGTTCAACCTAGGGTATAATCATTTATTAGCATCCAGGGATGGCACCCAAGAGTGGTCCACCTTCCATAAGTACAGTTTTTATGGATAGAAATAGAGACCATCATACCCACCACATTCTTCAATCTAAGAGCCATTATCCGAGCTAATGACTTATACATGTTTCCCTACAAAAATTATAGGCCTAAAATTCTCCAAAATCCATCCATCCGCCACTTTAAGGAGGAATCAAAAAATGAATTGGCAAGTACAAAGAAGAATGATGAGAAATCTTTTCAAAATACATGAATGTCAATCAAAAAGTAGAAAAATACACTAATCCATAGAAAACAAAACTATCTGCACAAACTGAGGGCGGAAAAAGCAGCATACAAACAATATAACCACTATACTCACAGAAGGTAAAAGGCCTCCACAAAAGAAAGCAGATTCTTTGATCTCCCTAGTAAAACTCCCCTCATAGAGGGTAAAAAGTCTCTACAAAAGAAAGCGGCTTCTTTGATCTCCCAAGTAAAAATCCCTGATGGAACTTTATTCTTTTAAGGAGATCCCAAATAACTGTAAATCCCGTTGGGCTTGCTCACAATGATTTCTTCCTTCATCATAATCATCATTGTATGACATTTTTTTTTCTTCTTTTTTTTTTGATAGGTAAAGAAAAATAAAAAGAATAAAAATAATAAAAATAAAAAACTATCAAAAAAGAGGCGTCAAAAGAGCAACTCAAGGTATAAATTACCTATACACCCACCATCATCATCATTGTATGACTATATTGCAAATAAGATTAATCTTTCCATGATAATTAGCAAGCCCATGGAAGAGCCTAATCGTCTTGCTCCCCTCAGCCACATATGTTCCAAACTAACTTCTCCATCTAGCCTCCTCCATCTCCCCAACCTCAAAAACTCAGTTTCTCCTCATCTCAACAGACAACCACAAGGGCCCATATATTCATGGACACAAAAATGACTATTAGCATTGCAGATGCTGATAGCACACTCAGCAGTTAGTCAGTTACCCAGACTCATGAGGATATCTCGAACCATCACTCAGAGGTTGCTGACCGCTTCGCAGCAACAGCCTGAACTCCCATGAGCACATTCATTGCCACTGCTACATCATACCATAAAATTGTCTATTGTTAGTGACTCTTCCGCAGCCTCACAGTCCATGGCAGGCCAGTGTCTCATGAGTCATGGCAGACAAACTATTCATTTTCTTCACTTTTAATAAGTTTATTCTTGCTTTAGATTTTTAATTTTTAACCTGTGATTTTATATTAAACTAATGTACCTTGCCTACCAGACTCTTGCAAAAAAATATCTAATACTATTGATACAGTGAAAATCTAAAATTAAATTCCAACCAGCACAAAGAACCCACAAAATCAGCCAAAGAACACTACAATCTCACCAACGAATTGCTGACTTTCAAAGCAGCCTCCTTCAACTCAGGCTGTACAGTCAATTGACGAGTTCCAATTTTCACTTGCTTAGAATCCAAAGCCTCCCTCGACTTCTTGTTGGGAGGCTTAAACAAAGAAAACATGTCCACAAACCACGCATGATTATCCTTCACCTTCTTCACCTAAACAAACACATCAATGGATTCAAATTAGAGAAGTTGCTAGAAAGAAGTTTCCAGAAGAGAACTAGGGTTTTACCAGAAATGGAGGGAGATCCGAGGAAGGGGAAACGCTCTCGAGCTCGGTGAGTAAGAGACTGAAGGAGTCCCACCAGAGCAAGCCATCGACGGAGCTAGGGTTTGGCGCTAGATCGACGGCGGAGGCGGAGGCGGAGGCCGCCATTGGAGGAGGAGATTGGGAGTTGAAACCCTAGCAGTCAAGCTCCGAACATGAGCTTGATCCCGCGCTTTTGTTGTTACAAATTTGACACCAAGAGGGCCACTGAAGTAGGGGAGAAGCAAACTCCTAAGCTGGTTTTGAATCTTTTGATTGTTTTTTTTTTTTTTTTTTTTTAACCTTAATAATTCTTTTTGAATTTTTTTTTTCCCAAAACCATTCAAAAAAATAGATGTGAATTATTTTTAGAAAAAAAATTCCAAAAAATAGTTAAAATTTATTTTTCAAAATGTTTATTTTGTAAAATAAAAGCATATTTAGCTATTTGAAATACTTTTAACTTATTTTTACGTTTTAAAAATAATTTTTAACTTTTAAAAATCTCAAATTCTTTTTATTATCAAACATATTTTTTTATTATTTTATTTCAAAAAATAAAAAAACTATTTTTAAAAACCAGTTACAAACCGGATTTATAATTTTATTTAGTTTTTTTAATTTTCCTAAATTTATCATTTTTTTAGGAAATAAAAATTTTAAAATAATAATTAAAATTTTCAATTAATTTGGAAGGATTAAAAACTGTTCAAAAATTGACTATTTACATCATTGTTTTATACCACCTTATTCATGTACGTTATTTTATTATTAATAAATTTTTTCATTTTAAAGCCAATTACATACCCTTAATTATTTTCATATGTTTTTTAAGAGAATGTTGAGTGAATATTGAGTGTATTTGAATTTATTTCATGATTTTTTCTTTTTTTTTGTAATATATTATTTAACAAAAAATAAGAATATTTTTGAAAAACTAATTTAAATTGATTTTTAAAAAAAATTCAAGGGAGGAAGTGCTTATAAACTATACATGTTATGGTTCAGGTTAGGCCAGGTTTACTCGGATGACTGGCCCTACCCCGACTTGAATTGAGTTTACATTCATCTTCTGATTTCTAGTCCATCAAAAGCGAGAGTGATGTAAATTTCAAACTCAGAGAGGACTATAACAGTCATGGAAAGAAAATCAAACCAGTAGAACAGAAAATGAAATGAATGCTTGGGTCCTTATTTTCCATAGTTTTCATCTGAAATTGTTTATACATAGAAAATTCAAGCAACTGATCACTCACAAGAATACGCTCAATTCAATCGATTGTGACCCATGTTTTTTCAAGGTTTTTCTCCGTCCACCATGAAGGCATATAAGCTTAGGAAGCTAGTATGGCAGCTTAAGGATGAGGGATATAAGGTGGTATAGGAGGATTGGGTCCAAACTTGGGGAGGGGGAAGTGCTTTGGAGGAAGCTTAGGAAGATAATGAGGAGGCTTAAGAATGGGTGGACATGGCTTCTTGTAAAGTGGAGGGATTGGAGGAAGAAGTTTGTAGACTGGTGGTATTATCTTGTGAATTGACCATTTATAGAATGGTGGTGGATTTGGCTTATTGTAGATTGGAGTGGGAGGCAGAAGCGGCTTTTTGTATATGGGGACATGGGGTGGAAGCAACTTCTTAGCTATGGGAACAGGCGGTGGACAAGGCTTCTGGAACACCGGAACTGGTGGTGGCAACCGTTTCTGATAAACGGGCGTAGGGGGCGGAGGAAGTCTCTTGTATACTGGAACAGGTGGTGGGATTGGTTTCTTAAAAACCGGTACAGATGGAGGAAAAGGCTTCTTGTAAACTGGCGAAGGTGGTGGGAATGGCTTATTGGGTTTCAGTACTTTTGGTGGAAGAGGCTTCTTGTGTATGAGTACCTTGGGTGGAAGCAGCTTCTTGTGGACTGGAGATGGGAGGGGCTTTTTGTATATTGGTATTGATGGTGGAAGTGGTTTCTTGTAGACATGGCCAAATTTCTTCCAAGGTGGAGGATAGGCCTTGGGGAAGGGCAGTGGCAGCTTGGGCAGGGGAGGATGCTTGTAGAAAGACCACCAAAGGGCTGAAGTGCAAGTTAGAGAAGAGAATTTTAGATTTTCGATTGGGCCAAAGTCGTTTTTCTTCCCAATAGTTTTCGCCTTCAAGACAATCTTGGAGGCCTTTAGGCCGCTCTGTGCATCAGAACATGGTGCTGCTGAGGCACTGTGAAGCTGTGCAAAGCATTCTTCTTTCAACTGATATCCATCCTTCACCATCTCCTCAGGGAGAGACACCTTGAATTTTCCTTCATTGCTGACCACTCCAAATGCCCTTGTTTTGAACTCTCCATTTGCTAGCTTGCAGTCAATGGTCACACCAAGTCCTGCTCAAGAGTAACGGCTATTAATCAATTAATGGTCTTGTGATCTTGTTTCTATGATGCAAATACTGAAAAGCCAACATACCTGAAAAGGCTTGGCTAGCCTTAATATGACTCTCAGAACAGTCTGCACATTCTACAATTCCAACTACCTGAACTTGATCAGCATTGCCATAGCAGAAGCTCACAGAAAAAAGCAAGAACACCCAGAAGCCCAGGTGTGATCCTTCACAGATGTGAAGTGATCCCATCAGGAAAATCGAAAATTAAACCTCCCCTCTATGCTTCCCAAGGAAAGTGAGAAAATAAAGCCAAGGTTCAGGAGTTGTGAAGCTACAAGCTTCTATGGTCTGATTCAAGGCTTGAGTGACTAGAGTCCTTCAGACCCTGTTATATAATGATCGCGAGGAGGCAGTTTAGGAGGCTTGCCTACGCCACATTTAAGAGCTCCATGTGAGGCTAAGGATCAGTTTAATTGGGTGATTTAATCTTGGGGGGGAAGAAATTAAGACTGCAATAGGGCTCAACTGTTTTGTTGATCAAAATGCCATAAACTACATTGAATGAGCTCTCCAATGCACAGCTGCATCTTTGGTGATCTCTTTATCTGTGAACCTACTTACCAATTCACCCATACAACCTTGCTTCTGTAAAGATGTAGGTTGAATTTCTGAAAAGCTCATGCTTCTTGTAAAACTATGAGTAATGTTTCATTGTTGATCTTTACGTTACATTGGGAAAGCTTGAAAGGAAGCCATAATATGGAAACCAAGATGAAAGTCGTTTGGATCACTAGTATTTCAAGTATTTTTCCCTTCTTTTTCCTTGAAATCAATAATGTTTTAGATCAATCCAACTTAATATAAATTATTGACCCATTACCTAACAACTTAAATTTTTTTTTTTTTTACCATATTGTCTTAAGGATTTTAGTTTATATAAGAAATCATGAGATAAAAGCCTCACCGATGTGGTCAATTGGACATTACCAATGTCACACCCCACCACTTTCTTCACTAATAGTACTTATATATACTTTTAAATGAGGTTGTAGGCCTAAAATCTTTAAGATACACCTTCCACCTCCTACGTGGGGAAACACCTTTCCAACTCATTTATAGGCATTATTGGATTAATTTCTCATTTTCTTTTTCTTTTTAAAAAAAAATTATATTATCGAATTAAGATGGGGGTGAAGTTTAACTTTCTTTGAATTTGTCATATGCTTTAATTGGATCATTAGGTTAACCATATACATCTAGGTAATTTGGACTATAACTTTAGTCTTTTACTAACAATTCAAATTCTCTAAGTTATTTTTATAGTAATATGTTTGAAGTTTAGAAATATTTATTTCTCAATTGACCGATAAAGAACATGCATATGAATCACTAGTTGATTTTTAGTGGCTTAATCAAGGTTGAAACGAGGGAATTAAAACAATGTTAATTGACTTGCTCTTCCTTGAGTTCAAAGCAACCTCTTTTATTTACTCTGTTATAACCCTATTATTGATACCGGACAACATTTATGTTTCTTCATTTTTCTATTTAAGTGTGAATCATAAAAGAACGATAATGTTTCTTTTTTTCTTTTTCCCTTAATCATGCCATTTTTATCAATACAATGCCGGATAGAGCTCTATTTTTTATACTATATGGTATGTGTGCTAAAAACAAACAATAAGAAGTATATCCAAATTAGAAGAATCACTTACAATGACTTGTTAAAGAATCACTTTAAATAATTCTTTAAAAATGATTTTTTTTAAATTTATTCATTACTTATACATTTTTTTTAAAGCTTTCAAACATTAAAAAGAGCTTATAGCAAGCCTCGAAATTATTCCCAGCCAGCTTTTAACAATATAAATTATGTAGGTTATGGTTCAGCTAAGGCCCGAGTTTCTCGCCTAGCCTAACTTGAATTGAGTTCATTCATCCTCTGATTTCTAGTCCACAAAAGCCTTTGAGGGTGATGGGAGAGTTCAAACCAGGGAGTATAACAGTCATGGAAAAAAAATCGAACCAGTAGAACATAAAATGAAATGAATGCTTGCTTCCTTCTTATTTTCCATACTTCTCCATCTGAAATTGTTTACACATAAAATTTACGAAAACAGATCACTGACAACTCTCAAGAATACGCTCAATTCAATTCATTTTGACCCATGTTTTTTCAATGGATTTCTCTGTCTACCATGAAGGCATTGTGCTTAGGAAGCTAGTATGGCAGCTTAAGGATGAGGGAAATAAGGTTGTATAGGAGGATAGGGTCCGAACTTGGGGAAGGGAAAGAGCTTTGGAGGAAGCTTAGGAAGATAATGAGGAGGCTTAAGAATGGGTGGACATGGCTTCTTGTAAAGTGGAGGGATTGGAGGAAGAAGTTTGTAGACTGGTGGTATTGGCTTGTGAATTGACCATTTATAGAATGGTGGTGGATTTGGCTTATTGTAGATTGGAGTGGGAGGCAGAAGCGGCTTTTTGTATATGGGGACATGGGGTGGAAGCAACTTCTTAGCTATGGGAACAGGCGGTGGACAAGGCTTCTTGAACACCGGAACTGGTGGCGGCAACCGTTTCTGATAAACGGGCGCAGGGGGCGGAGGAAGTCTTTTGTACACTGGAACAGGTGGTGGGATTGGTTTCTTAAAAACTGGTACAGATGGAGGAAAAGGCTTCTTGTAAACTGGCGAAGGTGGTGGGAATGGCTTATTGGGTTTCAGTACTTTTGGTGGAAGAGGCTTCTTGTGTATGAGTACCTTGGGTGGAAGCAGCTTCTTGTGGACTGGAGATGGGAGGGGCTTTTTGTATATTGGTATTGATGGTGGAAGTGGCTTCTTGTAGACATGGCCAAATTTCTTCCAAGGTGGAGGATAGGCCTTGGGAAAGGGCAGTGGCAGCTTGGGCAGGGGAGGATGCTTGTAGAAAGACCACCAAAGGGCTGAAGTGCAAGTTAGAGAAGAGAATTTTAGATTTGCGATTGGGCCAAATACGTTTTTCTTCCCAATAGTTTTCGCCTTCAAGACTATCTTGGAGGCCTCTAGGCCGCTCTGTGCATCAGGACATGGTGCTGCTGAGGCACTGTGAAGCTGTGCAAAGCATTCTTCTTTCAACTGATATCCATCCTTCACCATCTCCTCAGGGAGAGACACCTTGAATTTTCCTTCATTGCTGACATCTCCAACTGCCCTTGTTTTGAACTCTCCATTTGCTAGCTTGCAGTCAATGGTCACACCAAGCCCTGCTCAAGAGTAATGGATATTAATTAATCAATGGTCTTGTGATCTTGTTTCTATGATGCCAATACTGAAAAACCAACATACCTGAAAAGGCTGGGCTAGCCTTAATACGACTCTCAGAACAGTCTGCACATTCTACAACTCCAACTACCTCAAATTGATCAGCACTGCCATAGCAGAAGATCACAGAAAAAAGCAGGAACACCCAGAAGCCCAGAAGTGTTCCTCCACAAATGGGAGGTGATCCCATTAGGAAAACAGAAAATTAAACCTCCCCCTATGCTTCACAAAGAAAATGAGAAAACAAAGGCAAGGTTAAGGGATTTGGGAAGCTACAAGCTTTTATAGTTTGATCGAAGGCTTGAGTGACTAGAGTCCTTCAGACCCTGTTATATAATGATCATGAGGAGGCAGTTTAGGAGGCTCACCGACGCCACATTTAAGAGCTCCATGTGAGGTTAAGGATCGGTTTAATTAGGTGATTTATGCTAGAGGGGTAAGAAATTAAGACTGTAATAGAGCTCAACTGTTTTGTTGATCAAAATGCCATAAACTACATTGAATAAGCTCTCCAATGCACAGCTGCATCTTTGGTGATCTCCTTTATCTATCAACCTACTTACCAACACCCATAAAACTCTCAGTAATGCTTCATTGTTGATGTTTGTTACAGTTGGAAAGCCTCAAAGGACTGCATGATATGTAAACCAAGATGAAAGTAGTTTGGATCAATAGTATTTTAAGTATTTTCCTTGGCGTTTCCTCTAATTAGTAAGATTTCAGCCGCTAGACTCTGTACACATTATTTATCTATTATCTAAGGTGGTATTTGTTGTTTAACTGAATAGAAAAAGCCAAAATATTTTTTTTTTTCTATCAACTAAAAGTAACATGTTGACATCGTCCAACACAACTAAAATGAACTTGTTATTAATAGGTTCAATTTAGTTATGTTGGACGATGTCAGTAAGTTGCTTTTAGCTGAATAGAAAAAGCCAAATATTTTGGTTTTTTCTATTCAGTCAAAAAACAAACACCACCTAATACTTTAAAACTTTTGGATGAATTGGGTATATGAATCCCCTTTTGAAAACCATTCTTAGAAGCAGTTTTATGCTCTTTAAAACATAAAATATGTTTTGACAAACTTTTGATAGAATATAATTATTTTGAAATTTTGTTATGAAAATATGCTATATTTTAGAATAAATTTTAGATGTTTTCAATTGATTTTTTTTTTAATGCTATAATCAATGATTGAAAATATAGATAATGTTTTGAAAACTTTTGTATTATACATAAATGTATGAAACCATCAGGATGAATAAGTCATAGCATGCTAGAGCATAGTTAATTTTCTTTAATGAAGTATTTAGTCAAACTTCATAACTGAGTTCTAAAAGAGTTACAGTGTGTTTGGCAATGATTTTAGGAAATGTTTATAATCTTTCTAACACTTGAAAATTTTTATATTTCAAATATTAAAGATGTTAGAAACACTTCTTAGAATCACTGTCAAACATACTCTTAGGTGGTGTTTGTTTTTTTGGCTTTTTGCTGAAAGCAATTTAATTTTAGAATTTAGGTTATTTGTTTTTCTACTTTTTCATGACTTATTATAAACTTTTTACTAAATAGAAAAAGCCAAAATATGTAGCTTTTTCTAAATAGAAAAAATAACATATTGGTTTTTTTTACTTTTTAATACTTAATAGAAATAAAATACTACAAAAACAAACAATCTAATATTTAACACTATTAAGCATTAAGGTTCTATTTAGAATTAAGTAAAAAAACAAACACCACCTTAGTATTATAGGTTTATTAATCAATCTGACCTCAGCTCAGTTGGTAGAGTGGAGGACTATAGTGGGCTTAACTTAATTATAATCCTAAGGTAACTAGTTCGAATCCAATAGGTCGCAAGGAAATTGTTGTTTTTTTATATTTAAAATTTCGAATAGAATATTCCAAGGACTTATTATATATTTAAGTTTTCAAATAGAATATTCTAAGGGCTTTTTATGAAAAACCACTTTTTAAGAATTGTATATGAAAACATGGCTTAATTCACATGAGTGAGATCAAACCATTGATGTAGTTTTATCGGTTGAGCATTACCAATGTAACAACTTATTGGAGCCAAAATATGTACTCTAATGACACGTATTCGATATGATTTATGTACCATAAGACACTCAAATCATCCAACTTGATCAAAATTGTTGTTAATGCCTTAGTCATGAGTTTAACTTGCATTTTAAAGATTTATCTAAGGTTTAAGGAAGGAAAAAAGTGTAAGTTGAATCACTTTAGAATTTAAAAGATTAAGATAATGTTTAAATGAGGAAATGGACATGTCAAGACTCATGGACTATGAGGAAAGGCAAGCGAACATGGATAACGAGGCATGAAGCAATTTCATCAAGTTGAATGGGAATTTGGAATGCAAAATATGGTGGAAATATGTACTCCAACTTTGAAATAAAAATTGGAGCACTTTCTGAAGTCCATTTTAGGCAATCTATATATCGTTTCGAAACTCTAAAAGTCAGATCCAACGCTTTAAATGGTGTACAAATCGGAGCAAAAACAAAGAAGTTATGATTATTTGAAGATAACTATGCAGAGTTGAAAGATTATTTCGAAATGATTTTGAAATTCAACTCATGAATTAAAAATCCAATTTGAAATGACCCCAATTTCAGATTCACACATTGCCACATTGACATTTCGTCTCATCTACTTTGGGAATTGCATCTTGGGCACTTCATCCGCCCTGAGTGGGCCCCACACGACTAGAAATCACGATTTTATTATTTTTAGTCATTTTAGGTAATTATTTGTAAAATAAGTGGTTAATAGGAACATGCCACATGTTAAGTTTTTTGGAGGAAACTATAAAAACTCAATATTTAGGTTTTCTAGGGAGTTCTTGATTTTTTTTTTTTTTTTTTTATAGGAGTAGAGATGACTTGACGATCATAGGGAAATAGAAGAAGACCTTGAAGGTTTTTCTTGGTATGTTTTCTTTCTTCTTTTTATTATTGAATAAATTATTGTTTTTAATTTTTTTGAAATCAAGAATGATTCTTTCTTATTCTTTTATGGCCTATATATGTGAGGACATGCCCATAAGAGGCTAAAAAGTCATCTTGGGGTGAAACATGAAAACTTAGGGTTAGATCCAAAGGGAAACAATGGGTGAAATCGAATTAATAATAGAATGAATGAAAGGTTAGAGCACTAATATTAAAATCAAAATACTCTCTAAAGTTAGTTTGACTTAGGAAATGATACAATCCCATATTTCTTGATACTAAGGATTCTTGGTAATTCTTGATCTCTAGTTATCAAAGGTTTTGTCATTGTTATCTACCCTAAGGCAAATCTACATAGAGTGGTAAAAACCTAAAAACCTTAGACCTAAACTTAGATTTCATGTTCATTCATCTATTAGGTAATTTAATGAAATAAAATATTAAAAGTTAGGATATAGATCAACTCTGAGGTGTATAACTCAGGTTGATCTCGTTAAACCATGCATTTTGATTACCCTAAGATTATTAAATTATATAGCCTTGTTTTGCCTAAAAGTTTATACTTGATGTTGGATTGTGGAACCCCAATCTTGATTAATTAATTGAAGTAAAAATCAATAATTATTTTATAATTTCAATAGGTTTATTTAGGAAATTTTTCTTCCATGTTTTATTTTGATTTATTTGAATTAGATATTTTTTACCTTTAATAAATAATTAATCTTTTGAATCTAAGAACAAATAAAAGTATTACAACTAATCCTAGAGGACGACAACCCGGAATACTACAAAGTTGTGGTAACTCTATTTTTGGTTTTTTCTTGGTCAGAGTTATCATGTATTTAGGTTTTAGTATTTTATTTACAATAGAGATTTGCGATCAACAACCACCATTTTTATTCAATAATAACATAATTTGATCCATGTAGTTTGGTTGGTTGGGTATCACCAATGTAACATCCCACTACTTTTATTCACTTGTAACATAGGAAGTTCCAGTGAACCTGTAGACCTAAAATCTTTAAAACACAACTTCCACCACTTAAGGAATCAAATAGACAAATAAGGTTTCAAGTTTCTTTGATTTTATCATATGTTTTAATATGAATTGGGTTCTAAAGAAGCTAGTATTTTCATATGAGTCTAGTGGCACTCATATTCACAATCTTAGTTGCTATAAAGGTTTGATGAAAATTAGAGATTCAATCGTATGTGTGCATAAAAACGTTTAGATAAAAACATAAGGTTGTACAAAAGGTTATAGTTATTTATTTTAGTTAATACGTTTATATATTAATTATAGGCTTATTAATCAATCCGACCTTAGCTCAGTTGGTAGAGCGGAGGACTGTAGTGGGTTTAACCTTATAGTAATCCTTAGGTCACTGGTTCGAATCCGGTAGGTCGGATGGAAATTATTGTTTTTTTTAATAAATTTAAAATTTCAAATAGAATCTACTAAAGATCTATTACTCTGAAAACTAAAAACCATTGATGTGGTTTTGTTAGTTAGAAGTACCAATGTAACACCCCACCACTTTTATTCACTAATAACACAGGCAATTCCAATGAATTTGTAGGCGTAAAATCTTTTAAACACACCTTTCACCACTTTAGAAATCAAAGAGAAAGATAGGGTTTCAACTTTCGTTGACTTTATCATATGTTCTTTTATGGTCTAATACATATGAACGGGTTCTGAAGTAGCTATAGTTTTCCTATGGGTTTAGTGGTCCACTCTTGAAGTCACAATCTTTGTTGGCAGAAAGGTTTAAGAAAAATTGGAGATTTAATCATATGTGTGCATTGTAAACTAGATAGCAGTTTGAATTCAAGAGATTGAATCAGCAGACAAGAAAATGAAACCAATGGTTGCTTCATCAGCCTCCATAATTACCCATCACAGATGGGTTACAGGCCTTGAAGATTTAGTCACTGTCTAATGTAAAGGCACAATCAAGTAAAAAAAAAAAAAAAAAAAAGAATCGACACACACCCACATCCATTTTTCTTGTTCTTTTGACTGTTTTTTTATCTGCGATGGATGCTTAATTTATTGCAGAACCATTGTTTATTCCTAATTACACCTGGGAAGGACACTATGGTGACCTACGGATGAGATGAACTAGGTGGTTTGGCGTTACCCAGTCCATACTTTGGGTGGTAGAAGTACTTCGGAGGAGTTTTGGGCAGAGGAGGAAGCTTAGGAAGAGCGGGGGCTTTGGGAATGGGTGGAAGTGGCTTCTTGTAAACTGGAGGAGGATTTTGGGCTGCTGGTACTGGTTTTTGAATGGGAACAGGTGGTGGAAGTGGCTTTTTGGTTATGGGTACTGGCTGTGGTGGTGGTAGGACTTTTGGCTTTGGAGTAGGGTTGAGGATTGGAGGTTTTGGACTGTAAATTGGAGGTGGAGCAGGAAGGACCTCTGGAGTTGGGGCAGGCTTGGAGATTGGAGGAATTGGTTTGTGAATTGGAATTGGAGGTGGAAGTGGCTTCTCTACTATCGGAAGAGGCGGTGGATATGGCTTCTTGAAGGCTGGAACTGGAGGAGGCAATGGTTCCCCATAGACTGGAACAGGTGGTGGAGGTGGGGGAAGTGGCGGCTTCTTGTAGACAGGAACCGGGGGTGGAAGTGCTGGCTTCTTGAATATTGGCACAGGTGGTGGCAGTGGTTTCTCAACAATAGGTGGAATAGGCTTCTTGAGAACTGGAACTGGAGAAGGAGGAAGTGGTTCATTATACACTGGACTAGGTGGTGGGAGTGGCTCCTGAGAAACTGGAACTGGTGGTGGAAGTGGTGGTTTCTTGTATATTGGTACTGGTGGTGGAAGCGGTTGCTCAGGAAAAGGAGGTGGATAAGGCGTTTCATATACTGGAACTGGTGGAGGAAGTGACTTCTTATGAACTGGCACAGGTGGTGGAAGTGATGGAAGAGGCGGCTTCTTGTATATGGGCACTGGCGGTGGAAGTGGCTTCTTGTATACTGGCACTGGCGATGGAAATGGTTGTCCATACACTCGTACTGGTGGAGGAAGGGGCTTATGGTATATGGGCACTGGTGGTGGATGTGGCTCGTAGTATACTGGTTGTGGACTTGGTTGATCATAGACTTGAGGTGGAGATGGGGCTGTGTATGGTGGCACACTTGGTGGAATTTGTTGTTTATAGACTGGTGGGGGTGGGGGATGAGAGACTGGAGGATCAGCTTCTGGTGCAGGGTATGTAATTGGAGTAGGGACTGGAGAGAAAGGTGGAAGGTAGAACTTGGGCAGAGGCTTGGGCCAATGTGGAAGTGTGGGAAGAGGCGGGTACTTGTAGAAAGGCCATAAGAAGGCTGAAGTGCATGTCACTGGCGAGAATTTTAGTTTCCCAGCCGGGGCAAACACCTGTTTGCCATTGTTTGTGGTCTTCAAAATTATCTTGGAAGCCTCTGGGCCATTTCTGATTGGGCAAGGTTTTGCCGAGGCACTGTGAAGCTGTGCAAAGCATTCCTCCTTCAACTTTCCACCTTTTACTATCTCCTTAGGAAGAGGAAGTTTGAACTCCCCTTCTTCATCAAGCTCTCCAACTGCCCTTGTTTTGAACTCCCCGCTTTCTAGCTTGCATTCAATGGTTACACCGAGGCCTGCACAAAATAATCCACAAGTTCACTGTTATGATCTTCAGCATTAGTTGTTTATTCAGATCATGGCATTATAGAAAAAATCTGACGTGAAACTAGACAGTAAGAGAAGCCCAATTGAGTAGGTAGTAAAAAGATGACTGACTACCTGAAAATGCTTGGCTAGTCTTAATGTTACTGTGATCACAGTCTGCACATTCTCCTGTCCCAACGACCATGACTTCCTGGTTGTTGCCATGGCAGAAGCTCACAGCAAACAGCAGGGATATAAAGAAGCCTAGACCTGCCCATTGAAATATGGGAAGAACCTGCATTGGGAACCCTGCCCCTTATGGCTCACAATAAGAGAAGACAATGGCAAAATCTTAGTTGAGAGGCTACAAGCTTTACAAGCTTCTGTTGTTTGATACAGACCTTGAGTGACTTGAGTCCTACACTTGTTATATAATGATAGTAAATAACCGGTTTTGGAGGCTTACTGACATCTCTTTAAAAGCATCACATGGAGCTCTAGATGAATTGAGAAGGTTTGTGTTTGCAGGGAAAGAAAAGACTGTGACAAAGCCTACTAAGTTTGTACATCAAATAGCATTAACCTCATTGAATGAACCGTCCACTTGGCAGCTGCATTTTGGTGTTCTTGTATCAGTAAACCTACTCACCAAGCACTCATAAAACTCTGCTTCAATGAAAATAGTAGGTTGAGTTGCTGAAATGCCCATGCTCTAGTAAAACTCTTCCTAGCAATCCAACCTTATCATTTAGGTCCCATACCCCAAGTTTGATACAACAAAAACCTCTAATTCAAATTTTCCAACTTGGATTGAGCTTGGGCTAGGATCAAATCAGTTGAATTGATTGCACTCATCGTAGGAGGCTTGGTCAGGTCACTAAGCACAAATTCAAAGACTCATATGAGTTATGATCTAAATCCAAATATTTAGTTGCTCAGAAAGGTGAGAAAAAGAGTAGAGAAATCCAAACTTTAACCCAGATAATTATCTGGGTTTTTTTTTTCTCAACAATGATTTAGATAATCTTTCCATTTTGAAGGAGAAATTTATTGAAAACTTAGGTAAAAGCACTTAATGCAGATTATTAGAAGACCTCCACAAGAAAAATATATTCAGAACTGCTAGTAGCTATAGCAAAGACTACATCTAGGAAATTTTTGCTTCTAAAACTAATATGCAACTATATGTAATAGACTACATTTTTAAACCCAATTCACCCTAAACCAGGGACACCTTAAGTTTGAGCACAGGAATAAAGCCAGTCCATAGAAATAAACAAACAAATAAATAAATAAATAAGATCATTACATAAACAGAAATGGAGACCTGGGTTGGCCGATAAATGCCAAAACTGGGTTTCCCAAAATGCCACAAAAATCAAAACTTAAGCCCTACAAGATCGATCACAACACCAATTCTGACCTTCATGAATGCATAATTTGTTTACACATGCATGTTGTTATTATGGTTCACCTGCCTCCAAACCACCAGGCATCTTTGTGGGACTGCTTTGGATAACACCTTTCAAGTGCCACTTTTGTAGTGAAGATAAGTCCATTCTAATTCTTTTCATTTGCTGTTTCCTATCTGATTATTTATTTTAGCCACAAAGGTGTCATGAATGCAAATTAATGAGGGTTTTTCAAAATCATTGTAAAAATATTAATAGGGTAATGAACAGAAAGATCAAGCTCACATCTACCTTACCCTTGTAGCTAAGAGGCTTATACTAGTATATGAACCCAATTGAGACCAATCAGGATGCTAATAGTAGTTTATGCCCCTGTTGAAGATTGCTTATTTTGCTGCAGATAAAACAAGACTTTGGCCTTGGTTATATTAGCTAATTTTCTGATCGAGAAGGATCTTTCGTGGATAGGGGTGGCAGAAAATAAATGCCCAACTATCTCACCAAGATAAAATGTGGTCATTTATTGGTTCTACTCCACCAAACCTCTTCATTATTCTCTTGTACAACAAAAGGTGGTGAATTTTTCTGACTAATCAAATATTTATGTCATTCAGGATGATGGTTTTCATGCAGTGAATTAGGTTACTGATCAAAAGCAGAACCTGGGATCAGGGATCAGCACTCTGGAGAGTTTTATACCTGAAATTTCCTGCATGTATGGTTTTGCCATGCTAGAGATATGAGGCCTAATTCATGCTAAAACAAAAGGGGAGAAGGAGGGTGGATGGATTTTGGAGAGAGGAAATGGGCATTCATACTTGGGGGAGTAGAAAGCAGTCATATCTGATAAAATCAAACCAGTAATGAAGGAAAAAGAAAGAAATGATTGGTTGCTTCCCTCCCATTTTCCCTAGTTTTCCATCTGAAATTCTTTGCATATATAGAAATTGGTTATGCAGTCTTGATCCATTACTTTGACTTGGGGGTTCATATTTGTATAAATGAAAGTTAGATGTACCATCATTTGGATAGGTCCAGGCATATTAACTCAGAACATCCACCAGGTCCAAAAGTCACAGTGAAACAACCAGAACAATCCATACAGGTCTGATTGGTTCCCAAATATGCACTTCTAGAGATGGTAAATCACGTAGACACGACATGGGGCACTCACTACCTTTTTTAGGGTTGAAAAAATTAGAGATACAGAGAAAGATATTATACTATTATCCTTGATACTTCTGAAATTTGCTCTTTACTTCTCATTTTGCAATACATATAGATCTTTGTTTTCTTATAGTTTCTGTGAGTGAAAACCTGACTATTAGAAGCTAAGACCTTTCCATCTGGAATTATAGCATGAAGATAGAAGAGCAGGACAAGGAGGAGCAATGAGTGCCATAAAGTTAAATAAAAGGATTAGGGTTTACGTTTGATTTAATGGACAGAATAAATTCTCTGTATCCTTTGGATTAGAATACAATACGGTAGATATCTATTAGGTTGCTAGTGATGTTTAGTAATTCCTTGATCACTAGTCAATCAAATCTACTATGATCTATTTGAAACCTGAATCTACAAGATAGATGGCAGGTTTGACATATGAACCAAAAGCCTAATTGATTTATGTATTTGATTTAGTGATCAGAACAGGAAAGGATAAAACTAGGTTTCAAATGCAAATTTGTCTTAAGGATAGATTTGATCCTAAACTTCAGATCTTTGGATTGCTCACTCTCTGAATTCTAAAATTGGGTTTTTGAAAATTCTAGGATTTTAACTATAAATTTCCTTAAGTCAATTTTCCCTAGCTACTCAGTCTTCATTCAACGATTTGGAATATATTTAATCAAATATAGGGTTAGAGAGGTTTAGGAAGAAAATGGCTTCATATAAACTGGGGGGAGTGGAGGAAGAGGTTTATAGAAAGCTGGTATTGGTTTGTGAATTGGAAGGGGAAAGGAAAGTGGCTTCTTGTATATGGGAACAGAAGATGGAAGTGGCTTCTTAACAACAGGGACAGGAGGTGGCCAGGGCTTCTTGAATACTGGCTTTGCAGGAGGATGTGATTTCTTATGAACCATAACAGGTGGTGAAGGTGTTTTCTTATGAATTGGAACAGGTGATGAAAGTGGTTTCTTATGAACTGGAACAGACAGTGAAAGTGGTTTCTTATAAACTGAAATGTGGTGGAAGGGGCTTCTTGTATATTATTGCTGCTGGTGGTAGTGGCTTCTTGTACACTGGTAGTGGAAGTGGTTTCTTGTAGACCAGTGTTTGTTTGAGGATGAACCTTGGGCAAGGGCTTAAACCATGGGTGATTTTTGGGGAAAGGATGGCAACTTGGGCCAAGGTGGCAGCTTAGGTAGAGGTGGGTACTTATAGAAAGGCCATAAGAATGCAGAAGTGCATGTTTTTCATGAGAACTTCAGTTTCCAGCCAGGCCAAATATGTGTTTGCCTTCAATTTTGGACTTCAAAATTACCTTGGAGGCCTGCAGGCCACTCTGGGCAGGGCATGGTGCGGCTGATGCACTGAGAAACTGTGTAAGGTATTCCTCTTTGAACTGTCTTTTTACAGTCTCCTTAGGAAGAAAAACTTACAATTTCCCTTCTTGGTTGATGTCTCCAACTTTCCTTGTTTTAAACTCTCCATTTTCTAGCTTGCAGTCAATGGTTAAGCCAAGGCCTACAGAAAACAATGGATAAGTTCTTCAATATTAATTGTTCAGACCTGGGCTCGTATTAGATTTGGGCATTGCAGCCTTAGATGTTAACAACAGCTTTCAATGTCAAACATTCACTGGCTTGAGGAGCAGGTTTGGAGCGGTGAATTTCTTACTTTCAACCATCCTATTTTCATACAAAAACTGCTGAAATTGACAGAGGAAGGATAATGGGACTTGTAGAGCATTTGGATCATGAATATAAATACAGTATATTGCCATTGTCATTGTCACATCCTTGGAACATAAAAGACCACAAGGCCTTCATATCTGCGTTAGGAATCTTAAAGACAGGCCCATGGATCAACTATGCCCAAGGAAATGATATTTGGAAGTCTTGAAAGAATTGTATGCAGGAAAACATGGCATAGCATTGCAGCATATGGCAAGGACAACCCTAGACACTTAAAATTGACCATGTGCCCATCACAGGACAAGACAAATCTGTATATGGTAGCTTGAAAATAACATACCTGATAAGGCTTGGCTGGTGTTAATATTACTCTCTGCACAATCTGCACATTGCAATGGCAGAAGCTCACAGAAAATAGCAGTGCCACCCAGAGGCCGAGAAGTGCCCCTTTCACATATAGGTTGTGTCCATATTGGGAATCCTAGCCCCCTTATGATCCCCTATTATAATGACAAACAAAAAAATTGAAAAGACAATGAAATGAAGAAGCCATGAGCTTCTATAGGTTGATGTTAAGCTTCATTGACTTAGGCCCTTGAGATTTAAAGACCTTGTTGTATAATGATCTTGAGGAATCGATTTAATGGGCTCACCAACACCATGCTTTAGGGCCATACATGAGGTTAGATACCCTTTATTATGATTTGTGTAATAGGGGAGAGAAAAACAGTAACAGCCTCACCAGTTTTTTTTAATCAATTTAAGGCCATTCACTTCTTTGAATCAGCTCTCCACTGCACATCTGCAGTTTATATTATCTGTAAACCTACTTACCAGCATACTTTAAATTTTGCTTTTATAGAAAGCTGAATTGCTGAAATGCTTATGCTTTTGGTAAAACTCTGGACTGTACTTTACTGTTGATTTTTGTTACCATTGTTCCTTGACAGATCTCATGTTGCTTGTTCCATGAACACATAATTAATTTGCCTAACAAATGCTGCTATATGAACCACACAGCTATGTTGTGAACATGTAAAATTTCTGTTGTTGTCATAATGTTTCACCAGCCATTCTGGTGGGAGGACACTCTTTTGGTCACTCTCTTTCATGTGTTGTAAGGACGAATTTGTTCTATTCTTTCTGTTATTGTATCCAAGGTAAGTTGAGCTTTCCCCTGAGAAGCCTACACTTAGGTTGGACTGCTTATTAATTTTTCCATAAGGGTTTGCTCAGTATTCGGTTTCAGATTTGGTGCAACTAATAAAAGTATCACCAGGGCAATCTAATGGGTATTTCAAATCATTCTGCAATTTTAACAGAGCAATTAATGAACAGGCAAAAGAAAACAAGGATTATCACCACATTTAATTGTCAACCTGCCATTTTTAATTCACAACATGAGATCTAATTGTGATTTTTTTCAATAAAAGAAAAGCTTAATGAGTACAAACATTCTGGGGTCCATATATGAACCCAATTAAGGGCCTTGTAGAGAAAAAATCCCAAGATGCTAATATCATAACTGGGTTGCCCGTTGTTAGTCGGTCGTGGTGAGAGTTTGCTTACCTTACTAGACAAAACAACCTCTGTATTCTGACTAGCTTCTTTGGTAAATGGAAAAATGGCAGGTTGATGAATTGGTTTATCAGGTGCCCAAGGATAACCTTCAGTCTATCAAAGCTCTTTTATATTATTATTCTCTTCTTGTGAATATTCTTGAGAGTCTTGTAAATCAATAAGAAAATTACGATTTCTGCAGAATACATTCATGAATATGGAGATCAAAACAAAGTGGTAATGCATTTTTTAAAGTGAAATTTTCAGATGAAATGAAAGTGAAAATACTATTGTTTTCATTTAAGTGAACATATTAATATTCCATAGATGCATTCACAGACCATAGAACATTTACAAGGTTCAGAGGCCATAATGTGATAATAAGAACAATCCACACATACATATTCATTTCATTACTGGAAATAATTAACAACGATTCAGGTTTTGTCTTTCTCCCACTCTCAAGTACTCTCTACCATGGAGGCTTAACTTATTCTAGTACCAACAATGCATGCCAACCTCTTCCTTATGAAACAATGATCATGAAAAGTAAACTAGGATAACCTATGGATGAGAAGAATAAGGTGGTACAGGAGAACCAAATCCAAACTTGGGGTGGTGGAAGTACTTTGGAGGAAACTTGTGGACAGGAGGAAATTTAGGAAGAGGGACTTGAGGAATGGGTGGCCATGGCTTCTTATAAATTGGAGGAAATGGAGGAAGAGGTTTGGAGATAGGTGGAATTGGCTTGTAGATTGGAACAAAAGGTGGAAGCGGCTTTTTGTATATTGGTATTGGTGGTGGAAGGATCTTAGGAATTTCTGGAGGACACGGCTTCTTATATACTGGGACTGGCGGAGGAAGTGGCTTCTTATAAACTGGAACAGGTGGAGGAAGTGGCTTCTTATAAACTGGAACAGGTGGGGGAAGCGGCTTCTTGTACACTGGCACTGGGGGTGGTAGTGGCTTCTTGTATATTGGCACTGGGGGTGGTAGTGGCTTCTTGTATATTGGCACTGGGGGTGGGAGCGGCTTCTTGTATACTGGCACTGGGGGTGGGAGCGGCTTCTTGTATACTGGCACTGGGGGTGGGAGCGGCTTCTTGTATACTGGCACTGGGGGTGGGAGCGGCTTCTTGTATATTGGCACTGGGGGTGGGAGCGGCTTCTTGTATATTGGCACTGGGGGTGGGAGCGGCTTCTTGTATATTGGCACTGGGGGTGGGAGCGGCTTCTTGTATATTGGCACTGGGGGTGGAAGCGGCTTCTTGTATATTGGCACTGGGGGTGGAAGCGGCTTCTTGTATACTGGTACGGGGGGTGGTAACGGCTTCTTGTATACTGGTACTGGGGGTGGTAATGGCTTCTTGTACACTGGCACAGGGGGTGGTAGCGGTTTCTTATAGATTGGCACTGGTGGAGGGAAGACTTTTGGAGGGAGTGGAGGAAATGTGAAAGGAGGATAGACCTTTGGCGGGAGTGGAGGAAATTTGATAGGTGGAAGGTAGATCTTGGGCATGGGCTTATACCATGGATGAGATTTGGAATAGGGTGGCAATTTGGGCCATGAGACTTTGGGAAGCTGCGGGTGCTTGTAGTAAGGCCATAAGAAGGCTGAAGTGCAGGTAGCTGGTGAGAACTTCAGTTTTCCAGCAGGGCCAAATGTATGCTTGCCATCAACTTTAGTCTTCAAGATCAGCTTGGAGCTCTCTAGGCCATTGTGGGCAGGGCATGGTGTAGCTGATGCGCTGTGAAGCTGTGCAAAGCATTCCTCTTTTAACTCTCCATCTTTTACAATCTCCTCAGGGAGGGAGACCTTGAATTTTCCTTCTTCATCAAGCTCCCCAACTGCCCTTGTTTTGAACTCTCCATTTGCTAGCTTGCAGTCAATTGTAACACGAAGACCTGCACAAAAAATTCATGCAAAAGCTCATGGTTATGCTCTTCAGTATTAGTTGTATGTTTGGACTGTTGCAGTATAAGTAATTCACAGGGGGATTAACCAAATTCAACTATAGATATCATTCTTCCACCAGAAATTATGCTGGACTCCTAACCTGGAAGGACAAACCTAAAAGCCTTACATGTTACCATCAGGTGTTAGTATCACATTTTTCATATACTTGAATACAAACCAGGCAACATGGAGTATACTTCGGACTGGCCAAGATCTGAATGGAAGTAACTTTAAGTTGGCTTTTCTGTTAAGTTTCTGGCATGCCATTTTCATGCCAGAACTGTACTGATTTTGAATGTGAAAGGATAATGGGGACCATGAAGAAGTTATAGAGGTCATAATGCCTTCCATCTCTGTAGAATGCACAGCATGGAAGCTATCAAGCAAAGAACCAGCAAAACCCATTTGAAACCAAGCCATTCATTGGCTCTTTCCAAGGTTGAGGGCAAGAAATGCAATACATCATGAAGCTAAAGTTGGAGACTCAAAAAAGTATTACCATGTACCCATCTTAGGACAAGACTAATTTACATGGAAACCATAAGAAAAATTGTACCTGAAAAGGCTTGGCTAGTCTTAATATTCCTCTGCTTACAGTCTGCACATTCTCCAATTCCAACTACCTCAACTTTCTGAACACTTCCATGGCAGAAGCTTGCAGAAAATAGCAAGGACACCCAGAAGCACAGAAGTGCCCCTCGAGAAATGGGGAGAACCTGCATTGGAACCTCCTTATGGCTCCCAATGATTACAGGTATATAGAGAAGATAATGAAATTGAGAAGCTACAAGCTTCTCTAGTCTGATCGAAGGCTTGAGTGGTTTCAGTCCATTAGACCTTGTTATATAAAGATCATAGGAGGATGGTTTAAGAGGCTCACCGACATTGCACTTAAGGGCCTCACATGAGGCTAGGGTCCCATTGTGATGACTTGTGTATGAGGGGAGAGAAAGATAGTAACAACCCTCACCGGTTTTCTTGATAAAAGGCCATTATCCTCATTGAATGAGCTCTCAACTGCACAGCTGCATCTTTTGTGTTCTCTTTATCCGTAAACCTACTTACCAGCACTCATAAATACAAAGCTTTTACGAAACTAAGGGATGAATTACTCGAATTTTCATGGTTTTGGTATAACTGTACATGGTACTTACTGATCTTTCATTCCTTTCAGTTGTTAAAGTCCCAAAGAAAGGCATATGAAAGCACTGCACGTGAATCAACTCTACATGTCAACTGAAATTTATCCCAAAGCCCCTTATACATACTAAGATTGCTCATATGGTATATTCACGTGCTCTAGCCTCCAGACCAGGGATCATACCCCACCCCCACCCAACCCTGAGGCTGCTTAAAGCCCTTCACTCTGCTATTAACCAGATTTTTAGTTCACTAAGAAACCAATACAGTTTCCCAGGGTTAAAAAGACATTTCCTCAACTTCAAACGAATTTAAGACATGGGGTCAGAAAAAATCATTCAAAATTTCAAAACAAAGAGGAAAGAAAAGAATACCTGCACAAAAACTTGAAATGGGCTCTATTCTAAATTCAACTAGAAGTCTGCAACTCCAAATAGTATATATTTATGGTCTCAAAAGTTCAAAAGAATGAAAATTAGGAGTAGTAGGTAAAAATTTCCTAAAGTATAGGCGTCTCAGGTCATGTAAAAGAGCCTAAGTTCATAAAGTAGAACGGTTTTGCGCTTCTTTCCTAATTAGACTAATTTGGTTTTTATGGATCATAAGTACTCATTCTCTTTCAACCCATTTTGTTCTAATAGCTCTGCTGATCTTAATTATGTTGATTAGTTTGAAAACAATACAACCCCAAGTGAAGGTTTTGTCAATCTTGGGCAGTTTTCTTTGTCAAAAGTTAATAGTCCTTAAGTCTCCCAACCAACCCCACTGATTCAAAGACTACTGATCTTTTCATATTTCCTAATCAAAAGGTTTTTAAGGGGCAGAGTGATGTTGTGATGTTGTAGAAGCTACAACAGAAAGCTTTGTCCAAGACAACTTGTAGAGACTGATGTGGCACATCAGAAACCCTTCAGCTTCAAAACAGTATAGTTATCATTATCACTCTCAAATAAAATGGGTTCATTTTCAGCATACCAAATAAATCCATAATTCTTAAATGAAATGCATGCTAAAACAAAAAATTAAAAGGTGATTGGGATATTATGATTTGACCCCTATGATATCACACTCTCCAGCTTTTCTTTTGATGGAGAGTTGTTATCAAAGATAAGTTTGTCCTAATTCATGTCTAATAGATTTGTTTTTCTTCAATTATTTTGTCTTACTTAAATGTCCATATCCATTACTGAGATCCTTGGTAGTCGGTATAGAAAATCAAACACCTAGACACATACCCAGATCTGAAAACCACTTTCAACACCTATGCTTTAGTAAATGTGAAACAAATTACCCTGTTAACCAAAAGTGGAAGCAAGCAAAAATCAGCATTCAAATGATTTGATTTGTAACCATCCAAAGAATTTGCATCAAGTCACATAGCAAAAATGCATGAAAACCCAACATTTTTTTATCATCATTGTGCAGTGGCAACAAGTATGGCAGTTGAAATTTTCCATTTGAATCCTCCCCAACAAACCGTCCTTATCAGTCTACCCTTTGATTAAAGGGTTGATAGGGATTTTTCATAAAACAGAAGGCAAAAATGCAACCCAACCCACATCGCAGAAATGATGTTGCCTTTTTAGTGAAATAAAAAATAAAAAAAATCCCTATTTTAATGTTGGGCATTAGAATAAGATGTCCAATATTCTCAAACAGATTCAGATATGAAATTCTAATGTGAATGGTTGTCTGAGTTGAAGGTGATTTTTTGTGTGGGAATGTGTGGATGATAGCTCTCCAGAGATGCCCATGGTGGCCAGCAAAGCCCATGCTGTTTGGAGGTGGCTTTTGTCAAAAAGTATTAATGAAGCAACTTTAGTGGGTGATGGAGTTGATGCGCTGAAAATGCTGGTTTTATTGATGTCATTACCTTACACATTACATGCCCATAAAGGAATTGTGGTCACAATCCAATAAGGCAATCAGTTGAAAATGGAGCATTTCTAGGTTTGAAAATGGAGCATTTTTTGAGACCTATTTGAACGCTAAAAGTGAGACAATTTTGAAGATATTTGAATAAAAAATTTTAAAATTTGTCATCATAAATATAATTTTTAAAAATGTTTAAATCAAACTTAATTTACATCTAACAAAAATCAGAAAAACCCTCCTCCCCTCGACTGTGACCTCAAAATAGATTTTAACTTAAATTGTAAAAGCAGGCGATTACTTTCTTTGATTGCTAAAAGCTTTCTAAAATTGTGAACATCTTTTCCTATTTTTAGAATTAGAGTAATACAAGCATTTTTTTTTGCATATTAATCGAATTAATACTCATTTTAAGTGTATGATTTAATCCAATTGCATCATACCTAACGTACATCCCTTTTTTTAGTCTCATTTATTTGTATCATAATCATATATATTCATACCTTCATTCAATGACTTAAATTTCACCATGGTCGAAATTACAAGTTCAGTAGCCACCCTTCAGTCAACTGAATTCCTAATTCAGTCAACGTTAGCAGTCAAAAGAAGAAAAAAATATCAAACAAATGGCCCTAGGAAAAACCTGTTATTAGGTCGGATTTTTAATTTCGGGAGTCCTTAAATTGGTGAATTCAATCCCCATCCCACATTGTTCCCACTTGCTTCCCAGTTGAGGGGTTGGAACAGAAGGGAAGAGTTTCAACCAAATGGCTTCTCCAATCGGTCCCATCCTCGCCTAGTTTCTCAGCAAATCCGAACAAACGGGTTCTGGGATTTGTCCTGATGATAGTACCTTGAGGGCAAGGCCAAATCTTCTATCAGTCCCTGCTACAATGGGGTGACTGGGCAACAATACAATTTTCATTGCTTGCTTCTCCTATATCTGAAAGGGATATCCGGGGGGCTTTTTTTTCTGGCTTTAACAGCCTACCTTATAAATTCTAGGCACTGGCAATAACTATATGCCCGTATGCAAGACAACGAACCAGCCATACGTTGAACCAGGGCCTGAAGCACAGTGTGTATTTATGGTGCTGGTCCATACAATAGAGTGAAGAGTAAAGAGTAACATCAGAAATAAATGGAAGAGGCAGAAGCTAATCCATCCAACCCAAGAAGTACGGAGCAACATCTGGCACATAAACACAATTGAGTCTTGACATCACTGAGGCAAATGAGATTCGTCCAACATGGGAAGTATAGGGCAACAATGGCACCTAACACAGTCGAGCAATGACAATAGAGGATAAAGCAAACAAATAACAGCTTGTGATATTTATCATTACTATATAACAGAAAAACTGAAAAAGAACGAGCTTGCACTTGATCCTAAAGAACAGAATATGACCTGTCGATAAAAGGGCATTTTAACCTTACAAGAAAACCAACAACTACCTTGATTTTACTAAATTCCATGAACCAACCAAGGGTAAATGCAATTCTGGAGAAGACATGTTCCCTAATTATAATGGATAAATGTTCTTACCAGAATCATATGGATTCTGAACTTCCCTGTGAAAACACTCCTAAATAAAAATGGAAGTCTTCTTGAAAGAGGTGGGTGGCTTTTAACAGATTATAACAGGTATCACTCACTCTAATGAGTGGTCCTGCATCAGGTAAAACCATCTGCACCTGGGAAACAATTGAAATGTGCTATAGACACCCTCATTGAAAAAAATTGAAAGGTAAAAGCGCGTCTTATGAGTTATATGACACATCAAATGCAGTAAAAGCTGCAGCATTAATCAAAATAACATGTATCCTTCTTGGGCATTCTCAAAAAACAACTTTGCAGCTTCCAATTCATCAAGATAACAAGCCAATAATTATCAAATTGGAACAGAAGAATTAAGCACGATCTAAAAAAAAATTCCTATGTTCTAAGGAATCTGTGACATTTCTACCTCAAATATCCGTTAGTTTTTCTTCAAAAAAGGCTCAACTTTCAGTATCTCCAACAAAAATTTAAATGCAAAGTTTTGTCGACATGCTACAACAGCAAGGCAGGTCTTTTCTAGTCTAATTTCCCAAAACTATTTAAACCTTTGGGATAACTTAAAGATCTTCAAATGACTAATGTGAGTTACAGAAGTCCGCATTTTGGTGTAGTGAGCACATTCACTTCTTTTTCTTTGATTTGCTGGACAATGATTGAGTATACGCAGTCCCCTGAACAGTGAAAAGAAGGGAAAAAAATAAGATACCAGCAACAATTGTTCTCATCTCATTCTCGGCAATAATTTCATGATAATTAAACCTAACTTTTGTACCTAAAAGACAAAAAGGATTTTCATCCTCACTCCTTGCCAGCAGAAGGAAACTCAAAAAAATAACAAAGTAGAAATGCAAATCATGGAAAGAATGAAATGACAAAACAGTGGGGAATGATTCGTGTATGATGATGATGATGCAGAAACTACACACCTGAAGCCACTCATCCAGTGAGGCATCTGTAGTCCCAGTTCCAACTTCTACCTTTGGCGCCCTCTTAGTTTTCTTACGAATCAAACCATACACATTAAAGCAGAAAAGAATTAGAGATTTTTCTGAAGGAAAATGGAAAAGTAAGTGGACAAATAAAATAAATGAAAAGTCACAGGCAAATATCAAATAAGCTGTCTGCTTCTTTCTCATGTGTGTGTAGGCTTCTCTTGTACATGCAAGCATAGGGTGTGTGTGTGGTCGCCGGGGGGAGTCTAGGGAGAAATGCATGTCAAAGAATTCACAGAAACAGCAACCAAACTTGCTAAAACAAATAGGCAGTTTCCCATTCCTCAAATTAAAATCTCCATAATGAGGTAAATTCCAAATTCCACTGAACAGAGATCTCAACACAGGCAATTGCAATAGGACTGTTTCAAGCCAAAACTGGGATTGTCAAATTGGACAGGTACAATCATGAATATCAAATGAAGGTTAAATGAATCATAAATATGCCAGTTTGTATGACATGTAATGGAGTACATTGTTTACAATAAATGCATGTTAGAAAGAAAATACCTTGGATAAGTTTTGTATTTGGCCACGTATCCATACTCCAAAAAAGACAAGTAGGGCAATTCCAAGGAAGACAAGGAAAACAGACTCAATGCTGACAAAACCGCCAGCCTCAACAACTTCAATGGTTCCATTGTAGAAAACGCTTTGATAGGGATGCTGGTCTATCTCATAAACAATGGTGCCCACAAGATCAAATGTTCCGGGCTGAAAGAAGAAACGATATTATGCTTAAGGTCAACTATGTTTTTATTATTTCTATAGAGTTAAGGCTGAAATATTTATTTAAACAAACATGAAAAACTTCCATGTTAATGCTGGTACCTGCAAGTACTTGCTAACAGCAAATATGTATGGGAAAGTAGCCTGAGCTGAGGCTGGAACTGATGCATTGTTAAAACCCTACAATTTAGAACATGTGTAAATAAGTAATAACAAACCAGAGAAAAAAAAAAGAATAAAACAAGTTAGACAGTAGTTTTTATTCCTAAGCTGTGATAAAGGACAATTTCACAATGATATCAGATTGAATGATGAAGAATCAAAAAACCCTTCCCAGATATAGACAAACCAATGCAGTTTTAAATATAAGAATATTAAAAAAAGCTTAAGATGCATGGAAGATTCATATCAACCGTGAGCTAATGAGTGGTTCACTACTAAGATAATTGGAAATAACTATCCATGACATAATTAGGAGCAGATAATAATGGTTGTATAGCATGGGACACTTTTAGAAAATCTACACTGCATTACAAGCAGTTTCTTCAAAAGATTATCTGGAAGATGCAGATCCCAAACAAATCACAAAGTCAACAAGTGTTAGGCAGGAAATATGATCTTTTAAGCTCATATCAATACAAAAGACATCAGGCGGACTGTAATTTCAACTAAGCAACAGAATCATCAGACAAAAAATGAGCATACTGAAGATATTTTTCATCTCCACATTTTTAGTTTTATTTTTTTGATAGGTATATTTTTCATCTCCACATGTTTGAAAGCATCTAACAAAGCTGAGATTTTTGTGACATTAGAACTGGCTATTGGCAGATCTTTCACAGTCATTCAGGGGATCCAAAAGGTAGACATTCCTTGGTATAATTTCAGGCAATTAAACATCAAAATCAAGCCATGATGAAGTTTGATGGTGTTGGTCATAATGTCAGGATTGCTGATACTGTTTTGCAATGGTGGTGTTGCTGGAGATAACAGCAACAAAGGAGTTGATGGATTGATAGGTGGTTATGGTGGTGGCAGAGTGGTTCATAGCATTGGTGGTGACACCTTTACCATTTACCCATTTAAATTCACTTTGGTGAGATATTTTCATGGTTTTTTTCCACTTCAATATGAAAGAAGCAGAATTAAGTTCTCTAAATCATTCTCATAATTGCCAGAAATAACACTATTACCACATGTGAAAATTACAGAGATCCAATGAACCAAAGATAACTTACTCCAATGTTGCACCATAGACTAAAAAACCAACCACAATATTCATAGAATGTGTAGAACCAATCACAATATGTTTCCACAATGCAAAACAGAGTAATGTGATATCTTTAATAAAACAAACAAAAGCAAAAGCTAAGTAGAGGCAGTTCTTATATGTGATTGGGCACAAAATATAGGATTTAATTGATTTGGCGAAATTAGTAGCTGATTTAGACATCAGGAATGCACCAACATGACATGCCAAAGTAAGTAAACGTCTAGTTACCTGTGTAGAAAGGTTCTGGACCAGCAGCTGGTGATTAAAAGGAAGATGGACACTGGCCTTAACTGCAATTACATTCAAGCTAGACTCTCCTGTTTTTTAATCCAAAAGCAGAAAGTGAACTACTACCTTAATGATTTACAACCCACAAATGCAAAAATCAAGAAAACGATGGAAGAACAAGAAAATGGATAGGCACACTGAGTGACAAAATCACAAAAATAAGATTATAATCAGAGTTTCATACAGAACATAGGCATTGAACAATAAGAAATTGACTTAACTAGAACACGGCAATGCAAAACCAACCAATAGCTCTATAAACTAAGAATTTTACCATCATTTTTCATTCCAACTAATAGCTCAGCCTCTTCCCCTGCTGTCACCACTGCAAAAGGAGAGACAAACAAAATCAACCCACATCTTGTAAAGGAAGCAAGTTCACAAACATAAAATGATTGTTCCGTTCACTATAGAAAATATTCTTACATCGTGCCGAATTTTTGGGGAAAACACAGACTGTATCCACTCCCGGTGCCGGACTGAAACTCCCATCACCAAAGTCCTGGGCATCCTCGCCAACAATGCCAAGATCACCTCCTTCTTCAGCAGCTTCGGAAACTTCCACCTCCGATTGACATCTAGCAACTGCCAAGTAAAAGAACAGTTAATTACAAGGGGAAAAAAACCTCACAGAACTCATCCATAAGATCCCAACCACAAAGTCAAATCAAATTCACTAAGCAAGTGAATTCAATATAACACGACTCAGTATAGGACCTAGCCCATAAAGTCAACGAATTTCAAAACCTACGGCCCCGATTGCCTGCTGAGAAGACAAAAACAAATACAATCAAAGCAAATAATTCAACTATTATCTTCAGTTGACTTCAGTTTTCATATCTAACAGACAATAACAAGAGCCTCTATATCATTTTTGATAGCGAAAACTAATTTTTGCCTCGTATTCTAGTCATTCAGAATCAAACAATCAGATCCCATTTAGAGAGACCTCGTGTGATGAGAAAAGAAAACCCTAGGCAATGGATTCAGGCCCCCGATCTCAGGCAGCCAGGGAATCAAGAAGTTGTAAGGCGTGATTAATGGAAATGGATCTAGATCTGAAAATTGAGAAAGAAGAGAAGAGAACCTTGAAGGAAGGGAGAGCAGAGGAGGAGGAAAGCCAGAAAGAAAACCCTAATCGCCATTGAGAGAGAGCGCACGAAAGGAAAGGGACCCAAGGCGCTCGTACAAAAGGCCCGATAGCTGGCTATGGTTTTAAATCTCGGCTCTTGGGTCAATGGATATTCGAATTTTCGTATTTAATTTTTATTTATTGTTTTTTATCACATACCTCTAAACCTCACACATGTTTTTTTTTTCTTAATTAACATATAAATTACAACCACAATTTTGCAAGTTTAAATTAATATTAGTTTTTCATTTCTTCTATTATTTTTTTTTATAAAAAAGTCATGTGTCACGACGCGCCCAAATACAAAGGAATGGTAAAATTATTAAAAAATTTCAATTTTTTTTAAATAAAGCTTTATTAAAAATAAGCAATGGTAAAATTTAGGCGAATGGACAAATAATAAAAATTAAATTAAATTTTGGAAAAAAAAAAAAGAAGAAAAGAAAATTAATTGGAAATTTGAGGGAAATTCGGAAAATGAGACATGGGGTTTGAGGAAAATTTTGATCTGGTATTTATTTTTATTTTTATTTTTAATTCTTCAGCATTGAATTATTGAAACCTAGTGTCAAGTAAGCATCTTCAAAGTGAAAAGGGATGTGAAAGTTGGGATGAGACATGCCCAAAAAAGTTAGGACTTTTCTTTCTTTAAAGGGAAAATTGGATGCATGAATCAAAATAACAATTAAATCCTAAAAAGAAGCCCTCACTTTAATTTTGTAGAAAAATGGCTTTCTTTCTAGTCTTTTACACGCCAACTACACTAGAGTTAAAAATTGTTTTACAAAACAAAAAAATAAAAATAAATAAATAAACTAAATCATAATTAAGTTTAATTTATGAACTACGCTTAGACATCTGTAGAAGTATTCAAGAATCACACAACATTCTATCAACTAGGCTTTCCTCGTCGACTAGAATGGATAAATGTACCTATATAGATTAAAAGGTTATAAACAACAATGAGATTACCCCAGAGTCATCAATCTAAGCACTCTTTAATTAGTACAGAGAAGCCGGTATCTGATGAGGAAATAGACTTTAGCAAGTTGTAAGAAACATGTTACAGATACGCCAAATAATGTAAATATTTGTCTAGTAGATGATAATCAATCTCCATGGATGGTGTAGCGCTCCCATTTCTTCGTGGGGTCGTATATCTGCATTAAATAGAGTAGAAAAACTGTGATTAGAGAGAACATACAGAGAGGTATGGTTCCTGTTGAGAATGCTTTAACTTGAATGTTAATGATGATGAGTTCCATGGAAGAGGGAGAGAAGAAAGAGATGGCACCTCCCATCTTGAAGCAGGAAAGATGTGTTTGTTCTTTTCGTACCAGTGCCTTTCGACAACTTTCCCAGCATGGGACTGTAGAAGGTTGGAGACAAGATGAGTATTTAAGTTGATAAGAGAGACAGAAATTCAAGAAATATAAATAAATTCAGATATAATAAGGAACATCCTGACTAAATACCCAGTCTCAAGACATCAATAAACAGAATAAGAAAATCCCACCGTGTGTGTGTTTCTCGTTCAATCTAAATCCATAGGAAAAACCTCATCTGATAAAAGAATTCAAATCAACTATGAAATAAATTCATCAGATTATCATTTTCCTTGAAAATTTTCCTGAACTGTCAAAATCAATCACACCAATCAAGTGCTAAAAGACTTGAGATACTTGAGGATCCATATTTCATGGTTAAGTTTCTGATGCAAGCTGCTAGGAAGTAAAATGTGTAAAATCACAACCTTTTTTGTTTGAGGGGAAAATATCTTTCAAGAGAAGAATAAGTTTCAGGTGTAAAAGTTTATCACTGAAGTTCTGATTAATTTTACCTAAGTGAGTAAGATAACCACTAAAATAAATGGGTCCTTAAAGAACCAAGCAAGCCATGGTAGTCCATTGTGAACACCAATCTGCATTGGTGAAAGTAGCACTTTTGGATTCTCATGTTGGATTACATGAGCAAGCAAGCTTAAAATCAAACAGGGTTGTAAACACACTCCAACCAGCTTGGGAACAAGCTTGAATACAGCTAGACCTACAGAAAGAAAGATTCATCAGAACTTGACCTAGGGTCAAGCTCAAGCAGGACTGAAGAGCAACCAAGCAGGTCCAATATCAGATTGGCCTGTATGCAGTACTAAATGCTTAAATGCACAGAAAGATACATATACATACAATTGGATATATGTAGGTGATGGTAATATGAAACTTTTTATTTTTGGGTGAAAAAGAACAATGTGAAATTTAAAGTATGCTTCAGAAAGGCAATTTAATGCACTATATACGAATTAGTTTTAGCCACTCCGAACTTGCTTCTAAAATTCAGTCTTAAAGGTTGCTTAGCTTCTTCAAATATCTTCACAGAATTATATAATGATAAAGAATTAAGTTAAGGTAGGAAATGTACCTCATCCTTCTCTATTGTTGCATCAGCAATTGTTCGCACATCCTCATGCACATCGAAGTGGAAGAGCTAAGTAGAATAAAAGGAACACATAGCAAAATGCATTAGTCTAGCATATCTTGAGAGAGAGAGAGAGAGATAAAGAGAGATTTTAATCCTTTAATTGGTCTAAGTGAAAGGATGGGAGGAAGGAGTGAGAATGGCGGACCATGGCCCAGTCCGAAAACTGGCTTAGTTAAATTGACTTTTTCATTTTCTAGATAACCAAATAGAGGAAACACACATTTGTTTTTTTCTCTCTTCTTGTGTTATCTTGAGTGGGGAACCATAGACCAGGCAGAAAACAGGCTCAGTTAAGTTGACTCTTTCATCCTCTGGATAATCAAACAATGGTAATGCAAATTTCTTTTATTCTTCCCATGTAATCTTTGCTAACCAGATGAAGCATTGGAGAAAATACCACCAATATGATTAAAAGAAATACAAAGGATTGAACATTACCGGTCCACTTTTGCCCCTGGCCTTGTTAATGATTAGTTCATAGAAACTGTGTTGCTGAGCGTCCACAGGTATGAAAAAAGCAAAGCAGAATTAGTTAGCAGATACTCAGGAGAGAGAACAAAATTATTTAGCATATATTCAGGACAGAAAATAAAATAAGTTTAATTAAATCAAGTCATCTTACATGAGGAATGATAAGATCTTCTTTCACATAAAGCAGATTCTCCACAGAGGTGGTACGAATTTCCCTAAACTCTGGTGCAAGTTGCTGCTGAACAGCCCGAAGAAACTCCCCTATGGAATCACCTTTGCGTACCTAAATAGAAAGTGAAACAAACATAAATGCCAAGAAAAATCAAAGAATGAAGATAAATACATTATTTAATGAAAGAGACCTGAGAAAGACAAAATCAAGAGTGAAATATATTGATTAAGTGCAACAAAGGTAGTCTTTCCTTACTTGGATTACTCGCCTATGACCTGCCCCATCCCAGTAGCTGTAAGTGATCTCAAGTGGCTCATCTGAAATACAGGGGAAACTTATTGTTACAGGATAAAATACTATATCATGCATTGAAATCACACAGAAGAGGATCAGAATGTAGAATTACTTCGAATCTGTTCCTGCTCGCGAAGCCACAGTTTCCTTAACCTTTCCCTCTCAGCTTGTTCCTCTGCCTCTCGCTCACTGAAAGAGTATCCTCAGCACCCCTAAGCTCAGATGTTAACCCCAAGACCAGAGAGAGAGAGAGAGAGAGAGAGAGAGGGGAAGAGAGAGAGGGGGAGAGTGAGAGAGACAAGAAGAAGAGGGGGCGGGGGAGAGAGAGATTGATGCCACACCTGTCTGGTAGAAAGCTTGTTTCTACTGTGGGATCTTTTCCAAATTTTCCAAACTTCTTTGATTCTTTGCCTTCTGCAGATAACATAGGAGACACCCAGACTGCTTATATGGGAGAAGAGAGAATCAGCACTACAAGTTCTGATCATACTACACAACTACATCATTTTTAAAGTTGACTAGAAATCTGAATATGTGAAAGCTTCCTTCCGTTCATGTATGTATACACCATGAACAACTACTAAACTGAAAGTAATGCTATTAATCATGGAGAGCCTCTTGGAAGTGCATCTCAAATAGATACAGTGGCTGTTGGTTTTGTACAAAACCACTTATCACGCTACTGAGCATGTCAAAAAGGCAAATTGGAGTGTGTTCATGACACAAATCATTTTTCTTGAGCTAGAACCACAATCAAGGATTTGGAAGTTGAAACAATTACACTCAGCAGAGGGTTGAACAAATTTGTATAATTTCAGGCGGATGAAAAGGTTTAAATCCGTGCTAAAGAAATATGCTTACCGTTTTCTCCATCTTCCTCTTCACTTCCATTCTCAATATCATCAGAAAAAGACAATCGAGAATTTCCCTTTATTTTCCTCTTTTTTCGTTTTTGTAATTGCAGCTCCTCCTCCCTATAATCCAAGGGGCAAGTTAAAAAGAAAAAATCCAATCAATAAATAGAATATACCCCATGAAGGCAATCAGATTTAGAAACATAAATATGTTTAACTGAAATTTTAACTTACTCCTGTTGCAGCTTCTGCAATTTCTCCTTTTCTTCCTCTTCAATTTTATTCCGGATATTAACCCTCTATGGTAAATATAACCAAGATCACCAGCAAGATATCCATTATTAGGTCCATCAAGGTTTTGCAATGCAGATTAAGAAAAAAAAATCTATTATGCTTAATAGGCTCTTTTACCTTCTCAACATATTCCTCTCTAGTCACAAGACCAACAGTTTCCTTCTTAAATGCAGTATCAAGGATCTGGACAATGCATTCAAAAAATAAATTAACAAATAACACAAGTATGGAATCCTTTAAACACACAACTGATGAGGTATATTTATTCACACAATCATCATTCTACATATATTAATTCTCTGTTTGGTTGACAAAAAAAATACATGAAAATAATACAAAACCTCACAAACCCTATCCTTATCATTGTTTAAATCCAAGAAAACCAAACCTACCACCTTTGATGATTTTCAGAACTCAAATTCATATTTTCTTTTCCTTTCACTCAACTTATTGCCAAAAATAATAACCAAGTCTTGATTCTTCTAGAAACATAACTACTCCATTAGAATGAATTATGCAGTTCACAAGAGAGAATGCATTCAAACAACAAAATCCTAATTCACTGTTGTTTGGAAAATAATAAAAGTTGTTGAATATAATGTATTTATAGTATATTATCTTTCCTTGTTAATATAGGACACATGTATGGTAGTTAGGACTCCTAGCCTTGTATATATATATCTCTCAATTGTAAGTAGAAAATATATGAATGAGAATAAGGTTTTTCTCTTTTCTCTCTCTCTCTCAACATGGTATCAGAGCCAAAGGAGAAAACCTAATTTTTTTTTCGGTTTAGCCGTGTAATCAATTTCCGGCGAACCGTCCAGTGACCGTGTTTCACTCCGGTCCCCTCATTTTCTTCCCGACCCACTCCGAACAACCTCATCGTCGTCGGATCTCCACCACGCCGGCAACCTTTTCCGGCGAACTTTTCCGGCGACGTCTTTTTCCGACACCGACCACACCAAGAGGAGCGCCTGGAGGAGATCTCCAACTTCTTCAAAAGCATCGGAGCCAGAAAACCCTCCACGCGCCGGCCACGCGCACTTCTCCTGCCGGCGCGTGAGGACGCGTGAGACATTTTCCGGCGACGCGCCTCCTCCTCCAGACTCGCCTGACGCCGACCAGCATCCCTACCTACCTGGTTCTCCCATCCGAGCCCTGCACGTACCTCTTTTGGGGATTTTTGTCTCCGTCAGCCCTCCAAACAGCCTTTCCGGCGAAGTTCCGGTTACTTTTTCTCCACCCCAATCCCTGCACGTGCCTTGGGAAGTGTTCTTCTACCCTTCTGGTGGTACCACGTCGCGATCTGAGGCCGTCTCCCTTTTTCGGTGGTGCCACGCCGCAATCTGAAGCCGTATTAGGGCTCTCTTCGATCCAAATACGTGAATATGACCACCAAAAATCAGATCTTTACCTCTGTTATCTCTGGATCTCCTATGATTACCTCAGAGAAATTGGTTGGCAGTGAGAATTATCGCTCCTGGTCTGCCTCTGTTGAACTTTGGTTTATGGGTCAAGGATATGAGGATCACTTGGTTACCCAGGAGGCAGATATCCCTGAGGTTGACCGCGTACAATGGAGGAAGATAGATGCACAGTTATGTAGTGTATTATGGCAATCGGTTGATCCCAGGATTCTCCTTCATCTTCAGGCCTATAAAACTTGTTTTAAATTTTGGACTCAGGCCAAAGGATTATACACGAATGATATCCAACGTCTTTATAAGGTGGCTTCTGCTATTGTCCATCTCAGCCAACAGGACTTGGATCTATCTACTTATATTGGTCAGATTGCCTCTCTTAAGGAGGAGTTCTTGATTGTGATGCCTCTTACTCCTGATGTTGGGGCTCAACAAACACAGCTTGACAAGTTCTTCATGGTCCTTACTCTTATTGGCCTCCGTCCGGATCTTGAGTCTATTCGTGATCACATTCTTGGAAGTTCATCAATTCCGTCCTTGGATGATGTGTTTGCTCGCCTCCTCCGTATTTCGTCCACTCAGACTTTGTCATCTGATAGCGCTTCAGATTCTTCTGTGTTAGTTTCTCAAACTACCTCTCGAGGAGGACGCAGTGGTACCCGAGGTAGAGGCCAATGTCCTCATTGCACCTATTGCAATAAACTTGGCCACACTCGCGATCGTTGCTATCAGTTACATGGAAGACCTCCTCGCACTGCCCATATGGCCCAGTCCTCTGATTCTCCGCTGCCTCAGCCTCCGAGCTCCTCCGCATCTCAGACATCTCAGGCTTCTATTGCCTCTGTTGCCCAGCCTAGTAATGCCTCTGCCTGCCTTACCCACACATCTTCTCTTGGACCCTGAATTCTAGATTCTGGAGCATCTGATCACCTATCTGGTAATAAGGATCTTTTCTCCTCTATTACTACTACCTCTGATTTACCTACTGTTACCTTAGCTAATGGTTCTCAAACTGTGGCTAAAGGTATTGGTTTGGCCCTTCCTCTGCCTTCTCTACCTCTCACTTCTGTCCTTTATACTCCTGAATGTCCTTTTAATCTTATTTCCATCAGCAAAATCACTCGTACTCTTAATTGTTCTATTACCTTTTCTGATAAATTTGTGACCTTGCAGGACCGGAGTACGGGGAAGACGATTGGCATAGGACGTGAGTCTCAAGGCCTCTATCACCTCACCTCAGATTCATCTCCTGCAGTTTGCATTTCCACTGATGCTCCTCTCCTCATTCACAATCGTCTGGGCCACCCTAGTCTCTCCAAGTTCCAGAAGATGGTTCCTCGTTTTTCCACTTTGTCGTCGCTTCCGTGTGAGACATGTCAGCTTGGGAAACATACTCGTGTCTCGTTCCCAAAGCGTTTGAATAATCGGGCAAAGTCTCCTTTTGAGCTTGTCCACACTGATGTTTGGGCTCCTTGTCGGACTGCGTCTACTTTAGGATTTCAGTATTTTGTCACTTTCATTGATGACTATTCTCGATGTACTTGGTTATTCTTAATGAAAAATCAAGCTGAGTTATTCTCTATTTTCCAGAAATTTTATGCTGAAATCCAAACCCAATTCAATGTTTCTATTCGTGTGTTACGCAGTGACAATGTCAGGGAATATTTTTCAGCCCCATTTACTTCGTTTATGTCTCATCATGGGATTCTTCATTAGTCTTCTTGTGCTCATACTCCTCAACAAAATGGGGTAGTTGAACGCAAGAATCGACATCTTGTTGAGACAGCTCGTACTATCCTCCTCCATAGTAATGTTCCTTTTCGTTTTTGGGGGGACGCTGTTCTTACCGCTTGTTATTTGATTAATCGTATGCCCTCCTCTGTCTTACACAATCAGATTTCTCACTTCCTTCTCTTCCCTGACCAACCACTTTATTTCCTTCCTCCTCGTGTCTTTGGTTGTACTTGCTTTGTTCATATTCTCACTCCTGGACAGGACAAGCTTTCCGCCAAAGCCATGAAGTGCCTCTTCTTGGGATATTCTAGACTTCAAAAGGGTTATCGTTGTTATTCCCTTGAGACTCATCGATACTTTATCTCCACTGATGTCACCTTCTTTGAGGACTCACCATTCTTTTCCACCACTTCTGAGTCTCTTCCTGCTTCTGAAGTCTTGCCCATTCCCATTGTCTCCCCACCTGATGTTATGCCTCCTCGACCACTTCAGGTTTATCATTGTCGTCCTCGTGTCGTTGCTCCTCTCCCTTTTGCTGAGGCACCTGCTGACTCACTTCCTATCCCTTCGGCTTCACCTGCCCCGGCTCTGCCTTCTCCTAATGACTTACCCATTGCTGTTCGGAAAGGTACTCGCTCTACTCGTAATCCTCATCCTATTTACAATTTTTTGAGTTATCATCGATTATCTTCACCCTATTCTGCTTTTGTTTTTGCTATATCCTCTGTTTCTCTTTCAAAGAGCACCCATGAAGCTCTTTCCCATCCAGGCTGGCGACAGGCAATGGTGGATGAAATGGCTGCTCTGCACTCTAATGGCACTTGGGATCTTGTTGTTTTACCCTCTGGTAAATCTACCGTTGGCTGTCGTTGGGTCTACGCAGTTAAGGTTGGTCCTGATGGTCAGGTTGATCGCCTTAAGGCCCGCTTAGTTGCTAAAGGCTATAGTCAGTTTTATGGTTCTGATTATGGTGACACATTCTCCCCTGTTGCCAAGATTGCTTCTGTCCGTCTGCTTCTCTCCATGGCTGCTATGTGTTCTTGGCCTCTTTATCAGTTGGATATTAAAAATGCCTTCCTTCATGGTGATCTTGCCGAGGAAGTTTATATGGAACAACCTCCTGGTTTTGTTGCTCAGGGGGAGTCTGGTTTAGTGTGCAGGTTACGCCGTTCTCTATATGGCTTGAAACAATCTCCTCGAGCATGGTTTGGCCGTTTTAGTTCTGTTGTTCAAGAGTTTGGCATGCTTCGCAGTACATCAGACCATTCAGTTTTCTATCATCATAACTCCTTGGGGCAGTGTATTTATCTGGTTGTTTATGTGGACGACATCGTCATTACAGGTAGTGATCAGGATGGTATTCAGAAACTAAAGCAACATCTTTTTACCCACTTTCAGACCAAAGACTTGGGGAAACTCAAGTATTTCTTGGGAATTGAGATAGCTCAATCCAGTTCTGGTGTGGTCCTTTCCCAAAGGAAGTATGCTTTAGACATCCTGGAAGAAACCGGTATGTTAGACTGTAAACCGGTAGACACACCTATGGATCCGAATGTCAAACTTGTACCAGGACAGGGGGAGCCTTTAGGAGACCCCGGGAGATATCGACGGCTCGTAGGTAAATTGAACTATCTCACCATTACTCGTCCAGACATTTCTTTTCCTGTGAGTGTTGTTAGTCAATTCCTACAGTCACCATGTGATAGCCATTGGGATGCCGTAATCTGCATTCTTCGATATATCAAAAGTACACTAGGCCAAGGTGTGTTGTACGAGAACAGAGGTCATACTCAGGTTGTTGGTTACACAGATGCAGATTGGGCTGGCTCACCCACAGATAGACGTTCCACTTCAGGGTACTATGTTTTTATTGGAGGTAATCTAATATCTTGGAAGAGTAAGAAACAAGATGTAGTGGCCAGATCTAGCGCTGAAGCCGAGTATCGAGCTATGGCTTTGGCAACATGTGAACTCATATGGTTGAGACATCTTCTTCAGGAGTTGAGATTTGGAAAGGATGAACAGATGAAACTCATCTGTGATAACCAGGCCGCATTACATATTGCATCCAATCCAGTCTTTCATGAAAGGACCAAGCATATTGAAGTTGACTATCATTTCATTAGAGAGAAGATCGCATCAGGATGTGTTGCTACAAGTTTTGTTAATTCAAATGATCAACTAGCAAACATCTTCACTAAATCTCTCAGAGGTCCTAGGATTAAATATATTTGTAACAAGCTTGGTGCATATGACGTATATGCTCCAGCTTGAGGGGGAGTGTTGAATATAATGTATTTATAGTATATTATCTTTCCTTGTTAATATAGGTCACATGTATGGTAGTTAGGACTCCTAGCCTTGTATATATATATATATCTCTCAATTGTAAGTAGAAAATATATGAATGAGAATAAGGTTTTTCTCTTTTCTCTCTCTCTCTCAACAAAAGTAAAGCCCACCAACTCTTAATTTTCACATTTCATTTTTTTCCTTATATATTAGGAATTCCACTGCAAAGCAAATCACCAGTAATATGAGTCCACTCCTCTACCCTACACCACTTTTGGTGGGTTGCACCAAGGACCTATGGATCATTGCCAGAGGGCACCGCCATTGAGCAACATCTCTGTTGGCATTTTGGATTTGTATTTTTGTGCTTTTCTACTCATTTTCTCAGTGTCCAATAAATGGATAATAAAACAAGGGAAAATGAGCAATCAAGAAATAAATTAATAGACAACACAAAAGGCCCCATTTCTCTAAAAACACAACTAGTTGGTCCTATCAAAGAAAAAAAAAACACAGCTAGTTGATTATATATATTCACACAACAATCACCCTATGCGCATCAATCCTCTGTTTGATTGATGAGAAACAGCATAAAAATAGAATAAAACCAATCATCAATCCTATAATGAAAACCCACCAACTTTTAATTTTACATTTCAAATTTGTATTATCACGCTCTTTTATTCATTTCCTCAGCAACTAAAGGAGTTGATAAGAAAATAAAGGAAACTGAACCACAAGAACCCTAAAGGCATTCAAGCAACAAAGTGTAAAAAAGAAAAAAAACAAGGAGACACGGCTCCATTCCCCTAAAAACACAACTAATCCATTATATATATTCACACAATTATTATTCTGTACACATGAATCCTCTGCTTGATTGACTACAAAATGCATGAGAATAGCATAAAATTGAACAATCAATCCAACAACCAAACCCACCAAAAGCTAATTTTCACATTCGAAATTTGTATTTTCTTGATGTTTGACTAATTTCTCAAAAATAAATTAATAAAAAACACACAAGGCTTCATTCCTAAAAAAGCACAACTAAACCAATTGGCTATATTCCCACAACTATCATTCTACACACAACAATACTCTCCTTGATTGAAGAGGAACTGCATGAACACAACATAACCAAACTACCAATCTATGGTAAAGCTTGCCAACTGCTTATTTTCACATCCAAAATTGTATTTTCTTGATCTGTCACTAATTCTCTCAACAACCAAACAAATGGTTATGGAAAACGAGGAAAAATGGGCAATAAACAACCCTAAAAAATAAATATGACATTCAGGTAACAAAATAACAAACAATATCAAACATCCAGCGTTCCATCCTCTAAAAACAGAACTAAACCATTATACATATCTGATAAAATTATCATTCTACATTCATCAATCCTCTTTTTGATTGACAAAAAAGTGCATGATAGAAACATAAGACTCAATCACCAATCCTCTAATGGAACCTACCAACTGTTGATTTTCACATTCCAAATTCATACCTTTTTGTTGTTTCACTAATTTTATCAGATAACACCGCTAACCTATCATACATATTCAATTGAGTAGCGAGAAAATGCCTGAAAATGGTATAAAACCGAAACACTAATCCTATAACAAAAACCCGCCAACTGTCAGTTCTCACATTTCAAACCTACGTTCCCTGAAACGAAAGCAAAAAGAGGAACAATAAACCCTAGATTGGTGGAAACGTAAGGATTGGGCGAACAGAGAAATGGAAAACCCTATAGATAGAAAAAAAGGACCTCGGAGGTGCCGGAGCCGAACTGAAGGAGACCGGTCTGGCCTTTGGAAGAAGCGGACTTGTTCTTGAGCTCTTGGATTTTCCTCCTCTCCACCTCTCTCTGCTTCTCCAGTCTCCGGATCCTCACTGCATCCTGGGCCGTGCCCACGTACCCATCTCCCATGCCCGACATCTTTCTCTTCCCTCTTCAGTTTCTCCCAATCCACGATGCTCTGAAAAATTTGTGTGAAACGGAAGGCGGCTTATATTTATACTAGAGTCGGCATGGAATGTATCATGGATCATCCACCAAAATCCATATTGGTTTCGTAAGACTTTGTTAAAAAAATTAAAAAATAAAATAAAATTATATATTCCTTGGAAAAAGTATTTTTGTGTGTTTGAAAAAAAAAAAGTTCTTTGTATTTACAATAAGGGTTAATTTTTGGTGTAAATACTTCTCATCGTCATTGATTTCACATTTCATCGGACTATAATAAGTTTATTTTAGTTATAAAATTTAATTTTTAGAGGGATTTTAGGTTAACAAATTTTAGGTAGGCGTCTTTAATCATTCTTTAAAAAATAAATTTTATATTTAAAATAAATTTATAAGAATTCTAATTGATAAAATTTTAGGTAGCCTCATAAGACATGAAGGAAATTAATTCTATAATCAATAAAAAAAAATGTTAGTATCCTTGTATGTTTTTTAATACCCAAATTATTAGATTAAATAAAGTATGGTCAGATTGTTATTATCTATGAGAAAAACAATTTGGTATAATGTGAAATAGTAATAAGTTGTAAATGCATCATACTTAATGGGTCACATGGAATTTGTAGGTGTTTGATGGGTCATTCCACCAATTGATTCACCTCTTAAGCAAAATTGTGGTTAGATTTAGTGATATGCCATTATAATTGACCCACCTTCTTAACCCTTAGAAAGCATTGGATGTGAAATAAACAACCCATTAGATGAGATAAAGAGGTAACCTATGTTGCCCTGGAGCTAGGGTAATTGCCTACCCTTGGACTAAGAAACTCCAAGGAGATGATCTAGATCAACGACATGTACAAGTACCTTACTTCTCTCATATTTTTATAGATTTTGTGAGTTTTGATATAAGACACCTCGACCTTAATTAATGAGACAATAAAGAACCATATTCATATTTATTTTTGTCATAAAAATATGGATAAATTTGTTGTTAATATTGTGGGTACCAAACCCAATATAAACAAAATAATATTCCAATAATGATGGCAATGGAAGTAAGACTAATTTTAAAATACTACATTGAAGCATGATACTCCCTACTAATCACACAACCCACTTTTTTGGTATTGCATTAGTTGATAGAGAAAGGGATGCGAAAATCCCTAATCATCTAAGGGACACCGACCTTTGAGCTAGTTATGGAAAGCAAGTGATACCTTTGGAAAGGAAAGGAATGTGAAGAGAGATAAACTCAAAAAAATTTAAGAAATAAGAAAGGTAAGATCCAAATATTTTATATTAAATGTGTATTAAATGTTTTTAAGACACTTTGAATCACCTATAATCAACATTAGGATGCAAAATTTGGCAGGACAAGGGACATCTTTCTAGTATTTTGACCGGAACTTATTTGGACAAAGGAATTGGAAGGAAAGTTTATAGGTGCAATCTACAACGGTGACAAGGCACTTGTGGCCTTAGAAGTGGCCACCCCAACAATTGCTAGAACCATTAAGTAAAATAATTATAAATTGATCATTGTTGTAAAATAAGGACAAATACAATGCAAATCAAGGTAGTAGAGATGAAATATATCTTATTTTGATATATATATAATAGGGAAGAAGAAATCAGAGAAGAGAATTGATAAAGTTGAGAGAATGAGAGGAAGAGAATTTCTTTCTTTTTCTCAGGCTGTATATTATAGGAGACGGAAAGCCCTTTTATAGGCTTTCCAAATGGCTTCCATTAATATCCCCATTAATGAATATTAATGAAACTCATAAACAACATTAATGATTTCCATTAATGAGTGTTAATGAAAGTCATAAATAATACTTAATTAACATTAATGTGGTGGCATTCATTACTACAATTATAACACTCCCCCTTGGATGCCCACCACATTGAAAGAATATGTCTCATTAAAATCTTGCTAGTAAAAAACCCTATAGGAAAAACCTAGCAAAGGAAAAAGAGTACAATATTCTTTTCTTGGTATATTAGGACTGCCTCGTTAAAAACCTTGCCAGTAAAACCCAATAGGACAAAATCTAGACGAAGGAAAAAAGAGTACAGTACATTAACACCTTTTTACAAGCATACTCCCCCTCATGTCGATATCCTTGAGTTGACGCATTCCAATCCTATGTATTAACTTCTTGAATGTTGAGATTGACAATGATTTTATGAATAAATCTGCTAGATTATCACTTGAGTGTATTTGTTGCACATCAATTTCATCGCTTTTCTGGAGTTCATGTGTATAAAAGAATTTTGGTGAAATGTGTTTAGTTCTATCTCCTTTAATATAACCCCCTATTATTTGTGCAATGCATGCAGCATTATCTTCAAATAATATTGTCGGGTCACCTTTGATAGAGGAGAGTCCACATGATTCCCGAATATGCTGGATCATAGATCTTAGTCATATACATTCACGACTTGCTTCATGAATTGCCAGTATTTTTGAATGATTTGATGATGTGACCACCATTGTTTGTTTGACAGATCTCCATGAAATAGCAGTACCATTGCAATTAAACACATACCCTGTTTGTGACCTACCTTTATGTGGATTTGAAAGATATCCTGCATCTGCATATCCAAGCAATTGTTGTTTTGATTCCCTTGAGTAAAATAAACTCATATCAGTAGTTCCGCGAAGATAACACAATATATGTTTGATACCATTCCAATATCTTCAAGTTGGAGTGAAACTGTATCTTGCTAATAAATTGACAGAAAAAGCAATCTCTGGACGTGTACAATTGGCAAGATACATAAGTGCACCAATAACACTAAAATATGGTACTTCAGTTTCAAGTAACTCTTCATTTTTTTCGCAAGGACAAAATGAGTCTTTTTTCACATCAAGTGACCGGACAACCATTGGAGAACTTAAAGGATGTGCTTTATCCATATAAAAACACTTCAAAACTTTCTTAATGTATGTTGATTGATGTACTAAAACTCCATTTGGAAAATACTCGATCTGCAGGGCGAGACAAAATTTTGTTTTTCCAAGATCTTTCATCTCAAATTCCTTTTTCAAGTAATTTGTTGTTCTTGTGAGCTCTTCAGGAGTTCCAACAATATTTAAGTCATCAACATACACTGCAATAATTGCAAATCCGGTTTCTGATTTCTTAATGAAGATGCATGGGCATATAAGGTTATTCACATACCCTTTTTTTAGCAAGTATTCGCTAAGGCGATTGTACCACATGCATCCAAATTGCTTTAATCCATACAAGGATCGTTGTAACTTGATTGAGTACATGTTATGAGGCTTTGTACTATTTGCTCCAGGCAATTTAAATATTTTAGGGATTTTCATATACATATATATATATATCATTATCTATGGATCCGTATAAATATACTGTAATAACATCCATGAGATGCATATCCAATCCTTCTGAGACTGGCAAACTAATTAAGAAACGAAATGTGATTGCGTCCAAGACGAGAAAATATGTTTTCTCGTAGTCAATACCAGGTCTCTACGAGAAACCTTCTGCTAATCACGTTTTATATCTTATGATCTCATTATTCTCATTGCGCTTTCGTACAAATACCCATTTGTACCCAATAGGCTTTACATCTTCAGGTGTTTAGACTATAGGTCCAAAAACTTTTCGTTTTGTTAATGAGTTTAACTCTGCCTATATAGCTTCTTTCCATTTTGGCCAATCATTTCTATGTTCACATTCTTCCACATTTCGTGGTTCGGGATCTTCATCATTTCTTATGACTTTAGAGGCCACTTGGAAAGCAAAAATATTGTTAATAACAATATTATTTCGATTCCATTTTTCTCTCATGTGTACATAACTTATTGAGATCTCACAATTTTCGGGTACCTGTGCCTTTTCAGGGGCTTCTTGTTCAATATGTACCTCTTCGGAGGTTTCTTATTCAATATGTGCCTCTTCAGGGGCTTTTTGCATTATTTGTGCCTCTTCTAAGGGCTATCGATTTATCAATTTTAAACTGATCAGTCATTTTGATGGTCTCTTCTAGAGTGCCAAGTTTTTCTTGGGTTCTCTTATTCCGGGGAGTTACATCCTTTGAGCCGATAGGTCTACCATGCTTCAGGTGTATCTTAAATTTATTTGTTAACTGTCCTATAGGGACATCAATCCGTGCTGGAGTATTTGCAGCCGGGATATGTGACTTTGTCACTTTCTTTGTATCAATGAATGCATCTGGTAATTGATTTGCAAGATTTTGCAAATGAATGATCATTTGAACTTCTAGTTCACATTGATTTGTACGAGGATTAAGATGGGTCATAGTAGATGCCTTCCAACTAATTTCTCGTCGTTCTTCAGGTCTCCCCCTAATGACGGGAAAACACTCTCATTAAAATGACAATCCGTAAAGTGGCCTGTAAAAACATCGTCTGTCAAAGGTTCAAGATATCTTATAATAGATGGAGAATCAAAACCTACATAAATCTCAAGTCTTCGTTGGGGACCCATTTTAGTGCATTGTGTAGGTGCAATTAATATATATACTACAAAACCAAAGATTCATAAGTGAGAGATATTTGGTTGTTTTCCAAGCACAAGTTGTGAAAGGGAGTATTCATGGTGAGCTGTAGGTCGAATACGGACTAAAGTTGCAATATGCATAATAGCATGTCCCCAGGCGGAAGTAGGTAATTTGGTTTTCATTAGTAATGGTCGAGCTATTAATTGGAGATGTTTGATGAAGGATTTTGCTAAACCATTTTGGGTATGAGTATGAGCAACAAGATGCTCAATATTTATCCCTACTGACATGCAATAGTCAATGAATGTTTGAGAAGTAAATTCACCAGCATTATCAAGATGTATTGTCTTAATTGGATAATCTGGAAATTGTGCTCGTAATTTGATTATTTGTGCAAGAAGTCTAGCAAAGGCAACGTTACGTGTAAAAAGGAGACAAACATGTGACCACCTAGTATAAACATCTATTAAGATCATAAAATAACGAAATGGTCCACATGGTGGATGGATAGGCCCACATATGTCCCTATGTATTCTTTCTAAAAAGATTGGTGACTCAGATATGACTTTAGTAAAAGATGGTTTGATTATCAATTTACCTTGTGAGCAGGTAGCACAGGAGTATTCAATGGGTGAAAGAATCTTTTGGTTCTTTAGTGGATGCCCATGTGAGTGTTCGATTATTCGACGCATCATTGAAGACCCTGGGTGACCTAGCCTGTCATGCCAAAGAACAAAAACTTTTGGGTCGTTGAACTTCTGGTTCACGACAACATATGATTCAATAGGTTTTATAGTTGTATGATACAACCTAGAGGAGAAAGCCGAGAGTTTTTCCATTATAAGCTTTTGGCCATATATAATGGAAGTAATGTAAAAATATTCTACATTATCTTCATTCATAGTTTCAATATGATATCCATTTCTGCGGATATCTTTAAAGCTGAGCAAATTTCTTCTGGATTTGCTAGAATATAACGCGTCATTTATATGGAATCTAGTTCCATTTGGCAACGTTATGTTTGCTCTTCCAGAGCCTTCAACTAAGTTTGTAGTACCATATATGGTACTTAAATTAGCTTTTATTAATGTCAATTCGATGAAATATCTTTTACCTCGAAGAATTGTGTGCGTGGTCGCACAGTGTGCGTGGTCGCACAGTCTGCAAGACATACATCATCCTCATTCATCTTAAGACCAAATAACACATGGATTTTAGATATAACTAAAAAAAAACAAGGCATAATGTAAATAACAAAGTAAATTAGATGTAAATATAAGACATAATAATATGTTATTTCATATATAAAGTAACATCAATCAATGTTAATTTTCTCATCATTTATCAAATGGTCTGTTTTTTCATTGGGACCTCTAAAGAAATCAATGTCATAGTAGATTAGGTCCAATCCATCACCATCTGTAAAGTTCATCTCGATCTCTTTTCCTTTTGCTTTTATTGATGCTTGGTAAAGGTCGACCAAATATTTGGGCGTACGACAGGTACGTGACCAATGCCCCTTCATACCACATTTATAACAATTATTCTCATGGTTCTTATGAGGTTTATCTTGTAAACGCTTCCCATTTTCTTATTTTGCCTTAGTATTGTTCCACTTCTGGTGGTGCAATGAGGCTTTCATTTTTTAAGAATTTGATGAATTATTATTATAAGAACCATGGTATCGAGGATTTCTTCCACGACCACAACCACGTCTTCATCCACGTCCACGAGTTTGGGACGATATTGCATTCACTTTAGGGAATGATTTAGATCCAGTTGGACGAGACTGATGATTTCTTATCAATAACTCTTTTTTTTTTTAAAACTTTCATGGAGATAATGACGAAGTAAAATCAATGTTTTTACGCGATCCTGCAGGGATGCTTGATTTCCTTCTTTGATCATATCTCCAAGATTCATTGCATCAAGATGTATTTTAGTATCAAGGATCCAAGATAGATAATTCTTTCCCGAAATGTCATGTGCCACAAATTCGAGTTTGGTGATATTCGACATTGTCAAATAACTTCATATATATGACAAAACAATATTATTAGAATCAATTATAATAACTTGATAGCATTGGTATAACTTTGATTATAAACAAAATCAAATAATTTGTTTATAACTTTTAACAATATGTAACAAAACAAATCAACAATAATATAAATATGTAAAATTTAATTCTATATAAATAACTTCAAGTTCAAGATACAAGAATTACCTTCAGAGCAATTCGTGCTGATAACGTTTTGTAAAATAAGGACAAATACAATGCAAATCAAAGTAGTAAAGATGAAATATATTTTACTTTGATATATAATAGGAAAGAAGAAATCAGAGAAGAGAATTGAGAAAGTTGAGAGAATGAAAAACAGAGAGAATGAGAGAAAGAGAATTTCTTTCTTTTTCTCGGGATGTATATTATAGGAAACGGAAAGCCCTTTTATAGGCTTTCCAAATGGCTTCCATTAACATCCCCATTAATGAGTATTAATGGAAGTCATAAATAATACTTAATTAACATTAATGTGGTGACATTCATTACTACAATTATAACAATCATCAAGAAGCGTAGTAGTCCACTAGGTTTTAGTGAAATGGAAGACCGATCACAAGGAGCCAACCAAGAAGGAATCAAGCAATCATAGCAACATACTTAAAACTAAAATGCGTTGTATGCATGTTAACACAAAGATTCAAGATGATATTCTATAAACATTTTTGCATTTAATTAAATATGACATCGAATGCATAACATCACATCATTAGACACAACCAATGACGAGTATTGGGTTTGGGTGGTGAGGAAGTGAAGAGAGAGAGACAGAGATGTAACCAAAATTTCAAAGATCCATATTTTTTTTTTGTTTTTTCTTTAAACAACGCGTTAATATGGCGGCTGATACAAAGATTAGTGAGGGCATTTTGGGCAAAGAAAAAGGAGTAAGTAGCACAAAAGTCATATTATTTTTCACATTAAAGGGGAATATGAGATTCCCAAATCTTGGGTTTTGAAAAGCAATTATTTCCAGAACCCAATTATTTTCAAATGGACCTCCCAAACCTAAGTTACGCCAAAAATAAATAAAACCCAGGTAGAAAGAAACGGTTCAATTTTCATGAAAAAAAAGTGCAAGGTATCACAATTCTGTTCCATAGGAAGACTGGATCATGGCTTACAGATAAGCCTGGAGCCGGATCAAAAGCCAAGTATCATGCGGCCGCCATGGATCATCAGAACCCCGAAGCTTTCTGCCAGTCCACTCACTACCCACCTCCTGACCCGCGTGTCTCCTCCACTCGCTCACACCCAGACTCCAGGTTCGTCTGATGCCACAGTTCTACTGTGAGTTTATGTTGTATAAACAGAAATTTGCATCGTGGGTTGTATAAATTCTTGATTTTTTTTCCTTATGCTCCCACCCCAATTATTTTTTGAATGATTTGGGTATATTTTGTTTATGAGCAGCAAGAGGTCTGAGGGGGAATTCAAGGATTTTGTTACTGCAAGGAAGGTTCAGAAGGCTGATAGGGAGAAATTGAGGAGGGATCGGTTGAATGAGCAGTTTATAGAGTTGGGAAATGCCTTAGGTGAAGTGAAATAGCTTGTCTTTGTATAATACTGAACAGAATTTTCCCTTTCCTTTATGAGTTTTAGTTTCTGTGTTCCTCTTATTGAATTTTGGATTGAAATTATCTTACAATAGTTTTCTACGTCCAGTTCTGCAACCATGGGTCGTCTCCTATCATGCTACATTTGTAGAATTGACGACAATTTCTGCAGCTAAGAGGAATTTGATATATTGGGTTAATTATAGGAGATGTGTTCATTGTTCTAGCTCATTGTTCTCAGGAGATTTCACCATGGAGCCATGCTTCACTGTTAAAATGTTTTCCTAATTGGGTTCTGTTCTATTATGGCTAGTGCATGTAATTTATGTAATGGCTACATTTGTAGATAGATTGGATTGTTTGACGTGCTAAAATAATAATTGAATGAATAATTGGTGGCCAATTATCTGTTCTAAGTATCCACATTCAAAAAGTAGTTTGTTAAGTCTCATAACAAGGTATAATTGCTTGGCCTTCATTGGCTAGTTTTATCTTTCTCTTGTTCTTTATTGGTATTCCACAAGTGGACAGTAGCGGTAGTACAAGCAACAGATGTTGGTAGCTTACTTTCCTCCTTGCCGAGCTAACAGAAGATTTTGTAAACTGATTTTCGACTTGTCTATGTCATCACCCATCCTTTCATTTTTAGTAGGGACAAATTCCTTCCCTTTTTTGTTACTGATTTGCTGGTACAAGTGTTCCATTGAATTCCATTAGCCATCATAACCATGAGTTCTTTTGTTATTTTCAGGATATTCAAACCTTGTAGGCTTGGAATAATCTTGAACCTCCTGCTCTATTATGCTAGCCAAATAATTTTCATTGTGCTCCTTTATGGTTTTATGATTTATTTCTTTAAATACTTCTGTAAGTGGCATTGACATATGCACCCTCTGTGCATAATTGCTAATTGGTAAATTAGGCTTTAGTAGAAATATGCTATGTATCATGTTTACAATGTCTAGTGGTGTAATGGATAACAGTAAAAAATTCAAGCCAAGTTTGTTTTTCTTGTTTTTGGTTCTTTCAGTATTCTTTGATTGGTGATTGTTCTTTCAAGTATTTACTGTAATGCTTTCATTTGATCCCAAGCATCCCTTTTCTATTGATCTCTACAATTTCTTACCACCAAGTTATAGCTTTATCTTCCTTCATATGTTTTCAGGCTAATCTTTCTTCATTGTCTACAATTTTGTATCTTCTTCTTGGTCTTCTTATGCTATCACCCAAAGGGATCTCATAAAATGAGTGTAGGTGGGTAAGTTTTTACAGAAGCTGTGAATAGTTATCAAGTTGGGAACTAGATAAATGGGGCATCTGGTTAGGATTTTAGAAAACTTCGTGGAACTTCCTTTATGTGATTTGCACATTTGACTCATAATCAGTGTATGCATAATGACTCTTAGATCATTGTGAGAGCATTATTCTGTGACTCATTTCCTTTTGATGCTCAAAACATGAAACTAATTTTATTGAAAAGAATTATTAACCACCCATCAATTTGATCATGCAGATCCTGATAGGCCCAAAAATGATAAAGCAACCATTCTTTCTGATACAATTCAATTGCTCAAGGACTTGACAGCCCAAGTTGAGAAACTGAAAGCTGAGAATGCATCACTAAATGAAGAATCCCGTGAGGTGATTTTTTTTTTTTGTTAATTAATAGTGGACATTCAAGTTTGTGGGGCATTTTTTGACATGGTATATAATCATTTATTTTTGCTTTGATGCAGTTAACTCAGGAGAAGAATGATCTCAGAGAAGAGAAGGCATCCCTCAAATCGGCTACTGAGAACCTTAATGTTCAGTATCAACAGAGACTCAGAGCTATGTTCCCATGGTCTGCCATTGATCCCTCAGTTGTTGTAAGTCCACCTTCTTACCCGTTTCCAGTGCCAGTCCCAGTGCCTATCCCTACAGGTTCAATTCCCATGCATCCATCTATGCAGCCATATCCTTTCTTTGGAAGTCAGAACACTGGGATCATTCCTAACCCCTGTTCGACTTTTGTTCCATACTTTACTCCAAATACCCTGATTGAACCACAGTCAACACAACATGTATCTCCACCTATGCAACCAGGCAGTACGTCCAACATTTCAAGCAAACAGGATTCCAAGAATGAGTCACCAGGGGAGAGCAAGAGTGAAAAAGGTGAAGATTCTACTGATGTTGCAACAGACCTGCAGCTCAAGACACCTGGATCTAAATCTGATCAGGTCAAACATAACCTTCCTTATATGTTGCTCTCATGAAAGAAATAAAGCTTTTGTAAACCCTTGTACAAAACTACAATAACTATCTTTTCAAGGCATAACTGGAATTAAAATTTTTCATTCTTTCAGGAAGTATCATCAGGGCAACAGCAACACAAACCCAAGAGATCTCTGAGTAAGGAAAAGAACAGTACAGAAGGGAGCTCTTCAAGTAGGTGTTCTTCGTCTCCTAGTGTACAGGATAGCTCCTCAAATAGTGTAGTTGGTGGCAGAAAGGCTGACGACTGAGCAAGAAAATAATCGAAAAGAAAAAAATCCAGCCTCTTTTCTCTTCTGTATCTCCATTATTGATTTTGCACATTTTGTTTCCTGGAGTTGCTTTTCAGTTGCATTAATTTCTGATATACCTTCTAACCAAATCACTCCTAATATAACTAATAAGGAATGATTATGGTTGGATTTAGTCTTTATTGTCTTCTTTTAGTAGGTCAGAAAGAAAAATTCTTGGCTTGGGATTTAAATACATGCGAGTCTAAGCTTGTTGGTAGAGATGAAGAAAATGTTTGTGGAGTTCATTGATCTGTAATTTGTGTATCAGTGTATCTATGGTTCACCAAAAATAAAAATCTTTTACATAGCAGAGATGGATATAGCAATGTTAAAAAAAATGCCCACTGGTAGATCAGAGGAACCTTTTGTTTGCAGGGGATGATTAGCTATAATCCTCTTACCATGTTAAATGTCTATGGTTTTGTCAAGTTTTGAGTTTATTGTAAATTGTTGCCTGACAGTTACTGCAGATGACATTTTGATCAATGATTTGACTTCTAGTGCTTGTAGTTCACATGAATTGACAATTTTTATCATGCATTGTTCATTGTCAAAAACTCCTTGTTAAAGTTTTGTAGGATGAGAGATGCAATAGAGGATCTGGTGACAAACTACGTATCAGTAGGGAGAATATTTGACCTATTTTCCATCTTTTTCTAAACAAGGTTAAAATTAGTGCAATGTGAGGGAACCTGGAAATAACTCTGTCATGTGAGTTAAATGAGAATGGTTATAAACTAGATTTTTCAAGCCAGAGGTCTAAACAACATAGGAGACTAATACCTAATCCATATGAGTCATCAGGAGAAGGTAACATGCTGTTGGGAGTGAGAGTCTTGAGAGGCAGCCAATTTGTGTCGTGAGTTAATGAGGATCCTACCATTCAGGCTGTAGCTATCAGCCCTCTGGCCAGGGGTGCAACTAAAATGTCAATGAAGGTCAAGTGTGATACCACTGATTTGAGTAAGAGATCCAGAGGACTCAAATGAAGAAAAAGACTTTTGGGTAGGGAACTAACAAATGGCTAGGTATGGCAACGGCATCAAAATAATGTCAAAGATGGGCTCTGACCGGAAGATAGTGTCTGCAGGATTTGAATGCCAGAGGATAGGACTAGAAGAGCATTAGAAAGAGTCTTGAATGGTTTGTCTTTATGCTTATGGTTAGTATTCATCTTCCCGTGTGCCCTGGTCCATGTACATGTCAAAATGTGTGGGTTGCCTCCCAACCCACCACATCCCTTCCTCTTTACCATCACCATAATCAAGGTTTGGAACCTTGCAGCCCTAGCAGCTCCGTAGGAGGAGAAGCTCACTACTATAACCTTCGATTGAGAATGTAGAACTCAAAAGAAACACCTACTCCCCTCTGTAGGAATGCCAATTGTTTTCTATCTGGGGTGGCAGAGTAATATGAGGACTGTGTCAGTCTAAAATCTCGTAACACCCAAAGCTTACACAACTTGCCTGACTATGTTCAAGCTTGGCCACCATGAATCATTCTGGTGCCATGATTCTCCCCCAGGGCTCATCTGTTGAACAAGATATCATCTTGTAAACTAGGACCACCCACCAATTGGTTGTCATAGAAAGATCCATATCTGTATCATATGTGCCATTTCCATCAGGAAAGGAAACTGAAATCCAAATGTTGTTGTAGATGCAGTTAGGTCATGGGTGTGGTTCACAATAAAGATGCTGAAAGGAGAGACAAGGAAAGAGGTTAATGTGACTTCACTATCTCAACCATCTCAGCTGTTTTCTTGGACTTGTCTTGGAATCTTCAATGACAGTACAAGTGAACCCAATCTGCCTGTCCTCTTACAAATCTGTTTGGAAACTCTTCTTGAGAACAAGTTTTGGTTTTTTATCAGAAAATAGTTCATAATTCAAAAAATACTTCTGACAAATTTGAGAATATTTAAGTTCTCAAATAATATTTGCTTTCTAAAAACAAGTAAAAAATATTTTCAAGAATTATTCTCCCAAAAGTATTTTCAAAAACATTCCCCAACATCTTTGCCTGACCTTTTTGCTTGGTTTGAAGGAGTCTAGGATTGAAGGGTGAGAAGGTATAGATTTAGTTGTAGCTTACAAATAGAAGCTTGGATTTTATTAAACAAGAAAAAAATGTTGAAACATCAAATCAAAATGCATAGAAAATTTTGATTTATGTGACAAGTGCCTGTCCTTTTTGCCATTGGCATCAAATAGGAGTCACCAAACTTTGGTATATTTTTCATAAGATTAGGTGGACCACCTACTCATCAAAACTCCCTCTTCCTTTCTTCCTAAGACTGCCCAATCTGTTAGGTGCAACACTATTTTTATTCTTATTTAATTTTTGTTTTTTTTTTATCGAGTAGGAATGAAGGAAAATCAAATCCTTGTCTGTAGACCTTAATGGTCCAATCGAAAAAAGCAATTGGACCATGTTATTGATATCATACTTAGGTGACGTTTATTTTTTTGGCTTTTTGCTTAAAGTAATTTATTTTCAGAATTTAGGTTATTTGTTTTTTTTATTTTTTTCATGATTTATTATAAACTTTTTACTAAATAGAAAAAGTCAAAATATATAACTTTTTCTAAATAGAAAAAATAACATATTGGATTTTTTTTATTTTTTAATACTTAATAAAAATAAAATACTATAAAAACAAACAACCTAATATGTAACATTATTAAACATTATAGAATTAAGTAAAAAAACAAATACTACGTTAGTCTTTTAGATTTAAGGGTGATTTTAAGAAATGTTTTTAAATTTTTTTTAATATTAAGAATTTTTTTTTCAAAATATTATAAAAGTTTTTATAGAATCATTGTTAGACATATTCTTAATAAATTTATTTTATTTTTTAGGATCACATGAGAAATGTGTTTTTAGATTTGATAATGTTGTTTTCTATTTTGTAAAAAAATTACAACAAATTGCAAAACAAATTTTTTAAAAATTTGCTTTTAAACTATGTTTAATGAAATTATTAAAGAAAGAACAATATGTTTGGTTCGGAATGAAAAACAATTTTATTTTGATTCTGATTTTTATGTATTTTTAAATTATTAATATTTAAATGGAATAAAAAAGAAATTTTCTTTAAATTTTCCAAGAAATTTCCTTCAAATTAATATTTATTTTTATTTTTTATTTTTTATTTTTAAAGAACTCCATAAAAATTAATGTACCAAGGAATTTCTAGATTGCCTAATATCCTTAGATATTAATCCTATGATGGATAAGAGGGACCACGCGTACGGTCTACTTTTATCTTCACCACAGACTCCGTGATGTGCTGGGTCACTTTATCCACAACCACTCTTTTTCATGTTAGTCCACGTGGCGGCGCGGAGCCACACCCAGTATAATCTCCAGTAGAAAAAATAAAGAAAAGACGGTTGGTGTGGGGAAGGCGAAACGACGCCGTTTTGATAGGTTGTCACGCTCGTAGCGAAAGATTATCATCGCCCAAAATGTCTTTCCGTTGAAGGACAGCGACAACAACAATAACCACGAGTTTCGATATTTTTGGTAAGGAGAAACGATAACCCCATCGCCTTTAAAGCGCGTGAATAGACCTCTCCTAAAACCATCGAATTTAATTGTTAAATTTAATTACATGTATATTATTAAGAATTTAATAACTATTTAGAAGCCCGAATTTTTTTCTACTTTTATATTTTAAAAATAATTTTAATCTTTAAAAATTTTATTTATCTTTTTAATAATTTCTATTATAATGAGATTGCATTATTTTTTAGAAAGTTCATATGCCGTAAGGTGCAGTACACGCGCTATATGTAGGCATGAGTCAGTAATTTCATCGGTCCAAACCCACAAAAACCTCATCATAAAACAGGCGGCTAGACGTCCAAGGAGAAGCAGAAGCAGAAGCTAAGCTAGCCAGAAACTAGGCGATGGCGGCAGTGACCTCAACATCACTCGCATCTCAATTGTCGACCCCCAAGGCCACAACTCCCTCCTATTCCTATTCCTCCGCCACTCAATTTTCAGGCCTCCGCCGATCCTTCTCCAACCTCGACCACTCTCCCCAGCCTTTCTTCTCTTCCAATCTCCGAATCTCCTCCTCTCCCCGCAAGCCCTGCAGAGGCATCGTCGCCATGGCCGGCTCGGGAAAAGTAAGGGTTTTTTTTTTTTTTTAATTAGATACTTTGGATCTAGTGTGGAGGTTGAAGTTGTGTTTTATTTTATTTTAATTTTCTGGTGGATGGTTATGCGGTAGGTTTGGGCGGTGAGAGAATGTGGGATGGAGAATGAGAGCGCGGTGAGGCTTTTTTCGTTTTTTTTTGAGATGCGTTGGGAGTCGGGAATGGAAGTTGGTGATGTTTCATTTTCGTTTGGTTGGTGAGAAAATGCGGGAAAATAAAAAGGAAAGTGTTGGGATTGTTTGGCGGCGGATATGAAAATTGTATCTTTAGAAAATATATTATAATCTTTTAAAATAAAGTAGTGAAATCTTCTTTTTTTGCATTAGTTTTAATTGTTAAAACGGTTACATTCTTTTGAGCATCTTTCAAGAATTTGGTTTTGGATTTTCCTTTTTATTCTCAGGAATCAACTATTTAGCTCGTTAAATTCAGAATTATGGTGTCATTTTCTTTCTCTCAGTTTGCTTAGACTATAGTCTTTGTTTATGGCTATGCAACTTGGTTTGATGATTAGGAACCCTTTATGGAAGTTTTATACTGTGACTTTGATGAATGGTTGGAATCTCTGCGCTTTTCTGTTCGGTTGTGATTAGTTCTTGGGGAGAAAAAATGGGGTTGGTGGGTGGATGCATTACCTATGACTATGTTTAATGCACTTCCAAAAACATGTTTATAGCAATTATGCATATTTGAAACAACCTCCGTGCTGATCAAAATCAAGCTTCTGACTGCATTCAAAGTCATGTGTTGTTTGGGTAATTAGCAATTTGGCCGATGCTGTTTACCTGAATAATTATGAAAAGAAAACTTTACTACCACGTTTGTCTTTTCCTGATCAGCTTTTGCCAATGGTTACCTCACCATGTACAACATTGCCCTGTCAACTTGAGCCCTATGCCTGCTCCATCCAAATAACTCTATAGTTGACTTTCCTTGGTGGGGGTGAGGTGGTGTGGAGCCAGTGCAGTGTCCCTAAAATCTGTGACTTCGCGTATGTTGCTCAGCAAGACCTTATCCATTTTCCTTTTCATTTTTGGGTAATATGGGGCCTCATCAATTTTGAGCTCCTTTTGGTTTTCCAAGTGGCTGAAATCCTTTTTGGGGTTTTTGATGGTGACCCTTGTGAGTCCAGATCTACAGCTTCATTATTTTGGGTAAGTCTGGCTTATGTGTAACAAAATTTTGTAATTGAAACATCCTCTTTAGGATTTCTGAAGCTATAACTTCTAAACAGGTTAATGGTATCCCTAACCTTTTTAGAATGATGATTTGCTGCTTCAGATACCATGTCTACCTCCAATATCTAGCTGACCTCTCCAAATTATGTTTTGTTTTTCTTCACATCATTTTGAGAAAAGTGTGATTATAATGGGAGATTTTTTTACAATGAAATTTGGTAAGGCCATTTTATTTCCTTGAGATGGATGTGAAGCTAATGTGCTTATAACCTTGGTTATTTTGTTGTGCATTTAATGTTTCTGCCTCACTCTGTTTCTCTTCCTCTTTTGTTGATGTTCTAAGATGGTTGGCTTGAATTCATTCATTCACAAAAGTGTCATATGCTTCATCACAAAATCTGATCTCTAGAAATGAACTGGTTCATTACTCATAAAGTACAGACTGAATCTGATGAGATTTCTCAAAATTGTTTGCATACATATTTTACTTCATATGCATATTTTTTTGTTCCTTCACTTTACAAATTTTCACATTTAAACATTTATAATTTTTATCTTTTCTCTTGTGTTTGCAGTTCTTTGTCGGAGGAAATTGGAAGTGTGTAAGTACTTTTATTTTTTTGTTGATAATGTTGTGTTATGTTTTTCCCTTGTCATCAATGTTCTTCTTAATGATTTCTTGTCTCATCTATTATTTATTTTTACAGCTTCCAGAAATCCTTTCACTCTGCTGATAGAACTTTAGTTTTTAAGAGAATTATCATTTGATAGGCATATATAGGCTAGTATCCATGTTGCCCTGCTGTTGATGCAATCAACAAGTAAATAATTTCTATTTAAAATAAAAATCAGACTCCATAAAAAATTATTTCTCCTTATAAAAAAAGTGTTTTTAGGTATACATAATTGGGGGTAGTGGTATTTTTGAATTTATTACTTCATCTTACGGTATCTTCTTAAGTTAATATTATTTATTTATTTATTTTTTTGTGAGGGATCCTCTTTTTGGTACTTTTTAGTTTTAATCATAATTTCAGTGCAGTATTTGAGAATAACTTGAAGATAGAATGATGGAAGTACAAAGGAGGGGGAAGTCAAATCTGACATCTTTAATGGGAACACACCAAACCCTAAAATATGGTTAAAAAAGCTAGAGAAGAAAAGCTCAAATAGGTTCAACTGGCTACAGGTGTAAAAAAAGGATAATCTTTAAATGCAAAATATTTAACTGAGAGAGGAAAGAAAATTGTACTCTTTAAATTTCATCAGTTACTGAATTTCTCTTTTTTCTCTTATACCGACACCCAAAAAATGTGTCAGAGGCTAAACAGCCCCTGTCACTCAGTCCTAATCCCCTGTGATATGTAAACCGAGTTCAGAAGAAGAACAAGAAGTATGCTCTTCAAAAGCAAAATGTAAACCAACTAATTGCCAGGAGAAAGAAAAACAGAAAAAAAATCTATAAATTGTAACATTTTTCCAAACTCTCTTTTTGGCCCTTATCTCATATTTAATCAAATAGGTTTGTGAGCTCAACTACTTCCCATATTGTTACATTTCATTTTCCATGACACCATTTACACGAGCCCTTTGTTATGTTTGCAACTCCTCTATTCTTGAAATACATTCTTTCTTGAAGATGTCGACACCAACTTTCTTTAACTAGATCCATTTCCTTTACAAAGTAAAGGAGTTGATTTTGACTTAAAAGAATTTCTCACAACATATATCAAGATTAAAGTTTTAATTCATTAATCCTCCTAAAAAATGTGAACATCATTTTTATCGTATAGAAATTTGTTGCTTGGTTTGTCCATATGTGTGAAGAAAATAATGAGTGTTTATCATCCTTCTTGTTGACTAGAGACATTTTCAAACTTAAATTCTGCTCTGACCTATCGACCTTCCTATTAGAGTTGGAGACAACCATAACAAGAGAAATTGCTACCACCTTGTTAATTGATAAATTATTTTCTGTTGATAATATCTTCATTATTAACTGATGACTTCTTAGCCAAATGTTAAATGTGAGCAATGCTTGCCAAACCTCTCCTCATTATGATCGTTAGCCTTGCTGATCTCAACCTATTTACCTTTCATATCATACTGGAAGAACCCTCTTCCTTAATTCTAAAACTCCTGCACACCTTAATGCATCTCTATTTAGGTAAAACTGTGCATTTCTTTCACTTATCATACATTTTGCATATCAACTGTGTTACAGCAATAATGCTGCAAACTTCAATTCTGTCCCCTTCTGTTGCTTTTCTGCTTAAAACTGCAAATGCTGTACAGATATTTTTTGCCCTTTGCATGTCGTTTTAGTTTGTTATAATTGACATTTTTCATTTTTGTTTCATTTAGAATGGGACAAAAGACTCCATCAGTAAGCTTGTTTCTGACTTGAACAGTGCAAAATTGGAGGCTGATGTCGGTAAGATAAATTTTCTGTATTCACTATCATGTTTACCTGCTGGAATTTGCTGTAGAACTTCTGCTATTGGGTTTTACTTGCTTTTTCCTAAAAGTTTTAAATTATTTGGCAAGAATTTGGTAGGAGGCCAAATGTTTTGATGTTCTCATTTAGTTCTGCTTCTAGTTTTAGTTTGAGTTGCATAACGGTTTGAAACCTAAAAGTAAAGTCATTAGCTTATCAATTATCTATCGAGCCGTGAAAAAGATTCAACAAAAGACAAAAACAAATTAAATTATTTGGCAAGAGTTTGGTAGGAGGCCAAGCTTTTTGATGTTCTCATCTAGTTCTACTTCTACTTTTAGTTTGACTTGCATGATGGTTTGAAACTTTGTAGCTGTTAGAATTATGGGTCCATTTGCAAGAGCTTTTTTGTGTTTTTGATGTTTTGCATCTTGAGCAACAAATTTGAGCAGGGTCTCACCTTAAACGTGTGGGATTTGAATTTCTGAACTTCTGAGGAGTTGAATTATCTATCTTCTTCTTGTTAACCCATATGTTGTTAAATGGTTTTGATAAGGTTAGATGGCACTTTGGAAAGTGAAACCTTGTTCAAACAAAGAGAATTTGATTTAAGTTGTGATAACTGTGAAAATTATACATACATATCTGTTCATTGGCCATTTAAAATGAGTGCTTCCTTTTTTCCTTTTATGAACATGATAGAAGTTTAGCAATCACAAATTGTTGAGTTGGTTTCTTAAAAAAAATGTCTTTACTCATTATTTGTCACAAAAAGAAAAAGAAAAAGAAAAAGAGAAGTAGGATTACTGCCGATTTACTGCATTATGTTGTATGCTTCATCTAAAAGAACATGAACTGCTCAGTTACTACTCAATTTGTAGTAAGAGTTCAACTAGAAATAGTAGGTAAGCCAGTGTCTGGATTGTTGTTAGGAATACATATGGACAATCTAAGAAGGAAATTGATATGAGTTGTGGTGACCTCAAAACGAATTCAACTGGAATCAGTAAATGGAGGCCCAAATTGTGATTGAAATGTATGTTTTGGTCTGACATGGCTAGAAATTTTTAGATCAGGTGTTCACTTGTTACATTGAATGTAGGTTTTCTTGAAAATTTTGTTTGCTCTTCTGAATAGGAAATCCTGATGTGTTAGACATGGGGCTTTGTTTGAGCTTTAGTAAAACTCAGATTTTCCCTATTGATGAAGAGTGATTCCTCTTCTATTAGAGTCAATACCAGAATATAGTGAATGCAAGGTCTTTATGATTACACAGCTACAGCCCAATATTGCATTGTACACAACTTTTTCTGAAGTTTTAGAAGTGTGGCTATGATCTGTGGATTTGGACACAAGTTGTTGATATGTGTCAGATGTGATGATCCCTCAGTCCAGATGCTAGGTAATGCTGTATATTTGTGTGTGGGAATGGACTAAATCGAATAGATACACATGTATTATCTGTCTTTAAATCTGTTTACATATGCATAAGAACTATAGGGAATGCAAACAATGATAAAAGTATATCTATATATTCTTTAGCAAAAAGACATGATACCCACTCTTTTATGGGCAAAGTTGGCCCCTTTGTTAAGTTGTCCAATGCACTGATCTTTGATATGGAGAAGTTCCCTTTATATCCTATACCTTTGTTGATTTATTTCTATCTTATACTTTTGTTGATTTGTTTCCTATATCCTCTACACCTTCTTTGATTTATTTTTATTTTTATTTTTATTTACATAAATCAATCATTAAATCACGATGTTCCTAATATTTCTACTTTCCCTTGAATTATACAGATGTTGTTGTAGCACCTCCATTTGTTTACCTTGACCAGGTAAAGAATTCATTAACAGATCGGATTGAGATATCTGCTCAGAACTCTTGGGTTGGGAAAGGTGGTGCTTTCACAGGAGAAATCAGGTTAGTTTGCTCCTTCTTGTTAATTACCAAAAAAGAACAAAGTTGTTTCACAGTTTTCTAATACTTAAAAGAATTTAGCTTTTCCTTTTTTCTTGTGCTACTTAAAATATCAATCTTTGTTTGCATGAAGTATTTTCTTAATATGGCTAACCTTAAATTTCACAGACAATGGTTTATATGGAGAATGATTAAGAAATTAAGGGGGTTAAATTCTTAAGAGTTAGCAAGTCCCATGCTTTTTTGTTTGATTAATTTTCAATTTGAATGTTCTTGTAAGTTTATTCTTTGTAAAGACGCTTTTTTGAATGTCTTTTCTCAAGATTTAGCATCTCCCATGTTTTTTTTGTTTGATTAATTTTCATTGGGAATGTTTTTCTTACAATTTTATTATATTTGGAAAGATGCTTTTTTGAAGGTCTTTTTAGATATTTGCACCCGATTTCCAAATTGGGCTGACTCTAGTGCATGAGAACATCAATGAGATTTCTTCTTGTTTATCCTTTCAAGCTTGGCATTGAATCCTAAAGATCTTATCTTGGTAATTCATCGAAGCATTACTTCTGTCTGTTTATTGAACTAGTCTTATTGGGAACTGTCCTGTTTATAATGGTTGTGAAGCCAATCTAGTTTTAGTTAATGGTTTAACTTTCCTTAAAAGTAAGTTGAAATTGACATATGGGATTGGATGCATGTAGTTATCATGAACACGAGCACTACTTTGCGGCCCCAACTTCAATACCTTTTAAAATGATTCATAAATAGTGTCGTTAATGATCTTTTGGACTGTGGTTCTAGTTTTAGTTAATGGTTTAACTTTCCTTAAAAGTAAGTTGAAATTGACATATGGGATTGGATGCATGTAGTTATCATGAACACGAGCACTACTTTGCGGCCCCAACTTCAATACCTTTTAAAATGATTCATAAATAGTGTCGTTAATGATCTTTTGGACTGTGGTTCCCTGGACTAGCTTTTTTTGAGAATTGCAAATGTAAGTTTGTTGATAATGAATTTGTTGTTTAAGTGGTGTTTATTGACTTAAGACACCAATACAGAATTTGTCTTTCCAATTGGGAATAGGCACTGAGAACATTGTGGATTTTGTCATTTTTGATCCTTATTATGAAGATTTTTTAGACAATACCTTGAGAGTCGAAGTCTCTAGTTCAATCTTGACACCTAAAAGTAGTTTTACATTTTGAAATGTAATTTAACGAAGAAGTTCAAAAAATCATATGGTAGAATAGAATTCATTATTTATGTTTTTTTTTTATTGATAGGTAATTACTTTTTTTTTGCATATTTTCTTCCCATTGGGACTCATACCTGGAACGTCACTCAAACCCAAACCCACCCTCTACTACTTGAGGCCATGCCTCAAGGGCAGAATACTTTATTTACCTGGGAGTGGTTTTAGAGAACTTTGTTTATTCTTCTCTAATTGCGCATGCTAGGTCCTTAAGCTGCATCATCTTTATGATGTGCCATTTCTTCTTATTGGCTTAATATTAGGAATTCATTTATATTCTTGTTTATGAGCTTGTCCTGTTTTTCTTTTTCGTTGAATTCTATAACATATGGCCCATCTTCGGAAACATTATTTTTTCCAAGTGGATGTGGCTTCTGGCTCTAAATGAATTTTGAGACTGCATTCTTGAGAATGTGCAGTTCTTGCCATGAAAATACTGCATGGATTTCTGTACCTTATCGGACTTTTGTATTGTGGTTCTTTGCCCTCCAAATGGCTCTTGATACACATGTATGTTTTTATGTGTGTTTTAAAGTCTCTGTTCAGGATATGAGTTTCGGGCAGATGCCATCTTTTGTTCTTTGTAATTTGACATTATGGAAGCTTTCTGTTCACCTTTGCCTTTTCTAGTTTCTAATGCAATGAATCATGACTACCATGTTCCGATTACAGTTTTTTGCTTGCATTATTGCACTTCTCCCATGTCTTCACTCTAATGTTCTTGTACAGTTATCAATTTACCTTTATCCTGATGTAGTGTGGAACAATTGAAAGATATTGGCTGCAACTGGGTTATCCTTGGGCACTCTGAGAGGAGACATGTTATTGGTGAAGATGATCAGGTGAAAAACTCTAATATTAGATTGTTACTATTTATGTGAAACGTGAAGCTATATTCAGAACTTTTTTTTTTTGGATAAGTGAAGCTATATTCAGAACTTGACTGTGGGTCTGAAATTTTCAGTTCATAGGAAAGAAAGCTGCTTATGCCTTGAGCCAGGGTCTTAAAGTAATAGCTTGTATTGGAGAACTGTTACAAGAAAGGGAAGCAGGAAAAACTTTTGATGTCTGTTTTCAGCAAATGAAGGCTTTTGCAGGCAAGTTCTCTTGCTGATGTTCTCTTTCTCATGGAATGTACTGTCGTTTTGTGGTCCTCTTGTGAAAAGAGAACTTGTTGACTCTTTTGTAACATCGCTCTTGTTCAATCATGCGCAGATGCTGTACCCAGTTGGGATGATGTAGTTATTGCATATGAGCCGGTTTGGGCTATTGGAACTGGTAAAGTGGCCACACCCCTGCAGGCACAGGAAGTACACATAGCTGTTCGTGATTGGCTTAAAAAGAATGTCTCAGCTGAAGTTGCTTCTAAAACACGAATTATTTATGGAGGTATTTTATTTCTACTGCAGTTTTCTGAGTGGTAACTGCATGTACTTGAAATATTGATAATTTTTTATGTTCTTTCAAATACTTATTATATTACCTGTTATAGTGTGTGGTGGATCTCAATTAAGATAAGAAGACTCACCTCCCCATGTCTGCTTTGGATCACTGATCCATATTACAGTGTTCACTATCGCAATGTGGGCCTGATTATTATCTGCTTTTAACAGAAAAGCATGCCTGCATTTTCCTGGAAATAGGTGAATGAGATCATTTTTTACTTTCTAGACTGAGAAAGGAGTGGCATGGTGCCATGGTTGCTGGTTGAGTTGGGGCTGTTTCATGTCAACATGTGTTGGGAACTCTGTAACTTGGGGCAATACTAGCCTTTAGAGTTAGCAATATTAGCATCCTTCATTAGGCCATTATTGAAATCCTGCAATTGTAACAGAACCTGATTGAACCACAGTTTTGACCAGCATTGACCTTTTTGTTATTGGATGTCAAATGTAGTTTTATACTCTGTGTCTGAATGTTCTGGTTTTCTGGAGATGCTGTCCAGTGCATGCTGCATCTGATCAAACTCTCTTTTGCAGGTTCAGTGAATGGGAGCAATTGTTCAGAGCTCGCCAAACAAGAGGATATTGATGGATTTCTTGTTGGCGGTGCTTCCTTAAAGGTATATTTTTACTGTTGGGCTTAAAAATTAATAACTAGTTTGACTAAAAGTAATAAAGAAAAACTTATGATAAAAAACTTACAAAAAAATTTTAGGAGCTATTGGAAGTAATGAAGAAACTTTCTCGAAACTTTCTCTATTATTTGATATAATCCTTCTTTGTTTTGCCTATTAAAAAACCTTTTATATTATTATTATTTTCAAATTACAAATATAAGTGATAATCGGTGCTTGCTTTTAGTATATTTTTTCTTACTCTTTTTCCCCTTTCTGTTTGTGCGGGAGATTCTTGGGATGCTAAATCTGCCTTGTGATATTGGGGTTCCTTTTTTTCTGTTCATGATTACATTTGGATTTGGAGGTCCTAGTTGGAAACATTAAATCTGCCCTTGAAAACACTCACAATCTAAGGCTGTGTTTGGTTTAAAAAACCTTTTCTGGTTTTCATTTTCCATTTCATTTTATAAAAAATATTTTTATAAAATAAAGATTTAATATAGTTATTATTAATAAAAGAAATTATTTTAATATAAAGATATTTTCACTTGTACCATTCCATGATTCAGTAAATAAATGAAATATTTACGTCTTACTTTTAAGATAATATTTGATTTCAAATATATATGAAATAATGTTTTGTTCATATATATATTTGTATTTGTAATATTTGTATTCCTCTTATATAGTAGGTGTCACTAGGTTTATGTGATTTTATTTCCTTTTTTGTTTTCAAATTTTTTTGTCCAATTTTCTTAAGAAAAAATTGAAAAAATCAAATTGGTGTTTTGGCTTTTTCTTTTTTTTGAGTTCAGTTTTAAAAAAGAAAATGAAAATGGAAAAATGCATTCCAAACATGTTTTATCTGAAAGTGAACAGATAGCAGGGCCTAAATGTCTCACATTCTATGAAAAATTACAATATCACCTGACTGTTAGTGATGCTATTAAATGGCACAATTTGGTTTCCCAAGCAGTTTCGATAAAGATATTAATGTTTCTTTTTGGTGTTGATGATTACAACTTAGTATTCGGTGGTGCAGGGTCCTGAATTTGCTGTGATTGTCAATTCTGTAACATCCAAGAAAGTTGCTGCTTGATCACTCACACTGGTTTTTGCACTGGAAGAAAATAAAAGGCCGAGAGGAGTTTCTTCAGCTTCAAGCATAATATAATCAAGCTATGAGCCAGCTAGTTATGTTGGGATTTTGATCATTTTCCAGTTTTTTTGGCCTTCTAGGACTTACTCATTTTTAATGAGTTAAAACTTCTTGTGGTGGAAACCAGACCAGTGTAAGTCATTTTAATGGCATAGTGCATTTTCTAGATAAAGGAGTCTGTGTTGAAGAATTTGAAATTCATAATCTCATATTAATGATAAGCTTTTAATTATTTTCCGTGTTAAGCATTTGGATTGGTGCCGACGCATTGAATTAATTGGTCATTGTGTGCCACAAGAATTGTCCAACAAAACAAAGTAAGATGACCCATGTCCATGTGTAGATAGACATTTGGATTGGTGCCGACGCCTCGTCCATGTCCAGATAGGCATTTGAATTGGTGCGGACAACTTGAATTGATAGGTCATTGTGTGCCATGAGAATTGTCCAATAGATGGCCCATGTCCATGTGTGGATAGGCATTTAGATTGGTCCCGACACCTTGAATTAATTGGTCATTGTGTGCCATGGGAATTGTCCAATAGAGCAAAGCAAGATGGGCCATGTGTAGATAGGCATTTAGATCGCTGCCGACATCTTGAATTGATTGTTCATTGTGTGCCATAAGAATTGTTCAACTTTTATATAACTTTTTCTCATCCTTTGATTGAAGGGAAGCTCAAACAATATGCAACTATCCATTTGCATAATTTTCTCATCCCATTCAAATTTATCTTTTATATGAAAGGCAACTTCACTCACCTGAGTCCAACTGAACCCCTATACACTCGTATAATTTGGTTGGTTTACTGATTCGAAGATAATCTCTTTCTTTCTTTCTCCATGGAAGCAATAGTTTTTGAGATCATCATTTACCAGAGGATTGATGTCGTCATATCCAATTATCTTGGATAAATCAGTTGAAAAGCCCTGGCCAGGTGCATGAATGATTCTTAAATCTAGAGGCCCACACAAAGAACAGAACAAAGTAAGATGACCCATATGTAGATAAGCATTGGATTGGTGTGGACCAGGCCATTAATTTCATGATCGTTGTGCGCCACAAGAATTGTCCAGCTTTTGTTTTACTTTATCTCATCCTATAATTGTAGGTAATCTCATATAGTATGAAACTGTTCCAGTTGCATAATTTTTCTGACAGGCAATTACGAGTAATTGGCATTGAAAAGATGAAGCTTTTCTTTTCTAGGTGGCCTTCTCCAAAACCAGAAACGAAGCTCCGTGTTAGTTTTTAAAGGAAGGTGTTACCTGGGGGTTTGATAGCACCAAAACTTGAGTAGTTCCTTCTTGAGAGAATCAGTTCCATCCAGAGTTAAGAAAGGGTCAGTGAGAGAACACTACAATGGCGACAGAGGCTGTTGTTTCCTTTGCGGTTGAAAGGTTCGGTGACATGCTCATTCAAGAAGCAATTTTCTTGAAGGGGGTACGGAGGAAAGTTGAGAGGCTGAATAAAGATCTAGGGGCCATGAAATGCTTCTTGGAAGAAGCGGAGAAGAAGCAAGAAGAAGATTTAAGAGTGCGCAAGTGGGTTTCTGAAATCCGTGATGCGGTTTATGATGTTGAGGACATCATAGACATGTTCATTCTGAATGCAGAGTCCCTGAGAACAGACTACTTTCTCAAGCGTGTCTTCAAGAAGTTGATAAACCGCCATAAGGTTGGCAACAAAATTGAAGACATCCAACTTACCCTCCAAGACATCTCAAATAGGCGGGAGGCTCTCGGAATAAAAAATATTGGAGAAGTAACAAGCGGTTCGGGTCGAATGTTGCAGGATCTAAGACGCTCCTCTCCTCGTGCAGAAGAACGTGTCATCGTGGGCCTTACAGAGGAGGCAGATAAGCTAGTGAAGCAGCTCACCGTAGGAGACCAAAGGCGCCGCGTGATTTCTTTGGTAGGAATGGGCGGCATAGGCAAAACCACCCTTGCCAAGAAGGTCTATAATCATGAAAAATTGTGGAACACTTTCCAGATTGTCGTGCCTGGATTTATGTATCCCAAGATTGTAGACCCAGAGAGGTTTATATGCAAATTATTAACCAGGTTTCTGCACCAACTAAAGAGCAAGCAGAAATGATAGAGAAGTATGGAGAGAACGAGTTGGGGGATTTCCTTAATGATCATTTGAAGGAGAAAAGATATTTGATAGTTCTGGATGATGTATGGAAATGTGCCCATTGGAATATTCTTGCAAAAGTGAGCAGCAACGATCCTGATTGCCCTGGAAATGTTTTTCCCGATGGGAGTAACGGCAGCAGATTACTTCTTACAACTCGATATAAGGATGTTGCTTTGCATGCAGATGCTCGAAATATTCCCCATGAAATGCGGCTTCTTTCGAAACAACAGAGCTGGGACTTGTTTTGTAGGAAGGCGTTCCTTGATGCTGATAGCGAGAGCTATCCTCCAGATTTGAAGGAACTTGGGGAAGAGATGGTGGACAAATGTAATGGTTTGCCATTGGCCATCGTTGTACTGGGGGGTTTGCTGTCAAGAAATATGTCACATACAGAATGGAAGCAGGTGCACGATAACATTAGTGCATACCTTGCTAAAGAAGGCGAAATGGGAGTAATGGCAATGCTAAACCTGAGCTACATCGACTTGCCCCATTACTTGAAACCGTGCTTTCTTCATTTAAGCCTCTTCCCAGAAGATTATGTGGTCTCCTCGAGAAAATTGCTCCTTTTATGGACTGCTGAGGGTTTTGTGCCAGAACAAGATGACCGAAGAATGAAAGACGTGGCTGAGGTTTACTTGAATGAGTTAATCAATAGAAATTTGATTCTAGTAGTGAGAATGAGTGTTAATGCAAGGGTTACGAAATGTCGGGTTCATGACCTTGTACGAGAGTTGGCTATTGAAAAGGCAAAAGAACAAAACTTCATTGGAACTAATATTGCAGATCCTCCACCCTCCTCCACCAGTTCATCTCTCTTTTCATCTAAATCCCGAAGAATTTATTCTGACTTTGAGAGGTGCGCTTCCATTGAACATTTAACTCCATATCTTCGCTCTCTCTTATTTTTCAATTTGGGGAAAAATTGTAGAGCATCACAACTAGATTTCATTGTCAAATGCTTCAAAGTGCTTAGAGTGTTAGATTTGGAAGGTTTAGAAATTGAATGCATACCCAGTATGATTGGGGAACTGATTCATTTAAGGTACTTGGGATTAAGGCATACTGGTCTAAAAATGCTCCCACCATCTATAGGCAACCTGAGGAGTTTGCAGACTCTGGAGATAAACAATCTTAGACAAGTGCCAAATGTGATATGGAAGATTAAAAACATGAGATATCTTTACATGGAGAGGCAAGAGGGAGATGTTCCACTGCAAATCGATACATTGCAAAATCTTCAAATTCTATCAGGCATAACCTTCAACCAATGGATCAAGAACGATTCAAGCAACTTAACTTGTCTTGAGAAATTGAAATTAGAAGGAAGGTGTGAGGTAGAAGGGGCTATGTTTTCAAACTCCATTGCCAAGCTACCTAGTCTTAAATCCTTGTACCTTAAGGCATCAGATGATTCCAGCATTCCACCCTTTGCCATAAACTATTGCCTCCATCTTTCTAAGTTGGACATAAAGGGACACATGCAAAAATTGCCTGAAATTATTGAGTTCTCACCAAATCTCACACAATTGACATTGGAGGCATCTAGGCTAAATCATGATCCTATGGTCGTTTTGGAGAAGCTGCCAAAATTGTTGACTCTCAGATTGAGGGCTAAGTCATATCTTGAAAAGGAAATGCATGTATCTGCAAATGGGTTTCCTCAACTCAAAGTTCTTCAACTTTTTGGGTTGAGGGAATTGAACAAATTGAACATAGAGAAAGGCACGATGCCATGGCTTATGCAACTACAATTTTATTCTAAAACGAAGTTCTCGGGACTTGATGAGCTGCTAAATTTGGTAGAGGTAAAAATTAGGCTTCCCAGGTTCCAGCTTCTTCTCATGTTCAGAAGGTCTAGAATTCCTCTTTGGGATTATACATGGTAACTACCTTCACCTATCTGCTTTGGATCCCTTCAATTACCAATTTTGTTATACCTTAATATATTGGTTATTTAATTAACAGATAAGGAGTTCTTATACTGAAATTTTTTATATATCACTGATCACTCCCCCCCTTCCTATATAAATGAATGTAAAAAATGCAATAAACATAAAAAAGTGATAGAATATATGTTTATAAAAGTCTAGAATTACTACCTATCACTTATTTCTTGAATTAACATGTAAGACCAATATAATTACTCATGCTACATTTTTTAATTATAATTTTTTTTAAAAGAAATTTATAGCATATTTGAAAATGAAATACATGTTGGGAATCTTTAAGACCATACTCCCACTTCTCTAATTTGTACACATTGAGCCCTATGTCGTTCTCTCTCTCTCTCTCACACACATTTTTTTAGTTTCATCACTTTTGCACATGTAGTAATCTTAATTGCATCGACCGATTTAAAAAGTAAAACAAATGCAAATGTTATTTTATATATCCAATCCATACTAGGAAAATAGCACTAACATTAACTTTCCAAATATAAAGTAAGAAGTTCAAATAACTCAAATTATAACGATGATTTTTTTTTAAAATTCTTTTTATTGTTCTTTTTATTCAGCTAACATGTCTTATTTGGTTTTCTATTTATTTCACTTTAATCATTGGAAGCGGTTCCGATGGAATTCAGTTATGCCGTAAAAAAGGTAAGCCTGGAACCCCCTCTTACCCTGGATGATTGTTGGGTGTGTATATATGTTTTTATTCCCTTAGTTGGATGTGATTTCAATCAACCCAGCCTAGTAATTCATGGCCAAGTATTATTCGTTGTTCTTTAATTTGCATAACAATGATGCTAGAGAGAAGCCCAAGCTCCTATACTTACTATTAGATTCCTAGTTCATGTACGCATGTTTACTTCAATTACATAAAAAGGTGGACTTCCGATACTCAGACATGTGCTGCAACAGGTCAAACATCAGCGAGCTCTAGGCAGGCTGTCGAAGAGTTAGCTGCCTTCCTAAGCTACCTTTAGTGGTGAGAGGAAAGCTGCATCATGGCCACTGATTACACATGGTTAAATGAGGACCAGGCAAGTACTTGTGAAATACTAATACCCAAAAACCACACGTATGGCTAAAACTTGTTGGCTCTCTATTTTTCAAATACCATTGTTTGTAATGGGAGGATAGCAGAAGGATTATAATGCATGTTTGATCTCTGCAAACTGAGCATGACTGAATCAAGCTACACCATCCATTTATGATTGTAAAACTCCTGCTACAAATTGTGTTTGCCAATGAATAGTTGTTTTGGGATACATCCAGAACATGAAATCCCTTCATGGCACAAAGAGCTCTGCTTGGAGTTGCACGTAGTTGAAGAAACTCTTGAATGAACGTACTGAATTATTATATATTCTTATATATGGCTTTTATTATATATAGTATCTTCTGAGTTTCTTATATATAGTTTTTTTTGTTTGATTAATTTTCATTGTGAATGTTTTTCTTGCAAGTTTACTATATTTGGAAAGATGCTTTTTTGAAGGTCTTTTTAGATATTTGCACCCGATTTCCAATTTGGGCTGATTGTAGTGCTTGAAAACATCAATGAGATTTCTTCTTGTTTAAGCTTGGCATTGAATCCTAAAGATCTTGTCTCGGTAATTCATCTAAGCATTATTTCCATGTGTTTATTGAACTAGTCTTATTGGGAACTGTCCTGTTTGTAATGGTTGTGAAGCCAATCTTGTTTTAGTCAATGGTTTAACTTTCCTTAAAAGTAAGTCAAATAGTGCCGTTAATGATCTTTTGGACTGTGCATGGTTCCCTGGACTAGCTTTTTGAGCATTGCAAATGTAAGTTTGTAGATAATGAATTTGTTGTTTAAGTCGTGTTTATTGACTTGAGATACCAATACAGAATTTGTCTTTCCAATTGGGAATAGGCACTGAGAACATTCTGGATTTTTTTCATTTTTGATCCTTATTGCAAAGATTTTTTTTAGACAATACCTTGAGAGTTGAAGTCTCTAGTTCAATCTTGACACCTAAAAGCAGTTTTACAGTTTGAAATGTAATGTAATGAAGAAGTTCAAAAAATCGTATGGTAGAATCAAATTCTGTATTTCCCAAAGATTTTTTTTTAATTTTCAAATTACAAATCTAAGTGATGATAAAAAATTGCTTTTCGTATATTTTTTCTTACTTTTTTCCCTTTTTTGTTTGTGCGGAAGATTCTTGGGATGCTAAATCTGCCTTGTGATATAGTCAAAAAAATATATATTGGGGTATTTATGATTACATTTGGACTTGGAAGTCCTAGTTGGAAACATTAGATCTACCCTTGAAAACAATCACAATCTAAGGTTGTTTTTTTCCCTATTTGTAATATTTGTATTCCTCTTATGTTGTAGGTGTCACTAGGTTTATGTGATTTTATTTCTTTTTTTGTTTTCAATTTTTTTTTGTTCGGTTTTCTTGAGAAAAAAATTGAAAAATTCAAATTGGTGTTTTGGCTTTTTCTATTTTTTGAGTTCAGTTTTCCAGAAAATGAAAATGGAAAAATGCATTCCGAACATGTTTTCTCTGAAAGTGAAAACAGATAGCAGTCTAAATAAACAGGGCCTAAATGTCTCACATTCTATGAAAAATTATAATATCATCTGACTGTTAGTGAGGCTATTAAGTGGCACAATTTGGTTTCCCCAGCAGTTTCGATAAAGATATTAATGTTTCTTTTTGGAGTTGATGATTACAACTTAGTATTCGGTGGTGCAGGGTCCTGAATTTGCTGTGATTGTCAATTCTGTAACATCCAAGAAAGTTGCTGCTTGATCACTCATACTGGTTTTTGCACTGAAAGAAAATAAAGGGCCGAGAGGAGTTCCTTCAGTTTCAAGCATAATACAATCAAGCTATGAGCCAGCTAGTTAAGTTGGGATTTTGATCATTTTCCAGTTTTTTTGCCTCCCAGAAGGATTTATTCATTTTTAATGAGTTCAAAACTTCTTGTGGTGGAAACCAGACCAGTTTAAGTCATTTTAATGGCACAGTGCATTTTCTAGATTAAGGAGCCTGTGGTGAAGAATTTGAAATTCATAATCTTGTATTGATGTTAAGCTTTTAATTATTTTCTGTGTTATCGCATATCATGGTTCAGTTATTGATAATTCAAATTGGTAATGGGTTTAAGGGATTCCCTTTTTCTCTAAGGATGCGTAAAGGTCCATACAGCTGAATGGAATCCAAAGAAACTTGTGCTGATGAATGTTGACGGATTACAGGGATTCCCTTCTTCAGCACCCTTTGATGCCAAGTTTTCTAGAGTATCATGTGCTTAAACTCAAGCAGACGTTCTCTTCTCCAGGCCTACTTTTTCTTTTGCAAAAGGTAAGGTATACCTCTAGGCTTGATATCAATGGCAAGCAAATCCGACTAGTTGCGCAAGCAAGGTGTTTGATTCCAAGACAAGAAAGGAACCCCACAATGTTTGTATTAAAGGAAAGTGTCATGACCTTCGGTTTGAGCACAAAAACTTTCAAGTAAGCTGAGTAGCTCCTTGTTGAGTGTATCAGTTCAATTCAAGGAGGGTGTGCGGGCGAGCATTACAATGGCGACAGAGGCTGTGATTTCCTTTGCTGTCGAAAGGATCGGTGACATGCTCATTCAAGAAGCAATTTTCTTGAAGGGGGTACGGGGGAAAGTCGAGAGGCTGAACAAAGATCTAGGGGCCATGAAATGCTTCTTGGAAGAAGCGGAGAAGAAGCAAGAAGAAGATTTAAGAGTGCACAAGTGGGTTTCTAAAATCCGTGATGCGGTTTATGATGTTGAGGACATCATAGACATGTTCATCCTGAAGGCAGAGTCCCGGAGAACAGATTACTTTCTCAAGCGTGTCTTCAAGAAGTTGATAAACCGCCATAAGGTTGGCAAGAAAATTGAAGCCATCCAACTCAACCTCCAAGACATCTCAAATAGGCGGGAGGCTCTGGGAATAAAAAATATTGGAGAAGGAACAAGCGGTTCGGGTCAAATGTTGCAGTATCTAATAAAGGGAATTAAGTCGAATTCCCAACCTGTGAGAAACAAAAAATAGAGAAAACACAAGCCAAAGAAAAACAATCACACGCACAAGACAGTATTTACGTGGTTTGATAATTTGCCTACGTCCACGGAGTTGCAGGGATATCACTATTATCAGGGAAGAATACAGAGTATAACTCTCGGCTACAATATTTTTCTCTCTATATATAACACAACAACCACACCACACTAAAAAATCCTAATTACAAAAGGCGGTTCCACAATGGGCTAAATGGGCTTATCGGCCCAAGCCTTCACTCCATAGACTAAGCCTCAGTAAATCTCCCATTAAAAAACCACGCAATATTATTCGGGTAGGGTCGTCAAACCAGATCAAACAAAATTAGGCTCCACAAAGCCCAACAAATCTCCCACTTAGAGACTAGTTTAATCACCAACATCAAACCGCTATCCTCCAAGAGACAATCCCTCATCCCTGCAACTCATCCTCATGTCCTCAAGCTAGAAGACCAATTGAAGCTGCGCACAACTTCAACTTCTCAATAGTGACACCCTTAGTCAACATGTCTGCCGGGTTCTTAGATCCACAAATCTTCTCAAGTATTACCGGTTTATCTTCAACAAGGTAACAGATAAAGTGGTATTTTGTTTGTATATGCTTCTATTTTGAATGAAAAGTCGAATTTTTAGCAAGAAAAATTGCACTTTGACTGTCACTGTGTAGAATGCCCATCTCCTGCTTCTTACCCAATTCATCTAAGAAACCATGTAGCCAAATCATCTCCTTACCAAAATCACCTACAACATAATTCTGTATGATTTCTCGGTGTGGAGTGGTATGAAACAAAGCTCCTGAATCCAAAACCCAATCATCAAGTGGACTGTCTACTGCAAGAAGTAATGCATCTTGTACCTTTTCTGTTACAACATTAGCAGAATCTTCTTCATTCTTCTTCTTAGGACTTTTGCATTGCCTTATAAAGTGACCTATTTTCCTATAGTTATAGCATTGTACTTGTTGGCCTGATCTAGATTTGCTTCTGTTTCGATTAGAATTTCTGGATTTTCATCTACCCTGGTTTGAATTTCTGTCATTACCTCTGCCTCTTGTCTCAAGGTTTAGGGTAGAACCAAATCATGAGGTTTCACCTGCATCTCTTCGGCGAATCTCCTTAGCCAGAATTAAATCTCGTATATCATTGTACTTGAGCTTTTCTTTTCTTGTAGAATTGCTTATTGCCATCCTCATTGCCTCCCAACTGTTTGGCAAAGAAGCCAAGACGATCAGAGCACGAATCTCATAATCAAAATCAATTTTTACAGACGACAATTGATTTGTGATTGTATTAAATTCATTTAGATGTTGTGCTACTGATGCATTCTCTGCCATCTTCAAATTGAACAATTTCTTCATCAAATGCACCTTATTGTTTGCGGACGACTTTTCATACATACCGGACAAAGCCTTCATCATATCTGCTGTGGTCTTCTCCTTTACAACATTGTGTGCAACAGACCTAGACAAAGTTAACCTAATAACTCCTAGAACCTGTCTGTCAAGAGGCGTCCATTCCTCAGCCTTCATACTCTCAGGTTTTGTCTATAAAAGAGGTAGATGCAATTTCCTCCCATAGAGATAATCTTCAATCTGCATCCTTCAATACGCAAAGTCTGTGCCATCAAACTTTTCTATTCCAGACGCCTTTCCTGCTTCCTCTACCATTGCTCTCACTCAAACCTAACCTTAGGCTTTGATACCAGTTGAAGGGAATTAAGTCGAATTCCCAACCTGTGAGAAACAAAAAATAGAGAAAACACACGCCAAAGAAAAACAATCACACGCACAAGACAGTATTTACGTGATTCGGCAATTTGCCTACGTCCACGGAGTTGTAGAGATATCATTATTATCAGGGAAGAATACATAGTACAACTATCGGCTACAATATTTTTCTCTCTATATATAAAACAGCAACCACACCACACTAAAAAAATCCTAATTACAAAAGGCGGTTCCACAATTGGCTAAACGGGCCTATCGGCTCAAGCCTTCGCTCCATAGACTAAGCCTCAGTAAATCTCCCATTAAAAAACCATGCAATATTGTTCGGGTCAAGTCGTCAAACCGGATCAAACAAAACTAGGCTCCACAAAGCCCAACATCTAAGACGCTCCTCTCCTCGTGTAGAAGAACGTGTCATTGTGAGCCTTACAGAGGAGGCAGATAAGCTAGTGATGCAGCTCATCGTAGGAGACCAAAGGCACCGCGTGATTTCTTTGGTAGGAATGGGCGGCATAGGCAAAACCACCCTTGCCAAAAAGGTCTATAATCATGAAAAAAATTGTGGAACACTTTCCAAATTATCGTGCCTGGATTTATGTATCCCAAGATTGTAGACCTAGAGAGGTTTATATGCAAATTATTAACTAGGTTTCTGGACTAACTAAAGAGCAAGCAGAAATGATAGAGAAGTATGGAGAGAATGAGTTGGGGGATTTCCTTCATGATGATTTGAAGGAGAAAAGATATTTGATAGTTCTGGATGGTGTATGGAGCTGTGCCGATTGGGATTTTCTTGCAATAGTGAGCAGTAACGATCCTAATTGCCTTGGAAATGTTTTTCTCGATGGGAGTAACGATAGCAGATTACTTCTTACAACTCGATATAAGGATGTTGCTTTGCATGTAGATGCTCGAACTATTCCCTATGAAATGCGGCTTCTTTCGAAACAATAGAGCTGGGACTTGTTTTGTCGAAAGGTGTTCCTTGATGCTGATAGAGAGAGGTATCCTCCAGATTTGAAGGAACTTGGGGAAGAGATGGTGGACAAATGTAAAGGTTTGCCATTGGCCATCGTTGTATTGAGGGGTTTGTTGTCAAGAAATATGTCACATACAGAATGGAAGCAGGTGCACGATAACATTAGTGCATACCTTGCTAAAGAAGGCGAAATGGGAGTAATGGCAATGCTAAACCTGAGCTACATCGACTTGCCCCATTACTTGAAACCGTGCTTTCTTCATTTAAGCCTCTTCCCAGAAGATTATGTGATCTCCTCAAGAAAACTGCTCCTTTTATGGACTGCTGAGGGTTTTGTGCTTGAACAAGATGACCAAAGAATGAAATATGTGGCTGAGGTTTACTTGAATGAGTTAATCAATAGAAAATGGATTCAAGTAGTGAGAATGAGTGTTAACGCAAAGGTTATGGAATGTCGGGTTCATGACCTTGTACGAGAGTTGGCTATTGAAAAGGCAAAAGAACAAAACTTCATTGGAACTAATATTGCAGATCCTCCACCCTCCTCCACCAGTTCATCTCTCTTTTCATCTAAATCCCGTCGACGAAGTATTTATTCTGACTTTGAGAGGTGCGCTTCCATTGAACATTTAACTCCATATCTTCGATCTCTTTTATTTTTCAATTTGGGGAAAAATTGTAGAGCATCACAACTAGATTTCATTGCCAAATGCTTCAAAGTGCTTAGAGTGTTAGATTTGGAAGGTTTAAAAATTGAATGCCTACCTAGTATGATTGGGGAACTGATTCATTTAAGGTACTTGGGATTAAGGCATACTGGTCTAAAAATGCTTCCACCATCTATAGGCAACCTAAGGAGTTTTCAGACTTTGGAGATAAACAATCTTAGACAAGTGTCAAATGTGATACGGAAGATTAAGAACATGAGATATCTTTACATGGAGGGGCAAGAGGAAGATGTTCCACTGCAAATTCATACGTTGCAAAATCTTCAAATTCTATCAGGCATAACCTTCAACCAATGGATCAAGAACGATTCAAGCAACTTAACTTGTCTTGAGAAATTGAAATTAGAAGGAAAGTGTGAGGTAGAAGGGGCTGTGTTTTCAAACTCCATTTCCAAGCTACCTAGTCTTAAATCCTTGTACCTTAAGGCATCAGATGAGTTGAGCATTCCACCCCTTGCCATAAACTCTTGCCTCCATCTTTCTAAGTTGGACATAAAGGGACACATGCAAAAATTGCTTGAAACCGTTGAATTCTCACCAAATCTTACACAATTGACATTGGAAGCATCTAGGCTAGGTTGTGATCCTATGCCTGTTTTAGAGAAGCAACCAAAATTGTTGATTCTTAGATTAAGGGCAAACGCACACCTTGGAATGAAAATGCAAGTGTCTGCAAATGGGTTTCCTCAACTCAAAGTACTTCAACTTTCAGAGTTACAAGGATTGACTGAGTTGAATATAGGGAAAGGCGCAATGCCATGGCTTAAGCAATTGCAAATTCATAAACGAGTGAATATCTTAGGATTTATTGGGCTTCTAAAGCTAGTGGAGCTAAACATTATAGGTCAACCATTTCCTATTATGATGTATGGCTTCTGGCCAGATTGGCACCTCATCCTTGGCATCAAAGAAGGTACCTAAATTCATCTATCTACTTAGATCCCTTGAACTATCAATTTTTACTACTCGTCACTTCTTGAATTAACTTATAAGACCAATATAATTACTCTTTCTATATTTTTAATATTATTTTATTTAATTTATAGCGTACTTGAAAATGAAATACATGTTAGGATTCTGTATTTTCTCTTTTTATAAATTTGGAAAGTAACCTTTTCTTCTATTAAAACAAATCCATCTAGTGGCCTGATGACCATACTTCATCTTTCTTTGTAGACACATTGAGCCCTATGCATCGCTATTTCTCACATGTTTTTCAATTTCATCACTTTTGCACATTTGATAGGTTTTAAATGCATGTGCAGAACAATTATATATTTGAAAAAAAAATAAAACAGATGCAAATATTTTTCTATATATATTCAATTCATACTAGGATAATAGCAGTACCATTAAATGGTTACCCAACTCCATTGCTTTTGAACAAACTAGAACTTTAATTTTAAATATACAGTGGAAAGTTAAAACAACTCAAATTATCTCTCTTCAACATTGTAAGGATGATTTTTTTTTTAAATTTTTTTATTGTTCTTTTTATTCCGCTAACATGCTTTGTTTGATTTTTCTATTCATTTCAGAATCTTTATAAATGGTGAGATTGGAGGTCAATTTTACCGCGAAAAAGGTATGCCTGGAAGTTTGGAATTCACTTTTACCCTGGATTATTGTTGGGGTGTATAAATGCATGTTTTGTTCCTTTACTTGAATGTGATTTCTACCAAGCCAGCCTAGTAATTCATGGCCAAGTATTATTCCTTATTCTTCTGCATAACAATTAGTGACGCCAGAGAGAAGCCAAGATCTTTTCACTGAAATTTCTATTTAGCTAATGAATCCCACTTCAGAACCTATTATTAGATTCAACAAAACAAGTTTTTTTTTTTGTCAAATTAAATAACTTCAGCTTTTATTGAAGAGAAATCAATTACTTCTATAGTTTTCAGTTTCTTAACAAATCTATATTACTTCTTATGATTTTACTCTAAACGCATAAACCAATTGAAAAATGAAATTGCCAGTCTGGTGAAATTTTTTTCATTATATATGAACTAATGCTGAGATCCTTGCTACAACTTTGTACATATATGCATGTTTAGTTTAGGTACCTAAAAGTTGGCCATGTGATACTCAGATTTGTGTTGCAACAAGTCAAACAGCAGAAAGCTCTAGGAAAGCAGTTGAAATATTAGCCAACTTTCTCAACATTCTAAGAAGTCTTCTTGACCGAAATTACATGTATGACAAGTGAAAGGTTAAAACTTTTTGGCTATTTTTTTTTTTTTTTTTTGTCTATTGTCATTGTTTATAATGTATGTTTGATCTTTGCAAACAGATTCGATGACCGAAAGATTATACTGCCGTAGATTTGCCAGGGGCTTCTACCTCATGCTTGATTCCATAATGGAGTGATTGAAAGGAAACATAATGCCATGCTATTAAAATCTCATGTATTATAGTTAGCAATGTCTACTTTCAGTGATGGTCATACCAAGGTTGAACATATTTATATTGTATCTAAACTAAAACCAATGTGCTTATAAGTTTGTTGAATCAAATTATTAGATGTTTGTTTGTACAATTATATGTGTATTAAGTGACAATTAGGATGATGTATTTGAAGGCTTTGCTTGGCATGCAAAAGTGTTATTGTTATTGGTTTGAAAGTGGTAGGTTTGGGCTTTTTGCAGGGTGATATTATTTTTAAAAAAATCAATCCATTAATAGAATTTGTCTTCTAAAAAAAGTAATTAGTATAAAAATGAAAAATACAAGTTCACCGGTAAAGAAGTGGACTTAACCTTTGGAAAATGAGTTTAGTATAAAACTTTTCAATGTAAAAAAGTGAATTTATCTCTTCAAAAAAGTGAATTGCCCATTCTATCCAGAACATGAACTCCATTCACTGAACAGAGAGCTCTGCTTGTCCATCGTTGTATTGGGGGGTTTGCTGTAAAGAAATATGTCACATACAGAATGGAAGTAGGTGCACGATAACATTAGTGCATACCTTGCTAAAGAAGGCCAAATGGGAGTAATGGCAATGCTAAACCTCAGCTACATCGACTTGCCCCATTACTTGAAACCGTGCTTTCTTCATTTAAGCCTCTTCCCTGAAGATTATGTGATCTCCTCCAGAAAACTGCTCTTTTTATGGACTGTTGAGGGTTTTGTGCCATAACAAGATGACCGAAGAATGAAAGACATGGCTGAGGTTTACTTGAATGAGTTAATCAATAGAAATTTGATTCAAGTAGTGAGAAAGAGTGTTAATGCAAGGGTCACGGAATGTCAGGTTCATGACCTTGTATGAGAGTTGGCCATTAAAAAGGCAAAAGAGCAAAACTTCATCATAGATCCTCTATTCTCCTCCACCAGTTTATCTTTCTTTGGATCTAAATCCCATAAGTTTATCTCTCTTTTCATCTAAATCCCGTTGACGAAGTATTTATTCTGACATTGAGAGGTATGCTTCCATTGAAAATTTAACTCCATATCTTTGCTCTCTCTTATTTTTCAATTTGGGGAAAAATTGTAAAGCATCGCAACTAGATTTCATTGCCAAATGCTTCAAAGTGCTTAGAGTGTTGGATTTGGAAGGTTTAGAAATTGAATGCCTGCCAACTATAATTGGGAAATTAATTCATTTAAGGTACCTGGGATTAAGGCATACTGGTCTAAAAATGCTTCCACCATTTATAGGCAACCTAAGGAGTTTGCAGACTTTGGATATAAACAATCTTAAACAAGTGCCAAATGTGATATGGAAGATAAAAAACATGAGATATCTTTACATGGAAAGAGGAACTGATTTGGAAGATTAAAAACATGAGATATGGAAGATTTCATTGCCAAATGCTGCAAAGTGCTTAGAGTGTTAGATTTGGAAGGTTTAGAAATTGAATGCCTACCAAGTATAATTGGGGAACTGTTTCATTTAAGGTACCTGGGATTAAGGCATATTGGTCTAAAAAGGCTTCCAACCATTTATAGGTAACCTAAGGAGTTTGCAGACTTTGGATATAAACAATCTTAAACAAGTGCTAAATGTGATATGGAAGATTAAAAACATGAGACATCTTTACATTGAGGGGCAAGAGGAAGATGTTCCATTGCAAATTGATACGTTGCAAAATCTTCAAATTCTATCAGGCATAACCTTCAACCAATGGATCCAGAATAATTCAAGCAAGTTAACTTGTCTTGAGAGATTGAAATTATAAGGAAAGTGTGAGGTAGAAGGGGTTAAGTTTTCAAACTCCATTGCCAAGTTATGTAGTCTTAAATCCTTGTACCTCAAGGCATCAGATGAGTCCTACGTTCCATCCCTTGCCATGAACTCTTGCCTCCATCTCTCTAAGTTGGACATAAAGAGACACATGCAAAAATTGCTTGAAACTGTTGAATTCTCACCAAGTCTCACACAATTGACATTGGAAGCATCTAGGCTAGATTGTGATCCTATGCCTGTTTTAGAGAAGCAGCCAAACTTGTTGATTCTTAGATTAAGGATAAACTCATACCTTGGAAAGAAAATGGAAGTGTTTGCAAATGGGTTTCCTCAACTCAAAGTACTTCAACTTTCAGAGTTAACAAGATTGACCAAGTTGAATATAGGGCAAAATGCAATGTCATGGCTTATGCAATTAGAAATTCATCAACGAGTGAAAATCTTACGATTTAGTGGACTCCTAAATCTAGTGGATCTAAATATCATTTTTGATGATTGAGTATGAAATTGGCTCACAAAATCTGGTTAGCTATCTCCACTGGCAAACTACTTCCTTGGGATTTTACATGGTACCTACATTAATCTATTTACTCTAGATCCCTTGAACTACCAATTTTTACTACTTGTCACTTACTTCTTGAATTAACTTATAAGACCAATATAATTACTTTTGCTACATTTTTTTTAATGTTGTTTAATTTAATTTATAACATACTTGAAAATGAAATACATGTTAGGATTCTACATTTTCTCTTTCCATAAATTTGGAAAGCAACCTTTTCTTTTATCAAACGAATCCATCTAGTGGCCTGATGACCATACTCCACCTGTCTTTGTAGACACGTTGAGCCCTATGCATTGTTATTTCTCTCACATGTTTTTCAATTTAATCACTTTTGCACATTTGATAGGTTTTAGATGCATGTATAGAACCAATATATATTTGAAAAAGAAAAAACAAAACAAATGCAAATATTTTTCTATATTCAATCCATATTAGGAAAATAGTAGTAACATTAATGGTTACTCAACTCCATTACTTTCGAACTAATTTGAACTTTAATTTTAAATATACAGTGGAAAGTTAAAAGAACATAAATTATATCTCTTCAACATTGTAAGGACGATTTTCTTTTTCTTTTTATTGTTTTTTTTTTTATTCCACTAACATGCTTTGTTTGATTTTTCTATTCATTTCAGGATCAATATAAATGATGAGATTGGATTTCACTTGTACCGTAAAAAAGGTAAGCCTGAAGGCCTAGAATTCACTTTTACCCTAGGCGATTGGTGCGGTGAATACATAAATGCATGTTTTTGTTCCTTTACTTGGATGTGATTTCTACCAAGCCAGCCTAGTAATTCATGGCCAAGTATTATTCCTTGTTCTTTTGCATAACAATTATTGATGGCAGAGAGAAGCCCAAGATCTTTTCACTGGAATTTTTCTTTAGCTAATGAACCCCACTTCAGAACCTATTATTAGATTCAACAAAACAATTTTTTTTTTTGCCAAATTAAATAACTTCATCTATTTATTGAAGAGAAATTAATTACTCCTATAGTTTTTGGTTTCTTAACAATCATATATTACTTCTTACAATTTTACTCTAAATACATAAAACAATAGAAAAATGAAAATTGCCAGTTTGGCAATTTTTTTTTCATTATATATATATGAATTAATGTTGAGGTCCTTGCTACAACTTTGTACATATATTCATGTTTAGTTTAGGTACCTAAAATTTGGCCATGTGATACTCAGACGTGTGTTGCAACAGGTCAAACACCAGAAAGCTCTAGGCAAGCAGTTGAAGAATTAGCCACCTTTCTTATATATTGAAGAAATCCTCATGCCCAAAATGACAACATGTATGACTAGTGAAATGCTAAAACTTGTTGGCTCTCTTTTTGTCTATTATCATTAATGTATGTTTGGTCTTTGCAAACAGATAATCTGAGCATGCCAAACATGTCCGATAACCTGAAGATTATGCTGCAGCAGAATTGCCAGGAGCTTCTACATTCATGCTGGAGTCATTGAAAGGAAACATAAGGCCATGCAATTAAAATCTCATGTATTATAGTTAGCAATGTCTACTTTCAATAATGGTCATGCTAAGCTTGGACAATATTTATATTGTATCTAAATTAAACTAAGACCAGTGTGCTTTTAAATTTGTTGAACCAGATTATTAGATGTTTGTTTGTATAATTATATGTATATTAACTGACAATTAGGATGATGTATTTGATGGCTATGCATGGCCTGCAAAAGTGTTATTCTTATTGGTTTAAAAGTGGTAGGTTTGGGCTTTTTGCACTAGGTGATATAATTTTTTTAAAAATCAACCCATTAATAGAACTGTCTTTCAAAAAATAAAAAATAAAATGCAAGTTCAGCAGTAAAGAAGTGAACTTATCTTGTATAAAACTTTTCAATGTAAAAAAAAAGAACTTAAATTTTTAAAAAACAACTTTAATGTAAAAGTGATTTTTCATTTTTTCAAAATACAAGATCAATATAAAAAGTAAATTTGTTTTAAAGAAACAAATTTGATGCAAAAAAAAAAAAAATGATAAAAAGACTATTTTTATATTTATTTTTTAAATAATAATTTTGAATAATATATATATATATACATTTAAAAAAAATTGGTAGGTTTGGGATCTAAATAACCATGGTGGTGCCAATTTAAATAATTTTCTGGCGATATTGCTTATAAATTTTAGTATAGGGCATATGAAAATCAATTACTATTCCCAATACAGATATAAATTTTGTTCGTCATGAATGAGTAGTTTCAAATAATGGCAAATAATTGTTTTTGGACATGCTTCAAAAATTGAAGTCATTCACACATTTTTTCATTTTTTGTAATAATTTTTGCAAGTACATTTTGGCAGATGCTTCAAAGTACTTAGGGTGCTAGATTTGGAAGGTTGGGAAATTGAAAGCCTACCTAGTATAGTTGGGACACTAATTCATTTAAGGTACTTGAGATTAATGCATTATGGTTTAAAAATGCTTCCACCATCTATAGGCAACCTAAGGAGTTTGTAGTCTTTGGAGATAAATAATCTTAGACAAGTGCCAAATGTGATACTGAAGATTAAAAACATGAGATATCTTTATATTGAGGGTCAAAAGGAAGATGTTCCACTACAAATTGATACATTGCAAGATCTTCAAATTCTATTAGGCATAACCTCCAACCAATGGATCAAGAATGATTCAAGCAACTTAACTTGTCTTGAGAAATTGAAATTAGAAGAAAGGTGTGAGGTAGAAGGGGCTGTGTTTTCAGAACTCCATTGCCAAGCTACCTAGTCTTAAATCCTTGTACCTTAAGGCATCAGATGAGTCCAACATTCCACCTTTTGCCATAAACTCTTGCCTCCATCTCTCTAAGTTGGACATAAAGGGACACATGCAAAAATTGCCTGAAACCGTTGAATTCTCACCAAATCTTACACAATTGACATTGGAAGCATCTAGGCTAGGTTGTGATCCTATGCCTATATTGGAGAAGCTGCCAAAATTGTTGACTCTCAGATTAAGGGCTAAGTCATATCTTGGAAAGAAAATGCATGTATCTGCAAATGGATTTCCTCAACTCAAAGTACTTCAACTTTTAGAGTTACAAGGATTGACCAAGTTGAATATAGGGCAAGGCGCAATGCCATGGCTTATGCAATTACAAATTCATGGTAAGGTGAATATCTTAGGACTTAATGGGCTGCTAAATCTAGTGGAGCTAAACATTAAGGGTGGAACATTTCTTAACATGAGAATTGTGAAGTTGCTCTTATTGAATAGTGTACCTCATCCTTGGCATAGTACAAGGTACCTACATTCAACTATCTACTTAGATCCATTGAACTATCAATTTTTACTACTTGTCACTTCTTGAATTAACTTATAAGACCAATATAGTTACTCTTGCTACATTTTTTTAATATTATTTTATTTAATTTATAGTGTACTTGAAAATGAAATACATGTTAGGATTCTGTATTTTCTCCTTTTGTAAATTTGGAAAGCAACATTTTCTTCTATTAAAACGAATCCATCTAGTGGCCTGATGACCGTACTTCATCTTGCTTTGTAGACACATTGACCCCTATGCATCGCTATTTCTTTCACATGTTTTTTCAATTTCATCACTTTTGTACATTTGATAGGTTTTAAATGCATGTGCAAAACCAATATATATTTGAAAAATAAAATAAAATAGATGCAAATATTTTTCTATATATATTCAATCCATACTAGGAAAATAGCAGTACCATTAAATGGTTACCCAACTCCTTTTCTTTTGAACTAACTAGAACTTAAATTTTAAATATATAGTGGAAAGTTAAAACAACTCAAATTATCTCTCTTCAACATTGTAAGGATGATTTATTTTTCAATTTATTATTTTTTTTTATGCCGCTAACATGCTTTGTTTGATTTTTCTATTCATTTCAAACTCTTTATAACTTATGAGACTAGATTTCAAATTTGCCGCAAAAAAGGTAAGCCTGGAAGTCTAGAATTCACTTTTACCCTGGATGATTGTTGGGGTGTATAAATGCATGTTTTTGTTCCTTTACGTGGATGTGATTTCTACCAATTCAGCCTAGTAATTCATGGAAGTATTATTTGACTCGTCCCTAGCAGTGGAAGTGGCAATGGCACCATCTGATTCGGGGTTCGATCCTCGGCAACGGCGCCATTTGATTCGTGCCCAATTGGTGTCTCAGCTGATTCGTGTCCAGCTGGTGCTCCTTGATTGAGGGAGTAATCAACAAAATTTATAACCTATTACACCATATACTAGGGTAGCAAAGACAAAGCTACTATAGCATAGTGGCTCTAGGATCGTTCACTGGGATGAGTTTTCACTTCACAAATGATATTAATTCAAAGTTGAATTGATGCCTTTTCATTTCAAGGTTAGCTTTAAAAGAAAACATAAACTTGAGTTGGAAAAGGTTTGGTTTTAAACTAACCACAAATAGTAACAAATTTTACTTACAAAAAAAAAGATGTTTCTTGGAGTTCAGATCACTAGGCTCAGATTCCTCATACAAAAAGGGAGTTCCGGTCACTTGTTTCTTTTCCTCGCATTAGAGAATTAACATATAGTTAATTCTCTAACCGGTGTTGTACAGATACTTCCCATTAATGGGTTCAAACACTAAATCCCTCTCACTGATGCATCTTGCAATGACTCATGCCTCTCACCTAGCATTTGTCATTCAAGGTGATCTTTAACCTTGGATTACCCGTCAAAAGCTCGCAAGAGATAACTAATGGATGTCTCCTTGGAGTCCAAAAGCTTACCAAGTGTTGGCTATTCTAGAAAATCCTACCTTGAAGTCACCTCCCAGAGGCTCGCAAGGGGTAAACTAGTGAATCTCCATGGACGGAGATCACTTGCCTTACCAAGTGTTGGCCCAGGTGATTTAAAGGCGTTTTAAGTTAATTAAAAAGATAAAAACCATTAACGGGTCACACTTTCTCTTCATTAAAAACTAAAACAACAAAACTTCCAAATTATGCATGTGGAAACTTACCCGGCTTTCCTCACTCCAAGAGACAAAAAGCTTAGCTTCTCATCATCTGTGGAAAAATCCTCAGAGTTTGGTTGGCTAGAAAGAAAACTAACGAGAAAACAAGAATATATATGAAAAACAGAGCAAGTGCTCTGTTCGTTGATTCTATATATTAGATTACATTACATCCCCCCGAGCGTCTCCTGAGAGTGTTTACAAGAGAGTTTATATAGGAAGGTAATTTACCCTTCCTTGGATACTTCCTAGCTAAGGAATTACATGAGTGGTTGAATACAAGGAGAAAATGGAAATTATACAAAAATATCTAAAGAAAAGATCTAAAAGAGTCGGTGCAAAAATATCGGGAAGCTCCAGGAACATTTCGCAGGTGAAAAATGGTGTCTGCGAGATTTCGCAGGCACTCAAGAAGGCTGCGAAATATTTTCGCAATAACAAGTTAAACTCGCAGGGCTGTGAAATTGGCTTCCACCTTGAGGTTCTCAGCGTTCCAGCTTGCGGCATGTATCGGGTAGCTTCAGGAGGAATTCCATAGCACTGTACAAAAAGGCTGCGAAATTCTCGCAACAAAAGGCTGATTTCGCAACACTTTGGAGTGATCTGCTTGCAATGGCTGTAACTCCTTTGTTTCAACTCCAAATCGCGCACCATTTGAAGCATTGGATTCTTGACTTCCTGAGCTTTGAAATGGTATATAGAATGTAGAAAATGGACTTCGGGAAGTGCTCCAAAAGTGCAAAAGAAGACTGCAGCTAGCTTTCCTCTGTTTTCTTCACTCTGTTTTTCCTCTGTCCTTGCTTCTCTCCTTGCATACTTTGAACGACTTTGGCAAAGGGCTATGGAGCTCCAAAGCTTGGTTCTTCATGAATTTGAGCTCTTCATTGCTTTGCCATGGATTCCAAATAACTCTCCTCAATCTTGGATTGTTTTGGTGATCAAATTACTAACAAAAACACCAAAACTTACACAATTTGATTAGAAATGATTGCAAGGGTCCTTAACATGTTAATTGGGTTAAAAGGCAATAACTACTACTCAAAAGTGTTTAAAAGAGTTAATTACAAGCTATGAAATAGCACTTTTTGAGTAGTAATCATTATTCATTGTTCTTTTGCATAACAATTAGTGATGCCATAGAGAAGCCCAAGATCTTTTCACTGAAATTTCTCTTTAGCTAATGAATCCCACTTCAAAACCTATTATTAAATTCAACAAAACAAGTTTTTTTTTTTTTTTTGCCAAATTAAATAACTTCAGCTTTTATTGAAGAGAAATCAATTACTTCTATAGTTTTCAGTTTCTTAACAAACATATATTACTTCTTATGATTTTACTCTAAATGCATAAATCAATTGAAAAATGAAAATTGCCAGTCTAGTGATTTTTTTTTTTCATTATATATGAACTAATGCTTAGATTCATGCTACAACTTTGTACATATATGCATGTTTAGTTTAGGAACCTAAAAGTTGGCCATGTGATACTCAGATCTGTGTTGCAACAAGTCAAACAACAGAAAGCTCCTGACAAGCAGTTGAAAAATTAGCCGCCGTCCTCAGGCATCCAAGAAATTGTTAGGTCAAAAATGACAACATGTATGACAAGTGAAAGGCTAAAACTTGTTGGCTTTTTTTTTTTTTTTTTTCTATTGTCATTGTTTATAATGTATGTTTGATCTTTGCAAACAGATAATTTGAGCATGCCAAACATGTTCGATAACCTGAAGATTATGCTGCAGCAGATTTGCCAGGGGCTTCCACCTCGTGCTTGATTCCATGAAGTGATTGAAAAGAAACATAAGGCCATGCTATTAAAATCTCATGTATTATAGTTAGCAATGTCTACTTTCAGTGATGGTCAGACTAAGGTTGAACATATTTATATTGTATCTAAACTAAAACCAATGTGCTTATAAGTTTGTTGAATCAAATTATTAGATGTTTGTTTGTACAATTATATGTATATTAAGTGACAATTAGGATGATGTATTTGAAGGCTTAGCTTGGCATGCAAAAGTGTTATTGTTATTGGTTTGAAAGTGGTAGGTTTGGGCTTTTTGCACTAGGTGATATAATTTTTTTAAAAATCAATCCATTAATAGAATTGTCTTTCAAAAATAAAAATAAAAATGCAAGTTCAACAGTAAAGAAGTGAACTTATCTTGTATAAAACTTTTCAAAGTAAAAAAAATGAACTTATCTTTGAAAATGGCGATTTTGCATTTTTAATGCAAAAGTGATTTTGCATTTTTTTTCAAAATACGAGATCAATATAAAAAGTAAATTTTGTTCATCATGAATGAGTAGTTTCAAATAATGGCAAATAATTGTTTTGGGACATGCTATCTTGGCATTCAGAAATTGAAGTCATTCACCCATTTTTTCATTTTTGGTAATAATTTTTTTGCAAGTACATTTTGGCATATGCTTCAAAGTGCTTAGGGTGCTAGATTTGGAAGGTTTGGAAATTGAAAGCCTACCTAGTATAGTTGGGACACTAATTCATTTAAGGTACTTGAGATTAAGGCATTCAGGTTTAAAAATGCTTCCAACATCTATAGGCAACCTAAGGAGTTTAAAGACTTTGGATATGAACAATCTCAATGAAGTGACAAATATGATAAGGAAAATGGAAAACCTGCGATATCTTTATATAGAGGGGCAAGGGGATGATGCCCCATTGCAAATTGATACCCTATAAAATCTTTAGACTATATTAAGCATAAGGTTCAAGCAATGGAGCCAAAATGATTCAACCAAGTTAAATACCTGTTTTGAGAAGTTGAAATTAGAAGGAAGATATGTTATAGAAGAGGTTAGGTTTTCAAACTCCACTGCCAAGCTACATTGTCTTAAATCCTTTGTTCCTTAAGAAATCGGAAGGATCTATCATTCCATCATTTGCTATGAACTCTTGGCTCTATATCTCTAAGTTGAAAATGAAGGGACACATGCAAAAATTGCCTGAAGCCCTTCAATTCCCTCCAAGTCCCATCACTAGAATGTGATCCTATGCTTGTTTAGGAGAAGCTTTCGAAATTATTGATTCTTAGATTAAGGGCAAACTAATACCTTGGAAAGGAAATGCAAGTGTCAGTAAATGGGTTTTCTCGACTCAAGGTATTTCAACATTTGAAGTTAAAAAGATTGACCAAATTGAATATAGGGCGAGGTGCGATGTCATGGCTTACACAGTTACAAATTCTCTCAAAAGTGTAGATATTGGGATTTAAGGGGCTTCTAAATCTATTAGAGCTAAACTTTATGATTATAGCTATTTTTTCATTGGCATGGTTTTTGAGAATAAAGGGGGTTATCTCCACTCACAAGCTTTTTCCTTGGATGTTACAAGGTACTTGCATTCATCGATCTATTTTGAATTCCTTGAACTACCAATTTTGTTAGGATTAATTTCACCCTCTTCCTTTCAAGTTTTGATTAGATATGTTTGACTCTTCATTGATTTTAAATTTCATTAAATATCCACCTTATTTTGAGTGATAAGAAAAGTGAGTAAAATAATAAAAAGGATAAGGGAGTTATTTGATAAAATTTTAAGCCAATAAAAATTAAATGTATTTAACCAAAATCTCAAAAGAAGTGAATGATATTAACTTGTCTTATTATACGAAGATATTAATTATTTAGTACTCAACACGTAAGAAAGAGCTCTTGAGCAAAACATTTTTATATATCATTGGCCACTCTCTCTTTTTTTTTTTTTACATCAATGGATGTAAAAAATGTGGTAAACACAAAAAAGTAATAAAATTTGCTCATAAAATTAGTAGCATTACTATCACTTATTTCCTGAATTATCTTGTAAGGTTAATATGATTACTCTTGTTGAGTCTGAAGGGGTGATCTTTAGATACAACAAGAGGCAACAAGTTGTTAAGGGGAATTTTTCTCCATTAACGTGCAGTGCTTTAGGGAATGTGTAGAGCATTTGAAGTCATCATACCATGCATCCTTGGCACCATTATTGAACATCCTACTGGAATTTTTGGTGGAGGGTGGCCCATGCTTGTGTGAAAGAGTTAAGTTAATTCTTTTTATTTAAGTTTTGATTCATGAATATCAGTTTCAATTCATAGTTGTTCTAGAATTGTAGTTATTTAATTTAATTAATTCCAATGTCAATATATTCATGTTGTCAAGTTGTTAAGTTTAGTTTTAAATTATTCCCATTTAGCCTATGTGCTTTAAAATTTTTAATTGTTTCTTAGTTTAATTAATCCTATGTGGTTATATTCGTGTTTTCAAGTCTTTAAATTTAGTTTTGATTGCTTCTATTTAGTTCAAAAGTTTTGAGGTTTCTTTTTTTAGTTTATTAGGTTATTTGTTCCCTCATGAATAAGTTGATGAATTTCTATGTGAATGTTAAGAATTATGAAATGTTACTATATATTAAGATATAGTGGTTTGAATTAAAAAATAAAAATAAAAATAATAAGGGAACATAATTGTTGATATATATTAACTTAGTGGTTTGAATAAAAAAGAAAAAAAAAAGAAAAAAAAATCCTTGAATTGAAACAATCTGTGCTGCCATGGATAGCTTGGTGTTGGAGGCCTAGTTTGATTGAATAAAAAATAAAAATTTATAAACGGAAACAATACAATTACTCATGTAAAGAAATGCTTGGATGTATGCTTGAATAAAATAAAGTTAATGGGACTGAACATATGCAACCATGTAATGAGTATTTGGTGTTAGCATTTTAAAAAATAAAAATATTAAGCACATTGAGAAGAGCTAATTGTTGCTTTTTTATTTTTCTATTTAGTTAATAATTTAATTCTTTTTTTTAAAAAAAGAAAAAAATTATTTGTTGTTAATTTTGAATACCCAGGTTAGTGTGCGCATTTCATAAAATCATTTGTTATTAACTTTGAATATTCATATTAATTTATGTTGCTCCTTAAATTGTTAGTTTTTGGTTTTGATTGATCCATAAATTTGTGTTGTCCTTAAAATTAAAAATTGTTATTTTGATTGATCCATGTTGATTTTCATTTTTCTCAGAATCCTTAGTTGTTGGTTTTAAAGATCTATGTTAATTTATGTTTGTCTCTGAGTAGTTAGTTATTGATTTGTGATAGTCTATACCAGTTTATGTTGTTCTTTAAATTATTAGATGTTGTTTTGATGATCCCGACGATGTTTATTATTTATTTGAAACTTAGTTGGCAATTTGTAATAATCCCATATTATTAGTCTCATTTTAAAACTCATTTATTGGCTCTTGATTGATTTATCTTAAATCTAAATGCTTTTAAAGTTTCAGTGGTTAGTTCTTGATTGGTATCTTGTGATCTTGCTTAAGGCCATTGGAAACCCATGATGGTTGAGCCTACTCTCACCATATTGGTTTGCTTGGTTATAAAAAATTTTTACATTGTGATTTTGTTTTCTTTAGTCTTGCTTGGTATCTTGTTTCTTATGTTTTATTGTTTTCAAATTTATTTCTTTTATTTTAAAACAAAACACTTTTCTCAAAAGATCCATTTGAAAATCTATTTTAAAAAATTCATTTAGAGTCCTTAGAAACAAAATCTCATTTTCTTAAATAATATGCAACCATGTTTTGATCGGTTCGCATCTTTCTCAGTTTTCAATAAAAACTACGGTTTTGAGTAAGACATGAATCCAAGCTTGTGGTCTCAAATAAATGGAATTTGTGTATATCAATTGGGGAATTGTTGAAACCCCTATATAAAATCATTTTTTCAAAACTCATCTTTGCTGCCACCTTTACTACTTGTTGTAATTATATCTATCTATATATTTTTTAGGAATTGTATACAAGATGTATGAGATAATTGGTGTTTTGTATACTCTTGATAATTTTTTCTATGTTATTTAGATACCAAACATGTTAAGATTCTTTCCTTTACTAATTATTATTATAACTATGATCTAACCCCCATGTCTTGTGGAAGCGCATTATAAGTTAGTTTGCTATCCAAGTACGCTCCTTCTCACTTATTTTCAAGAATTCTATGAACACGTATACTATTGATGACTATACCCATGCTTGATATAATCCTTGGATGCCTAGAAGTATGCTTGATTTGCTTGGATAAAACACATGTTGTGTATTATATTTCTATACTAACTTTGATGTTTTATGATAGTGCTTGCGAAGTAGTTCAGGTACACACTTTGACTCTTTTTTATGACCATGATTTGATTTTCTAACTTGACATGCTAATTCTGAAATCACCCTAGCCTACCTAGGTACCATAAATCAATTAATTAATTGTTACATTCCCTTCAACTTAGTCATTAGAGACCTCTTTAGGGCTTAGAGGGATGCTACATTTTAAAGGTACCTTTCTAATAGGTAACCTGATCCCCTAACCAAGACTCGGGTTTTTCAAAGACACGTTTTTCCGAAAACTATGGAGTTACTTCTTTAAGGATTTTATTTCTTGTTTTATTTTCCCTTTTAAAAATAAAATAAAATAAGTGGCGACTCCGACTTTTCCAAAACTAATTTTTCACCAAAATAAAAGCGAGTCTCTCCGATTGAGTGGGGACGCACATGAAAAATGCGGGTCCACAACTATGCATCGCTATTTCTCTCACATGTTTTTTCAATTTCATCACTCTTGCACATTTGATAGGTGTTAAATGCATGTGAAGAACCAATATATATTTGAAAAATAAAATAAAACCCATACTACGAAAATAGCAGTACCATTAAATGGCTGCCCTACTCCATTGCTTTTGAACTAACTAGAACTTTAAGTTTAAATATATAGTGGAAAGTTAAAACAATTCAAATTATCTCTCTTCAACATTGTAAGGATGATTTTTTTTTTCCAAATTTTTTATTGTTCTTTTTATTCCACTAACATGATTTGTTTGATTTTTCTATTCATTTTAGTATCTCTATAAATGGTGAGATTAGATTTCAAATTTATCACGAAAAAGGTAAGTCTAGAAGTCTGGAATTCACTTTTACCCTGCTTGATTGTTGGGGTGTATAAATGCATGTTTTGTTCCCTTACTTGGATGTGATTTCTACCAAGCCAGCGTAGTAATTATGGCCAAGTATAATTGCTTATGCTTCTGCATAACAATTAGGGATGCTAGAGAGAAATCCAAGATCTTCACTTAAATTTCTCTTTAGCTAATGAATCCCACCTCAGAACCTATTATTAGATTCAACAAAGCAAGGTTTTTTTTTTTTTTTTTTTTTTTTTTTTTTTTTTTGCCAAATTAAATAACTTCAGCTTTTATTGAAGAGAAATCAATTACTTCTATAGTTTTTAGTTTCCTAACAAACATATATTACTTCTTGTGCTTTTACTCTAATCGCATAAACCAATTGAAAAATGAAAATTGCCAGTTTAGTGAAATTTTTTTCATTATATATGAGATCCTTGCTACAACTTTGTACATTTATGGATGTTTAGTTTAGGTACCTAAAAGTTGGCCATGTGATACTTTGATTTGTGTTGCAACAGGTTAAACAACAGAAAGTTCCAGGCAAGTAGTTGAAAAATTAGCCAAGTTTTTCAATGATCTAAGACATCCTTGTGGCTAAAATCACATGATGTATGCCAAGTGAAAGGCTAAAACTTGTTGGCTCTCTTTTTGTCTATTGTCATTGTTTATAATGTATGTTTGATATTTGCAAATAGATAATTTCAGCATGCCAAACATGTTCGATAACCTGAAGATTATGTTGCAGCAGATTTGCCTAGGGCTTCTACCTCATGCTTGATTCCATGATAGAGTGATTGAAAGGAAACATAAGGCCATGCTATTAAAATCTCATGTATTATAGTTAGCAATGTCTACTTTCAGTGATGGTCATACTAAGGTTGAACATATTTATATTGTATCTAAACTAAAACCAATTTGCTTATAAGTTTGTTGAATCAAATTATGAGATCTTTTTTTGTACAATTATATGTATATTAAGGGACAATTAGGATGACGTATTTGAAGGCTTTGCTTGGCATGCAAAAGTGTTATTGTCATTGGTTTGAAAGTGGTAGGTTTGGGCTTTTTGCACTAGGTGATATAATTTTTTTAAAAATCAATCCATTAATATAATTGTCTTTTTTAAAAAAAGAAAAAAAATGTAAGTTCAACAGTAAAGAAGTGAACTTATCTTGTATAACTTTTCAAAGTAAAAAAAATGAACTCATCTTTTTAAATGACAATTTTAATGTAAAAGTGATTTTTCATTTTTTCAAAATATGAGATCAATATAAAAAGTAAATTTTGTTCATCATGAATGAGTAGTTTCATATAATGGAAAATAATTGTTTTGGGATATGCTATCTTGGAATTCAGAAATTGAAGTCATTCACCATTTTTTTCATTTTTGGTAATAATTTTTGCTAGTACATTTTGGCAAATGCTTCAAAGTGCTTAGGGTGCTAGATTTGGAAGGTTCGGAAATTGAAAGCCTACTAAGTATAGTTGGGACACTAATTCATTTAAGGTACTTGAGATTAAGGCATTTTGGTTTAAAAATGCTTCCACCATCTATAGGCAACCTAAGGAGTTTGAAGACTTTGGATATGAACAATCTCAATTAAGTGAGAAATGTGATATGGAAAATGAAAAACCTGCGATATCTTTATACAGAGGGGCAAAGGGATGATGGCCCATTGCAAATTGATACCTGTAAAATCTTTAGACAATATTAAGCATAAGGTTCAAGCAATAGAGCCAAAATGATTCAAGCAAGTTAAGTACTTGTCTTGAGAAGTTGAAATTAGAAGGAAGATATGGTATAGAAGAGGTTAGGTTTTCAAATTCCATTGCCAAGCTACATTGTCTTAAATCCTTTGTTCCTTAAGACATCGGAAGGGACATCGGAAGGGTCTATCATTCCATCATTTGCTATGAACTCTTGGCTCCATTTCTCTAAGTTGGAAATGAAGGGACACATGCAAAAATTGCTTGAAGCCCTTCAATTCCCTCCAAGTCTCATCACTAGAATGTGATTCTATGCTCGTTTAGGAGAAACTTCTAAAATTATTGATTCTTAGATTAAGGGCAAACTAATACCTTGGAAAGGAAATGCAAGTGTTAGTAAATGGGTTTTCTTGACTCAAGGTACTCAACTTTTGAAGTTAAAAAGATTGACCAAATTGAATATAGGGCAAAGTGTGATGTCATGGCTTACACAGTTATAAATTCTCTCAAAAGTGCAGATATAGGGATTTAAGGGGCTTCTAAATCTATTAGAGCTAAACTTTATGATTATAGCTATTTTTTCATTGGCATGGTTTTCGAGAATCAAGGGGGTTATCTCCACTCACAAGCTTCTTCCTTGGATGTTACAAGGTACCTGCATTCATCAATCTATTTTGAATCCCTTGAACTACCAATTTTGTTAGGGTTAATTTCACCCTCTTCCCTTAAGGTTTTGATTAAATATATTTGACTCTTCATTGATTTGAAATTTCATTAAATATCCCCCTTATTTTGAGTGATAAGAAAAGTGAGTAAAATAATAAAAATGATAAGGGAGTTATTTGATAAAATTTCAAACCAATAAAAATTAAATGTATTTAATCAAAATCTCAAAAGAAGTGAATGATATTAACCTGTCTTATTATACAAAGACATTAATTATTTAGTACTCAACACGTAAGAAAGAGCTCTTGAGCAAAACTTTTTTTATATATCATTGGCACTCTCCTTTTTTTTTTTTTTTTTTTTACATCAATGGATGTAAAAAATGTGGTAAACATAAAAAAGTAATAAAATTTGCTCATAAAAGTAGTAGCATTACTGTCACTTATTTCTTGAATTATCTTGTAAGGTTAATATGATTACTCATGCTTCATTTTCTAATACTATTTTTATTTTATAATTTATAGTATACTTGAAAATGAAATACTTGTTAGGATTTTGTATTTTCTTCTTGACATTTGGAAGGATTTTTTTTAATTTTTTTTTATTCTTTTTCATTCAACTATTTTTTTAATTTTATTTTTTTTTCAGCATTATTGACAATGAAAATATCCCTGGATTTTGGATATACTGTGAAAAAGGTAAGCTTGAAACTCCCTTTTACCTTAGATGATTGTGGGGGCGTATGCATGTTTTCGTTCCCTTACTTGGATGTGATTTCGATCAAACCAGCCTAGTAAATGATGGCCGAGTATCATTCCTAGTTCTTCTGCATAACCCTAATGATGCCAGAGGGGAGCCCAAGATTCCTTTTTTATTTATTTATTTATTTTTTTTATTGAACTTTCTCTTCAGAACCTAATATTAGATTCAACAATTTTTTTTGGTGGTGAAATATTTAAATAACGTCACCTATTGATCAAAGAGAAGTTAATAACTGCTATAGTTTTGAGTATAATTTCTTTAACAATCGTATATTACTTCTTATTTATGATTATACTCTAAACGCACAAAACAATTGAAAATTGCCAGTTTAGTGAAATTTTTGTTTCAGTATAAATGTGTACTAATGGCTGAGATCCTTGCTACAACTTTGTACATATATTGTCACGACCCAAATTCCGGGCGACCCAAAATTTGACCCATGACCCCAGATCAAAGGTTTGACCCTAAGGGTTCCTACTATTCCACGTTGGCAGTTAACCAAAACACTCTGGATTTTTTTTTTTTTTACATCCCACTAGAATTCTCATAAACCTCAATATCCCCAAACTACTCAAAACAACAAGATTAAATAAATATTCATTATAGTCCAAAATAAAGTTCACAATTAACAACTTTATCAAAATAAAGCTTCATAACAAGCCCATGAGTCATAATTACTAAAACAAATCCCAAAATCCAAAAAGAAACACAATAATAAAAAAATGTCAAGCTCCACTAGGCCGCTCCAAGAGTATCCTGAAGTTCTCCCTGCCCCACCTGTGGATCCTCAGGAGAGATATCTGCATCTAAAAATGTATAACAAGGAAGGGGTGAGCATTTCCACATTGCTCAGTAGGGTGCCTAGCACCCAAGGGGTTAAGGGGATTACTATGTTTCAAAGAATACGGAAAGGACACTTCAACACAAAAGGAACAATTCAACAATATCAATCAATCACATAGTTTAATATATGATATTATACACAATTTCACAATATTCAACAATTACATGAATGCACATGAACGTGTGACACACAATCATACAGTGCACTATTGTTCTCGGGCTTTCACCGAAGGATACGCGTCCGCACCCAAATACACTCCCCATTCGGAGTCTTCCCGGGGTAAACTTTTGGGTCTTTCACCCTAGGGATCTCTCTCCCTTCTTAATTTGCCCCACACGGGCTTCCACTTCTCATCTCTATTTCATTCATTTATTTATCTTTTTCACATAACCATGATGCAAATGAATGCCACAATTCTAATGTTCCTCAATAATTCAACAATCTCAACATTCCCCAATAGTCCAAAAAAATAATTTCACACATTACAATTTCCGATAATATCCCAAATAAATATTCAAAAAAAATTGCATATCAAAATCTTGAGATTTTACCACACTTACAAAATTTTTCAACCATTATAACAATTTCTAATATCCAAAATTAACTAACTATTTACCCTAAAATTTTCAAAAATATTCTAACCAATGCCTAAAAATTCACAAATCATTATATTTTAAATTTAACCCAAATTTTGGAATTTTCCAACCCATCTAATAATTTTTTTACATTTCAAAACAATTAATTATCAATCAAAATCAATTTCCCGAAATTCCAAAAATTCCAAACAAATTCCAAATATTCTAGAAAAATTCATACAACACCTATAATTCCTAATTAACTCAAAATGACAATATCTACAATTTTTTCTCAAGGGAAAAACATAAAAATTTAAGTTTTAGGGTTAGGGTCCCCTACCTCAGATCTGAAAATTTAGCCGTTAAAAACAAAATCAGCCACCGCAGGGTTGTTCGTCTAGTCGAATAGAGTACTTCCTCCGAATTTGGGCGGAAACAGAGATCGTTTGGCCGTCCAAACGGCCGATCAAAATTCCGGCGAGTGCCCTAATTTATGCACAGTAACCTCTCTCTCTCTCACCGCCCCTGCGTGCTGCAATTCTCCTCCTTTTCCTTTTTTTTTTTTTTTTCTTTTTACTAACCATCCAGCCACACAAGCCTGGCCCAAACTTCAAAAGCCCAACCCATTTTTTTCTTTCTTTTTATTAACAGCCCACTAGGCTTTTAAAAGCCACCAGCCACTTAAGCCCAACTCCATTAAATTTTTTTTCTTTTACAACCCATTACCTTAACAACCCATATTCAAAGCCCATTGAATATATTTATTTTATTTCTTTTATTTTATTCTAATTGTTTTATTTAATTTTCAATTCATTTTTTTTTCATTTTAACACACAATTTTATTTATTAACACCAAATAAAAACTAATTTTCTCAATATTATTATTCATCAATTTAATTTAATTAATTAATTTATTTTTCTTAATTAATTCTAATTAATCTTAATTTATTTATTTTTCATTTTCGTTTTTGTTTTTCGTTCCCGGAAATTTCCAATTTCTAAAATCCTAAGAATTTTCTATCCTAAGGCTGACATGGCATAAAATTTTCAACTCGTTTAATTGACCGACACAATAAAACGAACTTTACCAATCCGAAATTGACACGTGTTCTCCAAACACTTTTCTTTTTGACTTTTCAACCATCACACAAAATAAGAATTTTTAGACTAAAATTGCTAACGTGGCATAAAATACCCGGTCATTACATCCTACCCCCCTAAAAGAAATTTTGTCCCGAAATTTAAACTAGCTTACCTTTAAATTCGTAGAAGAGTTGCGGATAATGTCGTCTCATTTCTTCCTCAGGTTCCCAAGTGGCTTCTTCTATCCCATGGTGTTGCCACCACACTTTGACTGCAGGAATCACCTTGTTCCTGAACCTATGCTCTCCAGCTTCCAGAATTCGTAAAGGTTCCTCCACATAAGAAGTATCTTCACTAATCTGAACATCTTGCAAGTCCACTACCCAAGTTGGATTTGGAGTACATTTCCTTAGCATCAACACATGGAAAACATCATGCACAAGGGACAACTGTTGAGGCAAAATTAACTTGTATGCCACTGGGCCAACTCTCTTATCAATCTGAAATGGTCCCACAAACCTAGGGGCTAACTTCCTCTTCTTCCCAAATCGAAATATGCCTCTTCGAGGGGACACTTTTACAAACACCAAATCCCCTTCCTCAAACTCCAAGGGCCTTCTCCTTTTGTCTGCATAACTTTTCTGTCTATCTTGGGCAGTCTTAAGTTTTTCCTTGATGAGTTGTATCTTCTTTGTAGTCTCTTGGACAATCTCAGGTCCCAACAAATGACTCTCACCCATCTCTATCCAACATAAGGGCGATCTACAAGGTCTCCCATAGAGTGCTTCATAAGGTGCCATGCCAATACTAGATTGGTAACTGTTGTTATAAGCAAACTCTGCCAAAGGTAAGTAATCTGCCCAATTTCTTCCAAAATCCAAAACACAAGCCCTTAACATGTCTTCTAAGATCTGGATCACTCTCTCTGATTGACCATCTGTCTGAGGGTGAAAAGCGGTGCTAAAATTCAGTTGGGTGCCCAAAGCCCTTTGTAAACTCTGCCAAAACTGAGAAGTAAACTTAGGGTCCCTATCAGACACTATAGATACAGGTATCCCATGCAATCTCACAATCTCTTGTATATACAACTTAGCCAAAGAGTTCATGGAATCAGTAGTTTTCATGGCTAGAAAATGAGCTGACTTAGTAAGATGGTCCACAATCACCCAAACCCCATTTTTCTTGCTTCTAGTTCTTGGCAACCCTATCACAAAGTCCATAGTGATATTATCCCACTTCCACTCAGGTATAGGTAAAGGTTGCAATAACCCTGCAGGCCTCTGGTGTTTAGCCTTCACTTGCTGACAAATCTGACAGTTGGCTACAAACTGAGCAATATCTCTCTTCATCCTACTCCACCAAAACTGTCTCTTTAAGTCTTGATACATCTTAGTATTCCCAGGGTGGATGGTATACTTCGCCCTATGAGCATCTGCTAGAAGTTCATTTCTCAACTCCACATCTTTTGGCACACACAATCTCCCTTTGAACCTCACACTCCCATCTTCATACATAGACCAATTTTCATCTATCTCACCTACTACCAACTGGGTTTTAACCTTTTCTAAAAACTCATCATGAACTTGGGCCTCCACTATTCTCTGGATAACCATTGGTCTAGCTGATATGCTGTACAAGCATGAACCACGTCCTTCCTGACTAAGACATAGCTCAAAGTCCTCAATAACTGCATGCATCTCAAACTCTCTCAACCCCAAGCTAGACAACTGGCCATAGCTCTTTCTACTCAAAGCATCTGCTACAACATTCGCCTTCTCAGGATGGTAATGAAGGGCAAAATCATAATCTTCCAATGTCTCCATCCATCTCCTCTGCCTAGAGTTCAGATCCTTTTGAGTGAAAATGTATTTCAAACTCTTATGATCAGAGTACACCTCAAACTTCTCTCCATACAAATAGTGTCTCCAAGTCTTAAGGGCAAACACCACTGCTGCAAGCTCCAAATCATGTGCTGGATAATTCCGCTCATGCTGCTTTAATTGTCTTGAGGCATAAGCTACCACCTTGCCTTGCTGCATTAGCACACACCCTAACCCCACTGTGGAAGCATCACAATAAATTGTAAACAACTCTCCACTAATAGGAGCAGTTAACACTGGAGTAGTGGTCAATTTCCGCTTCAACTCTTGGAAAGCATTCTCACACTCCTCATTCCAATCAAACTTCACCCCTTTTCTAGTCAACCGAGTCATTGGTGCTGCAATTCTAGAGAAGTCTTCCACAAACCTCCTATAATATCCAGCCAACCCCAAGAAACTTCTAACCTCAAATACATTGGTAGGCCTTTGCCACTCCTGTACAGCTTCCACCTTTGAATGGTCTACTGCTAAAACTGATGCCTTCTCAAAGTTCCAAGGGTGATCACCAAATGCTGCTTATGCTCCTCCAAACTCCTAGAGTAGATCAAGATGTCATCCACAAAGACAATCACAAACTGATCCAAGTAAGCACGAAATACCCTGTTCATTAAATCCATGAAAGCAGCAGGGGCATTAGTTAGCCCAAAAGGCATGACTAAGAACTCATAATGCCCATATCTCGTTCTAAAAGCAGTTTTAGAAACATCTTCTTCCCTAACCCTCAATTGATGATACCCAGTTCTCAAGTCAATCTTACTAAAATACTTTGCACCCTTCAACTGATCAAACAAGTCATCTATCCTTGGAAGAGGATACTTGTTCTTCATAGTAACTCTATTCAACTTCCTATAGTCAATACATAACCTTAGTATACCATCATTCTTCTTCACAAACAACACTGGGGCTCCCCATGGCGATGTACTTGGACGAATAAAACCCTTACCCAACAATTCATCTAACTGAGTTTTCAATTCTTTCAACTCAAGAGGGGCCATCCTATAAGGGGATACTGAAATAGGATCAGTTCCTGGGTATACTTCAATAGAGAAATCAAACTCTCTATGCGGTGGTAAACCTGGTAACTCATCTGGGAATACATCCTGAAACTTCCTCACCACTGGAATTTCTGTAATGTCCTTCTGGGCTTTCTCCTTACCACGAAGGCAAGCTAGGAAATTTATTGATCCCTTCCTCAACACATACTGATAGCACGGATCGGACTGCGAAAAAGGCAAACTAACACACTTCCCTCCAACAAAACAAACCTTAAATCCCTTTGGCAAACAAAATATTATCCTGCGGCGATGACAATCAATAACCGCTCTATACACTGCCAACCAATCCATTCCCAAAATAACATCATACCTAATCATATCCAAAATCCTCAAATCCACATTTAGTGCTCTATCTGCCAAGGTAATAACACACCCCTTGCATATTCTATCAACTCTAGAGTTCGTACCCATAGGAGACTCAATAAGTAACAAATTCTCTACCCTTTCCGATTTCAACCCCAATGCATTAGCACAAGATGCAGAAATGAAAGAATGAGTTGCACCAGTATCAAACAAAACACGCACCCAAGTACTATATACCAAAATCATACCTTCCACCAAAAGGGCGTTCTCATCTGGCTCTGTTGGGGTCAAGGCAAAAACTCTTCCTGCTGCCGGCCTTCCCCTACCTCTAGCATTCGACCCTTGAGAAGAACGGGTCTGACTCGTAGTAGTTGTCCTGGTTCCCTGCGCTGCTGGGGGTAATTGTGGCATCTGATAGTAAGGCAACTGAAACTGAGGAGGCTGGAAAGACACTACTGACTGTTGCTGAGAACTTCCCTGAGACTGAGGTCGAGCCTGCTGTGTGCCTCGCAATGGGCAAGCCCTCCATAAATGGTCTCCTGCTCCACAACCATAACATACTCTATTAGCAGCCACCCTCTGAGCAATCTGCCCCTCTCCTGCATAGAACGAGGGACGCCTCTCAAACTGCTGAGTCCTCTACCTCTGCTGTGGCCCCTGGGAACTTTCCCCCATTCTTTGTTTCCCTTTTTTGTCCCCCTTTTGCTCTCGAATTTGGTTGGTTTCGTCAATGTCCTGCTCCACCAACAAAGCCCTCTTAACCAACTCAGAATAATCTCTTATTGCCAGTGGGACTAATCTGTTCCTAATAGCAGGCCTCAACCCCTACTGGAACCTCCTAGCCTTTTCTCCTTCCTCACTGATCATCCCCAAAGCAAAACGAGACAACTCTGAGAAACGTGACTCATACTCCAGCACTGACATGGTTCCTTGGATGAGGTGCTCAAACTCCATCCTCTTGGCATGCTTAGCCACTTCCCCAAAATACTTGCCTAGGAAGATTCTCTCAAATTCCTCCCAGGTCATAACCTCAGTGTCATACACCCTTTTCATTGATTCCCACCAGAAATCAGCTTTGTCCACAAGCATATATGTTGCCAGACCTACCCTTCTTTCCTCAGGTATGTCCAGTCCCACCATTTCAAGTTTAACAAACCCTAATCCAACCACATTACCAAGGTGAGCAAAAATAAATTTCCCATATACACACTTAACAACTTCAACAATTATCAAAACTTTCACTTTCATACGCTCTCAATACATAATTCAATTAATCATCAACTTGATAATTAACACATACAAAAATCATAACATCACGACACACATAAACACCCACAAACATTGATCCCAAGGTATTATTGCAACCTTGGCTCTGATACCACGCTGTCACGACCCAAATTCCGGGCGACCCAAAATTTGACCCGTGACCCCAGGTCAAAGGTTTGACCCTAAGGGTTCCTACTATTCCACGTTGGCAGTCAACCAAAACACTCTGGATTTTTTTTTTTTTTTTTTACATCCCACTAGAATTCTCATAAACCTCAATATCCCCAAACTACTCAAAACAACAAGATTAAATAAATATTCATTATAGTCCAAAATAAAGTTCACAATTAACAACTTAATCAAAATAAAGCTTCATAACAAGCCCATGAGTCATAATTACTAAAACAAATCCCAAAATCCAAAAAGAAACACAATAATAAAAAAAATGTCAAGCTCCACTAGGCCGCTCCAAGAGTGTCCTGAAGTTCTCCCTGCCCCACCTGTGGATCCTCAGGAGAGATATCTGCATCTAAAAATGTATAACAAGGAAGGGGTGAGCATTTCCACAATGCTCAGTAGGGTGCCTAGCACCCAAGGGGTTAAGGGGATTACTATGTTTCAAAGAATACGGAAAGGACACTTCAACACAAAAGGAACAATTCAACAATATCAATCAATCACATAGTTTAATATATGATATTATACACAATTTCACAATATTCAACAATTACATGAATGCACATGAACGTGTGACACACAGTCATACAATGCACTATTGTTCTCGGGCTTTCACCGAAGGATACGCGTCCGCACCCAAATACACTCCCCATTCGGAGTCTTCCCGGGGTAAACTTTTGGGTCTTTCACCCTAGGGATCTCTCTCCCTTCTTAATTTGCCCCACACGGGCTTCCACTTCTCATCTCTATTTCATTCATTTATTTATCTTTTTCACATAACCATGATGCAAATGAATGCCACAATTCTAATGTTCCTCAATAATTCAACAATCTCAACATTCCCCAATAGTCCAAAAAAATAATTTCACACATTACAATTTCCGATAATATCCCAAATAAATATTCAAAAAAAATTGCATATCAAAATCTTGAGATTTTACCACACTTACAAAATTTTTCAACCATTATAACAATTTCTAATATCCAAAATTAACTAACTATTTACCCTAAAATTTTCAAAAATATTCTAACCAATGCCTAAAATTTCACAAATCATTATATTTGAAATTTAACCCAAATTTTGGAATTTTCCAACCCATCTAATAATTTTTTTACATTTCAAAACAATTAATTATCAATCAAAATCAATTTCCCGAAATTCAAAAAATTCCAAACAAATTCCAAATATTCTAGAAAAATTCATACAACACCTATAATTCCTAATTAACTCAAAATGACAATATCTACAATTTTTTCTCAAGGAAAAAACATAAAAATTTAAGTTTTAGGGTTAGGGTCCCCTACCTCAGATCTGAAAATTTGGCCGTTAAAAACAAAATCAGCCACCGCAGGGTTGTTCGTCTAGTCGAATAGAGTACTTCCTCCGAATTGGGCCGAAACAGAGATCGTTTGGCCGTCCAAACGGCCGATCAAAATTCCGGCGAGTGCCCTAATTTATGCACAGTAACCTCTCTCTCTCTCACCGCCCCCGCGTGCTGCAATTCTCCCCCTTTTCCTTTTTTTTTTTTTTTTTTTCTTTTTACTAACCATCCAGCCACACAAGCCTGGCCCAAACTTCAAAAGCCCAACCCATTTTTTTCTTTCTTTTTATTAACAGCCCACTAGGCTTTTAAAAGCCACCAGCCACTTAAGCCCAACTCCATTAAATTTTTTTTCTTTTACAACCCATTACCTTAACAACCCATATTCAAAGCCCATTGAATATATTTATTTTATTTCTTTTATTTTATTCTAATTGTTTTATTTAATTTTCAATTCATTTTTTTTTCATTTTAACACACAATTTTATTTATTAACACCAAATAAAAACTAATTTTCTCAATATTATTATTCATCAATTTAATTTAATTAATTAATTTATTTTTCTTAATTAATTCTAATTAATCTTAATTTATTTATTTTTCATTTTCGTTTTTGTTTTTCGTTCCCGGAAATTTCCAATTTCTAAAATCCTAAGAATTTTCTATCCTAAGGCTGACATGACATAAAATTTTCAACTCGTTTAATTGACCGACACAATAAAACGAACTTTACCAATCCGAAATTGACATGTGTTCTCCAAACACTTTTCTTTTTGACTTTTCAACCATCACACAAAATAAGAATTTTTAGACTAAAATTGCTAACGTGGCATAAAATACCCGGTCATTACATATATGCTTGCTTACTTCTAAAAGTTGGGTTAGTGATACTCATGACCTGTGCTGCAGTAGGTCAAACATTAGAATCCTCTAGACAGGCAGTTGAAAATTTAGCTTCCTGCCTAGAACGTGTCAAGAAACTTACGCAGATAGAGAGAAGCTGAATCATGGCCACTGATCACACATGGTTAAATGAAGACCATGCAAACCCTTATACACCACTCATCCAAGGCATGCAAGCACTTGTCAAATACTCAAGCCCGAAATCACATGATGTATGACAAGTGACAGGCTAGCTTGTTGACTTTTTTTTTTTCAATTATCATTGTTTGTAACGCTGAAGGATTATGATGCATATGTTTGATCTCTGCAAGCAGAGCATGACTCCTACTACAATTTGTGTTTGTGAATGAATAGTTTCGAATAATGGTAAGTAGTTGTTTTGGGATATAAGACTAGAATTCTCCTATTTGTGTTTGTGAATGAATAGTTTCGAACATGGTTCTTTTTTTCAAGTATTGCTTACTTGCCCAATGACACCAAAACACAGGGAATTTAGAGAGTTAAAAAACAGGGGATTTTGGCACTGGGTTGAGTTTGACTAACTGAAACACTTGATGAAGATGCTACTTCTTTCCAAAAAACAGTTTTCTTGAAGGGGATGCAGTGCTTTCTACAAGATGCAATGCAAGGCAACACAACCAAAGAGAAAAAATGATGGGTGGTTTTTAATGCAGGACTTGGGGCATCGGCAAAACTACTCTTGCCAACAGGGTGTGCAATGACATTATTTATTGCCATGTTGCTGTATATTATATTATGGGTAAATGCTCATCAAAATTAAGTCCAGTTCATGCATCTCTGCCCTTCACATAAATTACTTTTTCCCATCCTTTGATTTAAGGAATCTCAAACAATCTGCATAACTTTTCCAATTCCCCAAATGCTATGTAAGAACACATTATTGCGCAAGAAAGGTGTTTGATTCCCAAAATGAAAGGAAGCTCCATGTTAGTATTAAAGGAAAGTGCTACCTAGGGGTTCGATGACTCAATCAATTAAGAGAAGGTCAATATGTGGTTTTTTAGAATCACTATTAATCAGACTCCTAGTACTAATTGAAAATATTGATAATCAAACTTGGTGTTGGGTTAGATTTAGTATTAATTGAAAATATTGATAATCAAACTTGGTGTGATTGGCTTCTAATCTACTCAACCCATCCAAATTGCAACCCCAAGTCTTAATTTTTTCAAGTAAAATATTTATTTCATTAATTTTACTAGTGAATATTAACCAATTAGATCTAAAGTTGGTTCTTTTTTCATTATTGTAAGATGATATGGTAGTTAAAAAAAAGGGCTTTTATTTCGGTATATATATATATGTATATAAAATATAAAATAGAAAATAGAAAATAATATACTTTCATTTGCAATTTTTCGAATTTGGGGTCAAAATGACCCTTTTATTAAAAAAATTGTAACATATGGGCACTTATTGAAACTTATGTTCAAAATGGCTTCTTTAGTGCCACGTAGGTGCCATGTTATTGAATTTTTTTTTTTTTTTTTTGTCATTTTAGTTGAAGTCGCAATTGGCAAATGAGACTTCATTTTTGAACTAAAGCCGCAGTTGGCAAATGAGACCTCATTTTTGAACTGAAGCCTCATTTGCCAACTGCAGTTTCAGTTAAAAATGAAGCCTCATTTGCCAACCGCGGCTTCAGTTCAAAAATAAAGTCTCATTTGCCAACTGAGGCTTTAGTTAATTTTTTTTTAAATTTAAAATTTATTTAAAAATTATTAAATTATAAATTGAAATTTAAAAAATATACTTAAATAATAAATTATTTATATTTAAACTTAAAAATCTACTATTACTTCAACAAACATAAATTGATAAATAGAAGATATTATAAATAAATATTTTTATTTATTAATAAATTAATAAATTTTAAAAAATAATGAAGTGCTAATATTTTATAACTTAAAATTAATTTGATTAGATAAATTGTTAATAATTTTAATTATTTAAAGAAATTGTGGCTCAACCTATAATCACTTTGTTATGGGTTTCTAAATGAAATTGTGGATCATCCATGTTCACATTCGATCCTAATGCTTTCGGGACCCCCATGTGAACATGTGAACATAGAAGATAAATATAATATCTTCTATTTATCAATTTATGTTTGTTGAAGTAATAGTAGATTTTTAAGTTTAAGTATAAATAATTTATTATTTAAGTATATTTTTAAAATTTCAATTTATAATTTAATATTTTTTAATTAAATTTTAAATTAAAAAATAATTAATTAAAACCTTAGTTGGCAAATGAGATTTCATTTTTGAACTAAAGTCGTAGTTGGAAAATGAGGCTTCATTAGTTCAAAAATGAAGCCTCATTTGGCAATTGAGGCTTCAGTTCAAAAATGAAGCCTCATTTGCCAACTGCAGCTTCAACTAAAATGATGAAAAAAAATATTTTTTAATGACACAATGCCTACGTGTCACTAAAGAGGTCATTTTGAACATAAGTTTCAATAAGTGCCTAGATGTTACAATTTTTTTTTAATAAAGGGCCATTTTGACCCCAAATTCCAATTTTTCTATCACCTTTGTAGCATAATAATAAGAATGATGATAATAATAATAATAAGTTTTCAATTATTTGAATGATTATTTATGGGAACATGAATAACCAAATGATCTTGAAAACTACTAGCTAATGATGTTGCTGCATATTATATTATGGATGATAATAATAATTATTAAATTTCAATTACGTGAATGATTGTTTATTGGAACGTGATGCAACCAAATGATGTTGAAAACTATTAGTCAATGATGTTGCTGCATATTATATAATGGGCGATGACTTAATCAAAATAAAGTCCAGCTCATGCATCTCTGGCATTCCTCTATAACATGGTTTTGTCAAACCTAGAAAACTTGATCTGCATGGGCACTTTCTCCTTGTCATTCCCCTAGAGATTGTCATTCATCAAGGGGAGTAAGAAACTGTGCATCACGATGGAAATTAAGGGTTGCAGTTTCTTTAATTTTCTGTAAGAAGAATTAGTAACCAAATTGAGTGGTTATGATAAATCAAGATAATGACTTAATAATTTAATTCAAGTTATTAAATAGATTATGTATATTTTGGTAAAATACGGGTTAACTTCATTCATCTTTTATGAGATTTTAGTTAAATATACTTGGATTTCATTGGTTTGAAATTTCATTCGATATCTTCCTTATTTTGAGTGATAGAGAAGATAAGTAAAAATAACAAATGAAAATGATAAATTAAATATTTGATAAAATTTCAAACCAATGATAATTTTGTGTATTTAGTCAAAAACTCAAGTGAGGTGAATCAAATTAATTTGAAAAAATAACTTAATATCATGACTTAAAACTAAAAATAAATTTAAGTATTCAGTCAAAATATTTAACTTATTCTTAAGTTTGAAATGTTTTTTTTTTTAATTACCTCAATTGCATATATTTAGTAAAAATATATTTTACAATTATGACTTCACATCCATGGTAAATTTTTTATGGCAAATATTTTGTGATTATCTTATGCACATACAAACATTTTCAAAATGAGGGAAGTGACTTCAAAAAATACACTTTTAATTTTTGTTTGGAAAGTGATTTTAATAATAGTTTTGAAAGAAATTATTGTTCTTTAATATTTTATAAAGCGAATCTATTTGAGAATTTGAAATATGCTTACCATATTTTTAAAATTTTTAAATATATTTTAAAAATAAATTTTATCCGTCATGTTTTATTTTTAATCACTCTCTATATTTATATAATTATTTTTTAAAATATTTATTTAAAAATTAATAAATAAAAATAAGTAAAAAAATGCTCTTTTAAAAACATTATATTTTTTGTTTTTAAGAATAGAAAACGCTTTCTATTATTTGATTGTTTTGTTTTGTTTTAGTTTGGATAATAAAAAATTGTTTTTAAAAACATTTGCTTCTTGGAAGAAGCGGAGAAGAAGCAAGAAGAAGATTTAAGAGTGCGCAACTGGGTTTCCGAAATCCGTGATGCGATTTATGATGTTGAGGACATCATAGACATGTTCATCCTGAAGGCATAGTCCCTGAGAACAGACTACTTTCTCAAGCGTGTCTTCAAGAAGTTGATAAACCGCCATAAAGTTGGCAAGAAAATTGAAGACATCCAACTGACCCTCCAAGACATCTCAAATAGGCGGGAGGCTCTCGGAATAAAAAATACTGGAGAAGGAAGAAGCGGTTCGGGTCCAATGTTGCAGAATCTAAGACGCTCCTCTCCTGGTGCAGAAGAACGTGTCATCGTGGGCCTTACAGAGGAGGCAGATAAGCTAGTGAAGCAGCTCACCGCAGGAGACCAAAGGCGCCGCGTGATTTCTTTGGTAGGAATGGGCGGCATAGGCAAAACCACCCTTGCCAAGAAGGTCTATAATCATGAAAAAATTGTGGAACACTTTCCAGATTGTCGTGCCTGGATTTATGTATCCCAAGATTGTGGACCCAGAGAGGTTTATATGCAAATTATTAACCAGGTTTCTGCACCAACTAAAGAGCAAGCAGAAATGATAGAGAAGTATGGAGAGAACGAGTTGGGGGATTTCCTTCACGATCATTTGAAGGAGAAAAGATATATTTGATAGTTCTGGATGATGTATGGAGGTGTGCTGATTGGGATTTTCTTGCAAAAGTGAGCAGCAACGATCCTGATTGCCTTGGAAATGTTTTTCCCGATGGGAGTAACGGCAGCAGATTACTTCTTACAACTCGATATAAGGATGTTGCTTTGCATGCCGATGCTCGAACTATTCCCCATGAAATGCGGCTTCTTTCGAAACAACAGAGCTGGGACTTGTTTTGTAGGAAGGCGTTCCTTGATGCTGATACCGAGTGCTATCCTCCAGATTTGAAGGAACTTGGGGAAGAGATGGTGGACAAATGTAATGGTTTGCCATTGGCCATCGTTGTATTGGGGGGTTTGGTGTCAAGAAATACGTCACATACAGAATGGAAGCAGGTGCACGATAACATTAGTGCATACCTTGCTAAAGAAGGCCAAATGGGAGTAAAGGCAATGCTAAACCTGAGCTACATCGACTTGCCCCATTACTTGAAACCGTGCTTTCTTCATTTAAGCCTCTTCCCAGAAGATTATGTGATCTCCTCAAGAAAACTGCTCCTTTTATGGACTGCTGAGGGTTTTGTGCCAGAACAAGATGACCGAAGAATGAAAGACATGGCTGAGGTTTGCTTGAATGAGTTAATCAATAGAAACTTGATTCAAGTAGTGAGAATGAGTGTTAACGCAAGGGTTATGGAATGTCGGGTTCATGACCTTGTACGAGAGTTGGCTATTGAAAAGGCAAAAGAGCAAAACTTCATTGGAACTAATATCGCAGATCCTCTATCCCCCTCCACCAGTTTATCTCTCTTTTCACCTAAATCCCGTCGACGAAGTATTTATTCCGAATTTGAGAGGTATGCTTGCATTGAACATTTAACTCCATATCTTCGCTCTCTCTTATTTTTCAATTTGGGGAAAAATTGTAGAGCATCACAACTAGATTTCATTGCCAAATGCTTCAAAGTGCTTAGAGTGTTAGATTTGGAAGGTTTAGAAATTGAATGCCTACCCAGTATGATTGGAGAACTGATTCATTTAAGGTACTTGGGATTAAGGCATACTGGTCTAAAAATGCTTCTACCATCTATAGGCAACCTAAGGAGTTTACAGACTTTGGATATAAACAATCTTAAACAAGTGCCAAATGTGTTATGGAAGATTAAAAACATGAGATATCTTTATATTGAGGGGCAAAAGGAGGATGTTCCACTGCAAATTGATACGTTGCAAAATCTTCAAATTCTATCTGGCATAACCTTCAACCAATGGATCAAGAACAATTCCGGCAACTTAACTTGTCTTGGGAAATTGAAATTAGAAGGAAGGTGTGAGGTAGAAGGAGTTGAGTTTTCAAACTCCATTGCTAAGCTACTTAGTCTTAAATCCTTGTACCTTACGACATCAGGTGAGTCCAGCATTCCACCCCTTGCCATCAACTCTTGCCTCCATCTCTCTAAGTTGGACATAAAGGGATACATGCAAAAATTCCCTAAAATCCATGAATTCTCACAAAGTCTGACACAATTGACATTGGAAGCATCCAGGCTAGATCGTGATCCTATGGTTGTTTTGGAGAAGTTGCCAAAATTGTTGACTCTTAGATTAAGGGCTAAGTCATATCTTGGAAAGGAAATGCATGTATTTGCAAATGGGTTCCCTCAACTCAAAGTACTTCAACTTTTTGAGTTGAGGGAATTGAACAAGTTGAATATAGAGAAAGGCTCAATGCCATGGCTTATGCAACTACAATTGTATTTTGAAACAAAGTTCTCGGGACTTGATGAGCTGCAAAATTTGGTGGAGGTAAAAATTGCGGTTTCCTTGTTGAAAACTCTTTTCTGGCACGAAATGGCTAGAATTCGTCTTTGGGATCGTACATGGTAAATAACTTCACCTATCTACTTTGGCTCCCTTCAGTTACCAATTTTGTTATACCTCAATATATTGGTTATATAATTAACATATAAGGAGTTCTTATACTGAATTTTTTTATGTCACTGATCACTCCCCCCCCTTCCTATATGAATGAATGTAAAAAATGAGTAAGTATAAAAAAGTGATAGAATATATGTTTGTAAAAGTCTAGAATTACTACCTATCACTTATTTATTGAATTAACATGTAAGACCGATATTATTATTCATGCCACATTTTTTAATTATAATTTTTTTAAAATAAATTTATAGCATATTTGAAAATGAAATACATGTTGGGGATCTTTAAGACCATATTCCCGCCTCTTTAATTTGTACACATTGAGCCCTATGCCGTTCTCTCTCTCTCTCACATTTTTTTAGTTTCATCACTTTTGCACATGTAATAATCTTAATTGCATCTACCAATTTAAAAAGCAAAACAAATGCAAATGTTTTTTTATATATCCAATCCATACTAGAAAAATAGCACTGACATTAACTTTCCAAATATAAAGTAAAAAGTTCAAATAACTCAAATTATATCTGTTCAACATTGTAACGTTGATTTTTTCTTTTTAAATTATTATTATTTTGTTCTTTTTATTCAGCTAACATGTCTTATTTGGTTTTCCATTTATTTCAGGTTATTCGGTACAAATATGGTTGAAATTCAGTTTTGCCGTCAAAAAGGTGAGCCTGGAACCCCCTCTTACCCTGGATGATTTTTGGGTGTGTATATATGTTTTTATTCCCTTAGTTGGATGTGATTTCAATCAACCCAGCCGAGTAGTTCATGGCCAAGTATTATTCGTAGTTCTTTAATTTGCATAACAATGATGCCAGAGAGAAGCCCAAGCTCGTATACTTACTATTAGATTCCTAGTACATGTACGCGTGTTTACTTCAGTTACATAAAAAGTTGGACTAGTGATACTCAGACATGTGCTGCAACAGGTCAAACATCAGCGAGCTATAGACAGGCTGTCAAAGAGTTAGGTTCCTTCCTAGAACGTGGAATCCACAAGAAACCTATGGGCCGGGAAAGAGGAAAGCTGAATCATGGCCACTGATCACACATGGTTAAATGAAGACCAGGCAAGTACTTGTGAAATACTAATGCCCAAAAATTATTGGATGGCTAAAATTTGATTGGCTCTATTTTTCTCAAATACCATTGTTTGTAATGGGAGGATAGCAGAAGGATTATAATGCATGTTTGATCTCGGCAAACCGAGCATGACTGAATCAAGCTATACCATCCATTTATGATTGTAAAACCCCTACTACAAATTGTATTTGCCAATGAATAGTTTCGAATAATGGCGAGTAGTTGTTTTGGGATACATCCAGAACATGAAATCCCTTCACGGCACAGAGAGCTCTGCTTGGAGTTCTACTTAGTTGAAGAAACTCTTGAATGAACGTACTGAATTATTATATATTCTTATTTATGACTTTTATTATATGTAGTATCTTCCTGCAAGTTTATTATATTTGGAAAGATGCTTTTTTGAAGGTCTTTTTAGATATTTGCACCCGATTTCCAAATTGGGCTGATTGTAGTGCTTGAAAACATCAATGAGATTTCTTCTTGTTTATCCTTTCAAGCTTGGCATTGAATCCTAAAGATCTTGTCTCAGTAATTCATCTAAGCATTATTTCCATGTGTTTAATGCAGTAGTCTTATTGGAAAGTGTCCTGCTTGTAATGGTTGTGAAGCCAATCTTGTTTTAGTCAATGGTTTAACTTTCCTTAAAAATAAGTCAAATAGCTAGTGTCGTTACTTATCTTTTGGACCCCTGTTCCCTGGACTAGCTTTTTTGGGTATTGCAAATGTAAGTTTTTAGATAAGTCATATTTTTTATATTTTTAAATATATTTTAAAAATAAATTTTATTAATAATATTTTATTTTTAATCACTCTCTATATTTATATAATTATTTTTTAAAATAGTTATTTAAAAATTTAAAAATAAAAATAACTAAAAAAATGCTCTTTTAAAAACATTATATATATATATATTTTTTAAGAATATAAAACCGCTTTCTATTATTTGATTGTTTTGTTTTGTTTTAGTTTGGATAATAAAAAATTGTTTTTAAAAACATTTGTGTAGATTGATGTTTTTCATTTTATTAAATTTCAAAGGGCATGCATTTGGAAAAAAGTGGTGAGTTGGAGAAAAATCAATATCGTTCTTGATGAATATAACATTAGAAATTAAAAGCGGTGCATGTGATGAATCTAAACGCGGAGGGAAGGTAATGTAAATTAAAAAAACATCCGAAGTCCTTTGCATCTCCCATACCTAACGAGTAAAAACCCCACTTGGCCAGCTGTGGCTTTCTTTGCTGGCAGGTGAATTGTCAGTTATTGACTTATTATGTATGGGAATAAATGACGTTATTTATTGCCATGTTGCTGTATATTATATTATGGATGATTGCTGATCAAAATGAAGTCCAGCTCATGCATCTCTGCCATTCACTTCCCATCCTTTGATTCAAGGGAATCTCAAACAATCTCCATAATTTTTCTAATTCCCTAAATGCTATGTAACAACAAATTATTGCGCAATCAAGGTGTTTGATTCCCATAGTGAAAGGAAGCTCCATGCTAGTATTAAAGGAAGTTCGATAGCTCCAAAACTTGAGTATTTCCTTCTTGAGAGAATCAGTTCCATCCAAAGTTAAGAGGGTCGGTGAGAGAACACTACAATGGCGACACAGGCTGTGGTTTCCTTTGCCGTTGAAAAGATCGGTGACATGCTCATTCAAGAAGCAATTTTCTTGAAGGGGGTCCGGGGGAAAGTCGATAGGCTGCAGAAAGATCTAGGGGCCATGAAATGCTTCTTGGAAGAAGCGGAGAAGAAGCAAGAAGAAGATTTAAGAGTGCGCAACTGGGTTTCCGAAATCCGTGATGCGATTTATGATGTTGAGGACATCATAGACATGTTCATCCTGAAGGCATAGTCCCTGAGAACAGACTACTTTCTCAAGCGTGTCTTCAAGAAGTTGATAAACCGCCATAAAGTTGGCAAGAAAATTGAAGACATCCAACTGACCCTCCAAGACATCTCAAATAGGCGGGAGGCTCTCGGAATAAAAAATACTGGAGAAGGAAGAAGCGGTTCGGGTCCAATGTTGCAGAATCTAAGACGCTCCTCTCCTGGTGCAGAAGAACGTGTCATCGTGGGCCTTACAGAGGAGGCAGATAAGCTAGTGAAGCAGCTCACCGCAGGAGACCAAAGGCGCCGCGTGATTTCTTTGGTAGGAATGGGCGGCATAGGCAAAACCACCCTTGCCAAGAAGGTCTATAATCATGAAGAAATTGTGAAACACTTTCCAGATTGTCGTGCCTGGGTTTATGTATCCCAAGATTGTAGACCCAGAGAGGTTTATATGCAAATTATTAACCAGGTTTCTGCACCAACTAAAGAGCAAGCAGAAATGATAGAGAAGTATGGAGAGAACGAGTTGGGGGATTTCCTTCATGATCATTTGAAGGAGAAAAGATATTTGATAGTTCTGGATGATGTATGGAGGTGTGCCGATTGGGATTTTCTTGCAAAAGTGAGCAGCAACGATCCTGACTGCCCTGGAAATGTTTTTCCCGATGGGAGTAACGGCAGCAGATTACTTCTTACAACTCGATATAAGGATGTTGCTTTTCATGCAGATGCTCGAACTATTGCCCATGAAATGCGGCTTCTTTAGAAACAACAGAGCTGGGACTTGTTTAGTCGAAAGGCTTTCCTTGATGTTGATGTTAAGAGCTATCCTCCAGATTTGAAGGAACTTGGGGAAGAGATGGTGGACAAATGTAATGGTTTGCCATTGGCCATCGTTGTATTGGGGGGTTTGCTGTCAAGAAATATGTCACATACAGAATGGGAGAAGGTGCACGATAACATTACTGCATACCTTGCTAAAGAAGGCCAAATGGGAGTAATGGCAATGCTAAACCTTACCTACATCGACTTGCCCCAAATGGGAGTAATGGCCAAATGGGAGTAATAGATCTGTCTTAAAAAAAAAAAAAAAAATGCAAGTTCAGTGATAAAGAAGTGAACTTATTTTGTATAAAACTTTTCAATGTAAAAAAAATGAACCTATCTTTTTAAAAAACAATTTAATGTAAAAGTGATTTTTCATTTTTTCAAAATAAGAGATCAATATAAAAAGTAAATTTGTTTTAAAGAAACAAATTTGATGCAAAAATAAAACAAATGATAAAAAAGACTCCATTTTTATATTTATTTTTTAAATAATCATTTATATATATATATATATATATATATATATATATATATATATATATATATATATATATATTAAAAAGATTGGTAGGTTTGGGAGCTAAATAACCATGGTGGTGCCAATTTAAATAATTTTTCGGCCATATTGCTTTCAAATTTTTGTATGGGGCTTATGAAAAACAATTACTATTCCCAATACAGATATAAATTTTGTTCGTCATGAATGAGTAGTTTCAAATAATGGCAAATAATTGTTTTGGGACACGCTATCTTGGAATTTAGAAATTAAAGTCATTCACCCATTTTTTTCATTTTTTGTAATAATTTTTGCAAGTACATTTTGGCAGATGCTTCAAAGTGCTTTGGGTGCTAGATTTGGAAGGTTTGGAAATTGAAAGCCTACCAAGTATAGTTAGGACACTAATTCATTTAAGGTACTTGAGATTAAGGCATTCTGGTTTAAAAATGCTTCCACCATCTATAGGCAACCTAATGATATGGAAAATGAAAAACTTGCGATATCTTTATATAGAGGGGCAAGAGGATGATGCCCCATTGCAAATTGATACCTTGTAAAATCTTTAGACAATATCAAGCATAAGGTTCAAGCAATGGAGCCAAAATGATTCAAGCAAGTTAAATACTTGTCTTGAGAAGTTGAAATTAGAAGGAAGATATGGTATAGAAGAGGTTAGGTTTTCAAACTCCATTGCCAAGTTACATTGTCTTAAATCCTTTGTTCCTTAAGACATCGGAAGGGTCTACCATTCCATCCTTTGCTATGAACTTTGGGCTCTATTTCTCTACGTTGGAAATGAAGGGACACATGCAAAAATTGCCTGACGCCCTTCAATTCCCTCCAAGTCCCATCACTAGAATGTGATCCTATGCCCGTTTTGGAGAAGCTTCCGAAATTATTGATTCTTGGATTAAGGGCAAACTAATACCTTGGAAAGGAAATGCAAGTGTCAGTAAATGGGTTTTCTCGACTCAAGGTACTTCAACTTTTGAAGTTAAAAAGATTGACCAAATTGAATATAGGGCAAGGTGTGATGTCATGGCTTACACATTTACAAATTCTATCAAAAGTGAAAATATTGGGATTTAAGAGGCTTCTAAATCTATTAGAGCTAAACTTTATGATTCTATCTATTTTTTCATAGGCATGGTTTTTGAGAATCAAGGGGGTTATCTCCACTCACAAACTTCTTCCTTGGATGTTACAAGGTACTTGCATTCATCGATCTATTTTGAATCCCTTGAACTACCAATTTTGTTAGGGTTAATTTAACCCTCTTCCCTTAAGGTTTTGATTAAATATATTTGACTCTTCATTGATTTGAAATTTCATCAAATATCCTCCTTATTTTGAGTGATAAGAAAAGTGAGTAAAATAATAAGTAAAAATGATAAAAGAGTTATTTGATAAAATTTCAAACCAATAAAAATTAAATATATTTAACCAAAATTTCAAAAGAAGTGAATGATATTAACCTATCTTATTATACGAAGATATTAATTATTTAGTACTCAACACGTAAGAAAGAGCTCTTGAGCAAAACATTTTTATATATCATTGGTCACTCTCTCCTTTTTTTACATCAATGGATGTAAAAAATGTGGTAAACATGAAAAAGGAATAAAATTTTCTCATAAAAGTAATAGCATTACTGCCACTTATTTCTTGAATTATCTTGTAAGGTTAATGTTGAAAGAGAGAGAGAGAGAAAACCTTAATTCTCATTCATATTGTTAGCTTCTTACAATAGAGAAATATATATATACAAGGTTAGGTTGAACTAACTACCATATATGTGACCTATATTAAGAAAGGAAAGAAACTTGTACACTAAAAATGCATTATATTCAACACTCCCCCTCAAGCTAGAGCATATATGTCATATGCACCAAGCTTGTTACAAATGTATTTAATCCTAGGACCTCTGAGAGATTTAGTGAAGATGTTTGCTAGTTGATCATTTGAATTAACAAAACTTGTAGCAACACACTCTGATGCGATCTTCTCTCTAATGAAGTGACAGTCAACTTCAATATGTTTGGTCCTTTCATGAAAGACTGGATTTGATGCAATATGTAATGTGGCCTGATTGTCACAGACTAGCTTTATCTGTTCATCTTTTCCAAATCTCAATTCCTGAAGGAGTTGCCTCAACCATATGAGTTCACATGTTGCCAAAGCCATAGCTCGATACTCAGTTTCGACGCTTGATCTGGCCACTACATCTTGTTTCTTATTCTTCCAGGATATTAAGTTACCTCCAATAAAAACACAATACCTTGAGGTGGAACGCCAATTTGAGGGTGAACCAGCCCAGTCTGCATCTGTGTAACCAACAATTTGGGTATGACCCCTGTCTTCATATAGAGAGCGGCGTAACTTGCACACTAAACTAGACTCCCCTTGAGCAACAAAACCAAGTGGTTGCTCCATATACACTTCCTCGAGAAGTTCACCATGAAGGAAAGCATTCTTAATATCCAATTGATAAAAAGGCCAATGACACATAGCAGCCATGGAGAGAAATAAGCGAACAAAAGCAATCTTGGCAACAGGAGAGAAGGTGTCACCATAGTCACAACCATAAATCTGAGTATAACCTTTAGCAACCAAGCGGGCCTTAAGGCGATCAACCTGACCATCAGGACCAACTTTAACAGTGTAGACCCAATGACATCCAACTATAGATTTACTAGGAGGTAAAGAAACAAGATCCCATGTGCCATTGGAGTACAGAGCAACCATTTCATCAACCATTGCCTATCGCCACCTAGGATGAGAAAGTGCCTCACTAGTACTCTTAGGAAGAGAAACAGAGGATAAAGTAGAGACAAAGGCAGAATAGGATGAAGATAATCGATGGTAGCTCAAAAAATTATAAATAGGATGAGAATTACAAGTAGATTGATTACCTTTCTGAAGAGCAATAGTCAAATGGTTAGTAGATGACAGGGCCGGGGTAGGAGAAATCGGTGGGACAGGAGGTGAGTCATCAGGTACCTCAGCTGAAGAGAGAGGAAGAGCAACAACACGATGTTGACGATGATAAACCCGAAGAGGATGAGAGAGCACACCGGAAGAGGGAGATATATAGGGAAGTGGCAATACTTCAGAAATGGGAAGAGATTCAAAGGATAAGAAAAATAGAGAGTCCTTAAAGAAGGTGACATCAGCGGAGAGAATAATGATGAGTGTTAGGGGAATAACAACGATAACCCTTCTAAATTCAAGAGTATCCCAAGAAATGCATTTCGTAACCTTGGCAGAGAGCTTGTCTTGTCTAGGTGTGAGAGTATGAACAAAACAAGTACAACCAAAGACACGAGGAAGAAGGAAATAAAGAGGTTGGGTAGGAAAAAGGAGGGAATGAGGGATTTGGTCATGTAATATAGATGAGGGCATACAATTAATCAAATAACAGGTTGTAAGAACAACATCCCCCCAAAAACGAAAAGGAACATGACTATGGAGAAGGAGGGTACAAGTTGTTTCAACAAGATGTCGATTTTTACATTCAACAACCCCATTTTGTTGAGGAGTATGAGCACAAGATGACTGATGGAGGATCCCATGTTGGGACATAAAAGAAGTAAAGGGTGTAAAAAAATATTCCCGAGCATTGTCACTGCGTAACACTTGAATAGAAACATTGAATTGTGTTTGGATTTCAGCATAAAATTTCTGAAAAATAGAGAATAACTTAAATATATTTTTCATTAAAAATAACCAAGTACATCTTAAATAGTCATCAATGAAAGTGACAAAATACTGAAATCCTAAAGTAGACGTGGTCTGACATGGACCCCAAACATCAGTGTGGACAAGTTCAAAATGAGACTTTGCCCGATTATTCAAATGCTTTGGGAACGAGACACGAGTATGTTTCCCAAGCTTACACGACTCACACGCAAGCGATGACAAAGTGGAAAAATAAGGGACCATCTTTTGGAACTTGGAGAGACTAGGATGACCCAGACAACTATGAATGAGAAGAGGAACATCGATGGAAATGCAAGCTGTAGGAGATGAAGGTGAAGTGAGGTGATAGAGGCCTTGAGACTCACACCCTATGCCAATCGTCTTCCCTGTGCTCTGGTCCTACAAGATCACAGATTTATCAAAAAAAGTGATAGAACAATTAAGAGTGTGAGTTATTTTGTTGATGGAAATAATATTAAAAGGACACTCAGGGGCATAAAGGACAAAATGGAGAGGTAGGGAAGGGAGATGATGAGCCAAACCAATACCTTTAGCCATAGTTTGGGAACCATTAGCTAAAATAATAGTAGGTAAGGCAGAGGTAGTAGTAATAGATGAGAAAATGTGTTTATTACCAGAGATATGATTAGATGCTCCAGAATTTAGAATCCATGGGCCAAGAGAAGGAGACTAAGTAAAGAAGACTAAGACATTACCGGTTTGGGCAACAGAAGCAACAAAAACTGATGTGGCTGCCTAATATCGGAGATAGACATCATAATCACTACTAGTAAGGGTGATACTCTGAGATGTGGAGCTCGTAGTGGAGTTAGGTTGAGATAGCAAAGGATCAGATGACTGAGCAATGTGGGCAGTCCGAAGAGGCCGCCCATGTAACTGATAACAATGATTTCGAGTGTGACCAAGCTTATTCCAATAGGTGCACTAAGGACATTGTCCTCGACCCCGATTGCCACTATGTTTTCCTCGAGAGTTAGTTTGAGAGGCTAACACAGATGAATCTGAAGGACCATCAGTCGACAAGAGGCATAAGAGACGAGCAAACACATCATCCAAAGATGGAACTGATGGACTAGCAAGAATATGATCTCGAACAGATTCAAGATCTAGACGGAGACCAATGAGGGTTAACACCATAAAGAACTTGTCATTCTGTATTTGTTGAGCTTCAGCACCATTAGTGAAGGGCATCAAAGTTAAGAACTCTTCCTTAAGAAACGCAATCCGACCATGATATAAGTAGACAGATCCATGTCCTGTTGTCTCACATGAACAATATCAGAAACCACCTTATAAAATCGTTGAATATCATTCGTGTATAATCCTTTAGCTTGAGTCCAAAATTTAAAGCAAGTTTTGTAGGCACGAAGATGATGGAAAATTTTGGGATCAACAGATTGCTATAATACGCTGCATAATTGTGCATCGATCTTCTTCCATTGCACTTTGTCAACATCAGGTATAACATCCTTAGGTGTAACAAGATGATCCTCATAACCTTGTCCCATAAACCAGAGTTCCACGAACATTGACCAAGAGAGATAATTCTCACTACCAATCAATTTTTTTCTATGTGATAGTAGGAGATCCAGAGATGACGGATGTAAATATGGGATTTTTAGTTGCCATATCCACTTCACTTGAAATTGAATCACGTTTGGATCGAAGAGAGCCCTAAAGGGAGGTCGGATCATAGTTGTGGAAGAAGAACCTGGTATGTCAGGACCCAAACAAAGGAGAAAAGTGACTGGGGATGAAGAAGAGGCCTTCCCAAGGCACACACAGGTCTCGGCCAAGGAAGGGAATTGCCGTCAGAGGCTGAAAGAAGACCCGCGGAGGCTGAAATGCCAAAAAAATGGAGAAGTAGGGTTCGGAGAGGACTGACAGAGGCCTAGAAGTGCAAGACGGCACCGGATGAGCCTATTGGAAAAAGCTCAGCACCAGAAAGTGGGCCACGTGCCCTTACGCGCCGTCGCGTGGGGCTGGAGAAGAGTGGCGTGTGGGTGGGTTTTTGGCTCCAGTGGTTTGAGAAAAGTTGCAGATCTCCTCTTTGTGCTCCTAATGACGTGGTCGGTGTCGAAAAATATCGCCGAAAAAATGTTGACGGTGATGAGGATTTTCTGACCACGATATGGCTGACCAGAAAGCTTTGGGAAATGAAAAAGGTGACCGGAATGAAACACAGTCACTGGACGGATTCCCGGAATTAATTATACGGGTAAACCAGAAAGAATAAAGTTTTCCCCCTTGGCTTTGATACCATGTTGAAAGAGAGAGAGAGAGAGAAAACCTTAATTCTCATTCATATTATTAACTTCTTACAATAGAGAAATATATATACAAGGCTAGGTTGAACTAACTACCATATATGTGACCTATATTAAGAAAGGAAAGAAACTTGTACACTAAAAATACATTATATTCAACAGTTAATATGATTACTCATGCTTCATTTTCTAATATTATTTTTATTTTATAATTTAGAGTATACTTGAAAATGAAATAGCTGTTAGGATTTTGTATTTTCTTCTTCTATACATTTGGAAGGATTTTTATTTTTTATTTTTTTTTATTGTTCTTTTTCATTCAACTAATTTTTTATTTTATTTATTTCAGCATAATCGACAATGAAAATATCCCTGGATTTTGGATATACTGTGAAAAAGGTAAGCTTGAAACTCCCTTTTACCTTAGATGATTGTGGGGGTGTATGCATGTTTGCGTTCCCTCACTTGGATGTGATTTCGGTCAAACCAGCCTAGTAATTGATGGCCAAGTATCATTCTTAGTTCTTCGCATAACCCTAATGATGCTAGAGGGAAGCCCAAGATCCTTTTTTTTTTATTATTATTGAAATTTCTCTTCGGAACCTAATATTAGATTCAACAATTTTTTTTGGTGGTGAAATATTTGAATAACGTCACCTATTGATTAAAGAGAAGTTAATAACTGCTATTGTTTTGAGTATAATTTCTTAACGATCATATATTACTTCTTATTTATGATTATACTCTAAACGCACAAAAACAATTGAAAATTGCCAGTTTAGTGAAATTTTTTTTCAGTATATATGTGTACTAATGGCTGCGATCCTTGCTACAACTTTGTACATATATGCTTGCTTACTTCTAAAAGTTGGGTTAGTGATACTCAAGACCTGTGCTGCAACAGGTCAAACATTAGAATCCTCTAGACAGGCAGTTGAAAATTTAGCTTCCTGCCTAGAACGTGTCAAGAAACTTACGCAGATAGAGAGAAGCTGAATCATGGACACTGATCACACATGGTTAAATGAAGACCATGCAAACCCTTATACACCACTCATCCAAGGCATGCAAGCACTTGTCAAATACTCAAGCCCGAAATCACATGATGTATGACAAGTGACAGGCTAGCTTGTTGACTCTCTTTTTGTCAATTATCATTGTTTGTAACGCTAAAGGATTATGATGCATATGTTTGATCTCTGCAAGCAGAGCATGACTCCTACTACAATTTGTGTCTGTGAATGAATAGTTTCGAATAATGGTAAGTAGTTGTTTTGGGATATAAGACTAGAATTCTCCTTTTTTTTCCTTCTTGTAAATGAAGAAACATGGTTCTTTTTTTCAAGTATTGCTTACTTGCCCAATGACACCAAAACACAGGGAATTTAGAGAGTTAAAAAACAGGGGATTTTGGCACTGGGTTGAGTTTGACTAACTGAAACACTTGATGAAGATGCTACTTCTTGCCAAAAAACAGTTTTCTTGAAGGGGATGGGTGGTTTTTAATGCAGGACTTGGGGCATCGGCAAAACTAGTCTTGCCAAAAGGGTGTGCAATGATATTATTTATTGCCATGTTGCTGTATGGGTGAATGCTCATCAAAATTAAGTCCAGTTTATGCATCTCTGCCCTTCACATAAAATACTTTTTCCCATCCTTTGATTTAAGGGAATCTCAAACAATCCCCAAATGCTATGTAAGAACAAATTATTGCGCAAGAAAGGTGTTTTATTCCCAAAATGAAAGGAAGCTCCATGTTAGTATTAAAGTAAAGTGCTACCTAGGGGTTCGATTACTCCATCAATTAAGGGAAGGTCAGTATGTGCTGTTTTAGAATTACTATTAAACGGACTCCTAATACTAATTAAAAATATTGAGATTCAAACTTGGTGTTGGGTTCGATTTAGCATTAATTGAAAATATTGATAATCAAACTAGGTGTGATTGGCTTCTAATCTACTCAACCCATCCAAATTGCAACCCCAAATCTTAATTTTTTCAAATGAAATATTTATTTCATTAATTTTACTAGTGAATAATATCCAATTAGATCTAAAGTTGGTTCTTTTTTCGTTATTGTAACATGATATGGTAGTTAAAAAAAGGGCTTTTCTTTCCGTATATATATGTTATAAAACATAAAATAGGAAATAATATACTTTCATTTGCGATTTTTCCATCACCTTTGTAGCATAATAATAAGAACGATGATAATAATAATAATAATAAGTTTTCAATTATTTGAATGATTATTTATGGGAACATGAAGAACCAAATGGTCTTGAAAACTACTAACTAATGATGTTGCTGCATATTATATTATGGATGATAATAATAATTACAAAATATCAATTATGTGAATGATTGTTTATTGGAACATGATGCAACCAAATGATGTTGAAAACTATTAGTCAAGGATGTTGCTGCATATTATATAATGGGCGATGACTTAATCAAAATAAAGTCCAGCTCATGCATCTCTGGCATTCTTCTAGAACATGGTTTTTTTTTAATTACCTCATTTGCATGTATTTAGTAAAAATATATTTTATGATTATGACTCTACATCCATGACAATTTTTTTATGGCAAATATTATGTGATTATCTTTCGTACATACGAACATTTTCAAAATGAGGGAAGTGACTTCGAAAAATACACTTTTAATTTTTGTTTAGAAAGTGATTTTAATAATAGTTTTGAAAGAAATTATTATTCTTTAATATTTTATAGAGCGAATCTATTTGAAAATTTAAAATATGCTTAACATATTTTTTATATTTTTAAAAATAAATTTTATCAATAATGTTTATTTTTAATCACTCTCTATATTTATATAATTATTTAAAAATTAATAAATAAAAATAACTAAAAAATATTCTTTTAAAAATATTATATTTTTTATTTTTAAGAATAAAAAACTGTTTTTTATTATTTGATTGATAAACATATTTTCTTGTTTTGTTTTGTTTTGTTTTAGTTTGGATAATAAAAAATTGTTTTTAAAAGCATTTGGAAAAAGGTGGTGAGTTGGAGAAAAAGCAATATAGTTCTTTGCATCCCCATACCTAACGACTATGGGTGAGGAAGTTATTAATTAAAACCCCCCTTGGCCAGCTGTGGCTTTCTTGGCTGGCAGTTGAATTGTCAGTTATTGACTTATTATTTATGAGAACATGAAAGCAACTAAATGATATCATTTATTGCATGCCATGTTGCTGTATATTATATTATGGATGATTGCTGATCAAAATGAAGTCCAGCTCATGCATCTCTGCCATTCACTTAAAATACTTTGATTGAAGGGAATCTCAAACAATCTCCATAATTGTTGCGCAATCAAGGTGTTTGATTCCCAAAGTCAAAGGAAGCTCCATGCTAGTATTAAAGGAAGTTCGATAGCTCCAAAACTTGAGTATTTCCTTCTTGAGAGAATCAGTTTCATCCAGAGTTAAGAGAGGGTCGGTGAGAGAACACTTCAATGGCGACAGACGCTGTGGTTTCCTTTGCGGTTGAAAGGATCGGTGACATGCTCATTCAAGAAGCAATTTTCTTGAAGGGGGTACGGGGGAAAGTGGAGAGGCTGCAGAAAGATCTAAGGGCGATGAAATGCTTCTTGGAAGAAGCGGAGAAGAAGCAAGAAGAAGATTTAAGAGTGCGCAAGTGGGTTTCCGAAATCCGTGATGTGGTTTATGATGTTGAGGACATCATAGACATGTTCATCCTGAATGCAGAGTCCCTGAGAACAGACTACTTTCTCAAGCGTGTCTTCAAGAAGTTGATAAACCGCCATAAGGTTGGCAAGAAAATTGAAGACATCCAACTGACCCTCCAAGACATCTCAAATAGGCGGGAGGCTCTAGGAATAAAAAATATTGGAGAAGGAACAAGCGGTTCGGGTCAAATGTTGCAGGATCTAAGACGCTCCTCTCCTCGTGCAGAAGAGCGTGTCATCGTGGGCCTTACACAGGAGGCACATAAGCTAGTGGAGCAGCTGATCGGAGGAGGCCAAAGACGCCGCGTGATTTCTTTGGTAGGAATGGGCGGCATAGGCAAAACCACCCTTGCCAAGAAGGTCTATAATCATGAAAAAATTGTGGAACACTTTCCAGAATTTCGTGCCTGGATTTATGTATCCCAAGATTGTAGACCCAGAGAGGTTTATATGCAAATTATTAACCAGGTTTCTGAACCGACTAAAGAGCAAGCAGAAATGATAGAGAAGTATGGTGAGAACGAGTTGGGGGATTTCCTTCATGATCATTTGAAGGAGAAAAAATATTTGATAGTTCTGGATGATGTATGGAGGTGTGCCGATTGGGATTTTCTTGCAAAAGTGAGCAGCAACGATCCTGATTGCCTTGGAAATGTTTTTCCCGATGGGAGTAACGGCAGCAGATTACTTCTTACAACTCGATATAAGGATGTTGCTTTGCATGCAGATGCTCGAACTATTCCCCTTGAAATGCGGCTTCTTTCGAAACAAGAGAGCTGGGACTTGTTTTGTCGGAAGGCGTTCCTTGATGCTGATAGCGAGAGGTATCCTCCAGATTTGAAGGAACTTGGGGAAGAGATGGTGGGCAAATGTAAAGGTTTGCCATTGGCCATCGTTGTATTGGGGGGTTTGCTGTCAAGAAATATGTCACATACAGAATGGAAGCAGGTGCATGATAACATTAGTGCACACCTTGATAAAGAAGGCCAAATGGGAGTAATGACAATGCTAAACCTGAGCTACATCGACTTGCCCCATTACTTGAAACCGTGCTTTCTTCATTTAAGTCTCTTCCCAGAAGATTACGTGATCTCCTCAAGAAAACTGCTCCTTTTATGGACTGCTGAGGGTTTTGTGCGAGAACAAGATGACCGAAGAATGAAAGACATGGCTGAGGTTTACTTGAATGAGTTAATCAATAGAAACTTGATTCAAGTAGTGAGAATGAGTGTTAATGCAAGGGTTATGAAATGTCGAGTTCATGACCTTATACGAGAGTTGGCTATTGAAAAGGCAAAAGAGCAAAACTTCATGGGAACTAGTATTGCAGATCCTCTATCCCCCTCCGCCAATTTATCTCTCTTTTCATCTAAATCCCGTCGACGAAGTATTTATTCTGACTTTGAGAGGTATGCTTCCATTGAACATTTAACCCCATACCTTCGCTCTCTCTTATTTTTCAATTTGGGGAAAAATTGTAGAGCATCACAATTGGATTTCATTGCCAAATGCTTCAGAGTGCTTAGAGTGTTAGATTTGGAAGGTTTAGAAATTGAATGTCTACCCAGTATAATTGGGGAAATGATTCATTTAAGGTACTTGGGATTAAGGCATACTCGTCTAAAAATGCTTCCACCATCTATAGGCAACCTAAGGAGTTTGCAGACTTTGGAGATAAACAATCTTAGACAAGTGCCAAATGTGATATGGAAGATTAAAAACATGAGATATCTTTATATCGAGGGGCAAGAGGAAGATGTTCCACTGCAAATTGATACATTGCAAAATCTTCAAATTCTGTCAGGCACAACCTTCAACCAATGGATCAAGAACGATTCAAGCAACTTAACTTGCCTTGAGAAATTGAAATTAGAAGGAAGGTGTGAGGTAGAAGGGGCTGTGTTTTCAAACTCCATTGCCAAGCTACCTAGTCTTAAATCCTTGTACCTTAAGGCATCAGATGATTCCAGCATTCCACCCTTTGCCATAAACTCTTGCCTCCATCTTTCTAAGTTGGACATAAAGGGACACATGCAAAAATTGCCTGAAACCATTGAATTCTCACCAAATCTTACACAATTGACATTGGAAGCATCTAGGCTAGGTTGTGATCATATGGTCGTTTTAGAGAAGCTGCCAAAATTGTTGACTCTCATATTAAGGGCAAACGCATACCATGGAATTAAAATGCAAGTGTTTGCAAATGGGTTTCCTCAACTCAAAGTACTTCAACTTTCAGAGTTAAAAGGATTGACTGAGTTGAACATAGGGCAAGGCGCAATGCCATGGCTTATGCAATTACAAATTCATAGACGAGTGAATATCGTAGGATTTAATGGGCTTCTAAATCTAGTGGGGCTAAACATTATGGGTGGACTACATCTTGCCATAGATTTGCTCTTGAATCCAAGAAATCGTCATTGGCATGGAACAAGGTACCTACATTCATCTATCTACTTAGATCTCTTGAACTATCAATTTTTACTACTTGTCACTTCTTGAATTAACTTATATCACCAATATAGTTACTCTTGCTATATTTTTTAATATTATTTTATTTAAATTATAGCGTGCTTGAAAATGAAATACATGTTAGGATTGTGTATTTTCTCCTTTTATAAATTTGGAAAGCAACCTTTTCTTCTATTAAAACGAATCCATCTAGTGGCCTGATGACCATACTTCATCTTTCTTTGTAGACACATTAAGCCCTATGCATCGCTATTTCTCTCATATGTTTTTTCAATTTCATCACTTTTGTACATTTGATAGGTTTTAAATGCATGTGCAGAATCAATATATATTTGAAAAATAAAATAAAACAAATGCAAATATTTTTCTATATATATTCAATCCATATTAGGAAAATAGCAGTACCATTAAATGGTTACCCAACTCCATTGCTTTTGAACTAACTAGAACTTTAATTTTAAATATACAGTGGAAAGTTAAAACAACTCAGATTATCTCTCTTCAACATTGTAAGGATGATTTTTTTTTTCAATTTTTTTTATTGTTCTTTTTATTCCACTAACATGTTTTGTTTGATTTTTCTATTCATTTCAGAATCTTTATAAATGGTCGGATTGGATTGCAAGTTTGCCGCGAAAAAGGTAAGCCTGGAAGTTTGGAATTTACTTTTACCCTGGATGATTGTTGGGGTGTATAAATACATGTTTTCGTTCCTCTACGTGGATGTGATTTCTGCCAATTCAGCCTAGTAATTCATGGAAGTATTAGTCATTGTTCTTCTGCATAACAGTTAGTGATGCCAGAGAGAAGCCCAAGATCTTTTCACTGAAATTTCTCTTTAAATAATGAATCCCACTTCAGAACCTATTATTAGATTCAACAAAACAAGTTTATTTATTTTTTTATTTTATTTTTTTGCCAAATTAAATAACTTCAGCTTTTATTGAAGGGAAATCAATTACTTCTTTAGTTTTCAGTTTCTTAACAAACATATATTACTTCTTATGATTTTACTCTAAACGCATAAACCAATTGAAAAATGAAAATTGCCAGGTGAAATTTTTTTCATTATATATGAACTAATGCTGAGATCCTTGCTACAACTTTGTACATATATGCATGTTTAGTTTAGGTACCTAAAAGTTGGCCATGTGATACTCAGACCTGTGTTGTAATAGGTCAAACAGCAGAGCGCTCCAGGCAAGCAGTTGAAGAATTAGCCGCCGTTCTCAGATATCCAAGAAAAACTCGTGGCCAAAATCACATGTATGACAAGTGAAAGGCTAAAACTTGTTGGCTCTCTTTTTGTCTATTTTCATTGTTTATAATGTATGTTTGATCTTTCCAAACAGATAATTTGAGCATGCCAAACATGTTCGATAACCTGAAGATTATGCTGCAGCAGATTTTCCAGGGGCTTCTACCTCATGCTTGATTCCATGATGGAGTGATTGAAAGGAAACATAAGGCCATGCTATTAAAATCTCATGTATTTTAGTTAGCAATCTCTACTTTCAGTGATGGTCATACTACGGTTGAACATATTTATACTGTATCTAAACCAAAACCAGTGTGCTTATAAGTTTGTTGAATCAAATTATTAGATATTTGTTTGTACAATTATATGTCTATTAAGTGACAATTAGGATGATGTATTTGAAGGCTTTGCTTGGCATGCAAAAGTGTTATTGTTATTGGTTTGAAAGTGGTAGGTTTGGGCTTTTTGCAGGGTGATTTTATTTTTTAAAAAATCAATCCATTAATAGAACTTGTCTTTTAAAAAAGTGAACTTAACCTTTGGAAAATGAGGTCAGTATAAAACTTTTCAATGTCAAAAAAGACAATTTTAAAAAAGTGAATTGTCCATTCTATCCAGAATATGAACTCCATTCACCGAACAGAGAGCTCTGCTTGGGGTATTGCTGCCTAGGTGGTGGTATCTTTGATTAAGGTATCTTTTGATTTTCTTTACGGGACTGTTGAATTAGAATCAGTGTGCCTAGGTGGTGGTGTATCCATATAATACAAGGAAAGACAAAGTAACAAAAAACAGAAGGACAAACATAAAACTTTGGGCTACAGAGTTTCCCATGTATGATACGAGGTTTTCTGTGTTTTTTGAGTATCAGCTCTTGCTTTTTCGCATCCATTGAAGGTGGGGCCAGAGAGCAAATTAGGATGGTAGAGTCAGCTGAAAGGTTGGGTGACTTCCTCATTCAAAATGCTGTTTCCTTCGAAGGAGTGCACCAACAAGTTATACGTTTGCCGGCTGAGCTAATGCGGATGCAGTGCATCCTAAATGATGCAGATACAAGGCATGAAGATAATGCTGGAGTGCACAAATGTATTCCTGAAATTCAAAATGCTGCCTCTGTTGCTGAAGATACCTAGACCTGAGAGTCCCAACCAGTCAATTAAGAGGATTGTGTTTACTCCATAGGAACTCCAGTTCTTCTCCTTAGTCCCATCCAAAAATTAAGGTCTTATCTTTCTCCAGCCTACACCCCAACCTCAGGGCCATAATATCATAGCTCATTTGAAAACCTCCCTTTCGCGCACTCTAGACTTGTTCTACCCACTCAGCCGGCCGCCTTGGCAAACGACCACAATACCATTTGTTTCTTCATCAACTGCAATGGAGCCAGAGCTGAGTTTATCTATGCAGCTGCTCATGGCGTCACTGTGGTCGAAATCCTTGGGCCTGCCTACGTTCCTCCGATTGTCCATTATTTTTTCCTACACAATGGAACTCAGAACTACAGTGGCGTTTCAGAGCATTTGCTCGCAGTGCAAGTGATTGAGCTCCTTGATGGCATCTTTATTGGTTGCATTATCAATCACATGATTGTGGACTGCACGGCACATCCTTCTGGCATTTCTTCAATTCATGGTTGGAAATATCTCGGGGTTCCAATGAAATAACCCTATCTCCTGTTCTCTATCGCTGGTTTGTTGATGTTACCCAATACCAATTCGTCGGTCACTATCATTGAATACAGAGACAAAGCACAAGCCGCCCTCTATATTCAAAAAGTGGATGAATCTGTGTAAGCTTGGCAGGGAAATTGAAGCAATCCAAATCTGAGTGCAGGTGAAGAATTAATAACCAAATTAGGGTGCTTGTGATAACTCAACTTAATGATTTAATAATTTAATTCAAGTTATTAAATAGGTTAAGTATGTTTTGATAAGATACAGGTTAACTTCATTAATCTCCCATGAGATTTTGGTTAAATATACTTGAATTTCATTAGTTTGAAATTTTATCAAATCCCTTTCTTATTTTAAGTGATAGAGAAGACGAGTAAAAATAAAAAATGAAAATAGTAGAAGAGATATTTGATAAAAGTTCAAAACAATGAGAGGTATGTGTAATTTAGTCAAAAGCTCAACTAGGTGAATCAAATTAATTTAATAAAATATCTTAATATCATAACTTAAAATTATAAATAAATTTAAATATTCAGTCAAAATAAATAACTTATTCTTAAATTTAATTTTTTTTACCTTATTTGCATATATTTAGTAAAAATATATTTTATAATTATAACTCTATATCCATGATTAATTTTTTATAACAAATACTTTATGATTATCTTATATATATATATACACCTTATTTGCACATATTTAGTAAAAGTATATTTTACAATTATAACTCCACATTCATGATTATTTTTTTTTATAGCAAATATATATGTAATACTTGCATTTTCAAAATGGGGAAATGACTTCAAAAAATATGCTTTTAAATTTTGCTTAGAAAATGTTTTTTCAAAAAATATACTTTTAATTTTTGTTTAGAAAATGTTTGTAAAAATCGTTTTGAAAAACAATTTTTGATAACTATTACTCTCTAATGTTCTATAAAATAAAATTCTATTTAAGAATTTGAAATATTCTTAACATATTTTTATATTTTAAAAATAAATTTTATTTTATTTTTAATTATTCTCTATATTTATATAATTTTTTTTTAAAATAGTCATTATAAAATTAATAAGTTAAAACAACTAAAAGGATATTTTATGAAAACATTATATTTTATGGTTTTAAGAGTGAAAAACTATTTTCTATCTTAATTATCAAAAATATTTTCTTGTTTTGTTTTGTTTTTTTTCAATGGATAACAAATTATTTTTAAAAACACTTGTGTACCTTACTGTTTTTCCTTCTATTAACTTTCAAACGGCATGTCTTTCGGAAAAAGTGGTAACTCGGAAAAAATGCATTATTATTCTTGAAGACGAGAGAAAGATTCTGTGTCCCATTTTTTTTTTTCCTTTTTCATGTTTTTCTTTCGTTATCTCTCCCTCCTTTTTTATATTTTAGCGTTTGGATGGTTGAACAAAAGTCTTAGACTATGACGTGGCTGTCACGTGAAGGTGCAACTTTTTCCCTAAACGTTAAGAGTTAGTAGCTTACCCTTTTATGGATAAGAATTTGTCTTTGCAATTGGGAATAGGCACTGAGTACATTCTGGATTTTGTCATTTTTGATCCTTATTACAATACCTTGAGAGTTGAAGTCTCTAGTTCAATCTTGACACCTAAAAGCAGTTTTACATTTGGAAATGTAATGTAATGAAGAAGTTCAAAAAATCATATGGTAGAATCAAATTCTTTATTCACCTTTTTTTATTGATAGGTAATTACCTTTTTATTCATATTTTCTTCCCATGGGGACTCTTACCTGGAACCTCACTCAAACCCAAACCCATCCTCTACCATTTGATCCATGCAAAGGGCAGAATATTTTATTTACCTTGGAGTGGTTTTAGAGAACTTTGTTTATTCTTCTCTATTTGTGCATGCTAGGTTCTTAAGTTGGAGTTGTTTCATGTCATCATGTGTTGGGAACTCTGTAACCTGGGGCAATACTATAGCCTTAAGAGTTAGCAATATTATCATCCTTGATTAGGCCATTATAGAAATCCTGCAATCGTAACATAACCTGATTGAACCATAATTTTGACCAGCATCGACTTTTTTGTTATTGGATGTCAAATGTAGTTTTGTACTCTCTGCCTGAATGTTTTGGTTTTTTGAAGGTATTGTCCAATGAATGCTGCATTTGATAAAACCGTCTTTTTTGCAGGTTCAGTGATTGGGAGCAATTCTTCAGAGCTTCCCAAACAAGGTATGCTCTTACTGTTGGGCTTAAAAATTAATCATTAGTTTGACTAAAAGTAATAAAGAAAAACTCCTGACAAAAAACTTACAAAAATTTTTAGGAGCTATTGGAAGCAATAAAGAAACTTTCTTTATTAATTGATGTAATCCTTCTTTGTTTTGCCTATAAAAAACCCTTTTGTATTATTATTATTATTTATTTATTTTCAAATTAAAAATATATGTGATAATCGGTGCTTGCTTTCGTATATTTTTTCTTACTCTTTTTCCCCTTTGTGTTTGTGTGGGAGATTCTTGGAATGCTAAATCTGCCTTGCCAGAGTCAATATATATATAATGAGAAAGAGGAAAGCTGATTCTTAGATGGGAAATAGAACATCCATGAATGATGGAAGTCCTAGTTGGATTTGGATTTGGAGGTCCTAGTTGGAAACATTAGATTTGCCCTTGAAAACACTCACAATCTAAGGTTGTGTTTGGTTTAAAAAACGTTTTCTGGTGTTCATTTTATAAAATAAAGATTTAATATAGTTATTATTAATAAAATAAATTATTTAATATAAAAATATTTTTACTTATACTATTTTATGATTCAGTAAATAAATAAAATATTTACGTCTTACTTTTAAGATAATATTTGATTTCAAATATATATGAAATAATGTTTTATTCATATGTATATTTTTTTTTTCATATTTGTAATATTTGTATTCCTCTTATGTCGTAGGTGTCACTAGGTTTATGTGATTTTATTTCCTTTTTTGTTTTCAATTTTTTTTGTCCAGTTTTCTGAAGAAAAAATTGAAAAAATCAAATTGGTGTTTTGGCTTTTTCTATTTTTTGAGTTTAGTTTTCTAGAAAATGAAAATGGAAAAAATGAATTCATGAGTTAATATGAGACATGCACCATTGAATTTTTCTGAAGATAAAATCTAGCAGGATGCACTTTCCACCACCCTTGGAGCCTCCATCATGCACAGTTGAGAGGAGGATTTTCATGGGTAATCCATAAGCATCGTTTAGAAAAGGGAAGGTATGGAAGGTGTGCATGGTAACATTGAGATTGATATTTGGAATATGGGATTTCCTTGGATGCATGGTAATTGGAGATGGGATGGATACCATATTGAGATTGAAAGGTAGGTGTGGATGTTTTGGGAGAGTTTAAGGAATAAACACAATTCTTTTTTTTTTTTTTTTTTTAAAAAGAAGTGGAAAAAGAAAAATGAATATTGAGGGGATTCTTAGGAGATGAAGACACTGTTTGAAAGGAGATTTCACATGGGATTTTTTTAAGTGGGTTGCATCCATATATAGGCGACTTCTTTTCAGCAACACACATGGGAAGGTGGGAGTCTCCATTGGATTAAAAAAAGGCATCACCTCTTTGAAGAGGCTTCAAGGCAGCTACCACGGAAAGGATTTCTCTCAACCATGGACAACCTACACCATCGACAAGGGATCCACAACACGCACAAGCTTGTAAGTGAAGAGAGCAACGACCACACCACCATAGAGGAATTCTAGAGGAGGTAAGTTAGAATTTTTAGATTTTAGTTTTAATTTTTTGAAAGTAGAGTTTTTCTTATTAGTTTTGATTAATTGATACAATTTTCATTTTGTATTTCAATTTTTTTTTATAGAAATTTTAATAAGTTAGTATAGTCGACCCAAAGTTGTTTATTCATTTTTTAGTATGTTAACTTTGATTCTTGTTTGGTCCAATTTCAATTTGTGCGTTTTTAGGAGTTTTAGGTGATTAGTTTAATTGATCCTATAAGATAAAGTTTATACTTTTTTTAATTCCGAATTAGTTTAGTTTTAACCTATCTTTTAGTTTAAGTATGTTTGTGGTTTTAATTCATTAGTTTAATTAATCCTATTAGATAAAGTTTATATTTTTTTAATTTCGAATTAGTTTAGTTTTAATCTATCTTTTAGTTCAAGTGTGTTAGTGATTTTAATCCAATAGTTTAGTTAATCATGTTAGATAAAGTTCATGTTTTTAATTCCAATTTAGTTCAATTTTTATTTATTTATTTTAGTCTAGATGTGTTTGTATGTTTAGTTGATCATGTGCTAGTTCTTGATTTGTTATTCTCAATTTAGGCCTTTCTTAAATCCTAGTTGTTAATTCTTGATGAATATTTTCATTGACTTGTATGACCTAAGTTCTAATAGTTTATTGCTTTGGTAGTCCCTTGTCAAATTTACTTTTCAGAAGCCATAAAAAAATAGTGAAGATTAGCCTCCATTCTCACCACTTTAGTTTGCTTGGTTGTAAAAAAATTTACTTTGTGATTTTGTTTTCTTTTGTTTGCTTGGTATTTTGTTTCTTATGTTTTGTTGCTTTCAGATTAATTTCTTTTATTTTAAAATAAAATACTTTTCTCAAAAGATCCCTTTGAAAATCCATTTAAAAAAAAATACATTTAGAGTCCTTAGAATCAAAATATCATTTTCTTAAATAATATGCAACCATGTTTTGATTGATTTACATCTTTCTCAGTTTTCAATAAAAGTTATGGTTTTGAGTAAGACACGAATCCAACCTTGTGGTCCCAAATAAATGGGATAATTCTACGCTAGATTTGTGTATATCAATTGGGGAGTCACTACAAGAAAATTGACTTTCAGTGATAAAATATTTTGTCACTAAAAGTCTAAATTTCGTCTGCAAAAATATTTCCCAACGAAAAATGTTTCGTGTCACATTCGTCGCCCTAGACCCGTCGCTAAAAGTATCCCGACAAAAATCCTATTTCGTCGCCCAATATTTTCCCTGATGAAATAAAAATTTTGTTACTAAATATTTTCCCCAACGAAATTTTTCATTAACAAAAGTAAGAATTTTTGCCACTAAAAAATATAAATTTTTGTCCTCAAAGTCGTCAATACTTAGTGCTGACGAATTTATTTTGCTACCAAATATTTTTTGTAACAATTTAATTTCGTCTCCCTAGGCTTTGCAATCCCAACGAAAGTTCCATTTTGTCACTAAAAGTTTTTCTTGATGAAATAGATATTTCATTGCTAAAGGATTTTTTCAACTAAAATATTTATCATTAATACTGACAAATTCATTTCGTTGCTAAATTCTTTTATTTACAAAATGATTTCGTCCCTAAAACGTATGCCAGTGAATTATAAATTAGTTGTGGATGATACAACAATCTTCAGCAACAAAAATATTTCATCGGGAAATATCTTTAGTAATAATTTTTTTTTGTTAGGAAATGTATTTACATTTTTTATTTTTCATATTACAAATGTATGGTATTTGGTATTTAAAACATTAATTATAATAGAAAAGTTAATTCTGAAACCTGCTTACAAAAATCAAAATATATATCACATAACTTCATTGGTAATTAATATATGTAACCATAACATGTGATCATAGTAGTATAATATCTATGCTAATATAACTAACAAAATAAAGTATTAGTTTAACAAAGTGTCTCTCACAAAAAACTATATTAGCATAGGCAAAAAAAGGAAATGAACGTCCATCATATGCACATCATAAAAAAAGGGATCATGAGGACCCTTGGCTTGATCGTAGATGACGCAATATTTCTTCAAATTGTTGATGATGTTGTTGGTTTTGTTTTTGTACCAAGGCCTCCAATTGGTCAATTCGATCTTGTTGAGTCTCAAGTTGTTGTTGTTGAGTCTCCACAAGTAGTTGAGTCTCAACAAGTCTATGCTCCAACTCAATTTCATGCTCAGAAGATGATGGTCTAGATTTAGAAAATGAGATTGGTTTAGGGCCAAAACCAAGGCCCTTGACATATCCTGATTTTTGTCCCAAAACTCTCTCACAAATTTCTGCCTCAGTCATAGCCACAGCTCCTTCTGCAATAGGCTGGCGTTGGAGCTCCAACATCTTCTCCTATATATGCAAAATAAAAAATAAAACAAAAAAAAAAAAGAACCAAAACATAATTAATAAGTTAGTAAATTAAAATTTCCATTAAATTTGGGCATGATCTCCCATATTTAGTAGATATTTTTTAAATTATACCTACTATATATAATAAATATAAGCATTGGAATTTCAAATTAGTTAATAATCAAATTGATTTTTAGCACAACAAAACATCCAAGTGCCTTAATTTGTTATTATATGGCAAATAATAGTAGATTTCAAACAAGAATATAGTATTTTTATACAAACATTGTAACATCCCATAAGCACACATAATCCTAAACTTAATTTTAAGCTAAGAAATGCCTAAAAAAGTGTTTATAAACATGTTATCACATAAACAAGAATAATATATACATACTAAAATGGTGAAAATTCAAAAGTAGTTAGAATCTTAACTTAATTTTAAGTAAAGAAAATTATAACAAGAAGTTAGTAAGTTAAAAATCCTATTTAAATTTCAGCATAGTCCCTTAATATTATATTTCAAACAAGAATATGGTATGTTTATACAAACATTGTAACACCCCACAAACACACATAATCCTAAACTTAATTTTAAGCAAAGAAATGCCTAAAAAATTATCTAAACTTGTTATCACATAAGCAAGATTCCTATATACATACTAAAATGGTAAAAATTGAAAATTAGTTAGAATCTCAACTTAATTATAAGTAAAGAAAATTATAACAAGTAGTTATAAAGTTAAAAATCCTATTTAAATTTTGGCATAGTCCCTTAATATTAGATTTCAAATAAGAATATGGTATTTTTATACAAACATTGTAACACTCTACAAGCACACATAATCCTAAACTTAATTTTAAGCAAAGAAATGCCTAAAAAAGTATCTAAACTTGTTATCACATAAACAAGATTCTTATATACATACTAAAATGATAAAAATTGAAAAGTAGTTAGAATCTCAACTTAATTATAAGTAAAGAAAATTATAACAAGAAGTTGACAAGTTAAAAATCCTAATTAAATTTTGGAATAGTCCTTTAATATTAGATTTCAAATAAGGATATGATATTTTTATACAAATATTATAACACCCCACAAGCACATATAATCCTAAACTTCATTTTGAGCAAAGAAATTCCTAAAAAAGTATCTAAACTTGTTATCACATAAACAAGATTCATATATACATATTAAAATGATAAAAATTGAAAAGTAGTTAGAATCTCAACTTAATTATAAGTAAAGAAAATTACAACAAGAAGTTAATAAGTTAAAAATCCTAATTAAATTTTGGAATAATCCCTTAATATTAGATTTCAAATAAGGATATGATATTTTTTATACAAATATTGTAACACCCCACAAGCACATATAATCCTAAACTTCATTTTAAGCAAAGAAATGGCTAAAAAAAGTATCTAAACTTGTTATCACGTAAACAAGATTCTTATATACATAATAAAATGGTAAAAATTGAAAAGTACTTAGAATCTCAACTTAATTTTAAGCAAGGAAAATTATAACAAGAAGTTAACAAGTTAAAAATCCTATTTAAATTTTGGCATATTCTCTTATATTTCTTAGTTTTTTTCCAAAATTTGACCTATTATATATTCAAGTTAATAATATACTAATCCCTCTTTAATTCTTTACTATTTCCACAAATTTTTACCAACCACATAATAAAATATTTAACAATAAAGATTTATGATTAGTTAATGCCCAAACAAAAGTTTACTTCAAGGATTCTACCTAAGAAGAACCTAATTAGCTTGTAATCACACATTAAATAATATAAAAATTGAAATAAGAATCTAGTATACAAGTTGATATAATAATACTTTACAAGTACTAATAATCTTAAATGTAATTTTGAGTAAGAAAAGTTATAATAATAAGTTGGTAAGATAAAATTTCAATAGAAATTTTGGCATAGTCTCCCCTAATTTTTAGACTTTGCCAAATTTTCCCTGCTATTAATCAATTTAACAACATTGAACACCCAAGCAATCAATAACCAAATCAAAATTTAAAGATTTATGAAAACTACCAAGGAAGTGCCTTATTTATCATCACATGGTAAATAAACTATCATGATGACACTTCCACAAAGATTCATAATCCCAAACATGATTTAAACATAGAAAGCTATCAAAATAATCTTACATAATAATCTCTAGCCTCTTGATTTATCCATCCATCTTGACTTTTCCAATGAACTAGTTTGAATAGTTCAATTTGGCCAACCATCTCTCCATTCTCTGTTGACTGTCAAGTATTATGCATTAATATTAAGAATTATCAGTTATATGAATAACTAAAGAACCTTAGTTTTATATTTTACCACTTGTAGACCATGTTGGATAAATGAACGAGAGCCTCCTCGATGCTGAAAAGGCATCTTTGATCTATTTACTGAATTGATTGCTGAACGACGCTGTAATAATAGTTATTATTGAAAATAATATAAATATAGTTAGTAGAATATTCAATAAGAAATAGGTTTGAATGATTATTCATTGAAAACTTTACCTTAAATTCTTCACTTGAAAATCTATCACAAAGATAGTCCCAATCTTCTTGATTTGACACAGATTCATGAGGATTTCGTTTAGCCTCCACCACAGTTGGGAACTTTTTGAAGTGCTTGTGCAAATCGCATCTCCAATTTCTAAACCGGTCAGATAATTGTTTTTCTAAACTTTTCTTCACATGCTCTTGTGTCAAATCTAGGGCAAACTTTTCCTTCATAGTCAAACAAGGGAAGAACTAATATGAGATAAAGTAAGTTTAGAGATAACCAACAATTAGTTATAATTACAAGCTAAAAAAAATATATATTTCAAGCAACTTTACCTTGATTCGATCAAGCATTGTATTGATCTCAGCTCGAGGCATTTGCTTCCATTTTTCCACTCTAATAGGTGCATGTTGTCTCACTGTTAACCCAATCTCATTTGACAATTTCTCACAATATTTTCCTGTTTGCTTCCCATCTGATGGCTTGATTGTGATCGGAAGAGGTTTGCCCCCATTAGCTTCAATAAGTTTGTCAAGAATGACACCTCTAGTTTTGCCTCTTACATTTCTTTTATTAGGTGCTACCATGAAATTATTGATTAAACTTTAACAATTAATAAGAGTTAATAAAAAGACTAAAAATAAATTACATCTCATTACAATTTAAAATTTAAAAAAATAAAATAAAATATCTTACAAAATTATAATAAGTAAAATATATAATGTAAGAACAATTGGCCACATGCTATAACTATTACTCATGCTCCCAAATGGATTGAAACCATCTGTTGCAAGCCCTAATCGAACATTTCGAGGTTCTTGCGAAAACCAAGGGAATTGGGTGTCCATATCCTTCCAAGCTTCAGAATCTGCTGGATGCCTTAGGACTCCCTCCTCACTGATTCGTTTTTCTTTATGCCACCTCATATCTGATGCTGTATGCCTTGACATGAATAACCTTTGTAGCCTTGATTTTAGTGGAAAATGACGCAATACTTTTTGAGGAATTTTTTTACCTTTTCCATTACAGAACTTATATCGTGGCTCATCACACACTGGACATTTATCAAGAGTCTCATTCTCCTTCCAAAACAATGCACAATCATACTTGCATGCATGGATTGAATCATATCCTAAGCCCAAATCTCTTAACATCTTCTTAGCATCATAGTATGTCTTTGGAATGTTTGATCTTTCTGGAAAAGCATCAACTAAAACTTGGAGTAACATGTCAAAAGACTTGTCACTCCAACGATTGAGGACTTTAATATGCATTAACTTCACAAGGAATGTCAAAGCAGAAAACTTTTTACAACCCGGATACAATTCTTTATTAGCTTCACCAAGTAAGTAATCAAATTTTCCATGAGTAGTGGATTCCTCTAAGTTAATATCATTGTCTATGTGTCCACATGCATCATTTAATGCATCCACAACTTCATTAAGGATATCAGCATCAGTAGCGTCAACAATTTCTGTATCAACACCAATATCATTTTGCTCATTAGGTTGAGATTCATGTTCTTCCCCATGAAAAATCCATTTTTGATAACTTCTAGAAAACCCAAACCTAATCAAATGACGTTCAATTGTCAACAAATCATTGAATCGTGCATTTTGACAATCTCGACATGGACAACGTGTCTTGTTATCCCATCGCAAGTGTTCTTTTGCAACTTGAATGAATGACTTGACCCCTTCAACATAATCTCTAGATAACCTATTTGGCAACCACATCCAATCCCTATCCATTCTTATTATCCTGTAAATTAAAAATGAATCTCATATTCAATAAAGATAAAATATTGATTTCTATTTCTCAATCTTACATTGTTTTTCTCATATTATTTCATATGCCCAATATTGAATTCCATGAAATGTCATTTTCCCCAATATTGCACTAAAATTCAATTACCCAAGTCATTGGCTTGTTTTGAATAAGATGGAAACTTGGGCTTAACCAACATAAAACTCTAACTCACCTTACATATTTTGTTATATACATGTAAATGTTAAAATCTAATGCATGAGTTGTACTTCCTACATAAATTAGGTGGTGGTTCCTATCCCATTTAGGATTGCATAATATCTAAGAGTCAATCACCAAGTTGCTTCGATCCATTTTGAGAAAAAATCGGCAGCATTTCCCCATAGTTCTCCAAGTACACGACTTGGCCAAGGCACAAACAAACTATTAGTTAGCTTAATTAAGCAACTAACAATATGTCACCTTGTCCAAATATGCACCCAGAGAACAATAGGAATAACTGTCATAATCTTTCAATATGGACAAAGCACCAATCAGTGATTGAATAAATATTATGCATTCCTAAACTGTCCAAACGGACAATTCAAGCATTATTTGAAGACAAATCACTAATCATATGCTAGACATATAAGTTGTCAACTTGAATTTGGCTCAAAGAGAGTCATTTTCATAATTTTACAACTTATTTGTCTTTAAGTATATGATAAGATACACTTGTCCTACACTAATACTTGAACGAGATATCTAAGGTTTCATGCATGTAGTTTCATTATTAATAAAAAGATGTTTGTTGTTTTTCCTAAACTTATTTTATCAAGTTTAGTTCTTCTAACTTATATTGTCTTAATATGAAAAAAAATTATAATTACAAGATAAAGATAATGGTATAATTAACATTCCAAGATATAATACATAATAAATAAAATAATTAAAAATGATTTTTTTTAATTACAAATTATAAAGGGAATTATGTAATGTACCATTTTAACATAAGTTGTAGAAACTCTAAATAATTCATTTTGTGATAATAAAAATGTAAATGAAAAGCACTACATTTTTACCTAATCCTTGAAGCAAATCTAGGCAACAATGTGGTAAAGCACAAATAAATAAAATTATATAAACATGTCATTTATAAATTTAATTGATAGAACATATAGATGATATATAATATTAATCCATTATATAATATCTAATATATTGAAATGGATAGGTCAAAGGTAACAAATCAAATTTTATTTATTAGCTTAAAATTCTATTTTCTTATCAAAATGTATTTTCCTTAATTAAATTAACTTTAAAAAAATAACAATTTTATTTTAAATATTATTCTTTTGATTGAAATTACTTAATCCATGCAAAAATTACTCCTCCCTAATAACTACTTTATTATTTCGTATTATTTTACTAATAAAGTGAAATTAAATAAATTAATTAAAATGATGACTTTTATTTATTAATATAATGTTTGGATTAACTCACAAAAATTATTTCATTTTTTTAATATTCTTTTTTTCATTGAAATTACTTAATCCATGCAAAATTACCCTTCCCTAATAACTACTTTATTATTTTTTATTATTTTACTAATAAAGTGAAACTAAATAAATTAATTCAAATGATGACTATTTATTTATTAATATAATGTTTGGATTAACTCACAAAATTATTTCAGTTTTTTAAACTACCATAAACTAGCATTATTTTAACTAATTTTCTATAAACTAATTTTTAATAACCTAATTTATATTCTCTCACATCTAGTTTTTTCTATATAATTTGCTTGTTTCCACTCGTCAAAAATTTTATTCTACTCTAAAAACCTGAATTTTAACTAAAATTATTTTTACATTAGTTTACATTTTCAATTTCAAATTATTTTTAGCTCAACTCAAACCAAATTATTAGAAAATTTTGTTAAGAAATTAAGTCCATTGGAGAGAAAGAAAAATAAATACTTATTAAATTTAAACACAAATTATTTCAACATTTTAAGTGAAATAAAGAGAATAATCAAGTATTAACAAACATGTAAACAAATAAAAAAAAACCAATAAAAATTATAAGGGGAACATACCGGTGGTAGATTTCTGTAGTATAACAGACCTATGAAAATGGCAGATAAGAAGCTTTGCCGGCTCGGTAAACTTTGGTGGAGAATGGTGGATATGGCTTGTAAGTGGGAAACGATTTTTTAAGAAGGTAGATGAGATGGTGAAAATGGTGGAAGGTTCAGGAGGTTATGGTAGATGTTAGAGATGTGGTGGGAAGTGATGCTCTTTTTCATTTTCAAAGTTGCAGGCAAATGATGGAGAGTTGGTGAGAAAGTCTTCTCATTTTTCAAAGTCCTAGTGCTACGTGGGTGCTTGGGAGATTTGTTTTTTTCTTTTTTATTTCACTTTCTTTTCATTTCATTTCCCAACCAATACTCCACACCATCCATTGTGCCGTCTCTGCAACCAAATCTCAGAAGCTTGCTGCTACAACTCGGCGCATTTAATGCATTTCATGATGTTTTATGTTTTATATTATTTAAAATTTAGAATTTAAAATTTTTAAAATTAAAAATATAAATTAAAAATTAGATTAAAAATAAAATTGAAACTTTATTATTTGCCTATTATTGGGACTATTTATTATTTAAAATTTAGAAAATAAAAAAATAAAAAAATTAGAATTTATAAATTACAAATTTGACTAAAAATAAAATGTAAGATTTATGAGTTTTGTATTATTTAAAATTTAGAAATTTAAAATTTAAAATTTTTAAATCAGAATTCATATATTCGAAATTAGAGTAAAATAAAAATTGAAATTTAAAGTAAGGAATAAAAATCATAGATTAAATATTTTATTAAAAAACATATAAAAGTGTAAAACAATCCTTAACAAATTAGTAGCTATAATAATTGCTACTTTTGTGGCATAATTTATTATCTTATTTTAGTAGTTAAGCTAAAGATCATTAATAAATCATAAAATTATTTAAAAATTAAACTAATCAATTGTTAATTAAGAAGTGGTTAGATACCTTACATTTTTTTTTTTTATGTATATAATATATTACTAATATAAAATACATTTTTTATTTTCTAAAATAATAATATAGTAGTTATGCATATGGTACAATGTATATGATATTTAACTTACAATCATATATTCATTAATGATATATGATATCTTTATAAACATAAACCATATTTGGAATTTACGTCAATAGAATATCTTGACAAAAATTAGGTTATTATTTGATAATTTCTAATATTAACAATTATTTAAAAACTAAACAATAATTAAAAAAAATATTTTTATTAGGTTAATCTAGGTAATTAAATATTAATATAAATTTACTTTCAAAGTGAATAAGCCTAAGTGCAACGATTCGTGTCAACAAGTCATCTTTATCTTTTTTTCATTTTCTTTCTCTTATATTTCAAACAAAAATATCAAATGCAATAAAACACTATAAATATAAATGATATACTATTTTATGATATGTTACAATTATTTAGATAACTATATTTGTTTTACATGTTTTATTAAAAAATTGTATACAAATATAAAAACTTCTTTACAAGTTAGTATACAACATTTACTATTTTGTGATATAATTTATGATTTTATTTTTAATAAGTAATCATTTATGATAAATTAATATTTAACAATTAAAAATAAAAATTTATAATGAGATCAATAAAGTGTTCATACTTCCCAAGCTTACGAAGTTAACTATACACCACTAGGATAGTCATTTATTTGAGTTATTAAAGTGTCTACATTATATATAATTATGTTTACACCTAAATTTTATATACATTTTAAATATTAAAATATTAAGATAAAGTTTTAATAAATCTATTAATTTTAAATGTTTGATTTTATTTTCCATTTAATTTATTATTGAAAGCACAAAAATCATGAATGAAATAAAAATATAATAATTATTCACATATTATAAAGTAAATAAATTATCATTTTAACATTAAATATGCTTTCAAATACTGTTGATTATTATAAAATATTACAATTTATATCATTCATATATTAATTTCTTCATATACCCATTATAATATGTGTGTGTATATATATATGACACATTTTTTATTTTGTTATTAATATTATAGTAGTTAGGCATATAATGCCATATATCATATCATATAATATTTAACTGCAATCATATATGTATTGATAATATATGATATTTTTTATACACACAAGTATTATTTGAAATTCTATGCAAATATAATGTCTTTATAGACATTAGGTAATTTATTTGATAATTTCAATTATGAAAAACTATTTAAAAACCAAGTAATAATTATAAAAATCTATTAATTTAAACTAGGTAGTTAAATATTAGTATAAATTTACTTTAGACGACATGATTTTGAATGAGAACAAATTAGAGGATCATTACTTATTCATAGCTAATTTAAGTTCAATACTACTATATTAAACTTGCAAAAATAACTTTTACATTGTATAATAAAAAAGATTTAAAATTATTTATGTTTGGTTAACATCATATAATAATATTGAAATTTAAATAAATTTATATTATATCTTGGATTATTTGTTATTATCTATATAAAAAAAATATAACATATATATTACACTATAAAAATTAATTGCTTAAATAATTTACCTTTTTATTATTTCATAACAATACTATTATTACATAAAAAAACATTTAAATTTCTATAAATCTATATTCTAGTATTTAATTTTATGAATCTTTAATTAGTATTATTATTATATATATAAATAAAATATTATAATTTAAATATCAAGTCTCAAAAAATACGTATTATATTATTTTATAGCATAAACCTTTTATCTATTTGTCAATATGACTTATTACTATTACAATTTAGCAACACTATTCAGTGACAAAATTACTCATTTTGTCAGAAAATAATATATTTACTGATGAAACCATTTTGTAAGCAAATATGGATAAAAATTTGTAACTTTTAGTAAGGAAATTATTTTCGTCACAAAAAAATTGTATTTAGTAACAAATATTTTCGTTGGCAAATAGTTTTTTTTTCATCACAATAACGTTTGCGCCAAAAAAAAGCCGCCAAATTTTCCCGCCATGTCTTTTGGCGACGAAAAATTCAAATTCGTTACCAAAAGTTTTCAGAAATTTGACATTAGCAACGATATCTAAAATTTCATCGGTAAAAGTTCCTTTTAGCGACAAAATTACAATTCGCCCCTAAATTTTTGTCAGGAAAAATAAGTTTTCTTGTAGTGAGTTGGTAGAACCTCGACATAAAATCATTTTTCAAAACTCTTCCTTGTTGCCAGTTTTCACTCAATCACTGATCCTTTTAGATTTAAAATTCATTTTAGTAACTTTAGATTATTTTAAAAAAAATTCTAAAACTTGTATGATTTTCCTTACTTCTTGAACTTGAATTTAAAATTTCGTTTGAGTTAGAAAGTAATTCTGGAATAGAAGATATAAATGAGTTTTTTAGAGGGCTCTATTTTCACCTAGTTTTAGACACCTGAAATATTTTTGTAAAAATAAAATAACAGATGACTTTTTGAATTTGATTCGATACTTTTCCTTAATTCTAGACTTCTTGAAATTGATCTTAGTCATATAAAATATTAAAAAATATGCTTTTTTTGAGGGAGATATGATTTTTCAAAGCCGTACCTACTGTATATAATGGATTCTAGACATCTGATTATCTGGAGTGTTTTAAAAATGTTTTTGAGTACTACCCGACTCTAAATTTGTTTTTCTTGTGATTAGACACTTTGAATGATGAGTATGATTTTTTGTATGATTTTATGTGATCTCTTATTATTTTTTAAAAAAATTTGTATATGCATGCCACTTTTTTTTTACCTAATCTGGACTTTATAGAACTTGTAGGTGTCTTTGCTGAAATATTTCATTTGAATGAGTGTTTGGATTTTGGTATGTTGTTCTAGATGTATGGGAGTTGTTTCTTGAATTTTTTGTAATTAAATTACGTACCAAGACCTTTTTTTAGAAATTGTTTTATGATGCTCCCTTTTCTAATTGCATGTTGATGATCTTGTACATTGCTTGAATTGGTTATTTATTTTTGGAGTGACTCGACTTACCTTGGCTCAATTTTGGATTTGATACTGTATATTAGACATAATAAAGATTTTATATAATTTATACTTGTCCTAATCACTTTAACATTTTTGGAGGAATCTTATAAATTATGCATGCTATCCAGGTACGTTCTCTATCTCTTACTTTTCAGAATTTTATGAACATGCATGTTGTTGTGAGCCTTATTTGTGTTTGATTCCGTCCTTGGGTGTCTAGATGCCTGTTCGATTTTGCTCTGATAAGATACATGTCATATGCTATATTTCTATGCTAACTTTAATGTCTTATGATAGCGCTTGAGAGGCAGTCCAGGTACATATCCTAACCTTCCTTGGCGATTGTGATTTGATTTCTTTTTTGGCATTCTAGTTTCGAAATCACCTTAACCTACCTAGGTACATTCAATTAATTGATTAATTTCCATTTCTCCCTCGACTTAGCTAGTAGAGACCTCTTTAGGGCTTAGAGGGGTGCTACCTATTTGAGGTACATTCCCAATAAGTAACTTGATCATTGGACCTAGACTTGGGTTTTTCAAGACTTGTTTTTCCAAAACTATGAAGTCACTTCTTTAGGGTTTTCTTTCTTGTTTTATTTTCCTTTTTAAAATAAAATAAAATAAGTGGCGACTCCAACTTTTCTAAAACTAATTTTTCACTAATAAAAATGAGTCTCACCTTTTGAGTGGGAATGCACGTGAAAAATACAGGTCCACAGAGAGTAATGGCAATGCTAAACCTGAGCTACATCGATTTGCCTCATTATTTGAAAGTGTGCTTTCCTCATTTAAGACTCTTCCCAGAAGATTATGTGATCTCCTAAATAAAACTGCTTCTTTTATGGACTGTTGAGGGTTTTGTGCCTGAATAAGATGACCAAAGAAAGAAAGACGTGGCTAAGGTTTACTTGAATGAGTTAATCGATCAATAGAAACTTGATTCAAGTAGTGAGAATAAGTGTTAATGAAAGGGTAATGGAATGTCGGGTTCATGACTTTGTATGAGAGTTGGCTATTGAAAAGGCAAAAGAACAAAACTTCATTGGAACTAATATTACAGATCATCAACCCCCGTCCACCAGTTCATCTCTCTTTTAATCTAAATCCCGTCGACGAAGTATTTATTCTCACTTTGAGAGGTGCGGTTCCATTGAACATTTAACTCTATATCTTCACTCTCTCTTATTTTTCAATTTGGGGGAAACTTGTAAAGCATCACAACTAGATTTCATTTCCAAATGCTTCAAAGTGCTTAGAGTGTTGGATTTGGAAGGTTTAGAAATTGAATGCCTGCCAAGTATAATTGGGGGATTGATTCATTTAAGATACTTGGGATTAAGGAATACTAGTCTGAAAATGCTCCCACCATCTATAAGCAACCTAAGGAGTTTGCAGACTTTGGAGATAAACAATCTTAAACAAGTGCCAAAAGTGATATGGAAGATTGAAAACATGAGATATCTTTACATTGAGGGGTAAGAGGAAGATGTTTCACTACAAATTGATACATTGCAAAATCATCAAATCCTGTCAGGCATAACCTTCAACCAATGGATCGAGAACAATTCAAGAAAGTTAACTTGTCTTGGGAAATTGAAATTAGAAGGAAGGTGTGAGGTAGAAGGGGCTGTGTTTTCAAACTCCATTACCAAGCTACCTAGTCTTAAATCCTTGTACCTTAAGGCATCAAATGAGTCTAGCATTCCATCCCTTGCCATAAGCTTTTGTCTCCATCTTTGTAAGTTGGACATAAAGGGACACATGCAAAAATTGCCTGAAACCGTTGAATTCTCACCAAATCTTACACAATTGACATTGGAAGCTTCTAGGCTAGGTTGTAATCCTATGCCTGTTTTAGAGAAGCAACCAAAATTGTTGATTCTTAGATTAAGGCCAAACGTATACCTTGGAAAGAAAATGCAAGTGTTTGCAAATGGGTTTCCTCAACTCAAAGTACTTCAACTTTCAAAGTTACAAGGATTGACCGAGTGGAATATAGGGCAAGGTGTAATGCCATGGCTTATGCAATTACAAATTCATGGTAATGTGAGGATCTTAGGATTTAATGGGCTCCTAAATCTAGTGGAGCTAAACATTATGGGTGGATTATTTCTTAAAGTGAGAACCATGCATTTGCTTTTGTTGAATGGCGAACTTCGTCATTGGGATCTTACAAGGTACCTACATTCATCTATCTACTTAGATCTCTTGAACTATCAACTTTTACTACTTGTCACTTCTTGAATCAACTTATAAGACCAATATAATTACTCTTGCTACATTTTTTGTAATATTATTTAATTTAATTTATAGCATACTTGAAAATGAAATACATGTTAGGATTCTGTATTTTCTTCTTTTATAAATTTGGAAAACAACCTTTTCTTCTATTAAAACGAATCCATCTGGTTGCCTGATGACCATACTTAACCTTTCTTTGTAGACACATTGAGCCCTATGCATTGCTATTTCTCTCACATGTTTTTCAATTTCATCATTTTTGCACATTTGATAGGTTTTAAATGCATGTGCAAATCCTATATATGTTTGAAAAATAAAATAAAATGGATGCAAATATTTTTCTATATATATTCAATCCATACTAGGAAAATAGTAGTACCATTAAATGGTTACCCAACTCCATTGCTTTTGGACTAACTAGAACTTTAATTTTAAATATACAGTGGAAAGTTAAAACAACACAAATTATCTCTCTTCAACAATGTATGGATGATTTTTTTTTCAATTTTGTTATTGTTATTTTTTTTTAGCTGACATGCTTTGTTTTATTTTTCTATTCGCTTCAGGGTTTATAGAAATGGTGTCTTTAGATGTTGGATTTATCATGAAAAAGGTAAGCCTGGAAATCTGGAACTCGCTTTTATCATGGATGATTGTTGGGGTGTACAAATGAATGTTTTTGTTCCATTACTTGGGTGTGATTTCTACCAAGCAAGCTAGTAATTCATGGCCAAGTATTATTCCTTCTTCTTCTGCATAACAATTATTGATGCCAGAAAGAAGCCCAAGATATTTTAACTGAAATTTCTCTTTAGCTAATGAATACCACTTCAGAACATATTTTTAAATTCAACAAAACAATTTTTTTTGCCAAATTAAATAACTTCAGATATTTGTTGAAGAGAAATTAATTACTTCTATAGTTTTCAATTTCTTAACAAACATATATTACTTCTTATGATTTTACTCTAAACGTATAAAACAATTGAAAAATGAAAATTGCCAGTCTGATGAGTTTTTTTTCATTATTTGAACAAATGCTGAGATCCTTGCTACAACTTTGTACATTTATGCATGTTTAGTTTAGGTGCCTAGGCCATATGATACTCAAACGTGTGTTGCAACAGGTCAAACAGCAGAAAGCTCCATGCAAGTAGTTGAAAAATTAGCCAACTTTCTCAAAGATCTAAGACATCGTTGTGGCCTAAATCACAACATGTATGACAAGTGAAAGGCTAAAACTTGTTGGCTCTCTTTTTGTCTATTGTCATTGTTTATAATGTATGTTTGATATTTGCAAACAAATAAATTGAGCATGCCAAACATGTTCGATAACTTGAAGATTATGTTGCAGCAGATTTGCCAAGGGCTTCTACCTCATGCTTGATTCCATGATCGAGTGGTTGAAAGGAAACATAAGGCCATGCAATTAAAATCTCATGTATTATAGTTAGAATGTCTACTTTTAGTGATGGTCATGCTAAGGTTGGACAATATTTATACTGTATCTAAACTAAAACCAGTGTGCTTTTAAATTTGTTGAATCAAATTATTAGATGTTTGCTTGTACAAGTATATATATATATATATGGTCTGTCAATCTGCTATTAAGCTCTAGATTAAAACCTTAAAATGAGTTCGATTTTTAGAACCATGTCTAGGAAATCTACTGATTCTCAAGATACTGTTGTAAACAGTGAAGAGGTCAATTATCCTAAGATCCAAAATAATTTAGATGATTAGAAGTTACCCAAGGTATCTAATCAAGAAATTTATAAGAAAGAAACCTTTAGGTTCTTTACAGACTACACCATTAGAACCTCTTAAATGTCAGTAAGTTTAGAACAAGACGATCAAGTCATAAGACTCTTGGATAGTAAGTCCGTAGAGAAGCATAAGAAAGACCACTACAACTTCATACACTTTGGTATGATTCAAGTTGCAGCTAAGCCTTTGACAAGATTAGGTTTAAACACCTTTATTGTCATGTGTCTAAGAGATAATAGACATCTCGACTATCGAGATTCTATTATAGGTGCAATCCAAACTGGACTGCATGATGGCCCTATTTACTTCCAGTGTTTCCCTAACTTCACAGTTAGACTAAGAGATGCCAACATCTTAGATTTGGTTGTCCTTCATATTAAAACCCATGGTTTTAAGTTCAAGAAAGGAAACAATCTTGTTTCCATCATCACCAGATTTGCCTATAAGAGCATGACCACAAGCGTTGGATCTGGAGCTCTGTGCACCAGTCCTAAGGGTAAGACTACTCTCTTCCACTCTGATATGCTAGACAAGTCAAACTTCATAATCCCCAAAAAGATCAAGTGGAGAGTTTCTTGAAAATTGGCATTTTGCTAATGTCGTTCCAGCCATAGAGTAGAGATCTGAAATGATTGAACAGATTATTCAATATCCTGATGAAGGAGGTGATCCGATTTTCTCCAACTCTTTCTGTCATTCTAGCAGCCTTAGAATTTTAGATTTTGAGCCCTCTAAAGCTTCAAGCTCATCTATCCCAGTAAGGACTAGTAGGGTAAAAAAAGGTTCTAGTTCAACAAATCCTAAGAATATTAAGTTAACAGGTGTTAGAAGTCACACCAACTTGGCCAGACCATTTTACACAAAGAAAAATGAGTCTACACAAGAATCACATCAAGATGAGTCCCCTAATATGTCTCCTACGTATTCCCAGATGATTAACACTATAAGCTTTGACGATAAGGACTTTGAGATCAACAAGGATCTTTTAAGAAATGACTTTTATTCTGAAGCCAATAAGGAAAGAAAAGATTGGTTCTTTAGCACTATCCCTAAAGACATTAGAACCCTCTAGTAAGAAGAATTCTATGTGTACTTAAGACAAGAAAAGAAATCATTAATGATTACTACTCAAAAAGTGCTCTTTGATAGCTTGTAATTAATCATTTTAAACACTTTTGAGTAGTAGTTTTGGCCTTTTAACTCAATTGGCATGTTAAGGACCCTTGCAATCAATTTTAATCACTTTGTGTAAGTTTTGGTGTTTTTGTTAGTAATTTGATCACCAAAGCAATCCAAGATTGAGGCTATTCTTTGGAATCTTGGGAAAAGCAATTGGAAGCTCAGAAAAATGAAGAACTAAAGCTTTGAAGCCCTTTTCCAAGAGTTGATCCGGAATGCAAGGAGAAAAAGTAAAGAGAATCTGCCATGAAGCATATTCTTGATGACAGTCGTGGCAGCCACTTTTGGAGCAATTTATGAGGTCCAATTGATGCATTCTATATACCATTTCAAAGCTTAGGAAGTCAAAAATCCAATGCTTCAAACGGTGCGCAATTTGGAGTTGAAACGAAGAAGTTATAGCCATTGCAAGTCAATCACTCTAAGCTGAAGGAAGCATTTTGCAAAGTGTTGCGAAATCACCCTTTTGTTGCGAAGTGATTTCGCAGCCTTTTTGTACAGTGTGGTGGATTTCCTCCTGAAGTTGCCCAATATATGCGACAAGTTGGAAGCTGAGAACCTCAAGATGGAAGCCAACTTCGCAGCCTTGCGAGAATAGCCTTTTGTTGCGAAGTGATTTCGCAGCCCTTTTTGAGTGTCTGCGAAATCTCACAGACATCATTTTCTCTTGTGAAATGGTCCGTAGTGCTTCACGATATTTGCTATCGACATTGGGAGATATTTTCCATCAGATTTTTGTTGTCTAAATCCCAAAATACTCCTTGTAAGCCACCAATTACAAGATTCCTTAGCTTTTAAGTTAGTAAAAAGAGAAAATATCCATGTAATAATTAGTTTTATATTATGTTCATATAAATACCTCTCGAGAGCCTGTTCTCAGGAGAGGAGACCTTTTGTAAAGTTTTGGGAAAGCAAGTAAAGTTCAGGTCCTTTGTTTTGCCTTACCTTCTCACTTTGTATTTTTTATTTCTTACTAAGTTATGCACTCTCTGAGGAATTTTCCCCAGAGAATGAGTAACTAAACCTTTAGTTCCTTGGAGCTAAGGTTGCCGGGGAAGGTTCCAAGTGCAAGAATGCAAAGCTTTGTGGTTTCAGCCATTAATGAAGAGGAAGTGAAATCCTTTAGTGATTTTTATGTTTTTAGTTAACTTAAAACACCTTAGAGTCACTTGGGCCAACACTTGGTAAGGCAAGTGATTTCCAACCATGGAGATGCACTAGTTTACCCCTTGCGAGCCTCTGGGAGGTGACTTTAGGGTAGGATTTTCTGGAATTGCCAACACTTGGTAAGCTTTTGGACTCCAATGAGACATCCATTAGTTATCTCTTGCGAGCTTGAGAAGGGAAGTCCAAGGTTAAAGATCACCTTGAATGGTTAAGGCTTAGTGAGAGGCTTGAACCATTGCAAGTTGCATCAGTGAGAGAATTAAAGTTGAAATCTAATCAAAGGATGTATCTGTACAACACCGGTTAGAGAATTGACTATAGGTTGAATCTCTAACGCGAGGAAATGAACCATCTGACCGGAGCTATGTCTTTTGCATGAGAAACCACCCCAGTGAACCTAACTCTCCAAGGAATGTTTTTCTTCCTAAGTTATTCCCATTACTTGTTTTGTTAGTTAGTTTAAATCTAAATCTTTACCAATCAAAGTTTGTGTTTTATTTCTTAAGCTAACCTTGAAATGAAACAAGACCAATTCACTTTGAATTGGTATCATTGATAACTTACTAATCCTTCCCAGTGAACGATCCTAGAGCAGCTATACTATAGTAGCTTTTTCTTTGCTACCCTAGTATATGGTGTAATAGGTTATAAATTTTGTTGATTACTCCCTTATCCAAGGAGCACCAGCTGGACGTGAATCAGCTGAGACACCAATTGGGCATGAATCAAATGGCGCTGTTGCCGGGGAAGGTGTCAAGTTTATAGTGATACTATTTTAGAGCACTTGTGATTTTCATCACAAGTTGGTAACGTTTCTTTCACTTTACTAATTCTCATTCTTTCTTTATTTATTCATAATCCAAGTTTATCTTTTAAAATTTAGCCTAGTTTAATTTTGTTGTTGTAGCCCTGTTTCCTTTTGTTGTCCTTTATTTTCATTTAAGTTGCAGATAGATACTAGTTGTGTATGCCAAAGTGGATACGAGACAGTGGAGGAAGGCTTGTTAAGTGTGATACACCTCATAACAAAGAATTCGAATTGAGCTTGAATATCATGGAAGCTACACTTGAAGATCAACATAGTCACCAAGGTCGTCAAGACAATCTCAATGAATTCAGATCAATGAGGGACCGCATGCATCCACCTCGTATGAGTGCACCATCATGTATAGTGCCCCCTACAGAGCAGCTAGTGATCAGACCGTATCTTGTTCCACTTCTACCAACTTTCCATGAGATGGAAAGTGAGAATCCCTATGCACACATCAAGGAATTTGAAGATGTTTGTAATACATTCCAAGAGGGAGGAGCTTCAATTGATTTGATGAAGCTTAAGTTATTTCCTTTTACTTTAAAGGATAAGGCCAAAATTTGGGTTAATTCTTTAAGGCCAAGGAGTATCCGTTCTTGGACTGACTTACAAGCTGAATTCCTCAAGAAATATTTTCCCACTCATAGAACAAATGGCTTGAAAAGGCAAATTTCAAACTTCTCAGCTAAAGAGAATGAGAAATTCTATGAGTGTTGGGAAAGATATATGGAAGCTATAAATGCTTGCCCTCACCATGGCTTTGATACTTGGCTATTGGTGAGTTATTTTTATGATGGGATGTCCTCCTCAATGAAGCAACTCCTCGAGACAATGTGTGGAGGAGATTTCATGAGCAAAAATCCAGAGGAAGCTATGGATTTCTTGAGCTATGTAGCTGAAGTTTCAAGGGGATGGGATGAACCAACCAAAGGAGAAGTGGGTAAGATGAAGTCTCAACTGAGTGCTTTCAATGCAAAGGCTGGGATGTATACTTTGAAAGAAGAAGATGATATGAAAGCAAAGTTGGCAGCTATGACAAGAAGATTGGAGGAGCTGGAGCTAAAAAGAATACATGAAGTGCAAGCTGTTGCTGAAGCACCAGTGCAAGTGAAGCTGTGTCCCAATTGTCAATCATATGAACATTTGGTGGAGGAATGCCCTGCAATTTCAGCTGAAAGGGAAATGTTTAGAGATCAAGCAAATGTTGTTGGACAATTCAAGCCCAATAACAATGCGCCTTATGGAAATACTTACAACTCAAGTTGGAGGAATCATCCAAATTTCTCATGGAAGGCCAGAGCAACTCAGTACCAACAGCCGGATCCACCATCTCAACAATTTTCAAGTCTTGAACAAGCAATGACTAATCTCAGCAAGGTAGTGGGAGATTTTGTTGGAAACCAAGAAGCCACCAATGCTCAAATCAATCAAAGAATTGACAGAGTGGATAGTACTTTGGATAAAAGGATGGATGGAATGCAAAATGATATAACCCAAAAGTTTGATAACATCCAATATTCAATTTCAAGGCTTGCAAATTTGAACACACTGCAAGAAAAGGGAAGATTTCCTTCTCAACCCCACCAAAACCCCAAAGGTGTCCATGAAGTGGAAAGCCAAGAGGAAGAATCATCACAGATGAAAGATGTCAAAGCCTTGATCACTCTAAGGAATGGTAAAAAAATTGAGAAGCCAACACCCGAGCCACATGTTGAGAAAGAAGAACAGATAAAGAAAGGGAATGAAATGGAAGATAAAGAGAGTGAGATCAGTGAAGAAAAGTAGGACTCTGATTCAACAATGAATGCAATTCCAGAGAAGGAACTTCTGAAGGAAGAAATGCTGAAGAAATCAACTTCTCCACCTTTTCCTCAAGCATTACATGGGAAAAAGGGGATTAGAAATGCAGCTGAAATCCTTGAAGTATTAAGACAAGTGAAAGTAAATATCCCATTGCTGGATATGATTAAACAAGTTCCAACGTATGCAAATTCCTAAAGGACTTATGTACTATCAAAAGAGGGTTGACTGTAAACAAGAAAGCCTTCTTGACTGAGCAAGTAAGTGCAATCTTACAATGTAAATCTCCTTTGAAGTACAAAGACCCGAGAAGTCCTACCATTTCAGTCATGATTGGAGGAAAGGTAGTGGAGAAAGCTTTGTTAGATTTGGGAGCAAGTGTGAATTTGCTTCCATATTCCGTCTACAAGCAATTGGGACTTGGAGAATTGAAGCCAACATCAATCACTCTATCTCTAGCAGATAGATCAGTGAAAATTCCAAGGGGGGTAATTGAGGATGTCTTGGTTCAAGTGGATAATTTCTACTATCCAGTAGATTTTATTGTTCTTGATACAGATCCTACTGTAAATGAAGCTAATTTAGTTCCTATCATCCTTGGAAGGTCATTTCTTGCTACCTCAAATGCTATCATCAACTGCAGGAATGGGCTGATGCAACTCACTTTTGGCAACATGACACTTGATCTCAATATTTTCTATATGTCTAAAAAGCAAACCACTCCGGAAGAAGAAGAGGGTCCAGAAGAGCTGTGCATTATTGACACTCTGGTGGAGGAGCACTGTAATCAAAATATGCAAGACAAGTTGAATGAAAGTCTTGTGGATTTTGAGGAAGGTTTGTCTGAATCCCCTATTGTGCTTGCTACTCTACAAAGTTGGAGAAAGATAGAAGAGATTCTACCTTTGTTCAATAAAGAAGAAGAGGCAACTGCTGAAAAAGAAACTCCAAAACTCAATCTGAAGCCTCTACCTGTGGAGCTGAAATATACATATCTTGAAGAAAATAATCAATGTCCTGTTGTGATATCTTCATCTCTGACCAGTCATCAAGAGAATTGTTTAATGGAAGTTCTCAAGAGGTGTAAGAAGGCAATAGGATGGCAAATATCTGACTTGAAAGGCATTAGTCCTTTAGTTTGTACTCATCATATATATATGGAGGAGGAAGCAAAGCCAATTTGTCAACTTCAAAGAAGATTGAATCCTCATTTACAAGAGGTGGTGCGAGCTGAGGTGCTGAAGCTACTTCAAGCAGAAATTATTTACCCTATATCTAATAGCCCTTGGGTAAGTCCTACTCAAGTGGTACCAAAGAAGTTAGGGATCACAGTGGTTCAGAATGAAAAAGGAGAAGAAATTACTACACGCCTCACTTCAGGTTGGAGGGTGTGTATTGATTATAGAAAGTTGAATGCTGTAACCAGGAAAGATCATTTTCCATTGCCATTTATTGACCAAGTGCTGGAGAGAGTCTCTGGACATCCGTTCTATTGCTTCTTGGACGGGTATTCAGGGTATTTTCAGATTGAAATTGATGTGGCAGATCAGGAAAAGACCACTTTTACATGTCCATTTGGAACATATGCTTACAGGAGAATGCCTTTTGGTTTATGCAATGCACCTGCTACATTTCAAAGATGTATGTTGAGTATTTTCAGTGATATGGTGGAGCGAATTATGGAGGTTTTCATGGATGACATCACCGTATATGGAGGTACATTTGAGGAATGCTTAGTTAATTTGGAAGCAGTTCTTCACAGATGCATTGAAAAAGACTTGGTGCTCAACTGGGAGAAATGCCATTTTATGGTACGTCAAGGAATTGTCCTTGGCCATATTATCTCTGAAAAAGGCATCGAAGTCGATAAAGCAAAGGTGGAGCTTATTGTCAAATTACCATCCCCAACAAATGTAAAAGGAGTAAGGCAGTTCCTTGGCCATGCAGGGTTCTATAGGAGGTTTATAAAAGGTTTTTCAAGTCTTTCAAAACCTCTTTGTGAGCTGTTAGCTAAGGATGCTAAGTTTATATGGGATGAAAGGTGTCAAAACAGCTTTGATCAGCTGAAGAAATTTTTAACAACAACTCCAATAGTGAGAGCCCCTAACTCGCAACTACCCTTTGACCTGATGTGTGACGCTAGTGACTTTGCTATAGGAGTTATGCTTGGCCAAAGAGAAGATGGGAAGCCCTATGTGATCTACTATGCAAGCAAAACACTGAATGAAACTCAAAGGAACTACACAACTACCGAGAAAGAATTGTTAGCTGTGGTATTTGCTTTGGACAAATTTCGTGCTTATTTAGTGGGGTCTTTCATCATTGTCTTCACTGACCATTCAGCCTTGAAGTATTTATTGACAAAGCAAGATGCAAAAGCAAGGTTGATTAGATGGATTCTTTTGTTACAAGAATTCGATCTCCAAATCAAAGATAAGAAAGAAGTGGAGAATGTGATAGCTGACCACCTTTCAAGGTTAGTTATAGCACATAATTCCCATCCCTTGCCTATTAATGATGATTTTCCTGAAGAATCACTCATGTTCCTAGTGAAAACTCCTTGGTATGCTCATATTGCTAATTATTTAGTAACTGGTGAAATTCCAAGTGAGTGGAATGCACAGGACAGGAAACACTTCTTTGCAAAAATTCATGCTTATTATTGGGAAGAGCCCTTTCTTTTTAAGTATTGTGCAGATCAGATCATAAGGAAGTGTGTCCCTGAAGATGAGCAGCAAGGGATTCTATCTCATTGTCATGAGAATGCATGTGGAGGCCACTTTGCCTCTCAGAAAACAGCCATGAAGGTGTTGCAATAAGGGTTTACTTGGCCATCTCTTTTCAAAGATGCCCACATCATGTGTAGGAGTTGTGATAGATGCCAAAGGCTTGGAAAGCTAACAAAAAGAAATCAAATGCCTATGAACCCCATTCTAATAGTTGAGCTATTTGATGTATGGGGCATTGACTTCATGGGACCTTTCCCAATGTCTTTTGGTAATTCTTACATCTTGGTGGGGGTGGATTATGTTTCTAAATGGGTTGAGGCAATCCCCTATAAACAAAATGATCACAGGGTGGTTCTCAAGTTTCTTAAAGAGAACATTTTCTCGAGATTTGGGGTGCCCAAAGCCATAATCAGTGATGGAGGTGCTCATTTTTGCAACAAACCTTTTGAAGCTCTGTTATCCAGGTATGGAGTGAAGCATAAGGTAGCTACACCTTATCATCCTCAGACTTCCGGGCAAGTTGAGCTAGCTAACAGGGAAATAAAGAACATATTGATGAAAGTGGTGAATTCCAGCAGAAAAGATTGGTCTATTAGGCTTCATGATTCATTGTGGGCATATAGAACAGCTTATAAGACTATTCTTGGCATGTCTCCCTATCGTCTTGTCTATGGCAAAGCATGCCATCTCCCTATGGAAGTTGAATACAAAGCTTGGTGGGCAATAAAGAAGCTGAACATGGACTTGATCAGAGCCGGAGAAAAGAGTTATCTAGACCTTAATGAGATGGAGGAATTAAGAAATGATGCTTATATCAATTCCAAAGTTGCAAAACAGAGGATGAAGAAGTGGCATGATCAACTAATCTCCAACAAGGAATTTCAGAAAGGGTAAAGAGTTTTACTGTATGACACAAGACTCCATATCTTTCCTGGGAAGCTCAAGTTAAGGTGGATAGGCCCGTTCATTATTCACAGAGTATATGCCAATGGAGTGGTGGAATTATTGAATTCCAATGGCAAAGACACCTTTAGAGTCAATGGATATCGTCTCAAGCCGTTCATGGAGCCATTCAAACCAGAAAAGGAGGAAATCAACCTCCTTGAGCCACAAAAAGCCTAAGCAAAGAAGGGTTTGGTGGACGTGGTTTTACCACAGTCCAAAATTTTTGTAAATTTTGTAATTTTCCAAGTTTTTTTCCACACTTTTGATCTTAAATCATGTTTTTAGGTGTGTTTTAATCTTTTTGAATGATCCCAGGTGGAAGAGATTGCAAAGAAATTGAAAGAAAAAAAATCGGAGCGAAATCGGAGTGAAATCGGAGCAAAATCGGAGCAAAAACAGAGCAAAAACAGGGCTCTACGAGATTTCGTAGCCTAAAGAAAACTTCTGCGAAATTAGCACTTTGTTGCCAAACCATTTCGCAACACATTGGAATTCTCTGCGAGAATTTTCGCAGCTGCGAAGTCAATTTTGGCACACGAGTGCCACTTCGCAGCACAGGAGCCCCCATTTCGCAGCTGCGAAATGGCTGCGAAGCGATAAAGCGTGAAAATCCCTGATTTCGCAGCCAAAGTTCCATTCCGCAGGGTATTTCGCAATTGCGAAAGCGATTTTGGCACACGTGTGCCACTTCGCAGCACAGTGACACTCAATTCGTAGTTGCGAAACGGAAGCGAAGTGGCTGCGAAAATGACTTTTTGCTGCGAAAATGACTTTTTGCTGCGAAATTGGCCTTTTTCTGCGAAACTCAAAATGACCCTTAATCTTCCGTTATTTTTATATATACCGGTCATTTGAGCTGCGAAAGGGTTTCAAAAATAGAGCGCGCCATTCTTGCAGATTGTTCATCTCCTTCCTCGAGCCCGACACCGCACAAACCTCCGTTTATCTTCTCTGGTCATCAATTCCGGCCAAATTTCGGCAACCCGAAATGGCGCGAACCAGAGGAGCCAAGTCTTCCTCTCCTTCAAGCCGCAAGAAAGTCCCGCGAGAGGAGCCCGTTCCAGATCCCATTTATGAGCCTCCGCGGCCAAAAGCAGTTTCTCCTCCGGTGGAGCCCGCGCCGCCAAAGCCTCCGGCGAGGCGTTATCTCACCAGGTCAGGGGGTCGGCCACTGCAAAAGAGAGCCAGGGTTGAAAGCTCAGAGCCCATTGACTTGACGGAGCAGTCTCCAGAACCCTCGCCGGTTCCATCTTCAGTTCCATCTCTGGTGCCATCTCCGGCGCCGCCAGCAGAACCTCAAGAGCCTCAGCCGCCACTTCCCGAGCCCCAAATTCCAGCTGAAATAGCTCCGGAAGAAATAATCAGGCGGCCGATGCTAACTCAGCTTCCAATTGAGGGGAATTTGGACTGTAGAGCTCGGTCATTCCACTCCGAGCTGTGCTTTGACATAGCTACATTCCAATTGTGGCCGGAGCTTGCACAATCATTCCACCTGTTGTGAAGATACCACATGGAGCACCTGCTGACTCCAAGAGACTTTTTCTACCCCAGAGTAGCCATGGATTTTTATCAGTCCATGACTACCAAACAGGTCAGGGATCCAACTCTAATTCATTTTACCATTGATGGGAGGCATGACATATTGGGAGCTCGCCATATAGCTGAGGCCTTGCAAATACCCTATGAGCCGAGCCATTTTGATGATTTTAGAGAGTGGACCAGTGCTACTGAGCTGGAAATGGTGCATATCCTATCCAGAGGAGCTTCTACACGATCACATCTGTTGAGGGGGGAGCTTCCTCCAATCATGTTTCTTATTGATGCATTTTTGCGTCATAACCTCTACCCACTGCAGCATTGGACTCAAAGGAGAGGAGTCCTGTTAGAGGCCCTGTTCAAGATGTCTGAGGGATATTTCTTCGGCCCTCAACATCTAATTATGGTTGCACTTCTCTATTTTGAAGAGAAAGTGAATAAAAAGAAGCTGCAGAGAGCTGATACCATTCCTCTTCTCTTTCCAAGGCTGCTGTGCCAAATTCTGGAGCACCTGGGGTATCCTTCTGAGCCTCAGTTGGAGCGCAAGCGCATTTGCCGAGAGGTATTTACTCTCGACAAATGGAACAACATGACAGCCTATAGAGTTGACCAGCCAGAGCGCCCACAGCCAGCTGCTAGGAGAGCATCCCCACGACACATACTTGAGGGTATAACTATTGCTGCTCCTGCCATTCCCAGAGCTCCACCAGTTACTCCAACTTCATCTCAGCCATCCACTTCAACTGAACCAAGGATGGCCATTCCCATTTCTGAATACAGAGAGTTATGCCGTTCATTGGAGACCTTCACAGCATCTCAGAGCAGCCTTGCTCATGAGATGGCAGCCATTCGAGCATGCCAAGAGCAGATGTTGGCCACCCAGGCTCAACACACTGCCATCTTAAGGCAGCTCTAGCATCATTTCGATCTGCCACCAGCTGCTGAGCCCTCCACCTTTACCACAGCAGTGCCACACTCTCATCCCACAGAGCCTCAAGCCCCATCTGGAGCAGCTACTGAAGAGGCAGACCCATCTGCCTAGCCCCAGCACCACCCACTCATCATATCAATATATATATATACTGCCTATGTTTTTTTTTTTATGTATTTCATTTTTTAGTTTGTAAGAAATCCCATTATTTTGGTACCATATTTGGGATTGCTTGTATTGCCTTTTTTTTTCATTGTACTCAAATGGATTCAAAGTAATACAAGTCTAATATTTTTTTTTTTGTTAACCTTTAGCATTAATTTATTCTTATTTCCTTTTCTCACATTTTTTATTCGTTTTGAAACATATGGTTTCTCCAATCAGTATCCGAAATTGATATCACTCAGGAGGTACCACTTCCTCCCTTTAATTGCAATCACCCATATCACATTCAGGACAATGCTTAGTTCGGTTGGGGGGGGGGGGGGGGGAGAGAGAGAGAGAGAGAGAGAGAGAGAAATAAGGAAGGAAGTATGCTAAGTTAAAGGAAGTATGCTAAGTCATTTTGGTAATACAATTATATTGGTAAATCAGCTGTAGTTTTTGTTTTTTTTTTTTTTTTTTTTACTCTTTTTACTCTAATCTCCATGGATTTTGAGGAAAAATTTTCAAATTAAAACATGAGAAATTGAACTGTTGTTTTTCACTTGACTTAGAGTATGGATTATGCTCACTAAAGTGGTTCAATTGTTGAAGCTTCTATTGAAATTGAATTTAGTTCTTCCACTTTAAGCTATTCACACATTGTGCACAATAGATTCCGATTATAAGATGAAAAGCTATTTCCCTCTTGACTTAGGATAATTTTGGGACTTGGTACATTTGACCTTATTTGATAAAGTTGAGACACCTTATGAAAGGCCAATGAGCCTTTGAAATAAAGAAAGAAAGTTGTTTACTTGCCTTGAAACCCGAGCAAGGTCTGAGGGGTATATGGTGAAAATCTTTAAAGCCTGGTGCCCTAAGCCTTAATTGGTTGGGAGTCACCGACTTCAATGCTCGTTACAAGGGTGAATAGGTAGAGTTAGCATATGGTAGGTGCTTGGGTATTAGAAATTCATTCTCAAAAGTCCGGGGAAAAATCCGAGGAGTTAGTGGTTGAAAGATCCTTAAAGCTTGATGCCCTAAACCTTAATTGGTTGGGAGTCATCGATGGACCCCCATTACATGGACAATTCAGAAAAAGTACCCCATTAAGCCTCCTTAAAAAAAAAAAAAAAAAAAAAAAAAAAAAAAAAAAAAAAGTGTTTTTTTCTTATTGATTTTGGTCAGTTTGCTAAGTGTTGAAAAGAGATAGGTTGGGGGGAGAGATTAGTTTAGCATATTATTTTCGGAAGCTAAGAAACCAATACACATAGATTTTTGAGGAAGAATAAAGTTTGGTTCTTTGAAAGTGGAAATGATTTTTAAAACTTCAGTTTGCATAATGCATTCCCTTGATTGACAGTGTTTAGCATAGTTTGTTATAACTCTTGTTGAAATTTGGGTTTGTATTTCTTTAATGTTCCATGTGAGAGTTAGATCATCATGCCACTTGAAAATTGTTTTTTTTTATCAGCATGATGTTGTAAATTATAGTACATTTTATTTTTATTTTTCTCTCCTTTATTGCTAAGGGACTAGCAATATGTCGGTTGGGGAGAGTGATTAATACTCAAAAAGTGCTCTTTGATAGCTTGTAATTAATCCTTTTAAACACTTTTGAGTAGTAGTTTTGGCCTTTTAACTCAATTGGCATGTTAAGGACCCTTGCAATCAATTTTAATCACTTTGTGTAAGTTTTGGTGTTTTTGTTAGTAATTTGATCACCAAAGCAATCCAAGATTGAGGAGAATTCTTTGGAATCTTGGGCAAAGCAATTGGAAGCTCAGAAACATGAAGAACTAAAGCTTTGAAGCCCTTTTCCAAGAGTTGATCCGGAATGCAAGGAGAAAAAGTAAAGAGAATCTACCATGAAGCATATTCTTGATGACAGTCGTGGCAGCCACTTTTGGAGCACTTTCTGAAGTCCAATTGATGCATTCTATATACCATTTCAAAGATCAGGAAGTCAACAATCCAATGCTTCAAACGGTACACAATTTGGAGTTGAAACGAAGAAGTTATAGCCATTGCAAGTCAATCACTCTAAGCTGAAGGAAGCATTTTGCAAAGTGTTGCGAAATCACCCTTTTGTTGCGAAGTGATTTCGCAGCCTTTTTGTACAGTGTGGTGGATTTCCTCCTGAAGTTGCCTGATATATGCGACAAGTTGGAAGCTGAGAACCTCAAGATGGAAGCCAACTTCGCAGCCCTGCGAGAATAGCCTTTTGTTGTGAAGTGATTTCACAGCCCTTTTTGAGTGTCTGCGAAATCTCGCAGACATCATTTTCTCTTGCGAAATGGTCTGTAGTGCTTCCCGATATTTGCTACCGACATTGGGAGATATTTTCCATCAGATTTTTGTTGTCTAAATCCCAAATACTCCTTGTAAGCCACCAATTACAAGATTCCTTAGCTTTTAAGTTAGTAAAAAGAGAAAATATCCATGTAATAATTAGTTTTATATTATGTTCATATAAATACCTCTCGAGAGCCTGTTCTCAGGAGAGGAGACCTTTTGTAAAGTTTTGGGAAAGCAAGTAAAGTTCAGGTCCTTTGTTTTGCCTTACCTTCTCACTTTGTATTTTTTATTTCTTACTAAGTTATGCACTCTCTGAGGAATTTTCCCCAGAGAATGAGTAACTAAACTTTTAGTTCCTTGGAGCTAAGGTTGCCAGGGAAGGTTCCAAGTGCAAGAATGCAAAGCTTTGTGGTTTCAGCCATTAATGAAGAGGAAGTGAAATCCTTTAGTGATTTCTATGTTTTTAGTTAACTTAAAACACCTTAGAGTCACCTGGGCCAACACTTGGTAAGGCAAGTGATTTCCAACCATGGAGATGCACTAGTTTACCCCTTGCGAGCCTCTGGGAGGTGACTTTAGGGTAGGATTTTCTGGAATTGCCAACACTTGGTAAGCTTTTGGACTCCAATAAGACATCCATTAGTTATCTCTTGCGAGCTTGAGAAGGGAAGTCCAAGGTTAAATATCACCTTGAATGGTTAAGGCTTAGTGAGAGGCTTGAACCATTGCAAGTTGCATCAGTGAGAGAATTAAAGTTGAAATCTAATCAAAGGATGTATCTGTACAACACCGGTTAGAGAATTGACTATATGTTGAATCTCTAACGCGAGGAAATGAACCATCTGACCGGAGCTATGTCTTTTGCATGAGGAACCACCCCAGTGAACCTGACTCTCCAAGGAATGTTTTTCTTCCTAAGTTATTCCCATTACTTGTTTTGTTAGTTAGTTTAAATCTAAATCTTTACCAATCAAAGTTTGTGTTTTATTTCTTAAGCTAACCTTGAAATGAAACAAGACCAATTCACTTTGAATTGGTATCATTGATAACTTACTAATCCTTCCCAGTGAACGATCCTAGAGCCGCTATACTATAGTAGCTTTTTCTTTGCTACCCTAGTATATGGTGTAATAGGTTATAAATTTTGTTGATTACTCCCTCATCCAAGGAGCACCAGCTGGACGTGAATTAGCTGAGACACCAATTGGGCATGAGTCAATTAAGTTTTGGATCTGGTTTGAACTCTTCAAACAAGAGGAATATCCATACTATCCCCGTAAGTGTATTAATGACACTAAAATATGGGTTACTAGTGATAGCACTGATAAGAAAAATATCAAGCCGTATGAATTCTCTAAAGAATTCCAGGAAAATCCCCAAATTAACTAAGCTTTTGTTGATAGAATTAACTAGAATATTAAGGATAATCTTGTTATCCTTCTGACCATTCAGCCTCATAAGAGAATCAATATGATTAAGGGTGACATTAGTTCAGAAGAAGAGACTGATGAACTAATCAAAAAGTTTGAGGAACCCCATAATCAAACTATTTTAAAAAATATCAACAATTTAGAAGCCCATAAGACTAGGAATCACTACCCTAGACCTACTTTTCCTGATATGCAGTTTGAGGAAATAAACCAGTATACTCAAGCTTCATACACTAGTGGTACTATCTATGAATGGAACATAGATGGTATGACCGAGCATAACATACTCACTAAGCTTCAAGAAATAACCATGGTTAGTATAGCCTATAAGTTAAACAATAGACTACCTGACCATGCTGTAGCTCAGACAATTGTTGCTGGGTTTACAGGTCAACTTAAGGGTTGGTGGGATAACTGTCTCACTTTTGATGACAGGAATGGTATCCTAAAAGCCTATAGGATTAATGAGAATAATGAAGTTCTTAAGGACGAAAATGGACAAGATATAGAGGATGCAGTGGCTACTCTAATATATTCAATATCCAAGCACTTCATTGGAGATCCTGTAAAAATTAAGGATAAGACTGTAGATCTCTCAACCAACCTTAAGTGTCCCAAGTTTCATGACTTTAGATGGTATAAGGAAGTTTTCCTAACCAAAGTCATGCTAAGATCAGACTGTAACCAGTCTTTTTGGAAAGAAAAATTCATCTCAGGACTATCTAGACTTTTATCTGAGAATTAGGATTAAGATAAGGGAACAATATAATGGTCAAATCCCTTATGATAAACTAACCTATGGTGAGATTATAAGCATTGTCACAACTGAAGGAATTAAGTTGTGCAATGACTTTAAGCTTAAGCAACAAATGAAGAATGAACAAAGGATCTACAAGAATGAATTTGGGTCATTCTGTAGCCAATTTGGTTTCAGCCAAAAAGAAACTAAGCCTCCCTTTAAGCAATGAACAAACAAAAAGCCTAGCAAAGATAAGTTTTATCATAGCAAGAGAGGAACTCACGGGAACTATAGGATGAATGAAACCAAGCATTCTAGACACGTCCAAAGAAGGATAAACAAAGAAGCCCAGAAAAAAATAGAGGCCCCTTTAGAATCCAAGCCAATCATTTGTTTTAAGTGTGGCAAGGTTAGCCACTATAAGAAAGATTGTAAGGTTAGAAAAAAGATTAATAATCTTAATGTCTCAGAAGACTTAAAAAATATGCTCTGCGAAGTTTTATTAAAAACCTCAGAATCTGAATCAAAGATTGATTCAGATAATGAGATGATATTAATCAACTAGATAGTAGTGGTGAAGTTTCTAGCCAAACTTCTAGTGACCAAGAAGAATGCGTTAAGGGTAATTGTAATTGTCGTCCTAAGACCATAAATTTCATAAGCCAAGATCAAGAACTTGTCCTAGATATTTTAAGGAAAATTGAAGATGAAAAGACTAAGCAAGATCTTTATGAAGTGTTTAAGAAATTAGTTGTTAAGCCGAAAGTTAAAAAGACTGTAAATCCTTATAACCTTAGTGAAATCTTAAACAGGTTTGACCAAGAGTCTCCTAAAGAAGTAAGCATTAAGGAGCTTCATGATGAAGTAAGACAGTATATGAAGGAAATTAAGAATTTAAGACAATTCACAAGTTTAGGCTTTTCAGACCTTTAAGGACAAATCAATAGGATTACTAATGACCAAGAAAATCTTGTGGATGTTCCAGAATCTTCACATGCTAATAATGAAGAGACAAATGCTTTTTTGAATACTATTAGTAGGGTTATCTTCCAGAGGTGGGAAGTCTCCCTTACTATAGTAATCAAAGATAAATTTGCCTTTGACATTGTTGCTTTAATTGATTCAGATGCAGCCGAAAATTGCCTTCAAGAAGGCCTTGTACCTATTCCTTTATGTGAAGAGACTAGTTAGTCTTTATTTGGAGCCAATGGCAAAAGACTTGCCATTAAGTATAAATTAACAAATGTTCATATCTGTAACCATGACATCTGTATTAAGCAAACCTTCATTCTTGTTAAGGACCTTAAAGAGAAAGCCTTCCTAGGGATCCCCTTTTTAAGTTCTATATATCCCATGTGGGTAGATAATCAAGGTATAAGAACAAAGCTCTTTGATAAGGAAATTCTTTTTGAATTTGCCAATCCACCTGTTATAAGCAAACCTTGATTCTTGTTAAGGACCTTAAGGAGAAAGCCCTCCTAGGGATCCCCTTTTTAAGCTCTATTTATCCCATGTGGGTAGATAACCAAGGTATAAGAACAAAGCTCTTTGATAAGGAAATTCTTTTTGAATTTTCCAATCCACCTATTATAAACATCACTCCTTGTGACCAAGAAATTAATCTTGTGGGAATAGATGTTCCACCTAAGATAATAAGTACCCAACTCATTCATAATCTCATTAAAAAGGATATTTTAAGCATTTCTTTAACATTTCAAAATTTCAAATTGATATTTTGAACCAAGGTTTTTATATATTAAGAATCGTTTTCTCATCTACGAAAACAATTAAGCATATAGTTTTTAAGCATGATTTAACTGATTGGCAAATTATTTTAAACCCTAATTTTAAAATGAAGTCTATTAAAGGAGAAAAATTCCATTCCTGATTACTTAACTCGTGAAATTTGCAGGGTTCACAAGACCATGGCCCCTAAAAAGAATACCCAAGCTCCTGACCCACAAAATCCCAATCTAGTCAAGCTCCTTCTCCCCATAAAATGCTTTGGAGCCAACAAGTTGAACTTGAAAAAGAAGCAAGGCTTCATTCTTCTAACCTTATGCCCAACAAGATGATGACCTTGTACTATGATCCTTTGAATCCATTTAAACCAGTCAAGGCTACCCAATACCCAACTATTTCAGGGTCTCAGACCTTTAAGCAGGTGACTAAGGCTAATCTCTCTCATCAAGAATTAGCACTAAGCTCGTCTTTTTCAAACAAGCAAATTGTGGTGCCTACCAACCCCACACACCTTTTTGCAAAATCAAGACATTGGCAAAAAGATTTCAATCAACCAATTTTAGTGATTGAAAGAGAATTATTTTCTGAAAACCCCAGAGAGATAGCAGTAAAAGTTTTTCATGAAAATTTTCATTATCCATCTGGTGATCTTTTAAAAACAAGAGATTTTTATGAGACAATCCTGGTAGAAACTGGTTCTGTTAAAATTAAGCATAACACTGATAAATACAACAATCTAGATTTGACATTTTCCACTAGCCATATCTATAAGATTCTTACTGTTAAGCAATGGGGTGGAAATCCCAAATTTTCAAGGGAGTTCTCTGAACCCTCAAAACCAAGATTTTTCAACTATTGGGATTATCAGAGAGCATGGTTCAATGCTTTTCTGATCCAAAATAGGGACTTCCATCATTCATGGATGTTCTATTTTCCATATAAGCATCAACTTTCTTCCTTCACATTTTGGTTCCACAATTGGTGGATCTATTTTGGTCCATCCATTAAGATTCTTCCTAAGCCCATCTTGGATGGCTTTGAACTATTCAACAATTCTTTTGTTATCCCCAAAGAACTTTCAGCTTTCCCTCCTTTATTATTCTTTTTCAATAAATTTGGCCTTACTTGGATAGTCCAGTGGGACTACATTATCATTACAGATGCATAAACAACATTTCCAACTATTGGAAGGACTTTTAAGACTAAATGGTGGGACGCTTTGAAAAATGATGCATCCCTAGAAGTAGTTAAGCAAGATTTCCTCAAGCATCCCACACAAGCTTCAACTGGTGATGATATGTCACAGTTTCTTCTCAAGAAACAATAGCTCCAAGCCATGCTCGCAGCAGCAAAAACCCCTTAAGAATTCCAGAAAATCCTTGGTGAAGGAAGCTCAAGTTTTTCCCAAGAAAACTCTTATGCAGAATCTAAAGATTCAACAAGCTACTTTCCCGATAATGGTGATGACTGTGAAGGTATTCTTCCTCCAATAAGAAAATCCAAGTAATCATCAACTTCATGACTTTCCACCTGCAAGATTGTTCTCTCCAGCAAGCTCATTTTAGCACCAAAAGCAGTCTTGTCTTCCAGCATGTTCGTTCACAGTTCAAGAAATGGCCTGCCAACCATTATTTCTAGCCGAAAGAAAGATTCTTTGCTAAAAAGTCTAAAGTGCTACAGTAAAATGTTACTGTTCACTTTTATTATTCATGTACAGGTTAACTATTCACAGCAGCTGGTCAAAAAACAAATAGTACTTATTTGCCACTTTGTACTATTTTAAGATTCTTTCTTCAGTTATTTAAGGAGGCTTGATCCTCAGTTGTAAGCATGAAAATTTTTTCCCCTTTCAAATACACTTAAGCTCTCCCTTCTCTCTTCGTTCTCTCTCATCATGTAAGCCCTCAAGCCAAAAGCTTTCTTCAAAGCTTTCCTCCCTTCTCCCATTGTAAGATATTCATCTCCTTATCTAAGTATGTTTTATGTTTTTATTATACCTCCTATTATGGATGGTTTTCAAATTATGTAAATAAAAGTTTGTGGTTCCTTCTCTTTAAATTTTTTGTTAAATATCTTGTGTATTTTCTAATTTCTCTTCTTTGTTTTGAATTTTGACATAATTTATGTTCTCATCGCATATAACCTTGTCCTGAGTGTCTATGGTATTAGAGCCACGAGAAGGGAAGTCGGGTTTGTTTTGGGTGTTTTGAGCTATCCTAAGATAAGTAGCAGTGTGTCGAGGAGTGCGATATATATATATATATATATATATATATATATATATATGTATATATATATTAACTGACAATTAGGATGATGTGTGCTTGAAAGCCATGCTTAGCCTGCAAAAGTGTTATCATTGTATAGGTTAGGGATTTTTGCATGGGTAGTGTTATATATTTAAAAGATGAGTTTGACATAAAAAAGTGAACTCATATTTTAAAAAGATATGTTTAATATTAAGAAAGTGAACTCATCTTTTAAAAAAATAAACTCAATATAAAACCTCTCAATGTAAAAAAGTGAATTCATCTTTTCAAAAAGCGAGATTAGTATAAAAAGTAAATTTATTTTAAAAAGATGAATTTTGTGTAAAAATAAAACAAATGATCAGAAGTACGACATTTTTGTAGTTAATTTTCAATAATCAGTTTTTAATAATATTTTTTTTGAAACAAATTCAGTAGGTTCGGGAGCTGAAGAAACTATGGTTGTGTCAAATTTAAATGATTTTTGGGCCATGTTGCGTTTAAATTTTAGTATATTGCTTATGACAAACAATTACTCTGCTGCTTTCACCTTTTAATTCCCAATGCAAATTTTGTTTGTCAGTGAACAGTTTCAAATAATGGCAAGTACCTGTTTTGGGATGTACTACCCTAGAATCCTGAAACTGAACCATTCACTCCTTTTTTCCCTTTTGTAAATCAAACAAAATCCTCTTCTAAATTTGCTTATTAAAATGCTGATCTTCGAGAAGTGTTTGACTATCAAACATGATACATATTTGGGGGAAGGGATTATTCCATGTTGCTGTGGTAGATTGTGGATATTCTGTGATCACCCCCTTGTGTGGGTTGGGTCTAACCTCTAAGATGAACAAAATTAACCAAAAGCAAAAATACGCCACATTTTCCTAATACTTTCCCCTGAGGCCGGCCTGGACGTTTGGAATATTGTTTTCATATCCAAATACATTGGGCATTGACTCAGGTGAAAAAGGCTAGCCAGGTACATGAATGATTCCCAACTTCAGAGGCAGGCCGACACGAAGAACACAACAAAGTAAGATGACTCAGATGTAGATAGGCATTGAATTGATTGGCCATCCTCTGATTTCTTTATTTCTTTTTGTCATCCTGTGATTGAAGGGATCTCAAACAGCATGCAAATGTTCCAGTTATCTGTACAATAAGTTTATTAGGACGGCAGGTTTTCTTGGTCATTACATGATCTACTCGTCCTACATCATATCCTTTTCACTGCCATTGAATCTGAAGTTTAAAATTGTCAATTTGTCAATTCAGAAATTGACTTGAATTTGTTTCCTCTTTTCTAATTAAACTGGCTTAAAAAGACGACATTTGTTTCCTTCTTTTTTTTTTTTACTCTAAATAAAGGTTACATCATGACAGCAAACAAGAAAGGAACCTTTATGTTAGTATTAAAGTGTGTTTGACAGTGATTCTAAAAAGTGTTTTAATACCTGCAACACTTGGAAATTTTCATCCTTCAAGTATTAAAAATGTTAAAAACACTTTCTATAATTACTACTAAATGCACTCTTAATCAAAGGCAAGTGTTACCTGGGTTTGACCACCAAAGCTTGAGAGATTGAGTAGTTCCTTATCTTATAGTTAATTATTTATTTAGTTATTATATTAGAATTTTTTTTTTTAGAATAAGGGTAAGTTAGTCTTTATTTTCTTTTATTAAGTCTATTTAAACTCTAATGATGTTGTACCTATTTTTAAGAGTGTTCATAATAAGGAACTCTACATTTTTTTCTTACTTTTTTTTTTGAATTTTTTTTGGATATCACATGGTATCATACCATGGTTTGGCATAAGGCCTCGCGTTTGAGCAATCTCTCCACAATTTGTTTTTTTTCTATTTTTTTTTGTTGGATACGAATCCAAATTATTGAATCAATTGAATTAAAAATTAATATTCATTTTGTTATTAATTTAGTTTTTTTTACTTAGTTTCAGTTCATAAAAGTTTACTTCACATATTGTTTTCCTCTTTAGGATTTAAATAAAAGCGATTCATTTATCTTAATATTGACAAATTCCATAAGTTAGTCCTTAAGGACGATGCCCGGATTACTACAAAAATCGTAGTGACTCTTTCTCTGATTTTTCTTGACCAGAGTTCCTACGTAAAAAGGCTTAATATTTTAGACAACAAAGAAGATCGGTTGATGGGTATCACTATAATACCTTAAAATTGTCCAATATGTTGGGAATACGGAAGCTTTGATAACAATTTGGTTGGAGTAATGAGGTTGATAGCTAGAGAAAACACATAATTACAAAGAAGATAAATTTGGGAGAATTAAAAAATTATTGTATTCTACCACACTCACTCTTCAATTATTCAACTAGTACATAATTTCATATTTATAACTAGAGGTGTCCAATGGGTCGGACCGCCTATTTTGGCCTATGGCCCGACACGATTCAATACCATAACACAATTACAAAGAAGATAAATTTGGGAGAATTAAAAAATTATTGTATTCTACCACACTCACTCTTCAATTATTCAACTATTACATAATTTCATATTTATAACTAGAGGTGTCCAATGGGTCGGACCGCCTATTTTGGCCTATGGCCCGACACGATTCAATACCGTAGTGGTCGTGGGTCGCACAAGGCCTAAGGAAACAGTTCGTCGACCCACTTAGGCTTTTTAAATTTCACTTTTTACTTTTTCCTTTTTATTACATGTCAAATGTGTATAATACCCCTCTCAATAACTATATAAAGGCTAGTTTGAGGGGTTAAAAAGTAATTCTCACCTTTTTTTCTCCTTAATTGTTTTATGTAATTTGTTGAAATATTGAATGAAAGAATGATTTTTTTATATTTCATTTCCTTTTATATTCCATCATTTTAAATTTATAGTTATTTTGATAAAAAAATTAACAAATTCAAATATAATTTTTTTACTATTTTTAAAAACAAAAAACTAACATTTCTATAAATTTTATAATTACAAACTTGATAAATATAAATATAAAAAATAAAAGTATAATTATTAGAGGTGTATAAAAAATAAAAAGTATAATTATTAGAAGTGTTTAAAGTAATGAAAAGAAATTTTATTTAATAATGAAAAAAACTTAAAGACAAAATGACTTAAAAAAATTAAATTGTAATTTTTAATAAAGTGGCCCATGGGCCGTGCCCCACGGCCCATTGGCACGACACAGAACAACACGATTAGCCCACGAGCTTATGGGCTATGTCGGGCCACCTATATTGGCTTGCATAGGCCGGCTCGCCCGACAAGATTTTTAAGTGGGTCGTGATGGTTCGGCATGTTGGCCCGTAATGGCTCGATAAATATCAGACGTCTGTGCCAGACACCTCTATTTATAACTACTCAAGTTAAATAAAATAGAAACTTCTAATTATAACCTATAGAAACTTTCTAATACATGGAAACTCAAAAAATAGAAACTAGAATAACTATTCAAAAATAAAATATTCTTCTTACCCTTTAAGAAACTAAATCTAATTATCATAATAGTTTCTAAATCAAGTTTAGTTTCCAACACAATCTAACAAAATCCTCTTTGAAGTTTACTTATTATAATCATGATTTTTCGAGGAGTGATTGGCTAGCAAACATGATGCCCCATGGGAACTTTCTTGTGAAGTAGAATAGGGGGAAGGGATTATTCCATGTTGCTGCTGTAGATAGTGGATATTCTGTGATCATCCCCTCATGTGGGTTGGACTTGGGTCTGACCTCTAAGTTCATCTCTGCCGTCAAATAAAATAATGCTTTTTCCAAACAAAATTAACCAAAAGAGAAAATAGGCCATATTTTCCAAGTACTTTTTCCTGACGCCGGCCTGCATGTTTGGAATATTATTGTCATATTCAAATACATTGGGCATTGACTCGGGTGAAAGAGCCTAGGCAGGTACACGAATGGTTTTCCCAACTTCAGCGGCCGGCCAACACGAAGAACACAACAAAGTAAGATGACACAGATAGGCATTGAATTAATCGATTGGCCATCCTCTGATTTCTGTATTTCTTTTTGTCATCCTCTGATTGAAGGGATCTCAAACAGTGAACAAGAAAGGTCACACATGGATTACAGCAAACAAGGAAGGAAGCTCCATGCTAGTATTAATTAGAGGCAAGTGTTACCTGGGGTTTGACCACCAAAACTTGAGTAACCTGGGTAGTTACTTCTTGAGAGAATCAGTTCCATCCAGAGTTAAGGGAGGGTCAGTGGGAGAACACTACTATGGCGATAGACTCTGTGATTTCCTTTGCTGTTAAAAGGATCGGTGACACGCTCATTCAAGAGGCAACTTTGTTGAAGGGGGTGCGCGGGGAAGTCGAGAGGCTGCAGAAAGATCTAAGGGCGATGGAATGCTTCTTGGAAGAAGCGGAGAAGAAGCAAGAAGAAGATGTAGGAGTGCGCAACTGGGTTTCTGAAATCCGGGAAGCTGTTTATGAAGCTGAGGACATCATAGACATGTTCATCGTGAATGCAGAGTCCCTGAGACCAAGCTATTTTCAAAAGTTGACAAAGCGCCATCAGGTTGGCAAGAAAATTGAAGCCATCCGACTCAACCTCCAAGACATCTCAAATAGGCGGGAGGCTCTCCAGATAACAAATACTAGAGAAGGAACAAGCAGTTCGGATCAAATGTTGCAGGTTCGAAGATGCAACCTTGCTAATCAAGCAGAAGAACATGTCGTGGGCCTCACAATGGTGGCAGATAAGCTAGTGAAGCAGCTCACCGTAGGAGACCAAAGGTGCCGCGTGATTTCTTTAGTAGGAATGGGCGGCATAGGCAAAACCACCCTTGCCAAGACGGTTTATAAAAATGAAGAAATTGCGAAACACTTTCCAGATTGTTGTGCCTGGGTTTATGTGTCCCAACCTTGTAGACCTAAAGACGTTTATATGCAAATTATTAAACAGGTTTCTACATCCACTCAAGAGGAAGTAGAGAGGATGCAGAAATGGGAAGAGCGCGCGTTGGGGGATTTCCTTTATGAACATCTGACGAATAAAAGATATTTAATAGTTCTGGATGATGTATGGAGCTGTGACGATTGGTATTGTCTTGCAAAAGTGAGCCACAGAAATCGCCATGGAAGCGTGTTCCCTGATAGCTGTAATGGTAGTAGATTACTTCTTACAACTCGAGATGCGAATGTTGCTTCTGTTGCAGATGCTCATACTACTCCCTTTGAAATGCAGTTGCTTTCCAAACCACAGAGCTGGGACTTGTTTTATCGGGAGGCGTTCGGTGTTGCTAAAGACAAGAGCTATCCTCCAGATTTGATGGAACTTGGGGAAAAGATAGTGGAGAAATGTCAAGGGTTACCGTTGGCCATTGTGATATTGGCAGGTTTGTTGAAAAACACGCCATATACGGAATGGAAGAAGGCGCACGATGACGTTAGTGCATACCTTTCTGACAAAGACCACGTGGGAGTAATGGAAATGCTAAATTTGAGCTACATCAGTTTGCCCCATTACTTGAAACCGTGCTTTCTTTATTTAAGCCTTTTCCCAGAAAATTATGTGATTTCCAAAAGAAAACTGCTCCTTCTATGGATCGCTGAGGGTTTTGTCCTAGGGCAAAATCAACAAAGCATGAAAGGCATGGCTGAGAATTCCTTGGACGAGTTAATCCATAGAAACTTGATTCAAGTCGTCAGAAAAAGTGTTAATGCGAGGGTTATGGAATGTCGAGTTCATTACTATGTACGAGACTTGGCTATTCGAAAGGCAAAAGAGCAAAACTTCATTGGAACTAATGCAGATCCTCTATCCGCCTCAACTAGTTCATCTCTCTCTTCATACAAATCCCGTCGGCAAAGTATTTATTCCGACTTTGAGAGGTATGCTGCCATTGAACACTCAACTCCATATCTTCGCTCTCTCTTATTTTTCAATTTGGGGCATGGAACTAGTAGAACATTGCAACTAGAGTTTATTGGCAAATGCTTCAAAGTGCTTAGGGTGCTAGATTTGGAAGGTTTAGAGATCAAAAGCCTACCAAGTATAGTTGGGAAACTGATTCATTTAAGGTACTTGGGGTTAAGGCTTATGGGTGTGAAAATGCTTCCATCATCTATAGGCAACTTAAGGAGTTTGCAGACTTTGGATGTGAAAAATCTCAAACGAGTCCCAAATGTGATATGGAAGATGATAAACTTGCGATATGTTTATATAGAGGGGCAAGAGGATGATGTGCCATTGAAAATTGATACTCTGCAAAATCTTCGGATTCTATCAGGCATAAGCTTCAAGCAGTGGAGCCAGAATGATTCAAGCAAGTTAACTTGTCTTGAGAAATTGAAATTAGAAGCAAGATGTGATATAGAACGGGATGAGTTTTCAAACTCCATTGCCAGGTTGCTTAATCTTACATCCTTGTACCTTAAGGCATCGGAAGAGTCCATCATTCCAGCCGGCCTTATCATGAACTCTTGGCTCAAACTCTCTAAGCTCGAAATAAAAGGACGTATGTTGTTGTCCGAAGCCGGTCAATTCCCTCCAAATCTCATACAATTGACATTGGAAGCGTCTAAGTTAAATTATGATGTTGTGCCCATTTTGGGGAAACTTCCAAAGTTGTTGAATCTTAGATTAAGGGCAGAGTCATATCTTGGAGAGGAAATGCATGTGTCTGCAAGCTGGTTTGTTCGACTCAAAGTACTTCAAATTGATGAGTTAACTGGATTGACCAGGTTGAATATAGACGAAGGTGCACTGCCATGGCTTAAGCAATTACAAGCTTACTATGGAACGAAAATCTTGGGCATTAATAATCTCCTAAATCTGGTGGATTCAAGAGTCTTGATTGAACGAGATCATTTGTTAGTGCCTATCCAGATGCCTTACCCCAACAGCCCCATACATTTTCCTTGGGATTGTGCATGGTAAATACATTCACCCATCTACTTTGAATACCTTGAGCTACCAATTTTGTTACTCACCAATCTATTAGTTATTTAATCAACACATAACATAGAGTTCTTATTTTATATATCACTAATCAGTACTCTCTCCCTTTTTACATTAAAGGATGTAAAAAATATGTTAAGACATAGTAAAGTGATAAAATATATGTTTATAAAAGTAGTAAAATTGCTTCCTCTCACTTATTTCTGAATTAACTTGTAAAACAAATATAATTACTCATACTACATTTGGATTCTGTATGAACATATACTCCCTATTTTTGTCATATTTTTTAATTTCATCACTTTTGCATCTGCATGAGCAGAACCAATAGAAAAAATATAAAATAAGTGCAAATATTTTTCTATATTCAATCCATTTTAGGAAGCCGTCAGCAGTAACACTAAATACTTATACTCTACTCTATTACTTTTAAACTAATTAGAACTTTCTAAATATATTAATATTATAAGGATAAAACTTTTTATTTTATTTATTTATTTTTGATATATTTATAATTGTTTTTTATTTGTTTTATTCAACTAACATGTTTTGTTTGATTTTTCTATTTATTTCAGGATAAGGGGTAGAAATGGTACGTCTGGACTTCGGTTTTACCGTGAAGAAGGTAAGCCTGGACCTTCCTTTTACTCTGGGTGGTTGTTGGGGATGTATACATGCATGTTTCCGTTCCCTTGCTTAGATGTGATTTCGATCAAGCAAGCCTATTAATTCATGGCCAAGTATGATTCCAAGTCCTTCTTCATAACACTAATAATGCCAGAGAGAAGCCCAAGATTCTTTTCCCTGAAATTTCTCTTTAGCAAATGAATCCCACATCGAAATCTAGTACTAGATTTCTAGTAGATATATGCATGTTTGTTTTAGCTTCCCAGTTGATTGGCTAGTGATACTCAGACATATGCTGCAACAGGTTTAACTTCAGCAAGCTCTACAGAAGCTCTCGCCTGTTTAGGCGCCCTTGAAATGGGTGCTATTAAGATTCCAAGCTAACTCTTGGAGCCCTTGCCCGACTGTTGTCCATCTTGGAATTAAGGAGTTAAAAAACAGGGGTTTTTGGCACTGAAGATCCTGCTTCTTGCCGTACATGTTGGAGCTGAGTTCCTTGTCTCCTGGCTTCTTCTTGTCCCGCGCTATCCTGCAATGTAAGGTTCGCCCGGTAATGTCCGGGCAGACCCCTCCGATGGTAAAGTCAGTTGGAGCTCAAAGAAAAGATCAAAAACAGTCTTTACTACCCTTTTTCTTTCAATGCTAGGGTCCTTATAATCATTTTTCAGCTATTGATGAGAGCGGAAATAATGGGAGTGTCTCCAAACATTCTGTCACCCACTTCGCCTCTTACACATGATTCCTCATTTTTGGGCTAACCGTTCCCACTACTTAGGATGGTTACCTTCCAGTGCTGCCCTTCGCGTTTTCACCACGTTTCTTTCTGGGTCAAACACTCTGACCAGGCCCCCTGATAAGGCCCACAGTTCCAGGCCCCATGGTGAGGCCCATAATTCCAGGTCCACATGGGGTACCTACAGTACACGTAGAGATTATCCTATAATTAGGATGGTCGCTGCAATTTTCTTGGCTATCCTAAGGATGGGTGACCTGCTCATTCAGAAAGCAGTTTTCTTGAAGGGGATGCAGTGCTTTCCGCAAGAAGCAATGCAAGGCAACACAACCAAAGAGATCAAAGATGATGGATGGTTTTTATTGTAGGATTGGGGAGCTTCCGTAACATGGTTCAAAGTTGTGGTATCGGTCACTAACTTGGAAGATCCTGAGGCACATCGGTCTCGATATCTAGAATCGGTATCGGGTGATACATAAAAAATTATAATTTAAGATCTCAAAACAATTTTAAAAAATTATGAAAATTATTATAAAAATAAATACAAATAAGTAGAGTAAAAAATTATTAAATAAACTTACATTATAGTAAAATTATTCAATTTATAATAAAAGCATATTTTGGGATGATTTATAATAATATTAAAAATCTCTAAAAATATTTTTATTTAATCACTTGATGGTAAATGTTTCTTATTGAAGATGAAAATAATAAAAAGTAATTTTTTTTTTATAAAAAAATGTTTAAATTAAATATTTTGATTTTTTAAAAAATATTTTTAATTATTAAAAAAATAAAACCTTGATCCATCTTTAAAAAAATAAACACCATTTTTCCTATCAAATATATTCATTAATTTTAATTTTTATATAAATATTCATTTCCTATTTATTTGATGTAAACCCAATATTCATTATTCATTTTATATCATTCTAATTTTCATCAAATATAAAACAAAACAAATGTCCACCAAATATTGATTATCTACATAAAAACAAATACCCATTATTTAAAACCCAAATCCCCAATTATGCTACATACCCATAACCCCATTTATCGGTCAAACGCCTATCTCTCCCAAAATACCCATTTCTCTTCTAAACTCACAACTCCCTATTTCTCTACACAATACCCATTTTTGAAGAGTGTTTAGACCAAAGACAAAATATCTTTATGAAGATACAAAAGGATGAAGATGCATATAGGGATGAAGATGCAGGGTCTGAACTCTCTATATTTTTCATTTTCGTGGGTTCTGATCCTTTCTTCTCTACTATTTCTACTCCAATATTACTTTTCTTTTTTCCATTACCAATTACCCAAATAGCTTAGTCTCAATATGATCTTGGAGTTGTATCAAAGTTTCCATGGGATTCACTTCGAGATTGCTTATTTATCTTCAATTCAACCGAGTTTGTTCACAAATTAACAAAATATCCAACTCGGGCCGATCTCAACCAAGATTTTGAACCCTGATCCACAAAGCTACTCTTGCCAAAAGAGTGTGCAATGATAGCATAATTTCCAATCATTTCCCACATAAAGATTCTAATCAAAATCAAATCCAATCGTAAATGACTTATGCTTAGTTCTCTAAAATCTTGAAATTCTTGTTTTGGAAAATCTTCTCATTTATGTCTTCCCAAGCATTTAGTTAAAATCAAAAATTTATTTTTCAATGTTTTCATCCTGACAAACACGCTTTGCATGATTTTTTTTTCCTTCCATTTTAGGAAGAATGAAGGATGGTCAACTTTTTATTATGAGAATCCATATGTGACTGATCACTTGACTGTCTGAGCTTCTTATTATCATGAGAATGGTTACTGACTAAAGACTACATAGTCTCTTTTGATTGTCAGTCTCCAACCAGTTACACCATACAACCACCAATTTCTATCCGTACCTCGGTTTTTTGCCCATTCTATCCAGAACATGAACTCCATTCACTCAACTGAGAGCTCTGCTTTTATTACTGCCTTGGTGGTGACACTTTGATTAAAGGATATTTTGATTTTCTTTAAGGAATTGTTGAATTTAGGATCAGTGTGTCCATATAATACAAGGTATCACAAAGTAACGAAAAACAAAAAGACAAACGAAAAACTTTGGACTACAGAGTTTCCCATGTATGATACTGTTAATGTATATTATGTTATGGGCTTTAGGCCCAGTTAGGTTACTTGTGTAGTACACTTTACTTGTACCGCACACATATTACTTGTACCGCACACATATGCCTCCTATATAAAGGCACTGATGTATATTCTTTGAAAAAAAAAAAAGATAATACAATTATTCCGTATTTCTAACATGGTATCAGAGCCATTGCTCTGACATTTTCTTAGCAGTCTTGTCTTCATTAGTGTGACTTCCTTTCTTTTACTAAACGCTTCCGCCATCACAATTGCAGCCGTAGCCTCTTGCCGTTGAACCTCCGACGACATCCAGCCGTCGTCCTTGGGTTCCGAACCTGCAGCCGTCGTCGTTTAGGAGTTTCACACTGCACAGACCACTGCTCTTTGCATCACCGCTGCGAATATTGCTCCGATTTCATTTTTGAAGGTACCATTGAGATCGTCCAGCGCCGATCTACACATTCGTGGAATCCTCGCCGCCATTGGAGACCGCACGCACCCCCACGCGCCGCTCAAAGATTCTGCGACGCTGATCACGCGCTACTCGCGCCTCCACGCGCCGGGGCCTGGTCTGCTGACGTCATCATCTCTACCATGTTAGCCCTAGCTGCGTCAGCATCCACTAATCTGCTGACGTCATCTCCACGTCATCCTGTGGCTTCATCCGTTGACCGTTGACTGTTGACCATCGACTAGCCGTTGACCGTTGACTTTGACCATTGACTTTTCTAGGGTTGACTTTTTCTGTCCAGGTTCTCCTTACCCAGTTTTTCGTGTAGATTTCATTTTTGCAGTCTGTTTTTGCATATTGTGTCTCTAAATGGATAAAAATGATGTTTTTCTTCCTCGCCCCATCAATACTGTATTGGAGGAGAATAAAAATTACTTATCCTGGTCTCAAGCTATGCGCAGTTTTCTTAAGAGTCGCATGCTCTGACATTATTGTACTGGTGAAATGACTATTCCTGTCAAGGGAGCAAGTGAAGAAGATGATGCCTTTCTTAGTCGCATGATTGAATGGGATAGTCATAACCACATGATCCTCACATGGATTCGGAACACTTCCATTCCCTCTATTTCCAATCTATTGGGCAGCTTTGATGATGCAAAATCTGCATGGGATATGTTGGCCAAAAGGTACTCCACTACTCATGGATCCATGAAATATCAGTTAGTGGTTGAATTGCATCAACTCAGGCAAGAACCAGGGCAATCCATCAATGACTATTATGATCAGCTTCGCTTCATTTGGGACCAAATTGACCTTTCTGATCCAACTTGGGCATGCTCAAAAGATGCTCAGCAATATGCTTCCATCAGAGATGAATTTCGCCTCTATGAATTCTTGATGTCACTTCACAAGGACTTTGAGCCCATTCGTGGTCAGCTGCTAAATAGCAGTCCTGCTCCCTCTCTTGATACTGATGTGAATGAGTTGGTTAGAGAAGAAGCTCATCTTGCAACCCTTCAAGCCCAGAATAAGCTCAATGTTTTGGCTATTACTCCATCTACTCCACTCATAGAGCAACCTCAGCAATCAGGTGATTTTTTTGGCTCTAGCAATCGTCGCAAACAGACCAACAAAAAGTTCTGCAACTATTGCAAGTGTCCTGGCCACACCATTGAGACTTGTTACCGTCGTAACGAATCTACTACTGCTGTTGCTAATACTGAGCCTACTCCACCAACGGCTTCCACCTCAGCTGAGTCCCAGTCTTCTGGATCTACTATCAACCTCTCCTCCACTGAATTACAGGAGATCATAGCTCAGGCTATTCGTATGGCTGGTAATGCATATCTTTCCACTGCCTTATCTGTTCTACCTGGTAAGTCTCAAACTTGGCTTTTTGATTCTGCCTGCTGCAATCACATGACACCTCACTCATCCCTATTCTCCAACCTTGACCCTGCACCACATCCTCTAAATATTCATATAGCTGATGGTTCCACCATGCATGGGAATAGTCTAGGTTTTGTTTCAACCTCTAATCTTTCTGTTCCTAGAGTCTTCCATGTACCTGACCTATCCTATAATTTGTGCTCTGTGGGACAATTAGTTGAACTAGGTTATCGCCTTATTTTTTACTATTCTGGGTGTATTGTGTAGGATCCGAGGACGGGACAGGAGCTTGGGACCAGTCCTAGAGTTGGGCGTATGTTTCCCGTGAACAATCTTCATCTTCCACCTGTTGCTCCTGTTTCTGTTGCTGCTGCAGCTGCTGCAGTTTCTTCCTTACCTTCTCTTGCACTTTGGCATTCTCATCTTGGTCATGCACCATCTTCTCGGGTACAACAGTTAGTGTCTAGGGGTCTGTTGGGTTCTGTGTCTAAAGACAATTTTGAATGCACTTCATGTCAGTTAGGAAAATAGCCAGCTTTGCCTTTTAATAACAGTGAATCCATTTCTAATAGTATTTTTGAGTTAATTCATTCTGATGTTTGGGGACCTTCTCCTGTTGCTAGTATTGGTGGATCTCGATATTTTGTTATTTTTATTGATGATTATTCTCGTTATAGTTGGATTTTTCCTATGAAATCTCGTTCCGAAATTTTACCAATATATAGCAATTTTGCAAAAATGGTTGAAACTCAATTCTCCAAACGTATCAAAACCTTTCGATCTGATAATGCTCTTGAATATACTCAATATGCGTTTCAAGCTCTGTTACATTCCTATGGCACTGTACATCATCTAACTTGTCCAGGTACCTCTCAGCAAAATGGTCGAGCCGAAAGAAAACTTCGTCATATTCTTGACACTGTTCATGCTCTACTTCTTTATGCCAAAGTTCCTGCCCCATTTTGGGGTGAAGCTGGTCTTCATGCTGTTCATGCAATTAACCGCATTCCAAGTGCTGTCATCCATAATCAGATTCCGTATGAGCGTCTCTTTGGGTCACCCCCTGACTATCATCACCTTCGCTCATTTGGATCTGCTTGTTTCGTTCTTCTTCAGCCTCATGAGCACAACAAACTTGAGCCTCGATCTACACTCTGTTGTTTCCTTGGTTATGGCGAAACTCAAAAGGGGTATAGGTGTTATGATCTTGTCTCTCATCGTCTTCGTGTTTCTCGTAATGTTGTCTTTTGGGAACACCGATTGTTTGTTGAACTCTCTCACTTTCGTTCTTCCTTGACTAACTCCTCTGTTTTAGAAATCTTTCCAAATGAGTCTCTTGTTCCTTCTACAAATAATTTTGATCCTCCTTTGGATTTCTCTCTAGATATTTTTTATGCTTCTCCTAGACAGGTTGCAGATGAACAGATTGATGACGAGCTACCTCACTTTAAGCCTGGGTCCCCCTGCTCCTGCTCTACCTGAAGATCCTCCACAAGACATTCCACCTCGCCACTTAACCCGGGTAAGATCCATTCCTCCACACCTACTTGACTATCATTGTTACATTGCCTTTGCTACACTTCACGAGCCTCAAACCTATCGTGAGGCCTCTATTGACCCTTTATGGCAGATTGCAATGAAAGAGGAACTTGATGCATTAACCAAAAACCATACTTGGGACCTGGTTACTCTCCCTCCTAGACAGTCTGTGGTTGGTTGTAAGTGGATCTATAAGATCAAGACTCTCTCTGATGGATCCGTTGAGCGCTACAAGGCATGTCTTGTTGCCAAAGGTTTTACACAGGAGTATGGGATTGATTCTGAAGAGACTTTTGCTCCAGTTGCTCGTATCTCATCTGTTCGTGCTCTCTTAGCTGTTGCTGCTGCTCGTAAATGGGATCTTTTTCAGATGGATGTTAAAAATGCCTTCCTTAATGGGGATCTGAGTGAAGAAGTCTATATGCAACCTCCTCCTGGTCTCTCTGTTGAATCAAACAAGGTTTGTCATCTTCGACGTGCACTTTATGGTCTTAAACAAGCCCCACGAGCTTGGTTTACCAAGTTTAGCTCCACTATTTTTCGCTTGGGTTACACTGCCAGTCCGTATGATTCTGCCTTATTTCTTCGTTGTACTGATAAAGGCACTATTTTGCTTCTTCTATATGTGGATGATATGATCATAACTGGTGATGACCTTAGTGGCATTCAAGAACTCAAGGATTTTCTCAGTTAACAGTTTGAGATGAAAGATCTTGGACATCTCAACTATTTCTTGGGTCTTGAAATTACTCATTCCACAGATGGTCTTTATATTACTCAAGCCAAGTATGCTTCTGACCTGTTGTCTCAAGCTGGACTCACTAACAACAAGACTGTTGACACTCCAGTTGAACTTAATGCGCATCTGACACCCTCGGGGGGGAAACCATTATCTAATCCTTCTCTTTACAGACGATTGGTTGGCAGCTTAGTTTATCTCACAGTTACTCGTCCAGACATCTCCTATGTTGTTCATCAGGTGAGCCAGTATTTGTCTGCTCCACGATCAACTCACTATTCTGCTGTTCTGCGCATTCTTCGATACCTGAAGGGTACCCTTTTTCATGGCCTTTTCTACTCAACTCAGTTTCCTCTTGTACTCCGTGCATTCTCTGATGCTGATTAGGCAGGAGATCCTACTGATCGCAGGTCCACTACAGGTTATTGCTTCCTCCTTGGTTCTTCTTTGATTTCTTGGAGAAGTAAGAAACAAACTTTTGTGGCCTGTTCCAGTACTGAAGCAGAATATCGTGCCCTTGCTGATACCACATCTGAGCTCCTTTGGCTAAGATGGCTTCTTAAGGATTTGGGTGTGTCCACCACCTCTGCTACTCCTCTTTATTGTGACAACTAGAGTGCCATTCATATTGCTCACAATGATGTCTTTCATGAACGGACTAAACACATCGAGATTGATTGTCATTTTATCTGTTATCATCTTGTCCATGGTGCTCTTAAGCTTTTCTCCGTCTCCTCCAAAGATCAACTTGCAGATATCTTCACCAAGTCACTTCCTAAGAGACGCACTCGTGATTTAGTTGACAACCTCAAGTTGGTCTCACATCCACCTTGAATTTAAGGGGGGCTGTTAATGTATATTATGTTATGGGATTTAGGCCCAGTTTACTTGTATAGTACACTTTACTTGTACCGCACACATATTACTTGTACCGCACACATATGCCTCCTATATAAAGGCACTGATGTATATTCTTTGAAAAAAAAAAAGATAATACTATTATTCCATATTTCTAACAGATACAGTTCCATAGCATTGGGTGGAGTGGATCACGAGCTTTTCTGTGTTTTTTGAGTATCAGCTCTTGCTTTTTCCTATCCATTGAAGGTCGGGGCAAGAGGGCAAATTAGGATGGCAGAGTCTGTAGTTTTCTTTGCAGTTGAAAGGATGGGTGACCTCCTCATCCAAAATGCAGTTTCCTTCAAGGCAGTGCACAATTGGTTTTCTGAAATTCAAAATGCTGCTTATGATGCTGAAGATGTTCACCTGGAATACAGAGACAATGCTCAAGCCCTCTATCTTTATGTGGAAGCTAAGAAAATCTAATCCTCCTGTGGAAAAACAGGGTATTGTGGCCCTTGAGAGTGAGACAGATGAGCTAGTGCTGCAGAATTAAGGGAACTTGGCGAAGAGATGGTGAGAAAATGTACTGGTTTACCACTGGCCACTGTTGTATTGGAAGGCTTGCCATCAAGGAAAAAGAAGTTACCTAGTGGGTGGGCAGAGGTGCTCAATAACATTGCCATGCATCTTTCAAGAGGCAACGAGGTGGTAGATGCAATGTTAAGACGAGTAGGAGATTGTTCTATGAGAAAGGCAAAAAAGAACTTTTTTGAGATTGAAAAGGACATAGCTTCTCTCCCATTGACCAGTTCATCTTTCCTTTCATTCAAAGCACAATGAGGTACAAAACAATTGAACATTCAACGTCTTGCCTTTGCTCTCTCCTCTTTTTGGGATGATACAAGTTCTTCATATCTCCTTTCACCAAAACCTTGGTATCACATTCGTTCACCTCAAGGTGGTTAGCTTCATCTCCACCCATTTGTTCTCTCTATTTTATCAGCAAATGTTTAAAATTGCTGAGAGTACTAACTTTAGATGGTTTAGGAATTGGAAGCTTACAAATTTCATAAGACAGGAAATGAGAATATATCTGCAGACTGATTTCCTCAGCTCAAGATCCTTCAAATTTCAAACTCAAGACAATTGAATTGGATGGAAATAGAGAAGAGTTGCATGCCTAGGCTTACTCAGTTAAGAAGTTATGAGGATTTATGGTCCATCTATGCACTTAATAAGTTCTTACATCTATGTCAGATAGATATGATTGGTGGGTTTTCAGATAGATATGGCAACAAATTCTTTCTCTGCTTTCCCTCATTCTATAGATTTTTTCCTAATGTAAACATTGAGGCCTAGTTCTAAGTAGCTTAGTGTCACAACATTAAATTTTCAACAATAATTTTTATTTAGGTAGAGGCTTATAGACAGAAAAAAAAAAAGAAGAAAACGAGCTCCCTCAAAACTGCAAGGAATTTAATCATATTTTTTTCCTTTCCTTTTTTCCCTTTTCCAGTTTAGGTTTACAGAAGGAAATGGGACGTCTTGCATTTATTGCTGCAAATGATTGCTGAATGCACAGCAACTTGAGAAGATAGTTTTTGAATAAAAGATCTGATTGTATGACAAATTGTGTCCTTATTGATGTTAAGTAATCAGTGCTTGAGACTTTGAATCTCTTTAGGCTGTTATGGACTCAATTATAATTGCTTTTATAATATGTAGTGTGCTCAATCACCTGAGTCCAACTCAACTTTTATATACTCTTATTATTGGGTTACAGAATAGTTTTTGAATACCAATGAGTACATGAATTGATGTTGTCATATCTAAATATCTTGGCTAATGATTCAGATGAAAAAGGCTAGCTGGGTACGTGAATGACTCCCACAAATTTAGAAGCCCACACACAGAACAGAACAAAGTAAGACGACCCACGTCCATGCGAAGATCGTCATTTGGATTGGTGCCGACGCCTTGTCCAGGTGTAGATGGGCATTTGGATGGTGCTGATGCCTTGAATTGATGGGTCGCTGTGTGCCATAAGAATTGTCCAACTCTTGTTTCGCTTCTTCTAATCCTTTGATTGAAGGGAAGCTCAAACAATATGCAATTATAATCTTTCTGATTCCATTCAAATTTGTCTTTTCTAAGGCAATTTCACTCACCTGAGTCCAACTGAACCCTATACACCCATATAATTTGGTTTGTTTACTGATTCAAAGACAACTTCTTTCTTTCTTTCTCCATAGAAGCAATACTTTTTTAATACCAATGGATCATGGTTTGCCATAGAGGATTGATGTTGTCATATCCAAATGTCTTGGAAATTAACTCAGACGAAAGGGCCTAGCTAGGTGCATGAATGATTTCCAAATTAAGAGGCCCACACAAAGAGCAGAATAAAATAATTAAGATGATCCATATGTAGATAAGCATTGGATAAGTGCGAACCAGGCCCCTTGATTGAGCTGATCAGTGTGCCCCACAAGAATTGTCCAGTTTTTGTATTACTTTATCTCATCCTATAATTGTAGGGGATCTCAAATAGTACGGAACTGTTCCCGTTGCATAACAGAGATCTCAAAAAGTTTATCATGATAGTGAAGTTGTTCATCGTTACACGCTTGGGTTTACGTGTCCCAAGATTGCAGACCCAAGATTGCGTTCCACCAAGCCTCACACAGTTGACCTTGGAAGAGTCTTCCTTATGCCATGATGCCATAGCCATTTAGAGAAGTTGCCAAAACTATTGACTCTTAGATTAAGAAAGAATTCATAAATTAGACAGGAAATGAGAGTATCTACAAATGGATTTCCTCAACTCAAGATCCTTCAAATTTCAAATTTAAGACAATTGAATTGGATAAAAATAGATAAGGATGGCATGCCTAGGCTTACCCAATTACACTTTATAAGGATTTATGGTTCATCTGTGGACTTAATGTGCTCCTAATGTCAGATAGATGTGGTTGGTGGGTTTTCAAGTTCTCCTGACTGGATGCACCCCTTTGATTCTTCCAGAAATGTCCACAAAGGTAACAAATTCTTTCTCATTTTTCCCTCATTCGACAAAATTTTTTCCTACTGTAAATATCGAGGCCTTGTTGTAAGTGGCTTGGCATTACAAACATTAAATTTTCAAAACTGATATTTGTTAGGGTAGAAGATTACAGACAAATAAAAGAGAAACAAATGAACTCCTTTGAAACTGCAAGGAATGTAATTTGATTGTTTCATTTCATTCCATTTTTCCCCTCCTTTTTCTACTATGGGTTCCCAGAAGGAGATGACGATATGCAGAAACACCAGATGTTGAAGCAATCTGGGAAGATAGTGTTCAATAATTGATATTATGATTGTGATCCTATGGTTAAGATAATCAGTGCTTGAGACTATGTATTTGTTTCAGCTGTTATGGACTCAATCATAATTACTTTTATAATATGTACACTATAAATGACTGACAATTTTTATATACAAAAATAATATTGGATCTTAAGGAATAAATGAGATAGTATTAATACAAGAAGAAAAGTATATATTCTTATCAAAGTAAAACATATTTTAAATAAAGCTAGAAACCAATAGTTTAAGTTACTCCTAAATCTGGCAGTCTATTGGAATCACTAATTCAAATTTAACTTTTAGAAAAGGCAACTATACTTAATAAAAAGTAAATGAGTAGAGAATTCTTATGGGGCTGCTTCATCTTCTTTCAAAGGGCATACAGAAAAAGTGGTGACCTCGAAAACAAAAAGGGAAAAAGCAGTGGGGTTTGATACTGATTATCAGCTTCACTCCACATGGCAAGAAAATTTGATGAACAATTGTTGCACTTATCCAAAAGGGTATAGGCTTTAATTTAGTGTTGATATGATGGCCATGCAGGCAAGCAACAAGCGAGGAAGCTTACCACGGCAGAGTTTGCAGTTTTTATTGTTGTAGAAAAGATTGGTTATATTCTCCTTCACATAGCAATGCCAGATGGGGAAAAATGGGGTACGAATTCTCTATAGCCAAACTGGAGATTGTTAAGAGTAAATCAATTAGCTTCGGTTTAGTAAGAGCTAAACCACCTTACCTGTAACACATTGTATCTCATTCTGTTAAAACAACCCACTTGTATCAGTTACAAATCTTGAAGACTAAAACCACTCAAATGTAAAGGTATAAATACATAATGAGAAATGAAAATTCTTATATTACCTTTTCATCATTTCTTTCCTTTCTTGAATCTCTTATTCCTTAACATGGTATTAGAGATGGTTCTACCCTAAGCCATGGAAACTTCATCGACAACCTCCTTGGAGAACACTGCAAGAACCACCAGTCTCCTTCCAGTTTCTTTTCCTCATCCAATCTCATCCAAATTGGACAACAAAAACTTTCTCAAATACTAACAACGTTAAGAGGTCATAAACTTCAACATTTTCTTTCTCAATCAACAGGTCATAAAATTCCTATCAATCCTAAGTTTCAAGATTGGGAGCAATAGAACCAACTCACCATGTTAAGGATTCTTGCATCCATATCAGATGCCTTTCTAACACGTATGGTTAACTGCGATACTTCAGCTCAAGTATGGAAGACTCTTGAACAATATTTTGCCACTCAAGTATGAGCCAAAATAACCCAGTTCAAGACTCAGTTGCACATCACAAAGAAATATGATTTGTCCATGGGCGATTATTTTCTCAAGATCAGAAATATTGTTGATCACTTAGCTTTAGTTGGCCAAAATCTTTCTGTTACGACGACGGAAGCTTTGATGCAAACATCGTTAATCAATAACACAAAGATAAAATAATCAATATAAAAGGTACATGGAGTTTTAATGTGGTTTGGCTAACCATGCCTATGTCCATGGATGAGAGAAAATCATTCCATTATACAATAGAGAACATTACAGAGGATAGAACCGGATATAACTATTGGGTTCCCGAAACGTCCCATGTTTTCCCACTCTTCATATCCATACCCTACCATGAGCCATCTTGCACCACCGGGTATCACTCGTTCTTCGTCACATCTTTATCCACTTTTTATAGTCTTTACTGACTCATTTCCATCTCATAATTCTATCTTCATCTCATAATTTTTCTTCTTATGATGTAGAATATTTATAGAGATATCTCTAACAACCTTCTTTATAAAATAAGAAAGTCTAATATTACAATAATATATCAACCTTTCTTATCACATATATTTAATGATTTAGATTTCTTATTTAATTGATAACATTATAGCACGATAAAATCTTCCAAAGAAGATCAAAAGGAAAGTGATAAAATAGACCGATTAATGATTAATTTTAAATTATAAAAAGCAATGGCTCTTGCCTGGATTGTCAACTATTGAATTACGTGAAACAACCAAATGATATCTAGAAACCATAGGTTGATTGCTCAATCGAAATCAAGTGCAGCTCATGCATGACGTAAAATACAGCCTCCTCCACCAAATCACAAAAGAATTGAGTAAGAAAGAGCTGAGTATCATCTCTTTTGCTTCTAGCCACGAGTAACAAATTATTTTTTAAAACCATCATTATAAAAGAAAAAAATAATTAAAATATATTTTTTGAAATGCCAATATTTTTTCATTTTTAATAACAAAAAACTGATTTTTGTCTTCTAATTACTAAATACATTTCCTACTCTTTTTTTTTTTGTTTTGAAAAACAAAAAATTTGTTTTAAAAAATAATTGTCCAACAGAACCTTTAGACTTTAAGATCGTATAGACTCTAAATTATATATTTACACATTAAAAAAATGGGTCCATGAGATTTAAATTATGAAAGTGTATGAAAGTAGAAGCATGAATTGAGAGCAAACTTTATGAGTTAGCTTTACTTATCCTATTGTTTGCTTGACTTGGTCTAATTAATGAGAAGACCTGATCAAAGTAAACTCTTTCTTCTTGCCAAGCAAATGATAAGAATTAGATAGAACTGTAGTAAAATTGTTTTGATTTTTACCACCATGAATGTGAGAGGCCATTAATTATAAAACCTTTGGTACATTTTTTTCAACACCTAACACATTTGAAAGATGATAAAAAGTAAAAACATAAGGGATAAGATAGACTAATATTGGATGAACAAATTCTACATTATAAATAGCAGGTTCGAGACTTCTTGGCTGCTAGCTGAATTTCAACTTCTAAATTATGTATTGCCGAATTAACTAAATGATATTTAGAAGCTATTAGCTGATATATTGCTTTCATATTATTGGTCGTTGGTGGATCGAAATCAAGTCCAGGTCATGCATATCTGGCATTTACATAAAATACTCTTCTCAGTCCTCTCCACCAAATAACAAAAGCACTATAATGTAATGGTTTTGCATATCAAGATACCTTCATCAACGTTATAAGCTCTTGCCTCTTGCCATTACTCCTAAAGATTATCCAAAACTTGAGTATTTCCTTCTTGAGAGAATCAGTTCCATCCAGAGTTAAGGGAAGGTCAGTGAGAGAACACTACAATGGCGACAGAGGTTGTGGTTTCCTTTGCGATTAAAAGGTTCGGTGACATGCTCATTCAAGAAGCAATTTTCTTGAAGGGGGTACGGGGGAAAGTCGAGAGGCTGAAGAAAGATCTAGGGGCCATGAAATGCTTCTTGGAAGAAGCGGAGATAAAGCAAGAAGAAGATTTAAGAGTGCGCAACTGGGTTTCTGAAATCCGTGATGCGGTTTATGATGTTGAGGACATCATAGACATGTTCATCCTGAATGCAGAGTCCCTGAGAACAGACTACTTTCACAAGCGTGTCTTCAAGAAGTTGATAAACCGCCATAAGGTTGGCAAGAAAATTGAAGACATCCAACTTACCCTCCAATACATCTCAAATAGGCGGGAGGCTCTCGGAATAAAAAATATTGGAGAAGGAACAAGCGGTTCGGGTCAAATGTTGCAGGATCTAAGACGCTCCTCTCCTCGTGCAGAAGAACGTGTCATCGTGGGCCTTACACAGGAGGCAGATAAGCTAGTGAAGCAGCTCACCGTAGGAGACCAAAGGCGCCGCGTGATTTCTATGGTAGGAATGGGCGGCATAGGCAAAACCACCCTTGCCAAGAAGGTCTATAATCATGAAAAAATTGTGAAACACTTTCCAGATTGTCGTGCCTGGATTTATGTATCCCAAGATTGTAGACCCAGAGAGGCTTATATGCAAATTATTAACCAGGTTTCTGCACCAACTAAAGAGCAAGCAGAAATGATAGAGAAGTATGGAGAGAACGAGTTGGGGGATTTCCTTCATGATCATTTGAAGGAGAAAAGATATTTGATAGTTCTGGATGACGTATGGACCTGTGCCGATTGGGATTTTCTTGCAAAAGTGAGCAGCAACGATCCTGATTGCCCTGGAAATGTTTTTCCCGATGGGAGTAACGGCAGCAGATTACTTCTTACAACTCGATATAAGGATGTTGCTTTGCATGCAGATGCTCGAACTATTCCCCATGAAATGCGGCTTCTATCCAAACAACAGAGCTGGAACTTGTTTTTTCGGAAGGCGTTCCTTGATACTGATAGCGAGAGATATCCTCCAGATTTGAAGGAACTTGGGGAAGAGATGGTGGACAAATGTAATGGTTTGCCATTGGCCATCGTTGTATTGGGGGGTTTGCTGTCAAGAAATATGTCACATACAGAATGGAAGCAAGTGCATGATAACATTAGTGCATACCTTGCTAAAGAAGGCCAAATGGGAGTAATGGCAATGCTAAACCTGAGCTACATCGACTTGCCCCATTACTTGAAACCGTGCTTTCTTCATTTAAGCCACTTCCCAGAAGATTATTTGATCTCCTCAAGAAAACTGCTCCTTTTATGGACTGCTGAGGGTTTTGTGCCAGAACAAGATGACGGAAGAATGAAAGACATGGCTGAGGTTTACTTGAATGAGTTAAGCAATAGAAATTTGATTCAAGTAGTGAGAAGGAGTGTTAATGCAAGGGTTACGAAATGTCAGGTTCATGACCTTGTACGAGAGTTGGCCATTGAAAAGGCAAAAGAGCAAAACTTCATTGGAACTAATATCGCAGATCCTCTATCCCCCTCCACCAGTTTATCTCTCTTTTCACCTAAATCCCGCCGTCGAAGTATTTATTCTGACTTTGAGAGTTATGCTTCCATTGAACATTTAACTCCATATCTTCGTTCTCTCTTATTTTTCAATTTGGGGAAAAATTGTAGAGCATCACAACTAGATTTCATTGCCAAATGCTTCAAAGTGCTTAGAGTGTTAGATTTGGAAGGTTTAGAAATTGAATGCCTACCCAGTATAATTGGGGAACTGATTCATTTAAGGTACTTGGGATTAAGGCATACTGGTCTAAAAATGCTTCCACCATCTATAGGCAACCTGAGGAGTTTGCAGACTTTGGAGATAAACAATCTTAGACAAGTGCCAAATGTGATATGGAAGATGAAAAACATGAGATATCTTTACATGGAGGGGCAAGAGGAAGATGTTCCACTGCAAATTGATACGTTGCAAAATCTTCAAATTCTATCGGGCATAACCTTCGACCAATGGATCAAGAACGATTCAAGCAACTTAACTTGTCTTGGGAAATTGAAATTAGAAGGAAGGTGTGACGTAGAAGGAGTTGAGTTTTTAAACTCCATTGCCAAGCTACTTAGTCTTAAATCCTTGTACCTTAAGGCATCAGATGAGTCCAACATTCCACCCTTTGCCATAAACTCTTGCCTCCATCTCTCTAAGTTGGACATAAAGGGACACATGCAAAAATTCCCTGAAATCCATGAATTCTCACAAAGTCTCACACAATTGACATTGGAAGCATCCAGGCTAGATTGTGATCATATGGTCTTTTTGGAGAAGCTACCAAAATTGTTGACTCTTAGATTAAGGGCTAAGTCATATCTTGGAAAGGAAATGCATGTATCTGCAAATGGGTTTCCTCAACTCAAAGTACTTCAACTTTTTGAGTTGAGGGAATTGAAGAAGTTGAATATAGAGAAAGGCGCGATGCCATGGCTTATGCAACTACAATTTTATTTTAAAACAAAGTTCTCGGGACTTGATGAGTTGCTAAATTTGGTGGAGGTAAAAATTACGCTTCCCTATTTGCGGCTTGTTCTCGGGTCCAAAATGGCTAGAATTCCTCTTTGGGATCATACATGGTAACTAATTTCACCTCTCTACTTTGGATCCCTTCAATTACCAATTTTGTTATACCTCAATATATTGGTTATTTAATTAACATATAAGGAGTTCTTATACTGAAACTTTTTATATATCATTGATCACTCCTCACTCCCCCCCTTCCTATATGAGTGAATGTAAAAAATGCAGTAAGCATCAAAAAGTGATAGAATATATGTTTATAAAAGTCTAGAATTACTACCTATCACTTATTTCTTGAATTAACATATAAGACCAATATAATTACTCATACAACATTTTTTAATTATAATTTTTTTAAAAGAAATTTATAGCATATTTGAAAATGAAATACATGTCGGGAATCTTTAAGACCATACTCCCACCTCTTTAATTTGTACACATTGAGCCCTATGCCGTTCTCTCTCTCTCACACACACATTTTTTTAGTTTCATCACTTTTGCACATGTAATAATCTTAATTGCATCTACCAATTGAAAAAGTAAAACAAATGCAAATGTTTTTTTTTATATATCCAATCCATACTAGGAAAATAGTACTAACATTAACTTTCCAATATAAAGTAAAAAGTTCAAATAACTCAAATTATATCTCTTCAACATTGTAACAATGATTTTTTTTAAAATTCTTTTTATTGTTCTTTTTATTTAGCTAACATGTCTTATTTGGTTTTCTATTTATTTCACTTTAATCATTGGAAGCGGCTCCGATGGAATTCAGTTATGTCATCAAAAAGGTAAGCCTGGAACCCCCTCTTACTTGGATGATTGTTGGGTGTGTATTTATGTTTTTATTCCCTTAGTTGGATGTGATTTCAATCAACCCAGCCTAGTAATTCATGGCCAAGTATTATTCGTAGTTCTTTAATTTGCATAACAACGATGCCAGAGAGAAGCCCAAGCTCCTATACTTACTATTAGATTCCTAGTACATGTGCGCATGTTTACTTCAGTTACATAAAAAGTTGGACTAGTGATACTCAGGTATGTGCTGCAACAGGTCAAACATCAGCGAGCTGTAGGAAGGCTGTCGAAGGGTTAGCTGCCTTTCTAGAATACTATAAGTGGTGAGAGGAAAGCTGCATCATGGCCACTAATCACACATGGTTAAATGAAGACCAGGCAAGTACTTGTGAAATACTAATGCCCAAAAATCACATGGATGGCTAAAACTTGATAGGCTCTCTTTTTCTCAAATACCATTGTTTGTAATGGGAGGATAGTAGAAGGATTATAATGCATGTTTGATCTCTGCAAACCGAGCATGACTGAATCAAGCTACACCATCCATTTATGATTGTAAAACCCCTACTACAAATTGTGTTTGCCAATGAATAGTTTCGAATAATGGCGACTAGTTGTTTTGGGATACATCCAGAATATGAAATCCATTCACGGCGTAGAGAGCTCTACTTGGAGTTCTACTTAGTTGAAGAAACTCTTGAACGAACGTACTGAATTATTATATATTCTTATATATGGCTTTTATTATATGTAGTATCTTCTAAGTTTCTTATATATGGCTTTTTTTGTTTGATTAATTTTCATTGTGAATGTTTTTGTTGCAAGTTTACCATATTTGGAAAATGCTTTTTTGAAGGTGTTTTTAGATATTTGCACCCGATTTCCGGATTGGGCTGATTGTAGTGCTTGAGAACATCAATGAGATTTCTTCTTGTTTATCCTTTCAAGCTTGGCATTGAATCCTAAAGATCTTGTTTCGGTAATTCATATGAGCATTATTTCCATATGTTTATTGAACTAGTCGTGTTAAGAACTGTCCTGTTTGTAATGGTTGTGAAGCCAATCTTGTTTTAGTCCATGGTTTAACTTTCCTTAAAAGTAAGTCAAATAGTGTCGTTAATGATCTTTTGGACTGTGCATGGTTCCCTGGACTAGCTTTTTTGAGCATTGCAAATGTAAGTTTGTAGATAATAAATTTGTTGTTTAAGTGGTGTTTATTGACTTAAGATACCAATACCGAATTTGTCTTTCCAATTGGGAATAGGCACTGAGAACATTCTGGATTTTGTCATTTTTGATCCTTATTGTGAAGATTTTTTTTAGACAATACCTTGAGAGTTGAAGTCTCTAGTTCAATCTTGAAACATAAAAGCAGTTTTACATTTTGAAATGTAATGTAATGAAGAAGTTCAAAAAATCATATGGTAGAATCAAATTCTTTATTTACCTTTTTTTATTGATAGGTAATTACCTTTTTATTCATATTTTCTTTCCATTGGGACTCTTACCTGGAACCTCACTCAAAGCTAAACGGTAGAATACTTTATTTATCTTGGAGTGGTTTTAGAGAACTTTGTTTATTCTTCTCTATTTGTGCATGCTAGGTCCTTAAGTTGGGGCTGTTTCATGTCAACATGTGTTGGGAACTCTATAACTTGGGGCAATACTATAGCCTTAAGAGTTAGCAATATTATCATCCTTGATTAGGCCATTATAGAAATCCTGCAATCGTAACAGAACCTGATTGAACCACAATTTTGACTAGCATCGACTTTTTGTTATTGGATGTCAAATGTAGTTTTGTACTCTCTGCCTGAATGTTCTGGTTTTCTGAAGGTACTGTCCAGTGAATGCTGCATCTGATAAAATCGTCTCTTCTGTAGCTTCAGTGATTGGGAGCAATTCTTCAGAGCTTCCCAAACAAAGTATGCACTTACTGTTGGGCTTAAAAATTAATCACTAGTTTGACTAAAAGTAATAAAGAAGAACTCATGATAAAAAAACTTACAAAAATTTTTAGGGGCTATTGGAAGCAATAAATTAAGAAACTTTCTTTATTAATTGATCCTTCTTTGTTTTGCCTATAAAAAACCCTTTTGTATTATTATTATTTTTTTATTTTCAAATTACAAACATAAGTGATAATCGGTGCTTGCTTTTCGTATATTTTTTCCTACTCTTTTTCCTTTTTCTGTTTGTGCGGAAAATTCTTGGTATGCTAAATCTACCTTGTGATATAGTAAAAAATATATATATATATATATTGGGGTTCCTTTTTTCTGTTCATGATTACATTTGGATTTGGAGGTCCTAGTTGGAAACATTAGATCTGCCCTTGAAAACAAATCACAATCTAAGGTTGTGTTTGGTTTCAAAAAGGTTTTCTGGTTTTCATTTTCCATTTCATTTTATAAAATAAAGATTTAATATAGTTATTATTAATAAAATAAATTATTTTAATATAAAAATATTTTCACTTATACCATTCCATGATTAAGTAAATAAATAAAAAATTTAAGTCTTACTTTTAAGATAATATTTGATTTCAAATATATATGAAATAATGTTTTATTCATATGAATATATTTTTTTTCATATTTGTAACATTTGTATTCCTCTTATGTCGTAGGTGTCACTAGGTTTATGTGATATTATTTCCTTTTTTGTTTTCATTTTTTTTTTGTCCAGTTTTCTTAAGAAAATTTTGAAAAAATCAAATTGGTGTTTTGGCTTTTTCTATTTTTTGAGTTCAGTTTTCCAGAAAATGAAAATGGAAAAATGCATTCCAAACATGTTTTCTGTGAAAGTGAAAACAGATAGCAGTCTAAATAAACAGGGCCTAAATATCTCACATTCTATGAAAAATTACAATATCACCTGACTGTGAGTGAGGCTATTAAGTGGCACAATTTGGTTTCCCCAGCAGTTTCGATAAAGATATTAATGTTTCTATTTGGTGTTGATGATTATAACTTAGTATTCTGTAGTGCAGGGTCCTGATTTTGCTGTGATTGTCAATTCTGTAACATCCAAGAAAGTTGCTGCTTTGATCACTCTCACTGGTTTTTGCACTGAAAGAAAATAAAGGGCCGAGAGGAGTTTCTTCAGCTTCAAGCATAATACAATCAAGCTATGAGCCAACTAGTTATGTTGGGATTTTGATCATTTTCCAGTTTTTTTGCCTCCCAGAAGGATTTATTCATTTTTAATGAGTTCAAAACTTCTTGTGGTGGAAACCAGACCAGTTTAAGTCATTTTAATGGCACGGCGCATTTTCTAGATTAAGGAGCCTGTGGTGAAGAATTTGAAATTCATAATCTTGTATTAATGTTAAGCTTTTAATTATTTTCTGTGTTATCGCATATCATGATTCAGTTATTGATAATTCAATTTGGTAATGGGTTAAAGGGATTCCCTTTTTCTCTAAGGATGCGTAAAGGTCTATACAGCTGAATGGAATCCAAATAAACTTGTGCTGATGAATGTTAATGGATTACAGGGATTCCCTTCTTCAGAACCCTTTGATGCCAAGTTTTCTAGAGTATCATGTGCTTAAACTCTATAAAGACAGATTGCAAGGATCAAGGCAATGATTGAACATGTTCATCCTGAATGCAGAGGCCCTGAGAACAAACTGCCTTCTCAAGCGTGCCTTCAAAAAGTTGATGAGCCTCTACGATGTTGGCAAGAAAATTGAAGCCATCCAACATAGCCTCCAAGACATCTCAAAGAGGCGGGAAGCTCTCGTAATAAAAAATGTTGGAGACGGAACAAGCCATTCAGCTCAGATGCTGCAGGATCTTAGACGGTCCTCTCCTCATGCAGAAGAACATGTTATTGTGGGCCTGAAAGAAGAAGCAGATAATTAAGCTAGTGGAGCAGCTGATCGGAGGAGACCAAAGCCACCGCGTGATTTTCATAGTAGGAATGGGCGGCATAGGCAAAACCACCCTTGCCAAGAAAGTCTATACTCATACAGAAGTTGTGCAGCACTTTCCAGATTGTCGTGCCTGGGCTTATGTATCCCAAGATTGTAGACCTATAGAGGTTTATATGCAAATTATTAACCAGGTTTCTACACCAACTAAAGAGCAGGTAGAGATGATGGAGAAATTTCAAGAGAACCAGTTGGGGGATTTCCGTCATGATCATTTGAAGGGGAAAAGATATTTGATAGTTCTAGATGATGTCTGGAGCCATGCCGATTGGGATTGTCTTGCAAGAGTGAGCAGCAGCAATTCTGATTGCCTTGGAAATGTGTTCCCTGATGGGGGTAAGAGCAGCAGATTACTTCTTACAACTTGATTTAAGGATGTTGCTTTGCACGCGGATGCTTGAACTAAGCCCTAGGAAATGCAACTTCTTTCCAAACGAGAGAGCTGGGACTTGATTTGTCGGAAGGCTTTCCTTGATGTTGATGCTGAGAGCTATCCCCCATATTTGAAGGAACTTGGGGAAGAGATGGTGGATAAATGTAATGGTTTACCATTGGCCATTATAGTATTGGGAGGTTTGCTGTCGAAAAATATGTCACATATAGAATGGAAGAAGGTGCACGATAACATTAGTGCATACCTTGCTAAAGAAGACCAAAAGGGAGTAATGACAGTTCTGAACTTGAGCTACATCGATTTGCCCTCTTACCTGAAACCGTGCTTTCTTCACTTAAGCCTCTTCCCAGAAGATTATGTGATCTCCACAAGAAAACTGCTCCTTTGGTGGATTGCTGAAGGTTTTGTGTTGGAGCAAGATCAACAAAGCATGAAAGACATGGCCGAGGTTTACTTTAATGAGTTAATCAATAGAAACTTGATTCAAGTGGTGAGAATGAGTGCTAATGCAAGGGTTATGGCATGTCGAGTTCATGACCTTGTATGAGAGTTGGCTGTTGAAAAGGCAAAAGAGAAAAACTTCATTGGAACTAATATTGGAGATCCTCCATCCCCCTCCACCAATTCATCTAAATCCCGTAGGCAAAGTATTAATTCTGACATTGAGAGGTATGCTTCCATTGACCATTTAACCCCATATCTTCGCTCTCTCTTATTTTTCAATTTGGGGTATGGAACTTGTAGAATATCGCAACTAGATTTCATTGCCAAATCCTGCAAAGTACTTAAGAGTGTTAGATTTGGAAGGTTTAGAAATGGAATACCTGCCAAGTATAATTGGGGAACTGATTAAGGTACTTGGGATTAAGGCATACTGGTCTAAAAATGCTTCAACCATCTATAGGCAACCTGAGGAGTTTGCAGACTTTGGAGACAAACAATCTTAAACAAGTGCCAAATGTGATATGGAAGATGAAAAACATGAGATATCTTTACATCGAGGGACAAGAGGAAGATGTTCCACTGCAAATTGATACATTGCAAAATCTTCAAATTCTGTCGGGCATAACCTTCAACCAATGGATTCAAAACAATTCAATTGAGTTAACTTGTCTTGAGAAATTGAAATTAGAAGGAAGGTGTGAGGTTGAAGGGGTTAAGTTTTCAAACTCCATTGCCAAGTTACTTAGTCTTAAATCCTTGCACCTTAAGGCATCAGATGAGTCCTGCATTCCATCCCTTGCCATGAACTCTTGCCACTATCTCTCCTAGTTGGACGTAAAGGGACACATACAAAAATTGCCTGAAATTGTTGAATTCTCACCAAGTCTCACAGAATTGACATTGGAAGCATCCAGGCTAGATTGTGATCCTATGCCTATTTTAGAGAAACAACCAAAATTGTTGATTCTTAGATTAAGGGTAGACGCATATACCTTGGAGATGAAATGAAAGTGTCTGCAAATGGGTTTCCTCAACTCAAAGCACTTCAACTTTCAGAGTTAACAAGATTGACCAAGTTGAATATAGGGCAAAATGCGATGCCATGGCTTATGCAATTAGAAATTCATCCACGAGTGAAGATATTAGGATTTAGCGGACTCCTAAATCTAGTGGATCTAAAGATCATTTTTGATGGATTGAGTCTGAAATTGGCTCTCGGAATTTGGTTAGCTATCTCCACTAGCAAACTTCTTCCTTGGGATTTTACACGGTATCTACATTCATCTATCTACTCTAGATCCCTTGAACTACCAATTTTTTTACTACTTGTCACTTACTTCTTGAATTAACTTATAAGACCAATATAATTATTTTTGCTACATTTTTTAATGTTATTTTATTTAATTTATAGCATACTTGAAAATGAAATACATGTTAGGATTCTATATTTTGTCCTTCCATAAATTTGGAAAGCAACCTTTTCTTCTATCAAAACGAATCCATCTAGTGGCCCGATGACCCTACTCCACCTGTCTTTGTAGACACATTGAGACCTATGCATTGTTATTTCTCTCATTGTTTTTCAATTTCATCACTTTTGCACATTTGATAGGTTTTAGATGCATGTATAGAACCAATATATATTTGAAAAAAACAAAACAAAACAAATGCAAATATTTTTCTATATTCAATCCATATTAGGAAAATAGTAGTAACATTAATGGTTACTCAACTCCATTGCTTTTGAACTAATTAGAACTTTAATTCTAAATATACAGTGGAAAGTTAAAAGAACTTAAGTTGTGGCTTTCTTGGCTGGCAGTTGAATTGTCAGTTATTGACTTATTATGTATGGGAACATGAAAGCAAATAAATGATATTATTTATTATATTATGGAGGATTGCTGATCAAAATGAAGTCCAGCTCATGCATCTCTGCCATTCACTTAAAATACTTTTTCCCATCCTTTGATTGAAGGGGAATCTCAAACAATCTCCATAATTTTTCTAATTCCCAATCAAGGTGTTTGATTCCCAAAGTCAAAGGAAGCTCCATGCTAGTATTAAAGCAATTTCGATAGCTCCAAATCTTGAGTATTTCCTTCTTGACAGAATCAGTTCCATCCAGAGTTAAGAGAGGGTCAGTGAGAGAACACTACAATGGCGACAGAGGCTGTGGTTTCCTTTGCGGTTGAAAGGTTTGGTGACATGCTCATTCAAGAAGCAATTTTCTTGAAGGGGGTACGGGGGAAAGTCGAGAGGCTGAATAAAGATCTAGGGGCCATGAAATGCTTCTTGGAAGAAGCGGAGAAGAAGCAAGAAGAAGATGTAAGAGTGCGCAACTGGGTTTCTGAAATCCGTGATGCGGTTTATGATGTTGAGGACACCATAGACATGTTCATCCTGAATGCAGAATCCCTGAGAACAGACTACTTTCTCAAGGGTGTCTTCAAGAAGTTGATAAACCGCCATAAGGTTGGCAAGAAAATTGAAGACATCCAACTTACCCTCCAGGACATCTCAAATAGGCGGGAGGCTCTCGGAATAAAAAATATTGGAGAAGGAACAAGCGGTTCGGGTCAAATGTTGCGGGATCTAAGACGCTCCTCTCCTCGTGCAGAAGAACTTGTCATCGTGGGCCTTACACAGGAGGCAGATAAGCTAGTGAAGCAGCTCACCGTAGGAGACCAAAGGCGCCGCGTGATTTCTTTGGTAGGAATGGGCGGCATAGGCAAAAGCACCCTTGCCAAGAAGGTCTATAATCATGAACAAATTGTGGAACACTTTCCAGATTGTCGTGCCTGGATTTATGTATCCCAAGATTGTAGACCCAGAGAGGTTTATATGCAAATTATTAACCAGGTTTCTGCACCAACTAAAGAACAAGCAGAAATGATAGAGAAGTATGGAGAGAACGAGTTGGGGGATTTCCTTCATGATCATTTGAAGGAGAAAAGATATTTGATAGTTCTGGATGATGTATGGAGGTGTGCCGATTGGGATTTTATTGCAAAAGTGAGCAGCAACGATCCTGATTGCCTTGGAAATGTTTTTCCCGATGGGAGTAACGGCAGCAGATTACTTCTTACAACTCGATATAAGGATGTTGCTTTGCATGCAGATGCTCGAACTATTCCCCGTGAAATGAGGCTTCTTTCGAAAAAACAGAGATGGGACTTGTTTTGTCGGAAGGCGTTCCTTGATGCTGATAGCGAGAGCTATCCTCCAGATTTGAAGGAACTTGGGGAAGAGATGGTGGACAAATGTAATGGCTTGCCATTGGCCATCGTTGTATTGGGGGGTTTGCTGTCAAGAAATATGTCACATACAGAATGGAAGAAGGTGCACGATAACATTAGTGCATACCTTGCTAAAGAAGGCCAAATGGGAGTAATGGCAATGCTAAACCTGAGCTACATCGACTTGCCCCATTACTTGAAACCGTGCTTTCTTCATTTAAGCCTCTTCCCAGAAGATTATGTGATCTCCTCGAGAAAACTGCTCCTTTTATGGACTGCTGAGGGTTTTGTGCCAGAACAAAATGAACGAAGAATGAAAGACATGGCTGAGGTTTACTTGAATGAGTTAATCAATAGAAATTTGATTCAAGTAGTGAGAATGAGTGTTAATGCAAGGGTTACGAAATGTCGGGTTCATGACCTTGTATGAGAGTTGGCCATTGAAAAGGCAAAAGAGCAAAACTTCATTGGAACTAATATCGCAGATCCTCTATCCCCCTCCACCAGTTTATCTCTCTTTTCATCTAAATCCCGTCGACGAAGTATTTATTCTGAATTTGAGAGGTATGCTTCCATTGAACATTTAACTCCATATCTTCGCACTCTCTTATTTTTCAATCTGGGGAAAAATTGTAGAGCATCACAACTAGATTTCATTGCCAAATGCTTCAAAGTGCTTAGAGTGTTGGATTTGGAAGGTTTAGAAATTGAATGCCTACCAAGTATAATTGGGGAACTGATTCATTTAAGGTACTTGGGATTAAGGCATAATGGTCTAAAAATGCTTCCACCATCTATAGGCAACCTAAAGAGTTTGCAGACTTTGGATATAAACAATCTTAAAGAAGTGCCAAATGTGATATGGAAGATGAAAAACATGAGGTATCTTTATATTGAGGGGCAAGAGGAAGATGTTCCACTGCAAATTGATACATTGCAAAATCTTGAAATTCTATCTTGCATAACCTTCAACCAATGGATCAAGAATGATTCAAGCAACTTGACTTGTCTTGAGAAATTGAAATTAGAAGGAAGATGTGAGGTAGAAGGGGTTGTGTTTTCAAACTCCATTGCCAAGCTACCTAGTCTTAAATCCTTGTACCTTAAGGCATCAGATGAGTCTAACATTCCACCCCTTGCCATAAACTCTTGCCTCCATCTTTCTAAGTTGGACATAAAGGGACACATGCAAAAATTGCCTGAAACCGTTGAATTCTCACCAAATCTTACACAATTGACAATGGAAGCATCTAGGCTAGGTTGTGATCCTATGCCTATTTTAGAGAAGCAACCAAAATTGTTGATTCTTAGATTAAGGGCAAACACATACCTTGGAAAGAAAATGCAAGTGTCTGCAAATGGGTTTCCTCAACTCAAAATACTTCAACTTTCAGAGTTAAAAGAATTGACCAAGTTGAATATAGGGCAAGGTGCATTGCCATGGCTTATGCAATTACAAATTCGTGATAAGGTGAAGATCTTAGGATTTAATGGGCTTCTAAATCTAGTGGAGCTAAACATTATGGGTGGATCATTTCTTAACATGAGAATCGCGAAGTCGCTCTTTTCGAATGGTGTACCTCATCCTTGGCATAGTACAAGGTACCTACATTCATCTATCTACTTAGATCCCTTGAACTATCAATTTTTACTACTTGTCACTTCTTGAATTAACTTATAAGACCAATATAGTTACTCTTGCTACATTTTTTTAATATTAATTTATTTAATTTATAGCATACTTGAAAATGAAACACATGTTAGGATTTTGTATTTTCTTTGGAAATCAACATTTTCTTCTATTGAAACGAATCCATCTAGTGGCCTAATAACCGTACTTCATCTTTCTTTGTAGACACATTGAGCCCTACGCATCGCTATTTCTCTCACATGTTTTTTCAATTTCATCACTTTTGCGCATTTGATAGGTTTTAAATGCATGTGCAGAACCAATATATATTTGAAAAATAAAATAAAAAAGATGCAAATATTTTTCTATATATATTCAATCCATACTAGGAAAATAGCAGTACCATTAAATGGTTACCCAACTCCATTGCTTTTGAACTAACTAGAACTTTAATTTTAAATATACAGTGGAAAGTTAAAAAAACTCAAATTATCTCTCTTCAACATTGTAAGGATGATTTTTTTTTTCAATTTTTTTATTGTTCTTTTTATTCCGCTAACATGCTTTGTTTGATTTTTCTATTCATTTCAGTACCTCTAAGATTGGAGTTAGAATTTACCGCGAAAAAGGTAAGCTTGGAAGTCTGGAATTCACTTTTACCCTTGGTGATTGTTGGGGTGTATAAATGCATGTTTTTGTTCCTTTACGTGGATGTGATTTCTACCAATTCAGCCTAGTCACTCACGGAAGTATTATTCATTGTTCTTCTTCATAACAATTAGAGATGCCAGAGAGAAGACCAAGATCTTTTCACTGAAATTTCTCTTTAGCTAATGAATCCCACTTCATAACCTATTATTAGATTCAACAAAACAAGTTTTTTTTTTTAGCCAAATTAAATAACTTCAGCTTTTATTAAATCAATTACTTCTATAGTTTTCAGTTTCTTAACAAACATATATTACTTCTTATGATTTACTCTAAACGCATAAACCAATTGAAAAATTAAAATTGCCAGTCTGGTGAAATTTTTTTCATTATATATGAACTAATGCTGAGATCCTTGCTACAACTTTGTACATATATGGATGTTTAGTTTAGGTACCTAAAAGTTGGCCATGTGATACTCAGATCTGTGTTGCAACAGGTCAAACAACAGAAAGCTCCAGGCAAGCAGTTGAAAAATTAGCCAGATTTCTCAACTATCCAAGACATCCTCGTGGCCAAAATCACTACATGTATGACAAGTGAAAGGCTAAAACTTGTTGGCTCTCTTTTTTGTCTATTGTCATTGTTTATAATGTATGTTTGATCTTTGCAAACAGATAATTTGAGCATGCCAAACATGTTCGATAACCTGAAGATTATGCTGCAGCAGATTTTCCAGGGGCTTCTACCTCATGCTTGATTCCATGATGGAGTGATTGAAAGGAAACATAAGGCCATGCTATTAAAATCTCATGTATTTTAGTTAGCAATGTCTACTTTCAGTGATGGTCATACTAAGGATGATGTATTTGAAGGCTTTGCTTGGCATGCAAAAGTGTTATTGCTATTGGTTTGACAGTGGTAGGTTTGGGCTTTTTGCAGGGTGATGTTATTTTTTAAAAAATCAATCCATTAATAGAACTTGTCTTCTAAAAAAAAGAAACTAGTATAAAAATGAAAAATACAAGTTCATCGGTAAAGAAGTGAACTTAACCTTTGGAAAATGAGTTCTGTGTAAAACTTTTCAATGTCAAAAAGTGAATTTATCTTTACAAAAAAGACAATCTAAAAAAAGTGAATAGCCCATTCTATCCAGAACATGAACTCCATTCACCGAACAGAGAGCTCTGCTTGGGGCATTGCTGCCTAGGTGGTGATACTTTGATTAAGGTATCTTTTGATTTTCTTTAAGGGACTGTTGAATTAGAATCAGTGTGCCTAGGTGGTGGTGTATCCATATAATACAAGGTATGATTAAAAAACAAAAAACAGAAGGACAAACATAAAACTTTGGACTACAGAGTTTCCCATGTATGATACAGTTCCTTAGCATTGGGTGGAGTGGATCGCGAGGTTTTCTGTGTTTTTTGAGTATCAGCTCTTGCTTTTTCGCATCCATTTAAGGTGGGGCCAGAGAGCAAATTAGGATGGTAGAGTCTGTAGTTTTCTTTGCAGCTGAAAGGTTGGGTGACTTCATCATTCAAAATGCTGTTTCCTTCGAAGGAGTGCACCAACAAGTTGTACGTTTGAGGGCTGAGCTAATGCGGATGCAGTGTATCCTAAATGATGCAGATACAAGGCAAGAAGATAATGCTGGAGTGCACAAATGTGTTTATGAAATTCAAAATGCTGCTTCTGATGCTGAAGATACCGTAGACCTGAGAGTCCGAACCAGTCAACTAAGAGGATTGGGTTTACTCCATAGGAACTCCAGTTCTTCTCCTTAGTCCCATCCAAAAATTAAGGTCTTATCTTTCTCCAGCCTACACCCCAACCTCAGGACCATAGTATCATAGCTCATTTGAAAACCCCCCTTTCTCGCACTCTAGACTTGTTCAACCCACTCAGACGGCCGCCTTGGAAAACGACCACAATACCATTTGTTTCTTCATCAACTGCAATGGAGCCAGAGCTCAGTTTATCTATGCGTCACTGTGGTCGAAATCCTTGAGCCTTCCTACGCTCCTCCGATTGTCCATTCATTTTTCCTACACAATGGAACTCAGAACTGCAGTGGCGTTTCAGAGCAGTTGCTCGCAGTGCAAGTGACTGAGCTCCTTGATTGCATCTTTATTGGTTGCACTGTCAATCACATGATTGTGGACGGAACGGCACATCCTTCGGGCATTTCTTCAATTAATGGTTGGAAATATCTTGGGGTTCCAATGAAATAACCCTATCTCCTGTTCTCTATCGCTGGTTTGTTGATGTTACCCAATACCAATTCGTCGGTCACTATCATTGAATACAGAGACAAAGCAATCCAAATTAAAACAAAAGACATCTCAAGAAGTAGAGAAGCGTATGGGATGAATAATATTGGAGTAGGAACTAATGCAACTGAGAGGCTGTGGAAACTAAGAAAATCTAATCCTCCTGTAGAAAAACAGGGTATTATGGGAATGGCTGGCATAGGCCAAACTACTCTTGCCGAACAAGTTTATCATGATAGTAAAGTTGTTCATTGCTTTGCATTCCACGCTTGGAATGTCTCTGATGACGACTTGTCTTTTGGGACTGGCTGGCATAGGCCAAATTTCAAAGTGTTGACAACTCCAAATAAGGATGTTGCTTTGCAACGGTCAAAGTGTTTCCGATGAAATGGAACTTCTTTTAAGCAATGAGAGTCCGGAATTGTCCTGTAGGACCACATTTTTCGATAGTGTCACTCAAAGTTGTCCTCTAGAGTTGAGGGAGCTTGGTGAAGAGATGGTGAGGAAATGTACTGGTTTACCAGATGCCATTGTTGTATTGGGAGGCCTGTTGTCAAGGAATAAGTTACCTACTGAGTGGGCAAAGATGCTCAATTACATTGGTATGCATCTTTCAAGGGGCAAAGAGGTGGTAGATGCCATGTTAAGCCTAAGCTACATGGATTCACCCCCCTACCTAAAATCATGCTTTCTTCATCTAGGCCTCTTCCCAAAAGACCAAGCAGTATCCACAAGAAAATTACTCTTACTATGGATTGCAGAGGGTTTTGTTATACAACAAGATCAACAAAGAATGGAGGCTGTAGCTGAAGATTATCTAAATGAGTTAATAAACAGAAACTTGTTCGAGTAGTGAGAATGAGCGTTAATGGGAGGGTTAGAGAATGCCAAACTCATGATGATCTAATATGAGGGTGGTCTATGAGAAGGGTGGCAGGCCTAGGCTTTCTCAGTTGAGAGTTTATAAGGATTTATGGTTCATCTATGGACTTAATGAGCTCCTACATCCCTATGGCAGATAAATGTGGTTGGTGGATTTCCAAATTCTCCTAACTGGATACACTCTTTTGATTCTTCCTACCAAAAATGTCCACAAGGGTAACAAATTGTTTCACGGATTCCCTCATTCTACAACATTTTTTTTCCTGCTATAAGCATTGAGGCCTAGTTCCCCTCCTTGAATTCGAAACACTAACATTTATTTGGGTAGAAGATTACAGACAAATAAAAGAGAAAAAAATGAACTCCTTTGAAATTGCAAGGAGTGTAATTAGATCTTTTCATTCCATTTCATTTTCTCCCCTCCTTTCTCACTACAGGTTTTCAGAAAGAGATGAGGATGTCTGGCGCTATTGCAGCAAATGATTGCCGATCGAGAAGATAGTGTTGGAATATTTGATATTATGATTGTGATCATATGGTTAAAATGATGAGTGCCTGAGCCTGTGTATTTGTTTAGGCTGCCATGGACTCGATTATAATTACTTTTATAATATGTCCACTGCAAGAAACGAGATTGTATTCATACAATAAGAAAATATACGTTCTTATCAAAGCATAATATGTTTTAAGTAAATTTAGAATGCAATAGCTTGAATTTCTCCCTATGGAATCACAAATATTGGGGAAGCAACCAACAGCGCAAGTCAGATGCTGATGAAGCTCAGGCAATCATCTCCTCGAATAGAGGATCAGGGTATCGTCGGCCTCCAGAATGATACAATTCAGCTAGTGGAGCGGCTGCTGAGAAAGGACCAAAGGCGAACTGTGGTTTCAATTGTGGGAATGGGAGGGATAGGCAAAACTACTCTTGCCAAGAAAGTCTATAACGATAGAAGAGTGGTGAATCATTTTCAGTATTGTCGAGCTTGGGTATATGTGTCTCTAGACTGTAAACCCAGAGACATTTTTCAGAGAATTATAAACCAAATTTCTTTGTCAAGTGAATGTGAGGCGGAGAGGACCGAGAAATTGCAAGAGGATGAGCTGCGGGATTTCCTCCATGACTATCTGAAGGAGAAAAGATACTTCGTAGTTTTTGATGATTTATGGAAGAGTGAAGATTGGAAATATGTTCCAAATGCGTTTCCTAGGGAGAGAAATGGCAGCAGGTTACTTCTCACAACTCGAAATAAGGATGTTGCTCTGCATGCTGATCCCCTAAGTGTTCAGCATACAATTCAACTTCTTTCTGCAAACGAGAGCTGGAGGCTGTTTTGTAGGACTGCATTCCCAGGAGATGACCCTGAGAGTTGTCCTCCAGAGTTAAGTGGATGCTATTCTTCTTGAAAGATGCAGATGCAAGGCAGCAAGAAGATGAGAGGATGCGCAACTGGGTTTCCGAGATCTGGGATCTTGCTTATTGTTACGAAAAAACAAGAACATAAGGACACACAAATTTATGTGGAAAATCCTAAATGGGAAAAATTAGGGGTAGAGGAAAAGAAAATCAATTATGTCAAAAATTAGTACAAAAGGGGAGAGAATCAAGCAGCTAATGCATAAATAAATGAAGTCCATATTGCCAGGGCAAAAAATCCATAATTTTTCTTCATCACATATGTCGCATGGCAAACTTTTCAAGTTGGACAAAAAAAGAATTCAGGTTGCCAAGCTCTAACACTTATGATGCTGAGGACACTATAGATGTTTTCATCTTCAATGAAGAGTCTTGAAGGACAAAGTTCTTCCCCTGGCGCATGTTCAAAAAGCTGGTGAGTCCTTATAAGGTTGGCGAGGCAATTGAAGCCATCCAAATTAAGATCTAGGACATCTCAAAGAGTCGGGAAACTTATGGAATCAAAAGCATTGGAGAAGCAACTAGCAGTAAAGCAAGTTGAGGCTCCAGAGACTAAGATATGCCTCTCCTCGTGTCATAGAAGAGGTTGTTGTGGGCCTAAAGGAAGAGACAGAGAATGTAGTGATGCAGCTTGTGGAAGGGGATGAAAGGAGCCGTGCCGTTTCTATAGTAGGAATGGGCAGCATAGGCAAAACAACTCTTGCCAAAAAAGTCTATAATGATAGCAGAGTTGTTCATCGTTTTCAAGATAATAGAGCATGAGTTTATGCACCGCTAGACTGCAAACCGAGAGACATATTTCAGCGGATTATAAACCAAGTTTCTAAACTAACTAAAGAAGAAGCAGAGAGGATAGAGGGATTGCAAGAAAATGAGTTGGGGGATTTCCTTTATGACCAATTGAAGGAAAGATGTTAGAATTTGAGAATTTTATAGATACTTTAAGAAATATTTTGTATCTTTTGTTAACAGTAGGATTAGTTGTAAAGGTGTGAAGATCCGTATTTTGTTGAATTTGTTTTTGAAAAAGCTAGATGTTAGTTCGGTTTGGTATTGACTCAACAGTAATGTGCCTAAAATTGTAATATTTATATATCAGCATATGAATGAAATTGTGTGTTCGCATGGTATCAGAGCACCAAAAAGATCTTAATAGGACCTATGAGTGGAAAAAAAAAAACCACCAGCAAGGCTTTCTCTAAAAACCCTCATGGCTTCCAACAATACGTCTGCTCTTTCAACCCCAGTTTTCAATGGTGAAAACTATCAAGTTTGGGCTGTTAAGATGAAAGCTTACCTGAGAGGTCTTGGTTTGTGGCAGTGGGTTGAAACTGAAAGACAAATAGAGCCTTTGGGAAACAATCCAACCCTCAATCAAATCGGGGCTCATGAAGAAGAAGAAGCTAAAACTCCAAGAGCTTTATCTTACATCCATGCTGCTGTCTCAGAACCAATTTTCACAAGGATTATGGCTTGCGAAACACCAAAAGAGGCATGGGACAAGCTCAAGGAGATGTATTTGGGGAGTGACAGAACTAGGCAAATGCAGATTCTGAATCTGAAGAGGCAATTTGAAGTTTTGAGGATGAAAGACAATGAGTTCATCAAAGAATATGTAGACAAGCTCATGGAAGTTGTTAACAAAATCCGGCTTCTTGGTGAGGAACTAACAAACCAAAGGGTTGTAGAGAAAGTTCTAGTGAGCTTGCCTGAAAGATTTGAGTCCAAGATCTCTTCACTTGAAAACTCAAAGGATTTAACCAAAATTTCCTTGGCTGAGCTTGTTCATGCTTTTCAAGCTCAAGAACAGAGGAGATCAATGAGACAGGAAGAAAGCAATGAAGAAGCTTTTCTTGCACTGCAAAAAAGAAAAGCTTCTCAAGGCAGAGATAAAAAGCAATCTGGTGAGAAAAAAAGATAAAGAGAAGAATGAGGGCCAAGGAAGGAAAAGTGGTGGCAAGAAGAGATATCCTCCATGTCCTCACTGCAAGAAATAGAGTCATTCAGAGAATTTTTGTTGGTATAAGCCTAGTGTACAATGTAGATCATGCAAGCAATTTGGTCATGTAGAGAAGGTATGCAAGAATAAAAATGATCAGCAAGGGGAGCAAGGACAACAAGCACAAATGGCTGAAAATCAACAACAACAAGAGCAATTGTTTATTATTACAAGTCATGCAACGAGTAGCTATACAGAAACTTAGCTTATTGACAATGGTTGTACAAACCAAATGACTCCTGAATTGAGTTATTTCAAGGAGTTGGATCAGTCATATAAGTCGAAAGTGAAGATTGGAAATGGAGATTTGGTTGATGTCAAGGGCAAGGGAGTTGTTGCTGTTGAGACTCCAACAGATATTAAATATATCTCATATGTGCTGTTTGTGCCTGAAATTAGTCAAAGCTTATTAAGTGTGGGTCAAATGCTAGAGAAGAATTATTCTTTGCATTTTCAAAAAATGTCCTGCACCGTTGTTGATAATGTTGGTTGTAAGTTGATGACTGTGAAAATGAGAGACAAAAGCTTTCCAATTAAGTGGAAAGAGACTAATTTGCATGCCTATACCACTGTTGTTGATGAGTCTGTGTTGTGGCACAAGAGATTTGGCCATTTTCATTATGCTGCACTTAAACACTTGCATCAGAAAGGCTTAACACAAGGCCTACCTGTCATTTGTGATGAAAAAAATGTGTGTCAAGTCTGTCAATTTGGGAAGCAAAGTAGATTGTCATTTCCTGTAAACAAGGCCTAGAGAGCTTCAGAAAGGTTGCAATTGATCCATACTGATGTGTGTAGACCAATGAAGACACCCTCGCTGAATGGAAACAGGTATTTCATCCTGTTCATAGATGATAAAACAAGGATGTGTTAGGTTTTCTTTATGAAGCAAAAATCAAAAGTGGCTAGTGTGTTTCAGAATTTCAAGGCCTTGGTAGAAAATCAAGCAAATTGCAGCATTAAGGTAATAAGATCAGATAATGGGACTGAATATACATCAGACAAGTTTGACAGGTTTTGTGTTGAAGTTGGAATTGTACATTAGTTGACTGTCACTTACTCCCCTCAACAAAATGGAGTGAGTGAGAGGAAGAATAGAACCATTATGGAGATGACAAGGTGTCTGCTATTTGAAAAGAAAATGCCCAAGTGTTTCTAGACAGAAGCTGTTAACACAGCTGTGTATTTGTTGAACAGACTTCCAACCAAAGCTATGAAGAATAAAACTTCATTTGAGGCTTGGTATGGAGTTAAACCAGCTGTGGAGCACTTGAAAGTATTTGGGAGTTTGTGTTACACTCATGTGCCAGATGTGAAAAGAGAGAAGTTGGACTACAAAGCTGAAATGGGAATCTTCCTGGGATATAGCTCAACCTCCAAGGGCTATAGAGTTTTCAATTTGAAAACAAAAAAAATAATGGTTAGCAGGGACATCAAAGTTGATGAAGCGGCAGTATGGAACTGGGAGAAAAATGAGATAGAAGTAGAAGATGTTGATCAAATCGGAGTAACCATTCCCCAAATTCCAGAAGAAACTGAAGATGAAGTTGGTGCTGATAACTTAGATGATGTTCCAGTAAGAGGAACAAGGTTACTTGATGAAATATATGAGTGATGTGATGTAGCATTACAGGAGCCTACATGTTATGATGAAGCTGCTAAACAAAATGGGTGGAGAGTTGCAATGGAGGATGAGCTAAAAATGATAAAGAAAAATGGAACTTGGGAGCTGGTTGATAGACCCAAAAATCAAAAGATAATTGGAGTTAAGTGGGTTTTCAGAATCAAATATAACTCAAATCATTCTGTAAACAAACTTAAGGCCAAATTGGTTGTAAAGGGCTATTCTCAAGAGTATGGTGTTGATTTTTCAAATACTTTTGCTCCAGTGGCTAGGCATGATACTATAAGGCTTCTGGTGGCTTTAGCTGCAAAGATGGGCTGGAAAATTCATCATCTTGATGTGAAGTCTGCCTTTCTAAATGGTGTGCTTGAAGAAGATATTTATGTTGAGCAACCAGAAGGATTTCAAGTTTCAGGTTGTGAAGACAAAGTTTACAAGCTCCGCAAAGCTCTCTATGGCTTGAAACAAGCACCAAGAGCTTGGTATAGTAGAATTGATGCCTATCTACTGCAGCAAGGATTTAAAAGAAGTGAAAGTGAAGCCACTCTATATGTGTTGAAGGTTCAAGAAGAAGTTCAGCTTATTGTCTCTTTGTATGTAGATGACTTGCTGGTTACAGGTTGTAATTCAAAAATCTTGAAGCAATTCATGATGCAGATGGAAAGTGAGTTTGAAATGTCCAATTTGGGTGAGATGAAATATTTGTTGGGCATCAAAATTCACCAATGTGAAGCTGGAATCTTCATCTCACAACAGAAGTATGCTATGAAGGTTTTGAAGAAGTTTCATATGGAAAGATCCAAATCTGTAGCAACTCCTTTGGTTGTGAATGAGAAATTATCAAATAATGAAGTTAACATCAAAGCAGATGCCTCTGTTTACAGAAGCCTAATAGGTAGTCTGCTCTACTTATCTGCTACAAGGCCAAGTTTAATGTTCTCAGCAAGCCTACTCTCAAGGTTTATGCACTCACCTAGTAAAATTCATTTTGGGGTAGCTAAGAGAGTTCTAAGGTGCATTAGAGGTACTTTTGACTATGGTTTGTGGTTTGTTAAGAAAGAAAGTAAAGAACTCCAAGGATATGCAGACAGTGACTGGGTAGGAAGTTTAGATGATTCCAAAAGCACTTCTGGTTATGCTTTCTCGTTTGGTAGTGGAGTTTTTTCATAGAATTCAAAAAAACAAGAGGTCGTGGCTCAATCCTCAGCAGAAGCTGAGTATATTTCTACAGCAGCAACTGCAAACCAAGCTATTTAGCTAAGGAAACTGCTGAGTGATTTGGGGCAAAGCCAAGTAGATGCTACTGTAATTTGGGTTGACAACAAGTCAACCATTGCTATTACAAAAAACCCTGTGCAGCATGGAAGAACCAAACACATAAATGTGAAGTTTCATGCAATTAGAGAAGCTGAGAAGAATGGTGAAGTCAATATGGTGCATTGTTGCTCAGAAAATCAGATTGCTGACATATTAACTAAGGCACTTTCCAAAGCCAAGTTCGAAGAGCTAAGATCAAGGCTTGGAGTCTCTAAGAAAATTCTCAAGGAGAAGTGTTAGAATTTGAGAATTTTATAGATACTTTAAGAAATCTTTTGTATCTTTTGTTAACAGTAGGATTAGTTGTAAAGGTGTGAAAATCCGTATTTTGTGGAATTTGTTTTTGAAAAAGCTAGATGTGTTAGTTGGGTTTGGTATTGACTCAATAGTAATGTGCCTAAAATTGTAATATTTATATATCAGCATATGAATGAAATCGTGTGTTCACAAAAGAACATACTTGGTAGTTTTGGATGACCTATGGAACGTTGAAGATTGGAAATTTCTCACAAACGTCTTCCCAAAGGAAAGCAATGGCAGTAGATTACTTCTTACAACTTGAAATAGGGATGTTGCTTTGCAAGCAAATATTCAGAGTGTTCCCTATGAAATGCATGCCACTTCTCTGTGAAGCAGAGTGTTGGAAGTTGTTTTGTAGAACTGCAATCCCTGACAATGATACTGGGAGTTGTCCTCCAGAGTTAAAGGAATATGGGGAGAAGATGGTGAAGAAATGTGTTGGTTTACCATTGGCCATTGTTGTATTGGGAGGCTTGTTATCGTCCAAAAATCAATCACCGACTGAATGGGAAAATGTGCTCAACAACTTACAGGCACACTTCTCCAGAGACAAAGGAGTAGATGCAATATTGAGTTTAAGCTACATTGAGCTGCCCCACAACTAGAGATCATGCTTTCTTTATCTAGGCCTCCTCCCAGAAGACCAGGTGATCCCCACAAGGAAATTACTCCTATGGATGGCAGAGGGTTTTGTTCCACAAAAGATAGACAAAGAATTGGAGGACATGGCTGATGATTACCTTAAGAGTTAATTGATAGAAACTTGGTTCAAGTTGTAACGGTCAGTACCATTGAGAAAATTAAAAAATTCAGGATTCATGATATAGTACGGGATTTGTCCATAAAAAAGGCGAATGAGGAAAACTTTTTTGATATTAACATAGTTTCTCCTCCCTCAACTAGTTAATTTCTTCTTTCAACCAAACCCTGTCAACAAGGTATTTATTTCGACTTGAAGAGGTACGCTTCCATGGAACATTCAACTCCATACATTCGCACTTTCCTCTTTTCAAATTAAAATATGAATACTCTAGTATAATACAACTAGATTTTGTTTACAAGTATTTCAAATTGCTTAGAGTGTGAGACTTGAAAGCACAAAAAGAGATAGGCCTGCCAAGTTCAATTGGGAAATTGATTCATTTAAGATACTTAAGATTACATCCGAGGTCCTTCCTTTATCTTCCAAGCTCCTTGGGCAATTTAAGAAGTTTGCAGACATTGGATATCGATTGGGTTGTGGAAGTACCAACAATGATACTGAAAATGGAAAATCTACAACACCTTTTCCTCCTATATGAAAGACAAGATGGAATGCCTTTGTGAATTAACACTCTTAAGTAATCTCCAAACTCTGTCCAGCATATGGTTTAGTGATTGGCACCAAAATGATACAAGTAAGCTAACTAGCCTTCAAAAATTAAAACTACAGGGGGAATTTGCCTTAGAAGTGCCTGAGTTCTCAAACTCCATTGCTAAGCTAGAGAATCTTCGCTCCTTGTATCTTTTGGCAATTGATTTCTCCAATATTTCATTATGTGTCATGAACTCTTGGCTCAAGGTATCCAAGCTAAACATAAACACGCCCATAAGGCAATTATGCAATCCACATGAATTTCTGCCAAATCTAACACAATTGACCTTGGAAAGGACCCGGGTTGGAACATGACCTATGGTGATTTTGGAGAAGCTGCCAAAATTGAGGACTCTAAAATTAAGGGAGGACTCATATCTTGGAAAGAAAATGCAAGTATCTACAAGTGGCTTTCCTCAACTCGAAGTTCTCCAACTTTCTAGTTTAGGCAACTGGAAGAGGTTGATTATAGAGAAGGGTGGCATGTCAAAGCTAACTCACTTGCAGATTTTTGAAAGTGTCTTGGACATGATGGACTTGTTGAGCTCTTCCATCTGCAGAAGGCAGATTTCATTGATTCACATCCATATCATCCTAGCTGGATTTCTTCCTTGCCTTGGTGCACCCAATTGGCGTTATGCAGAAAGGTACCCAACTCTTTTATGCTCAATTTCATTTTTCCTCGCTCATACTGTCATACATCAACTTCTAAAAACGGGTCCTAGAGGATGGTTAATTGCTCTTAACACTTGCTATTTTTTTCATGGCACTTTTTCCACATATGACCAATTATATTATTGGAAATCCCTTCATAACGAAATCCATATTGAACTCCTATACTGCATATCTTTTTTATTAATTTTGTAATAAAACTAGAGAGTAGCCTTTTTCCCACATGAGATTCTATCCAAACAAAATCAACAATAACCCTACTCACTGACCCTCTATAAAAATCAAAATTTTAAGGATCTACTCTTTTCTTTTTTCTTGGCCTAATACTCTAGTATATGTTGCTCTTGATTTTTATATCCATTTCAGGACGCCTGAATTTGGTCTCAGGAGATGGCACTTGATGCGTGTTGGGGTTACAAGCAACAGTACAAGAAGATCATATAATGAATATACAGACTCTGTTTTCTATTATATTTGGAAGTGAAAATGCATGCCTTATCAAGACCTTGTCAGGTCAGCGACTGTCTGAACTTGTTATTAGAATAATTATTTGTGACAGAGATTGTATTCGATGCAGATTGTCATCAACTCAATTATAATTGTTTTTACAGCATGTGACAGTGTATGATTTGTTTATTGTTTATTGTTCTTGTATTTTGGTGTGATTTAGATCCAGCCCTGTAATTCATCTCCCTTCACTTCTAGTTCTGATACATAATGGAAAAGCTGTTCTAATGCGTTTGACAGTGAAATTTATAACATGAATTGCTAATCTGCAGAGAATTCTGTTATATTCATGGAACAGATTAATTGAATAACTTTCCGAACCCAACTCACTTACATCATACATGTTCTGAATTCACGAAAATGAACTATGCCATACTATGCCATTCACACAGACTAGTCAAGCATGATCAATTAGTAGAATTAGTCACTCCACAAAAGAAGACAAAAACAACTGTACCTCCAATGTGAATTGGAATTGAGTTGATAACAACAAAGAGATGCATAAAGTCTTAATCACAATTAATCTGATGAGAGGCTTGGATGGTCAAGTGAGTTGGCCAAGTTCTCAGACTCCAATGCCGAGCTCAAGAATCTCATACCGTTGACATTAGAAGGATATGGCCTGCACTGCAACACCATAGCAATTTTGGTGAAGCTATCAAAATTGTTAACTCTCAAAAATTAAGAAAAGACTCGTATGTTAGAGAAGACATGCAAAATTGAGCCAGCTGTATTGCGATTTTTATCATTCTTCCAGTATTTTTTTAGCCTCCCAGGAGAGGATTCATGAGTTATATTTTTCGGGGTGGAAACTAAACCAATACAGGGCAGTTTGATGGCATGATGCTTGCTAGAGCCAAGGAATCTGCATTAAAGAGACAAGTGAAAATTAATGGACTAGTCCTAGATTCTTTCCTTCCAAGGGCCAAAAATTAGATGTTCTTAAACTCAAGCTGAGGCTCCTTTTTCTTTTTTAAAGAGACGAAGCACACCTTTAGGTTTTAGTTTTGATACTAGCAGAAGGAAAGCACAAAGAGATGAGAAACAACTGAAGGATTGGTATCAATCTTACGGACGAGGAAAGCAATTGGCTCCCTAACAACAAATCGAGGAGGCTAAATTGCAGTGTAAGGGGAAAGTGTAATCTGGGGTTTGGCACCAAAACTTTGACAAAACATAAGCTACTGTTCCTTTGAGAGTATCAAATCTATTTTCATGGCCGAGTCTGCAGTTTCCTTCGCTGTCGAAAGGATTGGTGACGCACTCCTTCAAAAAGCAATTTTCTTGAAAGGGGTGCATGAGCAAGTCGATCGGATGCAGAGAGAGCTGAAGCGGATGCAATGCTTCTTGAAAGATGCGGATGCAAAGCAGCAAGAAGATGAGAGGGTGCGCCACTGGGTTTCTGAGATCCAGGATGTTGCTTATGATGCTGAGGACGCTATAGATGCCTTTATCTTCAATGTAGAGTCTGGAAGGACAAAGTTCTTCCCCTGCCGCATGTTCAAAAAGCTGGTGAGTTCTTGTAAGGTTGGCAAGGAAATTGAAGCCATCCAAATTAAGATCCAGGACATCTCGAAGAGTCGGGAAACGTACGGAATCAATAGCATTGGAGAAGCAACTAGTCAAGCAGGTCAGAGGCTACAAAAGCTAAGATATATCTCTCCTCTTGTAAAAGAAGAGATTATTGTGGGCCTCAAGGAAGACACTGATAAGCTCGTGGAGCAGCTTGTGAAAGGGGATGAAAGACGCCGTGCCGTTTCTATAGTAGGAATGGGCGGCATAGGCAAAACTACTCTTGCCAAAAAAGTCTACAACGATAGCCAAGTCATGGGTTATTTTCGGTTTTGTCGTGCCTGGGCTTATGTATCCCAAGATTGTAGACCCAGAGACGTTTTCCAGAATATTCTAAACCAAATTCCCTATAAACCAAATGAAGATGAAGCAAAGAAGATAGAGAAAATGCAAGAGCACGAGTTCGGGGATTTCCTTCACGAGCGTCTGAAGGAGAAAAGATTTTTGGTAGTTTTGGATGACATATGGGAAAGTGACGATTGGAAATGCCTTGCAAAGGCGTTCCCAGAGGAGAACAATGGCAGCAGATTACTTCTTACAACTAGAAACAAGAATGTTGCTTTGCAAGCAGATGCTCAAAGTGTTCCCTACGAAGTGAAACTTCTCTCCGAAGAAGAGAGTTGGAAGTTGTTTTGTAGAAGTGCAATCCCTGGCAATGTTACCGAGAGTTGTCCTCCAGAGTTAAAGGAACTTGGGGAAAAGATGGTGAAGAAATGCGCTGGTTTACCATTGGCTATTGTTGTATTGGGAGGCTTGCTATCATCCAGAACGCAGTTACTGACTGTGTGGGAAGAAGTGTTCAACAAACTCCGGGCGCACTTCGCAGTAAGCAATGGAGTAGATGCAATATTGAGCTTAAGCTACATCGATCTGCCCCACAACTTGAAATCCTGCTTTCTTTATCTAGGCCTCTTTCCAGAAGATAAGGTTATCTCCAAGAGACGTTTACTCCTTCTATGGATTGCGGAGGGTTTTATTACACAACAAGATGAACAGAGACTGGAGGACACCGCTGAGGATTATTTGAATCAGTTAATCAACAGAAACTTGGTTCAAGTGGTGTCAGTGAGTGTTAATGAGAGAGTCACACGATGTCGGATTCATGATCTAGTACGGGATTTATGCATAAAAAAGGCGAAGGAGCAAAACTTTTTTGAGATTAAAAATGACATAGTTTCTCCTTCCTCAACTAGTTCATCTCTCCCTTCAACCAAATCCCGTCGACTAGGTATCTATTTAGACTTCAAGAGGTATGCTTCCAAACAAAATTCAACTTCATACGTTCGTTCTCTCCTCTTTTTTGGAGACCGACCTCTATCCTCAAATTTTATTTATAAGTATTTCAAATTGCTTAGAGTGTTGGACTTGGAAGCAGTAGGTATCATAAGCCAACCAAATTCACTTGGGAAACTAGTTCATTTAAGATACTTGACATTAAAGAGGGTTGAAAATTTCAATGACCCATACCTTTTGAGCTTCTTAGGTAAGTTAAAAGGTTTACAAACTCTGGGTGTAGAATTTTCCACAGAAGTACCAATTCTGATACAAAAAATGGAAAATCTACGATACCTTTTCCTCTCGTATTATAAAAAAGTTGGCAAACCATTACAAATTGATACCCTGAGAAATCTTCAAACTCTCTCAGGCATATATTTTAGTGATTGGCAACAAAATGACACAAGCGAGTTCACTAGCCTTCGAAAATTGAAAATAGAAGTGGATGATGTGACAGTGGCTGAGTTTTCAAACTCCATTGCTAAGCTTGCGAATCTTCGCTCCTTGTATCTTGAGGCAGTATCACCTAACTTTATTCCATGCTTTGTCATGAATTCTTGGCTTCATCTATCTAAGTTGCTGTTGAAAGGATCAATACCGATGTTACCTAAAGCAGATGAGTTCCCGCCAAGTTTAACACAATTGACGTTGGAAAATATTAGGCTAGGCCATGGCCATATGATGATTTTAGAGAAGTTGCCAAAATTGTTGATTTTCAGATTAAGAAGAATGTCCAAATACCTTGAAGAGGAAATGCAAGTATCTGCAGATGGCTTTCCTCAACTCAAAATCCTTCAACTTTCTGGCTTACGAACATCACCAAGGTTGTTGATTATAAATAAGGGTGGCATGCCAAAACTTACTCACTTGCAGATTTTTGAATGTTACTTCAACATCGATGGACTTGGTGAGCTCTTACATCTAAGGAAGGTAGATGTCAATGTTGCATATCATCGTTGGATTTCTTCCTTGCCATATCCTTCTGAATGGCATAAAATTAGAAGGTAACTAACTCTTTTATGCTCAAATATCATTTTTGATTACTCATACATTTGATTAGTTGAGTCACAGAGTTCTTAAAAAAAGGGGCCCTAGAACATGGTTCCTCTGTAACACTTTTCTTCATTGCTTATTTCCACATATGACTGATATGATTACAAATGCAATATTATTCTATATTCATTTATTCTATTCATAATGCATTTAAAATGAAATCTATGTTGAACTCTTGTACTGCATAATTTTTCATTTTCTAATAAAACTAGAGACCAGCCTTTTCCTAAATAAGATTCTATCGGAACAAAATTATTTAATAACATTTCTCTCTCTCTCTCTCTCTCTCTCTCTCTCTCTCTCTCTCTCTCTCACTCGCTCTCTCTCTCTTACTCTAATGGGTTGTGCTTGATTTTCATCTCCATTTCAGCAAGACAGAAGAGGGAAAAGAAGGCCACATTATATGGCATTTTTACCGTTGATGATTGCTGGGGTTATAAGCAGTAGCACAAGAAGATTGGTGAATCCATACCTGATCAAGACCTAGTCGGGTCAGTGACTGTCTGAGCTTATTATTAGAATTAGAGATTGAGATTGTTTGCATTAGTCTAGATTGTTTGTACAACATGTATTCTTGATTTGTTCTTGATTTGGACCCAACCCTGTAATTCTTGGTCATGTACACATGATACAAAGAACCATATAGTGTTCACAGAAAAAAGATAAAAAAAAATTAAAAAAAAAAAAGCCAGAACATTAGTTGATCAATCTCTGTTCAAAAATGTAATGATGATTGCTATTATTGAGCTGACTAGCTTTGCTTGATTTTTCATTTCATGTCAGGCACACTGGATTGAATAAGGGTGCAATTCACTTTCATTACAGATGATTGCTGAGGCCTATGCAGCAATATGAGAAAATTGTTTGTGCATGGTGTGTTTGGTTGCATGAAAATTTGTATAATTCTTTTGTATATTACTGTAAATTATGCGAGTTGATAAGTGATTAAGACCTATCAAAGTGTGTGTTTTTCTGTTCCTGTTATTGTAATAATTTGTTACTGAGATTGTATGCATTTATCTATTCTTATGAATAGCAATGAGAGCGGATTTTCTATGGCCAAGACCAAAATGATCCATCTATTGAATTGTGAAGCTTGAATCAGTCCTATTGCGATATGCAGGGGATATCAGAAGTTGAACTCCCAGTTAAGATTCTTATCCACTAAAATTACTCTTATAAAGAGGCAAAAGATTTTCATGTAATCATATAGTTTTGGTAACAAATCCCACATTTGGAACCAATTATTTGTACTTATTAGTCTACAAAAATGATAAATTTAGTGATAAGAAGTATAATCAATTCTTATTTACTGAAAATGATTTTATATATATTTTTTTCGTTATCATGACTGTTAATTGTAAAATTGGTAACGACAATTTGGACGAGGAGAACTTGAAAAGATATAAGACTTTCAAATAGATTCTATACTTAATGCATGTATGCCAAAACCTAACCTAATATAATCAAGCAAACCCACTCCATGATCACTTACATAAGCCCATTTACTTATTGCAGATGAACTAAGGTAGAGACTGAGAAAACAATGGAGTGGTTTTTCCACAAGAGAAGGGGATCAGGGATTTAGAAACCAATGAAATGGTTTTACACAAGCTACAAGGCCCAGTTGCACCAATTAGTAGAATTAGTCACACAGACTAGTCAAGCATGATCAATTAGTAGAATTAGTCACTCCACAAAAGAAGACAAAAACAACTGTACCTCCAATGTGAATTGGAATTGAGTTGATAACAACAAAGAGATGCATAAAGTCTTAATCACAATTAATCTGATGAGAGGCTTGGATGGTCAAGTGAGTTGGCCGAGTTCTCAGAGTCCAATGCCAAGCTCAAGAATTTCATACCGTTGACATTAGAAGGATATGGCCTGCACTGCAACACCATAGCCATTTTGGTGAAGCTATCAAAATTGTTAACTCTCAAAAATTAAGAAAAGACTCGTATGTTAGAGAAGACATGCAAAATTAAGCCAGCTGTATTGCGATTTTTATCATTCTTCCAGTATTTTTTTAGCCTCCCAGGAGAGGATTCATGAGTTATATTTTTCGGGGTGGAAACTAAACCAATACAGGGCAGTTTGATGGCATGATGCTTGCTAGAGCCAAGGAATCTGCATTAAAGAGACAAGTGAAAATTAATGGACTAGTCCTAGATTCTTTCCTTCCAAGGGCCAAAAATTAGATGTTCTTAAACTCAAGCTGAGGCTCCTTTTTCTTTTTTAAAGAGACGAAGCACACCTTTAGGTTTTAGTTTTGATACTAGCAGAAGGAAAGCACAAAGAGATGAGAAACAACTGAAGGATTGGTATCAATCTTACGGACGAGGAAAGCAATTGGCTCCCTAACAACAAATCGAGGAGGCTAAATTGCAGTGTAAGGGGAAAGTGTAATCTGGGGTTTGGCACCAAAACTTTGACAAAACATAAGCTACTGTTCCTTTGAGAGTATCAAATCTATTTTCATGGCCGAGTCTGCAGTTTCCTTCGCTGTCGAAAGAATTGGCGACGCACTCCTTCAAAAAGCAATTTTCTTGAAAGGGGTGCATGAGCAAGTCGATCGGATGCAGAGAGAGCTGAAGCGGATGCAATGCTTCTTGAAAGATGCGGATGCAAAGCAGCAAGAAGATGAGAGGGTGCGCCACTGGGTTTCTGAGATCCGGGATGTTGCTTATGATGCTGAGGACGCTATAGATGCCTTTATCTTCAATGTAGAGTCTGGAAGGACAAAGTTCTTCCCCTGCCGCATGTTCAAAAAGCTGGTGAGTTCTTGTAAGGTTGGCAAGGAAATTGAAGCCATCCAAATTAAGATCCAGGACATCTCGAAGAGTCGGGAAACGTACGGAATCAATAGCATTGGAGAAGCAATTAGCCAAGCAGGTCAGAGGCTACAAAAGCTAAGATATATCTCTCCTCTTGTAAAAGAAGAGATTATTGTGGGCCTCAAGGAAGACACTGATAAGCTCGTGGAGGAGCTTGTGAAAGGGGATGAAAGACGCCGTGCCGTTTCTATGGTAGGAATGGGTGGCATAGGCAAAACTACTCTAGCCAAAAAAGTCTACAACGATAGCCGAGTCATGGATCATTTTCGGTTTTGTCGTGCCTGGGCTTATGTATCCCAAGATTGTAGACCCAGAGACGTTTTCCAGAATATCCTAAACCAAATTCCCTATAACCCAACTGGAGATGAAGCAAGGAAGATAGAGAAAATGCAAGAGCACGAGTTCGGGGATTTCCTTCACGAGCTTCTGAAGGAGCAAAGATTTTTGGTAGTTTTGGATGACGTATGGGAAAGTGACGATTGGGAACGTCTTGCAAAGGCGTTCCCAAAGGAGAGCAATGGCAGCAGATTACTTCTTACAACTAGAAAGAACGATGTTGCTTTGCAAGCAGATGCTCAAAGTGTTCCCTACGAAGTGCAACTTCTCTCAGAAGCAGAGAGTTGGAAGTTGTTTTGTAGAAGTGCAATCCCTGGCAATTTTACCGAGATTTGTCCTCCAGAGTTAAAGGAACTTGGGGAAAAGATGGTGAAGAAATGTGCTGGTTTACCATTGGCTATTGTTGTATTGGGAGGCTTGTTGTCATCCAAAAAGCAGTTGCCGACTATGTGGGAAGAAGTGTTCAACAAACTCCGGGCGCACTTCGCAGAAAGCAATGGAGTAGATGCAATATTGAGCTTAATAGCCAATCGCCTTTTTTATGCATAAATCCCGTACTAGATCATGAATCCGACATCGTGTAACTCTCTCATTAACACTCACTGACACCACTTGAACCAAGTTTCTATTGATTAACTCATTCAAATAATCCTCAGCGGTGTCCTCCATTCTCTGTTCATCTTGTTGTGGAATAAAACCCTCCGCAATCCATATATATTAGTGATTGGCAACGAAATGACACAAGTGAGTTCACTAGCCTTCGAAAATTGAAAATAGTTGCGGATGGTAAGATAGTGGTCGAGTTTTCAAACTCCATTGCTAAGCTTGCGAATCTTTGCTCCTTGTATCTTACGGTAGTATCACCTACCAACATTATTCCATGCTTTGTCATGAATTCTTGGCTTCATCTATCTAAGCTGCTGAGGGCAGGATACATACCGATGTTACCTGAAGCACATGAGTTCCCGCCAAGTTTAACACAATTGACCTTGGAACGTGCTAAACTAAACTATGGCCACATGATGATTTTGGAGAAGCTGCCAAAATTGTTGATTTTCAGATTAAGATTCGGGGCCAAATACCTTGAAGAGGAAATGCAAGTATCTGCAAATGGCTTTCCTCAACTCAAAATCCTTCAACTTTCTGGCTTACGAGAATCACCAAGGTTGTTGATTATAAATAAGGGTGGCATGCCAAAACTTACTCACTTGCAGATTTTTGGATGTGACTTCAACATCAATGGACTTGGTGAGCTCTTACATCTGAGGAAGGTAGATGTCAATGCATGTCATCGTTGGATTTCTTCCTTGCCATATGCTTCTGAATGGCATAAAATTAGAAGGTACCTAACTCATTTATGCTCAAATTTCATTTTTGATTACTCATACATTCAAGATTAGTCGAGGTACAGAGTTCTTAAAAAAAGGAGCCCTAGAACATGGTTCCTCTGTAACACTTTTCTTCATTGCTTATTTCCACATATGACTGATATGATTACTCATGCTATATTATTCTATATTCATTTATTCTATTCATAATGCATTTAAAATGAAATCCATGTTGAACTCTTGTACTGCATAATTTTTCATTTTCTAATAAAACTAGAGAGCAGCCTTTTCCTAAATAAGATTCTATCAGAACAAAATCATTTAATAACATTTCTCTCTCTCTCTCACTCTAATGGGTTGTGCTTGATTTTCATCTCCATTTTCAGCGAGACAGAAGAAGGCGAAATTATATGGCATTTTTACCGCTGATGATTGCTGGGGTTGTAAGCAGTAGCACAAGAAGATTGGTGAATCCATACCTGATCAAGACCTAGTCGGGTCAGTGACTGTCTGAGCTTATTATTAGAATTAGAGATTGAGATTGTTTGCATTAGTCTAGATTGTTTGTACAACATGTATTCTTGATTTGTTCTTGATTTGGACCCAACCCCGTAATTCTTGGCCATGTACACATGATACAAAGAACCATATAATGTTCACAGAAAAAAAGATTAAAAAAAAAAAAAAAGCAATAAAGATAAAAACAAAAAACAAAAAGCCAGAACATCAGCCAATCAATCTCTGTTAGAAATTGTAATGATGATTGTTGCTATTATTGAGCTGACTAGCTGTGCTTGATTTTTCATTTCATTTCAGGCACACAGGATCGAATAAGGGTGCAATTCACTTTCATCACAGATGATTGCTGAGGCCTATGCAGCAGTACGAGAAAATTGTTTATGCATAGTGTGTTTGGTTCCATGGAAATTTGTATAATTCTTTTGTATATTACTGTAAATTATGTGAGTTGATAAGTGATTAAGACCTAGCAAAGCGTGTGCTTTTCTGTTCCTATTATTGTAATAATTTGCTACCAAGATTGTATGCATTTATCTATTCTTATGAATAGCAACGAGTGCGGGTTTTCTACGGCCAAGCCCGAAATGGTCCATCTATTGAATTGTGAAGTTTGAATCAGTCCTATTACGTTATGCAGGGGATGTCAGAAGTTGAACTCCCTGTTAAGGATCTTATCCACTAAAATTACTCTTATAAAGAGGCAAAAGATTTTCATGTAATCATATAGTTTTGGTAACAAATCCCACATTTGGAACCAATTATTTGTATTGATTAGTCTACAACAATGATAAATTTAAAGATAAGAAGTATAATCAATTCTTATTTACTGAAAATGATTTTATAATTTTTTTTTTTTTTTTTTCGTTATCATGACTCTGACTCTGTTAATTGTAAAATTGGTAACGACAATTTGGACGTGCAGAACTTGAAAAGATATAAGACTTTCAAATAGATTCTATACTCAATGCATTTATGCCAAAACCTAACCTAATATAATCAAGCAAACCCACTCCATGATCACTTGCATACATGGATTGCAAAATCTGATTTTATCGGCGATATTTCACCGATATATCGGATATCGGGCCGCCTCGAAACGAAATTCAACACCGATTATCAATCGAAAGGAATATCGGTGAAAAATCGGCGAGAAATCGGCAAAATCGGCGATATATAGACGAAATATCGGCTTAGAACCGATAAATCGTGAGTGGAGCTGACGCGTGAAGCAGCCGGAGGAGGATTTCAAAAAATGGCCGAAAATATCGCCGGTATTTGCAGGCAAAGGTTGTGTTTTTCAGCCTGGCTCAAAAATCGTGTATTTAGGGTTCGTGAAATTGAAATCCAATGGCACAACAGCAAAAAGACCCCTAAAACAGATCCAGAAAACACAGGGAGCAAAAGAAAAGCAATTTTTTTGGTTTTCCTTGGGGGTTTTGCATGGATTTTCTCGGAAATCAAACGAGGATGAATTTTCCCGGAAATCGAATGGGGGATGGATTTTCTTGGGAATCAAACGGGGGTTGCAAAAAAATAAATAATAACATGATTAGATTAGTACCTGCGAGGATTGAGAGTGGCAGAGGAAAATAGGGCTTTTTTAGGGATTCTCTCGTCTTCAGAAAAGGGCTTCTTGATGCCCGACAGCCCGAGTGAGTGTGAGAGAAGAGGGTGGCCCATTTGATTTTTAGATTTAGTAGAGATAAAAAAAATAAATAAATAAACAAATCATGAGAACAATTTTCCTCCCACTATATAAATAATTATTAATTATCCAACTTTATTTTGATTAAATCACTAATCATGGATTGAAATTTTGATTTTTATGTATTTTATAAATTAAAATTAATTTAATAAAATAAATTATTAATAATTTTAATTATTTAAATAAATTAATGTTACATATCTTTAATAAAATTTAAAAAATTAAATCTCAAATAAAATATTTTATATAAATTAATTTAATTTTTTAATTAAAATATAATAAAATATGTTTTAATAAAAGTATTTTAAAATTTTTAAAATAAATATCGTCTTCAACAAAATAAGCTCCCTTTATCTAACAATATAATGGAACCACATCAATCTTCCTTTTAATACTAAACACTATTACAATGTCATATGTATTGTATTTATGTATAAATTATTTTTATTCAATAAGATCAAATATTTATTAACTCAATTCTAACTTTATACACTTTCAAAATTTATTTTTATTATTTTTAAAATTCAAATATCGAATCTATCGATATATCTGTTTACGATGTTTTTCTTCTTGATTATATATATGTCAATTATATTTACAAGATAACTTTAAAATATGTATTTTTACTTATTTTATCATTTTTTTTTAGTTTTTCCAAACATTCATATGAATTTTAAATAATTTTTGTTTTACTAATATTTGTGAAAAAATATTCACCGATATTTCCGATATATCCATAAAATCGAAGTACCGATATATCCGTAAAATTCGAAATTTCAATTCATGCGTAATAAGCCTATTTACTTCTTGCAGATGAACTAAGGTAGAGACTGAAAAAACAATAGAGTGGTTTTTCCACAAGAGAAGGGGATCAGGGATTGAGAAACCAATGAATTGGTTTTACACAAGCTACAAGGCCCAGTTACACCAAGCTACAATGAATTGGTCTTCATCTTCTTCATGGCTTCCTTCTCCACCAACGAGGGGCTTAGTTTTCAGCTTCCACATCCACAGCATGAGTCCAATCACAGAGCTGGGAGCTTTCCTTGGGGTGTTACTATCCTAATGAGGGGTGTGCTTCTTGTGTTGGTCTCTTACCAATCTGCATTTCAATCAAAGTGGTTTGGAGCTCTTCTTTGTTAAAGAAACTCTGATAATTTCTATATATGAATATAAGGATGTCTTACTCGTCATTCTAAGGCAAGAGAATGTGCATATTTTTGCTTTGATTATTGTATCGATCGAGTTTCTTGTTTTTGGGGTTTTGTATTATGATTCATATGTCTGTGTGGCATGAATGGGCAGCATGGTGGCACAAATTAAAATGGTGGCTCTTGTACATTTCTTGTTTTGTGTACGACAGGACATGCATAAAAATGAATGGTCTCTTACAACGAGTGCTCTATGACAATTTTGTAGAAGCTGCCAAAATCGTTGACTAGCTCTCAGATTAAGGACTCATACCATGGAGATGGAAAAGCAAGTATCTGCAAATGGCTTTTCTCAACTAAAAATTCTCTATCCTTCTAACTTAACAGTATGGAAGAGGATGAATATACAGAAAGGTGGCATGTCAAAGCTTAATTGCAGATTTTTGCAAGTTTCGTGGAAATCGTTAAGCTTAATGAGCTCTCACATCTACAAAAGGTAAATGTGACTAATACATTTCTATTTCCAAATTATAACCCTACTCCTGACCCACTCTGTACACATCAAAACTGTAAGCATCTGCTCAATTTTTTTTCTTGGGCTAAGATGTTGTTCTTGATTTTCATATCCATCTCAGGAAATTAGGTCTCAAGATATGACACTATTACCATTGATGATTGTCCGGGTTATAAGCCGCAGTACAAGAAGATTGTCATTAGATAATGAATATACAAATTGGGTTTTCTTTTGTATGTGATTGTAAAATCCATGCCTGATCAAGACCTTTTAGGTCAGTGACTGTCAGAACTTTAATGAGTAAGTATTAGAGACTGAGATTGTATGCATAGGATGCAGATTGTTATCAACTCAATCATAATAGTTTTTTCAACAGGTCTCAGTGTATAATTTGTTTATTGTTCTTGTATTTTTCTGTGATTTGGATCCATCCCTGTGATTTACATCCATTTACTTCCAGATTCCATGCTGATTTTCATCTACATAATTAAGGGCATCTGATTAATTTCTATGTTTCTATCTTCACCTAGCAACACAATATCTGTTTCTTCTTTAGAGGCATCAAACAAAGTTTCAGGATTCCTCCATCCTCTTCTATGGATTCCTCTGTTTCCTCCACTTTTCTCATGCTGCACATGCCAATTTCTCTCACTTAGTTCCCTATATTTCAACCCCAGTTGATCAAACGTGCCCGTAGTGCCCCACTCTATTCATCTTCTTCATTGGAATTGTTGCTGTCTTGGTATCCATTGGGTACATTGTTGAATCAAAATTATCTGTCTGCTTATACCGCTTGACAAGTCTGTACAGCAAGGTGGAAGCATGCATGTGGGCACTGCCAAAATGATGCACCGTTTTGGCTTCCCCTGTTGTTCATTCAAATTGCAGAAGCCAAGATTATTCAAATTTCATATTCCATTCAGTGTTTGCTTGACTTGGTCTAATTAATGAGAAGTCTGGATCAAAGCAAACCTACAACTTTCACAAAATTGTTTTGATTTTTACCACCACGAATGTGAGAGGCCATTAATTATAAAACTTTCTGTACATTTTTTCGACACCTAACACATTTGAAAGAGAATAAAAAATAAAACCAAAAGGGATAAAATAGACTAATGGATGAACAAATTTTAAATTATGAATAGAAGGTGAGAGACTTCTTTGATTGCTAGCTGAATTTCAACTTCTGAATTAAATATTGCCTTCATATGATGGGTCGTTGGTCGATCAAAATCAAGTCCAGCTCATGCATTTCTGGCATTTACATAAAATACTCTTCTCAGTCCTTTCCACCAAAAAAACAAAAACACAATAATGCAATGGTTTGGTCAATGAAGATACCTTGATCGACATGATAAGGTCTTGCTTCTTGGCATTCCTGCTAAAGATTTATCATCTCCGTTCGACTGTTTAAGGGGAGTAATAAGGAGAAGATTAAGATGGAAAGGGCTGTAATCTCCTTTGTCGTAAACAGGATTGGTGACCAACTCATTGAAGAAGCAGTTTTCTTGAAGGATGTGCGCCCACGAATTGAGAGGCTGCATAGAGATCTGAGGGCGATCAACTGCTTCTTGGAAGCAGCCGATGCAAAGCAAGAGGAAGACCCAAGGGTGCGTAACTGGGTTTCAGACATCCGAGATGTTGCTTATGATGCTGAAGACGTGGTCGACATGTTCATCCTCAAGGCTGAGGCCCTGAGGAGAAAAATCTTTGTCAAGCGCGTTTTCCAAAAGCCGAGGTGTCTGCATAACCTTGGCAAGAAAATCGATGACGTCCAAACTAACCTCCAAGACATCTCAAAGAGGCGGGAAATCCTGGGAATAAAAAATATTGGTGAAGGAACAAGCACTTCAACTCAGATGCTGCAGAATCTAAGACGGACCACTCCTCGTGCAGAAAAACATGTCATTGTAGGCCTGAATGAAGAAGCCAAAGAGCTTGTGAAGCAGCTGACCAAAGGAGACCCAAGGCGCCGTGTGATTTCTATTGTAGGAATGGGCGGCATCGGCAAAACTACTCTTGCCAAGAAAATCTATAATCATAGCAGAGTTGTGGATCATTTTCAGTCTTGTCGTGCGTTGGTTTATGTATCCCAAGATTGTAGACCCAGAGACATCTTTCAACAAATTCTAAACCAATTTCCTTATACACCAACGGGAGATGAAGCAAGGAAGATAGAGAAATTGCAGGAGAACGAGTTGGGGGATTTCCTTCATAAACGCCTGAAGGAGAAAAGGTTTTTGGTAGTTTTGGATGACATATGGGGAAGTGATGATTGGAAATGTCTTGCTAATGCATTCCCAGAGGAGAGTGATGGCAGTAGATTACTTCTTACAACTAGAAATAAGGATGTTTCTTTGCTAGCAGATGCTCAAAGCGTTCCCTACGAAGTGAAACTCCTCTCGGACACGGAAAGTTGGACGTTGTTTTGTAGAAGTGCAATCCCTGACAATGTTACTGAGAGTTGTCCTCCAGAGTTGAAGGAATTCGGGGAAAGGATGGTGAAAAAATGTGCTGGTTTACCATTGGCCATTGTTGTATTGGGAGGCTTGTTATCATCCAAAAAGCAATTGCCTACTGAGTGGGAAAAGGTGCTCAAGAACCTACAGGCGCACTTCTCCAGTGACAAAGGAGTAGATGCAGTATTGAGTTTAAGCTACATTGACTTGCCCCACAACTTGAGATCATGCTTTCTTTATCTAGGCCTCTTCCCAGAAGATCAGATAATCCCCACAAGAAAATTGCTCCTCCTATGGATGGCAGAGGGTTTTATCCCACAGAAAGATGAACGAAGAATGGAGGACACCGCTGAGGATTATTTGAATGAGTTAATCAGTAGAAACTTGGTTCAAGTAGTAACAGTGAGTGTTAATGAGAGAGCAACAAAATGCCAAATTCATGATCTAGTACGGGATTTATGCATCAAAAGGGCGAAAGAGCAGACCCTTTTTGAGATAAAAAAGAGCGTGAGTTCATCTTTTCCTTCAACCAAATCCCATCGACAGGGTATTTATTTTGACTTGGAGAGGTATGCTTCCACAAAACATTCAACTCCATACATTTGCTCTCTCTTCTTCTTCACATTAAAAGGTCATTGGTGCCGTCTACAACAATTAGATTTTATTTGCAAATATTTCAAACTGCTTAGGGTGCTAGACTTGGAAGGTTTATTCGTTGAAATACCGAGAGCATTTGGGAAACTGATTCATTTGAGGTATTTGAGAGTAAATTTCCTGCTTAGAACTTATTCTCCAACATATTGAGGTAATTTAAGGAGTTTGCAGACATTGGATATAAATAATTTTAGGAAGGTATCAACTATGATGCAGAACATGGAAAATCTTCAACACCTTTTCATCTCGTATGAAAGACAAGATGGCAAGCCATTACGAATTGACAATCTAAGAAATCTCCAAACTCTATCCGGCATATGGTTTAGTGATTGGCAACAAAATGATACGAGTAAGTTACCTAACCTTCATAAATTGAAAATCAACGTGGGATTTGACTTGGAAGTGTCCCAGTTCTCAAACTCTATTGCCAAGCATGTGAATCTTCGCTCATTGTATCTTAATCAATATGAACGTGATGATCGTGACATATCAGATCTATTAGATCCCTTCCCGCAGCTTGAGACATCATCATATACCTTCAGTCTTTATCACTCATTATCAAGTCACTACAGTTTTTTGGATTCAGATCCCCGTAGCATTCCATCTTTTGTCATGAACTCTTGGCTCCATCTATCTAAGCTGCACATGAAGGGAAACATAAAGCAATTGCCTAGAGCACATGAATTCTCACCAAATCTAACACAGTTGACCTTAGATAGGATTATACTGGACTATGACCCTATGGCGATTTTGGAGAAGCTGCCAAAATTGTTGATTTTAAGATTGAGGATGATCTCAAAACTCAGACAAGGAGTACTGCAAGTATCTGCAAATGGCTTTCCTCAACTCAAAATCCTTCAACTTGCTAGCTTAGACCAAATGAAGATGAAAATGTGAATCTCAATAATGAACCACACCCAGAGGGGGGTGAATAGGTGTTGTAAAACAATTTAAAAATTCTCCCAACAAAGATTACCTAACCTTAGACTATCTTAATGTCAAGAATTTTTTCTTCCAATAACTTTTCAACAAAGCAAAACATCCGCAAGCAATAATGTATGCATCAACACTCTCCCAACAATTTATAAATGCAAAACACATGCAAATACTTCAACACTCCTCAAAAATAAATCAAAATATAGAGTGAGAGAAAGAGACAATGAACACCGGATTTTTAACGTGGAAAACCTCCGAAGAGATCAAAAACCACGGACCTATCACCGATTGAAAACTCCATTATGAGGAATAAAAACTGAGTACAAGGTTTTACCTAGCTCAAGCCAACCAATCCTTCCCAGAATACTTGACTAGTACCTTCATTTTCAGCTTCTCCTTTTGAAGCACACTTGGAGTCCGCACCAAGTTCAATCTCGGCCTCTTCTTGAATCCACACAAGAAGAAAATGGGTTTTTGCACAAACCCAAATAGAATGAAAGATTGAGATGTGAATGAAGTAATGAATCAACCCATTTATTGCTCAAGAAAATCCATTGAAAACTAGTTTGGAAAACATTAAGAGAAGTGGATTTTCTTTGCAATCAAAAACCCCAAATTAGGAAAGCAAAAATGAGAAAATGAAGAACACTTGGAGTGTGGCTGCTCTCCCCACATTTTCAGCAGTCTCTCTTCCAGAAAATGAGAGAAGATTGGTTTTTATAGTGTAAAAAGAAACCCTTAATCTAATGGCCGAGATTTGATCAAAAAAACATTAGTTCGATAGATCCACCCCTACACTTGGATCGATCCAGAAACAGAGGAATGAAAGCCTTGCACCAAAAATCATTTTTCCCAACTTTCTAACACATTTAAAGATTAAAAACCGGGTTGATTCACACCCAATCACTCTACACTCGACTACATACCTCGGCCTCTTAGCAAAGTCTTAGTCTTCAAAGTCAAGTAGTCCGAATAGGAATAGGAAAGCCGAGTTAGGGGACACTTAGGAATTTTGTCCGGAATTGCCAACCTAGCTAAACACTCACAATCTCCCCCTTTAGCAATTCTGGGACAAAACCCTTTACAACACGAATGAGTATAAGTAAGTAAACCCCACCCAACACTCATACAAGGCCACTCGCTCACTCAAAACCACAACCTAGGTACTACAATACCTGCAAAAAAAATCTCAAGAAAAACATTAGTAGCACCTGTACATATTCCAAGGCACTTCCACAAGATTTGAATGAATTAACACATAGATATCCACATATATCCAATCACCAAAATAATAACTACAATGTCTCTCCCCCTTTTTGTCCCAGAAAGAGACAAAGGGCCACAATCTCTCCCTTTCTATCCAAGAAAAAAGACAAATGGATGACAATTCAATTAGCAGAATATCTCACATCCAAATCAACAAACATCCACATTTCAACAAAATGTCAAATACTCAAAAATCAAGTATTCACATATTACCAAGTATCCATATCAACATCCCAAAAAAACTATAGGATACAAGAATCTCCCCCTAACTCCCATCATAAGATATACGAAACTCCTCCTAAATCTCATCACATGGTTTCATTTAAAAACTTTCAAAAAATGCTTTATCACCATGAAAATAGATTCCAAGCATGAAAATGTATAGAGGGCACTCACAATGAGCAAACAAAGCCTAGGATTAACATTGCTAGAAAGCAAAAACAATCCAAGGCAAAAATGAAACCCCAAAAAAATATGTTGTGAAAGGATTCCACACAAAGAAAGCATCTAGATTAAGCTAATGGTGGAGAGAAAGATGGACAAACCGAACACCTAAGGTTCCCGAAAAAGATAGCTTAAGCTAAGAAACCTGTGAATGAGCCACTCCGGAAAAGAAATGGCGCCAATGAAACATTGATGTAGAGATTTCCAATGTTGAAAAGAATGATGAGGGAGGAGGACTTCATCATAAATAAATTTCAGCAACCTTGGTGGTGGAAGCTTATGCAATGAAGAAGAGAAGAAGAAGAAGATGAAGACCCTTTTTGAAAGATTTTGAAATTAGGGCTCAATTGAGAATGGAAGAGGGGTTTTTAAAGATTGGGGATTTTGATTTTTTTTTTTTTTTTACACGGAATGACATATGGAACAGTGAAGATTGGAAATGTCTTGAAAATGTGTTTCCAAAGAAGAACAATGGCAGTAGATTACTTCTTACAACTCGAAATAGGGATGTTGCTTTGCAAGCAGATATTCAGAGTGTCCCCTTGGAAATGCAACTTCTCTCTGAAGCAGAGAGTTGGAAGCTGTTTTGTAGAACTGCAATCCCCAATAATGTTATTGACAATTGTCCTCCAGAGTTAAAGGTATTTGGGGAGAAGATGGTGAAGAAATGTGCTGGTTTGCCATTGGCCATTGTTGTATTGGGAGGCTTGTTATCATCCAAAAAGCAGTTGCCGACTGTGTGGGAACAGGTGCTCAACAAGCTCCAGGTGCCCTTCTCTGAAGGCAATGGTGTAGATGCAATATTGAGCTTAAGTTTCATCGATTTGCCCCACAACTTGAAATCATGCTTTCTTTATCTAGGCCTCTTTCCAGAAGATTGGGTCATCCCCAAGAGAGAATTACTCCTTTTATGGATTACAGAGGGTTTTATTCCACAACAAGATGAACAAAGAATGGAGGACACTGCTGAGGATTATTTGAATGAGTTAATCAATAGAAATTTGATTCAAGTAGTAGCAGTGAGTATTAATGAGAGAAGTAAAAAATGTCGGGTTCATGATCTAGTAAGGGATTTATGCATAAAGAAGGCAAAAAAGCAAAAGCTGTTTGAGATTCAAAATAACATAGTTCATGTTCCCTCATCTTGTTCATCTCACCCTTCAACCAAATGTCGTCGACAAGGTATCCATTTTGGCTCGGGGGGTATGTTTCAACTACATATCTTCGCACCCTTCACTCTTTCGACCCAAAAACTGACAATTTGATATTATTTCTCCCACCTCATTTCCGTTATAGGCATTTTAAATTGCATAGTGTTAAACTTGGAAGGTATAGAGTTTCGCAATAGACTATCAAGTTCAGTTGGGAGACTAATTCATTTAACGTACTTGAGTATAAAGCTTCCATTCACATTCCGTGAGAGTAATTCGTTCTTTTCAAAGCTTCCAACCTCTTTAGGTAATTTAAGGAGGTGGCAAACTTTGGATATTGGTATTGTTATATTGGAAAAGCCAACTGTGATACAAAAAATGAAAAATCTACGACATCTCTTCCTCTTCTATCATAGTCAAGATGGCAAGCCATTGCTAATTGACACTTCTCCAAACTCTGTCTAACATATGGGTCAGTGATTGGCAACAAAATGATACAAGTAAGTTAACTAGCCTTGGGAAACTGAAAATTCAAGGGAAATTTGACTTGGAAATGGTTGAGTTCTCAAACTCCATTGCCAAACTGGAGAATCTTCGATCCTTGTATCTTGAGGCATATCCCCCCGGCATGCCATCCTTTGTCATGAACTCTTGGCTACATCTATCTAAGCTGCAAATAAAGGGACGCATACCACAGTTACCTAATGCACGTCAGTTCCCACCAAGTCTAACACAATTAACCTTAGAAGAGACTGAGTTGGACTATGACCCTATGGCAATTTTGGAGAAGCTGCAAAAATTGTTGACTCTAAGATTAAGGAAGGACTCATATCTTGGAGAGGAAATGCAAGTATCTGCACATGGCTTTCCTAGACTCAAAGTAATTCAACTTTTTGGGTTAAACCGCACGAGGAGGTTGAATATAGAAAAGGGTGGCATGTCAAAGCTTACTCAGTTGCAGGTTTTTGAAAGCGTCTTGGACATCAATGGACTTAGCAAGCTCTTACTTCTGCAGAAGGTAGATGTCATTACTACATCTCTAGATCATCATCCTTGAATTTCCTCCTTGCCCTGTTCGTCCGACTGGCGTGATGTAAGAAGGTACTTGGCTCTTTTGTGCTTAATCTCATATTTTATCACTCATACATCTAGTATTACTCCAGGCAGAGTTCTTAAAAATGGGCCACAGAGCATTGTTTAACACCATTTTTTCATTGTTCTTTCTCCACGTACATATGACTGATATGATCACTCTTGCTATATTATTCAATATTCATTTATTCTATTCATAATGCACTTGAAATGAAATCGATGTTAAACTCTTGTACTCCATAATTTTTCATTTTCTATTAATAAAACTAGAGGGCATCATTTTCCCAAATGAGACTATCCAAACAAAATCAACTATAGCCTTACTCCCTCATCTTCTTTTTCCTTTTTTTTCCCTTATCTAATAGGCTGTGCTGTGCTTGATTTTCATCTCCATTTCAGCAAGACAGGAAATGGTGACAGTATATGGCACTTATACTGCTGATGATTGCTGGGGTTATAAGCAGCAACACAAGAAGACTGGTTTCAGGTAATGAAGTTATAAATGGTGTTTTTCTTTTACATATGATTGTAAAGGATGCGAATCCGTGCTTGGTCAAGACCTAGTCAGGCTGGTGACTGTTTGAGCTTGTCACTTTTGTTTCACCTGCAAGCATATCTTCAAGTCCTCCATTTGTAATTTATGTAAATTGGAATAGTCTCCTTCTTTCTGAATACCATGTTGATTTAGCCATAAATAATGAAGGTTATCCTATTAATTTCTATGTTTTTGTCTTGTCCTAGCAGCACAATATCTGTCTCTTCTTCAGGGCCATCAAACAAAGCTTCAGGATTCCTTCACACTCTTCTTTGGATTCCTCTGTTTCCTCAACTTTTCTTTTGTTGCACACTCCAATTGCTGTCATTTGGTTCGATCCCCCCTATTATAAAACCAGCTGAAAGAACTGTTCCCACTTCCCATAGTTCCCCATTCTGTTCATCTTCTTCACCGGGTGTTGCTGTCTTGATCTCTATTGGGGTTTGTTGAATTCTGCTTATTTTGCTTGATGACTCTGTACAATAGGCGGTAGCCTGCTTGTGGGCACTGTGATCAGAGTAATGGGCTTTGTATGCTTGAATAGGAGGAATGGGAAATCCATTCCAGTTCTCATTCATTACCGTTTTTGGATTATTTCTAACAAATGAGAATGGGAATAGAAAATTCATTTTAATGGGAATTAAAACCTACCTCACCTTGTCTAGTTTTTTATTCCGCTCTTCCACATGTTTGATTCCCCTTCATTCCCATTCTTATACCCCTACCAAACACAACCTAAAGGTATACCACTCCCCATGGATCTAAATCCAATTATGTCACACTGTAGTTCAGATAGGCCAGCTTCAAGAACAGACATGGCCATGCAAGCATCAACCTGCGGCCATCCAACATTTTCAGCCTAAATTTAATTATCCAGGCATGCATATCCAATTTCAGAAAACCGAGGCAGATTCTTCTCAAAACTGACTTCTAATTTGTAACTACTACTCTTATTTTATCTTCATTTATTTTGGGTTCAATACATCTTTCCTTGGATGGGCAAGAAGACGACATGCCATTGCGTCTCCACGCTCTTTCACGCTGAATGAGTGGAAACAGAATAACTCAAGCTAGTTAACTAGCCTTGGGAGAAATCTTCAGTCCTCCAACTTTTTAGGCATCATGTAAACACCAAAGCCTATATGGGATGTGGTTAATCAAAATTAAGTCATCTCTTCTGCGTTCACACGAAAGTTCATTTCTTTATCACACGATAACAAGAATAAAAGAAGGGGTTTAGTCAAATATAGAAATGTATTTTTTCAATACCTACCAAAAAATCATCATTTATCAAACGGTGTCCTGTAATGCCTTAATCTCATTTGTTTATATTCTTATATCTTGATCTTATTCCTTTATACCCTTATTCAATTGTCAAGATCTCACCACATATATTCAATGATCCAGATTTCATATTCGGTAGGTATCACGTTTTTGTTTTTTTTAGCACCACGAATGTGAGGGACCGTTGATTATAGAACATGGTGTACATTTTTTCTAACATTAACTAGCTGACACATTTTGAAAAATAATTTAGAAAACAAGAAGTGATAAAATAGACTGATGGATGAAAAATTTATTTTGCAGTGAAGCAACCAAATGATATCTAGAAACCATTGGCGGATATGTTACTCTCAATTGTGGGTAGTTGCTCAATTGAAATCAAGTCCAGCTCATGCATGACGTAAAATACATTCCTCTCCACCAAATCACAAAAGAACTGTAGTGTTTGAATGATCAACACGATAAGCTCTTGCTTCTAGCCCCTCCTATTCAGGATTATCATCTCCGTTCAGCTGTTTAAGGGGAGTAATAAGGAGAAGATTAAGATGGAAAGGGCTGTAATCTCCTTTGTCGTAAACAGGATTGGTGACCAACTCATGGAAGAAGCAATTTTCTTGAAGGAGGTGCGCCCACGAATTGAGAGGCTGCATAGAGATCTGAAGGCGATCAACTGCTTCTTAGAAGCAGCAGATGCGAAGCAAGAGGAAGACCCAAGAGTGCGTAACTGGGTTTCGGACATCCGAGATGTTGCTTATGATGCTGAGGACGTTGTCGACATGTTCATCCTTAAGGCTGAGGCCCTGAGGAGAAAAATCTTTGTCAAGCGCATTTTCCAAAAGCCCGTGTATCTGCATAATCTTGGCAAGAAAATTGATGAGATCCAAACCAACCTCCATGACATCTCAAGGAGGCGAGAAATCCTGGGAATAAAAAATATTGGAGTAGGAACAAGTACTTCAAGTCAGATGCTGCAGAATCTAAGACGGACCACTCCTCGCGCCGAAAAACATGTCATTGTGGGCCTGAATGAAGAAGCAAATAAGCTAGTGGAGCAGCTGACCACGGGGGACCCAAGGCGCCGCGTGGTTTCTATAGTAGGAATGGGCGGCATCGGCAAAACTACTCTTGCCAAGAAAGTCTATAATCATAGCAGAGTTATGGATCATTTTCAGTCTTGTCGTGTCTGGGTTTATGTATCTGAAGATTGTAGACCCAGGAATATTTTTCAGCAAATTCTAAACCAACTTCTTCATAACCCAAAGCAGATAGAGAAATTGCAGGAGAACGAGTTGGAGGATTTACTTCACGAGCACCTAGAGGAGAAAAGATTTTTGGTAGTTTTGGATGACATATGGAAAAGTGACGATTGGAAGTGTCTTGCAAGGGTGTTCCCAGAGGAGAGTAATGGCAGCAGATTACTTCTTACAACTCGAAATAAGGATGTTGCTTTGCAAGCAGATGCTCGAAGTGTTCCACATGACATGCAGCTTCTCTCGGAAGAAGAGGGTTGGAAGTTGTTTTGTAGAACTGCAATCCCTGACAATGTTACTGACGGTTGTCCTCCAGAGTTGAAGGAATTTGGGGAAAAAATGGTGAAGAAATGTGCTGGTTTACCATTGGCTATTGTTGTATTGGGAGGCTTGTTGTCTTCCAAAAAGCAGTTGCCGACTATGTGGGAAGAAGTGTTCAACAAACTCCGGGTGCACTTTGCCGCACGCAATGGAGTAGATGCAATATTGAGCTTAAGCTACATCGATCTGCCCCACAACTTGAAATCGTGCTTTCTTTATCTAGGCCTCTTTCCAGAAGATCAGGTAATCTCCAAGAGAACATTACTGCTTCTATGGATGGCTGAGGGTTTTGTTCCACAGCAAGATGAACAAAGACTGGAGGACACTGCTGAGGATTATTTGAATGAGTTAATCAATAGAAACTTGGTTCAAGCGGTAGCAGTGAGTGTTAATGAGAGAGTTACAGAATGCCGGATTCATGATCTAGTACGGGATTTATGCATAAAAAAAGCCAAGGAGCAAAACTTTGTTGAGATTCAAAAGGACATAGTTTCTCTTCCCTCAACTACTTCATCTTTTCCTTTCACCAAATCCCGTCGACTAGGTATTTATTTGGACTTGGAGAGGTATGCTTCCAGAGAACATTCAACCCCATATATTCGGTCTCTCTTCTTTTTTTTACTCCAACGTAGTCCCCATAGTCGATATTATGGGATACTATCATGGTTAGATTTTATTTACAAATATTACAAATTACTTAGAGTGTTAGACTTGGGAAATGTAAAGATCTATGAGCCACCAAATTCATTTGGGAAACTAGTTCATTTAAGGTACTTGAGATTAACAGCGCATAGGTATTCAAACTGTCCACCTTCTTGTTTGGGGAGTTTGCAGGACTGTGTAAACTTTCCAACCTCCTTAGATGAGCTAAGGAGTTTACAGACTTTGGATATATGTATTTCTAAAGGAACACCAACTATGATAGAGAAAATGAAAAATCTACGACACCTTTTCCTCTCGTATGATAGAGAAGATGACAAGCCATTACGGATTGACAATCTAAGAAATCTCCAAACTCTGTCCGGAATATGGTTTAGTGATTGGCAACAAAATGACACAAGTGACTTAACTAGCCTTCGGAAACTGAAAATAAAAATGGATGACGCGATAGTGGTCGAGTTTTCAAACTCCATTGCTAAGCTTGAGAATCTTCGCTCCTTGTATCTTAAGGCATCACATTTCTCCGGGGTTCCATCCTTTGACATGAGCTCTTTGCTACATCTATCTAAGCTGCATATGGAAAGATCCATAGGGCAATTACACGAGTTCCCACCAAATCTAACACAGCTGACCTTAGAAGATACTGAGCTAGACTATGACCCAATGGTGATTTTGGAGAAGCTGCCAAAATTGTTGACTTTAAGATTAAGAATGTGGTCATACCGTGGATGGGAAATGCAAGTATCTGCAGATGGCTTTCCTCAACTCAAAATCCTTCAACTTTCTGACTTATACGGACCGACGAAGTTGTTGATTATAGAGAAGGGTGGCATGTCAAACCTTACTCAGTTACAGATTTTTAGAAGTGTCTTGGACATCTATGGACTTGGTGAGCTCTTACATCTGAAGAGGATAGATGTCATTGATATATCTCCACATTCTCATCGCTGGATTTCTTCTTTACCCTGTTCTTCTGAATGGCAAGATATAAGAAGGTACCTAAAACTTTTGTTCTCAAATTTCATTTTTGATTACTCATCTATTAAGGATTACTCTAAGCAGAGAGTTCTTAAGAAAAGGGCCTTAGAACATGGTTCCTCTCTAACACTTCGTTTTTTTCATTGCTCATTTTCGTAAAATGATCACTCATGCTATATTATTTGAGATTCATTTATTCTATTCATATCTTGTACCGCATAAATTTGTATTTACTAATAAAACTAGAAAGCAGCCCTTTCATAAAATTCTATCCAAACAAAATCAACTATAGCCCTACCCCCTGACCTTCTATAAACATCAAAACTGTAAGGATGCTCTTGCTTTTTCCTCTCTTGATCTATTAGGTTGTGCTTGATTTTCATCTCCATTTCAGCAAGACGGAAGAAGGCAAGGATATATGGCACTTATACCGCCAATGATTCTTGGGGTTATATGCAGCAGCACAAGAAGATTGATTTTAGATAATGAAGTCAAATGGTATGTGTTTTCTTTCATATATGATTGTAAAGGATGTGAATCCATGCCTGATCAAGACCTAGTTAGATCAGTGACTGTCTGAGCCTAATTATTATTATTATTGTTGTACCCCTCTAGAGAAAATTTCTGGCTCCAATCTGTAATTGTAAATTTGGTAAATACGGCTCGAACTGGATGAGAATAACTTCAAAAGAAAGAAGACTTCCAAATAGATTCTACACTCAAAGCATTTATGCCAAGACCAAACCCCATATCAAAGCAAACCCACTCCATCGTTACTTACATAAACCCATTTACTTCTTGCAGATAAACCAAGGTAGCTACAGATTGAGAATCCAATGGAGTGGTTTTTCCACAAAAGAAGGGGACCAGAGTGGAAACATGGGTGGACAGGCCAGACCCTCAACAACATCTCCACACCACCTCTTCCATTGCTAGCCATTTTTGCCATTGTCATTCTCTTGTGGTCCCTCTCCAATTACACAAGCTACAAGGGCCAACTATACCAAACTACCAACAACTTCCAGCTATTCCTCTTCTTGTTGCCCATCCTCTTCATCTTCCTCATTGCCTCCTCCTCTGATGGGAGGCCTAGTTTCCAGGCTCCAAATCCACATCATGAGTCCAATCACAGAGCTGGGAGCTTTCCTTGGGGTGTTGCTGTCCTGGTGGGGGTGCTTCTTGTCTTGGTCTCTTACCAATCTGTATTTCAATCAAAGTGGTTTGGAGCTCTCAGGAGTTCTGTTTAACAAAAGAAACTCCGGTACTTTCTACATATGACAATAAGGATGCCTTACTTGTCATTGTAAGGCAAGTGAATGTACATAATTTGGGTTTGATTATGGTATCTATTGAGTTTCTCTTTTGGGTTTTGTAATATGATTCATATTTAAGTCCTGTGTGGTATGATTTGTAGCATGGTGGCACAAAGTTCAAGTGATGGGTTTTGTATATTTCTTGTTTTCTCTTCAACAAGACATACATAAAAGTGACTAATCCATCTTCTTCTTCTTCTTTTAACATATTTCTTATCTTATAATAAAATTTAAAATCGAGATCGTTATAGAGGATTAAAAAAAAATATATGTTTTCATATACACATATTGAAAAATTATAAAATAGAAACTCAAATTTGTAAAATTCAAATTTGACATGTAAATTTAAAAATATTTAGAATTTTATATATTTTTCGATAAAAATTACGATATTTGACTATTATCTTTTTATGATATTGATACTACATTCAAGTATTTCAACTTATGAAAATTAAAGGGTTTTTATTTTGTGATTTTTTTTAAATGAATGTTGTAGCCTATATTGCATGGGCAAGCAGCAGGTTATCTTATACCAAACACTGTATCATTAAAGTTTTGGGAGGGGTAGGTTTGATTATTAGCTACCTGGTGTTGTCAGGTCTAAATTACTCTTGGGCCATGACTCTTGAGGGGAGAAAAAGTCTTCAGGTCTAAATTACTCTTGGGCCATGACTCTTGAGGGTCTCTCTCTCTCTCTCTCTCTCTCTCTCTCTCTCTCTTCAGAAACCCATCCAAGGGACTCAGCCAAGTGAGGGTGGCCATTGTGTGATTGCGTTTGATCGGCGTGTGGACTCTTTTGGTTTATTTATTATTACCCATCATGATACTTTGGGTTTTGGATTAAATCTAAGCTATTTTGTTGCTGAAAACCTTGAACCCTTTGGGTAGATTAATCATTGCATGCCTCAAATTATTGGGATGCTTTTTGTTATTTTATTGAATTGGGGGAATGACCTACAATATCCACTTATTTCAGCAACCCTTAACAGATTTTCTGGGAGTGTGTTTGGTTCTGAGGAATGTTAAAGCAGAGACGAAGAAGGAAGAGAAAATAAAATAGAAAAAAACACTATTTTGAATTCAATTCTTCCACTCTTTGAACTTCGATTATTTTTTTGTCTTGGTCACATTCCTATTTCTCATCAACCAAACAACTGAAAGTGATGGTTTTTCAGTAATTCCTTTCCCCCTGTCTTATAGCTTCTGACATTCAAATATACCTCAAATGTGTTGAGAAATGGCTTTCATTCATGCGTGTGAATTCCTACAAAAAAAACCCTAATTAAAAGCCTTTACTCAACTACATCACATGAGAGCTGTCTCATCAAACTTCGAAAATGCAAAGAGTTGAAAATTTTCTGTCATTTTTTCCAGGAAAAATTACAGATCAGTTGACTCATGAATGATTTAGATAGCTTCAAACTTAATAAAGTGTTTGATAGCTTCTCTTTTGGAAGAAAGATCGATTCCATGGAAATAAAAGAAGCAAAATAACCATAGAAGTAATCAAAAGCATCAAACGTCTGCAATTAGACCAGATTCATAAGCCAAGAATCCAAACCCTAAAAACAGATAATTTAACTCACTATAGTCATATTATACACAAAACCCAGTTATTCAAATCACATATTTCAACCTAAACACATCATACTCAGTAACAATTAACATACTAAACAAGCCAGCTATCATGGAACACAGACTGGTATTGCACCATAATAAGCAACAACACAATTAAAGCAGCCACGCCCCATGGAGAGCTGCCTTCCTGAGGACTATGGTAGCTGCGGCGGCGATAACCATAGGGCGAGGAAGCAGAGAAGAGGTCAGAATTTTCCATGGATGACACCAAGTGGACTGCCATTAGAAGTAGTATAGGAATGGCTAATAGCGCCCAACTCATCTGCACTTCTGCAGCTTCTATAATTGAGTCATAAGAGACATACCATGATATAGAAAAGAAGATTAAGATCACTGCTAGAATAAGGAGAACTGGGTATGGCAGAGGACTTATAGTAAAGACATCTGCAATAGATGAGGCTATGCTTCTTCTTCTGTAGGCCATGAAGGGCCTTTTGGCCACTGCACCAGTTCTAAGAGGCCCCTTGATGAAAGCAGAGCAGTTATTTATAGCAATCAAGAGAGTTTGATTTGGTAGGTGGGAACCTATTGAATTATGCTTGGAAAATGCTTTAATCTTAGTAACAAGTTACTTTATTTACTTATCGTATAAATTCAGTAATATGTCATATATATCAAGTTATGTTCTTAATGTTACTTCTAGAAAATGACTAGCATAAATATAATTTATATCAAGTTTTAGGTACATCAACTCATGGGAAGGCTAACTTGCATCTTGGCTCCATGTGGGCTAAGTAAGATATATATCATGTTAAATTATCAATTTTAATCCCGAAACTTTAAGACATCCAGTGATACGCTAACAATTATCAAAATATACTTCTCAACAGAAAAAATAAACAAATTTTGACAACTTTTAAAAACAATTTTTAATTATTTTTGGGAACAGAATTTTATTTGAGAACTCAATTTTTCTAGCTTATTCTTCATAAAAACATTCTTCACTTATGTATAATATAAAAATTCCTAAACTATTCTTCATATTCTCTTGTTTTTTTGAAGTTACAAAACTGGTTTATATTCTAAAGAAAAAGGGTTGTTTTCAAAACTAGTTTTCAAATAAATGCTAAAAATGATGGATAATGAACAACAATGTACCCACTGAGTCATCACACTAGGTCAAAGTTTATCCTCTCAGGAAGACAGTCTAATAATGATGAGACTGAAATTCCACTAAAATTGTATTAAAGATACCTAAAAAAATGCTACATATATAATAGAGCCCATCCAAATTTATATGATAGATGACATGTGACTGAGACCTATTGGTGGATACCAGATTTTTTATTTTTCAGCTCACAGTGAGTGCTTATCCCACTGCTAAAAATCCCACTAAACACACTAATTTACTAGTTTTTCTATCATTTCATAGTCACATGAAACCCTAAATCATTGATGTCCATATCACATCTCTTGCATTCAATGTTTCTTGTTTAGATTTTTGTGGTTGATGACTGATGGTAGGTACAAGTTAACACCTGCCTAGCATACGTGGCCCTTCATTAAATAAAGATGGGGCTCCCTTGCTCCTTTGGCTTTTTCTTGGGCAACCAAAATCTGGGTAGGGTCTCTAACTAATCAATCATCTGGATCCAGAAAAGACTGCACCTTTTTCGAGAAAAATCCAAGGTTGATTAACACAAGTTACCGATAATTACAATTATCAATCCATCAGAAGATAAGGATTAAACAAGAATTGAGCACACATCATCTAAGAAAAGGAAACTTCGATCTATAAAAATCAGGGTTGCATTACTAGAATGTTGATGATGTCAGTGAATACATGAAATGTAAAAGACACCAATAAAATTAAATTTGCATTGTTGAAAAACCAAGATATATAGTATGTATTCTTTGTCTACATATATATACACACATGGAACTTACAAAATGAGCTGAATATTGGTTGCAGAATGAGAAAGATATCGCTTTTTTTCTTGATTCCTTGTCTACAGCTTCAGCTGGATCTCATTTACAAAGGCCACAACTGAGCAAATGTCAATATCATAACCCAGAACAACTGTGGAACCATCCAATGTCACAACCCAGACATGCCACTTCGAACTTCCACAGGGGATTTGGGGCATGGAGAATCATGATCATCATGCTTCCATGATATTTTAGGATCATATTATGCTATCTCCAGGGTATTGTTACCACTTGGTTCCCTCATTATGTTATAAGAATTGCTGGGAACAAATAAATACGATTTCTTGGCACGGGGAAAGAACTTAGGTCAAACTTTTCCTTCATATTGGAAGTTCAGCTTGTAATCATGCTGCAAAGTTGCTAGAGTGCTTCGACAAGGACCCTCTACAAGAATTAATAACATCCAAAGCAAAGTGAGACTTGAAGCAGATGTCACCAAGAGTCCGATTTTACACCTTAGAATAGTCAAGATTGCATACCTCCAAACACAGTATGAAGATATTGAAGATCATCTGCTGAGCAAGCATCTATTAAGGCATAAACTCCTGGTCTCAGAGCATCGTCAATTTCCCTGCAAATTGATTAACCAAATGATTCATTTGTGACTGCATAAGGTCTATGCAAAGTTGAACATGAAAGACCTAAGCATAAAAGTCATAATACGTAATTAATAGCAATAATCAAGTTGCATATGAGATGCTGAATATCACCTTCTGATGCCTGTTTTAAGGGGGCCATATCCTGAATAAATCCATATGTAATTGGATAAAAACTTAAAACAGTGCTGCCTAAAGACATCCTTTTGCTGTCTCATCTGCAAAATCACAAAGCATACTTTAATAATTGCATATCTTGGAAGAATTTTTCCAAATATGACACATACAATGTTTACTGTTGGTATCACTCCTCCATTCCTATAGTTTATTTTATTTAAAACTCTTATTCATGAAAGCAAAAGAGCCATATTCTAATGTCCATTCAGTTTCCGATCATTAAGGAGGAAAATTGGGTTGAAATTTTATCATTAACAAAGGAATGAGGATGTCAAAACCACTGAAGCTCACTAATTGAGCCTGTCACCTCACCTGCATGTATCAGAAGCCCTCCCTAATTGGAGACTCTATCTATAACCTTTGAATAAAAATTAAATTCCAAAAAAGAGACTAATTATGCAGGTGATTTTTACTACTCTAAATATCATCTGGAAACTCGAACAACGGAGATACATTTTCAAAGTATTACCAAGTTCATGATAAAATTACACACCTCTTCATAAATCCTTCGAAGAAAACAAGCACACTTTACTCCCTCTTCTACTTCCCATGAAAAATAACCTTTTCGGACCACTGAATCAGCATCCACCGTCTCTAAACAACGAAGGAGAACACAAACCGAATCTTCAAGAAGAGCAATGCATTGCTCACACTCACTACAATACCACAACAATTATATGTTCTCTTTACAGAACAGAATAAATTAAAGGGAGAGAAGAAAGAATAAACATGTAAAGTGAGAAATTAGGAAATAAAATAACAAATCTGATGTGCATGCTGCTAATGATCAAACTATGGAGAGAGAAGAGAGAGGGGAAAGTAGAAAACAAAAACAAAACAAGCCTAACACTTAACATGATTGAGATGAGAAATTATTATATCAGCATTAACAACAAACATCAAGACAACATAAACATCTAGATGTTCCTACAATCATAGAATTATTAATGAACTAGTATATTTGTCTGGACATTAGTTGAACAGCCTTTGGCATTAGAGCAAACCTGAAATGCTTCCAACATAAAAGAAGAAAAGAAAATAGTAGCATAACTTGATATCAAGAAAAGAAATAAAAACTTGAATATTGGTCCACAATGGGGCAACCTTCTCTCAATCTATAAGAAGCCCCAGGAAGTATGATGTTATTACTGCATCCTTACCAATGGAGCACAAATTAAAAGTGTTTCAGGATCTATGGCATAAGCTTTGGGATGATATCGCCATCTTCACCCACCATCATCTAAGACAATCAAGGATCAAAGAACTCTCTCATCTTTCCATTCTACCGAGCGTAGATCCTTGCATTTCAGATCCTTAGATGAAACTTAAACTGTTTCATCTTAGCCTTCCTCTTTTTCAAAAGCCAATAAAATGCACAAGATGGTCAAACAGATGATCTAAGATGCAATCAAAATATGGTAGAGTTCTTAAGCACCTAAGAATGTGCGCTATGTTGCATGGGTTCAGGTTGGAGTGTCGAATGCAGGTATGTGTCTAAGTGTCCGATTCTTCACAACTCAAATTTTAGGACATGGGAACTCAACCAAAAAGGATCCAAAAATTGGGGACAGGTACTGGGATATGGCATAAGAAAACAAAAATCAATTAAAAATAAATTGGAAATGAAGATATCCTTTTTAAGAACTCTCATTTTTTCCCTCTTATCACTAAATATTCTTACAAAAATTCACTTTTCAACTAACTCTTTTTTTCTCTAATGTAATTATTAGTCATTGCTAAAAAAGTAGATAGAATAAAAGGATATCAATGAAAAAAAATCAAATAGTCACACCTGAAGTAAAATAGGAGTATCCAACAAGAATCTCATACCCACACCCATGCCATGTCGTGTTGACACGGGTATGTTAGGTTAAATTGGGATGGTTTGGGCCTTGTGTGGGAAAGGAAATGAAGAAAGTGTGGTTTTCAGCTCCCTTGTGCCTTTTTTGGATTGTTTGGAAGGAAAGAAACAGTAGAGCGTTTGAAAATGAGGAGCATTCGATTCATGGGTGTAAATCGTTTTTCCTTTGTAATCTGTGGGCCTGGACTAGGGGGTTATTTGGCTCTTGTCCCCCTTTTGTTGTAGATTTTGTAGATTGGTTAAGCCCTGGTTAAGGGTTCTCTTCTCTCTTCTTTGTTTTCTACCTTTGTATACTACCTGTATACTCTGGGGTACTTCTTTGATGTGCCTCTTTTCTTTTAATATATTTCTCTTTATTCATAAAAAAAAATAGAATGTACAAAAGTTTTAGGATTTCACGAAAGAAAATGCTCGATTTGTTCTATTCTAAAATGCATAAACTATTAAGTACATCAAATATTGAAGTTCTAATCAAAATATGAAATGAGATTTACCGCATGCAAAAATAGCCATTCTAACTTCAACTCATGTTTTCCAAATCACATACTCCGAATTGCCCCTTCATCTTGCATGTTTGAAAGCTCTTATTAACCAGGATATAACTAACAATGGTCCTGGATAGTGTGGTACGGCACTGAACTCAAATTGTCAGGCTGTATCAAATAGTCAGGCAGAGGTCTTGTCGAGATCAGTATTAAAGTTTCCATCTGAGCTTAATGTGAAAGATACATACATTCACCCACAATCAAAGTAGAATATTCAAGCAGGAGAAAGGAAGGAAGAGACACATAGCATTGTAAATCTTAATAGAGAAAAACCAAGATGAAATATTTGACAAAGTTAAAAATAAAATAGTAAAATAATAAAAAAATAAGAATTATGTCCTGCCGACAGAATAAATGAACCATAACATTTAGGAACCCATATCAATGTATAAAGAGGCCAAGTATACCTTTTATGATGCTTAAGAACGGTATTCAATAATCTGCAGCATGCAGCAAATAGATCTATTGTGAATTGTCGATCCACAGTACAAGAATCCATGCTTTCCAGAGAACCATTATCTTGGTTGTCAGAAAACATAAAAAAATTATATGAAGCTGGAGCATCAGAAAGTCTAAGCCCACGGAAAGATTGAAAAAGTGCTGCAGGTATCCGCAAACACTGCTGTAGATGGCAAGGATCCATTTGGAACAGAGCATGCTTTCCAGAAATTCTTGTCAGTACCTCAATGCACATAAGAATAACTGAGCCAGGATCTGGATCAGTCTGACCTTTATTATGGATCAATTTCCTATAGAATATAAAAGGGCTCTGCAAGTGCAAAACTATGTTGAACAGGCCAGCAATTAAGCTCTTTAAGTGTCTTTTAACCACACTCAATCGTTTGCGTCCTAGAAAGAAAGTAACAGTTAGAACAAATCTGTCCAAAACAGCTACAGCAAATATGCAATTATATTAATAAACAGAAATTGAAGTAAAATTCTTAAGTGCAAAAATCCAGATGTGCTGTCAGTAAATCAGTTATGTAGCAAGATTCATCATTTTGTTCAGAATTCCGATATCCTGAAAGCATCAAAGCATCCATTCCTGACAAATCAAATTTCCATTGTTTAAAAATCAGCTTCCACCTTTCCCTTTCTTTTCACAAAGTGAAATAATTCTATTTAGAAATTATAGCCAAATAGGGCCTTGATATGCTAATAAAACCTTACCTGAAACAAATTCAAGCACCAAATCCAAGCAGTCAATGCCAGCTGCAGTGATTGAGGAAACCTTTCCCCCATGTGCACTTCCAGTATTTACATCATAGATCACCATGCAGCCTTCCTGTACTCCAACTAGTGCTCTCTCTAAAGCCTGTATAGCAGATAATAAATGCAACTCTGATGGCTTCTTTATAAACACTTTGAATGACATCCTCAACCTTGATTTAAATTCATCGAAGCAATATGGCCCATGAGAAAGAGATGCATCAGATAATCCTACATGACTGTCGAGTGTCTTGGTACTTGACTCTGCGTCATGGGATGCTAGAGTAGCTCTTTTCCCCTGCAAAGAAATGCATTTTCCTATGGCCTTCAAGTGAAGATCTATCAGCTTGGCATAAACATCTCTGTACAAGGTAGGATTAGTTAAAGGAAATTGATTCCCTAATTCCTCCAGATATTTTAAAACACCGTCTAACCACACCAAAGAAATTGGCTGTGGCACATCAGCCATGTTTGCCAATTCCAATAACAAAAGTTGTGAAATGCCATTAAAAATAGGCACAAAGCATGATGATAAGGGAATACAGTTGATCTGCAAATTTAGCCTCAGAATAGCTGAAGAAGCTATAAATAACTCTCTGAGAAAAAAAGCTGCTTCAGGATTATCACCTTTTAACAAGCTTCGCAGCAAAGGCCTATTTAATCGTCGTAGCTCAAACAAATCAACATCAGACAGGAAATTGGTAGCACAGACTGCACTGTCCAACTGCAACCTCATTTCTTGACCACCAGTATTTTCAGAATCATTGTCGATGTGCAATGATCCTGAGCTCCTTGCAGTTTTGGATTTCTGTTGCTTGTTAGCACATGAAATATCATTCTCACCACCATAGGGTTCAAGTGAACAGTCATTTTTCTGGTCCAACCCAGAAAGATTTTGAGCACCACCTAAACCTTCAGGCTGTTGATCATCCTCAATAAGAAACATGCATAAGGAAAAATCAATAAAATCTGTGAAGACATTTATACAAAGGTTGAGTTTGGAGAAAGGTTCATTCTTCCATTTCAACAATTTCATTTCATCATCACACTCCTTCACATCTATATGGTTCATGGCAGATGCAAGGCCCCACATAAACCCTTGAAAGCATGACACTAGAGAAGATAATCTATTTAAATCCACAGTTCCAACTTCCACCCTCTTGTTACAAAGGGCATCCTTTAGAGAGATGAGAAGATTTTCTGTCTGTTCCTTTAAGGCTTCAGCAACAAGGACCACATTTTTCCATGCATCAACAGCTTTTGAGGAATCCGAACAAGGATCAGTTTCAGTTAAATGACTCTCCTCATGGACAAGATCAGAATTAAGTTGTTCTGCACAAGACTTCTTCACATTCATACTGAAGTGAACCACATGACTAAACTGACTTTTGCTAAACATCAAAAACACATATGAGGTTTGATCCATCAATGAGAAGGACATATATCTAAATTGGCTAGCTCTATCCTCTGAAAATGTGTGTTGAAGCCCAACCATCACAGATACTGACTTTAAAAGCCATAAAACAGGAAATGAAACCTCAGGAAATATTGAAGTAAGTGAGGATTGACTAGCTTCCATTTTCTCCTCACAAAATGCCATTATCAGATGTTTCAAGGTCCTCCGGCAAGACAAAAACAATCTGTAAAGCTCATAATGATTATGGGAACATAATGCACAATGACACTTTATTAACCTGCAAACCACAAACCTGAAACACAAAGGAAGAAAAAAAAAAAAAAGTCATCCATACTATTAGTACAGGATGCCACCAATTCATGTTCTACACCTTTCTCAAGGAGTAAAATATCTTAAACAATTCCATCTTATTCCTTCACAAGAAAAATTAATATATTTTAACCTTCTTTACTTTTTTTATCATCTCACAGATTTTCCTCTATTTTAACCTCTTCTCTCTGACAATTTACTCCCCCTTTTAGTTCATTTCCTTACAATTCCATGCATCATTAATGAAAACGTCCTGTTATAAAGTTTAAGAGCAAGTGTACACTCCATCAGAATCCTTCAGAACCAAAAGAAAAACAAACCACTATAATATAAAAATTCACATTATTCGCTTTCACAAGGCTCCAACAAGAGGGGAAGAGAGAGAGAGAGAGAGAGAGAGTTCATATCATGCATGTGGTTGGCTAGCTATATATTATGTCATAACAAGATCTTGGTCATCAGTATAATGATCCGAGCCTTGTCCATGATTTTTAAGGAAATTTCCACTACTTAAACCACATCTTTCATTATTTTGTCATCTTTCAAGATTTCTTTTATTTTTTCTCCAATTTCTACAAGAGTTTTCCACTGATCCCTTCATACTTTCCATACTGTTGCCAGTAACAACACTCCTCGCTGGTGGTGTCAGACATTTCTGCAGTATAGAATTTTGCTCATTACCAAAAAAATACTTATTTCCAAGCCTCATGTAGGGCCAAAAGTTTTCATTTCCCATCTCATGGAAAATCCTTTTAGCTCATTATGGTTAACACTCCCTCATCTAATTGGATTTGAGGCATAGTCCTTATTTAACTAATACAGCGATTCCCAACTTGGTTGATCCTAGCTTATGCACACCAATGATCCATTTTGGATTGCCAAAAGGCAAGTAAGACATTGCTAAGGTAACAAAGTGCAGGAAAGATCGTAAACGAAAACTGATGCTTCAAAAACACAGGTATTTCTAAAAGTGAATATCTCAAATCCCTCCATAGTAGGGTCCAGTAAGATCGTCAGAAGATCCACATACTAATTTAGAAAAGTCAAGTACTTAATGGGAGAACAATTAAATTGCACATATCATACTAAATTGCAACTTTTTAAGATTTTCTTTATTTTTTCTCATTTTAAGAATATTTTTTCAACAAATTCAAAAAAGTATAATACATGTGTATATATATATATATATATATATATATATATATATAGAGAGAGAGAGAGAGAGAGAGAGAGAGAGAGAGAGAGAACACTTCTCACTGGTTCATTTATTTCTAGTAATTTTAGATGCAACAATCTCCATTTGAAGGAGGGCAGGGCATTTTATGAACAGGCAGGTCATTGTAATATAAAAGATCAGATGAAAAGTGACAGAATTTACCTTTCAAGGTTGAGAATACAAGTTGTATAAAGGGAGAATGATCTAGAATTTAAATATCCTTTTGGCATCCAGCACAATAGATTAAGCGAACTTTGACAAGCTGTAAATTCCATGCTCTGTAAAAGAAAGGCTTTCTTTTCCTCATTAAATTCTGTAGGCAGCCTATTAGATAGATGAGAAGTCAGTTCTGCCACTGAAGCACAATCATTAGTTACATACTTGGCGCCTGAAACAACCACTGATAAGTTGTCAAAGGCACTTAAAACCTCTTGCCAATTGGGTGATGAATTGAAGTCAAAATCTCTGTATGCTGCATCACTAAGTAATGGTGATAATGACTTCTCCAGATTACGGCAAAACCTTGATGCAATGTGCCTGCAAACAAACTAGTACAAGAGATAGTACAAACATCATTTGATGCAATAACTTCCAACAAAACCATAAAATAGCAATAAAAGTTAAAAGCAGAACCACAAAAGAAAAGTACAGAAGAAAATGAGTCATTCATGTAAAACATACATGCACAAGAATAAAATTTGACATATATAAATATCATTACTTTTGGGGTGTGCATGCACACAAGAGAAAAAGAGTATTTGGTTCATAATATTGTCTTACTTTTTGTTCATACAGAGTGGTGTCACTTAGAAGTTCCATCGAGATTTGCCCCACCGATACTTTCCTCTGATAGCCAGGTTCATTGGTGTTGTGTTTTTTAACCTCTCCAAAACTGCTTCCAATATGAGGAAGAGAAGTACATATTAAAAGTGAGAGGAACGTCTTCAACTTCTTCTTAGCAGCATGAGTGCACCAAATATCAATATTTTGGCAAAGAACCCACCAAATTGCAGTGGGCAATGTTATCTCATTCACAGCACAAACACCCAAATCCCATGCATCATCCTCATGAAGAGCTTTGGCGCATGTATCCTTACAAGTTGTATCATCAAAACTGGAGAAACACTGTTGCTTTTTGGTCACTAATGAGACAGATCCCATCATGAAATCAGTAAGGCCCGTCGCCTCTTCCCTCAAAACAGCAATAAAACGTTTCCACTTTCTGCTTTTCTTTTTATTAGACTTTATGTCTTTTTCATGACACTGTGATAAGCCATCATCATCCATTAACTTTTCTTGGACTAACTTATTATTACTCTGCAGTAAATACTCAAATGATTTAATCTGCCTATTCAAATCAACAAGCCTCTGAAGAGCCATGGTGTGCAACACATAAACCAGAGGAGAGCAAGTTACAACTCTATCCTGAGGATAAAGGTCTAAAATAGATTGTATAATATTAGGAAGGGAAGCAGAAGGTTGGACAATCCAAGAAAAATAGCCTTGTTCCGTCCAATCAGTTTTCTCCACCCAATCCCTTCCAGTGTGTGCTATATAGAAGTCCCCCATTACTGCAGACATCTTTTTTGCTGAAGTTGGAGGCACAAGGCTGATTGATTGCCTGTATAAGCTTCGACAGGACATGTACAAACGAAAGAATAAAACAAAGATCCACTGAGTGGATGCTCTTAATTTTCTGAAATCATTTTTGCATTCAGCCACCCTGTTGTAGAAGATTCTTTCTGTGACAGCAGAAATGAACTCATTGACACCATCTAGCTGTAGTGCAACCAGACTACTCATGCCAGGGCGCATAACTGTCATTAGGCCCTCTATAGAAACTCCTAAGAGACTACTATTACCTGTTGTGACATTCAGAGAATCTAGCACCAGTGTATATATTTCTGCCAAACCTTTTCCCAGAAGTTCCACTTGCAGATCAAAACCCAGTAGGCTACCACTTTGCTTTGCGTTTCCAGATTCTTTTCCAGAAGCCACAGAGCAACTTGTTTTCATCCACTTCAGTGAATCTGAAATATCTGTTGTTAATTGTCGAACACATTCACTTGCTTGCCCTTCTGGTATAGATCTAATAGCATTATAAATGGCAAATTTGAACTCTTGCGAGCACAATAACATTTCCACTGATTTTGCACATGCTTCATAGGATGCAGAATTTGTGCAGGACATAAATCCAGAATAATTCAGTTCACAATCACTATCATGTGATACCAAAAGCCTCACTGCTTTACAGAGTGCAAAAATAGCATTATTCACCTACATTAGTTCAGAAGTATAAGAACAAGGCATGAGCCATCTAATCCAAAACAAACATCATTTCAACCCTCACAGATCCTGGGGACTGATAAACAGATACAAGAAAACATGGATAAATTGAACATGACTGTAGAATAAGCTAAGAAAAGCTGATGGTAAAATGTGTCATGAAGGATATTATGGGCCAGTCAACACTAGAAAAGGAAATGATACTTATCAAAAAAAAACACTACAAAAGAAATGATGTAAGAGCATGTCATTAAAGACAAGACTGAAGTTGTATAGGCTGACATTAATAGCTTATGGTATTTGGAGGAAAATGTGAAATTAGGGAGCATGGAAAAGATATGGATTAATTGGCTGACCTTCAAAGTGTAATGGGCTAAAATTAAAAAGGAAGATAATGGAATTTCTACACTGCAAGGGAATTTTTGGATTTTAGGGTCAAGGTGGTGGACTAAAAGTAGGTTCAGTATTTCTGATCAAAGGGTAGAATTTTGAGAGAAATTTAGGAATATGGGAGCGGTAGCCAGTGTGATAGTGTGCACAGAATCAAAGAGAGTAAAATAAAGAATAAAAAAAAGAAAGATAGATAAACCTTAGAGTTTCAAGAAGGTTTTCTAGTAGTTTCAATACATACATATACATATTATGTGCATGTGTGTGGAGAGTGTTTTTTCTTTTTTTTTCTTTTTTTGATAGGCAAAAGAGCAGTATATTATTATCATTATTTTTATTTTTTTTTATAAGTGAAAGGGCAATATATTAATAAGCCCCAAAAATGGCAGCACAAAGCAAATAGGAAGTATATAAGTCTGCAGCAAAGCAAAGAAGTGTTGTGGAAAGAGAATTTCAAAATAAGAAACTTCCATCCCAAAAAAAATAAATAAGTAAACTATTAAGCTTTAAAAAACCCAAATTTAGGAAAACACAACCACATAAGTACGGCAAGGCTGATGGACTTAAAAGCTTCACATAAAGCCTAGTTTCTAAATTACACAATCTTAAGAAATTTCACAACAATGACAGGACTTTACTAAGACTAAATAACCCCACATAAGAATGAGAACAAATAACTTATAACCAAACACCTAATCTGTAAAACTACCCAAGCAGACATGAACAATACATATTCAAATTTCTCCAAATCCAAGGATGCTAGAAACTATATATTGAACACTAGAAGGTGCAAAACTTTAAAAAAAAATTAAAAAAAAATTATTGTTCTACATTGTGCACAAGGCCAAAACAGGTCAAAAACATAGTGACTACATGAGAATATAATGATTTTGTCTTAGTAAAAATAAATAAATAAACAAATACAGTAAGAAACAACAATACTAGTAATGTTTGTGCGTGAATGTATTTGATGGACTTCTTCCAACATATGCAATTGTCAATAAATTTTGATCAATTAATCATAACACAGTATATTTCATATATATTACATTAATATACAAGAACATAACCATATAGTCATCATGCCCCCATCCTACTTATTCAGAATTTGCTACATAAGGATATCTGGGTCATGGTTTTACCCCTTCATATATCCAGCATCATGGTACATAGACTAGAAACAAGTAGGTCAAGCCATACCTATCAACCATCTATTATGTGACATCTTTGGTGTGACCTACTAGGCCCCACCAGGCATTTTCCCTCTTTTGCTTTTCCTTCATAGATTATAAGTTTAAGGGAGCCGGTTCCCAACAGCAGTGTTTAAAAATAATAGAAAAGAAGATATACTTTAGAAGATGTAATAACATAAACCACTTGATGCTAGACATTACACTCTATACAGAAGTCAAAAAGCAAAGCATACATGTGCAAATCAAAGGATTTCACTAACCTGTCGAAGTTCACTATAGAGGTTTATCAGCTGGCAACCAACATCCACCATCTTTGAAGATAAAGAAGATTGATCTGACATGTCCATTGAAGAAAGGCCAATGGCCAAGAATGAAAGCATCATGAGCCATAAGCTTACTAAATCATTACCAATAACCTCATAATCAATTTCCAAGAAATAACCTAATGCAGCAATAAGCTCCTTGCCTATTAAATTTAAAGTATCAACATGTATCCCCTTGTCTGCATCAACCGTTGACAGCCACATTTGATTTATTTCGACCGAAAATGACATGATCCTATCGTAAACCACCTTCAAGAAATTAAGACAAGCTCCTTCATGGGTATCTTCTGTTTGTACATAAACCTTCTCATGCATAAAGCTAGCAAGTAACTTATTGGTAGATTTGAGAGTACAATGAACATCCAATAATGCAGGTCCCACTTCCAGTTTGGTTTGGAGATAGCCTTTTATCTGAAACAGCAAAGGCTCCATAATCTGTACAAAAAAATCAAAAAGAGACTTCCTTGTCTCTGAATTCAAACTACTTGACAAATAACTGTTTTCAGAAAGCACACTATGGTTCCCAGCAAACATCATAGACATATGACCAGAAAAATAATCTTCCGAGTGAATGAAACCTACCGTCTTCCCTACAATCTTGGTACCTTCTGACAACACCAAGGCTCCTTTTTGCTTTTTTACTTGAACAACAAGCAAATGAAATAGTTCTCCTATGCCACTCAATGGTAATACCTTCTTGGCAGCCACAATTTTTTCCAGTTTATCAAACAAATGTCTGTGATAACTTTTAACAACCATTTTTGGCTCTTCTGATTGCCCATCATATTCTTTTCCATGCTTTTCTTTACCATGTAAGCTGAGAAACCCATCAATGTGGGCTGGATGAAACAGCCCATGGGATAAAACCTCTTCAACCAACTTCAACAGGTCTCTTGTCCATCCAGGATTATTTCCATCAGCCTGAAGATTTAAGACACCCAACAAATGCAGTAGCAGCTCAAGAAGTTTATCCACGAAATCATGAAAACCATTTTTACGACATGGATGGACCCTCAAAAACTTGCTGAATGGCTCAAGTACTAAACATGAGAACTGCAGGACAAATTTGCCCGCGTTGCCACCTGCTATGTTGTCGGTGTAAATTTTGTGAACAAGCTCAAGCACGGCATCAACAGTTGAAATCCACAAGTCTAAATTTTCATTTGACAAACCATTATGAGATGAGAACACCAGTGAAACACAACTAAGAACAGTACCATACAATTCAAACCCTTCAACAATAAAAAATGACTCCTTTGCATGCAAAGATGCATCATTCAGTTGGGATAATGCATTCCTTGCAATGCAATGAATAGCTTTTAACAAGTTTCGTGAGATGTTTAGTGGAACATGCCGTTCCAAAGACTCCTCTAAACAGAACTTAAAAATCTCCCAGCATCTAAAATCCAAACATGTCCCAACAACTTGGAACTGAGTTTTGTCCAAATCAACCTTACTTTTCTTTTCCGAAGAAATCAACAATGACTGGATCCAATCATTCAGGAAAATAATTACTCGTGAAAGGCTCACTGTTTCAAAACCTTGCTCAGTGTCCTCCTCTTCTTCTGTGGCTCTTGTAGCAACAAAATCATATGCAAGCTGGACCTTCCTGCATTTAAAGTCACTCATTTGTCATAGACACCTTAATGCTGCAAATTTGGTTGCTGAGAGGGTCTAGGAGGACACCAAAAATCAAAAATTATAAAAATAAAATAAAAAATAAAAAACCCTTGAACATTTTAAGTATAAGATTTCTCATTATTTGGAAGAATAGAAAGCAATACCTCCACTCAACCAAGGGTAAATACAACTTTGTGGTCAAGTGGAGGTAACTTCCTCTACTATTTCGAAAACAAACAGAATATAAATCATAAGTTTCTTTTATTTCTGACATTTTTCATCATTTATCTTGGCAGTGTAAGTTTGCCTTTTTTCATCATTTGTCTTGGCAGCCAAACAGTTGGTAAGGAAAAAACTACGTGTAATACTAATTTCAGCAAACAAAACATGGTGGTTTAGAGAGGCTGACTAACAATGATAATACCCTGCTACACTACATTTCCTCATTGATCAAAGCATAACCTTATTACCTTAATCCTCCTCTTAATTAATGATAAAAGGTAGAAAAGTAAAATAAATTGAAATCCAAATATTTGGACTTTTGGATACCTGTTGCCAGAGAAATCACTAACAAACACTCCACATAACTTAAAACAACTATTTGTGTTAGCTGAGTTGAATTCTGCATTTTTGCATGTATGGGCATTCCATTTTATCTCTTTTTCTCCAGTTTTCTCAGCAACCGAACACATGGTAAGAAAGAATAATGCAGGATTTTGAGCCTAACGGATAGCAAATAGTGCATTATAGAGAGTTAATAACTTTTGGGAATCCAATTCTTTACCCTGCTTGTTCCTGAGAAAAAAGGAAAGGTTGGAATATACATACATACATATATATACTTGTGTCTAATCAGTTAACAGAAACACACTTAAAACTTTCATTTTCCTTTCTTATAGCCCCCAACTTTCTTCGCAACCAAACAGATTGCCAATCAAAAGATTTTTAATAAAATACAATGCCTAATTTAATAAAGTCAAAAAATAGCGAGAGCGACTAACTCTTGAAGAAGAATTTCTTTGTTCTGTAATGATAAAATCAGCTGCAGATTCCCCCACGGACGACCTTCTTCTGGCCTCCGAATCGGGCGTTCTTCTTTTGCATCTTTCTCTTTCTCTTTCTCTAGAAAATCGAAACGCTGCGTTTTGGAAGGTCTTCGATCATCCTCTGGGACTTTTAACTTTCTCTTCTTCTTTGTGTGTTTCTGTTTCGGCTTCGAATCTGAATCCGCCATGGGAGGGTTTGACAGCTCTTCCTCGGTGGGGTTTTAGGTTTGGGTTTTGAATTTTTCTTCCCTTGTCGTTTTGGAGATGGGCTTGTAAGTTGGCCGGCCCAGATCGCACTAGCCCATCATGTAAAATCTATAATATTAAAAAATAAGAAAATAAATGTTATTGGGAAAGTTGTGTTTATAGGCTTCCATACGACAAATATATGGTTTTGGAAACCATATAATTGAAATATAGGTTTTGAAATTACCCTTAAAGCCTCTACCGGAAAATAATTTTCTTTCTCTTGGGGGTTAAGTGTCACCCTACCGGAATTTTTTTTTTTTTTTCTCTTGGGGGCGCACGGCAGATCCAAGATCCAAAAAATGGGGAGCAAAAAAACAACAATTTTTTTGGTTTTCCTTGGGGGTTTTGCAAGAATTTTCTCGGAAAGCAAACGAGGATGGGGCGGGGCGGCGACAGAAAACGAATGCCGGAGGGGGGGACGGCGGCAGCAGATCCAGAAAACACAGGAGCAAAAAACGGGAGAAGCAATCATCCCAGAAAACGAATGCCGGGGGAGAGGGGGGGGGGGGGGGGGGGGGGAAGGAGAGGGCGGCGGCGACGGAGTTGAAAACACGGAAGCAAAAAAAAAAGCAATTTTTTTTTGTTTTCCTTGGGGGTTTTTGTATGGATTTTCTCGGAAATCAAACGAGGGTGAATTTTCCAGGAAAAAGAATGAGGGAGGAGATCCAGAAAACACAGGAGCCAAAAAAAAAAAGCAATTTTTTTGGTTTGCATGGTTCCCGGAAAACGAACGGGGGAGCGGCGACGGCGGCAGCAGCGGCAGCAGCGGCGGCAGATAAGGGAGAAAAAAAAAAAAAAGCAAAAAAAATATATATAATATTTCATAAATTTAAAAAATAAAAGGTAATTTTGAAAATTAAAATATAAACAATAAATAGTACATGAAATCTATAATATTTTTTTTATTACTAGATAAAACCTATATTTCAATTATATGGTTTCAAAAATCATATATGTCTCTTGAAGCCTATAAACATAACTTTCCCAATGTTATTTATAGTAGTAACATATCCTCTATATTTCTTGTTAAATACTAATGGTACTTAGAATGTGTTTTCAGAGTAATTCTAAAAAGTGTTTTTAATATTTAAAATTTTTTATATTTTAAATATTAAAAATAATATAAATATTTCTTAAAATCACTCTCAAACACACTCTTAATCACTATCAAATGAACTCTAATATAATTTTATAGAGTAATTCTAAAAGGTATTTTTAATATTTAAAATTTTAAAAATAATATAAATATTTTTCAAAATTACTATCAAACACACTATTAATCACTGTCAAATGAACTCTAATATAATTTTACGAGAATAAGTAGTTTGTAAATTGGGAAACCTCCGACAATAAAAAATGATAATTTTCTATTTAGTAAATTTTTTTTTTTTTTTAAAAAAAAACATTGTCTAAGACTCTAAGGTCATTGCTTGAGAAAATAACTTCCTTTTCTCTTTTTCCAAGTGACAAATTCCCTATTAAAATAATTATAAGTTATATTAAATTTATCTCTATAATTCATATGTAATTTATATTTTCAAAAAGATGATTAATTTATTTTCTCCTCATCTTTATTATTGAACTCAATACTTTTTTTTTTTTTCCTTCAAAAAAAAAACCTGAAATTTTGAAAAAAAAATGTATAAAAGAAATGATTTGATCCTTTGACGACTCAAATCCAACAATGCATAATCAACATAACTCTACCATCAAATCAAGTCAGATACCAGGTGCAAGAACAAGGGAGACATGGAGCGGCTGATGCGCAATGAAGAATATCACGTGGTGGCAACCCTTGGAGTATCTGTCTGATATGCATGTGATCATGGAGGGGAAGGCATGAAAGAAACGAACTTGTGGCTGCATTGCTTGGAGTATTCGATGCATGGATCATGGATAGAGGATGAAAGAGTCGTACGTACTGATCAAAGGCCAAAATGAACGAAAATACAGAGAGCACCATGTGGGAAAATTAATGTGGAGGCTGCTTGGGGATTCAGCTGAAGGCTAGCTGCCTAGAAAAGGGCTCTTTCAGCAGTTTCTTGGGAGGGGCTCAGAGAGATTGTCGCTCTCTTTTCAGCTAGGGGTCAGAGGGAGAATGAGTACTGTTTGGTTATAAAGGAAATGCAGTGGATTGTTAGAGGGAGGGGTGGCTCTAGTTTTGGTTTGGAAGGCTTTTTTGAGCAGAAAAGTTTGAAGAAAAAGGGAAACCAGAGTTCCGGCAGCTGTGAACAGGAGTTGGGAAGAGCGGAAAATAGAGAAGTGGAGAAGAAAAGGAGCTAGCTACCTGCAAATATATGTACACGGGGCTGCAAAAGTCAGAAAAGGGCGGGGCTCTCACTGGGACTTGGAATTTTCCTTTCTGCAGGAAATAAGGAAGGAGGAAGAACTCAATGGAAGCACTGTGAAGGTTTAGTGGGGCTGCTAGTAAGGTATCACGGGGGGTTTTTGAGGTGAGGGCCCGGAAGAGAGGGACAGCTAGAAAACAGTGGTGGTTGGGGGTTGGCTTCAATTGTGACTAATTGTGAGAGGTCTCTCTGGTACAGTTAAATTTTGGCAGGTGAAAGGAAACAGAGAAGGCTAGCTTTTTGGGAGAATCTGTAGAAAAAGCGGCAGAGAAACCCAAGCTGAAAGGAGGAGAGTAAGTCAGGCTGCAGCGGTCATATCTGGCCACCTTGCTGCTACCATAGCGGATTCCTTGGTATAAATATATTTGACAATTAAAAACTTTAAAATAGAAAACATGTTATTTTTAAAAAAAAATTTTTAGTTGTTTTTAATTGTTTGTAGAATTGTTTTAAAAAATAATTATATAAATATTGATGATAATTAAAAATAAAACATTAGATATAAAAAATATTTTTTAAAATATATTTAACAATATTAAAAACATTTGATGTCTCTAAATAATTTTTTTTATAAAATATTAAGGTTCCGATTGATAACCGTTTTCATAAAATTGTTCTATAGTGTTTTATAAAATAAAAGTATGTTTGAAAACCTAAAATGTTTTAAACCGTTTTTAATGTTTTTAAATATATTTTAAAAATAATTTTTACAATCAATATTTTATTTTTAATCATTTTATATATTTATATAATTATTTTCTAAAACAAATTTTAGAAAACAATATAAAAAAATTAAAATATATTCTTTGAAACCATTATTTAAATAGTTTTTAATTATCAAACATTTTTTTTTTTAAGAATAAAAAATTGTTGTTGAAAATAGTCTTCAAACATAACTAAAAAAACTGCTTTTGAAAACAGTTATAATTTGTCGAGGGCAATGAGTTAAATACTTGCTTAATTAAATACAAACTTTGGCACATAATAAATCGGGTCACGGGTTAGTGCATGAACTGCCCCCACCTAATTTCTATGTTTAACTAATCAAATTAAATAAATCTTTTATTTTATTTTATTCAATATTTTATTTTATTTTTGGCAGAGAAAAAGCCACAATCATGTGTGTGAAAAGGTATTTAAAAATTGAGGTTTTGTTGGAAAGCTGCAATGGCCCCAATGAGTAACTTTACCTGCACATGGGCATAACTCAGATTACTTTTGATTTTTTTTTTTTTTTTTCCTCCATCAATGATTAAAAACAACCCTTATTTATTTATTTATTTTTAATTTTAACTTGAAGTTGATATTGAATAGGAATTTTGAAATGATAATTTTGATATTATGAAATATTTGTTAACCCTTCATTTGAAGTTTTTTTTTTTCGAGTTAAATTATTATTTTTATTTTAATAAAATTAAATAAAAAAATATTAGCCCAATTTAGATAAAGATTTAGACATTAATTACTAAAAGTCAAAAAAAAAAATTGAGCTCTATCTATTTATGTAATTGTATGAAAGACACATTCAAAAAAATTAATACGAAAATTGAAGAATGAGGAATAGTGTTATTTTTTAAAGATGTTTATTTAGAAGTTATTTAATAAATTAATTTAATGACTTAATTGACTTAATAATTTATATTTGATAAATAATTTAATATTACAATTTAAAGTAAAAATAATAATTTAAAATATTAAATCAAAATAATTAATTTATTCTTAATTTTAAATTATTTTTTGCTTCATTTGCCTATCCCAATAAGAATATAATATACTCAAGAATTATAATTCTAAATTTATGATTTATTTTTTATAATAAATTTTTTAGGGTTATCTTATATATTTAAATTTTAAATATTAATGTTTTATTATTTAAAATTAATAAAAATAAATATGAGTTTAAATTAATGAGGTTAATTATTAATTAAAATTATTGAAGATAAATGTGTTAATTTGAATTTGATATTTAAAAATAAATAATAAATTTTAAGTTAATAACTTAAATATAATTTAATTTAAATGATTAAATAATAAGTATTTTATCAAGAGTCATACCAACAAGCAAAAAAAATCTGAATGTAGAAAAGAAAAGAGTCAAAAGAGACACGACAGCCATCTCAGTGGAATGGCAGCTTGCGACAGATTCACACAACCAAAGAAAGCCGATAGAAATTGTAAAAATAAAACAAAACCCTAAAAAGTTTTTTAAAAAAAAAAAAAAAAAAAGGGAAAAAAAGAAGAAGAGGGTAAGAGAAAGAGAGAGTTCTCAAACACTCACCTAACTTTTACCGGCGGTGTTATCGGGATTTTCTAACCGTACACGTGCACAATGTGGACAGGAGTCACAGGATCGCCTGCGGGACGTCACATTATTGAGTGACCGAACCCCAATGCATTGACCGATGAGGTTCCTCCACGTCACTTTCCACTTTCTCCTGTGCGGTTGTACCCTTTTGACGTCGGTGTACTCTGTGGCCCGCAGTCACAGAGGATCTTGAATTGGGACGGTGCCCCTCTCGTTCCCTTTCTAAATTTAATTTGTTTTTTTTTTTTTATAATTAAAGGAGCTAATAATTTTTAATTTTTTTTATAAAAAAGAATGATTAATAAAAATATTTATAAATTTTAAGTAATTTTATTTTTAATAATAATAATAATAAATGAGATGTTTTCGCGAGTCAAAGTGGGTTTTAGAACATAAAAGACAAAATAATAATAAAACAATAAATAATAATTTTCTTAACAAATTTAGCAAATAATTAAATAATTTCCAAAAAAATTAATTATACGTGTTGTATGTCCCGGAAAAAGTGAATCTCTTGTCCTGGTAATAAGAATTGAAATCCATGCAAAATAAATTTCAGATCTAAAATTTTGAATTTCATTTTTTTTTTTTTTTTCGATTCAAACTCTGAGAGAGAATTTGGATGGTCAGATCAATGGCGGCCAGATAGACGGTTGGGCTCCACCCTCCGATCGGGTCTTCTTGCATGACGCACCTGCCGGTCACCCTCTACCAATCTTACACAGCAGTTTACCGGCTCCTCAGGTCGCCTGTCGCCTGTCACCTGTCACCTGGTACCTTATAAAGTTACACGTGAGCAGTGGTTAATGTTTCTTTCATTTCATTTATTATTAATTTCTGTAAATTTTTTAAGGTTTGTTCTTTGATCTTTAATGCACTGTTGAAGTTGAAGAATCAAGGTAAATGGGATTTTTTTTTTTTTTTTAATTGTTGGTGTTTTTTTTTTTTGAATGATGTTGCATTTTATGGGTTTGTTTAATGGTGGTGATTCATGTTCGGTTGATGAGAAAATCCTGGAATATGAAGTGGGAATGGTTTTAGAGAAAGCAAAGAAGCTTAATTTTGCTAAATATTTGCACTGGGTTGGTTGGGTTTTTTGTTTTTGAAGATTATGCATTAATGTTTTTGTTCAGCTTCCATCCAGCTGTTTCATGTTTGGTTCCCGAGGAATTTTGGAAAAGAAAATGGGCTGAATTTATGGTTTTATAATTCTGGGAATGGGTTGGAAGAGAAAAGCAAAAGAGCTCGATTGAGTTGGTTTTCTTAGTTTTTCGCGAGATCCTTCGTTAACGTTTCTGTTCAATTCTGCGGATTCATGTTTGGGTCCTGGGAAAAATCTGGAAATCAAAACGAGTGGAATTTGAAGTTCTGCTCTTCTAAAGTAAGGTTTTTAAAGAGGGCTAAAAAGGAAAAACCTCACTGCGGGCCAGCACAGGGGCTGATTGGGTAGTATTGTTTTGTTGATTTTGTTTCTGGCTGTTGGAAGGATGAGGAAAAGGATAGCGAAAGGTTTGGATTTGGTTTCTTTTCCAGAGTGTTTTCTAGCATTTTCTTTTCAGTTTTACCACTAATTCTGAAACCCAAGTAGAGGCATGAGGTTAAATTATCATTTGTTTTGTTCTCTAATTTTCTTCCTGGTTCTTGGAGACCAAACATAGGACTTATGTAATGCCTGTATCTCTCAAATTTCAGATGTTATATGTTTCAATTTAATTGGAGTTGGAGTGTGGTCAGTTCCGTACTTTTCCTGTCCAAACAGAAGCTATTCTGGCTGCTCAGTTCTTCACTTCCTTGAGCTGCTTCAAACCTGTGACTCTGTGAGTACTTGTGTATTGGATGTTTTATTCAATGTCTGAAAAGCTTTGTCTATAATTTTTATATTTGTACTTGTAATTTTTTTTTGACTGATTCAATTATATTCATCAAATACCAGATAGTTGAACACTGAATCAGCCCGGATCACCCTTTCTCTGTGATTGAGAATTTTAGAAATGTCTGAGCTTTCCCCTAAATTGGGTCAGAATGGAACTATAAAAAACATTGATTCTTCAAGTACAGTGGCTGAAACTGAAGACATTGATTTCTCTAAACTTTCTGAAAGGCCAAGGCCTTTGACTATGGAGAGACAGAGATCGTACGATGAAAGGTCATTCTTGAGCGAATTATCTGTTGGAATGTCACCCCGGCTCTCCATCAGAAATATTGATAGTTATTCCCGAAATATAGATCATCTTGATACCGTATTTTCTCCATGTAGACGGTCTGGGTTTAACACACCAAGGTCAGCGATGGACTTTGAGCCGCACCCAATGTTTGCCGAAGCTTGGGAAGGTTTAAGGCGTTCATTGGTTTTTTTCCGTGGTAAACCAGTTGGCACCATTGCTGCTTTAGATAATTCTGACGAAGAACTTAACTATGATCAGGTGATGGCTCTATATCCCTCTTATCCCATGTTTGATAGATTCTCGGTTCGACTATTCTAGTATACTACAAGCAGCATTGTTCTTTATTTCCTATGCACTAACAAGCTTGGTAGCTGACATGTTCATCTGGTTTATAGAATTATGGTATAATCCTGTATAAATAATGTTTTCCCTTGATTGTTCTTCTCTTTGAGCTTGTACATGTGTAAGGGAGAGGCTCCTTCTCTTTCTTGGTTAATTACCGATCCATGCCCCAAGTTTCAGAGGCAGTGAAGTTGGAAAATGTGATTTATTAACTTTCTCTAATCTCATAGGTGTTTGTGAGAGACTTTGTCCCAAGCGCATTGGCTTTTCTGATGAATGGGGAACCTGAAATTGTAAGGAACTTTCTCGTAAAGACTCTTCGCCTTCAATCTTGGGAGAAAAAGGTAGATCGTTTCCAGCTTGGAGAGGGTGTAATGCCAGCCAGTTTTAAAGTACTCCATGATCCAGTCAGGAACTCCGATACTTTAATAGCTGATTTTGGTGAAAGTGCAATAGGAAGAGTGGCTCCTGTTGATTCTGGATTTTGGTGGATTATACTGCTTCGGGCATACACAAAGTCTACAGGAGACTCTACCCTAGCTGAACTGCCTGAATGCCAGAAGGGTATGCGCCTTATTCTGACTTTATGCCTTTCTGAGGGGTTCGACACATTTCCTACTCTTCTCTGTGCTGATGGGTGCTGTATGATTGATCGAAGAATGGTGAGCTCTGCCATTTTTTATTTACTACATAGTTATTGGTTGATAATTATATGATCTTTCACTAGCTTAAACACTTTTAGTTTGTAGCACTTCCATTAGAAACGCTTTTGAGGAGAAGCACAGTGTTTGGATGTAAATTAAAAAAAGTGCTCTGATAGTGTTTTTAGTAATGTGTTGTATAATAATAAAACAAAAAAATAATTTTTGAAAGAATCACCTACTAAGCGATTCTCTAGATGTTTTAAAGTGATTTCCATAAGTTTGTCGAACACCTAATTTCCATCATAAAGCCTTTTCAAAATCACTTTCAAACAAGCTCTTAATCTTATGAGAGCAATTACTCTATATGAGAAGGAAGTTGTATGGATGCATTGGTAGGACAGTCATCTCCATTCAACTCAATGAAGTTTTGTCCAAATTAATTGGACCCAAACTATGATAGGATGCAACCGCAAACATTTCGGGTATTGGAAAGAAAGATTAACTAAAAATTAAGACTGAAATGTATAGAAAACATGTAGGACATTGTTAATACCATGATGCAGATCAATCAACCACATGACTATTTGGACCAAGTAATTGTGAAACTCAAGGTCATGTATAGAACCTTAAAGATTATTAACAAGAAGAGAGGACGCTGCAAGCATTTTTGTCATTGACATGAAAACATCCATTTCATCAAGAAACAAAAATTTAAGGATCAAATATGTCTTGGGTTTCCTACAATTGGTATCAAATATTCTAGGGCATGCCCCTGCTTCGGGCTCTCTTAACAATTAAACTTCCATATTCGCAGTAACTGTGGAACTGTAATTTGGAGTAATCTTCTGTGCTGATTATCAGTTTTTTTCCCCTTCTGTTTTGTTTAAATTTTGTTTGTCTTATTGTTTTTTTTTTGCTATATGTTTATGTTCAGGGTGTTTACGGGTATCCCATTGAAATACAAGCACTTTTCTTTATGGCGTTAAGATGTGCTTTGCTTTTACTTAAGCAAGATGACCAGGGTAAGGAGTTCATAGAACGGATAGTTAAACGTCTGCATGCCTTAAGCTATCACATGAGGAGTTATTTTTGGCTTGATATGAAGCAACTTAATGATATTTATCGATACAAAACGGAAGAGTACTCTCACACTGCTGTCAACAAGTTCAATGTAATACCTGATTCTATTCCTGAATGGATTTTTGATTTTATGCCAACTTATGGTGGCTACTTCATCGGGAATGTAAGCCCTGCCAGGATGGACTTCCGTTGGTTTTGCTTGGGTAACTGTGTTGCAATCCTCTCATCATTGGCAACCCCTGAACAATCCACTGCAATTATGGATCTTATCGAATCACGTTGGGAGGAATTGGTTGGAGACATGCCATTAAAGGTTTGTTATCCTGCCATAGAAGGCCATGAATGGCGAATTGTAACAGGGTGTGATCCAAAAAATACAAGGTGGAGTTACCACAATGGAGGATCTTGGCCAGGTATGTTTCTTCTTTCTTGGTCCTCTTGGCACAAAATCAGCATACAACAAACTGCGGATGCCCGGTTTTGGAAACTGCAAAAGTCTAGTTCATTTTGCAGTTCATAATGAATTATCATACTAGAGGGAAAAACTCATTACATTTTCTCGTAGAATTCATATATTTTTGTCCAAACATACACCTGCTGAGAATAGTGAACATGACAGTTCAACAGTCTGGTTCTAGTTTTCATTTTTGTCATAAATTCCTGGCCAGAAGTATTTATATTGCATTTCTTTAATGGATGCAGTGCTTCTATGGCTCCTCACTGCTGCCTGCATCAAAACTGGACGCCCCCAGATTGCGAGACGGGCCATTGAGCTTGCTGAGAGCAGGTTGGTGAAAGATAGCTGGCCAGAATACTATGATGGAAAGCTCGGTCGATTCATTGGGAAGCAGGCACGAAAATTCCAAACCTGGTCGGTTGCTGGTTACTTGGTGGCCAAAATGATGCTGGAGGACCCTTCCCATCTGGGCATGATCTCACTGGAGGAAGACAAACAGATGAAGCCCCTCATCAAAAGATCAGCCTCATGGACCTTCTGATACTATTTCTCCTTGTTTCCTCTCTACCTTAGCCTCAGTTTCAAGTTGAGAAGTGAGAACACACTTCTTCCAAATTCCAATAAGATATCTTAGCATGTAGTTTGTATTCTGTATTCTGTATTCTGTATTCTGTATTCTGTTTATATATGGGAAATCACATTTATTCTTTCTCCCATTTTTTCTTTTTGCTGTTCTGGTGGTTTTCATTTTCTCTGAAAATGGAAAAAGAAGTTGCTGGGACAGAAAATTGGAAGAGATTTTCATTGATTTTCTACAATAAGTTAGGCTGTGGGAATATAAATTCCAGAGGCTGAATGCAGCAGATTGATGGGAAATTAAAAGCGCATCGTCCCAGGCTCAGATTTGCTCGGGGCCCACAATCAAACAAGGACAGGGGGCCACTGTTCTTGGTCTGCAACTCTTTTAATTTTTGTAGCTATCTGGGTTATGAAAAAAGCATCAGTGCCTGTGACCAGCCTTTATGGGTTTTTACTTTTTATTAAAGCATAGATGCATACAAAGGTCTGTTTGGATTGGTACTCAGAAGTCAAAAACTCTTTTCGAGTGTTTTGGGGTCTGTTTGGGTTCTCATAATTGTCGCATTTGCAAATTAATAATTAAATTTGAACGGGAGGAAATCTCTGATGATAGCTACCGAGAAATTCTCTGAATCCACGAAGATGTAGAGGATTTTATAATAATTTTGCAACAGTCATTCACCAAACGACGTCGTTGAAGCGAGAGAAGTCTACTGAACAATTAAACGACGTCGTTTCAATGCCGCCAAGTCCACCTACAATTTTTCTATTTCCACACTGATTTTGGAAGCTTTGACGACAAAGCGAAAGTGCTTTCAGCCTTTCACACTCATCACACATCCAAATCAAAATCTCATTTTTTTTACCCGGACGCCCCACTGATTCTCCGTCCTCGCCCTTTTTTTTTTCCCTCACTTTCTCGCCGGCCAAACAAGGGCAAAAACAGAAAACAAAGGGACCACCGCCATGAGGCCTCCACGAAGACCGATCCACACCGTGTCCGCATGGGTTCGGCGGCAACCGCCCAAGGTCAAGGCCTTCCTGGCCGTCGTCTCCGGCATGGCTGCGCTGGCGCTGCTCCGCATCGTCGTTCATGATCACGATAATCTATTTGTCGCAGCTGAGGCCGTTCACTCTATCGGAATCTGTGTTCTCATCTACAAGCTCATGAAGGAGAAAACTTGTGCTGGTAATTGAAAATTTCTAGGGTTTCTGTTTTTCTGTGTATTTCGTGAGATTGGATTTAGCAAGATTTTGAATTTTCTTTTCCCTGCAGTCAATGCGATTGATTGCCCTTTTTAAATTAGGGTTGGAGTTTATTAGGGATTCCGGATTGGAATTTTGATAAAACAGACGTTGTTACCTATTTTTTTTAATGAGTTGAATATTTGATTTTTCTTTTTGGTATGGTAAGCATTTTTCTTTATTTTGGGGAAAGAAGAATTTTTTATTATTATTTTTGGGTTTTTTCCCCTTCTCTGTTGGGTTGCCGTGGGAATGAAAATAAAAGAAATTAGATTTTCCATTGTTTGGGAACCAACAAAAACTAAAGCCCGTTTCTACTTAACAGAGTTCAACTATCTTGCTTAGTTGAGTTGAAGTTTCCGTTTTGGAAACTAAAACAGCGTAACTCAAAACTTTTGATGCAGTATATAAATTTGTTTTTGGCGTGTATTTTGAGTTAGTGGGTTTATCACTGCATAAAGAGTAATCTATTGAGTTATTAATTAGGATTTGATATGATTTGAAGTGCGGTCTATAGTATTGTTTGTGATACCCTGATCATTGATCACTTTTAAATTTTTATTAGAAGTTATTTTTGAGGGTTTTGGGGAGGTGTAAGCTATTTTCTTTGGTTGCATTTTTGTGATTTTTAAGGATTCATATGGTCTTCATTTCCATAAAGGCCATATTGAAGGTTTTGATTTTGTTAAAAGGTCCTCCTTTTTATTAGCAAGTACCAGTAAGGTCAGTTATCATGATCTGATAAATTCAAAGCCTCAAAAAAGTGCTTGTGCATGAGTGTGCACAAAGTGAATTGGTTCTTATGCTATGGTACTGTTTCCCCTGCATCACCGCCATTAAATCCCAATGCTGTTGCACATTATTGCAATTTGAATAAACATGATACTTACATCAAGTAAATGGAATATGAGGAATTAGTTACATTAGGAATTAGTTGTTCTTATGCTAAATTATTCATTCATTTGAAGAGTTAAAGGGTCTTCACATGGCTAGGAATTAGTAATCATGTGCTCAAACAAGATCAACAATGAGATTTTACCATTTTCCTTCAAATCATGTGCTCAGAAAGGGTTCGAATGAAATTTTACTCATGTTGAGAAATACAGGGAAAAAAACGCTATTACTTAATTCCCCTTCTCCTGTTTTTATTAAAATGTTTATCTTCCATAAGTTCATCTGTGATACTTCTATGTAGCTAGAATTGCTTTGCTTCGGATGATATCTTTCTTGTAGCCCATCAACTTGATTATTTATCAGCAATTTTCTTCTTGATTTAAGTTATAGAGGTTTCCCTTATGCTAAGAACATTTCTTTCTTTAAATTTTCCTGACAGTAGCTAATGCCTTTCCATCATCCTATCCTTTTTTACTTTGGATTATTTGCAGGACTTTCACTCAAATCCCAGGAATTAACAGCTATATTCTTGGCTGTGAGATTGTACTGTAGTTTTGTGATGGAATATGACATACACACTCTACTTGATTCAGCTACATTGGGCACAACCTTGTGGGTTATTTATATGATTCGCTTTAGGTTAAAGTCCAGTTACATGGAGGATAAAGACAACTTTGCAATATATTATGTGGTGAGTTTTCAATTATTTCTATGTTAAACTTATCCTGTGTTTAATCCAAATATTGTGGGTTAAAATTTGACTCTGTAACTTATCTGGACAATCTCATTTGGTTAAAGAAGCAGTCTAATGGGTTTGTCCTGGTAGCTTGTAAAGCAAAGATATTTGATTCCAGAGTTGATTTTTTTTTTCTTAAATAAGAATTTTATTTAACTGCATCAATCAAATAGGATCCAACCCAGGCGATGATAATCCTTTTAAATAAAGAAGGTATAAACTTCCCTATAAACATACTCATAAATAACATGATTATCACTTGAGTGAAATATCTTTAGGGCATTTCTCTGGGGCATGACACTACACATCGGTGTTCTCTCATCCATGCATTACATTTAATTCGATCCTTATCACTCCTTACTAGTGTAACCATTTTCTTGATATCTTATGGTCAGATAATGTCAATTGACTTCCCCTTCATTTTTTCCAAAGTTAGTACTAGCTTTTCATCAATATATCCTACATATCACTTTCCCTTTTTTTTTTTTTTAGTCTTGCCAATCATTTATTTCAGCATTTTCCTTTTTGACTATGCATTTTATCAACATGTTGTTCTGGAATCCTAGTACTATAGACAAAGCACAGTTGGTTTTATATCTGTTTGGTTAGACTTTTCCTTCAATTAAGTCTTTGCATCTGTTCAGTAGCCAAATCCATATGGGAGGAGGATGCCCCTTAGATCTGCTTGTTGAATGATGGGAAGTGAGCATAATGTGGGTCAATGGGGAGATCAATTTTTGCAAGACCATTGGTTGGCTGTGGATTCTATGGATAAGGTTGTCTAATCAGGTGTACCACCTGCTTTTCTTACCGTTTGAAACATTGTGTTTTTTGGGTGAAGTCCGCTCAAGATGCAAATCCCACATGTGCAGGCTGCTAAAACAGAATAATTTTAGATTTATATTTATGATGCTTTTCAATTATATGCACACATATATGCATTTTAACACCTGGAGAAGGAATGGATGTGTGAATAATCTTCAAGATTTGGCAACGTCAGGATGTTCCTAACTTGGAATAACCTTTCTCTTCCCCTAGTTTTTTTACTTTTCTGATATTAGATACTTAGTGTGCATGGGCCCCTTTGTTGTATAATATTATTAAAAAGATATTTAGATTTATTTTAAATTAGAGTACTTAGTAAATAAAGAACAGAATGCTCTGGTGCTGTGTTATGTTCTATGCTGTTCTTAAATTGCTGTTCATACTTATGCTTTTGCTGTATGCTATTATGTCTTAGGTATGTGTTGATTTAGATGCATAATTACTTTCCTCTATCCTCTGCTGAATCATATTTTAGTTAACAATGTATTTTGTGTTTTGTTTTCCCTTTTCTTTCTGAAGTAATTTTTTTGTTCTTCAATTGGGTTGCAGGTGGGACCCTGTGCTCTGTTAGCTTTGGTTATTCATCCATCTACATCGCATCATTTTGTGAACAGGATTTTCTGGGCTTTCTGTGTGTATCTGGAGGCTGTTTCTGTCCTACCTCAGTTGCGAGTCATGCAGAACACAAAGGTAGTATCCAATGGACTGGAAGACAGTTAATTATGGGTGGTTATTTCTTTCTTGTTTTCTTTCTATTTGGGGCGTCAAAGATTAATGCTTTTCTCAATAATTTGGTCTTATTTTGTTATTTTCAGATTGTTGAACCATTCACTGCTCATTATGTATTTGCATTGGGTGTTGCGAGGTTCTTGAGCTGTGCCCATTGGGTTCTCCAGGTTTGATCTTGCAAATTAAATTTATGTGGCTGATGAATTAGTTTATGATTAGTTTCCTGCGATTGGGGGTTGAATACTTCATTTGAAATTGGCCCTAGTAGTCATTTTGACTTGCTCACTCTATGGAAGCAGCAATCTAGCAATGGGATTTAAGCAACTAAGATGGCATGATCCCTGCTTTTTAATGCAGTTTGATGCATCTAATGGGTCAGTCACATGGTGCAGAAGCACCACTATTACTATTGGAAATGCATCTTGATCAAATATGTGCCAAATGCTCGAGGGCACATGATCTTAAAAATATTCTTGGTTTTTTTTTTTTTTTTTTTTTTTTTTTTTTGCCAATGATATTGCAATTTATATAACATTTTAGATTCTTAAGTGCATTTCATTATAATGTGCCTCCATGTCATATCATAAATGTGAGCAAGAAAGACATGCCTCTAATTGAGCCCAAAATGCGTTTTGAAGTGAAATGTAGTACGTACCTGTAGGTGTTTGGTTCAGATTTATGGCCTTATGATTTACTTTTACATGTTCATATATGAACTTGTTCATTCATTGTGGTCTGTCAATGCCTTGTTATTACTCTCAACAGGTCTTGGATACCCGTGGACACTTGCTAGTAGCTCTCGGCTATGGATTGTGGCCTTCCATGGTTCTTATTTCAGAAATTGTCCAAACATTCATTTTAGCAGACTTCTGTTACTACTATATCAAAAGGTTGGTTGCAGATTTTTAAGGTTGTGTTGTTACAAAAGTGCTCAACTCTCTTAATATTCTTGTTAACAATTATTCTCTGCATTGCAGTGTTGTTGGAGGACAGCTTGTGCTGCGGCTTCCCTCGGGAGTGGTGTGACCAGTGATCTCTTGTGCTATACCATATGAGCATACTGCCCCGAAAATTAACTTAAGAATATAGGCCATGCGGCTGGATGCTCTTCTTTTTAAGTACCTCCTTCCTGCTCTACACGACGGTTCATGTTAGTATCTGGTTCTCTCTTGCATTCATGACTGAAAATCAAATGAGTCGATTGTAAAGTTGGGGAATGCATGAATTGGGGTGGATGTTTGAATTCAAAAACACAGTTGATTTTATCACAGTTGGGTTAACTTATTTTGTGTCAACACTAATCTTGAGCTTAAATCAAATCTGGTTTAAGTGATTTCAGAATTGAATAATTGTTTTCTCCTTCCCAGATGAATGGTCAAACGAAGAAGCAAGAACCCAACTGGTGTCATGCTTGTATGAATGGTTTGAACATGAGAATGTTTTAGGCTTTTAGGATTAAAAAATATATAGATGGGATCAAATGGTATACGCTTCTTAGCCTCTTGTTCATTGTGGGTGGTGGGTTTCCACTTTCCAATAAGCATGCCACAGCCACCACCCCTTTACGACAAAGTGCTGTGACTGTTTATTGCTCCACCAGCCACAACCATCCGATAGTCCACCATACCCTCGTTTCTCCATCCACTACCTGTCATTCAATGGTTCTTTACAATTTATGAAACATGAATAATCTTTCATTAGTTAAAATAAAACTTATATAAAAAATAACATAGTTTTTATTTTTATATTATGTCTAATGTGGGCACATGACGAGTAATTACAATGAAGACGACAATCGACATCCAATTACACGAACCATCTGTGCAGAAGAGAACTCGAAACGGTCATATGATTTTTACAAGTATATGACTTTTTAAGAATAAATTTAAGGTATTTTTGATAATATTTTAAGAAATAATTAAAAATATAATAAATGCTTAGAATTTTAAAAAGCTTAAAAAAATGTACTTTTAACATTTCGGAAGTCAATCAATTAGGGCTTAAATATATGTCAATGAGTGATATGTGATGTTTTTTTGATCGTTGAATTGGATAGTTTTGGGTGGGTTGAGTTAGAATTCTAGGTAACCAAACAGGGTGGAAAATAATTTTAATTACCTCTATTTTAATGTTCGAGTTAGGACCTTGAAACGACGTCGTTTAGTTTTCCTCTCTTTCTTTGTTCTCGACGGGCAATCGAATCGACACCGTTTTTCCTCCGTTTTTTTCTCCTCCAGTTCTCGTCTTGATGCCGAAATTCACTCCATTTTCTCCGTTTGACTACGAAAACGACGCCGTTGGATGTTTTGACGTTTGACCTCAGATTCAGAGTCCAAAACGACACTTGACCTCAGATTCAAATTTCCGTTTCTGCTTTATTTTCACCTGGTTTTCTCGGCAACCAAACAGGGCCTCGGAAAATTTTGAATGCAGTCTCATCATCGTCTTCGTTGATAATAGCATAGCGCTTTTCGCGAATTTCTCATGCAATGAAGATATTGCATGATCTTTGGAGAGGAACAAGGGTGTGCGATTCTGAATGGTTCTCGTGAGATTATTTTTCTTCTAACCATTTTCGTCCTGTGCCTTCAAGGTTTAATAGTTTTCTGTTCTGTCTTCTTCTGTTGATGGATTCACCTAATTGAAAGATGGAGTCAATTTGATACTAGAAACTTACCCTATCAGCGCAGTGAAGTTAGGATTTTGTTCTTGGGGTCAGAAAACCTAGTGATGCAATGCTCATTATTTCTCTTACAAGTCCATTCTGATATTTCTGATAATTCATGAAACCTAGTTCGCCAAATGATAGCGATGAGTCCTCGTTTTGATTCCTTTGAAGAATTGACATTATACGTTAATGGATTCTGTAAAGAGAATGAAACGAGCTTCGAGTTTATAATTTCCCGTTTCGATTCCTCTGAAGACATGAAAAGAACTTTCATTCTGGATTAATTGATTGCAATTTGTGTTAAAAAAAAAAAAGGCGTTTGGACAGAAAAAATCCAAGCATAGGTCTTGGATGAGAATGGTAGTATGCTAGTAGAAGACTAAATTGTGAGAGGTGTAAAGCAGGAGATTATTCTTAGACAGTGAGGTTCCTTGCAAGGATTCCCTCGAAGGTAATCCCGGGACCAAAAGCCAGAATCAATCCCCACTCACCATCTCCCTGGTCTTGCCTCTTCGTCTTTGAGCTCTCTTCTAACATGTACTCCAGCACATACACAATGGTATTGCTGCTAGCATTTCCGTAGTCTGCCAGTGCTCGCCTACTAGCATTCAGCTTCTCTGGCAGCAAGTCAAGCCTCTTTTCCATCCTATTCAAGATTGCAGGCCCGCCTGGATGGACTGCCCAGAAGATCTTGTTGTAGTCTTCATCAGAAAATCCAACATTTCGAATCAGTTTATCACAGAATGCCTCGATGTGATCTTCAATTATCTGAGGGAGTTCCCTTGCTAGCTTGAAGCTAATCCCTTCTTCCGTGAGTCGTCCATCAATGGTCTTCTCAGTGTCTGGCAAGAAATTCTGGATGGCTGTGTGGAGCTCAAAGAGAGGCCTTTCAGTGCTTGGAATTGGGTCAGAGCCTATTATCATGGCTCCAGCTCCATCCCCAAAGAGTGCAACCCCTACTAGATCATATGGACGGTCTGCACTTGGTGGTTTGAACCCAATAATAGTAGTTTCTGAAGTGGCAAGCAGAACTCGACTCTCAGGATTGTTCTCAGCAATGTCTTTTGCAACACGGAGGCCAGCCACACCTCCTGAGCAGCCCATGAAGTAGAGCTGGACCCGATGAGTCTCAGGGCTCAGCCCTAGTCCTTTTGCTAGGTAGAGGTCACCCCCTGGCAGCCGGGCCTCACTTGAGGACACATAGACCAAGTGAGTTATCTCTGAAACAGACCTGCCCCATTTCTTGATGCAAGCTTTTGAAGCGTCTATTGCCATCTGTGTGACAGCCTTGTTGCATATATCTAATCGCTGCTTTACCGTCGGTTGGCCCTCAATGACAAGCTCTGGGTACTTCCTTAGGATCTCTTCTGACATGACCACATACCTTGTTTTAACTGTCGTTGTCTTGCCTGTAAAGAAACAGTGCAGAATGAGATGACAGTTATTTTAGTTATAAGCCTTCAGAGGAGCTGCATTTACCATATGAACTGTCACGTTACTTTTCAACACTCACCACGCTGGATGTATCAAAATCCATCACAACCAAATTGTGATGATCCTTGAAAGGATCCTAAGAATTGACCATCCATGATTTTCTGTTTGGGGCTTGCTATATCATTGGTCGACTCGTATTTAGATTGAAAAATAGTCTGAAGCCACCGAGTTGTTAGTTTTCAATATAATTTGCTTCTCTATTCATCATTTAGTTATATAAATCAATTATACCCTGACATGGGTTGCTGTGGTTGGTGGCAGGTTTGCAATGGCAACAAATTGAGATGAGCCTAACCTTGTTTATTGCCACATTCTAATAAGAAAGAAATGCAAAAGAAGGTTAGAGGTATTACAGAGTCTAGCTAGCTTCTCCTTGAGGTCTGGATCATCACAGTTTGTGTTCCTGAAATACCCATCAACCAGAAACTCTTGCATGACAAGCTGATGAGGGAAGGCCTTGCCCAGAGCCAGAATCGTGGCTTTGCCAGGGTTAGCCTTCTTCAATGAGCCCACTTGCTCAACTGTCCCACTCCCCATGTCCCCTCTTTTTCAAAAGGAATGCTGAATATTTTGCCTGCAGAAGAGGTTGTAGAGACTCTTCTCCCTTGCAATGAAATCTAGCATTGAACTGCTGATTTATATATATATTGTGGCATTGCATGGTTTTGATATTTAAATAAGCTGAAGGGTGTTATGACTTTATCATTTCATGTGAAGGGTGACACCCAAGTCTTCTATTGTTATGTATAGAGGTTTAATGGATTAGCTGAGAAGCATGGACTTCATGGGTCTCAAGTTTAAAGATGTAGCTAGAGGTTAGGTGAAGGGTTTGGGCATGGGCTGTATCAGCGGCATTGATTGATTTGTTTAGATGGTGCATTTTGTTAATCAATCATCACCATCTGATCTTGAGTCTTGTTGAGAAAACTCCTCTGGACGTGAAATTGCTATTCTGATGAAGGGGTGACCCATGAATTTATGGTCCATTCATAGGATTCTGAAGTAGAATAGACCTGTGGGGCTGACCATGTCCCCCCCCCCTCTTACCACCAAATACCAAGTTCAGTTACAAAACCACGTGATGTAAGGTAAAATGATGGAAGAGGAAAAGAAAATAGATTGGAAAAATAAAAAAATAAAATATAGAAAATAAGAAAAGAAGTAAAGAAATTTTATAAAAATAAAAAATAAAAAATTCTCTGGATAATTAAATTATTGACAACTATATATTTTCCTCAAATTTTCCTTTATCTAAGGAAAATCGAAATGAAAATTTTTTAGTATTTTAAAACTAAGGAAAGTCTTTTACTAAACAAAAATATCAAGGAAAAGATAATTAGATTATTGGAAACTGCATTTTTCTTTATTTAAGGAAAATTGAAAGGAAATTTTTTTAGTATTTTAAAATTGAAAAGAAAATATTTAAGTATTTTACTTGCTCTTTTCCCAAATGCATTTTTTCTTTCTTTCATATATTAAAAAATATATTTTTATTTTTGGTTTGTTTTTTTCCTAAGACCCAAACATAGTCTTATTATTTTGGTTGGGCAGGGGCCCAGTCCGCCCATTGTTTGAAGCTCAAATGCGTCCGTTTTAAGCGGATGTGTTAACTAGGAAATGGAGATCAATTTCATTCATCAAATCACCAACTTTGTAACTTCAGAACTTTTATTTTCGGGCATGAGATTCCTTCAACCTCTGTACGTATTATGGGGTGAAGTTAGAGCGCTACACCATTTCAACACTCCGCCAGACCTCCAACCCTAGAGAGAATCCATTGTTGGTTCTAGAAATTGAATGATTAAAATCAAGCGCAACACCTCCCCGTTAGTGAGACTCTGAAATCATCAACAATGATAATCAAACCAAATTTTCAAAGTGATGCCCTAGATCATTTCCTGTTGTTACACTAACAGTTTAAAAAAGGACTGGACCGGTAAGACATGAGTAACTATACAATGCTCAGAAGAAAAGGTAGTATGCAATTGACTAGGAAGATGTCAATTTGCAGATAATCCATAGATTTCATTAGATGAGACTCAGACCAGTAAAGTGAAACATAAGCCTAACCAAACTGGGAACTTTGGCTGTTTTTAACTTTTAAATTACACATTTTCAATCATTCATATGATATTTTTAATGAAACAGAGGTGTTTATGAGATACCTCCATGTTTATCTTTATAGAAACCTGCAAGTTGAGACCCCACCGGATCGGTCGTCAAAGTTCAGAAATGCACTTCCCGTTGATGAAATCAACAACTTTGGTGACTGACTGATCGAGTGCAGCAGTTACAGCCGCCAAATTCTGCAAAAATTCTTCGGCTGTTGGTTTTTCACCATCCACGATATCAGTCACTGCCTTTATGAATATCACAGGGACTTTTAGAAGATCTGCTACATAGGCAACGGCCGCTCCCTGAAACCCAAATTTAGAAATCAATAATGGAGAGGCTTGCTGCAATTGAAGCATAAGGAACATTCATATCATCTAAAGTAAGCTTCTTCTTTGTGAGGAAAGCTTGTTAGGGAAAGGTTTTGACTCTGATTAATAAATGCTTCTTTTGTTAAGTCAAAGAAGAATCAATAAATTACATTTTATTGCATTGTATCAAGACAAGGGTTCTCTAGGAGTTGCTTTTTCTCTTAGTTTGACGTTTCTTGGGTTTCGTCTCCCACACTTAGAGAGACTTGTCTAGGTTGACATGGCTTCTTCCTAGTAAGAAGACGAAGAAAGGTATGGTAAGCTGCAGCATAACAAATTTTTTGAATAGTTTGGAAAGCGAGGAATCAAAGGTCATTTGAAAATGAGGAGCAATCAGTCCATGTTCTTAAGAGTCTGTTCCTTGGTGCCCTTTTTTGGTGGGTAAAGTTGTATTGAAGGCTCAAAGTCTTTACTAGATTTTGTTGGTTGGTTGAGCTCTTGCTAAGAGAGGGGGACTTTTGTTGATCCTTTAGCACTCTTTGTATATGTCCTATATATGTTGGACTGCTGTGTTTTTTTTGGTGCTTGTTAATACAATATATTATTCTTATTGCCCGTTAAAAAGAAAATAGATCCTGGTAACTCCCACAACCCACATGTTCAAAGCAGAACAAAGTAAGTACTTTGATGAAACCAATGGCTGATCCACTAAAGTGAAGGCAGAAAAGAAATATGCTAGTAGCTAGCTCAAGAATGATAAAAAGGTTACCTCCATGTCTTTGACTGTAGCACCATTTGCCAAAATTGATGATTCATCATGTGGAGACATATCTAAAGAATCCCCGGTGGACAATGCACCAATCTGAAACATGCAAACTAGCATAATTGAGACTTAAGAGGTCTTTGCAGTTATAAAAGAAGAAACAATACCATGTCATTTTTATTCAGAGAAGCCAAAAACCTACATCATATCAATGCTACAACTTAATCACAATAACAACTTACATACTACAAGAAAGCATCTTAAACATAATAGATGTGCACAAAAACCTACATCATATCAATGTATCAACATCCAACCACGAAGAAATGTTCCCTAGTGTATAGGTAAAGCCATGATTACCTGAAGCATTGACATTGTTTACATTATGAACACCATAGGGGCGGAAACTTATTCATTTTAACTAGTCAGTACAAACAGAAGCAATATCTGTAAATTAAATTTATCTGTTATCCTACTAAAGACCCATATTTTTTCACTCTTAAAACAGAAATTTGTTAACACAAAGAGAAGATATACATACGCATCTGCATGCTCTACAAAAATGAGATACAGAGGACCTAGACTGAATGCAAAACTATGCTCTCATTAACCTCCTGAATATATCTCTACAAAGAAGCTGATGCTTTCTTTCCATACACTTAAAAGAAAATTCCAATAAATTGTATCGAAAGCTTAGGTATCTAGAATAGCAGTCATGACCAATCATCCAACAAGACAAAAAAGTAAGGCGACCAAAATCAAAACAGGAAAAAACAAGAGCACTTTTTGAGCAGTTAAAAAACTGAGAATTTAATGCCCTTAAACAGTTAGCTAAGAGTTCTGCATAGAGGTGGTTCTAAAATAAAACAACTTGAATTGCTGATGATATTACAATGGGCTTAAATTGTCAAATAGATGTGTCAAACCATTCCAAACAAGAAAGCATTCAAAAAACTTCGCACAAAGATGGACTTGAATAACTATTAATCCAAGCATTTTTACTGCCCAGTAAACACCTTTAGGTTAAGCTCCTTTAAAAGATTGGGTGCTGAGCAGGCCTTCCTTAAACCAATTCCATACTGATCAAAGACCTGCAAAAGAAACTTGGAGCAGATGAAAATTGACTGAACAGTGCTACTAAAAGGGTTGACAAGAAAGAGAAAGCAACTAATTTGTATTGTTTGGCAGGTTAATAGTTCATTTCACAAATGCAATCATCAACCATTCCATCATCTAAGAAGAACAAATAGGAACTGTCAATAAGTAAAAATGGCCATTTTTGGTACGAAACAGAAAAATCTGATCCAGAACTCCAGCGATGGACTACATACCTATATACAGTTTATTCTTGTAAGCTCATCCAGACCTATCTATGCATATTGATGATCCATAAATGTTACATTGCTTAATCTACATTATAAATTTGGTTGTACTCTACAATATTGTTTAAATATGAATCTATATCCAAGAATATCATTATTATATTTGAACCCTGGTAACACAGCACAAAAACATCCAGCTTAGGTTTTGCTTGAACAGGTGAATAGAAGAAAATTTTACAACTTCTGCAATTTGAATATCTCCCTTATGCTCCATAGTGCAGATTAAGGACAAATTCATGGATAACCACTCTTCAAGGTGCCTTGCCACATTAACAAGATATCAGAAAGATGAGAACTGAATACAAGAAAAACTTACAGGAATAGGTATCCGCCTATCATGGAAAGCAACATCAGTCGCAAGAACAACATCACCAACACATGCTCCTTTGGCCTGAAAACATCTAAGAATAAATCTCAAAATATACAAATAAATGGACAACTCATAAAGAAAAATTATAAAATTGTACACAATTTTCATGGAAAATAAGTCTACAAAATGCAATAAAGGGTTTAGTTCCTTCTCTAAGAGGGCATAGCTCTATTATTAATTATAGTCCAAGATAACAAGCCTCAAGGAAAAAGAAAGAAAGAAAGAAAGACAAATCCTATGGTTGAGGATTACTAGAACTTCCATAGTTGAGGACTACTATAGTAAACCTAAAACAATGACAGACAATTTCACAGTTTATCAGCTTAAGGATCTCAACCACTATAAGAGATGGAAAAGAAAAACAGAAATAGCTCTAGATGAGTTCAGATACTTTAAACAAGAAAAGCAATGAGATTTTCTGGTTCAATGAGAGACAGCATGTTATGATAAGCCCACTAGTGGCTTGAGTACTAGAAGCATTTCACTCCTTAATAAAGCTTGTTGGTATCTAAAGCAGGTAAGGGAGATTATGAGGTGAATCTCTGGAAAGTAATTGGAAAAGGTTGGAATAGCTTTCTTCTAGACCTCGCGTCTTGGTGGAGTACAATCTTTGAACCAAATTTTGGCATGATGGTTGGTGTGCAGAGGTCCTATGCAAGTCCATTTCTTGCGTTATTTAATATAGCAGTTGGCAAAGATGCTTCTTTAGGGGAATCAGGATTATCCGGTTGAGGGAGTAGCACACCAGGGCAGTGCATCATGGAGAGGTTTCTTTGATTAGAAGTGGGAGCTCGCAGACCTACTTATGGAGCTTTTAGACACAGTGGTAGTAGCAGCAGCAGCATTTAGGATAAGTTGGTATACAAGGCTTCTCTGAAGGGCGTCTCCTCAGTCATGTCTTCCTACAAGACTGTCTTCAGGTGCAGCCTTAACATTTCCAATCAAAGAGATTTGGGACCCTAAATTGTTGTCCAAGATTGGTTCAGAAAATGGCTCCTATATGCCCTTGAGGCCTAACTCAAGTGATAAGGAGTTGGATTGGGGATATAGCAGGTTCCAAGTTTGAGTCCCAATAGGGACAAAAAGAAAAGAAAAATGTTACCTATTTTAAAAAAAGTCTTTGTGTCTACATTGGACAAATTGGAAAGAAAAGAAAAAGAGATCTTTTGATGGTTAAGAGCAGTCTTTACTGGTCATGAAAAATCAATTTCTCAAAACATTCTTATTTAGTCCAAGGGGCTGGTGGTGGATACCAATATCACCTTGCTAAATTTTGAGGATAATTTGGCTTCATGTTAATCCATGAGGTGTCATGTAATTCTTTGTTTTCTTAAGCCTAGGTGCACCTTGTATATTTAATGTACTTGGGTTGCACCACCTTTCTCTAATTATAGTTTATTTGCCTCCAACTCTCTCTCTCTATACATACATACATACATACATATATATCTATATATATAATGGTTCTTTGCAGCAGGGAACATACCTTAAAACCACCAGCTGTGCCTGCATTTATGACAAGGTCAGGTTGTAATGCTTGGATAGAAGCATAGGTCACAAGAGATGCAGAAACAGTGCCCACGTTATCAACCCCTGAAGAAATGGTGGAGGAGTCAACAAAAAGGAATCCAGAATTAAGCCACATGAAATATGCAGTACATTGAAAACAGTGATGGTATTCCAAGAACTAGAGAGCCCAATAGAAACATGCATATAATAAACTTACAAGTAGTGATATAGTCAATGGATATATCAAAGTTGCAACTGACATTAAATGAATCAAACTTTATTCAACGCAAAATTAACAGCTTTCTAGGCAATTAAGAGATATTTGTACAGACATCGAAAAGAATACAGATTTGTAGTATTTTCTCAGGCACAAACGCATGCACACAGATTAAAGTCACAATTCACACATTACAGTAAACATATATGGGAATTATTAGGCTACCAATTTGACCAAAAGACTTAAGTTGTTAGATAATAGACCCACAATGAATAACAAACTATCACAGATCATAACCACAGATGGGGGAATAAAAAAAGACTCAAGCTTTGGGCCCATAATGCATACCGGGCTAATATGGATTAAAAACTGAAGTTAAATAGATGAGGCTTTGTCCTGTGAAAGATGAAAAACATTTTAGGTTAACAAGGCATAACATATAAAGACAATGATAAACACCAAAAACCAACTCTCTTTTGTGGGCAACCATTTTTTAATCCCTTCTGTGACTTAAACCTCAAACTTCGAACCTTGAACCTCTCACATCCCCATCCAACCCTTTGCCACTAGGGCCACGCCTCAAGTGCACTCACAACCAACTCATCATTGAGTAACTCAAATTAAGATAAATACTACTTGTGGATGATTACATGGTTGTCACATGTTTGTCTATTATGCTCCTTGATCCATTCTCCTAACACTGAATAGAACTAATTCCCAAAGTTCCATAGCATAGCGTTGGAATGGGTGGTCTTGAAGTTTCCAATAAAAGCAATCTAGCACATTTGTCCCTGCTTAGAGGTGGTCAATATCCACTACATTTCTAACATTATGTTGAGCATAACCTGGAGAATTCTCAGTGTTTACAATTATGGAATCAAGCATAAAAAAAGATCCAGTAGAAAAGCATCATGGAAAATAACCAAACGGGTTCCAATGAAAAAAGGACAGTGGGAATGAAATTCCCTCACCACAAAAGAAAGATAATATGAGAAACCTCAACCAGAGAGAATGAATCACTTAACATCTATGAATTGGGGATATTTCACCAGCCAAGCAAGTTTTTGCTCAACTCTTAGGAAATTGCTCAATGGCCAACAAGACAGCTCCAGCATTTCTTTCACATAAGATACTAAGTAGGATATAGCCAAGCATTAAAAAAAAAAAAATTCCAAGGACAAACGACATAGAATCTTCTAAGTCACTAAAAATTGAACAGGGTGACATTTTGTAGCTAGAGACTAGTTCTAGACGGAGTAATTGAAAAAATAGCTTCAACAAGATGGTGGGTGCAAGAGCATTCCTAACCATGGGAAAATGTCTTTAGAGTCTTGGATATAGCAGCTCGGAGGTCAGTGGACTCCCTGTGCTATCTGGAACTGATGCAAGTGTGACAAGGTAGGCTAGTTGGGCTACGGCCGTGGTTCCACCCACCCTACCCTAACTTGGACCAATGTAAGGATGAGATATCATTCTCTAAAAAGAACAGATGCACACTACCTTGAATACAAACGTCAAGGCATGTACAGTAACTGGATACAGTCATACGGAACATTTGCTTTGATAAGATTTGAAATTTGAAACAAATAAAGATTGTTTGCAAAGTCTCCAAAGCAGAAATTTTCGAGCTATGGATAATAAAGGAAATAACTGCATAATTACCAAATCACATAATCCACAACTTGAAAAATTCAAGAATGAAAAGAAAAAATGTTTCCAATATCTTGAAAGCATCCTTTCCTGATAGGTGATTGATATAAAAATAAAGGAAAGAAAAAAAAATATAATGTGGGGCTCTGGGGCTCGTACCAAAGTGTTTTTTTCACATGGGAATTCTAACTATGAACCAACTCAAAGGGAGATGATGGTTTTTGGCGGATTATTATTGTATGTGTAAAAAAGCATAAGAATCAGTAGACTATCTCATCCATTTTGCGAAAGCTAGCGGGCTGTGACCATTCAGTGAAGGACTTGGAGATCAGCTCCCATTTGCCTTTTCTAGACAATTTGGAAGGAACACAATTGAAGAACCTTTGAAGGGCCGCAACACACTAACCAATCTTTTAAGGACTCCCTTATATCTAATCTATACGTGTGCTCCAGTTTGTAGGTTGTTTCTTTTTGTTTTCTCACATGTATACTTCTTGCATATTATGTTTCTCATATGTGTACACATGTGTGTGTATATATATATTCTTATTTGCATATCAAAAAAATAAAAATAAAGAAAAAGAATAGACACACAAGTGACAAAGCATGTACTCAATGATCTGAATGGATTAAGAAAAAATAAATAAATAGCAGAACCATATATTTACCCAAAACTAAATCTTTTCCTGGCCAGATTATACTGATATGCAGATCTTTATAGATACCATGATACCGCACCCAAGGAACTCCTCTTGGGAACCTGAACAATTGAGCATTAGCATACCAAACCAGCAACCAAATCAGAGAGATACATGGCACTCCCGGAGAATCTCAGTCACAGAGAATCTAACTTTAAAGGTTTAGTTACCCAATAATCATCACTAATTATCTATGAAATAAACTAAGTTTTTTGTAATTAAAAAAAAAAAGATTTTTTTTTAAAAAAAAGATTTTTTTTTTTAAAAAATCTAAACTGTTTGAAATATACCACAGTTATATGAAGTTTTAAGTTACAAGAACAGAGTATGTGTTTCAAAAAAGCGATCACATTTCAAATCCCCAAACAATACAAAGGATTAAGTTCAGTAAAGCAATTTCTCTTTTTTCCTTTGAAAGACAGTTCGTAAAACAATTTTCCAACCAAACTGACAGTTCAGTAAAACAATTTTCCAACCAAACTAACAGCCCAACTCAATAATCCAGTGGAAGATTGTCCTGCTGCCATGAGAAAAATCAATCATTGACCCACAGATAAAAGGAATTTCTGTCGATGAATCCATTCTTGTTCTGTCCAATGATAGCAGTAAATAAAAAATAAAAAAATAGAAAAAGAAAATAGCTCTATCTTCCTAGGTTTAATTATTCTCGTGTGATATTAACGAATACAGAAAAAAATACTGTGGATACCCTGTTTGGCTGCTGATGGGAAACTGAAGGCATAAGAAATAAAAGAATTAAAATTTTCAATGTTTCATTTCCAAGAAAACAAAAAACCTCCATTCAAGCAGGTCTAAAACACCCATCTTCTTATTTAATGTGAATTTTTCATTTTCATTTCTTGAATATTAGAAACATATTTCATGCATTTTCATTTCAAACAGATTAAAAAACAACATCGTTGCAAATTTAAAATTAAAAACAAAAAGGAAAGGAAAAAATAAAAAAAAACACTATTGAACTTGATGATATAGTAACATCCGATACTAGATTCAGCGATAGTAATCCCAAAACCATAAAATCAGCAACAAAAGAGTACACTCACACAGAGTCGAGATCCTCCGTCAGCTGGAACCTGTTCACCAGCGGAAGCGCCTCAGTCTGCATAGCTGAAACTCCAAACAAAAACCAGAAAATCAATCAAATCACCAATCCGATAAAATAACATCGCGTTTGGAATCCGAGACAACACAAGAATAAAAGATACAATCTCTGAATCTCGAATCTGAAAACTAAGCCAAAAAGCCGTAATTTGCTCAGTTTACAGACCTTCACACCGTAAACAATAATAAAAACTATTTTAAGATTCAAGCAGCTTTCAATTTTCTCTCTTAGTTTCCTTCTTTTCCTCATTAACCAAAAAAACAATAGAGCGAGAGTGAGAACCGATGATGATGACGATGGTGGCGATGGGACGCTTCTCGGCTTCGGCAACCATGGCCTCCTCGGCAACGTCGGATCTGTCGTCGTGAGGAGCCATCGCCGGCGGTGACTCTCCGGAAAACTGGTGAGAGCGTTGTGGTGATTCAAAAAACTTTCCAGGAAAATCTAGAGAGAGATGAAATTACTTCTTTCAATTATTCTTCTGTTACTAAATGCTGTTATGTTAGGCCATTCGTTGACGGCGGCCTCTTAGGATTTACAACTTTTTCTTTTTCCTTTTTAATTTCTTTTATCTTTTTTCAATTATGAAGAATTTTAGTGGAAGAATAAAACGACAAAGTATAGTAATAAAAAATATCTAATCCGAACAAATTTCATAATTTAGTAATTAAAATTTAAAAGTCAAAATTTATAAAAATAGAGTGAGAACGCATCATCGAAAATACGATATCCATATTTGTGTTTTAATCGTATTTCCTATTTCAATCCTTTTTTTAATTGATAATTACTTTTGAAGAAGCGTGATCAAACAGAGAAACTTTTTATCACTATATTATAGGTGAAAAATAAGTCAAAAAGATCATTATCTTAACCCAAACTACCTAACAAAAAATAAAAATAAAAATATGAAAATTTATATAAAAATTTCGTGGAAATGCATCGCGCAAAAATACGGGATCACGGTAGGGGTAGAAAATAAGCGAAACCCATAAGAAAAACTTTCTATTTTTTAATGATATGTATTATTAGAAAGGTGCAAAAAGTAGACTCTCCAAAATCCTTACTTGAAATGATGAATAAACCCAATTTCTAGAATTGCCATACAAGACTTCCAATGAACCAAAACGTCATTAGTGATAAATGAAGCATAGAGGCCCACCCAAAAAAGGAAATTTTAGCAAGAATGAGACGAGGCAATTGGAGATAGGAGGAAGGACGGTGTCTTGTTCCTGTTGGGGTTACCAATTAAACAAGGCTCTCTTGGCTGGTTGGCTGGTCTCTAGTCTCTTGTTTCTAGACTCTCTACCACATGGCAAGTCCTCTGTGAGTTGATGAAAAGCAACTTTTTTTTTTTCAATAGCACTCCCTTCGAAAGGTGAGAGGAAAACCTTTCTTGTATTTAATTTTCTTTTGTTGTTATTGCAAAGTCAGAGGGAAAGTATAATGAAATAACTAAATAAATAATATTTTTTAAAATTTTATTTTACTTATTTTTTTTTCATTTTTATATAAAAATTAAATAATTCAAAATATATATTTTTTACTTATTTTTCAAGATAAATCAAAAGAAAATAATTTTTTTTTTTTGCTATGATGGATGATAGTAAGATGGCTTTTCTAAGTACTTGTCCACTCTTAATGACACAGGTTTGAAATTAAAATAAATAAGTTATTGGTCGGTTTGGGATTTTCTTTTTTTAAACCTTCGGGATTTAGTTTAAACATTGCATTGTCCAATCCACCTCGTTTGGATTATATTTAAAATAAAATTTTAAAAATAATTTAATTTAAAATTTTGTATTTTTTTATTTTTAATGTATATAAAAATAAAAATGATAAGATTTTAATTCTTTCTAAAATATGTATTTTTTTTTAATATAATTAAAATGTTAAAAATTTAATTTAAAAAAAAGTTTTGAAAATTTTAAAAAGAAAAGAAGTTCAACAAGGTCAAAAAGGCCAAGTGAGTACGAGAAATTTCCACACCTACCTTGTCTGGCCTCGTTTAATTTTATTAATAGGGTGTAGATGAGAATTATTTTGAATAAAAGTTGAAGCGGGACGACCGTGAAATACGGTAAATGCATGAATGTCCCTTCACCAGCCAAAGAGCCAAATACTGATCTTCTCATTTTTTTCTTCTTTGCAATTCTTCTCTACAACCTACTCTTTTACAAGTATGTGTGAAGCTACCTTAAATAAATGAGTGGACATGTGGGCTTCATAGGTTTAATCACATCCCAAACTGAGGAACATGAATGATGAAACCAGGAATTTGTGTCCTTGTTTGGGGCCCCAACTCTCTGTCTTCATGTGGGTGGACTGTGGACTGTGGACAGCAGCTTCACTGATACATCTTAATTCAAAGCAACAACAAACCCTTCTCAGATGTTAAGAAAAAGAGAATGGAAAATTTTTTTTCTTTTTCTTTTTTCTCCCAAATTTGGATAGAAATGCAATGGAAAGAATTCACAGTTCAGCTTCATGGGAAGCAGGATTGGCATAAATGCATTCAGTTCTTAGAGTGTTAGGTAAAAACAGAGCAATCCATACACCATTTTCTGTGGAATCATGTACATCTAACAGCAACTTGAGAATATAGGGGGTGCAAAACTTATTCGTCAAAGCCAAATAGCTAGAACTTTGACAGTTAAACAGAGTAGGAGAAGGAAGAACTGGGGATGAGTAAGCTTCTGAGTTGAGGAACCGTTTGGCAGCATAGGGTAAGTGTCTGGAAGAGGCATTTCACAGTTCTCACCATTGAAATATATTCTTCGAGGGAAGGCCCACCCGCCGTTTAATGTGAATGAGTTTGAGTCCTTGCCCAGAAGTATCTCTGTTGTCACTGAGCCCAGTTTCTTGTCATCAGCATGCAAAAGCTCATTGTTGTAGAAGGTTACTCCCCAGAAGAGAGCAATCTCATCTGCAAGAGCTCCCATCATTTAAAAACAGATAAAAAAAAAATAGAGAAACTATCACAACAGAGAATATAAAGCAGTCCTGTTCTTCTGATTCCCATGATGCCAACCTCTTATGATTAGAATTTATTGCATATTGATATGATACGGGTTATTGTGTGTTGACATATTGTGTGGTTCTAAGGAAAAGAAGCCCTCAATGTAAGGCGGCATAGTGCTAAATTTAGAGTACTTAAGTGAAAGTACCTGCAAACCCAACAGTGGGAAGTGCTGTGCTGTTGAAGCTGTATGTTGTTGTATTCTGGCTGAAACCAGGGTGCTGAACCAATATGTTCCAATCTGAGTAGTTTTTCGCGAGGTTGTAGTTTGAGATTGTCAGTTTCACCCTCCAGTGGGACATGTAGTTGTTCTTAACATGCCAGTGGACTCGAATGGGGCACATATGGTCAGTGCATTGGACTATGTCAAGTTTACCAGAAGAACTCAACTGTGATAGCGAGGAACCTTCTCTGCTTTCATGAATATAGACAGAAGGAGAGAGAGGATTAAACTCTAAAAACTAGGTGGATAACAAACAATCACAAAGCTAGAAACACGCCTTGAACTGCAGGTTCTCAGAATTAAGGATGTGATTTGTAATTAGGACACACCTAATACATGAATCTGTACTGGGGTTTGCATCTCTGCATCCACAGCTGCATTGAGGGCATGTGGTTATGGTGGGACTGTAAAATGTTGAGAGTGAAACACAGCAAACTGGCACTTTGTTGGACAGAAAGGTAGAGTAAGTGCAAGTTGATTTCCATGTCCCTACAAACCCGAATAGACATATATTCTTAGATTGCTTCCATCAATAAACCAGTCGTCAGGTGTTAAGAACATTAATCTATTTTCAAATGGGGCTAAACTTTTATGGAGTACTTACTGAAAACTTGGATTTCTCTTCTACCCCCAATAACTAAAGAAACTGTGGGATCAGTATCCTCAATTGGGCTACAAGTGTAACCAGGACCTGGTGCCATTAGAGTAAGATTTAGAGGCTTGTTGCCATGAGTATTCCCCTCCAAGTTTCCTACCATAATCTCAAAGGATGAGAATGAATTGGAAGGAATGATAGCCCAAGCAGAAAGAATGCCACCATGGCAGCAGTCCTCGGTCATGTTTTCTGGTGCAGCAGTCGGCTCCAGATCAACTATGACAGGGTTTTTCAAGCATGAGTGTGGGGTCTGGACTATGAAGGATGAGCAATTCCCTTGCTGGGTCGCAAAGGCTCCACTCATTGACCAGATCACCTCATCCTTGGCCCATGTCCATCCTAGCTTCCAACCCTGTTTCTCCACATGGCGATACTGATAGTAGTTTTGGATAGTTACCCTTGCCTGCAACAAACAATTGCCTTGATGAATAAGACAACTGGATAACAAAAAATACAGTGCAGTGGAACTTCAATTCAGTCTTGCAATTCCCCTTGTTTTCACTTCTCATAGTTTCTCTCAAATTCTTAATTACTTAAATCGTTTTAGTTCTTGAATACAATCCATAATTCACTTCTGCCTAAGAGACCACAAAAACTCTATATTTAGATATGAAACCCGGGATTGGCATTAACAATAATGGTGATGATGAAGATGACACAAAAATATATTTTTATTTTGCCTGCATTTTTACTTGGTTCACTGATGTTTGTATGATGTACCATTGCATATTCATTTTAGAAGTTTGTTTTATGCGTGCAATTTGATTCTACTATATGAACAGTCAATGCAAATTGATCATCCTTTTGCAGACATTTTTTTCCTCCTTTGGTTCAAATTAAATCTTTTAGCATTATATTTACTTCCTCGTGTGGCAATCTAGTTCAGTATGATTGTTGGTCTGTTAACTTTCTCTGATAAAACCCAAGTTCTGGTCACCCTATAGTCAGAGATATTGTGGGCTACTTAGTATGTGTAGATAAGCTATCATTTCCAACTTCCTGGAATCTCTAGCTAACATGAATATAAATGCCAAATAAAGAAACAGATTAGTTCAAGGCCAGTTCAATGACCCTTAATTCTATTAAATCAAACCAGCAACTAGGGTTTCAATAAATAACAAATCAATTAATGGATTTCTCATTGAAATCTAAAATGGTTTCCAACAATCATTCTAGTGCCCAAACACCTCCTTGCATGTTTACTATTCATTGATACTGAATATCAAACACAAGCAAGTCGATATTCTTTTCAACATACAATTCAACCATAATGAAATTCATAGAAATTTGAAGCAACTACTGAGCCTGAGCCAAAACAATAACCACATAGCCATCATCTGTCCATTTATGAGTATCAAAAGTAATTGTGATGTTCCCATTGGGATCCAGAGGGTCATAGCAATCTGCAAAAACAGAGAAAGAGTAAAACAACTTGTTAAAAAACATAATCAGTGAAGTAACAAAAGGAAAAGTATCTGTATAAATGATGCCTGATAAACTGGACATGCCGACTAATAATAATGTCAACTTCAAAGCAAAAGCCCACGTGGGAGAAAAGATCAACTCCATTTTCCTTTAGAAGATGTGCTGGTGGAGATGGATGACAGGAGTTGTTACAGTGGAATGAGACAGACAGGGCCACCATGAACTTTGCTAACAAGGAAGGGAATGTTCTGGTTCCAAACCTAAAAAAAACCCAGTTTCTGTTCATCCACACCAAGGCAGAAAGAACAAGAGGCATTGGAAATTTCAACTGGGAATGAAGAGACAAAACCCATTTGAGCAAGTCATATAAGAGTCCAAGCAGGGGATTCTATGGTGGTCTAGACTTAGCAGCAGAATATGAAAATTTGGGAGGCTTCCTTTGTCCTTTTATCCATCTCCTGTTTGGTGGGCTTCATGGGGCGGCCTGAACACTCACTTGCTGCCACCTGGCAAAAAGATGAGTCAAGTGGATAAAGATCATGCTTAAACAAATGGCTTTTAAAGTATGGTGTCATTGCAAGAGAAGCATTTGCTGCAATTAGCTGCTTAGATGATTGACTGATAATGGATGGCAAACCAATATAGGCTAAAACCCTATCTCAAAGGTTTTATTGTTCATATGTTTGGCAACAAATCTTATTTGTTTGACAAGGTTTCTCATTAATTGTTCATATGATGTCTCAAATATTCCATGGTCAAATGAAATGCATGGAATATATCATTACCAAAGGGCAAACTCAAAAGGCCAAAATTGGAGTAATAAAATTCATAGGTAACCCCTATATGGAAATTTAAATCATCCAATAGTTCTAAGTCAAAGAAAACCATCTAGAAGTGACTATGAATTGTTCTTGGACAGATTCCATAAGTTTTCCTAGGATTTTCAACAATTTGACGCTACAGATGATTATTTTTGTTCAATCACTTCGATTTATCCTAGAGCCCAATGCTATCACTAACCTGCAGGCTCCAATACACCACATAGACAAAGCTGAAGATGGAATCTCCATAAAATCATCATAAAAGGTAGAGGCAAGTGCTAAGATACAAAACCCATTTGACTAATATCATAAGGTGACCAGAAATCGGCTGAGAGGCCATTTTCAAGGAAACCCAATTTACCCATCTAAGTCAACATGCCAATCAAGCAATGAAATACACCAATGATGTAGGCACAGGCGTGTTCCCAGTTAAACTACCCACATAAAAATAATCATATTATTTGCTTTATAACTATTGGTTGTTCCGGTTTTAAAACATGTTTATATAGATATTAAATGAGTATAAGAAAACGTCACTGCTTTACGCCCAAAGGGTCCCAAGGGATAGCATAATTATCTTTCATACAGAAACAATATCATCTCCGTATCTCACAAGATTATAGGATTAAATAAACAAATGTCCCGTTCTCAACGTATATAATCCTATTATACTCAAAAGATTATCACGACTACGTTTGTATAAAAGTAAAAGAGTTCATACATATAATCTCAATAACTTTTTTCACCTATTTGATATGAAATATTTTAATATAAATGTATTTTCAAACTATAAGAACTCGTAAGTCCAAAACAAGTAATATCATAATGTGATTATTATTATAAACCTATTATTTGTACTACCTATTAATGTTTGTCACTTTTTTATTTCCAAAAATATATTTATTAATACTAATAATTAACTTACCGTTTCTCGATAAAAAGAAGATAAAAACGGTGGAAAAAATAATAATATTTTTTTTCTTGGTTTTGCAATTATTTGGAAGAAAACTCCATTCATGGATACGGCAGCTTGGATACGGTAGAGCCCATCTTGTTCAACATCCCATGTTCTTTTTGTGTGGCCTTGGATACTGAAGAGCCCATCTTGAACAGTGTAATGGGCCAGTTTCAAGGCCTATTTCGCCTTTTCTCATTTAATGGCCCATGGTGTTAGTTCAAACGTCAAAGCCCATGTGTGTTTGTTTCCTGCCAAAACTCAAAAGTCAACCAGCTCTCTTGGGCCCACCACCACTTGATTAATAATAAAGCATGGAGCTGATCTTATCGGTGAATGACGCTGCATATCCTTTAATGGGCCCATCCCCATCCGTTAAAATTAATGCCCATCGGCCCAGTTGCTGGACATGGATTGACCACTTTCCCATTTATTACTCTTTCCTAACCTAGTTGGCCCAATTAAATTTGAACCACCGCTGTGTACGGATGATCGTATCTTATACGTGGTATGCATACAATGGCATCAACATCTATCAATTGAAAGGTCGGAAGATCAACTCTGCATCATTTATTGAGTTATTCTATTAACTCAATGACTTGATTTATTCATTATTTCTCTTGAATTTATACGAATTTCTATTTCTTGATAAATAAGATTCATAATTATGAGTTTAAAATTTAAGGTTTAGAATGTAAGTATACTCAAATAAAATATTAAATAATTCAAATCACGACTTAAAAATTAGATATTTTTATTTTAATTTCACTTTAATTTATGAACCTATTGATCTTTGATTGATTGGTACTCGAGAAATAAAAAAGGGTTTACTTTGATTAAATTTACCTTATTATTTAACTTGCATGTGATTATATATTTATGCAAATCAAATGTATTACTCATAATACTATCTAAATTGATTTTATCCCAAAATTTGGCTAATCTTTTTATTTTAAATGTTTACATTGATTCCAATGTTGCGTTTCGTTGATGAATGAATTTGATAAATTTATTTGATATCTAAAATATCTTTTAATTATAAAATGTAGTGTTAATTCAATATGTATTGAAAAATGAGATCAATTAGATCATATTTTATATACACTTTAGATTTTATTTCTTTGTATTTAAATTCGATATCATTATTTTATACCTTAATCTTATATTTGTTAATCAAACCCACACACATATATATGAGTAAAAAAATAAAGAAAACACGAGATTTTTAACATAATTCGACGATCAATATGATCCCTACGTCCATGAAATGCACCAACACTCACAAATCCACTAATCAAAACCTCGATCTCTACATACACAGAGTACACCCATGCTCGATCCTTATGAGCTCAATGAAGAGTTTGACCTTTAATATTTTGAGCGAACTGTGACAAAACTAATTTAAATTTCATAATCCAACAATTTTTTTATATGTTGATATGATTTATTTGTTTTAGATCTTATTTATACTTTAATCTTATATCATTATCTTCTACGTTCAATGGTTGGAATTATATTTTCGATAGGTATCGATTTGATAACCTTATACCAAAAGTAAGAATGGAGGGTGGTGATTATTGAGCCACTGTACATTGGTGACCTAGGTCATTGAACCACATATTTAGGTTCTTATGATGTGAAAATTCACATGCCATAAAGGCACATACCCATTAAAATAATTCTACAAAAAGAAGCCCAATGTCAACGCCCAGATATTTTGGGACACTATATATATATATATATATATAAAGTATATCCATCTTCCAACCCATGAAGAAATTGATTGGATAACGATTTGGTCTCATAAACTCACAACCACTTGGTTGCTTCCTTTGACCTTTTTCCGTGTCTCATTTCCACACTAATGGCCATGAAAATAAAGCTGGCTAACCCACATGCATTTGGATTTATGAGAAATTTTTTTCTTCCTTTTTTTATTATTAATTTGTATGCAATTGCTTGCGGGATGTGGGAAGTATATGGATTTTTAAAGGAAAATGTGGATGGTTTGTTTTGTTTTTTGATGTATTGGAAGCTAAGCATGGTGCATGAGATGTGTAAGACCGATGATCAGCGTGATAGGAGGCATCTTGCTTAGATAAGGGGGGTATTTTAGATCCCACATCGCCAGAGAAGAGATATTATTGAGATGATTATTTTATTTTACTTTATTATTATATTTTTGGAGACAAATGGTTGAAGATGTTATTTGTAATCGTAAATTTTTGGACGTCGGCAGATTAAAGAGACGATAAAAAATTGATTCAAGAAATGATATGTATGAAAATATTGCTTTTTAGGGTCGAAGATAAGCATAATGAGTATGGATAAGAAAATTATAAATACATCAATTAAAATTCTTTTTACATTATCTTATTTATATATCCATTTAAAAATTTAAAATCTAGTAACATATCTACCTCATAATTTTAAAAATACTCAAAACATTCTTCCCGGTATTTTCTCCCTAAACCCATTTTTTTTTCTCTTAACTTATTTCTCCCTGACCACAAACCCTGCTTACAAAGAATATATAACATGAAAATCTTTTAAGACTTATTTATATCTAATTTTTGAAAAAAAAAAAAAAAAACTTGTTGTAAAAAAAGCAATTAAAAAGAATGTAGAGGAGATTTAGAAGTGAGAAATTGTGAAAAATTATAATGTAAATGAAAGAAAAATGAACATGTTGTGTTTGGAGGTATAAGGCTAAACATCCTTTAAGAACATCCATAGGTATGAAGCCGGACTACAACAAAATGTTCAACCCTGAAACTCCAAATAATAATCGTAAGACTTCCTTCTTTTAATCCAAAAAATGCGATAAGAAATGCTAAAAATGTATAAAAACCATATTTGTACACTTGTAAGGTCATTGAATATGATTATTTACTCATCCATTGGTGAGAACCACAACTCTCTTGTTAAATTTTATTAGGTTTATGGAGGGATTATAAGAGAATGAATGAAGGAAAAAGAAGAGGAAAATGGATGCATTTTTATGTTAAAAGGTATTTTAGGAATTCCAAGAAGGGTGCTTATGTCGTAAAATTTTTTGTTAAAATGGTAGATGTAAAAAGAGTTTTAATAGACACATTTATAATTTCCCTTAAGGTTATGAATTTTGACCGAATGGAGGTGTATGTTGGAAGACATAGTTATTATAGAGAAGCAAATTAATGTCTAAGTAATTTTTATTGGATTTGTTAAATATTTTTCTCCAATAAAAGGGTATTTTTTTTAATTGAATTTGCTAAATATTTTCCTTCAAACAAAGTATCAAAGTATTAGTTATCACATCTTATCAAGTACTATTATAATGAAAGTTCGAGAAAGTAAATTTGGATGATTTCTGTTTTTAAAATTAAAATTTTAAAATAATTTTGAAAATCATGTTTTGTAAATTCTTTTAAGTAAAACAAAGGTGTAAATTTTTTTTTTATTCTAAACACTTTGTAAATAGATTTTATAATTAGCACCTTATTCTCTTTCTTCTATTATGAAACCAATAATATTAGATAGTATTTATTTTTTGGTTGAATAAAAAAAGTAAAATGTTGATACCAATCAACATAATTAAAATAAATTTTTTATTAATAAATTCGTTTTAATTATGATGGATATCAATAGGTTACTTCTAATTTTTAAAAAAACAAAATATTGATTTTTTCTATTCAACAAAGCATTTTTATTGGTCAAGGGCATTGAATCAGATGCTACTATGAAAGGACTACAAATATCCTTCTTCAATAATTTACAGTGAAAATTATTGAAAAGAAACTAAATTTCAATTGGATCGAATTTAAAAGGCTAGTAATTTTCCTCTTAGGATCAAAGCATTTTTATTTGGTCCCAACTGTCACAAGATTATATTGAATCAGATGCTTCCAAAAACAATGGAATCACGGAAGGACCAAGAAGAAATGACAAATCACCATGGCAAAGAAGTTCCATAAAGAACTCCAAGAAAAACCGTTGAAGAGTGGAGTGATGAAGACTTGGAAGGCCAGAAGTGGATTGGCAGCCATTAATAAGTAGCTGGCAGCCCATATATTTTTATATCAAAGCTTTGAGTGAGATAGAGAGGACGTGTAGTGCTACTCTTCAATTACACCCTCTCTTTCTCCCAACTTTTCCTAGTAGCAAAAGGCCATAACTCCAACCAAGAGAGAGGCCAATTAAGAAGCTTGTTCCAGCTTCCAAATGGGTTCACACAATGGGGTTGTGGGTGATGAAGAAAACCCTCATAATGGAATCAGAATTCAACCTGTTCTTTCTACTCCAATGCAAGTTTTTTTCCCCCGTCACTTTCTTGCAGTTTCTGTATTGTAATGCAAGTTTCTCACGGTTTTGAAATCATTTTGCAGGGCTGAGCAGTGGAAAAGTGAGGAAGGGAAGAAGATGAACACTACAATGGGTGAGAGATTGGGTTTGAATGAGCTGTTTTCTCCCCAGGTCGGTATGAGTTTTTACTTTTTAGCAGAAAATACGACAACCGCTGAACAGCAGGCTGTTCATCAACTCAAGTTCATGGCTAATGATTTTACAATACTTATCTGTGTTAATAGGTCTGGAGAGCATCGTTGGCAGAGCTGCTTGGGACGGCGCTGCTGGTTTTTCTCTTAGACACTATAGTTATCTCATCAATCCAGACTCAAACCAAGACACCAAACCTTATCATGTCGGTTGTTGTTGCCATCACAATCGCTATTCTCCTGCTGGCCACCATCCCGGTTTCTGGCGGCCATATCAACCCTGTGATCACCTTCTCTGCTGCTCTGCTGGGACTTATCTCTTTCTCACGCGCTGCTGTGTACTTTTTGGCTCAATGTCTAGGTGGTGTGCTGGGTGCACTGGCACTGAAAGCAGTGGTGAATAATACAATTGAGGAAACATTCTCCCTTGGAGGGTGCACTCTCAGTATTGTTGAGCCAGGCCCAAAAGGGCCCATAACAATAGGCCTCGAGACGGGGCAGGGCCTTTGGATGGAGGTGATCTGCACCTTCATCTTCCTCTTCGCCTCAGTTTGGATTGCATTTGATGAACGCCAAGCCAAGGTTCATGGGGCGGTTGTTGTTTGCTCGATCATTGGGACGGTGCTGGGCCTGCTGGTGTTTGTGTCGACAACGGTGACAGCAACAAAGGGCTATGCAGGCGCTGGGATGAACCCCGCCCGGTGCTTGGGCCCAGCCTTGATCAGAGGAGGCCACCTCTGGGATGGGCATTGGGTGTTCTGGGCTGGTCCTGCTATCGCCTGCATGGCATTCTATCTGTACATTAAGATAATTCCAGATCACCATTTCAAGGGCAAAGAGCACAAGCATGATTTATTGAATATATTGAGGCATTCATTGAAGTAGGAAAGGATCTACATGTTCAATACTTTTTATTGTGTTCTAATTTCTATTTAACGTGTAATTGTGGGCTTCATTGTGCATCAATGAAGGCCTTTTGTGGGTGGCAAATGTTGTATCTACCTTGTTTTACCTGTAATTTAGTCTGGGTAGCTGGCTACTACTGGTGGTCCTATATGCTTCAAATGTGTAACATGGACTTGGAAGAAGAAACTAATATGATTGTGAGACCATTTCATTAGATTTCATATGCTTAGCAAAAACTTTTCAGAAACGTATGAGAACCAAATAATCATGCCTACAGTGCTGAGAAAATTTTGGAGTTCCATCTTTCAATCTATAAAGATTTGTGTATCAGAAATCAAGGTTGATACCCTCAGGAAAGTATATTACACCTACTCAGGTCGGGAACAAGACTGTAATGGGCTTAGAACAGCTCATGATAGGCCTTGAACTTCCCATGACTGGGTTCCTAGGACATATTGAGGGTCTTGGTTTCATGGATGGAGCAAGAGGCTTGTCGAGGTAGACCTACCTTGACGAGATTGAAAGGTGAAAGGAGGTGGGCATGTCGCCATTGAGAGACTCAACATCCTAAAATGTCACATGTCATCACAACTATAGGGGTACTGGTACAAGCGCTAATTGGTACAAGTTTATAGAGGTCACCTATTGGTTGGGACTTGACCATTGAGGTTCAATCTTAGGCCTTAGTGTAGGACACAAAAGGTTCATTCTTATAAAGAGCAAGAATGATATAAAGATCATTCTCTGGGTTTGAGTGCATTCAGAGCTCTGGAGCCCATCCCCAGGGGTCTCCTCCTACATGCTCCCAGGTGTTCTGTCCCCACTTCGTGACCACTACACAATTTAGTCTCTGTACTCTCCTCTCCACTCTACTCCCACTTTGAGCTTTGACACCTCGCCATCCCTATGGCTCTCATCCTACTTACAAAGAACCCTCCATCAACACCATGTTTACCTCATTTCTAGATCATGATAATCATGAAAGATTTCTGTTTTATGAGCCCTTGAATTCAATACATTTGGTTTTCATACTCTTGCCATCTTGTGATTTCCTGAACTGATACAAATTCTGTTTTCCTTTCCTCAGGTTTAGGTCACAGTGCCTAATTATTGTCATTGTGTTGCTCATTTGGTACATGTCTTTCCCCAGAACCTTAGGTAGAAGTTTTGGCTGAGGAAACAAACATTTTCTCTTGTCATGCCAGAAAGGATCATTTTGATCTTTTCCTCCTAAAAGGGGCTTATGCCCAAAATTGATTCTTATAAAGGTGAGCAAGCACATAGCAGACATGGGTTATGAGAACGATAGAACTCCCAATATTTCCACTTGTTCACTATAATAGCCTCAGGCACAGAATGGAAGATCCCCATGTTGACAACTAACTATATTCCACATATAAAGCCAACCAGTTTTCAAATTAATGAAGACATGCTGCGCATATTCTCCTCCTAGTGCATTCATTCTCCATCATTCAGGAATAAGTTCACATTTTCTTTTAGTATTCCTAATTCAGTTAGTGCAAATACATAAACAAATGGGAAATATAGGCTGAAACTATATCCTCAAGCAACTTTGTCTTGAATGCTTACAATGCAATAGAGGACAAGGACCAAATAAAAGAAAGTAACCTATACTCCACATGAAAGTATGAAGAGAAATATGGTTGAAAGAAGTTACATCTAGCTGATATGCATACCAGTAACTGTAATGGGATGGGAAGTAGGTCCTTGATGAGAAACTTCAAATAAGAATACCATCTGTGCTTTGCCTTCTAGATCAGTAAGATGAATAGAATTTCCACCCCTTTGATTAAGAACAGATTTCTGAAGAACTGACAAATCCCACTCTGATCCCTTCCTTGTCCTCTTCTCTGCTCCAGTTCTTAGCTTCCCTGCATAACATTGGTCTACGATCGTTGACACATCCCAATATCCATCATTTGTTTTTGCCTCCCTTGTTGAAAAGACTGCTTAGTATATGTGTCCTGTAAAATAAACACAAATGAAAAAACAGAAATATTTTCCATATGCTAAAATGGGTTATGATTCAGGGTGTATCTAAAGGAAATGAGAGTGTGGGTTTCTGCAAGCAGGGCTTACTATCAATATGGTAATGGAGAAGGATGAAGTTGCAATGGAACAATAAGTGAATCTGAAGATGAACAACCAACACAATAGGGAAGAGAATTTGCATTTGTTTAAGATAATTAACAATTTCTGATTACCATTCTTCATTCATCCACCAAAAATGGAGGAAAGAAACCATCACATTAGAAGCATGATGATCTCGCCCAGAGTTTGATGGAATGCACTTGCTGGACTTTGTAGAAATCCTCTCCTCCAACTTTCAGTCTGTTTAGAAATCCATTTGGCATCTCTATGATCTCCAATTCCCGGAGGGTGGTGACTAATCTCAATCCATCAGGAAGCTTCTTCAATTGTTCACATCTTCTAATCTGCAACTCTAAAAGACTGGGCATGGCTGTGTCATATATCTTCCACTTCTCTAGCTTTGGAAAGTTAGAAATGAATAAATATTTGAGCCGTGGAAAACTTTCTGTCAAGCAAACGATTTCCTTCCCAAAGTATGTATGTGGTAATCTTAGGAATTGTAAGTGTGGTAGCTTCCCCAATGTTGGCATTGGGTCTTCCACAAGTCTAGATCCCCATAATGTTAACTTGATGAGATTAGGAGGAAATGAGTTGTATTCAGGTAACTTGCTAAGCGCTGCACCAAGAGATAGTCTATAAAAATCGTGATGACAATCTGAAAATAATTGTCTTAAATCTTTTTCTTCAACTCTCTCACCCCAGATCTGCAAGGACAATAACCAAAGGCTGTTTAAGATGGGGCTTGGGTGTTTGAGGATTACCTTCAACTCTTCATAGCTTTTCACAGAATGCATTCCTAATTTAGAGAGATTCGTCAATTTGACCAGATCTTTTATACAACATTTTCTTGCATCAACATTTCTCAGAGTCTTTAGGTTGTTCAAACTATCCAATCGCAACTTGTCTGCACCATTTATAGTAAAGCTTTTAGGAAGATACAGATGGCTTAACTGTTCCATCTTCCATATCACATTTGGAATTTCCCCTCTTTGCAGACCATCAAGTAAGTCAAATGATAAATCTAGGTTATGCAGGCACACCAAATTACCTATAGATGATGGCAACACTCTCACTTTACTATTCCTTAGATTTAAGTATCTCAAGTGAACAAGTTTCCGTATTGCTTTGGGTAAATGTTCTGTTATCTTAAACCCTTCTAGATCCAAGACTCTAAGTAACTTGAAGTTATTGAACACTGGCTTTAGTTGCTCCCAATTGATCATCCCAACTTCTTTTGCATAGAAAAATAAAAGAGAGCGGAGATGAGAAGACTTTTCATATTCTGAGGAGATACATCTATTGACACCTTCATCCAAATAGATGGCGAGTCTGCGAATTTTAGCCATTGGTGTTACTATGGGCACCATGGAAGAAGATGCTGCAACTGGGTCATTTTTGTGCCTAAGATGAGTAGCTTGCAGAAAATTTTCCTCTTTTGCTTTTGACAAGCATAAGTCTCGCATAAGGTCATGGAGGCGACAAGTTTTTACCCTACCAATAAAGTTCCTTCTTCCAACCTGAACCATACACCTCTCTATAAGCTCATCCAAATAACGTTCTGCGACATCTTCTGCTGTTTCCCCCTGCACAGATGACACTATTCCTTCTGCCACCCACATTCGCATCAATTTTTTGGTGGGTATCTCAAAATCCTCTGGAAAATGACCCAAATAAAGGAAACACGGTTTCAGTTGGTATGGAAGATCATAATAGCTTGAAGCTAGCACCTCTGATACTCCTCCAAATTCTTGTTCATGGCCTTTACCCCTTCTTAAATAAGAATTAATATTCCGGTATACCATCTCCCAGTCTTTCAATGTGTGTTTTGTCGCCAAAAGTCCTCCGAGCACAATTATGGCCACTGGCAAACCCCCACAGTGTCTGACCATTTTCATCCCTAACCTCTCCCAAGTGAAGTCTAGAAGACAACAAAAAGACCAAATTAAAAGTAATATTCTAAATAAACTAGAATATGGAAAAGAAAAGTTTAAATCACCTTTTTGAAAACAAAAGGGCCTCAAATGGTTCAAACAAAAATGGTTAGCACTTTGAAATTGAGATCCAGATCTACTAAAATTTGTTGATATGGTATCAAAGTTAAGAAAGATTTCTAAAGACTTAAGATTAACAGTTAATAACAGTATAGTGGAATGGAGTGGGGAGAGAAACTACCTATACCATGTCCTCCTGGTAACATTGCTTTCTTCTGTAGCAGCTCCCAACTCATTTCTTCAGTTAGACACTGAACTTCATGGATAAGGGCTTTAGGATCTACATAGGTAGCCACGTCCTTGTTGCGAGTGGTAAGCAATATTTTGCTTCTCGATTTTCCAATTGGGAAGGCGGGTCTTAGACTGTTCCAAGCTTGCATGGTCCAAAGGTCATCAAGTATCACCAAGCATTTCTTCTCCCATTGGATTTGATATAACTTCCTCTCTCAGCTGTAAAATTCGCTCTTTCTCCTCTTTGGTAGGGGAAGTCAGATTGATTAAGACCCCTTGGAAGACATCCCTTGCTTGGCATTGTTGAGATATATAGGCCCAAGCAAAAGAATCAAAATGGCGCCTAACTTCGCTTTGATGGTAGACCTTCCTAGCAAGAGTGGTTTTCCCCAAACCACCCATACCACAAATAGAAATAACTTGATACCTCTCTTCTTTCACCAAAAGTGTCACCAATTCTTTTGTCTTGTCTTCTAATCCAACCACATCATCCTCAACAAGGTGAGAATAAGTTCGCCTCAGCTGTTGTCGACCTTCATATGCAAATCTCGAATCATCACCTTCTCTTATAGGCCTTATCCCATAAGTTTCTAAACTCCTGGTGAGGTTGGAGATCTTGGCTTTGATATCTTCAATCTCTGATCCAACCTCCCAAGTAGCAAGCATGTTGCCGATAGTATGGATGGATCTTCCCCTCCTAAACACAACCTTGAGGATATAAGATTCTACCACATCCTCTGCATCATATGCAACATCTCTGATTTCCGCAACCCAGTTCCGGATTTTCTGGTCTTCTTCTTGTCGTGCACTCGCATCTTTTAGGAAGCACTGCATCCTCCTCAGTTCAGTTTGCAACAGTTGAACATCATCGCCGACCTTCCCCAAGAAATCTGCCTGTTGAATGAGCAAGTCACCAATCCTTTCCAAGGCACAGAAGAGAATTGCTTCTGCCATTTTTTCTTCACTAATTGAACAGAAAGTAAGATTTTCGTTGGCAAAATGCTGGAGCTTTGCCTACAATCAATTCTTTCATCTCTTTATATCATATTAACAACTTCATTATCAGCATACTGCAACTGCATTCCCGGAAAGTCAAACAGCAAACAAGTTGCATTATATTATAATCTCTTAAACATATCATGTTAACAACCACATCATCCCTTTGCTGCAAACCCAGAAAGTCAAATAACAATATGAGTTGCATAGCATTAGAATAAGTCACATAACAGCACAAGTTGCATAAAATTGTATAATATAATATACAGTACATACAACAACTATACTAACCATTCAATTAATTGAATAAAAATTTGAAATATTCATGCCTTGAAACATATATAAACAGAGCAAGATTAAGGAAAACACCTAAGAAGCAACCAACAGATAGACAAAAAAAAAGAGGGAGGATTGGACTGACCTATTCAGAGGAACTATCTGCTAAGTCATTTATCACCTCAAAACCTCTCTCAACAGGCAACTTTCTTGGCCTCCTACTGCTCTCTCCTTTCAAGCCGGGACCAATCAAATCTTGGGATGAAATCCCACCTTCATTTCCGTTTCTGTTACAGGCAAGGGGAAAATTTTAGGATTTTAAGGAAAATGTGTGTGCTTGAAACCAAACATTCTTTCTTTCTTTCTTTCTTATTTTTTCTGCCATTTTTTTAGGAAGAAAAAATATATGATATCAACCTCTACAGAGCTGTAGCGCTTCTGGTGAAAACAATCAGAGGTGTTAGCCAAGAAAATGGCATGAGTAACCCCAAATCACTGTTTTAATTTTTAAAGAAAACCCATTTGAAACTTCTCTTTCTGGGAAAACCCATTTAAATTTTCTTGAAACTCAAGCACTCAAGGGTGCAAGTGCAACAACACTAAATACCCAGTAAGACTCAAAAACCATATCGAAAGAAAGCCTTCCGTAACAGACCAAATGGAAAGGCACACAGAGTGTCTACCACAGAACATGGTTTCAACATCCATCTCTCGTCAATGAAAGATGATTTTGAATATTGTGACAGGAAAAACAAGCGTTGTGAGAGAATTTTGCAAAGCTTATTATCACCATCATTAAATTTTGGTCTAATGAAACCTCTAGGATGTGAATCGAAGACTTCTATGGCATAAATATCTCATTTCCATCCTCCATTCCGATGATTTTACTTGTATTTTTTTCTATCTGTTACCTGTAACATCTTCTTTAATGGTTTGAAGGTTTATTAAAAAAACAAACACGTTTACTATGTTGTTCTTATTTTTTTAATCATGGTCACGTTTCTATGCATTTGTAAATTAGGGGCCTATCTTGATTCTCAGTCATGACTTTTTCCTAGGGGACAATTGTAAATCACCATTGTCGGGTATTGTAATTGGCCTGTGTATATGTATGAATTTAAGGGATTTATTTATTTTTATCAAAAACAACATTTTTATAAAATATCTTATTTTAATAAGAATCACTCCAGACGAGCTCTAACGGTATTAGGAGCTGATCACATCCGTCGTCCTTATCCTTGATTTGAAGTACGAATATTCTTTAGTGAGCTAGCCTAAGAGCACCTTTACTTTCGAGTTGAACGCCCAATTAAGCACCAAAGTATTGGCTGCATAGGGCATATTCTTTACAACTGCTTCCACTAAGCCCATCGATTTCAAATAGTGGAAAGCTATTGACCAAAGTGCTTTTAACTGCATCTTGTCTTCAATGGAAACTTCATTCATCTCAATCTCATTACTTTCTCCCATTCTTCCTTTTCATATACTTCAGACCCTCCTCCGGATTTAGAGAAAGAAATGGATCCCGTTGTCATGAATATTGTTGGCCAGGATTCCCCCAGAAAGGTGGAGGAAAGCAAGGCAACTTCTTTAGAAGGAAAGGACTCTTCAAGGACAGCATTTCTCCCCTGCATTATTTCCCATGAATTCTTCTCACCAGAGGTAAGATTCATCTATATAATTCTGTGTTATATGTATGGCACCCAAAATTTTTTTGGTCTGAGCTTGGTTTCCTCAGGTCTGGAGAGCATCCGTTGCAGAGCTTCTTGGGACAGCAGTGCTTGTGTTTGTGCTTGACACCATAGTTATCTCCTCCTACCAAACCAAAACTGAAACACCAAACCTTGTGATATCATTCTTCATTTTCCCCACACTCACAATTCTTCTCCTTGCCACCTTTCCCATTTCTGGTGGTCACATCAACCCTATAATCACCTTCTCTGCTGCACTAGTTGGTGTGATCTCTCATTCACGGGCATGCGTCTATGTCTTGGCTCAATGTGCAGGCGCTGTGCTAGGTGCACTGGCACTCAAAGCTGTGGTAAATAGCAACATTGAAGAAACATTCTCCCTTGGAGGCTGCACCCTCAGTGTCATTGTTCCAGGCCCTGATGGGGCTATCACTGTAGGTATCAACACAGGGCAGGCTTTATGGCTTGAGATAATATGCACATTTGTGTTATTGTTTGCTTCAGTATGGATTGGATTTGATGATCGCCAAGCGAAGGCGCTGGGGCTGGTTCTGGTTTGCTCGATCATTGGAGCTGTGGCTGGGGTTCTGGTATTTGTGTCGACAACAGTTACAGCAACCAAAGGTTATGCTGGTGCTGGGATGAACCCTGCTAGATGTTTGGGGGCAGCACTGGTTAGAGGGGGTCAACTCTGGAATGGCCTCTGGGTTTTCTGGGTTGGTCCTGCTATTGCTTGCTTGCTATTCCATGTGTATGTGAAGACCATTCGAGATCTGCCACCATGGACAGAGTTCCTAAGTAAGAATGAACTGCCATGATTTTTTTCACAGCATATGCAAACATGCTTACTGTCTCTAACTTTGATTCAGGTGTGTAGAGCTCCTTCCTTGCCTCTTTGAAGGCCTTTCTGGGTGGGAAATGTTGTATGATTGCATCCATCTTTTTGTATATGTATCTACTACCTATCAATAATCCTAGATTGAAGAGTTGCTAATGCTTGAGGAGAATTTAGATCTAAGAAATCATAGAAAAGGAAAGACTGCCTCAATTGTACCTTATGGCTTAGTGTCTTCTATTCAACGACCTAGATAACTGTAACAGGGAACCTGGTGCATAAGCTCCAATAGTTGCAAGGTCTGTCCTGGGAAGGGCAATTGGTTACTAAAAGCAAGTTTTGGTGAGGGTAGATGAAGAACACGAGTTTTCCTGAGGTTGGCAGGGGCATGTTTGAACATTTTATCACCATTTCTCTGAGTAAGTTGAAGAAGAGAGCAGTAGTTTGAACTTGTTTAGTCATGAGCAGAAATGAAGAACAGCAAAGATGAAAAACAATTAACCCCATACAAAGTGAATTCCATTATGTCTTGCAAGTACAACTATCCAACAATCCATCTTTTATTCATATACTAATAAGATTTTTAGTTTTAGCTTGAACTCTTGGAAGATCATGACAATCCTTTCATCTCTTGGGTTCAATCATACAAAAGTTGCAGTCCACTGACCAGTACAAGAGTGAGTTCATCTTCTATCGCATTTGTAAATCACTCCATGGACACAATCGAGTGGACTGCACAGTACATCACTCAAACTAGTGATCACTTCTGATCATGAGATTTTATATGGCTCTTTTATTTTTCATTCCCTTCATTTGCAGTACCAAAGTTACATACATGAAATTATGAAGATGGTGACAAAAGTGTTGAAGAAGTAAGGGGCTCATGCACGACCGAGTTTGAAGAAACTGAGATAGGACTGCCCTCTAATTGCAACATGATACTTCCCAGGATTTCAGTCAGCAACTTCTTGAACTCATCTTCTTTAACAACCTTCCCATCATCAGCATTCACCATATTGAACACATCAGTCACTACCTTGTCCATCTGTAGAATTACAAGATCAAATTCATTAAAAAGTTTAATAATTATAAAAGTCCTGGCAAACAAAAACTTTAGCTAAAATTCCTCAAAGCTAGTATGCCCAAGATAAACAGCTTTTCCTGAGCCTAAGTAAAGCTTTACACCAACCATGCCAAGCTAGCCCGTCTTGTAGTTGGATGTGAATAGAGATATGGAAGGGTTTTTCCATTGATAGCTAAATGACTGTCTATTGTTCTTCGGAGGTTATCTAATAATGCAGCCAAATCATAAACAACAAATTCACTGATTGCTGGATCATAATGCATGATGTGTTCATTGAATCCATGAGACTTCGGTTTAGTGAGATCATTAACAATACCTCTTCAAGCCCACCATATGGGGGTAAACCTGCTGATGGGCCCACAACATCCAATGCCACACGGAGATACTCCTTAGACATTTTCCCATTGCGATCTTTTGGCACTGTCTTTAATGCTGCTTCCAATGACTGAACAAAAACCAGTTTCAATGAGAGTCAGATGCATGATCCACTTGCTCACTACTTTGTCTTCGGTAATGAAAGAGAGAGTTTCATTCATTAATACTTCAGATAATGTCAATAAAGTTTCATGACTAATGAAAATCATGATAACTACTAACCTTATCTAATTCAAATTTGTTGGCCAATAGTCTCTTAATACCACTTCCATCAAACGTGTTTTCACTGTGGGCAACAATCACTGGCTGCTCTGCCAGATGTTGAGCCACACTTTCTGCAACCTTTTTGAATTCCGCTAGGAAAGTATCTTGAGAGATGGGTTGCTCATGAGCACAGCCAGCAACAGTTTGCAGAGCAGGCTCCACAATGTTACTCATGACCTACAAAAGAAAGCCAAGAATTATAATAAACAGTATGGATTTGGGCTTGTCAATCAATATATGTGAGTCAGTCCAAAATTCATCCAGAAAAAATTAGTATGGCCCATGATTTGAGGTCCCCCCTCTTTTTTCAAGAACACGCTCATTCCCTTTTAATTAGGGGCATATGAAGCCAAATTGCCTTCATTCTTGCACATTTAGGCTAGTTGTGTTCTAGTTATAAGAACAAAAGAAGCATGTCTTTATTGATGACTTCCTATGGCCATGCTTGATTAATTTAAGATGAAAGTAAGCTAAATTCATCAGATCAACTTATCTAAGACAATGAGCAAAACTCAGTTTCAAAAGCATACAAGAGACTTTGCTTTAAAAGACTAGGAGTTCGAGCCAATCAAGATAGTACTAATTAGTAACAATCAGTAATTACCCAAGAATCTGTTGAAGGTGGCATTCCTTGTTCAACAGTAAGTTGTTGCAAAGCCTTGGTAATGTAATCGCGAAGTGATCCTTCAGGCAAATCAAACTCTGAGAAGATGGAAATCATCTCTGGTTCAAAACTTGGGCTGTTGATGAACTCCCCCAGGTCTTCCCCATCAATACGGAGGATCACAATAGGGTCTCGCTTCAAACCAGCAGCCATGCCTAATAGAATATCTGAGAGAACCTCTTTAAACTCAGTCTTGCTTACTTGTTCTTGTTTGCCATGGGTGAATTCATTCAAAACCTATACCATATCAAACCAAAGGTCATTTCCAAGTAAACACTAAGAAAATACTGACAGGGCCATGGCAAAAGTCAATATGCTCAATGCACAGCAATAACTAATTGCTTGCCCTGAAATTTGCATCAATCATTGATTTCTTTGATTTTAGAATTAGGTAAGAAAGGACTATCAGGGCCCAGAGGTCACATGAGCTGATCAGACTAGAGGACCATCATTGTCCCCTCATTTATCATGTGTCATATAATTGGAAGAACTATTCTAGAAACATATTTCCAATCAATAATAACAATTAACAATAAGCTCTGCCACATCATTAGCAGATTAAATACGCAATTAAGATCACTTTCTCCACCAACAAAGCCATTAAAAAATGGTGTTGCCCTGCTCCTATCAAACACTGCTTCAGTCCATTAATGTTAAACATATAAGATTGACTTTGGCCACAACTAAAAAACTTTCCTGCAAGTTATTGAATTCCATTAGTATAGGTAGCTTTCACAGCATTGACAAAGATTCCTCCTCCTATAAAAGATAAAGAAGCAAAGAAAAAAAAAGGTGAATAGGATGACAATGGCAGCTGGAAAGCAAAGTCCAACAATACCGACAAAGCTGATTCATAGTTTGGATGTTTCTCGGGCCAGCTAGAAATGGAAAATTGAAAATTTGACTCTCTGGGTACCCACAAAAAGGCAAGTGCAATCAATTGTATCTTAGAACTTAAGACGTCAAGAAACTAAATAACAAATCAGATTCCAGACACCAGTTATAATCATAGCAACAAATAAACATTGCTACTGTATTTCATTGAAGTTTAAGAACTACTAGATCCAAGAATACTAGAAATTAAAATCTAATTTTTAAAATGAAGACTAATCAAACTTTTATTTTGATGCAAAGTTTATGACTTCCCACCACAAAGAAGGCATATTTTTAATTTGACTTGTACACCAAACTTCTTTGCAAACAGCCAAACAGTCTACAAAAGCGATATCAGATAGAACAGTATCCTCCCTCTTTCAAAGAGGCAGATGGCTCAAGGTTCAACTCAAGCAAATACACACAATGGACTCAAACCCATAATCTTCTGTGGTCCGTTAGGTTTACCAGAGAAGTAGGAAAAGGGTCCCGAACATTCCTTTCTTTCCCCCACCATTTCTCAGGAAACAAACACACCCATCCCCATCTCCTCTCCAAATCCCAAACGAAATAAAAATGTAAAACAATAGATAAGAAATCAAAACAGCTAGCAAATACATCAGACTAGATCTCCCAAAAGAAAGGAATCCAATTGTTTCCTTTCTTCTCCTATTAATTCCCAGAAATCAAATACACAGTTAGAAAACCGACATATACAAAGTAATACATAACCATTTCCTCCCAGGTTTCTTGCTTTTCAAAACCTCTCTTTCTTTTCCCACTAATTTTCTCAGAGACCCCAAATAGCCCCCTCAACGCCCCAAATTAGCGAAAAGTGAAAGAGCAACTCAATTAGCAAACACTTACAAGTGAGGGACGAACTCATTTCCTCTCATGTTGATCCTTTGCCTTCCTTTTCCCCCTATTTCTCACACACCCACCAAAAAACAACCCCTCACCACAAATCAAATAGGCGAAGTGAAAACACAACTCAGATAGCAAACCCATACGACTGACGCATACCCATGTCTTCTCATGCAGATCCCTTGCCTTTCAAAAACACTCCCTCTCTTTTTCCATCTATTTCTCAAGCACCCGCCAAAAAACCTAAGGGCAACAAACCCTCCTCCGCACCAAACCAAAGATATAAAGGTGAAAACAACTTAGAAAACAAAACAAAAAAGTGAAAAAGAAAAGAAATTAAGCAAGCAAGCTAGCAAAGTACCTCAGAATAGATATGGTCAGAATCAGCAGAAGTACCCTGAGCAGGCAGGCCAAGAGCAGCGCCTATATCAGCCACAGCAGGTTCCAGCTCTTTCACGGACAACTTACCATCACAATCCCTATCCAGTTCCTGAAACTTATGATCCACAAAACTGCTAAACACTTCTTCATTCTCAACCAACTCCATTATATCTGAACCGTCCAGCACCTGACCAGCACCTCCTCCTCCCCCTACAGCCTTGTTCTTTGCACTGCCACTTGCCATTTTCCCGAGAAAATATTAATTACCCTTCAACTTTCTCAGCACTCTCGTGAACTGCACCACCTTTAAAGCTACCGAATCAGAGACTTCCTCCCTCAGTTCTCTCCTCCTCCTGCCTGTGGCTACCCTCTTCTTATGAATTTGTGGTTGGGACACGTGGGGCGGTTTGGGTAGGGCAGGCCCAATGGGCTTGGACTTTTCTACTCTGAGGGGCCAGCACTTTTTAGCCACGTGGCAGACAGGGGAGGTGGGAGAGGTGAGGTGGTTGGATGAGGTTTTGAGGCTTGAGTGTTAATCAAGGAGGCTGCTGCTAGTGTTCAAGGTTTTGATGGTTCTAGCTTGGCTTTTTATGATTAGAAGAGAAAAAAGGCAAGATGAAGAGGGATTGGAAAATGCCTTTTTTGACAAACGAGTCTCATATGATTTCAGCAATTTTAATATTTTTTTCTTCTCTTTGCTATGATTTCCCTCATGTGAACCCAAGTTAAAATTATACAACCGACTACACTGGAAAGGTTCTCTCATCCATGCACATGTTTGAAATGAGAGATTCAATTATGAGTCTATGACCGACCCCAACACTTGTTTGAAGAGATCATTAAAAATATTAATCCTACTCTTTCTCCTAAAACATGGTATACAATAATATTTAATAAATAATAATGAAGATATATGATTAAGAGATTCTATAAAATATTATAAAACAGTTTTTAAAATATATTTTTCAGAACATTTTCAAAAACAATTATTAAACAAGATCTTAGTCTTCTTCTAGATATAATTTCTAACTTTTATTTATATAAATTAAAACTTTTATATAAATTAGTTTTTAGAAGACTATTTTAAAAAATAATTATACAAACATTAAAAATAAAACATAAAATCTAAAAATTATTTTTAATACATATTTAAAAATATTTATATTCTCAAATAATTTTTTATTCTACAAAATATTATAAATACAGTTTTTAAAAATAATTATCAAGATCTTAATTTTTTTAGATATAATTTCTAATTTTTATTTTTATAAATTAAACTTTTATATAAAAACTAAAACTCTTATAAAAAAGAATAGCTGTACCTTCTATGTTACTATTGTTTTTTATTTAAAAAAAAATAAAGAATAAGAACGGCATTAAATTCCTTCAAGAAATTAAAAATAATAATAATAATAATACGTGGCTGCAGTGCCTCGAAGAATGTTAAGTAATGGCTGATCGGTGTCGCTTTAATGAGCATGCTGCGGCAGGACCACAGGCTTTTCCATCGACCTTTTACACGTGTTACACGTGGAACGCTGCATAGAATGTGCGTGTTATCTTTTCAGACATATGCTGTTTCCAGTTTTTTCTTCAACCTTCCTGTAATTTTATCCTTTCATCCTGGAACTCTGCAACAATATTCCAAGGCATTTACACTAAAGAGAACCAGAAGCAGATACCAGTATTAAGGATTAGAATTAATTCATCCATTGTTAAGAATATGGTATCAGCAAGATTAAATGTGCTCTTTGTATATGAATTGTAATGTAATGCTACTACTGATTAGCTGAGCCCCGGATTTTCCTCAGTTTTTCACAGGTTACCCGGACAGCTCCCTCAATGACACTCACTTTCTGAGGAGAATTTGCATTTGCATTTGCATTTTCTGCCTCCAGTTTACTTGATATTGGCTTGCTACTGGCTTCTGCAGCAGATTCTTCAAAACTAGATTCATGGTGAGGTAGAAAAGAAGCAAGGGGTTGGCCATCTCTGGCATGCTGTTGTTGCTGCAAATTTCAAGAAGAATCAAAATGAGGGTCTCATTCATGATGTAAATGAATCAGAGAAATATGTAAATAGCATGTTTGTTGAATACGCAAGTGCTATTGGGTTTATTATCTTATGGAGCTTGCCTATTGTGTCCATGTCAGTTCTAACTTTTTCATATTCCAAACATAGTTAGTAACCCTTGTCATATTTGCCTTGATCACTCCTTTTTCATGTGAACTAATTGAGAAGACGCGAACAAAAGGATCACTATCTTCCCACACAATGAACAAAAGATCGCCATCTGCCAGAAACTTCTCAGGGCCCTCTTCTAACCTTCCATAAACTTACAAGCTTGAAGTTATCCTAGCTGCTAATGTTCTTTATCCTGAAGGCACCCACCTAATGATAAGCATTTGTCCTCTAATATAATTCATCTTCGATTTTGCATTAGAAAGGGGCTCTTCTCAGTTCCAGAACAAGAGGCAGGCAAGTAAGATATGAATGATATACAAATCACCAAATTAAATTGAGATAAACAGGGTTTATGTTCTGTTACTTCTCCAACTTTTTACACAGAATCTTCACACTGAAGGGAAGAAAGCAATCAACTTCCCTGTCCCCTTTGTTGTCTGGAAAGATGTCATTTTTTTTGGATAGCCTTTGAATAAGTCCTATTCTATTCCTTTATTATGTAAAACTTGACATGTGCTATGAACACAAATCTGAGTAGATATTTGGGCAAGGCGAGTCTTGCTGTCAGAATCTATTCCATATTTAAATTCAGTGCATACTTAAGGGAGAAATTAATACACAAACTAACCGAACCTTTCTGTTTTTGCTTCTCTAGTGACCAAGAAGGAAACACTGAACAAGAAAAATGAACACCCACAACCCCATGGCAACCTAAAGCATGAGGGGAATTTCCTTTTATCCTAAGTAGAATGTTATGATTAGGGGTATGCAGCACAGAAAGCACTGAAAGAAGAATAAATCCAGTACCGCAAAACAGAATATACTTCTTATCCATGGATAAGATACCTGAGCAGGTTGAGGCTGTGTTAAAGAAACATACTGCAGAATCTTGAAAAACATTGTCTGCCCATGGCAGACAGCCTTTTGCCAATACACAACTGCAATCTCCCTGGCCTTAACCCTTAACTCCAACAAATTTCGGTCTATTTCAGTCTCATGCTTTGCTAAGTAAGGCCGTAAAAAGGAATTATAAATGTATGTCGTTCCCTGTAAGAGTAATAGTAAACAAAATTATGTGAGAAGGATTCCAATGGTAAAACGTCATAAATATCCAGACTCCAGATGTTGAATGCATACTTTTGTTTTAGGATACCGAAGATATATGAAAAGGGCCAACTTGGCTTCCCCATACAATGGTAACCTGCAAAAAAAAAATAGGATCACACAATCATGATAGAAACAGAAGCATCATGCTTTGCTCAAAGGGAGATTTCATACCATGAAATGAAAGCATCACTCACTCTCTCACAAATGGTAAGCAAGGCAATTAAAACCCTACAAAATTCGAACAAAAAAAAAATGTTTTAATGTTGCAGTTCACTTATTAGCAGTAGGAGAAGCAGAGGGTCACAGAGCATACCAATACTGGCACCAAAGCACGAGTTGCTCGATCTCTGGCTTATTCTTGTCCACAGTTTTGAAGCATTCATATGCAGGATAAGCATAACCAAAAGTCAGCCTGTCAAAATATACCAGAACATTTTAGTTTTCTCACTAAATAAGGAACTGCTGGAGAAGCAAATGGGTGTTAAATTTCATTCAGATATACAGACATGAGAGCTCTTGAAAGAAAAGACCCCATCATTTTGAGTCCCTAAACACGTAGAAAAGGAAACGACTTCAGGTGCCTCTCTGCCAGTTAAACAAGCCTGAAATCATAAAAAAGATCACTTCCTGGTGAGTCTTAAGGAGAATGGGAAATAAAAAAAAATGTTAAATGAATTCAGAACTACATTTTCTTCTGTTTTCCTTGGTTTTCTTGGCAGCCAAACTGTGGCTAACGAGAAACTGATGGTGAAACACATGATAGATACAAAATAATAAAAAATGGCATGCATTAAGGTATCGAAAAGTAGAAGTGGAGATCACTATCAAATTTAATCAAATCTCCATCAAGGAAAAAAATGTTCACGTAGGATAAAAAACACTGAGAAACTATACTTAGGACCACATCTAGTACCATACCAATGAAAAAATATTTCAAAATGCCTACAAGAGGAAAAATGTAAATCAGGAGAAACAGAGACCGAAAGGAAAACAACCAGAACTCTAACAATCTGTTTGGTTGCTGAGAAAATGAAGGGGTCCGTAAAAGCACTGTTCTCTAATGATCCCAAAGAGTCAGTCAAGTGCAATTTTCTATTTTCTCATATCTCAAACGGTGGAAAATATTAACAATTTCTATTTTTTTTTTCTTGTCTGATCTTTTCTTTCCCTACACTTTCTCGGCAACCAAACAAAACGTAACTTTCACAATACAGAAAATTCACAAATCCAAAAGCAAGGAGAAATCTCCAGACCTGCAAAGGGATTTCTCAGACAGCGCTTTCAGAGGAATCCCAAAGTCATCCCGAAACCGGATATTTTGAAGGTTCTAGTTCCGTCCAATCGGCAGTTTCGGGTCCGAAACGGTACGAGTAACGCTGCGTTTGGTGATTCCATTTTATTTTATTTTGAAAATAAATTTTACTATTTTCGTTAGTAATATTTATGCCAAAAATAAAAATAAAAATATTCACTTTCAAATCGTAAACAAATAAGATTATAATACAAACGGTAAGACCTATAATATATATACATATACATATGATACCTGATTGGCAATGTTTTTTCACTTAGTAACAAAAAATCATTTATATAAATTTTGATATAGAAATTATATCAAATGGTTTAAAAAGATTTGGTCATGCTCGATTATCATTGATGGTGTTTGTTTTTTTGACTTTTTATTGAAATCAATTTGTTTTAAGAATTTAGGTTGTTTATTTTTTTATTTTTTCATAATTTATTATAAATTTTTTACTAAATAGAAAAAAACTAAAATATGTAACTTTTTTTAAATAGAAAAAATAATATATTAGTTTTTCTTTACTTTTTTATACTTACTAGAAATAAAATATTACAAAAACAAACAACCTAATATTTAATACTATTAAATATTAAGGTTTTATTTAGAATTAAGTAAAAAAACACAAATACCACAATTTTTTTAAATAATATCCAGAATTTTCTTTTCAGGGGTCAACTGTGAAGCAAGTGGAGAATATAAAACAAAAGACCAACCAACCACCTTTGCAGGGAAAAGAAACCAATGTTCAAAATTACACAGCAAGTAGCAACTAAGATCAGTGGATATACAGACCAGTCCCAAATCAACTAATAATAATAAGGGCAATTGAATCCTTTTTGGTATTATTGTATTCACAAAAAGCATATGAACTATGACTTCTGATTAAATTGTATAGAAACATGACATTCATGGACGTAAGCTAATAGAATTAGCATTAACAAAATAGCCAACAACTACAGCAAGAGCAATGCGCCAACCTAGGTAACCTAATCCAAGTGTATCTATCATGTTAGAATAAGATACGAGTCGCTGCGTCAAACTAAAATAGGGGAAGCATTTTTACATTTTCCTTGCAACCATGCTAATCGCTTCTCACATTTAAGAGACAAGAATATCTCCCTTTGATTGGAGTTGTCGAACAGATCCAATGCGGCAAAGTACAGGCTCTGATCAATGCCTCGAATCTCATCCAATGCCTTGATACAATTGGTGATGGAAAATTGGTTGTTATCCTGAGTTCTTGCAACTACCCTTAACTTTGAAGCTGAAATCATCTCTAACATAGCTTCTGCAATGATCCCATTCAATCTTTCCTGGTCTTTTGCATGATGTCGTGGACTGAGATGTGTCTCAGATGGGCGCTTCTTTAGTCCATTTGCCGATGCATTCACGTTGACACCTGCTGCTGGTGATGGAGCATTATCTTGACGAGGCATGGTTTGTGCAACAGTTCCAACAAGCATACTTGCACTTCTAGGAGATGATTTCAAGCCTGTATTCTGGAGTGCTTCCATGTTCTTTTCCAAACCTTCATAGTGACTAGACTGAGCATATCTCCCATCCAACCCTGGCTCATTGAATATCAAGCACAGCTGGTCATATATGTGACAATCCTTGATTTTCAGCATCTCAGGCTTACTGTGTTCCTGTTAGTACAATTGTCAGAAGATCATGAGGTCAAGATTTGCTGAAAACCTATGTAACAAGGGGCATGGTTGTAAGAGGCAGACAAAATAAACACAGCAACAACACAGGATGCTTCAATGGAAAGACATACCTCAGTGAGGTCTTCCAATAGTTCAAACTCAGGCATTATCATATGATTAGATTGGTCCAAATAAAAGCCACTTTGCTCAAAAGCTGGCTTAAGATTATAATACCGTGTCCTGAGAACATCTAGGTGTTTCCTCAATTGTTTTTTGTTGAAGTTGAGACCTGTTTGTGCATTGAACTGATCGCGGATATGCTTCCAAGCTTTCTGGTCAAAACCATTGTTTGATCGGTTCCCCAGCTGAATTTGCTCAACCACCAAGTCTGCAAATATCTTATCTTGAGATGCTGTCCACCTTGTCCTCAAACGTTCTTGCTTTCGTTCAAATTGATTGGATTCACCATCCATCTACAGTAACAAGTGTCCAGAGTTAAGGTGAGGCTTTAAAAATAAAAAGCTTGAAACATTGAGAGCCAATGTCTTCTCCTGACAAGGAAATAATAAAGGACAACAAAAGGCTCAAAGAATGTGTTCATAATGCAACTTCAAACAAGAACTACTTTTAGGCCTTCTAACATGAAACAGGAAATCACCGTTGAATATTCTGTCAGAAGTCCTTCCTTGAAACTGCTTCCAAACATACACGAAGTCATTGTACACAAATCCAACTTATCCCAAACCCAACCCCTGAAATATGCTAAATTTCAATATAAGACTGATACCTAAAATTGGGCGATTGATAAATGAATAAGGCTCATAACCTCAAGTTGGATTTAAGCTACATGGATTCCTCCAAGGCATGTAACAGGCTCATTGGTAGAGAAAATATAAGATTCACACAAGTGAAACTTTCATTATTATTTTGATTAAACTGCAGCAATTTTCCAGAGAGATATTTTTCAAAAATTATCATTTAGGCACTGTTAACTTCAATGAGAACTAAATCAAGTAACAACAAGTGTCTGTACAGGGATGGATAAGGCATCTACTATTATTGTTGCAGTATTTATCTGTGTAATAAACACTGAATAAGGAATGAGATGTGAAAAGCTAGCATGTCCATAGAAAGCAAGATGCCATAAAATATAACGTAAACCACTTCCTTTCACTTGGAGGACCATGATCTGTTTGGTTGCTGCCAAGAGATAAGCAAGAAAAAAAAACAGAATCCTTCTACTTGAAAAGAGTTTGTTCTATTAGGAAGGAAAGCGCATTTTTGAAGCATCACCCCATATGGACAAAACATCACCATCACAAATGTACTAAGATTTTGTTGTGGAGATTCACTGAAGCAAAAGTTATCATCAGTAAATATGACACTGCTTACGAAAATGTCTCCTTGTTTTCTACAGAAAACTAATCAAATACACAATCAACGATCTGCAGTCCCTTCCAAGATTCCTGTGCAACTCCCACCCCATGCCCTAAAATCACATTTCGAGGGCCATGAAACAAACTTTACCACCTCAGCCTGTACTACCGAAAATTTAACATAAATGAAACCTATACAAAGAATGACTCGTCTCCCGGGTTTCTTGACCAAATAATTCTCTGACGGACATAGGGCATGCTATGCTTCTGCTTCCCCTCCCAAATCAAGGGCATTATCTCTGTATCTACCCAGACAATAACTTCGGGTGGGCGGTTGGGAAAACATTGTAGTACCCCTCTCCGAATAGACCACATAACAGCACAAGGTTACCAAATAAAATTTGCTGTGGCCTGAAGATTCAGAGGCGGTTCTTTGTAAACAACTCATTGGTAAAAAAATATCTAAATGTAATATCATTTTTGGATTCCAAACATGGTTTAGCCATCACGCCAAAAGGTGACACATTTTCATCGACAAACTCCAATTACCAAATTCCCTTTATTCTAACAGAGCTTACAGAAAATTAAACAAGCTTGATCATGATTTAAAGGCCACATGGTATAACAAAATTCAGATAAAACATAAAACAATAAAATAGAATCAAACACAAATAGCGAGAAAAAAAGTAAGGGAAAACAATGGTATTACAATCCTATTAAATTCTGAGAAACGGCGGGGAAAAAAATGAAGAATCAGAATCCTCCACTGATTGGGGTTGAATCGGATGTATAAGATTCCACCTTCTCGTTTCTTTTCTCCACCTTTCCCACCATTTCTCAGCAACCAAACCGCACATGAGGGAAAATAAAAAGCATGACAAAACGCACCGTTTTGAAGATCAATTTCTCCGTTCTGAGAATCTGGGATAATGTAATTGGGTACGATCGCTAATATCCATGAAAAGGAAATGAGAATTGTGTGAAAGAAACTAGAGAAGAGGAGGAAGACGAAGAGGGGCCGGAAATGAATAAACCCTAGGGCGACGAGAAGGGGCGGAAATAAAGCTAACGGGCATAACGACTATAACGGTGTGGGCCCTCTTGGTATGATTTTATTTGGAGGCATTTTTCATCCTTTTGCCATCTCAGCCTTGCCACGTCAGTTGGTCCCCACATCAAGATGCTGATATGGCAAGATTGTGGCATAATGCAATCCTTGGAAATAAAATATATGTGCAAATTTTTTTTTTTCGTAATTTGCGATTTTTAAGTTTAAAATTGAATGGAATTATTCAATCCATCGTTTCTCCTTCCAAAAATTAAAAATAAATTGCATAAAATCGATATTTTTTACATAGATGTATTTATTGACTTCTTTATAAAAAATAATTTATTTATTTTATAATATTTATTTATGTCAAATAGTTTTTTATTTCATTTAATATGATTTTTTTATGGTCCAAATTTAGATCCCATTCAAACAATATGATATATTTTAAAATTTATATTGCAATTAAAGAAATAGAATAAAATTTATTTTTCTAAAATTTGCATTTTTAAAAAGGAATTTCTTTAATTTAATTTATTTTTTAAAATTAAAAATATTTGTTATAATTATGCTTTTGAAGAATTCATGATTTTTACCCTATTTCTTCTAAAAAAATTTCCCGTATATGCAAATATTTATTTTAATGGTTTTTAATATTTTTTTTCACTATTTCAATATTTATTTTAAGTATTTAAACCTTTATTTAAAAATATTTTAGGATCAATGGAAGAAACATTTATGTAATTGGGATGGAGAAAATTTTGATTCTCAACTCTTGAAATTCATTTCTTTGTCTTTGAAGGAGAATCTCATTACTGTATTAAGAGGAATGCTAAAGTTTCGGAGGGTTGAACTTAAACTTTTAGCCATGCTGAATTGGTTTTTTTAAGGTTAAGTTTAATTTGGTAAGATAAAATATGATAAGATATGTATATCCAGAAATATCATATTTCAAAGTAAATAATATATTAGAATATCATTGTAGACCCCATTTTGGGTATCTTTTTGGCAGGTTAATTTTGGCCATAGTCACAATTTTGGGTAGCCACGTGTCGATTCCTGATTGGTCTTTAGAGAATCACATTAGTGGTTTGAAGGATGCAATGGGGAAAAGACATGTGTTGAAGGAATATTCAGCAAAGGAACGTATTTTTGGCTATAGAGAAAGATAGAGAGGTTGTTAGGGTGGAGATGTTGTTTTTTGCTTGGGAGGCAAGACAGAAAAGAAGGGGGTAGAGATATTTTTGTAAAAAAAAGATAAGGAAGCTTGAGGAAAAAGATAGCTAGAGAAACGTGAGAAATCAGTCGGTTCTTCTTGGTGTGAGGACCTTGAGGGTTGTGAAAAGAGAAGGAAGCTTGAGGAAAAAGATAGCTGAGAGGAAGAGGGAAGATGAGAGGAGAGAAAAATCATCTGGTGAGAAAGAGAAAAACAGTTGAGAGAAAAAGAGATCCAAGAGGAGAGGTTTCTGGAAAAGAGTCTTTACAGAGGAAACGAAGAATAGAGGAGGGTGATTACAACTTGTTGTAAACCAAGCAACATTTGCTCGAGGGGAATCGTTCAGGTTTAACTAACTCACACCTTAGGTTCTCCATTTTTCACAGTCATGCCATGCTTCTTGATGATATTTGAATGTTTATTTTGACGCTTGAATGTGTTGAGCCTGTTATTCATTTCTATTTGCTTGGTCTCTGTTTCACTTGTATGAGTTGTATGATGGTTATGCCATTGTTCATGTTAAACCACTCAAAACTTCCTACCAGCTTTTAAATCTCATTGATCTTCATGAAAGAGAGCTAGATTTAACAGTATTACTTCCTCTTGTGCATGCTCTATTTTCTTTCATTGTATCCTTCGTTTCTAGTGTTTTTGGAGTGAGTATCATGTTTGGGTTGGTCGTCTAGATTGGAGCACTTCTGAAGGAGCTTAACATCAGAGTCTTCGGGAGATACTTGGACAAGGAATACAGTTTCAGACGGAAATTCTGCTCAATTTATCATGCTAATAATCCTGATTTGGTGCCCATCATCATGAGAAGCAAAGAGCTTGAGCTGTATAGAAATGGATGTACTTAGAGAATTCGGGCACCTGAAAGGAACTTGCCGAATGGAGAATTGCCTCATAAAAATATGGCTAATTAGTACTCCCTCATAAAGAATGAATCAGTCATTGAAGCAAATGGAAAAGGTGAAGGATTACATATTATACCCTCTTTCAAGGCCAAGAATATGGATAGAATAAAGAACCTAGTTGAGTTAGAAGATGAAAAGAAACTAAATGGTAGCAGTAATGAGGATCAACCTGTTAACGTTATTTGGAGGCTTTGGAGAAGAAGAATTCGATATGGGATTGGAAAAACAATGGTTGAGTATTTTGGGCACCAATTATCGGGTTTTGACTCCACTATCAATGAGCGAGTCCAATCTTATGGGTCCCGTTATGCCAAGTCACCTATCATATATGGTGTTGTGAGTCGACCCAAGGCTTTGATTGTTCTCTGGTTCTCAATGGTTTAGAGCATGACTAAGCACTCAACGAAGGAAATGCTAACTGAACCTGGTCACCATTTTCTCAACACCCACTAGTTTGTCATATATTTTTACTTACCCCACCTGCTGCCCGTTACCCACTCATGCACACAACAATCGTGCTCCCATCACCATACCCATGTTCTTACTACCCACCTCATCCTTCATAAGCCCCCATGCGTATTACCATTTCTTTAATACCTATAAACCCACTTCTCAATCACTTTTTTCATTCATTCCACTGTAAAACCCATCACTACGCTCTCACCTTTAACCTCATACCGAACATACCCATCAAACCCACAATGTCCATATTCCACATCACGTACCCTTCATACCCACTTTCCAATACCCATTAAACTCATTCCCCCACTTTTGCATGGCCATGCATGGCCACACGAACCTTTGCAAACGTTTCTACCATTCCATTCCATCTCTCATATTCTGATACCCATCACCATGCCCATTTTCTCACATCTCATGCCCATTGTACCCATCATCATCCATGCTCACCACCTATATCCTCATCTTCCCCAACCACCCCACTAACCCATTTCTCATACTACCCCCCATCATCCGTTCCACCCATGAACAAGATCACTAACCTATTTTTATCACTTTCTCTCACTACCCATGGCTCTACTCAACACCAATCCCCCTATGCATGGTCATCCTCATTTCTCTCACACCTTTACCCATCATACCCATTTCTCTCACTAATACTCATTTTTGGCTCATTTCCTTCCTTTTCCTACATACATAAAGTCCCATGCACACAATCACCCTCAATGGTCCCCACATAACTACCCACTTTTACCTTACCCTCTACCCGATCTCCTTGTCATCTTTTCCATTCCCTCATCTGCATGGCGCGTATGCCATTTTCTAGCATGGACTGAAATGAATGGAGACATTTGGAAGCCTTATTGCTGTGTTTTTTTCTCCTCCACTTCCCCATTACTCTGTCATTCTTCAGACTTCACCATGAAACCCGTTGCCACAAAGCATTGGATAGTTTTGTCTATGGAGTCCTTTGTTGGGTATAAGCAAAAACGGTAATGATGAGTAATGAAGTTGCAGTCTAGTTTGAAAATTTGAAGGAAATTCCAAAGTCAACTCTTTTACTTCAGTTAATAGCAAGGTTCAATAAACGTTCTTCGTCCTAGCAATGAATCCTCACATTCTTCGTACCCTTCCAATTCTCCACTTCTTTGGAGTTTTTAAAATTTTGTGGGACTTCATATGACTTGGATATTGTTTAAATGGGTTCATTACACTTAGGAGGTGGTGAAATGATTTCCGAAAAAATCCAAATCCAAAATTACTCAAAAATTCACAATCCTCACATTCTTTGTACCCTCCCAATTCTCCACTTCTTTGGACTTTTTAAAATTTTTTGGGACATCATATGGCTTGGGTATTGTTTAAATAGGTTCGTTACACTTAGGAAGTGGTGAAATGATTTCCGGAAAAATCCAAATCCAAAAATACTAAAAAATTCACAAGAGCACGAAGAATGTGAGGAATCCTCACATTCTTCGTACCCTCCCAATTCTCCACTTCTTTGGAGTTTTTAAAATTTTTTGGGACATCATATGGCTTGGATGTGCTTTAAATAGGTTTGTTACACTTGGGAGGTGGTCAAATGATATCCGGAAAAATTCAAATCCAAAAATACTAAAAAATTCACAAGTGTACGAAGAATGTGAAGAATCCTCACATTCTTTGTACCCTCCCAATTCTCCCATTCTTTGGACTTTTTAAAATTTTTTGAGACATCATATGGGTTGGGTGTTGTTTAAATAGGTTTATTACACTTAGTAGGTGGTGAAATGATTTCTGAAAAAATTCAAATCCAAAAATACTAAAAAATTCACAGGGGTACGAAGAATATGAAAAATTCTCACATTCTTCGTACCCTCCCAATTGTCCACTTGTATAAAGTATTGAAATTTTTTTGGGACATCATATGGTTTGGATGTTGTTTAAATAGGTTTGTTACACTTAAAAGGTGGTCAAATGATATCCGAAGAAATCCAAATCCAAAAATACTCAAAAATTCACAAGGGTACGAAGAATGTAAGGAATCCTCACATTCTTCGTAACCTCCCAATTCTCCTTTTCTTTGGACTTTTTAAAATTTTTTGGGACATCATATGGATTGGGTATTGTTTAAATAGGTTCGTTACACTTAGGAAGTTGTGAAATGATTTCCAGAAAAATCCAAATCCAAAAATACTAAAAAATTCACAAGGGTACGAAGAATGTGAGGAATCCTCACATTCTTCGTACCCTCCCAATTCTGCACCTCTTTGGATTTTTAAAAAATTTTTGGGACATCATATGGATTGGGTATTGTTTAAATAGGTTCGTTACACTTAGGAAGTTGTGAAATGATTTCCGAAAAAATCTAAATCCAAAAATATTAAAAAATTCACAAGTGTACGAAGAATGTGAGGAATCCTCACATTCTTCGTACCCTCCCAATTCTCCACTTCTTTGGAGTTTTTAAAATTTTTTGGGACTTCATATGACTTGGATATTGTTTAAACTGGTTCATTACACTTAGGAGGTGGTGAAATGATTTTCGGAAGAATCCAAATCCAAAAATATTCAAAAATTTACAAGGGTACGAAGAATGTGAGGAATATCCCAATTCTCCACTTCTTTGGAGTTTTTAAAATTTTTTGGGATATCATATTATTTGGATGTTGTTTAAATAGGTTCATTACACTTAGAAGGTGGTGAAATGATATCCGAAAAAATTCAAATCCAAAAATACTAAAAATTTCAAAAGGGTACGAAGAATGTGAGGAATTCTCAAATTCTTCGTATCCTCCCAATTCTCCACTTGTTTGAAGTTTTTAAAATTTTTTGGAACTTCATATGACTTGGATATTTTTTAAATATGTTCATTACACTCAGGAGGTGGTGAAATGATTTCCGGAGAAATCCAAATCCAAAAATGCTCAAAAATTCATAAGGGTACGAAATGGCTTGGATATTGTTTAAATTAGTTTGTTACACTTGGGAGGTAATCAAATGATATCCGGAAAAATCCAAATCCAAAAATACTAAAAAATTCATAAGGGTACGAAGAATGTGAGGAATTCTCACATGCTTTGTACCCTCCCAATTCTTCACTTGTTTGAAGTTTTTAAACTTTTTTGGGACTTAATATGACTTGGATATAGTTTAAATAAGTTCATTACACTTAGGAAATGATCAAATGATTTGCGGAAAAATCCAAATCCAAAAATACTCAGAAATTCAGTACATTTTGAGGGTGTGAAATGGATCGAAAAATTCCAAATGAAAAAATCTGTGAGGGGTGTGGATTTCCATATTGTTAGTAATTATAACTTTTTCGTATTTTCAATATTTCAACCAATTTTTTTGAAAAGCTAAGAAATAATTTAATCATATATTCTCAATTAATAATTAGTACACAACTAATTTAATTTTAATTTAATATATATTTTATAAAATTTAATTCTAGTTTTCCCATTTTTTTTACTTCATAAACCAATTATATTGCTTTTCACACTTCAAATATTCGTCAAATTTTGTCAACAAATTATTTGATGTTAAAATAAACTAAATTTACTTTTCCTTAATTTATAAATTATATCACCAAATTCTTTATAATTTTTTTTAATTTATTTTAAATTTAATTTTTATGTGGGGTTTAATCACTTTATAGTACAAAAATAAATAAACTGTAATTTATTTTTTCAAAATTTTCTTTATTTTTCTGTTTCATAAAAAAGATTTCCTAAACAAAATAATTACATTAAACAAATTTATTATTGGTTAATGTAATAAATGTAACAATGTGTGTTGCATGGGATTATTTCCCATGGCAATTGGGTGACCTGAAGAAGTGGTTTTGTTTATTTTTTTTTAATTTAGCATGCCATGTGTCTCTACCCTATTAGCCCAAAAAAATGGGTATGGTACCAAAAAGTGCTATTCGGTACCGTAGCATAACCCATATATATTTATATAAATATAAGAAACAGTCAACGACAGAACAAGTAGAAGGATATATCTTATTGCGTGGCCCTCTATATATCCATAGAAACCATTTCCTAAACATCCAAGCTGAAGGATTTTTACCAGTATCATTCTTCCCTTTCCTTTTTCTCTCTTCAAAAGGCAACAATGAAGGTCCAGATGCTGTCTACCAAGCTGATAAAACCATCATCTCCCACGCCATCTCACCTCCGGACCTTGAAACTATCCCCTATTGACCAACTATTTACATATACGGCCAAGCCGTCTGCTATTTACTACTACTCTGCCGAGAGCAGCAGCAGCAGCAGAAGTGAAGATGTTGAAAGACGAAACCGCTTGGAGACATCACTGTCAGAGACCCTGACTCTTTTCTACCCGCTAGCAGGAAGATACATCAAAGATAGTCACTCGGTTGATTGTAACGACGAAGGGGCTGAGTATTTGGAGGCCAAAGTAGAGGGCCAACTCAGTCAACTTCTAAGCAGGAGAGATGAGATGATCTACCAACTGGTTCATTTATCAGGCGGACAATCAACAAGTCCCGTAGCATCGATTCAGATCACCAGGTTTGATTGCGGAGGACTAGTCATTGGAGTTCGCATTCATCACATCGTTGTTGATGGATTCACTGCGGCTAGCTTTGTCACCGCTTGGGCTACTGCAAGCAGAGAAGGCGTAGGTAAATTAATTTTTCCGACTTTCGGCTTGACTTCTTTCTTCCCGGAGAATGATTTACCTATGCTGAAGCCAAGGCCTCCCCCGAAAATCTCTGAAACGAATAAGGTCGTGACCAGGAGGTTTGTGTTTGATGGGGCCAAAATATCGTCCCTCAAGGCCAGAGCTCATGACCCCAGCTTCCAACGGGAGCCTTCACGGGTGGCGGTGGTGACAGCCCTGATATGGAGAGCTCTCATGGGTGTAAGCAAGGCAAAACATGGACGCTTGAGGACTTCTCTAGCCTCCCACAGCATAAACTTGCGCCCAAAAATCGTCCCACCATTACCGCCCTTGTGCTGTGGAAACCTCACTACAAGGTATAAAGCCAGATTCACGGCGGACGATAGCAACGGGGAGTTGCCTGATTTGAAGGAGTTGGTGGGTTTACTAAGAGATGCCACAAAATCCAATGCAGCAATGCCTCGCGAGGATATGTACTCGACGGTGATAAAATCCAGGAATGAGTTACACGAAGATATGGAGGACGAAGAAGTAGATGTGTTTCTGTTCAGTAGCTGGAGTAGGCTGTCTTTCCACGAAGCCGATTTTGGTTGGGGGAAGCCAGTTTGGGTGAGTAAAATTCATTTTCCTGCTGACCAAATTTTTCTGTTGGACGGTGAAGGTGGTGATGGAATTGACGCATGGGTGGGCTTGAACAAACAAGACATGCTTCAGCTCCAGCAAGATGGCGACATTTTGGCCTTCACTTCCTCTGTCTAGTTTTCCATCTTAGTTTTAGGCGTGCATTGTGCTTGTTTTCCAAGTTGTCTAGATTTTGGGTGGATGGATCCGTGGTGTTTGGGTTTCCATTTGAAATAATAATAAATATGAATTGAACTAGTATTATGTTTTGTTCTTTAAAAATAAAATATTAATAATTAAAATAAAAAAAGAGACCCGCTTTTCTCTGCTGAAACAAAGCATGCTAATGAAGAACCCTAAAAAAGGGAGGTAACCCCACAAGAACATCTCATTTTGAAGATGAGAAGATGAGAGTGTGTGGCCAAATGGTTTGAGGTTCATCACAACCCTTAGAGATTATATGGATTTCATAAACAACATTAATGTAGTATGAGCACTCAGTGTACTGTTCACAACTACCACTCTCATTCTCTATAATATCAAATGAATATAATATTATTATAATAAAAATGAATCTATTACTAATTATTTATTATAAAAGATAATTAATTTATTTACCATCAAAGTTATACAAATATAAATATGATTTACTATTAATTTATTTATTATCAACAATACATGACATGAATTTATTAATTTCAAGATAAACCTTTTTTTTCAAATTTTTTCTTTATAAAATATTAAAAAAATATTTTGCATATAAATTTATTATTAATTTATTTATTATCAAAGATGCACGAATGTAAATTTATTAATCTCTATTCTTTCAAACATATGTTAATATTTTATAATCAAATGTAAATAAACGAAAAGTCATAAGAAAAGAACTTATAGGAAATTTTATTTTCCTTTGTGTCAAACAAATATTAATATTATGTAAATAAATGAAAGCCATTGATTTAAAATAGAACCTATATTTTTTAAATACATGAATATGAAATTATTAATAAAATACAAGATAATAAATATTAATATTTTGTAATCAAACGAGAAAATACAAAGAATTACTTATTATCAAAGATACATGCATATATTTATATATTTATATATTTATAAAATTTCTTTATTCTTAGAAAAAAAAAAAGATAATACTTTGAGTTTTCATTCTAATTAATTTATCCAATAAAAATTAATTTAGATATTGTTTTTCCTTTTACCATAAATAAAAGGAAAGGTAAAATTATATTCACATTTCTTTGAGAAAAATAAGAAATTTATTGTAAAAAAATGAAAACAAAGAGGCTAAAACTTGTTATTGGTTAATTTTAATAAATTTATTTTCAAACATGCAAATTCAAATAGTTCATATTTTTTGGGGGGTATGGTACCTCTAAGATCCTGTGGAATTATCCTTCTTTAATACATTGGTGTTTTGGGTAATTAGTGTTCAAAACACATGATAAGATATTAAAAATAACTTATTTACCAATAACAAATAATCTATTTGCGTATGCTATGCATGTTATTGGAATAGTCAACAATAAATATTCTATTTATACTTTTTAAGGCTAGTGGAAAGACATCTCATCATTCTTATTTCAAAATTTCCTTCTTTTTTTCTCTTCCAAAAGAAGACAACTTGCAATAATGGAGGTGTAGATGTTGTCTACCCCAATGGTAGGGACGCAAGTTAAATTATGAACCCTAGTTTATGGGAAGTGTGCGGATTGTGGATAGTAGGTATTGGGCACAAGTTCTAGCATTTTGTTTTAATATCATCGGATACATACTAAGGTGTAATCAACTCTTTATAATGGGATTTTGGGTTAATTTCAGAATTAGATTTTAAGGAAACCACTATTTTTCTATAGTTGCAAGGGGTCCTTGCTCGAACTTATATTATTTGGTAATACATTTGTTAAGATATAATTGAATTCTTTATTCATATGTGCACATAATGATATTTTAGTAAATATGCAAGATTACATAAAAACTTGTGAATGATTTTTCTAGATTAAGTTAATTAATTAATTCAAACCTAATAGGTCTACTTAATTAATTAGGTCCTAATGGACTAGATTAAGTAACTCAAACTTAAGACGAATTCAAGTCACTTAAGCTTATAGACAAGCCTATATAAATCATCTTAAGGCTGAGGGCTTTATACTCTAACCCTTGTTATTCACTCTTTCAAATAGAGAAACCCTAGCCTTTATTCCAATTTTTCATTTGCCAAAATTTAAGGAACAAAGCCATCGAATGGAAAATCTACTAGTTTTCAAGATCTGCATTGACTCTTCATTGGTTGAAATTGTGAACATTTAGATCGCATGCATAACATTATTCTCTAAATTTATTGTTTTAATATGTAGATGCTTCCACTATGTAAATTTAGAGAGCCTCTATGATTGTCTTTGCATGCACCCTATTGATCCAAGGCTAGTAATGAAGTAATCCAAGTATTCTTACTACACGAGCTTTATATTGGAGATATATTAATTAACAGTATATAATTTAATTAGTATATAATTTCATTTTTTTTCTATTATTTCAAAATATTTAAGCATAATGTGCAAAATAAATATGAAAATAAGTCCAATAACTTATTTTTAAATGATACTTTTAATTCCATCTTAGCACTTATCACACATCATATGAGCTTAAAAAATGTCAACAATCAAGAAAAATACAAGGATGCTTACACTTTTTCTTGGCGCTTTTACAGGGTCAATGTTGAGCAAGAGTTCAAGCAATGGGGCTTGTACAATGATCATTTATAGAAAATGTCAAGGTTGATGCTAGTAAACAATGACACTTCTAGAAGCGTCATTGTTGTTAAAAAAACCCATTAAAAATGACATTTTTAACAACTGTCAATAAAACAACCCTTAAAAGGATGAAGTTTTTAGCAAGCAACAATGGTTTTTTCGATGATGATTCTTAGAAGTGTGGACCCCGTATTTTCGCTCGATGCGTTTCCACTTGATGGCGAAACTCGTTTTTTTTTATTTATTTGGTGAAAATTTGATTTTTTTTAGGAAAGACTTGGAGTCGCCACTTATTTTTGTTTTATTTTTAAAGGGTAAAGAAAATAAGAAAGAAAACCCTAAATGTGACTCCTTATTTGGAAAAGACAATCTGTCGTGAATTTTGGTACTATGAACCCTTTTGAGGGCTCATAGTTAATAATGTGAGGGTCGAACGACTTGGAGAGCATGTCATCCAATCGCTGGCTGATGGAATCGGGTGGAGCCCGATCTGCTGGGGTCCCAGCTTGCCGCTATTTTGGCCGATGGGAGGGCCACTTCGACATGATTGCTGTGTTTGATGGACCCAGACAGACCTCTAGGGTTTCTATTATGCATATTTTTCCCTCTACGCCAGGTGTTTGAGGTCCCAACCAGGCTCGCATTGCGTCAGATAGACGTGACCTCCTGTCGCGCCTCCTCTTTGTTGACACTCGGGTAGATTCGGAGCTTTCGTCCAACTGCACTTGGCGGGTTGGTGAAAGCTCCTCCTCATCCCGCATCGTGTGATTGCCAGAGGGGAATTCTATGTTCCCATGGAAAGACACCTCATCAGTATGTCTTGAGGCCATTCACTGGCTTTGGGGTTGTCGGCTTTGAGAGGGGCTCGCAGATGACATTTGGGCACGCAATTCTTCATTTTCTTTCTTGAGTCACCTTGTTTGGTGGATTAGAGACTACATCTACCAATCATTCTTGCGCTGGCGTATTTCCATGCCCTCTCACCAATCAAAGTAGCCTTCGTTACCTATAGCTAATGATAAACTTTTAGAGGGTGTTGACATCCTCAGTCGTTCCCACAGATGATGTCAATGTTGGTTCTAAGCCAACTAGAGTCAAGTTCATCCAACTTTATGGAGGTTAGACAACTTTCCTCCATTTTTTGTGCTTCTCAAAGAATCCACCTAGAAATAATGGAACTAGGTGGACTTCTTCTTACACAAAAGAATGTCCGGACAGGTGGTCAGGGCACGTCCCTCCGAAGCTTAAGTCATACAAGAATATCTCAAGCTGTTTAGTGAGAGAGGGTCAATGCATATATATTTTTATACCTCATTTGTGCTTTTTAGAGGGTTTTTATAGTGTTGATGAGTCTACCACTATAGTATTGACTTGGCACCTTGACTTTCTTCTATAATGATGATTGCCCAGCTACTTGTAGGACAATCATTATAGTTTTGGGTTGTTGGTAGGTGTCATCAATTGACGTGCCATGCTGTTGGACTGTGCAACCGCCTATCTTCTCAACCTGTTGATGGTCTGGGGTTATGTGCAGCAATTAATTGACATGGACTTGAGGGTTAGAAGACGTCTCATCAGCCGTTCACATATCAGATGTGAATGATCACGCATGCTTGCAAGTCTTGAAGACTTGATTGGATAGCCCTATCTGTTTCAGGGGTCCGACCCCCCTTGCCGTCTGACCTTGTAAGGGGAAATGGCCTTCTTTTGCCTGGTGTCAGATGGAATTGGTCGTAGTCCGGACAAAATGATCTGAATAGGTTGCACACTTGTACTAGATGGTCAAGGTGTCCAGGTCGGAAAAGGGACATGAGGAGGGGAGCCCCTCACAATCAGGCCCCTTTTATGTGTTCATGAACTTAGGATAAGAAATTTGGAGAAACTCAAACCTGCTTTTCAAAATTTTAAGTTACTCGAAGTCTTGGACTTTAAAGGATTTGAGATAACGCAAGGCCAATTTCCTACAACAATAGGGAATCTTATCCACCTGAGGTACTTGAATTTAAGTAACAGTAGAATAAGAGTGTTGCCATCATCTATAGCCAATTTGAGGTGCCTGAATACCTTAGACCTATCCCAAGATTTTTCATACATTATGAAGATAAGAAGCAGGGAAGAAATCCCAAATGTTCTATGAAAGATGCAACAATTGAGACATCTATATCTTCCTTGGAGATACAAAATAATCCATGCTAAGAAGTTGCGGCTGCACATGTTGACCAACTTGGAGATTCTGAGGTACATTGATCCAAACAAATGTTGTGTAGAAGGTCTTATCAAATTGAAAAATCTTCGCAAATTGCATATTCATGCTATAAAAAGCATTGAACAATTGGAGGTAATCTTCAAACCCTTGTGCCCCGTCTTAAGTGTCGTTTCATTTCTTCAGTGGGAGGAGATTTAAGGCAACTGCTCTCGGGTTGTCATCATGATCTTTATAGACTGTATCTCGCTGCAGGCATCACCAGGTTACCAGAGCACAATGCTTTCCACACTTAACATTGAAGCATGCCCAGTCTCTGCCATTTGAGGATCATGAAGTGTCAACAACTGAAGGCAGTTCCCGATGGATTGAGAGGTTCATTGTCACCCTCCGGAAAATGAAGGTAAGTGGGATTCTAGACACATTCCTGGACAGACTTAGAGAAGGAGGAGAGGATTTTCACAAAGTCCAGCACATTCCTTCCATTGAATTCATGGAGTTAGAATCATGAATATTTGACAATTTTTAATAAAAAATTAATGTTCATTATTTGATATTATTTGTTAATTTTAATATTGTGTAAACAAACAAGAATCATAAGTTTAAGAGTTAATTTCAATGATACTTCCTAAGGTTTAAGATTTAATGTAAATACACCTAACCACCGTTGATTTCAAATTTTTATGGATTAGTACCCTATAAATTTATTCAGGTTATCAAATTTATTTTAGAAAGATTTTAAATAAAAATATTTTAGATGAGAAAATTTAATAATTCTTTAAAAACTAAATTTTAATTCTTAAAAAATAAAATTTATATATGAAATACACTTATAAGGGTACCGGTTGATGAAATTTAAAACTTGTGGTGACTCGATGTATTTACACTAGGGTCTCAATAAAATTAGCCCTAAATTTAAATACAACTTATATTTTTTTAATCCTTGAAAAAATTAGTTAAAGATACATTAATTATATTATTTATTTAATAAATACATGAAATGAATTTATTATCAGTTTATTTATATATGAGTTTATTATTAATTTATTTATTATTAACTTTTCAGTAATTTATTAATATAAATTCTTTTCTTTTTTAAATTTTTTAATAAAAAATACATTAATATTAATTTATCAATCTCCTCAATATCAAACAAGAATTAATGTTATGTAAATAGAGAAAATTATTTTTAAAACCGAATGATAATAGACTTTTCATAAAATTTAACGGAAACTAGCTATCACACTTAAAGATTTCCCATTTTCCAAGAAGATAACAAAACTGAGCTCACAAATATCTCACAACGGCGCTTCTTTTCCGTTAACTTACACAAACGGAGAAAACGTTTTAAAAAAAATTGAAAAAAAGGCAGCAATGCCACGTCAGCAAGTCTGGATTAGCAAAACGGACATCATCTTCGTTTCTCTCGCCACACTTCACATAACCACCACTTCATCTTCTTCTTCGCTCTATCCTCATCACACTCTCTCTCTCTACACTTCCATGGATGTGAACTTCTCCGCAAAATCTCAAGCTCTGACCCTAATCTCATGCACTCCACTCTACTCTTCTCCTTCTCCTTCTTCTTCTTTCTCCACTCTCCGCCGTGAATTTCTCGGTTGCGGCCATAATTTGAGGCCTCCGGGTCTCCGATCTCCCAAGAAATGTAAAAATATACGTTTTCGGATCCAGTCGCCTTCCAGGTTCTACTTCAAGGCTTCCTTGGGCTCGCAGCCGGTTCTCGTCGTTGTTGCTGTGGCGGCTGTTTTTGCTTTCAGTGTTGTGTTTCTCAGCTATTCAAGGCGGAGGAAGAACTCCAGAGAGGTGCGGTTTGTTTTCTTTTAGAAATTAAAGACTTATTTTAAAGACTAATTCATGCTATAGTAAAAGATTTAGAAATTTGGACGGAAATGACGTTGGGGAGAATACGTTGAGATGGACCAGTAGTGAGATAATTTTGTTTTCTGGAACCGAGATTTGAGGTTTGAAGTTATGGTGCGGTCGGAGGTTGTGGATTTTGGAAGTGGAGATTACTTTTTATTGGTTAGAATTATGGTTTATTTGACGATGTTTTTTAAATGTAGAAACTCTGTTAGGTTCCTGAGAAAATTTCGGTAAAGAAAAGAAAATTTGCATTTTTATTTTTTTTTATTGTTTGGAAACTGAGAAAACATGGACCTCTATGGAACAATGCCTGGTACAATTATGACGTTTGGTCCAGTCTGATTTTTTTCATTTATTGGGAACAGTGATGAAGATAACAGCCTATAAACACAACTTCCTTCTCTTTTTGATTTTTCCCCTCTTCTTGTCAGTTTTCTCTGGCAACACATTTATGTGGTGAATTTTGGATGTTATGGTTAACTTCCTAATACTTATGCTAATCTTATAGGTCTCAGGTCCCTCAGGTTTTGCAATATCCCAACTGAGCAGAGATGTTATGAACCAATTTATGGAGAGTGCAATTCTGGGTTTTGGAGATCTTCACAAGGAGACCTCTGAAAAAGAAAGCAGAGCTACAATGGACATAGTGGAAGAAGTCAGCCATGCTTCCAAAGATAAAGAGGCTCCATGGCAAGAAATTGCCTTGATGCAGGAAGAAACTCATGTCACTAATACATCAGAGTCATCTAGGTTGGATGTTCTTTCATCTAATGCTAAAAATTGTGTATCTGTAAGAGAAACTGAAGAGGCAGGCCCATCGATCCTGCCTCCTCTGCTCTCTGAGTCAGGCTTGCTGCAACCTCTAGTGTTTGCAACTGAAATGCCAGAATTGCAATTGGAAGAACGTCAAATGGAAACCGAGTTTGGTTATGACTTGTCCACACCGGTGGTTCAAACCAAGTCCATTGCTGCTTCTGTTCCGGACATCATTGCACTTGAAGGAGTGAATGAACGTAAGAATAGAGGCGGTAGACCTGGTGAAGAGAGTGAAATCATTTCCTTTACTGGCATTTTCAGAGATACCATTAGAGAAGAGCTTTACACATTTTATGAGGCAAAACAGTCAGTGATGAAACCTATGCCAAACTTCAATGGTATAAAAACATTAGCTTCAAATGCCTCCCTTTTGGATGGGAATGGTGTTTCTTTTCAAATGAGGAATGCTACATCAAAGGAAGCAGAATTATCAGCCCAAAACTCACATTCTTCTGCAGGTTATGCAATTCAAAAGTTTTTAATTATCTGTAGATTACTGTGGACTTTTTTCCTTCTTGTTTTGCCCTGTAATATAGCAAGAAATCCTTGATTTTTTAGTTCCCCATTGTTCTGACTTTATAAAAGGATGTTTCTTCCAGACTATGTTGAAGGAAAAATGTCTCTTTCTTGTTATAAAGAAGGTTCTTCTGGTAAAAGGAATGACCTAGTAAAAGGCAAGGGATTTCCCAGAGACAAGAACGGAAGGCTTCCACCTCTGAGCGACCATAGAAATCTGTCCCAGTTCCCTTTGTCTAATGGCATGACTGTCAAAGAAAAATATCATGATTCTGAGAAATTCAGTGCTTACAACCGATTATTAAGTGAAGGGAGGTAAATCTCATCTTTGATGTGTTTTTCATGAAACAAATGATTTGATTTGAATGAACATTGAAGCAAACTGTTTTTTCTCTGTGTATTTGATCAGGCACTGTTAGATCGTACGTCGTTGCATTATGTGTTTTGAGCTTTTGCTTTCCAAAATTATCTCTAAAATTTCTCTTGTCATTGAATAGCTCTTTGTTTTATTAGGTTATCTGACTGCATACAATTGCTTGAAGATATGGAAAAAATGGGCTTGTTGGATATGGATAAGGTGAAGTTGTATCCTTTCATTTGTCATCTGTAATTGCCATTGTGCAAATTTGACTTATATTTGTTGTTTCAAGTCATAACTTATTACATTTTCTGGTTTCAGGTTTATCATGCAAAGTTTTTCAAAATCTGCAGAAGTCAAAAGGCTGTTACAGAAGCTTTTCGTTTTGCCAAGTTGATCCCAACTCCAACGTTGAGTACATTTAATATGCTTATGTCTGTGTGTGCAACTTCTCAAGATTCAGCTGGTAATTTCATGTGTCGTCTTGCCTTCTTTTCCTTTTTTTACTTTCTGGGTTGGGGGAGGATTGGATGGTGAGGTGGTTTGGGGTTCTGTTACCACAACAGAATCTGTCATTTCTGTGTATAAATATTCTTCAAATTTCTTATATCTCAATTGTATCTATAGGAGCATTCCAAGTTCTACAACTTGTACGGGAGGCCGGACTGAAAGCTGATTGCAAACTTTATACTACTTTGATATCAACTTGTGCTAAAAGTGGAAAAGTTGATGCAATGTTTGAAGTATGTTTATTTCCTTGCCAGTTTGTTATAGTTTAGATCACTGTCAATATTTGTGGTTTTTGACTGAGATTTCCTCACTAGTTTTACTACTTTTTTTTTTCTCATCCTCATGCAGTTACCTTCTATACATCCCCTCAACAGTGCAGCCTGCTTTATATGGTAGAAAAAAAATTTATTTTGTTAAAAAACTTGAAGCCGACCTAATGCAATCAATTAATTACCATACGACAGGATTCTTTTAGTTATGAACCTTAGGGAATATGGTGTGGACAGTGGTTAGCTACGGTCTGGGTTGGGATTGGCCCTGATTTTCATAGCCTTAGCTGGCTTGAAAGATAACCTGGGCTGTACAGGTTTTATTACTCTTAAGTTGATCAGCCTAGACATGGTTTTAAATATACTGGGCTGCAAGTGTGCCTTGTATGGCCTTAAAATTAGGATGTCACTGTAGGGAATGTCCACATTACATGGGTTTGGGTGCAAGTTTCAAGTGCAGGTGTATTTCTTGGTGTTTGATCCTTCACATCTCTATTTTTAGGATATAGGGGAGTGGCTGAAAAGGATCTTGAATGATACTTGAATATGACATAATAAAAGAAAAAATCAATTAAAGTAAGTTGGAAGCAAAAGTTAACACATTCTTGATAAAAGAAAAAAAAAAAAAACTCTTTCCTTTCTCTTTTGTTTCTATTTAAAAAGTATCAAAATAGTCAATATTAGAAGCCCAATGGGAATATCTGACAAGGATCTCACACTCACACCGCTGGCATATCTGGTTGATGTGGGTATGCTGGGTAAAGTTGAAGAATCCAGGTATGACTAGAAAATTTAATAGAAATGTGAGCTTAGGAGAGGCTTTGGAGGGCTAGATTACCTTAGGAAATTGGATGGGACTTGATTTCTTGGTATTTAAAGTAAGCAAATGGAAAAACCATTTGACTCTAAAGATCCAAAGCCCATAGTCTTGAAAGTTGGATGTAGGTAAATTTGAGATTTTTGAGGTCCAGTGATTGGACTTAAATGATCATATCCCTATGAAAATTGAAAGTTCCATAAGGAACGGCTGATCGAGGATAGAGGGGCAGTATAAGTGAACAATGTTATTTGGATAGCCACTCTCCATCATCTTCTAAAGTCTGTTTGGGAGGACCGAAATTGAATGCTCTTTCAGAATGTATGGGGCTTCCATTTTCAAAAAAAAGTGCTCTTATCAATTCCATGCTTCAAGGGGCTTCAACTTCAGGCTATATTGGTGTTTCTCCATTTCTTGGATAAGATTTGTTTTGTCTTGATTGATTTTGTTACCCTTTCCTTCTTCGGTACACAATGCATGTATTTGAGTTTTGCCTTCATTTATATTGTAAGTGCTTAATAAAACATTTGTTCATGGAAAAAGTTTGTACTTCTCTCCAGTTCAACTGCATCTTATGTAAAAATGATTTTTAGGTTTGATAAAGTTTCAATACTCATTGATAGTTTATATTATATATTTTTGTCTATATTATCTGCAGCTTATCAATGTCCTAGTGTGAAATTGTCATCCTCTATTTCGTATAGATCTTGCCTAAAACATGCTATTTTCTTATATTGTTGGTTTCCCATATGAATTGCTTTGAAGTTGCATCTATAGGTGTTTCATGAAATGGTTAATGCTGAAGTGGAACCAAATGTTCATACATATGGTGCACTTATTGATGGTTGTGGTAGAGCTGGACAAGTTGCTAAGGCATTTGGTGCTTATGGAATAATGAGGTCCAAGGTATGATTTTAGTCATAGATTTTCTAATCTCCTTTGTTAGCACTTTTCTTTTTCGTTCCAATGATTTCATGTCTATGGTAGTTTGTACAAGAACATCCCAGCTTGTTCATTTTTGCTTCTGCATTTTGAATATTAAATAAGTTTCAAACTGATAAGATGTTGATATGCAGTAGAAAGTGGAGCCAGATCGAGTTGTATTCAATGCACTTATCACTGCATGTGGTCAATCAGGAGCTGTGGATCGTGCTTTTGATGTGTTAGCAGAAATGAGGGCCGAGACACAACCAATAGACCCTGATCACATCACTGTTGGTGCATTGATAAAGGCATGCACAAATGCTGGTCAGGTAATGCTTGTCTGTCTGTTTTTTTTCTCCTTTTTTTGTTTTTTTTTTCTCTTTCAGAAACTGCTGCATTACTTTCTTCTCCATTATTATGCATTTAGTATCAGTTTTCCTATTGTCTTGTTGGTGGTCTGTTTTAGTTAACTCAATAATGGATCTCTTAGGTTGATAGGGCACGAGAAGTATACAAGATGATTGATCAATATAACATTAAGGGCACTCCAGAGGTTTACACCATTGCTGTTAGTAGTCACAGCCAGATTGGTGATTGGGAGTTTGCATACAGTGTGTACACTGACATGACGAGGAAAGGCGTGGTTCCTGATGAGGTATTTCTTTGACATTAGACTTTTGATGTGACATGTAAAGTTGGATTTTTATTTTTTGTGTATTGGTTTGTCATCAACAATGCTGCATATGAGATTTAATCTTTTAAGAGTAGTCAAATTGTGATAATTTTAGTGATTTCAGTTGATTTAGTCAGTTTAGATTATCAAGTGTTTATGGAAGAATGGAAAAAACTGTGCCCTGCTGTGCTCTCTGTCTCAAATGGTTGTAATTTCTGTGGTTTGGGTAGCCTAACCTATGAATAAAATTAAGAATAATATAGCCATCTTCACCAATTATATACCATGTGACCAGAAAATCCTGATGATCCTCAAATTGATACTTGCATATCATAAATGCCTAACATGCCTAAGGTAAAGCATGAACTTGCACTTACAATCTCATATAGAACTGGAAATTGACCTAGAATCCATCCATTCTTTGATAAAAGAAATTTCTAAAATATATTTCAGCCTTACCTATTGGTCTTTTTGGTGGGAACAAGGAACTCCTTCAAAAGCATTTTTAGCCAAGTGAACCTTCATGTTCTCCATTTTGGTCCAACATGATAGGATGCCCCTATTATAACTTCAATAAGCATTTCATCCATATTCTCTTATAACATTGTGTGCTCTTACAATGAAATCCAGACTACATTGGCTACATCAGAATTGCAATTTTCCTATGGAAGTGCTTCATTGATGAAGTATGGTTCCCTTGGTTTTGCTTTTATGCTCATTTGCACACAACAATGCTGAAACTCTCTAGCCAGGCTATATTGGAGGCTGCTTAATCCATATAAATCCTCTCGTTTGAGGCTAAGGGGTACTTAAACCAGGGAGTCTATTCACAAAAAGTTCTTGACTTTGTCTCGGAAGGGATTTTCCCTTCTAATTGGTGTCTAGATTTGGTGCAAAAGAGAGTAGTACAGACTACAAAATGGAATTTCTGTTTGCCAAATAGCACCACTAACTGGTTCCATGCCAGTAACTGGTACTACCAACCTTGTAGTTTTAATTTGATCATTTGGCTCACTTATCTGACTTACTGGTTTTTTCTTCATACATGGCTTAGACACTTGTGGTACTAGTAAATAACACATGACTGCAGCAACATCACATGCCTTCAAAACCATCATTAAAATTAACAGTCATTTATGTCAAACATCTTCCAACATTATTCATTTCATTCCAAATAATAAACCACATCAGAAGTATCATGTGTGAATCTCACAAAATACCACCAAAATGTCAAATACCTCCATGTCCAACCCACCATAGGAAGGAAAATACATGTTAAAAACTAATTTGAATCATCATGTTTAAAAGAAACAATGCCAACTGCTTACCCATATGTCATAGGTCAGATTACAGCTGAAAAGGCTAATCAAATTTACTCTGAACTCAACTACCCTTGATTAATAAGTTCTACTGGGCCAGCTTTTATAGTTATCCCTAGAGGCCTAGAAACCCTCAAATGTGAAAATTAATAGAAGGTTCTGTGTATGTCAAGTTCCCAGAATGGTTGGTACCATTGCCATGTAGATGTTGTCTTTAGCATGGTCACAGTGTCCCCTCCTCTACACTGGTAAAACTGTAAAGCTTGGGCATTGTGGGATTTTCTATTCTCTATTTTTGGCTTCTCATTAGTGTTTTGGGGTTGATAAAGTAGGTTTTGGTAGGTTGTCATTGAATTTTATTGGGAAAGAAGTGAAGAAAAAGTTTGGAGGTCTCCGTTGTGCTTGTTTTGGACCACTAGCAAGAGCATAATTGCACAACTTTTGAAGGTTTGGAACTCTCTGATCAGTCTTTAAAAGAATATTTCATTATTCTATTTTCCAGTTTCCTTTGGTCTAGGAAGTCGATCAGGGACAGTCTTTCATCTGTGTTAAACTTTGTCATGGTTTGGGATGTGTTAGTTTTGTGATGGTTTTTTGGGTTTCTCTTTGTGCCTTTTAGCGTCCTTTAGATACTTGCTCTGTATTTGGGGTACACACTCGTGTTGCTAGGCCATTTTTAGTAGACTAATATTAATATTTACCTACTGAAAAAATAACAAACAAAAAGAAGATGAAGAACACAAGGATTGGCCCCAAGTATAGGAATATTTTTATTTACTGCTAAAAATGTCAGAAGGTGATTATCTTTTAATGCTTGTTGGGTAAATATGGAAATTAAATAGGCTTATGCATTTATATCTATATTTTGTTATGTAAAATCCTGCTTCTCACTTGTTCCTAGTTCAACTTTTGTTTCATTGTTTAGCATATTTGACAAACTCTGGGTTCCGTTAATGCTATGGTTCAGCATGGCTCTTTGGTGGCTCCTTTTCTAGTTGTCTTAAAATTTACAAATTGAAGAAATAGAAGAAGTCTACTTGTATTGGCTTTTTCACATTAATAGATTTCATCCATTATCAAAGAAGAAAAAGAAGATGAAGGATACATATTGGCCCCAAATTAGGAATTTTTTCATTTACTGCCAAAATGTCAGAATGGAATTACCTTGTAATGCTTTTTGGATAACTATACAAATTAGATATGCTTGTATGTTTATATCAATACTTAGGATGGGAAAAGGTCCATTATTCCAGTTCTCATTTGGTTTTGGTTTGTCTTCTATTTTATTGTTTAGCATATGTCAAAAACCCATGTGAAAAATGTCACATGGATTTTAAAACCTATGCTTGTCTGACACATCCAAAACTGCCGGCAAGAGAGAAAAGTTTATCTGATATCTACTGCTTTCAAATAGGATTTTATTTATGCCAGCTTATCCAAGGTCTTCTTCCTGTTGCACAACCTTCAACTTTAGTAAATTATTTAGGTGAAGTTTCAAAAATGCATTGGTTCCATTTCATGTGTCATACCACAATAAGGAGGTTGCTTACTCAAGTATCAAATCTCTCATGCAGATGTTTCTCAGTGCATTGATAGATGTTGCTGGGCATGCTGGAAAGCTGGATGCTGCCTTTGAGGTCATACAAGAAGCCAGGATTCAAGGAATACCTCTTGGAATTGTATCATATAGCTCATTGATGGGGGCTTGTAGCAATGTATGTTCCATCTACTTAGTTCTAAGTAAAGTTGTTTTGATATGTTGATGTGTATGGATATTTCACTTGTGGATTTCAAGTGATGGTCTTGAAATATGCCTAACCACAATAGCAATTTTAGGATCCTCCAACCAGCTCCCAAATCATCTCTGGGTTTAGCTTGCCTTTGTAGCCCCTAAATTCACCTTGTTCAAGGATTTTAGTTACGGTTAACAAATTTTCATGGTTTAATTTTGACATCTAGATTTATGATCATAGGAATTTCATATTTAGCAATAAAATCTTTTTTTTTGACTAATATTTTCCTAATGTTTTTTTTAATTACTTTTTTCTGAAGTGATTAATGCTAGTTCAAAATAGATGTTGGAATTTTTTATTTTTTTTCTTTTACCCTTCTTGGTATTGTTTCATTGCTAGTTTATGAAATCTACCAGTAAGTATTACAAGAAAATTTTTCATATTAGAAGACACAAGCAAATAAAAAGAAATTTGGAAGTTAAATAATACGCATTAGGCTCTTCACAGATTCACAATTTATTGATTAATAACCCACATAAAGGTCCAAGCCAATCCTGGTTCCATCAATCTCAGCTCAGCCCAAGTTAAAGTTCCAGCGTGAGATTTATGAACCAATATTAGCTTATGATCTCTACAAGGTCGATTAAAGGTCTGAAATCTCCCTGGCTTAAACTTAATACTACTGTTTTCTATAATTTAAAACACTGCCACCAAACATGAATTGAATCAAGCACAAGACATCTTGGTTGAGAACAAACCTATTTTGGATCTTGTTTCATTTTGTGGTTTTTCTATATCTTGTATTTATAACCTTTTATAAAGAAATTTTAAATACCGATGTACTTCAAGCACAGACGTGTTTCCTTGCTCAGCTGGGGACAGTCCAAGATCAGCTCAACCCTGCTGCACATCAGGTCCCAAAATTTTTTACTGGGTTGGTGCTAGTTGAGCCCAAGTTGTGACCTTATCCCCACTAGATTAATTTTTTTCTTTAACCATGTACAAGAAATAGGCCCTTCTGTGCATGCTTTTGATCTTTGATGTGTGTTGTGAAAGGGAATTGTGATATTTAGTAGCATTATTCTAAACAAAAGATGTTGATTAAATTTGTTGGGTTTTGTACTAGAGACGTTGGCTCAAGCGTCTGCTAGCCTAAAAATAAGAAAAGATATATATATATATATATATATATATTAAAATTTGTACACTTCGGTTGAAATTATTATCCTGGTTTTGTCAAGAACTCATTATGGGTATCAAAGTTTTGTTCTTGATGTATTCCTAACTCACACCATGATTGGGTTGCTGAAAGCAGATTCTCTTGCTCAGATTTTGAAAATATTTCCTTCATCTATATAGAAAGTAGATTTATCCTGCTTTATTCCTTTGAAAATGATTTAATCATGTAATTGCATTATGCTATTGAACCTTCTGTGTTGATGATATCATTACCTAATCCTTGTTTCAGGCCAAAAACTGGCAGAAGGCACTGGAGCTGTATGTGGATATTAAGTCCATGAAATTGAATCCAACGGTATCAACTATGAATGCCTTGATTACTGCCTTGTGTAAGTCTATTTCTCTTCCATAAATTTTTCTGGTAGTATGATAATAGGAATACTGTTAAAAGTCCAATTTTCTTCTAGAGTCATGGTGCATGTGGTATCCCAATTGATCATATGACTCAGCATTATTTCAAAACTTGGTTGGACCACTGGATTGGGTTAAGGGGATTGATCAAAAGTCCAATCCTCTACAATTCCTTGGAGCATCAAGTACAATCCTCTGGAAATTCTTAGAGCATTGAGTATAATCCTCTTGAAATCCTTAGAGCATCAGGCCCAAGAAATTGTATATACCAAGGGTTAATCTCAGCAAGCTGGCTACATTCTTCCTCTGTCTTGGGCTACTTATTCATATATGAAAAGGAGACATGAACTCTCAATGTCCTTCTTTTGGGAAGGGATCAACTGTTGGGAGGATTTTTAGTTTCTCAACGATGAACCATGAAACTGACGCCCTACTGCATTATGGGTTTCCTTAATTCTCCATTCTTTTGTATATGTTTCTGTGATTTTTGATGAGCCTATATAGGTACTTGACCAAAATCTGGTCAGAGATGATTGGACGATGGATTTAGACCAAGCTTTTAATGCTTTGTAGGACCAGAGTAGTGCTTGTGGGTTCTAGGATTCACTCCAAAACTGCCCAGCTACTTTGGTGATGATGCGTGAAGCTACTAAACTCTTACATAATGGCATAGGATTTCCAGATTTATGATAAACTTTTGGACCAGGATTTTGACAAACAGCAGAAACTGGCATATAAATATTTCTTACATTTTAAACATGCGTAAATTTTACTTTGTTTTATTTAATGCAGTATTTCCTTCTTCTGTTAAAAAAAAAAAGGAACTTAAATAATTTTGAGAATATTATGTTGATTTGCTTTGTCTGAAATGAATTATTATAGCAAAAATTGGATTGAGAAATCACATGAACAGCTCCACCACAGGTGAAGGCGAACAACTGGAGAAGGCTATGGAAGTTCTATCTGACATGAAGAGAGCGGGCTTGTGTCCAAACACTATCACATACTCCATTCTTTTAGTGGCCAGTGAAAAGTAATTTCTCTAAATTTTGATTATTTAAATTTTGGCTTTCAATTTTCCTTTTTAGCCTATAGCTTTTGACAAGATGTACTTAATTTTATTTTTTTCATCTTTGCAGAAAAGATGATATAGATGTAGGCCTCATGATACTTTCTCAGGCGAGAAAAGACAGTGTAGCCCCTAATCTTGTTATGTGCAGATGCCTGGTTGGTAAGTTCAATTGGTTTTGCTTTTCAATAGCTTCTATGCATTTTCCCTACATGAATCTTTGGTTTTTGAGCATCCCAAGGAAGTGGATTCTTCCATCATGTTCCATGTGGCATTCTAAATGTGTATATTTCATTAATGACAACTTTCAAGATTCTATTTCTATTATGTATTTGGATCTGACAAGAAAAATAAGAGAATGATGATTTCTCATTGAACAAAATAATTGGTACACAACAATATATATACTATTCGAGGAATAAACTAATTTAGAGAAGTCGAACCTATAAATCCCATGATTGAAGGGGTAATTTTCCTAACTAAATATATACACACTGATTTGTCAATTAGGCTATAACAACTGTACAATTCAACAGGATCACTTTTAGTGTTTATAAGAGAGCTTAATTTTGTCATAATTTTTGAAAAAGATTGGAAATTTTTGTAATAACAATTTTTTTCTTTTTTTATTTGGCTTTCCCATCTAAAAATGGTTTTATGCACTAAAATGCTGCAGATAAAAAGGTTTTTGAGTTTTACTTCTTTGGCCAATATCCCCTTAATAATTAAGAAAATTTGCAAGATTACAAGAAGTATCAAATATGTGAGGTCCTTATGTCTCACCTAGTTCGGAAGTTTAGACCTATTCTAGCTTCATTTTAGTCTGGAGAGTGGTGTCCTCTCATAAATTAAATTGTTGCTAATATCAATAGTGGAAAGCCAATATGGAAAATACAACTTTTTGACAGCTGAGCAACAGTTAGCTATTACCCTTTGTTTCAATAAAGATCAAGCATTAATCATTTACTAGATTGAGCTGCTAAAGAAAACTTTATCAGAAAATTAAGTGTCAGTTTACCAGTTTATCTTAATCTATTCATGAGATACTTTCAGCATAGGTCGATTCCTTTTTCCAGAAGAGCAAAATAAAATAAGAATAAAATGCAAGCTGATCCAAGAGAGCCAAATGGACTAGACATTTTTAGTCAGATCCAAAATGAGCATTCTACTCATCTGAATTCTTTGAAATTGATCACACCATGAACGAGAAGAAGTATTTCTGCCTGTTAATTTTGAAATACCTCCTGATTTTTAAAAACTATCCTTAGTTGAGAATAGAGTTATTTCTTGCATGGATTCTGGCTACTTAGTAATGTAAATCTTCTTTTAGAGAAGTTAGGAACTGAATTTTAACTTTTCATCAGTCCAATGAAACCAGTTCCCACTTTTCCATGAGTTGAACGAAATCATTTTACATCTTATGTTATTCATAATGTTTAGTAGCTTCCTTTTTGTGGCTTTGATCCTCACTCATATTTCTTTGGGCTCTGAAGGAAGTGGTGATGAAGATTGTTTCTTCCCTGTCTTCTGACCTGTCCAAACTTCCTAATTTTATATGGTAGCCTCTGGGTTTTTTTTATGAGTTTTGATAATCCATTAACTTTGATCTCTTTTAAGGCATGTGCTTACGAAGATTCGAGAAGGCTTGTGCACTTGGTGAACCTGTTTTGTCTTTCAACTCAGGAAGGCCACAGATTGACAATAAATGGTATTTGATTCTTTTGCAAATCCAAATTTTCTACTATGCATGCTTTCTTATTACAGGTTTTCAAATGCAAAATACATGCTTCAAAATATAGTAAGTGAAATATTGAAAAATAGATTTCCTAATTTTTCTTTTTCCTTTTCCCCGTGAAATTTCACCTTGTACATCAAAGTTTACTGCAGTTTTTATAAAATGTTTCATAGTCATGAAATGATGCCCTTATACAGTTATTATGAATGAATAATGCATTTGTTCACTACATCTTTTTCTCTAATGTAAGTGTTCTCTTAAAAAGGGAAGAAATAATTTTGAACTTACCTCCCTCTAAAGAAAAGAGAATTTTCAATTCCTCGATTTAAGATCAGTTTCTGTATTCCATTCAAATAATTTGAAGGGCACTTTTAAACACTTATAGAAACTAATCCCACATCCTATGTTTACCCTGAAAATGTTTCAAAGATTGGCTATTTTCATGAATAATTATGCTGGATTGTCTTTTTCCTAAAATGAGTTCTTTTCCCAACAAATTTCCTGTAGGACCTCATCGGCCTTAATGGTCTACCGTGAAACAGTTTCAGCTGGAGTAATACCCACTATGGAACTTCTTTCACAAGTTTTGGGATGCCTGCAGTTTCCCCGTGATGTTTCCTTGAGAAATAGACTCATTGAGAATCTGGGAGTGAGTGCTGATGCTTCAAGACGCTCAAACCTATGTTCATTGATAGATGGATTTGGCGAATATGACTCTCGTGCTTTTTCATTACTTGAGGTCAGTACACAACTAAAATAATTTCCCTTTTTCCTAAACTTGTGCTTTATCATGAAAATTACTGGACGGATCATAGGAAATTGTTCCCAAATTTTAGGAAGCTGCTTCACTTGGAGTTGTGTCATGTGTATCCTTCAAGAAAAGTCCTGTCATTGTTGATACAAGGAGATTGCAGATCCGAATTGCTGAGGTGAGCCTGTTTGTAACATGGAAATTTCATATGATAGTGTTTAATTTCTCATACAATTTGTTCATGTGTAATATATAACTGTCCGGTTTGTGTTATCAATTCAAGTTCTTTGCTTCTGTCATGAACATTGGGAACTTTCAGCTCACTTAAGTTTGTTGATTTAATTGGAGGTTTGAGTTGTAACTTCCCAATTTTCTATAACCTCTTAAAAAACTTCTGGAGATGCCACATATTGACGCTTACAGCAACAAAACCTTGCTTCAAGATATATTCTTGCTTCATTATCTTCATTATCCTTATCATTGACACATCCAGCAATAAAAACTTGCTCTGAGATATGTTCTCGCTTATTTATTAATATTTCATCATCATTATCAACAACATAATTTTGCTTTAATATAGTAAAAAGTGAAACTCAGCAATCTTATGTGCTATTCATAAATTTATGCTTACTGATTTCTTACTGAAAACTGTCCAGGTGTACCTCTTAACAGTTTTGAAAGGTCTCAAGCATCGACTTGCTGCTGGTAATACTATCTCCATTGATCTTTATTTTTTTCAGTAAGATATGCTCCTAAGTTTGCTTCTGCGTTACTTGAAGGGCTGAAGTTAACTCTTTAATGAAGAAGGATGTGTAATTGAATATATTTACAAACTGTTGAAAGAACAAACAGTAAATTATAGTGAAAGTTTGTTTGTTTGTTTTGAATCCTTTAAAGAAAGTATGTGTTCTATCCAGTTATCACCCCTCGTTTCTCAAAATTGAAAGAAAAAACAAAAAAGAATTATTTCAACCATAATAGTTGAGTGATTATACTTATAGCTATCCTGTTTTCTAGTAAACTCAGGTTGATATATGGCATTTTATGTGATTGCTATTGTTATAGAATGAATAATAAAGTATTTTATAGAAGCAGAAAAATATTACATCTGAGTTATTGAATTTGTTCCAAGGCCAACATGACTATTAAGAAAAACTTAGCTCAATTTCACTTTGTCAACTTAACTCAAATTTCATCAGTATTAAATTTTGACAAGTTTTATGGAGTTCACTTGAAATTTGGTCAAGTTGCTTTATTTGTCAACCTTTAAATTTTTGTTTCCTTCTTTCATCATTTCACTTCAGTGCCCATGGTGGAGTCTTTTGATATTTTGGCAGTCTGGTTAATGTTTGATATTCTTCAAATACTTAGGTAACTGCTTCCAACTGTTGAATATCTAAAAAGACTCAACTCTTTATAATCTCATCTTGAAATGTGATTTGCAAAATGAAAATTATGTGGTATTGTTCAAAGTCAAAATGCTCCTTGTTCATTGTCATAATGACAATATTGTTCAGGGAGAGCATTATTTGTCACAATGATCATTCATAAGCACAGAAAAACTGTTGGGCTTAATGATTACTTGATAGCAAGGCATTACTAGGCGGTGTATTACATCTTTACATCTTTACCTCTATACCACTACTTGAAAAGGTCCCATTTATGAATTGATGCACTGGGAAATTGAAGAAACCACCTTGAAGAGCAAATTTTCCATATAAACTGGAATGCTCTCTTTTTATCATCATTGATTAGGGTTCACCCTGCAGAAAATAAAATCTTTTTGCTGCTTCCAATGTCAAAATCATTATTTTCCAATATGCTTAGGTCATCTAGAGCCAATGGACATCCTTAAGAGTGTCATTGATATGTGTGATAATGCCATTAGAAGGAACCTGGGATCCCATGTTATTGTGGAGCTGCTTGCTTAAAACCTTGACTAGCATAATTATTAAGAGCAAATGTGGTAAACCTTGGTAAGGGATTAACTTGTCTCTATCCTCTAGTTGGTTTAAAAGATTGCTCAAAATCATTTGTATTAGGCATATGATGCTACGTATATAGAAGTTTACCTCTTCCTATTACCTCAAAATCAAATCTCATGAGATGATGGGACAGTCCCTTTTTTCTCCCCCTTTCAATAGAATATAGGCTTCTTTTTTATCGATTTTCCATGATGCACTTCTGTAACTGTTTCCGTTTTTTTTCTTTATCACTAAATTTTTTGTTTTGAGCATGTCTTAATCCTCATTTTAATACTTCCAGGTACATTGGATAGAGGGCCTTGTTCTCATGATACTTGCAGATATATCATGTATGCACACTATTTGTGCATAGATTGATGGAGTTTTTCATGTAATCTTGTGGAATACAACTTGTTTTTTATTGCATATTTCTTTTTCTAACTTTTATCTATTAATACCCTGGTCTTCCAGGAAATATTTGCCAATATATTCTGGAGAAGCCATTGTTTTTGGCATTTTGCAAAAACACTTTAACCTTGCATGCATTTGAACCAGTTTAAAAAGTTAAGTAGCTCTTTGTAATCCTCTATCAAATAGTTGGTTAGTGCACACCCATTGTGGTGCGTTTCTTGATCCTTTTCCATCTTACTTTTTGATGGGTTATACTAGGAGTCATTTTTCTGAAGTAGATTGCAGTAAAACTTCAGAAATATAGAAATTATGAAAGGAGAACCATCAATTGAATAGATAATGATGTAAGATATCCTTTTGCTTGGACATCCTAATGGCTAATGGCTAACCCGTTTGGTTTGTTCTCTTGCTTTTGAATTTGTTATATATATATACATATAAGTGTAAGAAGAATGCCAAACTAAAGTGGCTAACCGGTTTGGTTTGTCTCTTCCTTTTGAATTTGTTTGCAGGAGCAAAGTTACCTAGCATGACCATTTTGCTACCTACGGAGACAACACAAGTTCTCGCTCCCAAGGGTGAGAAAGCAATTAACCTTGCAGGAAGGTGAGGAGCTTCTTGATTATTTTAACAAGGGTATCACCTCACCAGTGCTCTACATATTGAAAAAACATATTGGTATTAATTTCTTTGTCTTTTATGGATATTGGTTATTATAGGTGGTTATCAATTAATACTATATTTGTCAATCTAATATTTAGAAAGAAAATTATGAGATAATGATGAAGTTGGCTGGGTGTCTGATAAAAAAATTGAAGTTGGCTGAGTGCTGCTGTCTGAGTGATAAATTTAAGGTAAGGCAAATGAAGAATGCTCAAATATCCAATCAGTGATTGAAATGTCAATTTCCAACAATTCTAACTCCTAGAGGTATTACTTCTAGCATTAGTTCAAAATCATGGAAACCTGAAAATTTATAGAAAATTAAAAGAAAACGTATGCTTCCAATGAAGTCTTGGAAAATGTCATGAGAAACATTAACATACATCGATAAGTCATAGCACAAGGAAAACAACACACAAGTATGCTGAGTTTCACGAGAGCATTGGCCATTAATGTGATAATGTTAATTATAAAAATAAAGAAAGCCATCGTGGACAATTGTAAAATTCATTATTGAGAAAGTTGGTAGGTTTTTGCTACTCTTTCGAATATTTTCAGGGTCTACCTCTCCAAAGATCTTTGACATAACTATATTGTCAACCATATAGCTTCTGTGTCCTAATTTTGGTAGACATTTTTGTTCCGGAAAGAGATGAGTATGCAAACTCTGTCCATCTACTGCCATTTTATTCAATGCTGAATCCTAAAGCGCATGCATGTGCAGGATCAAACCTTTAGACTATCAGTATGTAGTCATAGTTTTTCAGATTTATCTATAGGTAGAGATGTGATTTTCCCTTAAAAAAACTTTATAATGCCTACTCTTAGTCACTAGGTCCTATGTATGCTTCAAGTGCAATGGCTACTCTTGGATTGTTGTGAATGGTAGAATCATTTTGGTTGACAGGATTAGCCAGGCAGTTGCATCCATGTTGAGGAGGCTAGGACTACCTTACCAAGGGAATGAATCACGCGGGAAAATCAGAATCAATGGTCTTGCCACGAGAAGGTGGTTTCAGCCAAAGCTTGCTGGTCCTTTCAGTGGAAAAGTGGACGAGTTGAGCTCTTCTCAATCGCGGCTGGGAACAGGGATCAGTCTTCAGCAGCGCAAAATTCGAACAGGCAATCTCTCTTTGGACTAGGAGGGGGAGGCACATCTTTTGATTCTCAGCAAGGGCCTGCACCTACAATGCTGATGCCTGCACTAAGCTCAACTTGCTGCCTTGTCCTTGGTACCTTTGAGGAAATATAATATGAGGTGAGAAAAAATAAAGTAGAGCTTTAGGGTTTAGAGATCAGTTTTTGAAAGATCTTATGATCCGTTTATATTAATAAAGAGAGATGTTCCTTTCATCATCATAAGGTTTAAACATCCATTTTTTGAGATACCAAAACAATGCCGTTTCTTCTCTTCCATGAATCAACACCCAGTTGCTGTAGTTTCTCTGTTTCTGTCATAGGTTTAAACATCCAGAACAACATTGTTCTGCCTCCAGCCATAATGTGACGACATTTCCTTGCTTTAGCAATCAAAACTCGATTATGATGAAAATATCGATTATTTGATTTTACAAAACTATCAATGTCAAAATATTTTTGTAAAAATAAAAAAATCTATCAAAATTGATTAAAAGATATAAAAAATTCATATCAATCTTTTACAAATAATAAATATATTTATAGAAGAACATAGTTAATATCCAACGTAATTTCGTAAATTATGAATATTTTTACAAAATATGGGGAATATGGTTATGATTTGAAATATCGATAAACACAAACATATTGGTATTGGATTTTACAGGTATTTTGCAAATATTGGTAAAATATCAATGGATGTTTTGATATAAAAAAAATATCATTAAAGCAAAAATTATTCAAAATTCATGGAAATCTTTGAATTTTTTTTTAAAAAAAAGATAAAATAAATAAATAAATATATATTAAAGTTATTTATAAATATGGTCAAGGAGAAAGATATCAATAAGCTAATTTATCATTTATCTTATCAAATTAATTTAATTTATAAAATATTTTAGTTATTTTTTTGAATAATTTTATATTTTTAATATTTTAAAATAAAAGCATTCAAAATTAAATAACATTAAAAGGATAAATATAAAAAATTTAAAAGTAAAATTATAGTAATTTTTTAAAATATGATTAATGAGATAAATGACTATACATTTAATATTAAAATTATAATTTATTTAAAGATAAATAATAATGCATATATGTTTTTTTTTTTAATATTTATGTTTTTTATATTTAATTATCATATAAATGATATAAAAAGAGAATCATTAAGAAAATTATAATGATGGTTTTTATATTTTTATTAATCAATTAAATAAAATTTAAAATAAAATAATTAGGATTAATATATTTATTCTTTTAATAATAAAATTTAACGTATTAACATATTTATTATGAACAAATATATATTTACGAACATCCAATTCGGAGGCTATCCGGGCTTCAACCCAAGCCTTTTGGCCTCCCCTGGCTGCAGCGACGAAAAATTTGAAGTCTGAAACATGAATAGAGCGGATATTTTCATCAATCCACTTCAAGATTCTCGGTTGGCCAGTTAAAACGGCGTCGGTTGGGATAATCAATTAGTTACTGTCAAGACTAAAACGACGTCGTTTGTATGGCGGCGTCAGTTACTGTCTCCGTTTCTCGGGTCTGGAGCATCAGAAAATTGCGTTTAATCCTCTGTTTGTTTCCCAAGAAAACTGAGAAAAAGAAAACGAAAATGTAGTGGAATTCGTGGTAGCATGGTCATGTGCCACATACAATATTTTTCTTCTTTCAAACCTGGGCGCTTCATTTTCTTCCCTCGGTAAGACGATATCATCATTCCGATAAGCTGCAAAATGGCCTTTTGTGTCATTTGTTTTGGCTGCTGATACCGATGATTGTAGTTTTAGAAACCGTTGAGGGCAATCGGGATTCTCTGGCTCCCCTTTGAAAGCATTGGGAAAATGATAATGAGCTTGATACAGAATGAGAATGGAAATTTGGGAGAAAGACTTGGAGATGAATGGATGACTAGATGTATATGAAAATGTAGAGAAGGGATGTCAGTGTGCAGTTGAATGGTCCCAAAAGAGGCAATTGGGTGATATCACATGCCCTTGTAGGCCTACTTGTTTGTTTGAAATCTTTATCGTAGTAAATATGGGGCTTTTTGTGCTACTAGTACAACCAAGTTGTCGAAGAGAAGTCGGGGAAAAAACCAATCCATGTGATGTTGCTGGTACTGATAAATGCAACCTGATGAAGGTGATAACAACTTGAGAGCTACTAACCAGGTTGAAACGAAAAGGAAGGTTTCAGACGGGGGTAGTAAATGTATGTCTCATCTCATCATGGACAAGATTTTGGTAGATGGAAGACAGGCTGATCATAGTTGGATTTTGTGCTGCTATCTCATTCTAATATCAGATTTCTCGATCATTAATTACAACCCTTCAGGAAGAAGTATATGGTGAAGTTGTTGATTATTATAGCATTGAAGATGGTCTGATTCAATGGTCTTATCATTTTGATTTGAACTCAACCCAAGGGGTTCAAGCTTAAGAGGGCATACGACTCTGTAATAGTTACAGTTATTGCGAGGAAGGATGATATTATGCTGGTTTTGTTGGCTAATTACTACTATATTGGATGGTTGCTCCTGAATGTGAGAGTCAGTTATCAACTTGGGCATTCTACTTTACAATGTTGCAGATAAGATATTTAGTTTTGTCCATTTGTTTAAGAATCATAGAGCCTAAAGATCGGACTAGAACGATCATTGGAGAACAAATTGAGTAGTCTGTGTATGCTTCTTGGAAGTTGTAAATGCTGCACCATAAGGCCAAAGTGACTACCAAGAGTAAATATTTTGCGGGTAAGTTTTCCCCTGTCCAGGACCATGGTGAAATATCAGAGGATAAGAACATTTTCAGAGACAGAGACTTTGGCTAAATTGTTGTATCAACAGCATGGGAGCATGTTAATAGTGAGAGTAGTCTATTTTGGCTTCTCTCAAATTTCAGGCTGTTTATGGTTTTGTTCAGTCTTTTGATAATTCTTATTTCTTGTAATGTCTTCTGTGTTCAATCAAACCAATCCCTTTTAGTCCAGTGCCATGGAAAAAAGAGAATGAGCTTTGGGGAGAATATCAGAAAAGAATTAAGATCATCTGGATGAATTACAGAGTTGAGAAGTGAACAGAGGATTGCTCTGCACTTCTCATTTACATGGCGAAAGAAAATTTTTATACATGGCCTTATGCAACTCTCATATCCCAATGGGAAAGGAAACAGAGGAAGAAGAAAAAGAAAAGTCAAAATTGCAGAGGCTGCTCTTAATTTTACATCACTGACATCGCATTCAATCGAGAAGTGAGATCAATGAAGGCATCTTCTTCGCATGGAATCGTGAGACCGCCCATCGGATGATCAAAGCCAAACTCTTCCTCCGCTAGATGCAACAAATCTTGAAAGGCAGGATGATTCAAATAAGATATCGGAACCACAAATCTCTTCTTCTGGATTTCTCCCACATATACTGCACAATGGCCTTTTGGCACACTGGACTGGTTTCTACTAAGAAGTGACTGCAGTTTCAGAATCTGCTTGGCATTATGAATCTTGGACGGCAAACGGATACCCATCACTCTATCTGCAGAAAAAATGGCAAGAAAATGATCTTTGCTTCAAGAATTCAAATGGGTACTGAAAAAAGCAGCTCCAGCACCAGAATGAATGCTTGTACTTTGGAGTTGGACGGTGGCTTTGGTTCATATATTTATAGGGAATGGTTTACTAAAAATAGAGTCAAGGGGGTGTGTGGGATCATGAGATGGGCAGTTAGGCAATGCTGAGAGTGACCCACCTTTTCAGGACTCACATGGCATAGCTCATACTCAGCTCTTTTGCTCACAAGGAATACCTGAGGCTGCTGTTACTACTCGTTGTTGGAAACAAATGCCCGTACACTGGAAAAAATGGAGAGCAACAGATCCATGTGAGCTTCTTATGTGAAGACAAACACAGTGGAAATGATGACATGAGTTTTGGGCCCCCTGAGCCGGTAAGTGCATGCACAGACCGATAAGCAATTGGTGTTGATTCTGGAACCTACTTTCTAACGGCTGGCCTTCACCGTCTTTCCTCAGAGCTCAGTTCTCAACGATTCAGTACCAATTTGACCTGTCTCCTTGAACATCAGTGCATGAACCTGTCATTTTAATGACAGAAAATTGATCAGAAATATTACAGTGGAGGCCGAATTCTCCAACAAGGACTTAATTGAGTTGGGAGACATGGTTCATGGGGCTGCGAGAGCTATTTGAATTTGGCCATTTTAGCTTCAAATTGAAAAGGACTCTCACCAATCTAGTGCCGGCCAAACAATTTCCAGTGATTCATGTCCTCTGATCACTGTGGCAGATTTGTGTTCATGTCCTCTGATCGATTGGAAGGTACTCTTTAGATAACCACAATTAGCAAGTCAAGAAAGTTTTAGTGTTTCCTTATTTAGATGTTGACTTTTGAGCTTGGCCTAACTCCTGCTTAAGTTAAAGACAATTTGCAAATTTTGGAACTAAGTTTTGTCTCAAATGAACGGTGATTATTGATTGATAAACTCACACCCTACAACCATACATTTATGCTATGGTCGGTCTCAAGAAAGTATTAAAAAAAAAACTAAAAAAATTAAAATAAATGAAATAAATTTGAAGTAATATACAAAAATAACTTATTAATTTTAAAATTATTTAGTCGTGTTTTTATTTAAATTTTACGACGACCATATATAGTATTAATATTTAGTTGTTGTGAGGCCAAATTTGGATGAGGTAGGGTTCAGTTTGAGGGATAAGGGGACTTATCTTCGATTCGTAGTGATGTCAAGTAACATGCATTAAGGTTAAATTCAATGGCCGCACTCTCTGGTTGGCATGGGGGCCATAGCAAGGGAGCACGGTCGACATGATAAGGGTTACATGGTAAGATATATGTAAGAAAGGAAATACTTGAACTTCAAAAATATATTTCATAAGCCAAGTTATTGTGTAGAATATATTTAAAGTCCGTTTGGCAGTGATTTTTGGAAGTGTTTTTAAACTTTTTAACATTTTAAAAATTATATAATTTAAGTATTAGAAATATTAGAATCATTTTCTAAAATCACTATCAAATACATTTTTAAAGTATTTTTAGTTGTTTTTTTTTTATAATAATTATATTTTAAATGAAATAGGGTTTTATATTTGTCGATATTTGTATTGGGTATATTTTTCATATCATTCTCATATTTTTTATATTTTTGTGTCCATCTTATTCCAAATGAGATTAGGCTGACATTCAAAGAACCAAAGATAAGCTTGAAACAATTCCAACTGTGGCACGTCTTCATAGACAAATCATGATTCACCAAACTATAGGGTTCAGTTAGGCAATTGCTTTCCTCCATATGCACCACATGCTCAAAACGACAACCTCCTCTCCTCAATAAAACCCCAACATGCTGCCTGCCCTTTTTCACCCAATCACACCTTTCTTTATCATCCTTGGGCCAAAAAAACAAAAAGTGACAACAAATAATTAAAAGGTGACCGAAAACATTAAACCTGTTTCACAATCGATTCCGATAATTTCAAAAAACATATTTTAATTGTTTTCAATTTTTTTCTAAGGGATGTTTTGTAAAATAATCATGCAGATAGAAAGAATGATTAAAAATAAAAATAAAAAATTGGACTTTTGTTTTATGAAATATTAGAAACAAGTTTTTTAAAATTGTTTTTAAAAACTATTGTTTACAACTGTTTTAAAAAACAATTATCGACTTAGGGTTAAAACTTGGTCCAAGAGAGAAATGAGATCGAGGAAGTAATGTTCCATGCATGGAATTGTTAGACGACTCATTTGATGATCAAATCCAAATTCTTCATCTGCCCTACTCGATAACTCTTGAAAAAGATGGTGCTTCAAGAATGATATATTGGAACCACAAACCTCTTCTTCTCTCCTAATTAGCCAACTCGTATACCACAAAGTGGCCTTTAGGGACATGTAGCGTGGTGGAATGATTTGTTTGACCTGAAAAACAACAATATGTGGGATGATATGAATTGTCATTTTGCTTTGATCTATGATAAGGGTCTTGGAAGGATGATTCTCTTATATGAAGAGAGGGGAGGGGGGTCCCAAAAGGAGAGGCAGTGAGGGTGATACTTCTGCATGGGAGGGGAATAGAATACATGCAGTGTAGGACGTTGGTCCTACATCAATTTGTAGGGGCTAGCCGGGTAGGGGCGGCCCCATTTCACAATGGACACCCAATCAAAACATGTACCTTGTCGTCCTTGCATTATTCACACATCACACGCCCAACTGGGCATTAAAGAAAGATGACACATTTATATGCCCTGTTAGCCCGCTGGTTTCCACATACAAAGCCCATCAACAAAGGGTTGTACCTGGATCAAGAGTTCAGTATTCTTTCAGATTCATGTGGCCTTTTGAAAACAGCTTTTTTTTTTTTTTTTGAAGAATATAAAATATTTTTTTTTTAATTTAAAAACCACAAAAATTATTTGACAACCTTTTTCAAGAATATTTTTATGTTCTCCATAATAAAACACAAGGAAAATACATTTGATAATAAAAAAACATTTTTTGTTTTTTGTTTTTATTTTTAAGAATAGAAGATGAAATGTTTTCAGATAATAGTTTTTAATTGTTTTTTAATGATTATTTTAAAAAATAAAATAAAACATTAGATATAAAAATTATTTTTAAAACATATTTAAAAATATGTTAAAAACATTTTAGGTTTTCAAACATATTTTTGTTTTATAAAACATCATAAATTAATTTTTAAAATTTGTTTTCAAAAACAGTTACTAAACATGTCCTAAACTTTTGAGTTTTTTTTTTTTTTTTAAATGTTTTGAAAATAAGTTATTTAATTTTCTAAAATAAATTTGAAATGTTTTTATTTATCTTTTTTAGATTTTTTTAAATAATAATTGAAAATATGATAAACACTTAACACTTTAATATTTTGTGTAACACCTAATTATATAATCATTTTACAAAAATTAAGAATGTGTTTGGTAATGATTTTATAAAGCATTTTTAATCTTTTTTTTTTAACACTTTGAAAATTTTCATTCTTCAAGTAAAATGGTAAAAACATTTCTTATAATTACTGTCAATGACGCTCTGAGTTAAGATTCAATTTTGATACAAGTTTTTCCATTTTTAAAAAACAAAAAAATAATAATAACGCTAGTATAAAATGTAACAGGTAATAGTTCCTTCCTTTTAAAAGAGTTATTATAGACAAATCCATAACTTAAGATGTAAAAGATTCAATTGAGGTATTAATATATATATATATATATATATTTAAAATAATTTTTAATAATATAAGACAAATCCATAACTTAATTTGATACAAGAGTTATTATAGAAATTAAGAACAGAAAATAAGAAAAATATTCAAATAAAGTAATAAGAAAACTATTTTTTTGCATTTAAATTTTTAAAAATAAATTTTAAAAATTATTCTTCAAAACCATTTTTTGAGGACAAAAACCATTGTGTCTGTCCTAGAATTGGAACACTGAATGGCCTTTTGTGTTGCTCATGGGACTGTGCCCATGCATGGGTGTGGGCCTGTGGGGGGTCCAGCAGCTGAGTATGTGCTGATTTCTGAGTCCAGAGGCACATGTGCTCAGCCCTTTTGGTTAAAGGCCATGGGTGGTGCACATGCAGAGTCAGTCCATGTGCCCACGAAATCATTATCCAGATAAATGGCTATTGCAGCTGCCACTACTTTTAGCAAATCGGCTTTAGGGTACCCTACAAATTATCTCAATCATTGAGTTCTATTTCCTCTGTTTCATACTTTTTTGACCTCTTCTCGTACCAATCCGCCTCCTCAGTCCTCCCCTCTCCACCAGTACTGCCCCTAACTTCAGATTTCCACTATCATCTGTGCCCCTTCAACCTCCAAGAAAAAAGAAAAAGTAAAGAAAAGATTTGGGGTAGACTGTACTAGATCTTAGTTTATATGTTGATCAACTTTCCAAAAGATGTTAATGATCCATTGGCTTTAGTATCATATGGCATATCATCTACTTTATTGTCCCAAAAAAAAATAAAAAATAAAAAATTAAAGAATAAATTTAAAAATTGAATGACTAAAAACCCAGTGAGTACTAAAAATTTTTGGTTCTGTTTCATGGTTAAGGTTATGTGTGGCTTGTTGTTGGAAGAACTGTGGAATTGGAAATGATATTCCATTCCCTCAAATCTTAGGCTGAGATGAGACATTTTTTACTTTTTTAATAAAATAAAATAATTAAAAAAAAAGAAGTATTTTGAAATCAAAGATAGTAATTAAGGCCTATTTTATACTTAAAAGTACATAAAAACAATAAATATTATGAGATTGTATGATATAATTTGAAATATGAAAAAATGAGTTCATATGCTAAGCATATATTTAAATCAGCATATGAAAATACACTTTTTCTGATTGGGATAACTTATTTGAGCTTATTCTATACCTGTAAATAGACCCGGGAATTAGAATTCTCAAATCATATCTCACCTTCTTATCTTACCAACCAAGCATAACCTAAATGAAATTCATTAAATGATAGTCTTCCATCATTTTCAACAGTTAGTGAATTTTGGCAAACAGTGTGTTTTCAGGTTTTCTGTCTGGCCTATTTATACACAAGCAGCATTCTCATGACACTGACTCCTCTTGTAACTTGACAGCAGACCAAGGCCCCATTTGCAGAGAGGTGTGTTGAGTGTCATAGATCAATAATGTTCACAAGTGATATACAAATTTAAAAGCATTCAATACTGAGATATAGTTCACTGTCTGCCGTCTTGTGGGATGTAAGCAGTTTTGGATCTTATGGTAGCACAAGTACTCCAGCTAAGATGCTAATAAAATCATGAGATTAGAAAAAATTTATTGATGGACAATTCATTTACAGATTCCAGCAAAGAAGCATCCGAATAGGAAGGATTTAGGAAAAACCCCCCCACATTACAAAATTGCTGAGACTGGCTTGATTGTCTCAGTTTCTGCTGTTTTCAGACTTGGGAGAAAGGTAAGAAATGGCCTAAAGGCATGAAGCAGAGCCAGGTTACAAGGCTGCCGCCACCATCTATGAACAACTCAAATGGGAAGTGAGGCTGATGAAGTAGTCTTCACTGCATGGAATTGTTAGTCCACCCATTGGATGGTCGAATCCGAATTCCTCCTCGGCTCGATGTAACAAGTCTTGGAATAGAGGATGGTTCAAGTAAGATATGGGGATCACAAACCGCTTCTTCTGCGATTCTCCAACGTACACTGCAAAGTGGCCTTTGGGAACATTTGCAGTGGCTGAAATCGCTCCGGTGATTCTTGATGAGAGAGTTCGCTGGAGCTTTTGCTTGGCATGAGTTATTCCCATCATCCGTCCCATCTTTAGAAGAAAATCTTCAGAGGAGGAATCCTGAAAGGTTTAAGGAGAAAAAGAAAGCTTTGGTAAGAGAAGATGGAAGACTTGAGTTGAATGGTATATCCTCAGCACCTGAATGCGTGTATATATAGGGGACACCCCCAATACTTTGAAACAGAGAAAATAGTAAATGCTTATCGAAGTGAGAATGTTGAGAAAACATAGCAGGTGAAGCTCTTGGTGAAGGAGCACATGGTTTTGCCTATTACGTGGCATGACAGTGTGCCCTACCACCTCTAGGAGCCAACAAAGGGTGGTGCAAGTTGAGAGATTATGCGCGGTTACATGCCTACTGTTTCAACAAATAAAGGACTGACCCCTATGATACTAGACATGTTCTTGACATCAGAGACCCTTCTATACACTAACTTTCATTTCTCTTATTTTCTGAAGCATTGAACTTAGACTACTATTAGTCAGTGCTCTTTTTTTTTGGTTCAAACTGACCACACCCACCTTGTGTGGTTTGGGGGTCACAAACATTTATTCAATACAAGACCTCAATTTGCAAATTGCAAGTTTTGGATCAGCTCTTGACTCAGAATCTTGGACATATGAGGACTGAACTTCATTGAGTCAAGCTATGAGCCCCATATTCACTTATTTCCATTTGTTGTTTAAAGTTCCCTTACAAAAATGGAAGTATTTTTTACTAATGTTGTGGTTTCAATAATTAAGTATTGACAGGTGGATTAGTTTCTATACCACTTCAAAGTGGAAGCCAACCGACAAATGTTTCCCTTGTGTTCATTCGAACATGGGCATGGTGTTGCCTCCTGATGTGATTCATGTTCCTTATGGACTCCATGGAGCTCCAATGAGGATCTGCTAAGAGGCTAACGGGTAAATTTGAGGGGTTTCTTTGGGAAACTAAGCAATTTTCCGGGAGAAGTGGGATGTGTTTCCAGGGAGATGTCAATGGATCATTCTCTCATCTGATATGCATGTTGACAAAGATGTAATGTTGAATGATTAGGGCTCCATATGATGTTCTCTTTGATCTATAAGATGTAATTTTCACTGGTCTAATGGTGGGTCACTGGATATTTTTCATAAGTTTGGTTCTCAAATGTGTGCATGAACCATCAATTCTCTGATCTATTGTGTTCAATCCGTGGGACCATGAACTATATTTTCATTCAGTTCAACAGCAAAATCCATAAAAGCATCACTCAACAGAATTTTCTACCAAGTTCAGTTTAAAAAAAAAAAAAACCCACATTCAGATTGTTGGGGAATACGTGGGTTGTCTTCTCAGTAGGCTAAATCAGAAGTTGATTCAACAGTCACCCATTTCAGATCACCTGATTATTGGCTATATTTTCAACAGCATGCAGAATAGGAAAGGATTATAATAGGAGATATTCAACTATAATTTGACAGTTAACCTTATACTCATTATCCCTCTCTTGTTTCTACTCAGTGATAAGAACTCCATGCAAGATTACAGTGCAACTAAAATTTTTATGAGTAACTTTTTCGATTCCACAAGTTGAACAAACAAGAAGATGAAATCAAGAGGTTAGACGTCTCAAACTTTAGATTAAGCACTATGTTACAACTAAATATGAGAAAAAAAAAAAAAGAATGTGATTGATATTTATATTGCCAAAGAGAGAATCAGTTCCCTGTTGCTTTGCAGAAAATACATATACAAACAAATAGTCAACTCCCCACTATGCAAAATTGGGGGGAATAGTGTGATAATCATGACCTCCTTTCGTAGCCATTCAAGTGAAAACTGAGACCACTGGAGGTCTCTTTAGTGCATAGAAGAGTAATATTGGATGGCCAAACTCAAATTCTTTCTCAGCATGATTACAAGATCCTGGAGCTAGTGGTGGTTCAAGTACAATTATAGGGACTATGGGTGGCTTTTCTGTTTCTCTTCAATGTAGACAGCCAACTGGCCCTCCACAATTTTATTTTATCACCATATTTGATTGGATTGCAGGAAAAAGCCACTTCATAATGGCTGGGAATCTGGCTTTCATTGCCTCTATGGAGTGTCATGCCTAAGAAAACAAGGGGAATTGAAATAGATGAACCCTCCATATAGTTGAAAAAGAATAAGTAAAGCTATGACAATGGAGGATGCAAGGTCTTGTGCTGATTAAAATTATTCCCTTAGCATATGTTTGACTATATATATAGATATAGAACATATGGTGCATACTTGAAAAAGCATCACAGGGATCTTCACAGGGATTCTGTCCTCCAACTAATATTCATAGATTGAGTGGGCACACTGTGTATATGTGCTGAATGCCCTACCACTTGTGCATATAACTGAAAATAAAACAAGCCACATGTGTGTTGAATACATGTCCAACCTTGGTATCAGAAGCATTATTTTGACCCTAAAAGGAACGAAATCATCAATTTATCCGGGTTCCTTTGTTCCTATCGTTTAGAGAGCCACTTGACCAAGAAGAACTCATCATGCTCAAAGAGGTTACAATATTGGTTGACCTATGCATAGATGATTATTTCATACCGTCAATAGATAAGGAAACATGAATTTTTTGTCCCTAAAATCAAACTTGAGGACCTTCAAATATCATATATATCAGAAGGACTCTTGGTCTCTGAAACATGTTGCAAGTTAAGACAGTGAGGCAGTTAGCTATATGAGAGACTAAGCATAACCAATAAATGTCTAGGATATTGGGGAGCATTTGTTGCAAAACAACTCATCGTACCCACTTTTCTGATATTCATGCTTTGCATTTAGACTTGGACTTCCTGCACTTCATCTTTTCAAAGTCCACGACCTTGGCTTTGAATTATTCATATAAAGCTTTAAACGCACTATATCAAAAAGTACATTGAGAGGAAAACAACTGTTCTGGCTCAAAGCATCTTATTGTAGCATATTTATATCCCCACATCTGCATGAAAGTTATCATGTCATTTCCAAGTTTGACTCTTCAATCTAGATGTTCTATCAAAACCTTCAATGATTCTTACCCAGATAATTGTATATAAATTCTACAAGGCTATAGTTTTCCTATTCACATGCCAAGCAGTAAAGTTTTTCTTCCTTTCTCAAGAAAAACTTATGATTGTGATTCTTCTAGAAGTTGTTAAATCATCAACAGATGACTAGCTTTGTTCTTCATAGGGTATTGACTAGTGATATGTGAGGCACCATCTAATCAAACTTATCTTTTGGAGAATATGATGTGATGGGTTTGGCAATTTGTACCCAAAGATATATAGGCCTCTAATAATTTATTGTTTGACATTAACTTTAGTCATTAAGATTCCTTAATTATTGAATTTTCAAATAATTAGGATGCAAGTGGTGATATATGGTATAAAAATAGGAATATTTGAGTTGACAATCAAAATGAAAGACTCCTTTATATGATTCATGCTTTCCTGGGGTCTTGTGAATCTGGTTGATTTTGGGTCTAGATATCAGCATGTATGTTATGCTGGTCCATTCAAACTTTCATCCATTTCATAGCAGCACTGAATCCTCACTTGCATGTAACAAGAAACATCATCCTATGAGAAGATAATTCCTTGTTAATTCCAATATTCAGTAGCATACTAACCTAAAAGATATGTAGTACAGGCACGGCGAAGGATATTTAGAAGCACTTTATACTTGAATATGATAGATCTGGTCCGTGTATCAGTCCCTGCAATAGGCTATTATATTTATATCCAAATGATCCATTTGGATATACATTACAATCAATTGAATGGCATACAAAGATAATTAATAAGCTCAAGTGGGTCTCGGTTGTCTAATCCAATAAGTGGTAGGCCATGATGAACTGATCAATGTATTACAGTGTGAATGCTGTATCAAAACCTTATTATTAGGTGGGAGGCACAACCATGTGCTCACTTGTGGTACATCTCCTTGAAGGGACCCCATTTCAGAAGTCCTTTTCCCACTCATTCCATTTGATGATAATACTGGTCATGGGGCATTTTGCTCTATAAATATACCTATTCTAAAGGCATACACCCACCAACTCTCAAAGCTTTTCTTATTCCCAAACTCTAAGAGATCCATTGCTCAGCATCACTTCTCAAAGAATTAAGTTCGACATGGCTATCCGTTTTCAGAGGATTATTCGTGCTAAGCAGTTTCCCCGATGCATTCTTCCTTCTCTAGAGACCACAGATGTGCCTAAAGGCCACTTTCCTGTCTATGTTGGAGAAACTCAAAAAAAGAGATTTGTGATTCCAATCTCATACTTGAAGCATCCTTCATTCCAGAAATTACTAAGCCAGGCTGAAGAAGAGTTTGGGTTTGATCATCCACAGGGTGGCCTCACAATCCCATGCAGAGAAGAAGTGTTCATCAATCTAACTTGCAGCTTGAATTGCTCATGAGTAAGGAGGAAAATCCCAAAATGACTAGCCTGAAGGATACCAAATCTCTAACACCATCGACCACAAAACCCCATTCCAGCAATTTTGAATTCCAAGAGTTAGGTCTTTTGTAGTGAGAACAATGTAAATTTCTTATATATATTTTTTCTGTAAAACAAGTTGACAGCAAAGTCTATTCATCCAAATTGATAGCTTTACTTTTTCCTTATATTGCCATGAGTTTGCAGAAGTCATTTGCAGATGATCAACCAAACCAAATCTCCACAATCCTTGCACTATCAAACCCAACAATATAAATTCTAGCATTCTAATTTCTGTCATATATCTTCTAATTCAATGTCTAAGCCAGCACTATACAACTTGGAATGTCAGAAACTGACGTTAAATTCAATGATCAATGAGTAATTCTTATATGAAAAGAGATAGAAAAAGGGTTTATCTTCGAATCAACAAACCCACTCATGCGTGCATATAAATTTCTGCTGGAGTCATATGAATTAATGGAGGTTTCAGATTTCTGGGGTCCCCAAAATAATAATCCAAAGAATTTTCTTATATTTTCTCAGCAACCAAACATGGTAGAATTGATTGAATTATGCAGAAAAAGAAAAAGGCAACACAAATTCAAAGCAGAATTAGAATCAAGATCTTGAATCAATTCCAGTGACATTCTCTAGAGAAAATTAGAAAGAAAAACAGGGGGTAAAAGTAGGAGATTAGACCTGAAAAAATGCTATAAATCTTGTGGAAATTGGAATCAGATCATCCCTGAATTGGCCATCTTTTCCATGAAATTTAGATTCTCTGTTTGTTTCATTTTCTGGGTTTGGAAGGAAAAATTGAATTTTGTCATGAATCTCAACTCAACTTTTGTATAATATGATCAACACACGTTTCATTTCTATAATAGGGAGGAATAGAACAATAGAAACGACGCCGTTTTAGGTAGAGGCATCATTAGGGAAGCAAAACGACGTGGTCTGATTCTTTTTTAAAAGGAAGCGGAAAAACCAAAACAACGTCGTTTCGATGGATCTACAAACACAATCAAATTTGAAACCAAAACGATGCCGTTTTACTGACTCACTGCTGTTAACGAGTCAAACGGTGTCGTTTGGTTTTCTCCGGTTTATAACATTTAATCCAACAAAAACGACGTCGTTTCTTTCTCCTTCCACCTGTGAAATCATTTTCTACCTTATATAATCCATTGCCCAAATTGAATTTGGGACCAAGCTTTAAAAAAAATCAAATCAGGATATAAAGGAAAAATAATTTCCATTTTTTAATATGTTTTTTCTTATATAATGTAATGGCCCCCATACAAAATAATATTGGCAATATCAAAATGGATTGTAAAATTTGTAAGTATGGTGGGAAAAAGGTTGGTAAAGTCTAGAGTATAAAAAAGATAGGGTCCCATTAGGGTTTTTAAGTACATTTAGAATTAAGAAACATCATCACCTAAGCTGATAATTTGTGTTCCTTCTTAGTATAGTAATTTTCTGGTAGTGTTTGTGCTTATACATAAGAACCCCACTACCATAATCCATGGTGAGTAGCATGAACACAGTCCCTACATGCTGCTGCATTATCCAAATCCATACTAGGATTTCTCAGCAGACACTAAATCAGCACTAGGCCATAATGAATCCCAGAAATTAAGTTTCAGAAAGAGCACCACCCATATTTGATATTAGTCTGGAGGCAAACCCATGTCAACCCTTCTTGTTGAATGTCCATAGATTGGATCCTCTCACAGACTCCATTTGTGAATACTGGCCATACAGAATTTTTGCTTTCTCTATGTATATCTCTACTCATCCTATGGATATGGCATCATTCTACAGCCAAAGTTTTCTTGTTCTAAGAGATATAAGAGTACCATTTTCCTTACAATTACTTGTCTGAATTCATAGAAGTCATGGGTTTTCGTTTGCCTGGGATATTTACTGCTGAACAGGGTGCAGAGGCCAGAAATGTGCCAAAAGGCTATTTGGCTGTTTATGTGGGAGAAGCCCAGAAGCAGAGGTTCGTGGTTCCAATCTCATACTTGAAGAACCCTTCATTCCAGAAGTTGTTGAGTCAGGCTGAAGAAGAGTTTGGATTTGATCATCCAATGGGTGGTATCACAATCCCATGTACAGAGGAGGCCTTCATTGATGCAATTACTAGTAGTTTGAACAGCTCATGAGAGGAAAATGTGAAATCTCTTAACACCATTGACTTGTAAACCAGTCTCCATTTTTGGATTAGGAGAACTGGGTTTTTTTTTCATCTCCACTTATTGTACAATTTCTTCATTTCTACATAGTTCCATAGAGAGAGTTGAGTGCCAATTATCTCCATGCAAAATGACCAAATGGAATCTCTTGCTTTCCCTTTGATTAAATTTTGTTTCCTCTAGTCTCCTGTGTACTATGAGTAACTGCCTTAAAATTTGAGCTGAGCACCCAAAAACCTAAAAAAATTTGAGCAAAGGGTTGATAAATAAACCACTTGGGAATCATTTAATGTTTAGTTTACTAATCAAAGTGAAGCTAAAGCTAAAACTTCAATCAAGGGTTGCTTTTCAATTACCATATATAGATAATAAATAAAGCAGAAGCAGGTCCTGATCTTTTCATTCTTCCTTTCTTTCTGTTTTTGATCTTCTCATTTTTCACATTCCAAGAGACCATCTAAAAGGCCCAGAATGCCTTACCATGTATAGCTGTTCTCCACGGAGTTGTCAAACTTTCTATATTGAGTAGGCTGCAGGACTGGTAATAAATCATAAGCCTCTAAATAAGGCTTCAAAATGGATCAGGTATCCAATTCTGAGCAAGAAAGACTTATTAGATTGACTTCATAATGCCACAATATTCTCAAAATTTGACATGGAGCAAATCCAGGTGGCAGAAGAGGATAACAATATAACAACATTCACACTGTCTCTTGGACATTATGTTTAGAATTTGATGCCATTTGGATTGAAAAAAATGCCCCATTAAAATTCCAAAATACTATAAATGATTTTAATCCATTTACATTCTCTGCAATTGTTTATATTGATGATGTCCTTATTGTTTTCTGACTTTTGTTGGTTAATATTGAAGGTATTTGAATGTGTTTGTCAAAGTAGTTATATGGATATTTACCATATTTACATGATCTTCATGGGCTAAGCCTGTTCCTTAGTTTCATTCAAAAAAATGGAAGAGAGATAGATGGGGAAAGGGCCATATTATGATTCACCTTTTCCAATTCAATACTGTAACTAATGATCATGTGTTTTAAAAAGGATTCTACTGCCTTGGGCCCTAGTAGGAGGCACTTCATGTGCTCTTCATGAGAGTGTCCCTTGCAAGTTGGTGAACTAAAGTATCTCACTGCCAGTTATTTTTGTTGAGGACATGCTAACTTCTGTTCTCCTTTTGCTATTCCTGGAATATACCTTCTACTTCTCATATGGATGACAGCTTATGCCTTTCATGTTTGTCTGAAATTTTAATTCAATGTCAGAGCTGAGTGTTTTACAAATTGGAATAATGGTGCTTTAGACAAGAGGGAGAAGCCACCTGTTGCATGGATGTGATAGAAAGACCGAAAATTGAGAAAATGAACCGACATATTTTTGGCTAGGAAGAAATCACAAGCGAGAAAAGAAATTAAACAACATGCTTTCTTTTGAAAAGAGAGAAAGGAACATAGTTATTTAACAGTGATTAACATGAAGACATTTGATTGTCAGCTAATTGCTTTACAAAAAAAATTGAAGAAATTTACTTTGTTGTTACTTCAAAAAGACCTATTTCTCAGTGATACAAAATTGTTGGGATTGGATTTTGGTGTCAGTGGTGTTAGAGATGAGAGTGCTTGAGGCCGGCCATTTTGAGATTTTTCTCCTTGCTCATGAGCAATTCAAACTGCAAGTTAGATCAATGAAGGCTTCTTCTCTGCACGGGATTGTGAGACCACCAAGTGGATGATCAAACCCGAACTCTTCCTCAGCCTGACTTAGCAAGTTTTGGAATGAAGGATGCTTCAAGTATGAAATTGGAATCACAAATCTCTTCTTCTGAGTTTCTCCAACATAGACAGGAACATGGCCTTTCGGCACATTCGTGGACTCCGGAGATGGAAGAATGCGTCTCAGGATCTGCTTGGCAGGAATAATCCTCTGAAAACGGATTGCCATGAGTTTCAAATTTAGTTTCTCAAACAGTGATGGTGAGAAAGGATTTCAAAGAGTTCGGAATAAAAGAAAGCTTTGAAACTTGATGGGTGTATACCCATAGAGTAGGTATATTTATAGAGCAAATGTTGTATGGTCAGTATTCTTAAGTGGAATGAGTGATGAAGAGACTCCTGCAACGGGGTCCCTTCAAGGAGATAACTCACAAGGGGTCACATGGTTTTGCCTCCCAACGAATAATAAGATTTTGATAGCATTCATACTGTGATATACTTTCTGGTTCATTATGGCCTACCACTTAACAGAACAAACAACAGAGTCCCACTTGAAATTATTATTTTTGAAATGCATCCGACTGATTGCAATGTATATCCCACTGATAATTTGGATAAAAGCCGAACTTCAGGGACTAACTTACAGACCAGATTTCTCATATTCAAGGACGAAATGCTTCAAACTATAGTAGGCCACCCCTGCTGTATATCAAAGCGGACAAATTATCTCCTCATGCCATAATGTTTCTTGTTACTTACAAGGGAGGCATTGGTGCCGAGAACGAGCTTCAGCCAGAATTTGGGAGGATGAAAGATTGAGCAGAGGCACCACACCAACATATCATATGGTATTGTTCTATGATGTCTATGTCTAGACCCAAATCAAGCAGATTCACCAAATCCCAGAAAACCATGAATCGGATTAAGTCTTTCATTACAGTGGTCCAACCCAAAGGTTTTGATTATGAGGCAGCACACAACTGTCTGCAACCTAAATATTTGGTGACTGAGATGAGGAATCCTAGTGACACTTTTCAAATGATAAATGATTTGAAGCCTAGATATTCCTGCCTTTGAGTTAATTGTATGGCCATCACATTATATCCTTCGAAAGATGGCTTATCCATTAGATGGTGTAGGATATATAATTGGGGATTTGTTTCACTGTGATGTTGAAGGACAACATAAGCTGTCTACTGAAGAGTTAGAAACTTTTAGAAGAATTAATGCTATCGGTATTTCTTGGAAATGGAAAGAGAGAACAACGCATTTGGTAGGTAATTAGGGAAACTACAGGCTTATAGCACTTATATGCTCATAGATCTTCAGGAATTCCTAGTCCAAATGCGAAGTATCTGTTATTCATTAAGTGTGCATACTTGGTTTGAAATATATTCTCACCAAAATCCCAAACAAATTTATTTGTTGTTCGTTGTTCGTTGTTCGTTGTTTTGTGCACCCAACTGCCTCATGTGTTGACTTGCTGCATATTGCAGGCACACCAAGAGCCTTAGGCCTTAAGTTTAACCTGAGGGAACAAAAAGATTCATTTTTCCCAATGTAGAGAGCTTTTCAGTGTTGTAACTTGTTTTCATCCCACCCCTCAAATGACTAGCTTTCAGCTTCCCAAGTTCTTCTGGTAAGAGTTGGTCAAGAGGTTCTTTAAGAGATGAGAAGAAAGGAAGTTAAAGGGGTTCTTTAAATTGATAATTTTGTTCTTCAATTCAGAAGTGTGTCTCTGACCCTCTATTTGAATAATGTGTTCAACACAGATCTTTGATAGATGACCATGATTTATAGTGGAAGCTGCAAATATATCTATATTGGAAGAACAAGAGAAAGCTTTTGGGGAGAATTGTAGGATAATGAATTAAAGCTTTAGTGGTAGACAATGTCAAAGACTTATGTGGATTTCAAATATGAGATAGAGTGTATATATAGATGAAAGGGCTGGTAACTTTTCTTTTGAGACACAATACCTTCTGAAGGATCATGCAGCTCTGTCTTCCTACTCATAATGTTGAAACACATGATGCCCCACCATTTCTTAGAGAACCACCCACACAGGATTTCAGAATGAACACCACCCACATCTTGATATTAGTTTGGAGGCAAAGCCATGTGAACCCTTGTTGTTGAATGTCCATAGATGGACCCCGTCAGAGACTTCTCTCCACCACGAACCCCATTTGAGAGTACTGGCCATACAGAATTTGCTTTCTCTATATATTCTACTCATCCTATGGATATGGCATCATCCCACAACCAAATTTTTTTTGTTCTAAGAGATCTTAGAGTACAATTTTCCTTACCATTACTTCTCTGAATTCATAGAAGTCATGGGTTTTCGTTTGCCTGGGATGTTTGCTGCTAAGCAGGGCGCAGAGGCCAAAAATGTGCCTAAAGGCTATTTGGCTGTTTATGTGGGAGAAGCCCAGAAGAAGAGGTTTGTGGTTCCAATCTCATACTTGAGGAATCCTTCTTTCCAGCAGTTGTTGAGTCAGGCTGAAGAAGAGTTTGGATTTGATCATCCAATGGGTGGTCTCACAATCCCATGTACAGAGGAGGCCTTCATTGATATTACTAGTAGTTTGAACAGCTTATGAGGGGAAAATGTGAAATCTCTAACACCATTGACTTGTAAACCAGTCTCCATTTTTGGATTAGGAGAACTGGGTTTTTTTCATCTCCACTCATTGTACAATTTCTTCATGTATACATTGTTCCATGGAAAGTAGAGTGCCAATTATCTCCATCCAAAAAGACCAAATGGAATCTCTTGCTTTTCCTTTGATTTAATTTGTTTCCTCTGGTCTACAGTTTAATATGAGAATTGCCTTGCCTCTATGCACATAAAATTTGATCTAAGCACCCAAAAAACCAAAGAAAATTGAGCAAAGGGTTGATAAATAAACCATTTGGGAATCATCATAATGCTTAGTTTTCTGCTCAAAGTTCACCTAAAGCTAGAGCCTCGATCAAAGATTGCTTTTCAACTATCATATATAGATGATAAATAAACCAGAAGCAGGTACTGATCTCTTCATACTTCCTTTCTTTTTGTTTTTATCTTCTCATTTTTCACTTTCGAAGAGGCTATCCAAGAGATCATCTAAGAGGCCCAGAAAGCCTCACCATAAATAGTTATTCTCCCTGGAGTTATCAAGCTTTCTATGTTGGGTAGGCTGCAGAATTGGAGAGAGATGTTCCAAGGCTGGTGATAAACCATAAGCCTCTAAATAAGAATTTAAGATGGATCAGGTGTTCAATCCCAGACAAGAAAGACTAATGAGATAGACTTCATTATGCCACAATCTTCTCAAAATTTGACATGGAGTCTAGGTGGTACTGGCAAATCCAGGGTGCAGAAGAGGATAAAAATAAAACAATATTCACAGTGTCTCTCGGACATTATGAATAGAATTTGATGTCGTTTGGATTAAAAAAATGCCCCATTAGAATTCCAAAATATTATAAATGACATTTAATCCATATGTTTTCTCTGCAATTGTTTATATTGATGAACTCCTTATTGTTTCTGACTCTTGTAGATTAGCATTGAAGGCTTTTGAATGTGTTTCTCAGAGTAGTTATATGCATATTTACCGTATTTAACTTATCTTCATGGGGCTAAGCCTGTTCTTTAGTTTTATTCAAAAAAAAATGGAAAAGAGAGAGATGAGGAAGGGCCATGTTAGTATTAACCCTTTCCGATTCAACACTGTAACCCATGATCTTGTGGTTTGAAATGGATTCTACTGTCTTGGGCCCTAGTAAGAGGCACTTCATGTGGGTGTCCCTCGCAAGTTGGCATACTGAAGTGGCTCATTGCCAGCGATTTTTGTTGAGGACATGTTAATTTCTGTTCTCCTTTTGCCTCCAGCTGTGAATATTCCCGAAATATGTCTTCTACTTTTCATATGGATGACAACTTATGTCTTTCATGTTTGTCTGAAATTTTCATTCAATATCAGAGCCGAGTGTTTTACAAATTAGAATAATGGTGCTTTAGACAGAGGGAGAAGTCAACTGTTGCATGGATGTGATAGAAAGACCAAAAACCGAGAAAATGAAATAACATCTTTTTGGCTTGTAAGGAATCACAAGGGAGAAAAGTTATTTCTCAGCGATTAAGATGAAGATTTTTGAATGTCAACTAATTGCTTTACAGAAATATTGAAGAAATGTACATTGATGACACTTCAAAAAGACCTATTTCTCAGTGATACAAAATTGATGGGACTGGATTTTGGGGTCAGTGGTGTTAGAGATGAGAGTGCTTGAGGCCGGCCATTTTGAGATTTTCCTCCTTATGAGCAGTTCAAACTGCAAGTTAGATCAATGAAGGCTTCTTCTCTGCATGGGATAGTGAGGCCACCCAGTGGATGATCAAACCCAAACTCTTCCTCAGCCTGACTTAGCAAGTTTTGGAATGAAGGATGCTTCAAGTATGAAATTGGAATCACAAATCTCTTCTTCTGAGTTTCTCCAACATAGACAGGAACATGGCCTTTCGGCACATTTGTGGACTCCGGAGATGGAAGAATGCGTCTCAGGATCTGCTTGGCAGGAATAATCCTCTGAAAACGGATGGCCATGAGTTTCAAATTTAGTTTCTCAAAAAGAGATGGTGGGAAAGGATTTCAAAGAGTTCGGAATATAAGAAAGCTTTGAAACTTGATGGGTGTATACCCATAGAGTAGGTATATTTATAGAGCAAATGCTGTATGGTCAGTATTCTCAAGTGGAATGAGTGATGAAGAGACTCCTGCAATGGGGTCCCTGCGAGGAGATAACTCACAAGGGGTCACATGGTTTTGCCTCCCAACTAATAATAAGATTTTGATAGCATTCATACTGTGATATATTTTCTGGTTCGTTATGTCCTACCGCTAAACAGAACAAACAGCAGAGTCCCACTTGAAATTATTATTTTTGTAATGCATCTGACTGATTGCAATGTATATCCCACTGATTATTTGGACAAAAGCCTAACTTCAGGGACTAACTTACAGACCAGATTTCTCATATTCAAGGACGAAATGCTTCAAACTATAGTAGGCCACCCCTGCTGTATATCAAAGCAGACAAATTATCTCCTCATGCCATAATGTTTCTTGTTACATACAAGGGAGGCATTTGTGCCAAGAACGAGCTTCAGCCATAATTTGGGAGGATAAACGATTGAACAGAGGCACCATACCAACATATCAAATGGTATTGTTCTATGATGCCTATGTCTGGACCCAAATCAGGCAGATACACCAAACCCCAGGGAACCATGAATCGGATAAAGTCTTTCATCGCAGAGGTCAAGCTCAAATGTTTCAATTGTGAGGCAACACACAACAATCAGAAACCTGAATATTTGGAAACTGATAAATGATTAGAATCCTAAATATCTCTGGCTTTGAGTTAATTGCATGGCCATCACGTTATATACTTCAAAAGATAGCTTATCCATTAGATGGTGTGGTATATATAACAGGGGATTTGTTTCACTGCCATGTTGAAGGACAATACAAGCCCTCTACTGAAGACTTAGGAACTTTTAGAAGAATTAATACTAAACAAATTTATTAGTTATTTTTTGTTTCAAGCACTGAACTGCCTTACAAGTGTTGACATTCAGCATGTTGCAGGCACACCATGAGCCCTTAGTCTCAAGTTTGACCTTAGGGAACAAAAAGATTCATGTTTCCCTATGTAGAAAACATTTCAATAGTGTATCTTGTTTCCATCCTAAATCCTCAAATGAAAAACTTGCTTTCAGTTTCCCAAGTTCTTCTGGTAAGAGTCAGTCAAGTGGTTCTTTAAGATATGAGAAGAAAAGGAATGATAAATTTATAATTTTTTTCTTCAATTTCAGAACTATGTCTCTTTTGAGTAATGTGTGCAACACACATATCTTTGATAGATGTCCATGATTTATAGTGGAGACTGCAAATATATCTATGTTGGAAGGATTTTCAGGATAAAGGAATTAAAGCTTTGGTGGTAGAAAATGTCAAAGACTTAGTGTGGATTTTAAATTTGAGATTGAGTATATGTATAGATGGAAGGGTTGGGAACTCATCTGTTGAGAGACAATACGTTCTGAAGGATCATTCTGCTTTGCCTTCCTACTCACGAACACATGATGCCCTACCATTTCTTAGAGAACCACCCACACAGGACCCACTTCAAATCCAAGAGTTGCAAACAGGAGAAGCCTATGGTCGATTTAAGAACTGTGCAAGAACAACCCGTATATAGTTACTATCATCCTATGTTTGATCATGAAAATAAACATTCAAATAAACTGTAATAAACATGAAAATCACATATATTCAGGGTATATATTTCATCTGAATGAAAAAGTACAGCTGCTGTTAACAACATATCATCAACAAAAATCACTGGCACTGAGCTGCTTTAGTACACCAGCTTGCAACAGACCCTTGTGAAGAGCACATGAAATGTTTCCTACTAGTTCCACGCGCAGTTGGACCAATTTTAATACCTGGGTGAAAGTCAAATGGATTATATCATCGCAATGAAATGACAATCTGGCAGCTTGCTACTTTTCCCTAATTTTTGTTGCCTTTCTATACAATGATGCTGAACAGACGTAGGAAGAAAAACAGGCCTAACCCCATATATGGTAAAACTGCATTGCAAAATATCAAAATCAATAATGCCTGGTTGATCTGTAAGTAGTTTCCAAATGTAGTCTTGAATAGAGTAAGCCTCTAGCTTTAATAGCTACAAGGAATGGGGAAAGCGAGAAGATTGATGATAAAAAGAAAGGAAGAAACAAGATCCCGATGCCCACAGTTGGTTTATTCACTGACCATGGTAATTGAAAAGCAAATCCGGGACTGAAGATTTAGATTTTGGTAGACATAAGTGGAAAATGAACATATTCTGCCCAAATATTTATGACAGGCATATGCACATCAGTATCTGCAGTGACGGAGCTAAAAACCATCAAGCAGGCCTAAACTTCTGGGATTTTTTTGTTACTCTTCTCAAATTTCATGTGCATATACTCGGTGACTACTTATGTAAGAAGACCAGGGGAAACAAAATCAATGAGAAAGAGGAAAACCAAGAGATTCTGTTTGAATGTTTTGTATGGAGACATTTGACTCTCAACTCTCTATACAGAAAACTGTATAGAACAATTTACAATGTGAGGAAATGAAACAACCCAGTTCTCCTAATTCAAAATTGGAGAGACTGGATTACAAGTCAATGGCGTTAGAAATTACATGTCCTACTGACTAGCCATTTGCATAACTTCTTCCCCTCTCATGAGCAGTTCCAACTACTAGTAAGATCAATAAAGGCTTCTTCTGTGCAGGGGATTGTGAGACCACCCATTGGATGATCAAACCCGAACTCTTCTTCAGCCTGGCTCAACAAGTTCTGGAATGAAGGGTTCTTCAAGTATGAGAGTGGAACCACAAATCGCTTCTTCTGGACTTCTCCCACATAAACAGAAAAATAGCCTTTTGGTACATTTTTGGCCTCTGCACCCTTGCGCACTTGCTGCAGGATTTGCTTAGCATTAACAATCCCAGGCAAGCGAAAACCCATGACTTGTATGATCGGAGAAAAGTAATGGTAAGTAAAACGGTACTCTGAGATGAGTTATAACAAGAAATCTTTGGCAGTGGGATGTCATATCCCTATAATGAGTAGAATATATATAGAGGAAGCATATTCTGTATGAACAGTATTCTCAAATGGAGCTGGTGGTGAAGAGAAGTCTTTGATAGGGTCCATATATGGACATTCAACACAAGGGATCACATGGTTTTGCCTACCAGCTAATAATAAGAGTTTGGTGGTTTCAATCCTGAAAATTTATTTGCTGCGACTTGTCATGGCCTACTGCTTAAAATTATCAGAACAAAATTGAGAAGTCCGCTTGAAAATGTTAGCTATTTCAACTAACTTGTAGGGACTACATTCATTTCGCTAACCATAGCCTTCCAGTGATATATGTCTGAAGCTTGTTGGTGTTCTGATAAACATGAAAATCACCACTGATTTATTTCTTTAGACATTAGCAGACAATAAAATTGAATCACAAACCATCAATTCATGTGATGATGTTGCTTGGGATAAATTATCCATATAGGATATCATATTATTTAGATGTCCTCGTCAATGTGTTTCTTCTAGTCAAAGTTTGAAGGATTCCAAGAGAGATTATCCAAATTCTATATGAAGGGCTGCTTTTCTGACAACAATTCCAAGCAAATGAAAACTGGGATGTCATATGACAGCAATGGATCTCTGTTTTGAGCTTCACATAAAGAATATGAAGGATTCCTTTGACTATGACTGTTTTTTTTTTTTCCAAAAAAAAAAAGGAGCCATGCCATTCCCTTGTATTCTTCTCTTAACACTCAGAATACTCAGCCATTGCTGTTTCACAGTTTCTTTGTTTGGAATTGGAAAAAACAAAATGCCTAAATGTTCATAATTCATCGATATCAACTAAGCCAGTATCTGTTTTGTCAGGGGAGAATCATGTTTAAGTTTTTTAGTTGGATTGTTCAAGCAATAGAGAGCCCATCTGAAAATGAATTATTATTTACGTAGCTTAGAATGGTCTAATATGGGATGGCAGCACCTATGCAATTAAGTGAATGGTAATGACCAAGTTATCAATGTGGCCAATGAAGTCCCCATTCTATCTCCTCCCCAAGAAGACAGAAATGAATTAGATTTCTCAGGCATGCTTCTAATGCATATACAGATTGAGCTTTGTACAGTTCTTAAATCAACAAGAGGTTTCTTCATCTCTGGGATTTCAAGTGGGTCGTTTTTTGGTAGTCCTCTACTAAATGGCAGGACACATTGTGTACATACACACATTTGCAACAGCTGCAGACATCCCAAAAGGCTACCTTGTGGTTTATGTTGGAGAGGGACAGAAGAAGCGCTTTGCAGTTTCAATATCATGCTTGGTCCAACTTCCATTCTAATAGCTACTACATAAGGCAGAAGAAGAATTTGGATTCGATCATCCAATGAGTGGTCTCAGAATTCCTTGCAGAGAAGATATCTTCCTCAATCCGACTTCTTAGTTGACTGGGCTACATATACAAAAAGAGCCTACCAAAGAAAATGAAAGGAAAAAACACCAATGACAATTTTGTAAGGGAGGCAATGCAATCTCATTTACATTTGCTTTTCTTTGTCCTCGTGTATAAAAATTTTTTTCTAAGAGAAAACAGGTATCCCTGCATGAGAACAGTACCAGGTTGGTTTGACTGTTGAAATAAAAAGCTTCTTTATCCAATTCATATTTTGCTAGGGTCTGGTCAATATCAGGTTGGTTTGAGCCTAGACATCAGCATCATTAGAATAATACCATATGCTATGTTGGTTCAATGAGTCCATTCGATATTTTGCCCCTCTAAATTCAGGCTGAAGACTCAGACTCAGCACCAATTTCTCACTTGTATGGTAGCAAAAGACATCACGTTAGAAGATAACTTGTCTGCTCTGACATTTGGTTCTGTCATAACCTATAACACATCTGGTACTTGTGGTCTTCTATAGTTTGTAGCATTTTGTCCTTGAATATGAAGTCTGGTCTGCATTTTAGTCCTTCTCCACATGATCAATTGGCAAATGGTAGGCCAAGATGTACCAACAAATATATGAAAGCATCAGGGGCAAGACCATGTGATGCCTTGTGATATATCTTGTTTAAGGGACCCCCATTGCAATTGTCTCTCCACCATTCATTCCATTTGAAAAAACTTGCCACATAGCATTTGTTCTATAAATACATCTATTCTACGGGCATATCCACAAAGTATCAAACTTTTCTTGCTTCCCAAACATCTAGAAATCCATTTCTTTCAACTACTTTAGTTTGTAGAACTAAGCTTGAAATTCATGGCCATCCGTTTTCAGAGGATTATTCCTGCCAAGCAGATCCTGAGACGCATTCTTCCATCTCCAGAGCCCACAAATGTGCCCAAAGGCTATGTTCCTGTCTATGTTGGAGAAACTCAGAAGAAGAGATTTGTGATTCCAATTTCATACCTGAAGCATCATTCATTCCAAAACTTGCTAAGTCAGGCTGAGGAAGAGTTCGGGTTTGATCATCCACTGGGTGGACTCACAATCCCATGCAGAGAAGAAGCCTTCATCAATCTAACTTACAGCTTGAATTGCTCATGAGCAAGGAGGAAAATCATATAATGACCAGGCTCAAGGATACCAAAGCTATGACACCATTGACCACAAAAACCAACCCAGCATTTTTGAATTTATGAGTTGGGTTTTTTTCTTTTTTCTTTTTTGGTCTTGAGAACAATGTAAATTTATTCCATTTTTCTGGAAAAGTTGACAATCAAATTTGTTCATCTTAATTGCTTAGCTTTAACTTATTTTTTATGCTATTTGTCTTTCTCAGGCAGCCATTTAGTAAAAGTTATTGCCATAAGTTTCCAGTGTCCAATGAAACCAAATCTACTTAGTTTAAATATTTTGGATTCTATTATTCTGGTAAGGCCATATTCAGCAACTTTCAAGAAAGGACAACTTATGATGATTGTTATTCATAAAAACATATCAAGTTTTAGTATCCTATTCTTGTTGTTGTAATTGATGGATTAGAAATAGTAGTCAAAATGTAAATGTAATTTCAAATGAATGGCCTTCTTTGAACCTTCCTAATTCAAAGTGGTGCCCATTTTGGAGCTTTAATGCTCATCAGAAACCAATTGACATGCTTAAAGAAGTGCCAATGTTGATTTATATCTTTGATTGAGCATCTAGACAGAATTTTAGAACTTGAATCTATGGAGAAGGATAGAAACAGGATTATGTTTGAATCTGAAAACCAAGTAGAGGCATTTCCAATGGTAGGACAAATGGGGACAGGAGAAGGGCATTGTTTTATTATCAATATCCATTCCTTGCCGGTAGCCATTACATTTTCCTTTGTTTATCTTTGTTGTTTAATACCTTGACAAGGACTTTGAACAACGTGATTTCCCCTATGGAAAATTTATTTCAAGCAACATCATCACATGAGCTCATAATTTGTTTTTTTTAGAACACCAACAAGTTTCTATCATATGCTATGGGTGAGCTATGCTTAGTAGATCAATGAATATAGTTCCCACTTGTTGGTTGATATAGATCAGATTACCAGATAGCTAAAAAATTTGAGTTGAGCAATCCAAAACACAAAAATTTGAGCAAAGGTTTGATAAATAAACCATTTGGGAGTCATAATGTTTAGTTTACCACTCAAAGCAAACCTAAAGCTAAACCTTCAATCAAAGACTTGTTCAATTACCATACATAGATGATAAAATAACATTCACAGTATGTCTTGGACATTATGAATAGAATTTGATTGCCTTGGAATTCCTAAATATTATAAATGACATTTAATTGGTATACATTCTCTGCAATTGTTTATATTGATGATAACCTTATCTTTTCTGACTTTTTCTGATTAGCATTGAAAGCATTTGAATGTGTCTCTCAAAGTGGTTATATATACATATTTACCATATTTACCTGATCTTCATGGGGCTAAGCCTGTTCCTTAATTTTAATAAAAAAAAAATGGAAGAGAGAGAGAGAGAGAGAGAGAGAGAGAGAGATGAGGCACTTGTGTTTTAAAATAATTCAAATTTTCCAATTTAACACTGCAACCAATGATCTTATGTTTTAAAATGGATTCTACTGCCTTGGGCCCTAGTAGGAGGCACTTCATGTGAGAGTGTTCCTTGCAAGTTGATGTACTAAAGTAGCTCAATGCCAGTGATTTTTGTTGGGGACATGTTAACTGTTGTTCTCCCTCTGGCTTCCAGCTGTGAATATTCCTGGAATGTCTTCTACTTTTCATGTTGATTACAGCTTATATCTTTCTTGTTTATCTGAACTTTTAATTCAATATCAGAGCTAAGTGTTTTACAATTTAGAATGATGGTGCGTTACACAGAGGGAGAAGCAAACTGTTGCATGGATGTAATAGAAAGACCGAAAACTGAAAAAATGAAACTTCTTTTTGGCTAATAAGGAATCACAAGGGAGAAAAGAAAGAAAAAGGAACATAGTTATTTCTGTGTGATTAAGATGAAGACATTTGACTGTCAACCTGCTTTACAGAAAAAAATAGAAGAAATTTACATTGTTTTCACTTCAAAAAGACCTATTTCGCAATGATACAAAATTGTTGTCAGTGGTGTTAGAGATGAGAGTGCTTGAGGCCGGCCATTTTGAGATCTTTCTCCTTGCTCATGAGCAGTTCAAACTGCAAGTTAGATCAATGAAGGCTTCTTCTCTGCATGGGATTGTGAGGCCACCCAGTGGATGATCAAACCCAAACTCTTCCTCAGCCTGACTTAGCAAGTTTTGGAATGAAGGATGCTTCAAGTATGAAATTGGAATCACAAATCTCTTCTTCTGAGTTTCTCCAACATAGACAGGAACATGGCCTTTCGGCACATTTGTGGACTCCAAAGATGGAAGAATGCGTCTCAGGATCTGCTTGGCAGGAATAATCCTCTGAAAACGGATTGCCATGAGTTTCAAATTTAGTTTCTCAAAAAGTGATGGTGGGAAAGGATTTCAAAGATTTCGGAATATAAGAATGCTTTGAAACTTGGGGGATGTATGCCCACAGAGTAGGTATATTTAAAGAGAAAATGTTGTATGGTCAGTATTCTCAAGTGGAATGAGTGATGAAGAGACTACTGCAATGGGGTCCCTTAAAGGAGATAACTCACAAAGAGTCACATGGTTTTGCTTCCCAACTAATAATAAGATTTTGATAGCATTCCTACTGTGATGTAATTGCTGGTTCATTGTGGCCTGCCACTCAACAGAACAAGCAGCATAGTCCCACTTGAAATTATTATTATTGTAATGCATCCGACTGATTGCAATGTATATCCCTCTGATAATTTGGATAAAAGCCTAACTTCAGGGACTAACTCAGAGACCAGATTTCTTATATTCAAGTACAAAATGCTTCAAAATATAGCAGGCCACCCCTGTTGAACATCTGAGTAGACAAGTTATCTTCTAACGCGATGATGTTTCTTGTTACATCCGAGTGAGGAGTTGGTGCCGAGTACGAGTTTCAGCCAGAATTTCAGGGGAATGAAAGATTGAACAGAAGCACCATACCAACATATCATATGCTATTGTTCTATGATGTCTATGTCTAGACACAAATCAAGCAGATTCACCAACCCCAGAAGACCATGAATCAGATAAAGTCTTTCATTGCGGTGGTCAAACTCATATGTTTCAATTGTGATGCAACACACAACCATCAGCAACCTAAATATTTGGCAACTGAGATGAGGAATCTTAGTGTGACACTTGTCAAATGATAAATGATTAAAAGCCTAGATATCTCTGGCTTTGAGTTATTTGTATGACCATCACATTATATCCTCCAAAAGATAGCTTATCCATTAGATGGTGTAGTTATATGATAGGGGATTTGTTTCACTGCCATGTTGAAGGACAAAACAAGCCGTCTACTGAAGATTTAGTGACTTTTAGAAGAATCAATACTGCCAGTATTTCTAGGAAAAGGAAAGAGAGAACTTAGCATTTGATATGTAAGCAGGGAAAACAATAGGCTTATTGGTTATTCGTAGTTGCATGCACCCAACTGCCTCACAAGTGTTGACTTGCAGCATATAGCAAGTACACAAAGATCCCTTGGCCTCAAGTTTAACCTGAGGGAACAAAGATTCATTTTTCCCTTATGTAGAAAACCTTGCAATATTGTAACTTGTTTTCATCCCAAATCCTCAAATGACTAGCTTTCAGCTTCCCAAGTTCTTCTGGTAAGAGTTGGTCAAGAGGTTCTTTAAGAGATGAAAAGAAATAGAATCATAAATCGAAAAGTCCATGATTTATAGTGGAGACAACATATATATCTACAGAAAAAGAACAAGAAAATGATTTTGGGGGAATTGTAGGATAAAGGAATTAAAGCTTTGGTGGTAGACAATGTCAAAGACTTGTGTGGGTTTTAAATATGAGATTGAGTGTATCTATAGATCAAAGGGTTGGGAACTTTTCTTTTGAGAGACAACACTTTCTGACGGATCATGCAGCTTCGCCTTCCTATTCATAATGTTCAACGTATGATGCCGTACCATTTCTTAGAGAACCACCCATACAGGTGCTACTCCAAATCCAAGAGTTACTAACAGGAGAAGCCTATTGTCAATTTAAGAACTGTACAAGAACAACGTGTATATGGTTACTATCATCCTATGTTAGATCATGAAAATAAACATGGAACAAACTGTAAAAAGCATGAAAATGACATATATTCAAGGTATATCTCAGCTGAATGAAAAAGTAAAGCTGCTGTTAACAACATGACATCAACAAAAATCACTGGCACCGACCTGCTTTAGTACACCAGCTTGCAACAGACCCTTGTAAAGAGCACATGAAGTGTTTCCTAGTAGTTCCACTAGCAGTTGGACTAATTTTAATACCTGGGTGCAAGTCTAATGGATGATATTATCACTATGAAATGACAACTCAGCAGCTCTGCTACTTTTCCCTAATTTTTGTTGCCTTTTTATTCAATGATGCTGAACAGAAGTAGGAAGAAAAACTGGCCTAACCCCATCAAAGTTACAGTATATATGGTAAAACTGCATTGCAAAATATCAAAATCTATATTAACTGGTTGATCTGTAACTAGTTTCCAAATATAGTCTTGAACAGAGTAAGCTGAGACTCTGGCTAGCTACGAGGAATGGGGAAAACGAGAAAATCGAAGATAAAAAGAAAGGAAGAAACAAGATCCCAATGCTTCACTGACCATGGTAATTGAAAAGCAACTCCTGGACTGAAGATTTAGCTTTTGGTTGAAGTAAATGGAAAATGAACATATTCTGCCCAAACATTTACGACAGGTCTATGCACATCAGTATCTGCAGTGAAGGAGCTAAAAACCATCAAGCAGGCCTTAGCTTCTAGGATTTTTTTGTTACTCTTCTCAAATTTGATGTGCATATACATGGTGACTATTTATATAAGAAGACCAGGGGAAACAAAATCAATGAGAAAGAGGAAAACCAAGAGATTCTGTTTGAATGTTTTGTTGTAGAGAGATTTGACTCTCAACTTTCTATACAGAAAAATGTATAGAACAATTTACAATTTGTGGAAATGAAACAACCCAGTTCTCCTAACTCAAAATTGGAGAGACTGGATTACAAGTCAATGGCGTTAGAAATTACATGTCCTACTGACTAGCCATTTGCATAACTTCTTCCCCTCTCATGAGCAGTTCCAACTACTAGTAAGATCAATAAAGGCTTCTTCTGTGCAGGGGATTGTGAGACCACCCATTGGATGATCAAGCCCGAACTCTTCTTCAGCCTGACTCAACAAGTTCTGGAATGAAGGGTTCTTCAAGTATGAGATTGGAACCACAAATCGCTTCTTTTGAACTTCTCCCACATAAACAGCAAAATAGCCTTTTGGTACATTTTTGGCCTCTGCACCCTTGCACACTTGCTGCACGACTTGCTTTGCATTAACAATCCCAGGCAAGCGAAAACCCATGACTTGTATGATCAGAGAAAATTAATGGTAAGTAAAATGGTACTCTGAGATGTGCTAGAATAAGAAAACTTTGGCAGTGGAATGCCATATCCTTAGGATGAGTAGAATATATATAGTGCAAGCAAATTCTGTATGGCCAGTTTCTCAAATGGGGTTGGTGTGAAGAGAAGTCTTTGATAGGGTCCATATATGGACATTCAACACAAGGGATCACATGGTTTTGCCTACCAACTAATAATAAGATTTCGGTGGTCTTACTACCAAAAATTTATTTGCTGCAACTCGTCATGGCCTGCTGCTTAAAATTATCAGAACAAACTTGAGGAGCCCACTTGAAAATGTTAGCTGTTTCAACCAACTGGTAGGGACTATATTCATTTGGCTAACCATAGCCTTCCAGTGATAAATGTCTGAAGCTTGTTTGTGTTCTGATAAACACAAAAACTACCACTAATTCATTTCTTTTGACATTATCAGACAATAACATTGAATCACAAATCATCAGTTCATGTTATGATGTTGCCTGCAATAAATTATCCATAAAGGAAATCATATTATTCAGATGTCCTTGTCAATGTGTTTCTTCTAGTCGTTAAGTTTGAAGGGCTCCAAGAGAGATTATCCAAATTCCATATGAAGGGTCGCCCTTTCTGATAACATTCCAAGCAAATGAAAACTGGGATGTCATATGACAGCAATGGATCTCTGTTTTCAGCTTCACATAAAGAATATGAAGGATTTCTTTGACTTTGACTTTGTTTTTTGGAGAAAAAAAAAAAACCATGCCATTCCCTTGTATTCTCCTCTTAACACTCAGAAACTTGGCCATTGCTGTTTCACAGTTTCTTTGTTTGGAAATGGAAAAAGCAAAATGCCTAAATGATAATAATACATCCATATCAACTAAGCCAGTATCTGTTTTGTCAGGAGAGAATCATGTTCGAGTCTGTCATTGGATTGAAAGGTAAGTTCAAGCTGTGAAAATGAATTGTTATTACATAGCTTTGAAGGGTCTAATATGGGATGTCAGCACCTCTGTAATTAAGTGAATGGTAATAGCCAAGTTATCAATGTGGCCAATGAAGTCCCCATTGTGTCTCCTCCCCATGAAGACAGAAAGGAATTAGATTTCTCAGGCATGCCTCTAATGCACATACAGATTGAGCTTTTGTACAGTTCTTAAATCGACAAGAGGTTTCTCCATCTCTGGGATTTCAAGTGGTCTTTTTTTGGTAGTTCTCTAATAAATGGCAGGGCATATTGTGTACATATACACATTTGCAATTACCACCTGGGGGGTGGATGATAAAGCCTTCAGGAGCTAATGTTTCTCGTTTTTCAGAGATGAACTGGTCCGTAAGCCAGATAAACATATGAATTCCACTGTGGTCTGTCCATTTACTACTGTGATACATGGAGTCTTTCAACTGAGTTCCTTGATTGAAATGCATGAAAAGTGCTTAAGAGGGAAGGCTAAGCATATGTTCAGTTTTATGGGAATTCAGACAGGAGGGAAGAGAAAGACATTACCCTGTCTAACCAATGGTTGAAATAGGAGAAGCATGAGGATTTGTACGAGTTTTTGGTTGTCTTCCAGCATCTGGCCATGTTCTATTTTAGTTCATGAATCATTACTTCATGTCAGAACCTGGACCGCAATATGATTTTGGGATTGATTTGCACTGGACAGTGAGTTAGAGGACATGATATATTTCAACAATTGGGCAACTACATTCCAAGAGCTACTACATATGGCAGAAGATTAATTTGGATTTGATCATCCAATGGGTGGTCTCAGAATTTCTTGCAGAGAAGATATCTTCCTCGACCTTACTTCACATTTGAATGGGCTACATGTATTAAAAGAGCTTACAAAAGAAAATAAAAAGAAAAAACACCAATGACTTTGTAAGGAAGGAAATGCAATTCCATGTACATTTTTTTCTTGGCCCTTTATAAAAATTCTTTTCTAAGAGAAAACAGGTTTTCCTTCATGAGAACAATACCATACATATATGGCACAAAATATTTTACTTGACTGTTGAAATAAAAGGCTTCTTTATCCAATTCATGTTTTTCTAGGGTTTGGTCGATATCAGGTAGGTTTGAGTCGTGACATAAGCATCGTTTGAATGATGATGTCGGTTCAATGAGTTCACTCAATCTGTCACCTCTCTAAATTCAGGCTGAAGACTCGGACTCAGCACCAATTTCGCACTTGTACGGTAGCAAAAAACATCACATTAGAAGATAACTTGTCTGCTCTTATATTTGGTACTGTCATAACCTATAACACATCTGGTACTTGTGGTCTGCTATAGTTTGTAGCATTTTGTCCATTAATATGAGAAGTCTGGTCTGCATTTTAGTCCTTCAAGTTATGTTTTTGTCCACATGATCAATTCGATTCATTATAATCAGTGGGATGCAATACAATGATGATAATTTTGGGTAGGGCTATGCTGTTTGTTCTGTTAAATGGTAGGCCAAGATGTACCAACAAATACATGAAAGCATCAGAGACAAGACCATGTGATGACCTGTGATATATCTTCTTTAAGGGACCCCCATTGCAATTGTCTTTCCACCATTCATTGCATTTGAGAAAACTGGCCTTATTGCATTTGTTCTATAAATACATCTATTCTATGGCCACAACAACCAGGTATCAAAGCTTTTCTTGCTTCCCAAACATCTAGAAATCCATTTCTCTCAACCACTTTGGTTTGAAGAACTAAGTTTGAAACTCATGGCTATCCGTTTTCAGAGGATTATTCCTGCCAAGCAGATCCTGAGACGCATTCTTCCATCTCCAGAGCCCACAAATGTGCCCAAAGGCTATGTTCCTGTCTACGTTGGAGAAACTCAAAAGAAGAGATTTGTGATTCCAATTTCATACCTGAAGCATCCTTCATTCCAAAACTTGCTAAGTCAGGCTGAGGAAGAGTTCGGGTTTGATCATCCACTGGGTGGACTTACAATCCCATGCAGAGAAGAAGCCTTCATCAATCTAACTTGTGGCTTGAATTGCTCATGAGCAAGGAGGAAAGTCACATAATGACCAGCCTGAAGGATACCAAATCTGTCACACCATTGACCACAGAAACCAACCCAACAATTTTTGAATTATGAGTTGGGTTCTTTTTTCCTCAAGAGAACAATGTAAATTTATTCTATTTTTCTCAAAACAAATTGAAAACCAAATTTGTTCATCTTAATTGCATAGCTTTACCTTTTTCTTATGTTATTTGTCATCCTCTGGCAGCCATTTAGTAAATGTTACTGCCATAAGTTTCCAGTACCCATTTGCAGCTTATCAACGAAAACAAATCTATTTAAAGGCTTACTCCATTAAAATCCATCGTGCCTTGTTTAAATATTTTGGATTCTATCATTCTAGTAAGGCTAAATCTTCAACTAAGAGAAAATTCAGCATCATTTCACGAAAGAACAACTTATGATTATGGTTATTAATAAAAAGATTTCTAGTTTTGGTATCCTATTCCTATTGTTGTAATTGATGTAGAAATAGTAGTCATCTAAAAGAAGTGATTTCAAATGTATATGTAAATGTAAATGTAAATGTAATTTCAAATGAATGGCCTTCTTTGAACCTTAAAGACAAGTGGTGCCCATTTTATCTTGTCTATTACAGTTTGGATTCTTCAAAATCATCAAAAACCAATCTACATGTTTAGAGAAGTGCTAATGTTGATTGCATCTTTGATAAAGCACCCAGACAGAATTTTAGAACTTGAATCCATGGAGAAGGATAGAAATAGGATTATGTTTGAAACTGAAAACTGGGTGGAAACATTTCCAAGGGTAGGACAACTGGGGACAAGAGAAGGGTTGTCTGTTTGCTCAGCCTTGTAATCTCATGGGACTTAAAGATAATGTTGTGCTTGCATGGGAGGTGAGATGGTTGTAATAACCCACATTGGATAATGAAAAAAGTTCTTGACGTTATATTTGTATGGACTCTTCTTAATCCTATAAATGCGTTTAAAGTCATAAGGGTCTTAGTCTAGAGCAGACAATACCTACACAATTAGGAGTGAGTAATTACAAATGGTATTAGAGTTTATTCTTGACCTTGATGTAGAAGTTTGTTTGGCCCCATAAGATGTAGAAGTTTGTTTGGCCCCACAAGAACATTGTATTTATATGGAGGAGGGGGTTGTGATATCCCACATTGAATGGGAAAAAAAATTCTTGGTGCTATATATGTATAGATTACTTTTAATCTTGTAGACACGTTTTAAAGTCATGAGAGTATTTACGGTGCAAAGTGGATAATATTTACATGATTAAGAGTAAGGGGTATTTGTTTGTTTGGTTCTACAATTTTGTGGGATCGATATAATGATAATAATATAGGATATTGATATTCGACATCAAACAAGGAAAACTTTTTCCCTAATACTATCTATGTATGAGCTCCTCTCAATCATACAAATGTGTTTTAAAACCCTAAGGGTTCCTTGGGTGTAGAGTGGATGATATTTATACAATTAGAAATAGGTGTTACAAATAGTATTAGAGTCGATCCCTAATCCTTGTGTGAGAGTTTGTTTGGTTTCGCAAGGAATGTTTGTTTGTTTGGCCCCATAATCCCACGAGATATAACAAATTAAAATATTGTATCTATATGGAGGGTCATTGTAATATCTTATATCAGATAGGGGAAAAGGTTTTTATGTTATATATATATATATATATGAACTCTTAATCCTCTATATCTATTTTAAAACCATAAGGGTACTTTAGTCCCAAAATGGATAATATGTCCATGATTAGTAAGAGTGAGTTGATACAAGTTATATATAAATATTTACCATATTTAATTGATCTTCACGGGGCTAAGTCGTTCATTCAGTTTTATTCAACAAAAATTGAAAGAGAGAGATGAGGAAGGGCCATGTTAATGATTCAACTTTTCCAAGTCAACACTGCAACCAATGATCTTGTGTTTTAAAATGGATTCTACTGCCTTGGGCCTAGTAGGAGGCACTTCATGTGCTCTTCATGAGAGTGTGCCTTGCAAGTTGGTGTACTAAAGTATCTCACTTCCAATGTTAACTACTGTTCTCCCTTTTGCCTCCAGCTGTGAATATTCCTTGAATATATCTCTACTTTTCATGTTGATGGCAGCTTACGTCTTTCATGTTTATCTGAAGTTTTATTTCAATGTCAGAGCTGGGTGTTTTACAAATTAGAATGATGGTGCTTTACACATAAGGAGAAGCCAATTGTTGGATGGATGTAATGGAAAGACGAAAAACTGAGAAAATGAAACATCTTCTTGGCTAGTGAGGAATCACAAGGGAGAAAAGAAACAACATGCTTTCTTTTGAAAAGAAGAGAAAGGAACATGGTTATTTCTGTGTGATTAAGATGAAGACATTTGACTGTCAACTAATTGCTTTACAGAAAAATAGAAGAAAACTATATCGTTGTCACTTCAAAAAGACCTTTTTCTCAGTAATACAAAATTGTTGGGACTGGATTTTGGGGTAAGTGGTGTTAGAGAGACGAGAGCTTGAAGCCATCCATTTTGAGATCTTCCTCCTTGCTCATGAGCAGTTCAAACTGTAAGTTAGATCAATGAAGGCTTCTTCTCTGCATGGGATAGTGAGGCCACCCAGTGGATGATCAAACCCGAACTCTTCCTCAGCCTGACTTAGCAAGTTTTGGAATGAAGGATGCTTCAAGTATGAAATTGGAATCACAAATCTCTTCTTCTGAGTTTCTCCAACATAGACAGGAACATGGCCTTTTGGCACATTTGTGGACTCCAAAGATGGAAGAATGCGTCTCAGGATCTGCTTGGCAGGAATAATCCTCTGAAAACGGATGGCCATGAGTTTCAAATTTGGTTTCTCAAAAAGTGATGGTGGGAAAGGATTTCAAAGATTTTAGAATATAAGAAAGCTTTGAACCTTGGTGGATCTATGCCCATAGAGTAGGTATATTTATAGAGCAAATGCTGTATGGTCAGTATTTTCAAGTGGAATGAGTGATGAAGAGGCTCCTGCAATGGGGTCCCTTAAAGGAGATAACTCACAAAGAGTCACATGGTTTGCCCTCCCAACAAATAATAAGATTCTGATAGCATTCATATTGTGATATATTTTCTGGTTCATTGTGGCTTACCACTTAACAGAACAAACAGCAGAGGCCCACTTGAAATTATTATTTTTGTGATGCATCCGACTGATGCAATTTATCTCCTACTGATAATTTGGATAAAAGCCTAACTTCAGGGACTAACTTATAGACCAGGTTTCTTGTATTCAAGGACAAAATGCTTCAAACTATAGCAGGCCACCCCTGCTGAATATTAGAGCAGACAAGTGAGGATCTGGGGCCGAATACTGTTAGAATTCATGAGAGTTTGCCTTTGAAAATGTCTTAGTTAGACTCAGTCTCTGTTTTGCTCCATAATTTTCAGTTTTTCTGTTAGTAGAAGTAGTCATAGCAGCTGAGAGTTTTTAGTATTTTCAGTTTGGTTGTAAGCCTATAAATAGGCATTCTCATTGGTGAAATATTTGTGTGCCTTTCTCCAACTCAGTACTCTAATATTTTCTGCAAGTTTTAGTTCCTTATTTTTCTCCAGATTTTAACAAATACAACCTTCAGCCAGAATTTGGGAGATGAAAGACTGAACAGAGGCACCATACCAACATAACATATGGTATGGTTCTATGATGTTTATGTCTATACCCAAATCAACTAGAATCACCAAACCCCTGAAAATGATGAATTGGATAAAGTCTTTTATTGCAGTGGTCAAACTCAAATGTTTCAATTGTGAGGCAACACACAACCATCAGGAACCTAAATATTTGGATTCTGAGATGAAGAATCTTAGTGACACTTGTCAAATTTCAAATAATTAGAAGCCTAGATATCTCTGGCTTTGAGTTAATTGCGTGGCCATCACATTATATCTTTCAAAAGATAGCTTATCCATTAGATGGTGTAGTACAAATAATTGGGGATTTGTTTCACTGCCATGTTGAAGGACAAACACTAGCCGTCTACTGACGACTTAGAAACTTTTAGAAGAATTAATACTATCAGTACTTATTGAAAAAGGAAGAACATAGCATTTTGTTGGTAAACAGGGAAACTATAGGCTTATAGCACTTATATGCCTATGGAACTTCAGGAATTCCAAGTCCAAATACAAAGCATCTGTTATTCATAAAGTGGGCATTCTTGGTTTGAAACATATGCTCCCCAAAATCCTAAACAAATTTATTGGTTAATCCTTGTGTCGTGAAGCCAACTGCCTCACAAGTGTTTGACTTGCAGCATATTGCAGGCACACCAAGCGCCCTTGGCCTCAAGCTTAACCTGAGGGAACAAAAAGATTCATTTCTTCCTATGTAGAAAACCTTACAATATTGTAAATTTTTTCCATCTCAAATCCTCAAATGTCTAGCTTTCAGCTTCCCAATTTCTTCTGGTAAGATTTAGTCAAGTGGTTCTTAAAGAGATGAGAAGAAAAGGAATGATAAATTGATAATTTGTTTCTTCAATTTCAGAACTGTCTCTGATCCTCTATTTGAATAGTGTGTTCAACACACAGATCTTTGATAGATGCCCATGATTTATAGGGGAGATTGCAAATATATCTATAGTAAAAAAACAAGAAAAAGATTTTAGGGGAAATGTAGGATGAAGGAATTAAATCTTTGGTGGTAGACAATCAAAGACTTATGATTTCAAATTTAAGATTGAGTGTATATATAGATGAAAGGGCAGGGAACTTTTCTTTTGAGACACAAGACCTTCTGAAGGGGACCTACCATAATGTTGAAACACATGATGCCCTACCATTTCTTGGAGGGGACCCACTCCAAATCCAAGATGTGCAGACAGGAGAAGCCTATTGTCGATTAAGAACCATAAAAGAACAACCCATATGGAAATAAACATTGAACATAAACCATAACAAACATGAAAATCAAATATATTCAAGGTATATCTCAGCTGAATGAAAAAGTAAAGCTGCTGTTAACATGTCATCAACATAAATCACTGGCAGTGAGCTGCTTTAGTACAACAGCTTGCAACGGACCCTTGTGAAGAGCACATGAAATGATTCCTACTAGTTCCACTCACAGTTGGACCATTTTTAATACCAGGGTGCAAGTCGAATGGATTATATTATCACTAGGAAATGACAACCTGGCAGCTTGCTACTTTTCCCTAATTTTTGTTGCCTTTTTATTCAATGATGCTGAACAGAAGTAGGAAGAAAAACAGGCCTAACCCCATCAAGGTTACAGTATATATGGTAAAACTGCATTGCAAAATATCAAAATCGATAATGTCTGGTTGAACTGAAAATAGTTTTCAAATATAGTCTTGAATAGAGTAAGCTAAGCCTCTAGCTTTAATAGCTGCAACGAATGGGGAAAATGAGATGATGATGATAAAAAGAAAGGAAGAAACAAGACCCCAACGCCTACAGCGGGTCTATTCACTGACCATAATTGAAAAGCAACTCCTGGACTGAAGGTTTAGATTTTGGTTGACGTAAGTGGAAAGTGACCATATTCTGCCCAAATATTTATGACAGGCATATGCACATCAGTATCTGCAGTGAAGGAGCTAAAAGTCATCAAGAAAGCCTAAACTTCTGGGATTTTTTGTTTCTCTTAAATTTATGTGCATATCCATGGTGACTACTTATACAAGGAGACCAGGGGAAGCAAAATCAATGAGAAAAGAAGAAAAACAAAGATTCTGTTTGAATGTTATGTATGGAGAAATTTGACTAAAATTGTATAGAATAAGTTACAACGAGTGGGAATGAAACAACCCAGTTCTCCTAATTCAAAATTGGAGAGACTGGATTTCAAGTCAGTGGTGTTAGAAATTACATGTCCTACTGACTAGCCATTTGCATATCTTCCTCTCCTCTCATGAGCAGTTCAAACTGCAAGTAAGATTAATAAAGGCTTCTTCTGTGCAGGGGATTGTGAGACCGCCCATTGGATGATCAAACCCGAACTCTTCTTCAGCCTGACTCAACAAGTTCTGGAATAAAGGGTTCTTCAAGTATGAGATTGGAACTACAAATCGCTTCTTCTGAACTTCTCCCACATAAACAGCAAAATAGCCTTTTGGTACATTTTTGGCCTCTGCACCCTTGCGCTCTTGCTGCAGGGTTTTCTTAGCATTAACAATCCCAGGCAAGCGAAAACCCATGAAGCGTATGATCAGAGAAAAGTAATGGTAGGGAAAATGGTACTCTTATGTGTTAGAAAAAGATATCTTTGGCAGTGGGATGCCATATCCCTATGATGAGTAGAATATATATAGAGGAAGCATGTTCTGTATGGCCAGTATTCTCAGATGGAGTTGGTGTGAATAGAAGTCCTTGATAGGGTCCATCTGTGGACATTCAACACAAGGGATCACATGGCTTTGCCTACCAACTAATAATAAGATTTTGGTGGTCTTAATCCTGAAAATTTATTGAATGACGACTTGTCATGGCCTACTGCTTAAATTTAGCAGAACAAACTGGAGAAGCCCACTTGAAACTGTTTGCTATTTCAACCAACTTGTAGGGACTACATTCATTTGGCTAACCATAGCCTTCCAGTGATGTATGTCTGAAGCTTGTTGGTGTTCTGATAAACACGAAAATTACCAGTAATTCATTTCTTATGACATTAGCAGACAATAAGATTGAGACACAAATCATCATCAGTTCCTGTGATGGTGTTTCTTGGAATAAATTAGCCATATAGGCAATCATATTATTCAGATGTCCTTGTCCATGTGTTTCTCCGACTCAAATTTGAAGGCCTCCTAGAAAGATTATCCAAATTCAATATGAAGGGTCGCTTTTTCTAATAACAATTCCAAGCAAATGAAAACTGGGATGCCACATGACAGCAATGATCTCTGTTTTGAGCTTCACATAAAGAATATGAAGGATTTCTTTTGACTTTGACTTTTTTCCATGCCATTCCCTTGTATTCTACTCTTAACACTACTCGGTCATTTTTGTGTCACAATTTTTTGGTTGGATTGAAAGGTTTTTTTGGAAAATGTTAATAAATTCCAAAATCCATTTCGTCGTCCAGTAGCGACAACCGTTTTTTTTTATTGGGTATTGGAGCAACATTACCTATTGATAAATCCCTAACTTTAGGTCTTTTTAAAATTTAAATTGATTTAATTGTGAAATAAAATATCCCGCATGTGTATCTAGGGAATAGTCGCTTCAAAGTGAATTCTCCCTAGATACATCTATTCAATTAAATTCTGAATCTATTCCGAGTATATGGATTTGGTTAAAGATTCAAAACCCAGTTTTTTTTTCTAAAAAAAATATATATATGAAAAAAATTCAATCTATTTGAGGTCAAGCTATTGAGAACTCAGTCGAAAATGAATTGTTATTTACATAGCTATGAATGGTCTAATGTGGGATGGCAGCACCTATGAAATTAAGTGAATAGTAATAAGAAAGTTACCCATGTGGCCAATGAAGTCCCCATTCTGTCTCCTCCCCAAGAAGACAGAAAGGAATTAGATTTTCTCAGGCATGCCTCTAATGCATGAATAGATTGAGCTTGTACTGTTCTTAAATCAACAAGAGGTTTCTCCATATCTGGGGTTTCAAGTGGATCCTTTTTTCATAGTTCTCTAATAAACGGCAGGGCATATTATGTACATATACACCTTTGCAATTACCGTCTATGAGGTGGAGGATAAAGCCTTGAGGAGCTAATGTTTCTCAAATTTTGGAGATGAACTGATCTATAAGCTAGATAAACAGATGAATTCCAATGCGGTGTGTCCCATTACAGATGTGATACATGGAGTCTTGCAACTGAGTTCCTTGATTCAAATGCATGGAAAATGCTTAGGAGGGAAGGCTTGGGACATGTTCAGGTTTATGGGGAATTCAGACAAGAGGGGAAAGAAGAGAGATATTACATTGTCTAGTTCAGGTTTATGGGAATTCAGACATGAGGATTTGTATGATTTTCTCGGTTGTCTTCCAGCATCTGGCTATACTATCTTTTAGTTCACGAATCATTACTTCATGTCAGAACCTGGTCTGCACTATGATTTTGTGATTGATTTGCCCTGGACAGTGAGTTAGAGGACTTCATATATATTTCAACAATTGAGCTACTATATTACAAGAGCTACTACACAAGGCAGAAGAATAATTTGGATTTGATCATCAAATGGTGGTCTCAGAATTCCTTGCAGAGAAGATATTTTCCTAGATCTTACTTCTTGTTTGACGGGGCTGCATGTATAAAAAGTGCTTACCAAAGGAAATGAAAAGAAAAAACGACAACTTTGTAAGGAAGGAAATGCAATCCCATGTACATTTTTTCTCCTTTGTCCTCCTTAAATTCTTTTCTAAGAGAAAACAGGTTTTCCTAAATGAGAACAATACCATATATATATGGTATGAAATATTTGACTTGACTGTTGAAATAAAAGGCTTCTTTATCCAATTTATGTTTTGCTAGGGTTTGGTCACTATCAGGTATGTTCGAGTCTAGACATCAGCATCATTTGAATAATACCATATGCCATGTCGGTTCAATGAGTCCATTCAATCTTTCGCCTCTCTAAATTCAGGCTGAAGACTCGGACTCAGCACTAATTTCTTACTTGTATGGTAGCAAAAAACATCACATTAGAGGATAACTTGTCTTCTCTGATATTTGGTACTGTCATAACCTATATAACACATCTGGTACTTGTGGTCTGCTATAGTTTGTAGCATTTTGTCCATTATTATGAGAAGTCTGGTCTGCATTTTAGTCCTTCTAGTTATGTTTTTGTCCACATGATCAATTCGATACATTATAATCAGTGGGATGCAATACAATGATAATAATTTTGAGTGGGGCTACTCTGTTTGTTCTGTTAAATGGTAGGCCAAGATGTACCAACAAATATATGAAAGCATCAGAGGCAAGACCTTGTGATGCCCTGTGATATGTCTTTTTTAAGGGACCCGGACCCCCATTGCAATTGTCTTTTCATCATTCATTCCATTTGAGAAAACTGGCCTTATTGCATTTGTTCTATAAATACATCTATTCTATGGGCATATCCACCAGGTATCAAGGCTTTTCTTACTTCCCAAACACCTAGAAAACCTTCTCTCACAACCACTTTAGTTTGAAGAACTAAGTTTGAAACTTATGGCCATCCATTTTCAGAGGATTATTCCTGCCAAACAGATCCTAAGACACATTTTTCCATCTCCAGAGCCCACAAATGTGCCTAAAGGCCATGTTCCTGTCTGTGTTGGAGAAACTCAGAAGAAGAGATTTGTGATTCCAATTTCATACCTGAAGCATCCTTCATTCCAAAACTTGCTAAGTCAGGCTGAGGAAGAGTTCGGGTTTGATCATCCACTGGGGGATCTCACAATCCCATGCAGAGAAGAAGCCTTCCTCAATCTAACTTGCAGCTTGAATTGCTCATGAGCAAGGAGGAGAGTCACATAATGATCAGCCTGGAGGATACCAAATCTATAACACCATTGACCACAGAAACCAACCCAACAATTTTTGAATTATGAGTTGGTTTTTTTTTTTTTTTTTTTCCTTTTTTCTTTTTCCTTAAGAGAACAATGTATATTTATTCTATTTTTCTGGAAAACAAGTTTGCAACCAAATTTGTTCATCTTAATTTAATAGCTTTACCTTTTTCTTATGTTATTTGTCTTTCCCTGACAGCCATTTAGTAAAAGTTATTGCCACAAGACCAAATCTATTTAGAGAGTTACTTCATTTGCCCTTCAAAATCTATTAATCTTTGTTTAAACATTTCGGTTTCTATCATTCTGGTAAAACTAAATCTTCAACTAAGGGCATATTCGGTAACATCTTAGGAAAGAACAACTTATGATTATGGTTATTAATAAAAATAAATAAATAAATTGAAGTTTGAATATCCTATTCCTGTTGTTGTAACTGATGGCTTAGAGAAATAGTAGTCAAAATGTAAATGTAATCTCAAATGAATGGCCTTCTTTGAACCTTCATAATTCAACATCATCTAAAAGGCAAGTGGTGCCCATTTTGTCATGTCTATTACAGTTTGGATTCTTCAAACTCATCAGAAACCAATCAGCATGTTTGTAGAAGTGCTAATGTTGATTATATCTTTGATAAAGCATCTGAACAGAATTTTAGAACTTGAATCTATTGAGAAGGATTATGTTCGAGTCTGAAAACCGAGTGAGGCATTTCCAATGGTAGGACAAATGGGGACAGGAGACGGGCATTGTTTTATTATCAAATCCATTCCTTGCCAGTTGCCATTACATTTTCCTTTGTTTCACTTTGTTGTTTAACACCTTGACAAGTACTTTAAATAATATGATTGCCTATATGGATAATTCATTTCAAGAAACATCATCACATGAGCTGATAATTTGTGTTTTTTAGAACCCCAACAAATTTCAAACATACACTATGGGTGAGCTATTCTTAGTGCATCAATGAACATTGTCCCCACCTGTTGGCTGATATAGATCAAGAGTCAGATTAATTGCCAGATAACTAAACAAGTAATTTCAAGTGGGCTTTTCAAATTAGTTTTGATAGTTAAGAAGTAGGCCATGATGATCCCAGCAAATAAATTTCAGAAGGAAGACCACTGAAAATCATATTATTAGTTGGGAAGCAAAACCATGTGAACCCTTGTCATGAATGTCTACAGATGGACCCTAACATTAGAGACTTCTCAACACCAAAGAATATTGGCCATACAGAATTTGCTTGCTCTATATATATTCTACTCATCCTATGGATATGGTATCCCACTGTCAAACTTTTCTTATTCTAAGAGATCTCAGAGTACCAGTTTCCTTACCTTTACTTTTCTGAGTCCATAGAAGTCATGGGTTTTCATTTGCCTGGAATTGTTAATGCTAAGCAGATCCTGCAGCGGGCACATGTGGGTGCTGAGTCCAAGAATGTGCCTAAAGGCTATTTTTCTGTTTATGTGGGAGAAATCCAAAAGAAGAGATTTGTGGTTCCAATCTCATACTTGAAGAATCCTGCATTCCAGACCCTGTTGAGTCAGGCTGAAGAAGAGTTCGGGTTTGATCATCCAATGGGTGGTCTCACAATCCCATGCACAGAAGAAGCCTTTATTAATCTCAGTTGTTATTTGAACAGCCCATGAGAGGAGAAAGATATGCAAATGACTAGGCTCTAGGATGCAGAGTCTCTAACGCCATTGACTCATAAACCAGTCTCCATTTTTGGATTAGGAGAACTGGGCTGTTTCATTTCCACTTGTAAAATTATTTTATACATTTTTTCTGTAAAGAAAGTTGATAGCCAATTCTCTTCATATAAAAGGATCAAATAGAATCTCTTACTTTTCTGCTTTCCCATTGATTTAATCTGTTTCCTCTGTTCTCAACCTAGAGCTCAAATTTCAATCAAGGATTGCTTTGCAATATTGAATTTCATTTCCTTAGAATAACATCATCTGTAACAATAGCACTCTGGTGGTTAAAATGGATCCCACTGCCTAGGGGGTAGTGGGAGACACTTCATGTGCTCTTCAAAAGGGTGTCCCTTGCTAGTTGGTGTACTAAAGTAGCGCATTGCCAGTGATTTCTGTTGGAGATATGTTAACTGCTGTTTTCCTTTTACCTCCAGCTATAAATATACCTTGAATTCCTTTATTGTTTATCTGAACATTAATTAATATCAGAGCCGATCAGTGATTTAAAATTTAGAGTGTATATATTCATAATTCATCTGCATCAACTGAGCCAGTATCTGTTCTGTCAGGAGAGAATCATGTTCAAATCACTTGGTAGGATTGACAGGTGAGTTCAAGCTGGGGGAGACTCAATTCAAACCAAGTTGTTATTTAGATAGGCTTGCATGTCTAATATATGGTTCCTTGCTAAGAAGACTGAAAAGAATCAGATGTCTCAAGCATGCTACTAGTGCATGTACATATTGAGCTTTGTACTGTTCTTAAATCAAAAAGAGTTTCTCCTATCTTCTTGATTTCAAGTGGGTCATTTTTTTGTACAAATATTCATATGCATCTACTATCCAAATATCTTCATACCACTCCTTCCACAATTTATTCAAATATACCATTCCTTCTATATATACTCGTATGCTAGTATTACAATCAACATAGGTGTTCAAATTCTCTACTTCCAAAGCTTTCTCTGTTTTGCAAGCCGAAGCTTGCCCAAGCTTGTTCATTCTTCTGTTGAAGAGATTTACCTATAAAAAATTATGGGTCGTCCACCTTCCAGCTGGTCTTGTTCATGCTAAGAAATTAAATTCTCCACAAATCTATTATGACTGCAAGAGCAGTTTCAGCAGCTGCAGATATTCAGAAGGTTACTGGAACCTACCTACATTCCAAGTGCTTCTCCATAAGGCAGAAGAATTTGGATCTGATCATCCAATGGGCTGTCCCAGAATCCCTTGCAGAGAAGATATTTTCCTCAATCTTACTTCTCATTTCACTGTTGACAATTTTGTAAAGAATGAATGCAATCCCATGTATATCCTTTTCTCCTTTCTGTGTAACTTTTTTTTTTTTTTTTTTTTGAGAGAGAGAGAATATAGGTTACACTACATGAGAAAATGACAGAAATTACGTTGTCATATCTTTCTTGTTTATTTCACCTGATGAATTGTTTTTGAGAGACCAAAATGCTATATTCTCTGCTATAGTTATAGCTCCATCAATTTAAACAACGCAAGGTACCATCAAGATCCAGCAGTACTCACCATTTCTATAAGCTGCAACATGATTTCCTATTAGGATGCATTTAGACAAACAGTGTGTTTTCTGAAACAAATCTCCAAATATATGAACATATATATATATATATATATATGCTAAGTTATATACAGGCTTCTAATCATTTGCAATTCAACGCTTTAGTCGCTAAGATTCCTTATCTTGTTGCCAAGTACTTAGGCTGCTAGTGGTGGTACTTGGTCTAAGAATTGAAATTTTTGAGTTGACCAGTGAAATGAAAGCCTCCTTTATCCAATTCATGCTTAGCTAGGGTTTGGTGAATCTGGTCGGTTTGAGTCTAGACATCAGATCATGGAACAATAACATATGCTCTGCTGGTTCAATGCTTCCATTCTATCTTTCATCCCAACAAATTCAAGATGAAAGGTCACCCTCAGCACAAATACCCCACCTGTGTGGCAACAAGAAAGATCATGACATCAAAAGATAACTTGGCTGTTCTGATATGCAGTAGTCTTAAGTTATAACACAGCTAGTTATATCAGCTGGATGCAATACAAAATAATTTCAAGTGGAGTGGGGCTCTGTTGATTGTTTTGCTAAGAGGTAGGCAATGATGAAGCAACAAATGTATATCAGTATGAATGCTGTCAAAATCTTATTATTAGTTGGGAGGCAAAGCCATGTGATATATCCTCTTCAAGGGACCCCATTGCTGTAGCCTCTTCACCATTCATTCCATTGGAGAATACCGACCATATAGCATTACTCTATAAATATACCTCTTCTAAGGGCATATCCATCAAGTCCCAAAGCTTTCTTGTTTTCTAAACTCTTAGAATCCATTTTTCATCATCACTTTCGTTCAAAGAACTAAGTTTGAAACTCATGGCCATCCGTTTTCAGAGGATTATTCCTGCCAAGCAGATCCTGAGACGCATCCTTCCATCTCCAGAGTCCACAAGTGTGCCCAAAGGCTATGTTCCTGTCTATGTTGGAGAAACTCAGAAGAAGAGATTTGTGATTCCAATTTCATACTTGAAGCACCCTTCATTCCAAAGCTTGCTAAGTCAGGCTGAAGAAGAATTCGGGTTTGATCATCCATTGGGTGGTCTCACAATCCCATGCAGGGAAGAAGCCTTCATCAATCTAACTTGCAGCTTGAATTGCTCATGAGCAAGAAGGAAAATCTGGACAGTACCAGCCTGAAGGATATACCAAATCTCTTAACACCATTGACCACAAAAACCAATGCCAGCAATTTTTGGATTATGAGAATTGTGTTTTTTGTAGTGAAAACAACGTAAATTTCTTTTATTTTTCTGTAAAGAAAATTGACAGCCTTATCTCTTCGTCTCAATTGAATAGCTCTGCTTTTGACTTATATTTTTTCCTCTTGCAACCATATAGTGAAGGAAGGTTATTGCCTTAGATTTTCCAAATGCATTTGCAGCAGATCAACCAGACAAAATCTACATAAAGGATTACTCCATTAGCCTTTATAAATCTCCTCTGGCTTGTTAAATATTTCAGATTCAATCATCCTGCTAAAAAGTCAAATCTTCAACTAAGGGCATGCTCAACAACATTTCAAGAAAGAAGAGCTTATGATATTTCTTAAAAACATTTCAAGTTGATGGTGAGATGTTGACACTGAAGAACCAAGGAACCTTGTCTTGTACATGGAGTATTAGGGCAGGGAAGTAGGTGTAGAATAGAAGCTTGGCTTGCAGAGTTGGTGATGGGTCAACAACTTTCTTGGAAGGATAGATGGGTTAATGGTATGATTCTTATAGATCATACCCTGCAACCTCTGAACAATACTGATTTGGAAAAAGAAAAAAAAGTTAGCTGCTATCTAACAATCCAAGCAATTGGGATTTGGCTGCTTTGGCTGGAATTCTTCCTGATCAACTCTCCAGGAAAGTGAAGTTATTCCCCTCAATTTTCTTGAAGATTTGACAGATTTAAGGCACTAGGAACCATCTACTTAGGTATGTTCTCTTCCCAATCTTTTCAGAATCTGCAGGGAAGGATGACTCGAATCTGCAGGGAGGAAAATGTTGGTTAAAGAAGGCCTGCTGTCTCAGCCAATTGTGACTTTTGTGATGCCTCTATAGACTCAAATCTACATTTCTTTAGGGAATGTCCTATCATTGAAGGCATTTGGATTAGTACTTTGAGGAATATTTGACCAGAACAGCTTCTTCTCTGCGCCAATCAGAGATGGGATCTTCCTCAATCTTAAGAAAAGGATCAGTGGAGATCATGACTTGCTTACTATTTCGCTACAATTAGCTGGAAGGTCTAGGTCCAGAAGAATTCTAGCTTAAACAAGGATTAATTTCAGTGGCCTGTTGACCCATTAGGAGCCATATCTCTGCAAGAAATGCAATTCAACCTTTCTAACAGAACTAATTTTCAGAAAAGGGAGACTGCCATGATAAAAAGGTAGAGCAGAAGTTGATCCTCAAACTTCTATAGTCCTCACCCAAAAGAAGATACATGCAAGGAGTCTTCATGTCATCCAAACAAAAGCTTGTCAAGAGATAAGCCATAGAAGCTGGAAGTGCAAGGTTCTCAAGTTGTTTAGAGAGGCCAATTGGGTGGGTGACACATTGGCTGACATGGCTTACATACAAAGATTTAAGACCTTGCTTAAAATGATTAATAGATTAAAAGTGATGAAAAGATCCAAATTTATAAAATTAACCACTCTCATTTTTTTATTTGAATAGTAACTCAATTTTTGACATAAATATCCTTCAACATTTTGAATATTTACATTTGTATTTTAAAATAAAGGGCCGTTTTTGTGAGAAAAAAGTCAAGAGCATCTTTATCCGAAATGAGTTTTTTTAGGGTGAAAAAATGGAGGGTAAGTTTTACAAACTTAGGATGATTTCATCCATTTTAATCAAATAATCATTTAAAAAAATAATTACATAAATATGAGGAATGATTAAAAATAAAAGCACTACATATAAAAAAGTTGTTTTTTAAACATTATTAAAAAATATAAAAATAAATATATTTAGATAATAAAATTTTATTTCATGTAAACCATTAAAAGTTATATTTTTATTATTTAATAGAATTAGAAATATCAATACATTAATAAATTTTATTCTTATCATATGATTTAATTTATCAATATTAAAGATAAGATGAAGAAATATATTTAAAATTTTATAATTATTTTATAATTTTAATTTTATCATTATTTTATTTTTAATAAGATTAAAATTATATATTTATGATGTCATTAATTTGATCACCGTTCAAGTCCGACCACCAAGTGAATCAATAATTTTTCTGGTGCAATTATCGATATCATTATGAAAATATTGCTTTCATCCCTCCAAATTGAGGTTTGGAGTTGTCTGTTCAGATATTTAACAGTCCCGTCCTAATATGTACCACGTCTAATACTATGGTCTGGCATTTGGTCCCTGAATATGAGAGATCTGATCTGTATGCCAGATTCTGTAGGTATGCTTTTATCCAAATGAACAAAATGGTTATATGTCAGAATCAATCCGGAGCCATACAAAAATAACAATTTCAAGTGGGGTTCTGCTGTTTGTTTTGTCAAGTGGCCAGAAGGAGCTCGAATCTCTAACATCACTGACCCCAAAAACTAACTACACGTACAAATTTCGTAAATTTTTGGTAGGTAAAATTAGCAAAATAAAATAGAAAAATAATGTAAATAAAATATTTATTGAAATTAAAAATATTGTGGGTATAATTTCAAAAAAATAATATTCTTTGCCTTTATTATACTTTTGAATCCACTAATATGAAACCCTTTTCCCGTTTTAGGATTTTTCCTTTAAATTTCAAATTCCTAAATTTTAGTAGATTAATTTAAGGGATTTAATTCCTTAATTTTAGTAAATTTTCATATTCGGAAGGTTTTACCAAGATAATAATAATAATAAAATAATTTTATTATTATTATTATTATTATCATTTTTATAGTTAGAGATTACGAAAACTTATCCAAAAAGATTTTTTCAAATTTTTCTTGAAAATTGTAAATTTGTTGAATATAGTTGAGAGTCGATCTCTTCATACCAATCAATTATATTTGAGACCTTAGCTTTATATAAAGCATGAGCCAACCTTTTGATCTTCGACTCACACCCGTCCAATTTTATTTCCATGTTATAATTTCTATTAATCATCAAAATGGAATATTTTCCATTAATCATCATAATGAAATATTATAATGGAATAGTAAACACCAAATGGAATAGAAAACTCTTAACTGGGTATCGAATACTATTTATGATAAGTGTCATTGTCTTATACTTTAAGATTATGTTTCGTTTGTTAAATATAATATAAGATTTATTGATGGACGAAATAAACTCACTGCATGAGCCAATGCATAGCATACAAAGAAGTTGACAGCCGATTGATCATCAAGTGCTGTATTTAGCTCTAATGCCATCGATATCATCCTGAATCAAAGGTTTCGTCTCTGCAGTACCCGTATAAGCATACATGTTGGCTTTCACCACTCGACTGTGCCCAAGTCCTAGAAGATGACCTACTTCGTGGGTAGCAATAGTCTGCAAATCAAAAGAATCAGCAACTGCACCTTCCACCCAATTCTCTTCTCCATCGAAATGGATGGTTGCATTAGTTAATGATGGACCGGCGTAAGCCAAGATTCCTCCAGGCCCATCAAGGGGTGGTGCAGTTCCCTTATCCCTCACTTGGAAATAAACTCGGATTTTAGCAAATGATTCCTCTCGAACCCTCTCGAAGGTGAAGTTTGAAACAGTGGTCCATGCTTGAAAACCCCTTGTGATTGGCTCCTCTGGGTGGGAGTCTGGGAAGATGATATAGTGGATATGCATCTGATCGCGGGGCCATTTCACGCTCCCTGGGTCGATAGTATACTGGGGGTTAATACTGTTTGAGCTTGTGGGGTGGTCCGGGACCCCGCATCGAGGCTTGGACATCAGGGTGGCTGTTGGGGCGTCTAAGCTTCCAGTGGGCTTGAGATGGTAAAAGGTCTGAAAGGCTTTGAGGGAAGATTCCAAGGTATCATCGAAATCATCACTATCCATTTGGGAATAATGGGTAGAGCTCAAGTAGCCGTAATGTTCAAGGTACTTCTTCACCATCTGGATGCCTTCCGTTTTGTCGCCCTTTTTAGACCCCTCCAGATGCTTGAAAGACCCAAAGCTCTCCAGATGCCTGAAAGGCCCGACGCGAGAGGGGCTTGAAGAAGTTGCCTGAGAAAGGAAAGGGAGGAGGAGAGAAGAAAGAATGAAGAGCAGGAGTGAAACCCTAGGCGCCATGACTGACCACCTTAGCGTTACATGACTCCAATTAGGTGATCATTTTATAGGCAATATTCCTCGGAAAATTATGGAAGGTGAATGATCAGTGCAACTGTATTGCAGCCTGTCTTGATTTCTTAATTCATCCAACTGGGATTATCCAAACATTATTACCATATAAGGACTTGGGTCTGAGGATATTGCTAGATTTTAGTATAAGTGGAAAGGAAAGCTACCCAAAATGTTGGCAACATATGGAGTTTCTAGGAAGAATCAACACAAAGTCATGAAGGTTAATTCAGGATTAGTAATTCTGTCACGAAATATTGAAATTGCTGTTCAAGAATCAAAGGGTTATATTAATTTCTTCTCATTTTCAATTAAAGAAAAACATAAAAAAATTATTATTATTATTATTATTATTATTATTATTATATGGAAGGAAATCATGTCTTCCAATTTCCAAAATAAAAAAATATTTCTATGCATGCAATCTTCCATTATCAACCTTTTATTTTATTTTATTTTAATTATTTAACAGACTATATAAAGGTCCATTAACAGAAGGTTTTGAAGATTTGATAAGAATATTATTCCTCCATAGTTTTTCCATTTTTGAGAATTTCTTGAGGATTGTTTGACCATTTGATCAATTGTTGATGCCTGAGGATTAAATGAAAGGAGGACCAGTCAAACACTGGGGAAAAGTTGTGGAAATGAAGAAAATCAAAATCAATTTTTACCAATTTTTAATTAAAAAAATTGTTAAACCCACATTCTTTTAATAATCTCTTCATAATTTAAAATAAGTTTAAGAGTGATTCTAAAAAAGTTTTTAATATTTCTAACATTTAAATGATAAAAAATTTTAAATATTAGAAAGATTAAAAGTGTTTATTAAAATCACTATTAAACGGGCTCTTAGATTAATTAAAAAAATTATTTTGCTCTATTATTTTACCTAGCTAATTCTTTTATCTCCATCGAATATTCTACCATGAGACCTCGAGCTACAATTCAATATATCCCTTCATCAAAAAACCAATCAGCCTGCTAAAAATCAACTTCCAATCCGTCTCCTATTTTTTCAGCCTATTATGATCTTGATTCTTAATAGTTGATTTCTATGAGGAAATAATATTGGGGTGATCTTGTTACCTCAGAAAATTGAGTGAAATGCTTGACCTGTCCTGACTCAATGTACGGATACATGATGACATCCTGAACTTGACTGTGAGCAAGTCCTAGAATATGGCTTAGTTCATGGGTAGCAACAGTCTGCAAATCAGTACAGTCTGGAAATGAGCCATCCCCAACTCCTCTTCTCCATGGAAATGGATGGTTGCATTATTCAATGATGATTCGGCGTAAGCCAAGATTCCTCCAGGCCCATCAAGGGGTAGCGCAGTGTTCCCTTATCCCTGACTTGGAAGTAAACTCGGATTTTAGCAAATATTTCATCTCGAACCCTGTCGAAGGTGAAGTTTGGTACACCAGCCCATGCGTCAAAACCCTTTGTAATTGTCTCCTTTTTTTCAGATCCCTCCAGATGCTTGAAAGACCCAAAGCTCTCCAGCTTGAAGGACCCAAAGGGTGAAGTTGCCCGAGAAGGGAAAAGGAGGAGGAGGAGGAGGAGAGAAGAAAGAACCAACGACAACAGGAGAGAAACCCTAGGCGCCATGGCTGACCACCTTGGCGTTGCAGCACTTCCATTAGGTGTTTTTATGAACATTGCTCAGAAAATTATGGAAGATGAATAATCTGTATTGTAGCCTGTCTTGATTCTCTCAACATTGCTGTATATAGAGTTAGACTGAGGGTATGTATGTTTCAATGTTGCCGTAAAGGAAAACTAACCAAATAGGTGATTGTCCAGAAAAGAAAAGAAAATATTATTATTATTATTATTATTATTATTATTATTATTTATGTAATCTTTGATCATCAACCTTAATTTAAGAAATTATCATAGAAGTACACATTTGAGACTCACTACATCAGTTCTCTTTGTAACAAGCAGGTTTTGAAGATTGGTTAAGATTCCTCCGTGATTTTTCCTTTCGAGAATTTGTGGACTAGTCAAAGATCCGGGAATAGTTGTTGAAATGAAGATCGAAAATGGAAATCCATTAACCAAATTTTAGGTAAGAAAATGGAAATCAATCAATGATATGTATCTAAAGGAACCCCATTGGTATGCATGAAAGAGAGGTTTGCAGAGCCAAAAAAGAAAACCCATGTCGACAATGATCGGATAGAATCATATCGGAGGGAAATGACTTTGTGGGGTGATGCAGTTGAGCAAGGTGGTGAAGGTTTTAGAGTTGTTTCTATGAAGGCATGTGGTGCTCTGAAAACCAAGGGAGATAAAGAGCAAGCCTGTTCTAAGTAGAAGCCCATGAAGCTTCTTAATGAATCTTACATTCTTAGTTTGAGAACAATGATGCAAGTATCCATTCATGGAATCAAACCTCTGTGTAGAATGCCAGTTGGACATCAATGGCGGAATCCAATATGGCTTTGGGATTGCAGACTATCAATCAAAGTGCTTCATCATATCAAAACGACATCGTATTCGGAATCCCCATCCATACATGCCTCCATTCCTGACTCCAGGTGGAGGGTTCTCGTTTCACTCCAAGGCCACCGAGAAAACGTCATTGTTTACTTTTCTCCGTTTAAATTTTACTAACAAAACGGCAGTGCTTCACTTTCTCCGTTTTCTATATTTCCAATGAAATGGCGTCGTTTTTGAGATTCTCCGTTTTTTTTCTTCCTGAATCAAGCTGTACCCTTGCAGCTAAGTAGCTAACACAGGAACATACAATTTAACTGCTACTCTTTTACTTACCTGAGAAAATCTTTGACAATCCTACTTCCATTTTACATAAGATTTGATGGGTCTAATTGTTTATCAAATGTCCCAAATATCCCAAAAAAATTTCATGAGAAAGAAGAAACAGAAGAGATTCTATTTGAATGTTTTGTATGGAGAGATCTGACTCTCAGCTTTGTCTATACAAAAATTTATAGATTGCAATGAGTGGAAATGAAACAACCAAGTCGTCTTAATTCAAAATTGTGGAGACTGGCTCACAGGTCAATGTTGTTAGAGATCCTCTGCTTTCATCAGCAATTCAAACTACAAGTGACATCAATGAAGGCTTTTTCTGTGCATGGGATTGTGAGACCTCCCCTTGAATGATTGAACCCGAACTCTTCCTCTGCCTGACTCAATAAGTTCTGAAATGAAGGATCCTTCAAGTATGAAACCGGAACCAGAAATCTCTTCTTCTGGTCTTCTCCCACATAAACAGCAAAATAACCTTTTGGTACATTTTTTACCCCTCCACCCATCCGCACTCGCTGCAGGATCTGCTTAGCATTAACAATCCCAGGCAAGCGGAAGCCCATGACTTCTATGAATTCAGAAAAGTAATGGTAAGAAAAATTGTACTCTAAGATGTCTTAGGATAAGAAAACTTTGGCTGTGGGATGCCATATCCTTAGGATGAGTATAATATATATAGAGGAAGAAAACTCTCTATGACAGTCTGCTCAAATGGAACTGGTGGTGAAAAGAAGTCTCTGAATAGGGTCCATCAGTGGACATTCAAACACAAGGGACCACATGGCTTTGCCTCCCAGCTAATAATAAGGTCTTGCTGGGATGCATTCGTGGCCTACTGCTTAATTAACAGAACAAACTTGAGAAGCCCACTTGAAATTGCTAACTATTTATTACTATATGCTGATCAATGACTCTGGATTTGGATCAACTGACATGGTGGGGACTGTGGATTTGGATCAGCCAACTGGTAGGGACTATATTCATTCCATTACCCACTGCCTTCCAGTGGTATATGTCTAAGCCTGTTTGGGTTCTTATAAACACAAAAACTACCTGTAATTCATTTGCTATGAAACTAGCATACACTGAAAAGAAACACAGATGTTCATATGACAATGTTGCTTGAAATAATAGCCATATAAAAAATATTACTGTACAAATGTCACTGTCAACGAGTTTAACAACAAAGAGAATGTAAAATAAAGTCGATTAATCTTCCTGCTCACTCATGGGCAATTGAAACTGTAATTTAGATCTTGATATTCTAAAAAAAATGATGACATTTTGGCTATATTATAGAAAGGAACACCTAAGAGATAGTAACTTGAAATGGGGCTGTTTACTTGTTTTCAGTTTCCCTTGCTTCATTAATCTTCCTACATAACAAGCCCTTTTTTCTTATTCGGGTTGAGTTTGATTCAGGTTGCAGCAGTAGACATTCATAACAAAATGATTTGTTTCATGTAATTGGAATTGAAATATCAAGCATTTGTTAGAATTTCCTAATGCAAGCTTTTGGGAGGCAGAGTAACAACAGTATTAATGTGACAAGGAAAAACTTGTACAGAATGGCTGCTGGAAGATAAAAGAGAGATGAGGAAAAGTAAAGCTATTCAATTAATATGAAGACACTTGACTGTCCACTTGCTTTACAGAAAAATACAAGAAATGTACATTGTTCTCAGTACAAAAAGACCTGTTTCTCAATGGTGCAAAATTTCTGGGATTAGTTTTTGGAGTCAGTGTTGTTAGAGATTCGAAGTCCTTCAGGCCAGTTGTCTTTAGATTTTGCCTATTGCTCATGAGCAATTCAAACTGAAAGCTAGATCAATGAAGGCTTCTTCTCTGCATGGGATTGTAAGAGCACCAAGTGGATGATCAAACCCGAACTCTTCCTCAGCTTGACTTAGCAAGTTCTGGAATGAAGGATGCTTCAAGTATGAAATTGGAATCACAAATCTCTTCTTCTCAGTTTCTCCAACATAGACAGGAACATGGCCTTTGGGCACATTTGTGGACTCTGGAGAAGGAAGAATGCGCCTCAGGATCTGCTTGGTAGGGATAATCCTCTGAAATCGGATGGCCATGATTTTCAAACTTGGTTCTTCAAACTAAAGTGATGGTAAAAAATGGATTCTGAGAGCTTAGAAAACAAGAATGGTTTGGGACTTGATGGATATGCCCTTAGAATAGGTATATTTATAGAACAAATGCTATATGACTAATATTCTCAGATAGAATGAATGGTAAGAGACTATGGCAATGGGGTCCCTTGAAGGAGATATATCACCAGGGATCACATGGTTTTGCCTCCCAAGAAATAATATGATTTCGATACCTTTCATACTGTCATATATCCGTTGCTTCATCATGGCCTACCACTGAATATAACAAACAGCAGACGACCACTTGAAATCATTATTTTTGTATTTCATTATAACATACATCCACCCGATCATTAGGACATATTGGACAAAAAGGCTATATTCTCATGTGATGATGTTTCTTGTTCTATGCAAGTGAAGAAACAGTGATGATATGGTCCTCACTCTTCAGCATTAAATCTAGCAGAAGAAAGTTTGAATGGAATCACCTAACCAACATATCATATGGTATTGTTCTATGATGCTTTATATAAAGAATTCAATAGCAAGACAATGAAAGAACTTCAAGAACTCCAAGTCTAAATGCAAAGCATGCATCGTCCATAAATGGGCACTCTGAGTTGGATTGCAACATATGCTCCCAAAATACCTAGACAAATTTATTGATTATTCTTGGTTTTCTGATCCTTACTGCTTTCAAGTTTCTGATATTTAAAAGAGTCTCAAATTTTACCATTGAAGACAAACTATTCCTGTTTTTCTTATCTAGAAAATGTTAGTACAATGTTTTTCGAGGGTTCTTCATCAAGTTTGACTGAGGGATGCAGGTCTTCAAAATAAAAGCACCGTCATTTATAGTTCAAGGAAAGGGGAAAAGCTCAAATGATGAAAATGAAGAAGACAAAAGGAAGATCATATTCGTAGCTTAATTTTTTTTTTCCCTTGTAAAGTAGGCCTAGGTACATTTAAAACAGCACTATGCAAATCAACCTTTTGAAAAAGCACCCTTGGCAAAGTTTTTTCTTTAAGATAGACATCTCTAACTTCATGACAGAAATTGAGTTATGTTCTGTTTTGATTTTGAATGGATACAGACTATAACAAGAAATGGTTCTTAAAGATGTCTTGGGATAAGAAAACTTTGACAGTGGGATGCCATATCCTTATGATGAGTAGAATATATACAGAGTCCAGAGAAGTCTCTAATAGGGTCCATCTTTGGACATTCAACACAAGGGTTCACATGGGTTTGCCTCCCAGCTATAAGATTGCTGTAGTTTTCATTCTGAAATTTATTTGCCAGGATTCGTCTTGGCTTACTGTGGATTTGGATCAGCCAACTGGCAGGGACTATATTCATTCCAGTAGCTCTAACAGACGTGTGGCATATGATGATGTTGCATGAAATAATAGCCATATAAGAAATCATATCATACAAATGTCCTTGTCAATGTTTTTAACAGCAGAGAGAAACATAGAAGAAATGATGACATTTTGGCTATTTTGGAAAGAAACAACTAATGCATAGCAAACTTGACCCAGTGAAAATAGGGTTACTTTCAGTTTCCTTGATTAATTAATCGTCCTATTTATCAAGCCTTTCTTTCTTATTCAGGCTGAGTGTTGATTCAGGTAGTGGGCATTCTTCATAATGAAACCAGAATGAGAGAGCATCTGTATTTTTATTGCAACTGAATCTGCAAACAATGGAATACCTTATTATATTGAATGGATGCTGGAGGACAAAATAAGATAAGGGAAAAGAGCTATTCTTTTAATATGAAGAAATTCAACTATAAACTCACTTTACAGAAAAATGGTGGAATTTTACATTGATATCACTACAAAAGGCCTATTTCTCCATGTTTCAAAATTGGTGGGATTGGTTTTTGGGGTCAGTGGTGTTAGAGATTCAGAGTACTTCAGGCTGGTGGTTTTGAGATTTTCCTCCTTGCTTATGAGCAATTCAAACTGCAAGTTAGATCAATGAAGGCTTCTTCTCTGCATGGGATTGTGAGACCACCCAGTGGATGATCAAACCCGAACTCTTCCTCAGCCTGACTTAGCAAGTTCTGGAATGAAGGATGCTTCAAGTATGAAATTGGAATCACAAATCTCTTCTTCTCAGTTTCTCCAACATAGACAGGAACATGCCCTTTGGGCACATTTGTAGACTCTGGAGAAGGAAGAATGCGCCTCAGGATCTGCTTGGCAGGGATAATCCTCTGAAATCGGATGGCCATGAGTTTCAAATTTAGTTACTCAGAAAATTGATAGTGGGAAATGGATTTCTAAAGTTTGGAAAACAAGAAAAGCTTTGAGACTTGGTGGATGTATGCCCTTAGAATAGGTATATTTATAGAACAAATTCTATAGGGCCAGTATTCTCAGATGGAATGAATGGAGAAGGGATTAATACAATGGGGTCCCTTGAAGGAAATATGTGACAGGGGATCACATGGTTTTGCCTCCCAACCAATAATAAGATTTCCATATCTTTCATACTTTCATATATCCATTGCTTCATCTTGGCCTACCAGTTGATAGAACAGACAGCTGAGGACCACTTGAAATTACTATCTTTGTATTGCATTCTACTGTTATAACATATATGCAACTGATCATTTGGATATACTGAAACAAACAAGATGTACTCTCATGTGACGATGTTTCCTGTTTTGCACAAGTGAGCAACCCGTGACGATCCGAGCTTCAGCATTAAATACGCAGAGAGGAAAATTTGAACAGAAGCAAGACATTAAAAACATATCACATGATATTGTTCTGTGATGCTCTACACAAAGAAAATCAAAGAATGCATCATTCATAAATGGGCACACTGGATTGTTTTCCAACATATACTCTAAAAATTCTAGACAAATTTTTATGGCACAAAGTTTGACCTCAGGGGACAAAAATATTCATGTTTCCTTATCGGGAAAAGGATTCAAGTTCTCATCTTTACATAGGTCTATCAATACTATAACTTCTTGCAGCTGAATTACTTGGAACGGGTTGCTTCTAGCTTTTGAAGTGCTTCAATGTAGGGATTAGCTAAGAAATAACAAGAGAAGGAATCATAAAATAGTGATTTCTTTTCTTCAACAGAAGTATGTCTCTGATCCTATGTTTGAGACAGTGATTTCCCAGATGATTAGTGCTTTTTAGCTTGAATATCTAAGGTTTAACAATTCTCTAATATCTCAAATCCTACAAACAGTTCTCAATATAATTCAAAAAATTCCAAGGTCTTTGTAGCCATTCCATATCTGGTTTATTCTCCAGCTTATAGTAATTGAAAAGAAAATCCTGGATTAAATATTTTGATTTTGGTTGACTCGAGTGAAAAATAAATCACATAATGCCCAAATAGTTATGATATGGGCACATGCATACTGGTCAATACACCAATCCATGCCTAAACTTCTGAGCCTTTTGGGTTACTCAAATTTTAAATGGAAACCATGGGAAATAAAATCAACAGGAAAAAAAAAAAACAGAAAACCAAGAGATTCTTTTTGAACTTTTGTATGGAGAGATATTACTCTCAAATTTCTCTCAGAAAAATGTATAGAATAATTTTACAATGGGTGGAAATGAAACAGTCCAGTCCCCTTAATTCAAAACTGGAGGGACTGCTTTACAAATTACAAGTCAATGTGTTAGAGGTTACTCATCCTATACACTACAATGTGAATCTCTCTCTTCTCCTCTTATGAGCTGTTCAAACCACTGGTAACATCAATGAAGGCCTCTTCTGTGCATGGGATTGTGAGAGCTCCCATTGGATGATTGAACCCGAACTCTTCTTCAGCCTGACTCAACAAGTTCTGGAATGAAGGGTTCTTCAAGTATGAGATTGGAACCACAAACCTCTTCTTCTGGGCTTCTCCCACATAAACAGCAAAATAGCCTTTTGGCACATTTTTGGATTCTGCACCCTGCTTAGCAGCAAACATCCCAGGCAAACCAAAACCCATGACTTCTATGGATTCAGAAAAGTAATGGTAAGGAAAATGGTACTCTAAGATCTGTTAGAACAAGAAAACTTTGGCTGTGGGATGCCATATCCTCAGGATGAGTAGAATATATATAGAGCAAGCAAGTTCTGTATGGCCAGTATTCCCAATGGAATTGGTGGCAAAGAGAAGTCTCTGATAGGGTCCATTCATCACAAGGGATCACATGGATTTGCCTCCCAAATAATAATAAGATTTGGGTGGTGTTCATACAGAAATTTATTTGCTGGGAATGGTTGTGGACTTGGACCACCAACTGGTAGGGACTATATTCATTCCACTAACCATAGCATACCTGTGGTACATGTCTGAAGCTTGTTGGAGTTCTTATAAACACAAACTACTAGCAATACATAGTCCATGAAACTAGCATACACTAAAAGGGAACACGAATTATCAGCTCATGTGATAATGTTGCTTGAAATAATTGCCATAGAAGGAATCATATAATATAAATGTCCTTGTCAAAGTGTTTAACAATAGAATCAAACATGAAGTAAATGTAAATTAACTTAGTAGTCAAAAAATTATTGAAGGATTTTGATTCTAAATTCATTTGGGATTTCATGGTTTTTGATATTTTCAGTTAAAACGATGGCATTTTAGCTGTTATGGAAGGGAACACCTAACACATAGCGATTAGCTGTTATGGAAGGGAACACCTAACACATAGCGATCTTGACCCAGTGAAATGGGGTTATTTTCGGTTTATGCTGCTTATTTTCTCTTCCTCTTCCTATTTAATAAGCCTTTTTTTTCTTATTAGGGTTGAGTGCTGATTCAGGTAGTGGACATTCATAATAATGAAACCAGAATGAGAGAGTATCTATATTGTCAAATCCCAAGTACTTAAATATTGGGCCATTGGATTTCTAGTATTTGTATTGTAAATGAATCTGCAAATTAATGGACTAACTTGTACAGAATGGCTGCTGGAGGACAAAAGAAGATAAGGAAAAAGTAGAGCTATTCAATTAATATGAAGACATTTGACTGTAAACTTGCTTTACAGAAAAGTACAAGAAATTTACATCGTTCTCATTACAAAAAAGGCCTATTTCTCAATGAAGCAAAATTGATGGGATTGGTTTTTGGGGTCAGTGGTGTTAGAGATTCAGAGTCCTTCAGGCTGGTGGTTTTGAGATTATCCTCCTTGCTTATGAGCAATTCAAACTGCAAGTTAGATCAATGAAGGCTTCTTCTCTGCATGGGATTGTGAGACCACCCAGTGGATGATCAAACCCGAACTCTTCCTCAGCCTGACTTAGCAAGTTCTGGAATGAAGGATGCTTCAAGTATGAAATTGGAATCACAAATCTCTTCTTTTGAGCTTCCCCAACATAGACAGGAACATGACCTTTAGGCACATTTGTAGACTCTGGAGATGGAAGAATGCGCCTCAGGATCTGCTTTGCAGGGATAATCCTCTGAAATCGGATGGCCATGAGTTTCAAATTTAGTTACTCAGAAAATTGATAGTGGGAAATGGATTTCTAAGAGTTTGGAAAACAAGAAAAGCTTTGAGACTTGGTGGATGTATGCCCTTAGAATAGGTATATTTATAGAACAAATTCTATAGGGCCAGTATTCTCAGATGGAATGAATGGAGAAGGGATTACTACAATGGGGTCCCTTGAAGGAGATATGTGACAGGGGATCACATGGTTTTGCCTCCCAATCAATTATAAGATTTCCATATCTTTCATACTGTCATATATCCATTGCTTCATCATGGCCTACCAGTTGATAGAACAGACAGCTGAGGACCACTTGAAATTATTATCTTTGTATCGCATCCTACTGTTATAACATATATGCAACTGATCATTTGGATATACTGAAACAAACAAGCCATATTCTCATGTGATGATGTCTTTTGTTCTACACAAGTGAGGAACCAGTGACTATCCGAGCTTCAGCATCAAATACGCAGAGACAAAAATTTGAACAGAAGCAAGACCTAACCAACATATCACATGATACTGTTCTATGATGCTTTATATAAAGAACTCAAAAGCAAGACTATGGACCTTGAAAATATGTAGTTCAAGAACTCCCTAAGTCTAAAAACAAAGCATGCATTATTCATAAATGGGCACACTGAATTAGTTTCCAACATATACTCCAAAATTTGTAGAAATTTTTTTCTTAGTATTTTTATGGCACAAGGTTTAGCCTCAGGGGACAAAAATATTCATGTTTCCTCATCAGGAGAAGGATTCAAGTTTTGATCTATAGACTATACATAGGTCCATCAATACTATAACTTCCTTCAGCTGAATTGCTTCAAATGACTTCCAAAGTGCTTCAATGCAGGGTTCAGTTAAGAGATGAGAAGGAGTCATAAATTAGTGATTTCTTTTCTTCAATTTCAGAAGTATGTCTCTGATCCAATGTTTGAGACAGGACTTCCCAAAAGATTTTTGCTTTTAAGCCGGAATTTCTAAGGTCTAACAATTCACTAATATCCCAAATTCTAGAGACAATTCTCAACATAATTCCAAAAATTCCAAGGTCCTTGTAGTCACTCCATATCTGGTTAATTCACCAGCTTATAGTGATTGAAAAGAAAATCCTGGATTGAATATTTTGATTTTAGTTGAATTGAGTGAAAAATGAATCACATTATGCCCAAATAGTTATGATATAGGCACATGCATACTAGTTAATCCATCAATCCATGCCTAAACTTCTGAGCTTTTCGGGTTACTCAAATTTTATGTGGAAACCAGGGGAAACAAAATCAACAGGAAAAAAGGGAAACCAAGAGATTCTGTTTGAACCTTTGTATATATGGAGAGATATTACTCTCAACGTTCTTGCAGAAAAATGTATAGAATAATTTTACAATGGATGGAAATGAAACAGTCCAGTCCTCTTAATTCAAAACTGGAGGGACTGCTTTACAAATTACAAGTCAATGTGTTAGAGGTTACTCATCCTATACACTACAATGTGACTCTCTCTCTTCTCCTCTTATGAGCTGTTCAAACCACTGGTAACATCAATGAAGGCCTCTTCTGTGCATGGGATTGTGAGACCTCCCATTGGATGATTGAACCCGAACTCTTCTTCAGCCTGACTCAACAAGTTCTGGAATGAAGGGTTCTTCAAGTATGAGATTGGAACCACAAACCTCTTCTTCTGGGCTTCTCCCACATAAACAGCAAAATAGCCTTTTGGCACATTTTTGGATTCTGCACCCTGCTTAGCAGCAAACATCCCAGGCAAACCAAAACCCATGACTTCTATGAATTCAGAAAAGTAATGGTAAGGAAAATGGTACTCTAAGATCTGTTAGAACAAGAAAACTTTGGCTGGTGGGATGCCTTATCCTCAGGATGAATAGCATATATATAGAGCAAGCAAGTTCTGTATGTCCAGTATTCTCAACAGAGATGGTGGTAAAGAGAAGTCTCTGATAGGGTCCATTCATCACTAGGGATCACATGGTTTTGCCTCCCAAATAATAATACGATTTGGGTGGTGTTCATACTGAGATTTCTTTGCTGGGATGCATTCATGGCCTACTGCTTAATTAACAGAACAAAGTTGAGAAGCACACTCGAAATTATTAGCAACTTGTTATCTTGTTATCAATGACTGGATTTGGACAACCAACTGGTAGGGACTATATTCATTCCACTAACCATAGGTACCTGTGGTACATGTCTGAAGCTTGTTGGAGTTCTCATAAACACGGAAACCACCTGTAATATATAGTCTATGAAACTAGCATACACTAAAAGGGAACACGAATTATCAGCTCATGTGATAATGTTGCTTGAAATAATTGCCATAGAAGGAATCACATTATGCAAATGTCCTTGTCAAAAACAATAGAATCAAACATAAAAGAGATGAAAAATGAACTAAGCAGTCAAAACAGTATTGAAGGATTTTGATCCTAAGACTCATTTAGGATTTCCTGGTTTTTTATATTCGCAGTAAAAACAATGGCATTTTAGCTGTTATGGAAAGGACCACCTAACACATGGCGAACTAGACCCAGTGAAATTGAGTTATTTTCAGTTTCTGTTGCTTACTTACTCTTCCTTTTCCTATTTAATGAGCATTTTTTCCTTCTTAGGGCTGAGTGCTGATTCAGGTAGTGAACATTCATAATAATTAAACCAGAATGAGAGAGTATTTATATTGTCAAATCCCAAATACTTAAAAATTGGGCTATTGGATTGCTAGTATTTGTATTGCAAATGAATCTGCAGATTGATGGAATTACTTGTTTAGAATGGCTTCTGGAGGACAACAGAAGATAAGGAAAAAGTAGAGAGATTCAATTAATATGAAGAAATTTGACTGTCAACTTGCTTTACAGAAAAGTAGATGAAATTTACATTGTTCTCATTACAAAAAGGGCTATTTCTCCATGATACAAAATTGGTGGGATTGGATTTTGGGGTCAGTGGTGTTAGAGATTCAGAGTCCTTCAGGCTGGTGGTTGTGAGATTTTCCTCCTTGCTTATGAGCAATCCAATCTGCAAGTTAGATCAATGAAGGCTTCTTCTCTGCATGGAATTGTGAGACCACCTAGGGGATGGTCAAACCCGAACTCTTCCGCAGCCTGGCTTAGCAAGTTCTGGAATGAAGGATGCTTCAAGTATGAAATTGGAATCACAAATCTCTTCTTTTGAGTCTCTCCAACATAGACAGGAACATGGCCTTTGGGCACATTTGTGGACTCTGCAGATGGAAGAATGCGTCTCAGGATCTGCTTGGCAGGAATAATCCTCTGAAAGTGGATGGCCATGAGTTTCAAACTTAATTCCTTGAAAAATGATGGTCAGAGATGGATTTCAAAGAGTTTTCAAAAACAAGAATTAAGAAAAGCTTGGAGACTTGGTGGATGTATACCCTTGGAATAAGTGTATTTATAGAACAAATGCCACAAGGCCAGTCCAATGGAATAGGTGGAGAAGAGAATACTACAATGGGGTCCCTTGAAGGAGATATGTCACAAGGCATCACATGGATTTGCCTCCCAACTAATTATAAGATTTTGATAGCTTTCATACTGGTATATATTTGTTTCTTCACCATGGCCTGCCTCTTTAATTGAACAAACAGCAGAGGACCACTTGAAATTATTATCTTTGTATTGCATCCGACTGATTATATGCAACTGATCATTTGGATATACTGGAACAACAAGCTATTGTCTCATGTGATGATGTTTCTTGTTTCCTCACAGTGATGGTATGAATTTCAGCATTAAATCTGGGGGGACAAAAATTTGACTAAGTGCCTAACTAACATATCATATGCTATTGTTCTGTGATGCTCTGTATAAAGAACTCGAAAGAAAGATCATGGACTTTGAAAGATGTAGTTCAGGAGCACCAAGTCAAAATAAAAGGCATGCATTATTCATAAATGGGCACACTGAGTTGGTTTGCAACAGATGTTCCCAAAATACCTACCCAAATTTATTGATTATAATCTATTTTTTGTGCCTGACTGCCTCACTGTCTTGACTTGCAAAATGTTGCAGGAACATGAAGAGCCTTTTGGTATATGATATTTAAAGAGCCTTAGATCTGACTTTAGAGGATAGAAATATTCATGTGTTATGGAGGCGGAAGCTTTGATGCAAACATCATTAATTAAGAACACAAAGAAAAAAAAATAATCAACACAAATGGAATACAAGGTTTTAAGGTGGTTCAACCAATCATGTTTACGTCCATGGATGAAAAAGAATCATTCCACTATACAATAGAAAACACTACAGATGACAGAACCAGAACATTACAGTGGACAAAATTAGATACAACTATTGGGTGCCTACGTCCACAGATGAGAAAGAATCATTCCACTATACAATAGAGAACATTACAAATGATAGAATCAGAACATTACAAAAGACAAAACCAGATACAACTATTGGGTGCTGAAACATCCCATGTTTCCCCACTCTTCGTATCCTTACCCTACCACGAGTCATCTCGCTCCACTAGGTACCTCCCGTTCTTCTTCACGTCTCTATCCACCCCATATAGTCTTTATTAACCCATCTCCATCTCATAACTTTTTCCCCACATGACCTACAATATTTATAGAAATATTTTCAACAACCTTCCTTATTCTATAAGGAAGTCTAATATTACAATAATATATCAACCTATTTTTTTACAAAAGAGGAATCTATACTGATTAAGAATTTGGGACACTTCTTAACATCATGTTTCCGTATCTAGAAGGGGATTTGAACTGTCATCTATGCCTAGGCCTATCATACTCTTAACTTCTTCCAGTTGAATCTTCAACTGACTGATTTCTGACTTACCTAGTTCTTCTTTGTAAGAATTTGTCAACCAAAAGCTCAATATTTCATTAAGGATTGCTTCACAATTATCATATCTGATTGAAAAAAATAATAAAAGGATTGTAATGTCCTTTTCCTTCTGTGTTTTTTTCTCCTCAATTGGCCTTTCCTTGACACAGATGCCTCACTATGTTCAAAAAGTGAAGTTTGAAAATGCATGCAAATCAACTGGTTATGATCAATTTTGACATGCAGGTTTATTAACAAGGTTCCCCTGAAAATCCCTATGATAAGTTTGATCATATTTACTGCAATTTTTATGGGGCAGGCCTGTTTTTATTGAGGAAATGTGAACATACTTTAAATATATGTTCATGTTCATGTTCATCACAAGACTTAAAATACAATGACAGCATCTAGATTGGGAGAGTACTGGTGAGGAAGCTGTAAATCTGACCATTATGTGTAATCCATGACAATGTAACTTGTTTGTTCTCACTTGAAGGTGTCCTAACATGTACCACAACTAGTACTGGTGGAGACTGGCTGTGGTAGGCCTTGGCAAACCAACAAATATATATCATTATGAATGCTATGAAAAGCTTATTATTCATTGGGAGGCAAAGCCATGTGATCCCTTGTGATGCATCTCCTTCAAGGGTCCCCCATTGTAGTTAACTCTTCTCCGCCCATTCCATTTGAGAGTGGTGGCTTTATAGCATTTGTTCTATAAATATACCTATTGTAAGGGGGCATATGCCCAGCAAGTCTCATAGCTTTTCTTAATTCCTGTTTTCCAAATTCTTTGAAATCCATTTCCCACCATCATTTTTCGAGGAATTAAGTTTGATACTCATGGCCATACGTTTTCAGAGGATTATTCCTGCAAAGCAGATCCTGAGACGCATTCTTTCTTCTCCAGAGTCCACAAATGTGCCTAAAGGCCATGTTCCTATCTATGTTGGAGAATATCAAAAGAAGAGATTTGTGATTCCAATTTCATACTTGAAGCATCCTTCATTCCAGAACTTGCTAAGTCAAGCTGAGGAAGAGTTCGGGTTTGATCATCCACTTGGTGCTCTCACAATCCCATGCAGAGAAGAAGCCTTCATTGATCTAACTTTCAGTTTGAATTGCTCATGAGCAACTGGGAAAATCTCTAGACAACCAGTCTGAAGGACTCTGAATCTCTAACTCCTCTGACCACAAAGAAATTTTTTATCATTGAGAGATAGGACTTTTGGTACTGAGAACAATGTAAAGTTCTTGTATTTTTCTATAAAGCAATTTGATACAGTCAAATGTCTTCATATTAATTGAATAGCTTTACTTTTCCTTATCCCTTTTTAGTTCTCCAGCAGCCATTCAGTACAGGTTTTTCTCATCACATTCTGGTTTCAGATTTTTGAACTGAACCCCCAAACAGATGTATATGATTGTAACTCTGCTTCCCAAATGCTTGCATTATGAAATTATAACAAGAAAGAAGAAAAAAGTCAGAGAGTCGAGTGCTAGATATTTCAATTCTAACTGCATGAAACAAGTTTTTATAACGAGTGTCCATGGCTGCAACCTGAACCAAACTCAACTCGAATAAGAAAAAAAAGGCTTTTTAAATAGGAAGATTAACTAAGAAAGGGAAACTGAAAACAAGAACCCCCATTTCAAGTTACTATCTCCAAAATACTATCATTTTTCTAAGAATATCAAGATCTAAATTGCAGTTTGAATTTCTCATGAGTGAGCAGGAAGATTAACCTAAATTTATTTTATGCTTCTCTCAGTTGTTAAACCCATTGACAGGGACACTTGTACGGTATGATTTTTTGTGAGGCTATCATTTCAAGAAACATTGTCACATGAGCTTATACTTTGTGTTCCTTTTTAGTATGTGATAGTTTCATAGCAAATGTATCACTGATAGTTTTCATGTTTATAAGAACCCATACAGGCTTAGACATATACCACTGGAAGGCAATGGTTAATGGAATGAATATAGTCCCTACCAGTTGGCTGATCCAAATCCACAGTCCCCACCATGTCAGTTGATCTCATTGACCAGCATATAATAATAAATAGCTAGCAATTTCAAGTGGCTTCTCAAGTTTGTTCTGTTAATTAAGCAGTAGGCCATGAATGCATCCCAGCAAGATCTTATTATTAGCTGGGAGGCAAAGCCATGTGAACCCTTGTGTTGAATGTCCAGAGATGGACCCTATTCAGAGACTTCTCTTCACCACCAACTCCATTTGAGAAGACTGTCCGTTCAGAGTTTTCTTCCTCTATATATATTCCACTCATCCTACAAATATGGCATCCCACTGCCAGAGTTTTCTTATCGTAAGACATCTTAGAGAACAATTTTCCTTACCATTACTTTTCTGAATTCATACAATCATGGGCTTTCGATTGCCTGGGATCGTTAACGCTAAGCAGATCCTACAGCGAGTGCGGATGGGTGGAGAGATAAAAAATGTACCAAAAGGTTATTTTGCTGTCTATGTGGGAGAAGACCAGAAGAAGCGATTTCTGGTGCCGGTTTCTTACTTGAAGGATCCTTCATTTCAGAACTTATTGAGTCAGGCAGAGGAAGAGTTCGGGTTTGATCATCCAAGGGGAGGCCTCACAATCCCATGCACAGAAGAAGCCTTCATTGATGTCACTTGTAGTTTGAATTGCTGATGAAAGCAGAGGATCTCTAACAACATTGATCTGTGAGCCAGTGTCCCAAATTTTGAATTAAGAGGACTTGGTTGTTTCATTTCCACTCATTGTAATCTATAAATTTTTGTATAGACAAAGCTGAGAGTCAGATCTCTCCATACAAAACATTCAAATAGAATCTCTTCTGTTTCTTCTTTCTTATGAAATTTTTTTTTGGGATATTTGATAAACAATTAGACCCATCAAATCATATGGAAAATGGAAGTAGGATTATCAAAGATTTTCTCAGGTAAAAAAGTTGCAGTTACATTCTTGATTCTTTATTAGCTGCAAGGAAGAAAGAAACGGAGAATCTAAAACGACGCCGTTTCATTAGGAAATATGTCAAACGGAGAAGGGTAAGCAACGCCGTTTTATTAAACAATGACGTTTTCTCTGTACCTCCGAAGAGAAACCAGAACCCTACACCTTGCAGCTTTGTTCAGCAGAGGAAGGAATGGAGGCGTTTCTAGATGGAGATGCAGAATACGACGGCGTTTTGATGTGATGGAGAACTTTGATTGATGGTCTGCAATCCCAAAGCCATTGGATTCCGCCATTGATGTCTAACTGGCATTCTACACAGAAGTTCGATTCCATCAAAGGATTCTTGCGTCATTGTTCTCAAACTAAGAATGTGAGAGGCATTAAGAAGCTTCATGCTCATCTACTTAGAACAGGCTTGCTCTTCATCTCCCTTAGTTGTCAGAGCAAACTCATCTTCACATACACCACATGCCTTCATAGAAACAACTCTAAAACCTTCACCACCTTGCTCAACTGCATCAACTCCACAGACCCATTGCCCTTCAATATGATTCTATCCGATTATTGTCGAAGTGGGTTTTCTTTTTTGGCTCTGCAAACCTTCTCTTTCATGCATACCAATGGGGTTCCTTTAGATACATATAGTTTTTGTTGTTCTTTAGTGGCTTCATGTTCCATGAAAAACGTTAAATTTGGTGCACAGATACATGCCCGTGTTGAAAAATCAGGTTGGTTGTCAAGTGTTTTTGTGGGTAGTGCTCTGGTTGATATGTATGCTAAATTGTCGCTTATCAATGACGCAGCAATGGTGTTCGATGAAATTCCTGTCAAGAACACTGTTTGTGCAAATGCACTATTATCAGGTTATGGTGAGGCTAAGCTGTGGGTTGAAGGGCTTGACTTCGTTCGAAAGATGCGTTCATTGAATTTGAATTGTGATCATTTCACATTGTCAGCAATGTTACGCTCATGTGCTGGTCTGTCCGCAATTGAATTGGGTAGGCAGGTTCATGGGAGTGTGATCCGTAAGGTTTCTGATGTGGAAGCTGATGTCTTTTTGCAGAGTTCTTTGATTGAAATGTATGGTAAGTGTGGCTCAGTGGAGAAGGCTTGGCAAGTCTTCAATTTGGCAGGCTTTGGATACAAGGGGGAGAGAAAGAGAGATGTTGTTCTGTGGACCTCAATGCTTGCTGTATGTGGTAGAAATGGGCATTTTGAAAAAGTAATTGAGTTGTACAAAGAGATGTTGAGGGAAGGGATAAGGCCAGATGGGGTGGCATTTGTGACTGTCATCTCTGCTTGTGGACACACTGGCCATGTGAAACTTGGAATTAAGTATTTTGAGTCCATGGTCAGTGACTTTGGATTGGAACCTGGCCCAGAGCATTACAGTTGTGTAGTTGATTTGCTTTGCAGGGCTGGTGAGTTGGAGAAGGCATGGAAGATGGTGAATGAGATGACACTTAAAGAGAATGGCAGTTACAGTATCTCAATGTGGGGGGCTTTGCTTAATGCTTGCAACGAATTTGGAAATGTTGAATTGGGTAAATTGGCTGCTCACAAGGCACTTGAGATGGATCCTCATAATGTCGGGATCTATGTTCTGTTATCAAATATGTATGCTAAATTCAGTATGTGGGATGAGATTGGGCAGCTGAGGGAGTTGATGAAGGAAAGTGGTTTAAAGAAAGATGTTGGACGCAGTTGGATAGAGATTACAAGTTGAATTGAAGGAAACTTGGCAGCAAATGAAAGTACTTATTTTAATCTGGGCTGGAGGTCCTGGAATCTACATAACATTGAAGATATCAGATTCCATTCTTAACTTACTGCAGGCTTATTCATGTCTTAAATTGCTAGTGATTAAATGATTGCAAATCATTGAAGATTTCGAATGGGGAGGGCCAGGAAGGTATAGAATTGGCTCTGCATTTCCTGATAAGATGGCTCTAAGAATTGCCTACTGGGTACCTTCAGGGCTGAGCCTCGAATTGTTTGGTTACACTGAGAATAAAGACAACTTCATGAGGCGAAAATCTCAGCATACACTTTTCTTGTAGCTGCTCAAGCATAAGAGGGCAGATAATTTCTCGGTATAATGATATATAAGGGAAGTTGCCCTTCATATGCTCTTCAATACAGCTCACTACAAACTGCTATTTTCTTTTCTGGGAAGGCGGTAGGTGGTGAAACTTGAATGGTCAGAAGACTCAGAACCATTGAAATGAAGCTCCATAAGATGGCTGAGGAATTCCCCAACCCAATAGCAAGGGAGTCAATGGAGGTCATCAAGGAAATTCTGTTTTTGTTGCTGCAACAAAATGGGTGAAAAGTTGATGATTCCACCTTTCGTCTTCAAGTTACAGGTTTTGTATCAGTACCCTTAAGAATATGTTGTAAATTTATGCCTCCATTACCTTGATAGCTTCTTTAGTATACTTTAACCAGGAAATACCTTTGATACTCAATGAAATAATAAACAAATTCTCCTGAATATCTCTGGTTTCACTAGTCTTCATAGGCTCTATGTTTCAATTCATTAGCAAGAAAGTTTGAAATTTTCAAAAGGGCTACATACCCCTTCACTTCTCTCTTATGTTTTCTTTTTTTTCTTTGTTTTTTAATTTTAGTATGTATTATAGGGAAAGAGGGAAAAAGAAATGATGAAAAAAATGAAAAAAAAAAAAAAGGAAAGAAGAGAAAAATGGAATTGAAGAAGAGGGTTAGGGTTTCGATGGATGAGGCTGAAAGGTTTTATTGAAAAAAAAATTAAAAAAAAAAATGATGGATGAGACAAAGTTGAGTTGAAAGTTTTAACAATTCTCTTACCTAAAAATTGGTTCATTGATTTTCATTTTCTTCATTTCCACAACCATTCCCAAATCTTTGACTGCTTCACAAATTCCCAAAAGGAAAAATTATGGGGGAATCTCATCCAATCTTCAAAACCTGTAGTGAGTCTCGAATGGGAACTTTTTTGATAATTTGTGAAATGAACAAACAAGAAAAAGAAGAAAACAAGGAAAAAATCTCATCTTTTCCTTTCACGAGGCTCCCCAATTGCCTGGTTGTTTAGTTTTCCTTTCCACTGATATTGAAATCTAGCATTGAATATGAATATCCTCGGACCAAATCCATATATGGTAACTTTGGGAGAATGTTAATTGGATTAATTAAGAAATTAAGACAGATTACAGTACAGATTATTCACCTTCCATAATTTTTTAAGGAATGTTCATAAATACACCTAACTGAAGTGTTGTAATGCCAAGGTGGTCAGCCATGGCGCCTGGTACCCTGTAGTTTCTCTCTTGCTCTATCTTGTTCTTTCTTCTCTCTTCCTCCTCCTCCCCCTCCCCCTCCCTTTCCTTTCTCAGGCAACTTCCCCCTTTGGGTCCTTCAAGCTGGAGAGCTTTAGGTCTTTCAAGCATCTGAAGGGGTCTAAAAAGGGAGACAAAATGGAAGGCATCCAGAAGGTGAAGCAGTACCTTCAACGTTATGGATAACTGAGCTCTACCCATTATTCCCAAACCAACACTGATGAGTTTGATGATGCCTTGGAGTCTGCCATTAAAGTCTTCCAGACCTTTTACCATCTGAACCCCACCGAAATCCTAGACATTCTTGAGACTCTGTCAGTCACGCAGATGTCCAGGCCAAGATGTGGAGTCCCAGACCACCCCCCTGGCTCAAACACTATCAACCCCCATGGCCAGAACCATCTCAATATAGGCAACCATTATGCTTTCTACCCAGGAGACGCGAAATGGCCCCCTGACTAGATGCATACACTATATCGTCTTCCATGGCTCCCACCCTGAGGACCCAATTACAAATGGTTTCAACCAGTAGGCTGGTGTCTCAAACTTCACCTTTGAAAGGGTTCGAGATGAATCACATGCTACACTCCGAGTTAGCTTCCAATTCAAAGATAAGGGAGCTAGGCCCCCCTTTGATGGCCCTGGAGGAATCGTGGGAAGCAATCATGATGCAGGATGATATGTCTATTGTGAAATAACTAGAAAGTGAAAGTTATATCACGAATCATTAAGAAAATACCCATGTTAAATTAATAAAAAAAAAAAGTTAAATTACCGTTATAACCTCATTTTGATATTTTTACCCTTAAACTTTTTATCTAATTATAATATTGTTGATGGGAGTTCATTGTGCGGGTTTTTCTTTGTTCAAAATAGAGCAAGAGCAGGTTGTCATGATGGCGTGCATCACCTTCTACCATCTGAACCCCACTGGAACCCTAGACGCCCCAACAGCCACGCTGACGTCCAGGCCAAGATGTGGGTGTTAGATTAATTTTTGTAATTAATCTATAATTTGGGCCACACATGTAAATAATTAAAATGTGTGTGCTATCATTTAATTAAGCCTAAATATAGTGATCTAATTAATAATTGATTAATTGGCTTAAGGGTATAATTGTCATGAGATTATTGTGTAGATACCATTAGACAATTATTATTTCTATGAGGGGCAGAAATATAATTGTGATAAAATTAAAACTGCCCTAGCGGTTTATAAATAGGGTTATGGTCCCCATTCTACGACTACGCATTCCAATTTCTGAAAATCCTCTCAGAGAGAAATTGACACAGAATCTAGTGGCTAGAATTGGAAGACCATCTCAAAGGGTTTTCTTCCTATAAGGTTTCTTCTTCAATGGATTCAGGTATGCTTCCGCTATTATTTTTCTACTCATTGTTTTTAATCAGGAGATTCCAGTATATATAAATTAGGGTATTCACCTTGTTAAATATTCTAGTATATATGAAGTTAGGGTATTTACCTTGTTAACTATTCCAGTATATATGAAATTAGGGTATTCATCTTGGTTGATTTTAACAAGACTATTCCAGTATATATGAAATTAGGGTATTCATCTTGGTTGAATTTTAACAAGTGGTATCAGAGCCTACTCCTTGATTAATTCTTTGAGTTATTATTTTAATATATGTCAATGGATTAAGATTTATGAAATATTGAGTTGATAAAATTTTATTATTATTATTATTATTATTATTATTATTATTATTATTATTATTATTATTATTATTATTTAATAGCATTTTATGATATTAATATTTAAGTTATTGATCTAGCATTTTAAATAGGCTAATTAAAGCGGAAAATCACCAAAGTGACATCTTCCGTGTAGATTAGTCTGTTCGGGGTGTTAGATATTTGTGTGTATGTGATTCATGCGGGTATTGACTGGCCCAAAGGAAAGTTAATATTTGGTCAAATTGCATACATACTTGTGGTGATAAATATGTGATGATTATAAAGGTAACTTAATGTGAATAATAAATCAATCCAAAGATAGATTTATTATTTGACATAACTTATCATCAATGTTTGATCACTACAACAAGAGTACCACTTACAGTTAATATTACTGTCCAAAGACTTGATATTAATGTTGTGCTAGGTATCTTGAAATGTCATAATTTGCTTTTAAATTTAAAGATTATGTGTTTAATTGCTTATTTTATGTGAGCATGATGGTTTATTTGATTCATTTTATTTTGTTATGGATTCAGCTTTTATATCAACTACTTCTATATCTGCCAACATCAATAATGTCCCTATGTTAAATGGGACTAATTTTAAGGACTGGAAAGAGAATATGATGATTCTCTTAGGCTGCATGGATATAGACTTGGCCTTGAGAATGCCCAAACCCGATGAACTTAATGAGCAAAGTACTCAAGAGGATGAGGTTTATTGGGGTAAGTGGGAACGTTCAAATAGGCTAAGTCTTATGATCATGAAGTGCGGCATTCCAGAAGCTTTCAGGGGTGTGGTAACCGATGAGGTTACTAATGCCAGTGACTTCCTTGCGGAAATTCAGAAACGTTTTGCCAAAAACGATAAGGCTGAAACGAGCACGCTTTTAGCAAGCTTGATTTCAATGAAGTATAAAGGCAAGGGCAATGTTCGGGAGTACATCATGGAGATGTCTCATCTTGCTTCAAAACTTAAGGCTTTGAAACTCGAGTTATCTGATGATTTACTCGTGCATTTGGTTCTCATCTCTCTTCCTGCACAATTTAATCAATTCAAGGTCAGTTATAACTGTCAAAAGGATAAATGGACTCTTAATGAGCTCATTTCATTCTGTGTGCAAGAGGAAGAGAGATTGAAGCAAGACAAGACCGAAAGTGCTCATCTGGCTAGCACTTCGAAGGATAAGGGCAAACGAAAGAATAAGGATATTAAGGTTGCTGCTTCTAATGGTCCAGAACAAAAGAAACAGAAAGTTGAGGTAACATGTTTCTTCTGTAATAAGCCTGGACATACTAAGAAGGAATGTACCAAGTATGCTGCTTGGCGTGTTAAGAAAGGTATGTTTCTTACTTTGGTCTGTTCTGAAGTTAATTTAGCTTCAGTATCTAGAAACACATGGTGGTTAGATTCTGGTGCTACTACTCACATTTGTGTTTCTATGCAGGGTTGCCTGAGTTACCGAAAACCAAGTGATGCTGAAAGATGCATCTATGTCGGAGACGGTCAGTCGGTAGAAGTAGAGACAATAGGGCACTTTAGATTATTATTGAAATCTGGTTATTTTTTGGATTTAATAGATACTTTTATTGTACCGTCTTTCAGACGGAATTTAATTTCAGTTTCTGTTTTGGACAAATCAGGTTATTGTTGTTCATTTGGAAACAATAAATTTACATTATCTATTAATTCAAATGCTGTAGGAACCGGTTTACTTAATGTTTATGATAATCTATATTTGTTGGAAACTGTTCTGTCCTATAATGAAACCTTGCATGTGGAATCACGAGGTACAAAACGTAAATTGAATAAAGATAATTCGGCCTCATTGTGGCACAAACGCCTAGGTCATATCTCTAAATCTAGAGTTGAGCGACTTGTGTCCGATGGGATTTTGGATTCACTTGACTTTTCAGATTTTGATATTTGTGTTGAGTGTATTAAAGGAAAACAGACCAAAACAAAGAAATTAGGTGTCAATAGAGCTACAGACGTCTTAGAATTAATTCATACAGATATCTGTGGACCATACCCTACGGCATCTTGGAATGGTCAACAGTACTTTATAACATTCATAGACGACTACTCAAGATATGGCTACCTATTTCTTATACATGAGAAATCACAATCATTGGACGTGTTCAAAACATTTAAAGCAGAAGTTGAGTTACAACTCAACAAAAGAATAAAGAGCGTCAGATCTGACCGTGGTGGTGAATACTATGGTAGATATGACGGATCAGGTGAACAACATCCAGGACCATTTGCTAAATACCTAGAGGAATGTGGGATCGTCCCTCAATACACCATGCCAGGATCACCTAGCATGAATGGTGTAGCAGAAAGACGAAACCGAACCCTTAAGGACATGGTAAGGAGTATGATTAGTCATTCTACTTTACCCGAAAAACTCTGGGGTGAAGCACTCAAAACGGCAGCTTATATCCTAAATCGGGTGCCAACTAAAGCGGCTGCTAAAACGCCTTATGAGCTTTGGACGGGTCGAAAGCCCAGTTTAAAGCATTTTCATATTTGGGGATGTCCAGCTGAAGCGAGACCTTATAAGCCTCATGAAAAGAAATTGGACTCTAAAACAGTTAGCAGGTACTTTATTGGCTATGCAGAGCGATCAAGGGGTTTTAAATTTTATGATCCTGCTATTAGGTCAATTTTTGAGACGGGAACTGCAACATTTTTTGAGGATGTTGAGTTTGGGGGGAGAAATCAGGCTAGGAATATTGTCTTTGAGGAGGAAGAGGGATCTACTATTGCTTTTGATAATGTACAGGTTTCACTACCTATCATTGATCAAGAAGTAAATTTGGATCCTCAACCAACAGACAATATTGTTCAACCCTTAATTGCAAATGAGGACATTGCTCCTGAAGAACAAACTCAACAACCTCAAGAAAATATGCCATTAAGGAGATCCACTAGAGAGAGGAGAAATGCAATTTCGGACGATTATATCGTATATCTCCAGGAACGTGAGGTAGAAAGTGGAATGATGGAAGATGATCCAATCAACTTCCAGCAAGCCATGAAAAGTTCCAACTCTCAGAAATGGATTGAAGCCATGAATGAAGAGTACAAATCTATGCAAGACAATAAAGTTTGGGAACTTGTCCCATTACTAGTTGGTACGAAGCCCATTGGTTGTAAATGGATATTTAAAACCAAGCGGGATTCAAATGGTAATGTAGAAAGATATAAAGCACGTCTTGTAGCTAAAGGCTTTACTCAAAAAGAAGGAATTGACTTCAAAGAGACCTTCTCTCCAGTTTCTACGAAGGACTCTTTCAGGATAATCATGGCACTAGTTGCACATTATGATCTTGAGTTACATCAAATGGATGTTAAAACAGCGTTTCTCAATGGTGACATTGATGAAACAATTTATATGGTACAACTAGAAAATTTTGTGTCCGAAGACTCAAAGAATATGGTTTGTAAATTAACTAAATCCATTTATGGGCTCAAGCAAGCTTCTCGTCAGTGGTACTTCAAGTTTCATCAAATTATTGTCTCATATGGTTTTGAGGCAAATCTTATGGATGAATGTGTGTATCACAAATTCAGTGGGAGTAAGTATATTTTCCTGGTTTTATATGTCGATGACATATTGCTAGCCACAAATGATATTAGCATATTGCACGACACCAAGAGATTTTTATCAAAACATTTTGAGATGAAAGATCTTGGTGATGCCTCATTTGTCTTAGGAATCCAGATACACCGAGATCGTTCTAGGGGTATTTTAGGATTGTCACAAAGGACCTATATTGATAAAGTCCTCCAAAGGTATGGCATGCAAAATAGCAAACCAGGTGATACCCCTGTCGCTAAAGGAGACAAATTCAGTCTTAATCAATGCCATAAAAATAGTTTAGAAAGTCAAGAAATGCAGAAGATTCCTTACGCTTCGGCTGTGGGGAGTCTAATGTATGCTCAGGTATGTACACGTCCGGATATTGCGTACATTGTTGGCATGTTAGGCAGATATCTAAGTAACCTTGGAATGGATCATTGGAGAGCAGCCAAGAGGGTTATGAGATATTTACAGAGAACAAAAGAGTACATGCTTACATATAGGAGATTGGATCAGTTAGAGTTGATTGGGTATTCCGACTCCGACTTTGCTGGATGCCAAGACAGCAGAAGATCCACATCAGGCTATATTTATCTGTTGGCTGGTGGAGCAATTTCATGGAGGTTTGCCAAACAGACACTCGTAACTTCATCCACCATGGAAGCAGAGTTTGTAGCATGTTATGAGGCATCCAATCAAGGAATATGGCTACGAAATTTTGTCACTGGGCTGCGTGTTCTGGATGGTATTGAAAGACCACTGAAGATATTTTGTGACAATAAATCAGCAGTTTTATATTCCAATAACAACAGGAGTTCTACAAAATCAAAATACATTGATATCAAGTTCCTAGTTGTAAAAGAAAAAGTACAGAGTGGACAGATATCCATAGAGCATATTGGAACAAACTCCATGATAGCGGATCCGCTTACAAAGGGATTACCACCCAAGGTCTTTCATGAGCACACTGCTCATATGGGTGTTGTCTCATTTGAGGATATCCAAATTTAGTGGGAGTTTGTATTATTCATTGTATATTGCTCTATGTTATGTTTAGACTTTATCTATACATTTGGATTGTGTTCTGCAGAAATAAAGTATTCATTTTATTGCACTCTGTTAAATTATGCGCTAAAGATTTGATCTCAATAAAGTTAAGTTGGACCAGTTGGAAATAGGCATGAATAGATCACATTGCATGTAATTTCCATGCTATGCACTCATGATTGATCTATGTCATTTAGCTGTGCAGATATATGTGACCATTGATTGGTCTAGTAACGATTGATGTAACAAAGGCCACCTTGATCCTATGTCAGTATAGTTAATGGACGAGATTGTTCGGATATACCCTAAGGACATGATAGCAAATTTTGAGCTCATAAGGTTAAACACATTTATTTGATTACATATGCATATGGCCCAGTGGGAGATTGTTAGATTAATTTTTGTAATTAATCTATAATTTGGGCCACACATGTAAATAATTAAAATGTGTGTGCTATCATTTAATTAAGCCTAAATATAGTGATCTAATTAATAATTGATTAATTGGCTTAAGGGTATAATTGTCATGAGATTATTGTATAGATACCATTAGACAATTATTATTTCTATGAGGGGCAGAAATATAATTGTGATAAAATTAAAACTGCCCTAGCGGTTTATAAATAGGGTTATGGTCCCCATTCTAGGACTACGCATTCCAATTTCTGAAAATCCTCTCAGAGAGAAATTGACACAGAATCTAGTGGCTAGAATTGGAAGACCATCTCAAAGGGTTTTCTTCCTATAAGGTTTCTTCTTCAATGGATTCAGGTATGCTTCCGCTATTATTTTTCTACTCATTGTTTTTAATCAGGAGATTCCAGTATATATAAATTAGGGTATTCACCTTGTTAAATATTCTAGTATATATGAAGTTAGGGTATTTACCTTGTTAACTATTCCAGTATATATGAAATTAGGGTATTCATCTTGGTTGATTTTAACAAGACTATTCCAGTATATATGAAATTAGGGTATTCATCTTGGTTGAATTTTAACAGTGGGGTCCCGGACCACCCCCTTGGCTCAAACACTATTAACCCAGATTGTGCTTTCTCCCCGGGAGACATAAAATAGCCCCCGTGATCAGATGCATATCCACTAATTAACGTTCCCTGGCTCCCAACCTGAGCAACCAATTACAAATAGTTTCGACGCATGGGGGCTGCTGTTCCGAACTTCACCTGGGTTCGACAGGAAACAAGTGCTAAACTCCGAGTTACGTTTTCCCACCATGATGGCCCTCGAGGAACCCTGGCTTCCGCCAGCCCATCATTTACTAACCCAACCATCATTTTCGATGAGGAAGAATCGTGGACGGTTGGTGCAGTTGCTGGTTCTGTCGATCTGGAAACTGTTGCTACTCATGAAATAGGTCATATTCTAGGACTTGCGCATGCAACCATTACTACTGGAGTGGCCATGACTTTGGCTTAGGATGACATCGATGGCATTAGAGCTAAATGCAGCACTTAATAATCAATCGGATTTATCAACTTCTCTTCCTTGGATGGCATCAAAACTTTACAATTCTTGAAAAATCCTATAACTAATATTAGACCGGGTAATAAAAATGACTAAATTAAATTTATTAATAATAAATTCACTTTAATGATATTAATTGATATTAATAAATTATTTTAATATAATAAAAAAATCAAATATTTTAATTTTTTCTATACAATTAAAAAATAAATTCCACCAAACTCTCTTCTTAACTTTCATGTGTTTTCTTTCATTCTTTCTCAAAACTAAGAAAGGACAACAAAGATATATGTGGTAGTGGTCAAGCACAATTGCCCTTTTAGTACCAAGTACGACCATTCTTTGAATTTAATTTTTTTAAAAGGGTGAGAAGGGAATAAAAGTTAATATTTCTTTCTACGTTCTAAAATTCAATTCACATGCATGGGCGTTATTAAATTAGATTTTTTTCCACTTTTACAAAAAGGGAAAAAAAAAAAAAAGAAAAAAAAAAGGAAAAAAAAGGAAAAAATTAAATTTATATATATATAAAGTCAATTATTCTTTTTTTTTTCTTTCCTAAAACAAAATTATACTTTTTTTCTTTTCTTTTCTTTTCTTTTCTTTTCTGTAAGGAAAAAAAAGTGATGTGGTAATTTGCTCAACGAAGAAGAGAAGAAGAAAGGAAATCTTGCCATTGAATACATATTCTCAACCAAGTCCAAATATGGTAATAATGTTGTGAGAATCTTAATTCGATTAAGAAAGAAAAGGTAATTAAGACAGTTTACAATACAGATTATTAAAACACCTCATTGGAGTGAAGGAAAGCACGAGTGGTCAGCCATGGAGCCTAGAGTTTCTCTCATGCTCTCCTTCATTCTTTCTTCTCTCCTCCTCCCATTCCTTTCTCAGGCAACTTCCTCAGGCCCCTCACGCGTCGGGCCTTTCGGGCATCTGGAGAGCTTTGGGTCTTTTAACCATCTGGAGGGATCCAAAAAGGGAGACAAAAGGGAAGGCATCCAGAAGGTGAAGCAGTACCTTCAACGCTATGGCTACTTGAGCTCTACCCATTATTCCCAGATGGGTAGTGATGATTTCGACGATGCCTTGGAGTCTTCCCTCAAAGCCTTTCAGACCTTCTACCATCTGAACTCCACTGGAACCCTAGACGCCCCAACAGCCACGCTGATGTCCAAGCCAAGATGTGGGTTCCCGGACCACCCCCCAAACTCAAACAGTACTATCAACCCTAATTATGCTTATATATTGAGCGTAAAATGGCCCCCTGATCAGATGCATATCCACTACGTAGTGTTCCCTGGCTCCCAACCTGAGCAACCAATTACAAACGGTTTCAACGCATGGGCTGCTGTTTCGAAGTTCACCTTCGAAAGGGTTCGAGAGGAATCACGTGCTGTACTCCGAGTTACGTTTGGCCACCGTGATGGCCCTGGAGGAACCCTGGGTTCCGCCGCCCCATCATATACTGACGCAACCATCATTTTGGATGAGGACGATTCGTGGACGGTTGGTGCAGTTCCTGGTTCTCACGATCTGGAAACTGTTGTTACTCATGAAATAGGTCATATTCTAGGACTTGCACACAGCCAATATAAGGAGGCCCTCATGTACGCATTAATTGATGATGGAGTGATCAAGAAATTGGCTCAGGATGATATCGATGGCATTAGAGTTAGATACAGCTGATCAATCGGATATCAGCTTCTCTTCCTTGGGAATATCTTAAGGCTATGTTTGGTTCCCGGAAAATGCTAAGGAAAGGAAAAAAAATACAAGGGAAAATGATTTTTTTTAGTTTGGATGACATGGAAAATACAATGGAAAAAAAATATGAAGGAAAATATTAAAGAAAATATTGTAATATTTTCCTCACTGTTTTCCTTAAAAAATAATGTGGAAAATATAAGAGAAAAAGAGCAGGGAAAAGAGGAGGAAAATTTTGTCGGCTCTTGTTCACCGAAGCTTCATCTCTAACTTCCTCTTCGTCAGTGGCTATGGCTTCTCAACGTCGTCGACCCTTTCAACGACCACCACTATCACTCCGACCACCTTCGAGTGCCTCTGAAAACCTACCAATTTCAGACACCCGAGTTCCCATTGATGAAGTGCGTTATTCAAATCAAGTTCCCATGGATGACGGATCCATGTCTTCAAGCCAGGTATGAATTGAACTCTTTTCTCTTAACCTCACATCATCTCTGTGTTTGATGTTGGTTTAATTTTATGATCTCTTTCCCTCATTCAGCCTTTTCCATACAACTGACTAGAAATTAGGGTTTAAGGTTTCCAATGGGAATTTCGAGTTTGTTTGGATTGATATTTGCTTTTTATTTTTTTTTTCCCCTTCAAATGAGGGTTTGAATTCGATTTGAGTTATTTCTTAGGGCTTTATGGACCAATGATTTCAGGTTTCAGAATGGGGATTTTGAATATTATTAGGGTTTTGATTCTCTTTATTGTTAATTGCAACTTTGAATGTTAATATGAAGAAATGATAATTTGTAATTTTGGGTATCATGTGTTGTTGTTATTAGCCTTCCGATAAGATTGAAAATGTTTATTACTTATTTATTGTCAGTAATATATGATTTTCCGGGAAACACGAGGTTGAATTGGGAATTCAAAAGGCGTAAGGATAGGGTTGGACTAATTCTCATGAACTTCTCATCTATTGTGGGACCTTAGAAATTGCTGGACTTGGATTATACACTGCCATTAGCTCATGAAGTCGTAAGGGAGTAGACGTACACAACCCAACTGCATGTTCTCTGGTGGAGGTTCTGGGACCTTTCACTTGATTGAAAAATAAATAAATAAATTCATTATGCTCCATTAATTTTTAGTTGCGAAAGATTCAAGGAGACTATAGCTTGTGATTTTTTTCCTTCTCATTGATGTCTTGATCTTTATGAATTGTGCTAATTTATCTTACCTATTCTATTTACTTGATATTGCTAACTTTACGTATGTATTTGATTGTACTAAGCATAAAAATGGCATTTACCCATTTTGCTTAATTCTTTTTTATATCTAAATTGTTAGGAAATTATTGCATCCTATGAAATCAATCTTAAATAACCAAGTCTGGAATCTTAAGCCACTGGTTTAGGGTGTGAGGGCTACAATGAATTGTTTAGACAACCCGAAAACCAATTAGACAACAGGCAGAAGTAGGAGAACAAGAACTACAATGAAGAAATAACTTATGTATTTTCTATGTTAATTTCTTTACTTCTGGAAGGAAGTTCCAATGCAGCAGCATCTAGCTAGCTAGATAAAATGGCAAAAATTCATGATGACATCCAAGACGATTTTACAAGAACTAATATAAGAACTAATATAAGCAAGAGCCAACATAAAGGACCTTCTGTCAGTTTGGTTTGAACTCATGTGAACCTTACGTCCTATTCATGATGGCACCTCAACTTTTCCTCTGCAATACTTCCAAATTTTCTAGTCCAAGGCCTCAAATCATTGGTGAAGCAAATCTCCTTCCCTTTTCCAGCTAACAACATTAATTTCCTGTTCATCTGATACAAGTTTTTTAGTCTTTCATTTATACAACTTGATGACTTCTAAACCTTTTTTCTTTTTGGTCTGTCAATAGGATGACAAAAATACGTGACACAACAAGACTGATTTAGGTTTTACAATCCAACATTACATGTTGTTAAAACTCCAATTCTTAGAGTATGCATATTGAATTTCCCCTCTCAACATGCAGATTGGGGTCCAATGTGAGCAGGGGTGTTAGCCTAATGCACATTAAGGAGTCTTTCCCTAACCCTAGTAACCCTTATTTAGAAGTAACATTTGGGTAGCTGCAACACCCAAGTGGGTAAATTAGTTGCAACCAACAGGTAGTTTTGTGGGACTAGCATTTAGGTGCCAAGACACTTTCTGCTAGAGGGCCATGCTGGGACTTGGGGGACTTGCAGAAGCATACTTTTACATGGGAAAGAATCAGAACCTCTTTCAATATTGGTGTCTCAGAGAGTATATTGTTGTGGATAAAAGGATGGATTATGATGGAACTTTTTGGCAGCTAGTTTTATAATCTAAATTATGGAAGGGTGATTGCAACATCACCCAAAAATATTTTTTTCTGGTGGCTATTTGTACGTATAAAAAAATGTGTGCATATGTTAGTATCATGAAGTTCCAAATAGGTAGGATAGGTTTATCATAGATGTTCAGTCATTTGTAAATTTTAACTGCCAATATAAGGGATTGCACAATTGCACTAATCTTATTCAGGTTGACCATGAAGAAGTTGGGAAATAACATGAACACATACTACTGAAATAATGAAAAGGAGTATGAACTGTTTGATATTCTGAAAAGACTTCATTTAAACATGCACTTGGGAAATATAAGTTCACCCTTTCCAAAAACCTGAAAACTCAATCTGCACTTGTTGGTGACTCTTTCGAGGAATTGTAATACAGTCACACTCTGTTTTGGTTATCAAGAATATAATCTCTTCTTCCCCCCATGTATATAAAAGCTTCATTTTATAAAAAACAGGCTTCTTTAATCTAATAGCTTAAATTCTTAGATAATAATCCATATGTATCAAGCCTACCCATGCTAAAAGCCCTAACAACATGCTAAAATCCCATTCTTCATGTAAATATAGGAGGCCTGCAGCAATCTCCTTGAGGATCCTGAACCTCTGTCCTCAATCTCCTTGAGGAAATTTTCTTTACAGCAACTTCTTCTCTAGTCTTTGGCAGCAACTTCTACATTCTTGATGGATTAAATGTAGCTCACAAAGCCACACACGTATTCACTCTAAGCCTAGCCCATTAAGTACAATTTTTAAAAACTGTTCAACATTAAGTAAAAAGGTCCAATTAATTCAGTGTCTTGATTCATAGAACCAGGTAGTTTTGTCTCCTTGTTCCAACATTATATAGCAGAGCCATGTTGCAATTAACATCAAGAAAATAACTAGTGGGCAGAAACATCCCTTAATTTTCATGCAATATTTTCCTCGAAATTTTCATAGCTAGAAATCATAATACTTCAATTCCTCTTACTTTACCTAATGACTTTACTAAATCATTCCTCTTACTTTGCTATCATGTAGACTTATAATGAAGAATGGCAAAGACTTAGAAGATGGGCTGCAACTTGTGTAGCTATGTATGCTGCATATGCGGCAATTCTTGTTTCAGTTTATCATCGCTCAAACTATTTGGAGAGATCAATCTCTAATGAAGGAGATTATGAACGACATGCTTTGATGGAAAGACTTACACTAATGGATAATGAAGATTGTTATAATCAACTACGTATGGGAAAGGATGCATTCGCAAGACTAGTAACCATTCTTCGGGGAACAGGTCGTCTTAGAAATAACGCACATAGTAATGTAGAAGAACAAGTTGCCAAATTCCTTCACATTGTTGGTCATAATTTAAGGAATAGAACTATGAAATTTTATTTCAAGCGTTCTAGTGAAACTATTAGTTGCCACTTTCATCAAGTTCTTAGAGCTATAATATCTTTAGATGATGTCTTCTTAAAGCAGCCTGATGGATTAAAGTGCCCTTAAGAAATCAAGGACAATACCAAATTTTGGCCCTACTTTAAGGTAAACTTACTTATCTAACAAACATCATTAGAATATTATTTATATTTCAAAATAAACTAATAATTTTGTTTTTTTATAGGATTGCATAGGGGCGATTGATGGGTCACATTTTCGTGTAAAAGTGTCAAATGATGTTGTGCAAAGGTATCGAGGGCGAAAGTACTATCCAACACAAAATGTTTTAGCAGCATGTTCCTTTGACTTGAAGTTCACATATGTTTTACCTGGTTGGGAAGGATCTGCGTCAGACTCGAGAATCCTAGATAATGCATTAGTGAGAGATTTTGATAAATTGATTGTTCCACAAGGTAATTATTGGTAATTAGATAATAACATAATTTATTAGCTCAAGTGACTATTACTAATAACAAAGATCCTTTGTCTATGCTTCTTAGGTAAATATTATTTGGCTGATGCGGGTTTTCAGCTAAAAACTGGATTTCTTACCCCATATAGAAGCACTCGTTACCATTTAAAAGAGTATAGTGTTCATCAACCAGAAAATGCTCGAGAGGTTTTCAACCTTCGACACTCGTCCTTGAGAAATGCAATTGAAAGAGCATTTGGTGTTTTGAAGAAAAGATTTCCAATAATAGCTAGTGGGACAGAGCCACATTACCCTGTTGACACACAATCTGATATTATACTAGCATGTTGTATCCTCCATAACTATCTCATGGGTGTTGATCCAGATGAAAGATTAATAGCAGAGGTCGATAGAGAGCTTTTTAGCGAAGAAGCGGAATTTGAATCAATGGTCTTGAGTTTAGCTGAAAAATGCAAGGAAGGAGAAATCTTAAGGGAGAAAATAGCCATGGATATGTGGAAAGATTACAATAGAAACCGTTGATGAGTTCTTTTATTTTATGGTTCTTTTCTTGTATAGTTTTTTGTGTTTCATATTAAGTACGATGATTGTATTTAGAACTATAACTCCTCTAGTTAAAATCACACTTTGAATGAGTTACAAAGAAGTTATTATTATATCTCCTCCTCTTGACTTTTCATTTTAAACATATATATATGTATTATTATTTCAGATGGAACATAGTGCAGGCTTTGAAGTACACAAAAGTGTAAGTGAAAAAAGAAACTTGACTTGGATTGATGAAATGGACAACTTTTTGGTTGATCGATTAATGGAGCAAATGCATAAAGGGCAAAAGATAGGAGGAGTCTTCACCAAGACAGCTTATGCAATGGTTGCACGAGAAATTGGGGAAAATTTTGAATTGAGTTGTAACTCTGAGCACATAAAAAATAGAATGAAAACTTTAAAAAAAAACTTTTATGCTGCTCAAGAAGTTTTACAAAATGGTAGTGGATTTGGTTTCAATGAATCAACTCAAATGATCGAAGCTACCACGGAAGTATGGACTACTTACACTAAGGTGAGTTAATTATTATTTTTGAGTTATTAGAAATAAAATTTTTGCATGTAATGTAGAGTTATAAAATTCTAATAGACATTATCACAATTGAACTCGAGTTTTGTTAATATTTGTTTTTTCTGATGTTAAAAGGCACACCCAGGAGCATCTCAGCTCAGACACAAACCTATTAGAAATTATGATAAGTTGTCCATTCTTCTTGGAAAAGATCGAGCAACAGGAAGTCTTGCTGCAGGTGCAAAAGAAAGACAACTTCGTTGGGCCCAGGAACAAAATTTGGATGACACAATTCCATTAGGATCATCACAACATGGGATCAGAGATGAAACATTTGCTTATGTTGAAAATGAAGCAACAACTGAGACATCTTTCTCATCTGCAGATGCATCTGTTTCTGCACCAAAGTCAAACAAAGAAACAAAAAAGCGAAAAGCAAAATATGCTGACATTGTAAGTGAAGAATTAAGATCAATTAGAGTTGGAATGGATGCAGTTGTTGCGGCTCTTGATAGAAGCAACCTTCAAAACTATACAGAAGAGCAATTGTTTGAAGAGATTGCTAAGGTTGGAGGCATGAGTGATGTATCTCATATGAAAGCATATCAAGCTCTTACGGGTGATGTGAGTGCAGCTCGAGCCTTCCTTGCTTGTCCAATTGATAGGCGTAAGCTTTGGTTGTCAGTTAAATTTGGACCTACTTTTTTTGATGCCTAATTTGAGATAGAGATTCTGATTCATTTTACTTTTCCAGCTCAGCATCCATGTGGTTTCTTTGCGTTTCAGATAAAGTTTTTGCTTCTTAGTATTTGGAATATTCAGGAATCTTTCGGTATTTGGATAGAGAATGCCTTTTAATTAAACTGTTATATAACTGAATTGTTGAATATGACCAATATGCATTGTATTTTCAGGAATGCTGATAATTGTTTCCTTCTTCGTACAGTCATTTTGAATAAGCATTACAGCCTTTTTCTGGGGAAGAGACCCAGAATCATGCTTTGCTTTTGAAGTAGTTTTTTGTTCTCCTTTGAGTTTCTCCTTTACATCATGGAATGAGATGTCAAAGTGACATGGGGTAGGAAGCTTCATATCACCTGTTCCTGTTCTTTTAGGGCCTTCTCTATATTTTCTTTTTTTCTTTTTTCTTTTTTTTTTTCTTCTTTTTCCTTTTGTTGTTGTTGCCGTGATGTCCTTGAGAAATCCCTCGTTTGTTGGATCATATTTGAAGGAAACCTGAAGCTTATTCAGAATTGTGATGTCTTTTTGTATGGAATTTTGTTTCAGGTAGAGGTAAGGCCGAATTGGTCAAACAATTTTTAAAACTGTGGTAATCTTGCAAAGATTTTATATATATAACCTAGATATCATGGAATCTTTGAACCAGGTTTAACTACATTCCTGTTTGACTCAGTTCTGGTTTAACTGCAATTTTCTATACCTCGACTGGCCATTCAATAAAAGACAATGGAAAATGATACTTTTTAGAACATTTCTGAGGTATTTCTTCTTCAAACACAATTGGTATACACCACAACCATCCACTGAGTGCTGATATTGATTATTTACCCTATCATTGGTTTTTGAAAAATTTCACGAAAATTGCAAAGAAAAAATAAAATTAATATATTATTTTTATTTACTTTTTCTTTCATATCTTTTATGATTAACCAACGTGAAAAAATTCATTTTATTTGTATTGCTTTGTCCTTTCCTTATTATTTAACATAGCTTCATATCATGTTAATTTGTAAGAAAAGTGTGAATAATTTGTTGCTAGATTTAGGAGCGGTAAAATGATTTAGCAGATGTAAAATGGGCCTCAGCTCTTAATTTTGAATTTTATATTTTATATAGTAGTTTTTTATTTTTACATTATATGAACATATTTTATTTCTAAATTTTGATTCCGAAAATCCTTTTGAATTTTTTAAGAGCTTTTTATTAGCTATAAATGTTTCCTTGAAAATAAAAAATAGTTATTACTCGTATATTTTATTTGTATTACATGAAGAAAAGTTTATACATAAATTTTATAATTATTAATAAATAAAATAATAGCAAAGACTTTTTATGAGCAATGTTTTATGTCGAAATATTCACATTTTTCAACAGTTTTTTTATTGGATTAATTTATTATTATTCAACAAATTGATAACCATTTAAGAAAATTGTTGATTTTATTTTCCTTCCATTTTTCCTTACTTTTTTATTTGTGGTTAACCAAACAAAAGAAAATGAATTCTTTTTTTTTTTTCCCTTGAATTTTCCATGGATAACCAAACAAGTGAAAAAAATTATATTCCTTTCCTTACCTTTTTCTTTCCTTCCATTTTTCCTCTCAATTTTCTTTCCCTCGCATTTTCCGGGAACCAAACAGAGCCTAAGTATTTCTCTACTGCAAATGAATTAAAGAATAAAAGACGAAGTATTGCCGTACTCTCCATCTGAATAAAAGAATAAATAAATAAATAAATAAAGCCTTATTACTAGAGATATGATTTAAACAAAGACTTTTCTTCATTCTTTTTTTCCACGCATAAATTGTGAACATATCTTTCATTCAAACTTTCCCCACAAGTATAATCATGAAATAACAAAACTATCATCATCTCCATCTTTTAACTTCATTCAAACTATGGTTCTATTTTATAAAACCTAATATTTAAGTTGATTTTAAATTAAATTATAATTAAATTATCAACTTAAAATTTATTACTTAATTTTTATTTTAAGTATTAAAATCATTTGATAAAATTAATTTAAAATATATTCTGAATCATCAAATGAACATATTTATCTCTATAAATTATAAATAGAGTAAAGAATGTCTAATAATAATAGAGTCATGGAGTAATAAAAGATATCATTAATATAATTAGAATAAATGATGATAAAAAGATAAAATAAATATGTTGATTTAAGAATAAGTGAATTGTTTTTACTTATTACTTAAAAGTTATTTTTTACTTTAAGTCATACCATTAAATTATTTTATCAAACATGCTTTAATTTACTGAATGACTTAAATTAAGTTATTAATTAGTTAGTTTAGCAAACACCCTTTCTTTTTAATTCCATTTTTGTTTTTTTTTTTCTTCTTTCATTCTTTCTCAAATTTATGTGGGATGATTACTTGTGGTCTTACTTATATTAATATTATTTTGGAAATATTACTATCATTTTGGGTTATATAAATTACCATATTTTATTTATTAAACAATGGATTATCTATAAGCAGTTCATAATGTATATAAACAATTCAATGGACACTTACAACATGAATTCAATCTGTAAAAGACTTGTAGTCTACTTACTTCAGCCATCGGATCAAGTTGCTGGAATCGGTTCAACCTTTGGTTTCCAAACTCTAATCTCTCTTTTTTAGATGGTGTTTCTGAAGATAAAAACAGAGTGAGTTCGAGACCATTTTCTGAAAACTTTATAACAGTGGCTTCCATCAAACCACGTTGCTCTTGCCACCATGTTGAGCAGTTGGTGGAACGTGCTCCTTAACCGCAGCGGAAGTGAGATGGTGGAGGACGTGGTCAAAGTGTTGGACCACATCATGAAGTGAGAACGTGTATTCAGCTTACATTCTCCCACTTGATCCACACCTTTAACCTAATGTCCTAATTTAGTCCATCAATTGTCCCATTAAGTAACAAATACATGAATCATGGCGATAAGTCCTCTATTTAACGAGTGTTACCTTCCATGTATTACAATGTACTCATTTCTTAACATTATACTTTATGTGGCAATATTACTTAATGAATAAACCCTATGTTCATTCTTGGTCCAATGAAGTTGAATTTTCTCAAAATTAAATAAAAAATGCGCATTAATATGAGAAAACATCATAATAAGAGTTTGTACAATAGAAACTACATAAGGGAACTAAGTCCCATGTTCACTACATGATCCTTGAATTTCAATGGTGGCATGCCCTTAGTCAAAGGATCAGCGATCATCAATTCAGTGCTAATGTGCTCAATAACCACTTTCTTTTCTTTAACACGTTCTCTTATGGCTAGATACTTAATGTCGATGTGCTTGCTTCGACTTCCACTTTTATTGTTCTTTGCCATAAAGACTGCAGCTGAATTGTCGCAATATATACTCAATGGCCTAGATATTGAATCCATAACTCTAAGCCCGGAAATGAAACTCTTAAGCCATACACCATGTGAAGTAGCCTCAAAACAAGATATGAACTCAGCTTCCATAGTAGAAGTAGCAGCCATGGTCTGCTTAACGCTCCTCCAAGATATAGCTCCACTGGCCAATATAAAAATGTATCCAGATGTTGATTTACGTGAATCAACACAGCCAGCAAAGTCTGAATCTGAGTAGCCAACTACCTCTAAATTGCTTGTTCGTCTGTACATAAGCTTGTAATCTTTGGTTCCTTGAAGATATCTCATCACTTTCTTTGCAGCTTTCCAGTGGTCTATACCTGGGTTACTCTGATATCGTCCTAACATTCCAACAGCAAATGCAATGTCAGGCCTTGTGCAGACCTGAGCATACATCAAACTTCCGACTGCAGAGGCATATGGAATGTTCTTCGTTTGTTCCCTCTCAAGATCGTTTTTCGGGCATTGGTTCAGATTGAACCTATCACCCTTCATTATAGGAGAAACACTAGGTGAACAATTCTTCATCCGAAATCTCTCTAAAACTTTATTGATATAGGTTTCTTGAGACAAACCTAAGATACCTTTAAATCTGTCTCTATGGATCTTAATGCCAATGACATAAGATGCCTCACCCATATCCTTCATGTCGAAATTTTTAGAGAGGAATTGTTTCACCTCATGAAGTAAACCCTTATCATTGGTTGCAAGTAAAATGTCATCCACGTATAAAACAAGAAAACAAACTTTACTCCCACTGACCTTAAGGTATATGCATTGATCCATAACATTTTCAACAAAACCAAATGAAGAAATTATGTTATGGAATTTTAAATACCATTGGCGGGATGCTTGCTTTAAACCGTATATGGATTTCTTAAGCTTACAAACCAATTGCTCACCATCACTAGAGGGGAATCCTTCAGGTTGTTTCATGTAAACCTCCTCCTCTAGCTCTCCATTAAGAAATGTTGTTTTCACATCCATTTGTTGCAATTCTAAATCAAAGTGGGCTACTAATGCCAATATAATGCGCGAGGAATCTTTCTTAGATACAGGAGAAAAGGTTTCCGTGTAATCGATTCCTTCTTTCTGAGTGAACCCTTTGCAACAAATCTGGCCTTGTATCTCTCAATGTTGCCTAATGAGTCTTTCTCTGTCTTAAAAACCCATTTACAACCAATGGTTTTTACACCATTAGGCAACTCAACAAGGTCCCAAACATCGTTGCACTTCATGGAACTCATCTCATCCTTCATGGCATTGTACCACAATTCTGATTCTTTACAACTCATGGCCTGTGAAAAAGATTCGGGATCATTTTCGGCTCCTATATTGTAGTCACATTCCTGTAGATACACTACATAATCATTAGGAATTGCTGACCTCTTAGTTCGAGTAGACCTTCTTAAGGTTGCACCAATATCTTCTAAGGAAGTATGAGGTTCAACTTGTTGTCCAGAAGTATCAAGAAACTCCTGATCAACTTGATCTACTGGAATGTTGTCAACAGCTTGTGGAACTTCAACGACTGGTTGAACTTCAATGATTGTTCGTTCTACACCCGATTGTACTTGAGGGGTGTTATGAACAATAAACAATCTATCACTTGAAGTGGAAGGTTGAGAATCTGTATGATCAATATCAGAAACTATGTTTCTAAATTGATTGCTCCCACTAACCAAGTCATATTCAAGAAATTTAGCATTTCTTGATTCCACAATCCTAGTGTTGTGAGATGGACAGTAAAATCTGTACCCCTTAGACTTTTCAGCATATCCAATGAAATACCCACTAATAGTCCTTGGGTCCAGTTTCTTCTCTTGTGGATTATAAATTCTCACTTCAGACGAGCATCCCCAAACGCGCATATGTTGCAAACTCGGTTTCCAACATTTCAATAACTCAAATGGCTTCTTTGGGACAGCCTTGGTTGGAACTCGGTTTAATATATACACTGCTGTCTTAAGTGCTTTAGTCCACAAGAATTTAGGAAGTTTTGAGTTGCTAAGCATACTCCTTACCATGTCCAATAAAGTTCGGTTTCTTCTTTCTGCTACACCATTTTGGTCTGGAGAACTAGGCATGGTGTATTGGGCAACAATCCCATGCTCTTGAAGAAACTTCACAAATGGCCTAGGTCATTGTCCATCTCCCAAGTATCTACCATAATATTCTCCACCTCTATCTGATCTCACAATCTTAATTTGTTTACCATATTGTTTCTCTACTTCTGCCTTGAAGACTTTAAAGGCATCTAAAGCTTCATTTTTATTATGAAGTATGTAGAGATGCATGTATCGTGAGAAATCATCTATGAAAGAGATGAAGTATTTCTGACCATGAGAGTCCATGTCAAGACTACATATATCAGTATGTATGATCTCTAGTATGGTGGAACTCCTAGTAGCACCTCTCTTTGACTTATTGGTCTGCTTACCCTTAATGCAGTCCACACAAGTCTCAAAGTCAGTAAAATCTAGAGTACTAAGTACCCCATCATTCACCAATCTTTTGATTCTATCTATGGAGATATGACCTAATCTCCGGTGCCACAATGTAGATGAATCCTCTTTTACAACACATCTCTTAATGCCAGTTTGTACATGTAATGAATTATGAGCGGTATCATTTTGTAAGAATATACAATAAAGACCATCAGACAAGATACCATTCCCAACACATTCAGATTTATAAATCAAACTGAAAGATGTTTCTGAAAAATGAAAGGAATATCCAAACGGTACAAGTCTAGAAACTGAAATCAAGTTTCGTGAGAAACTTGGTACATAAAAGGTCCTTTGCAATTCCAAAATAAAACCACCATATAAAGTTAAATAACATGTCCCTATTGCTTCCACATGCGAGCTCATCTTGTTTCCGGATAAGATGAATTGCTCACTTGTCACTGGCTTCCTTAGGTTTTGCATACCCTGCAAGGAATTTGAAATGTGGATTGTAGATCCAGAATCAATCCACCATGTGTTGGTGTTTACATTAACCATATTAGATTCATAGCAAACAAATGAGGTAGGGTTACCTTTCTTCTCAAGCCAATTCTGAAATTTCAGACATTTCTTTTTCACGTGTCCTTTCTTTTTACAGAAAAAACACTTTTCGTCTTTCTTAATGTCAGATTTGGGAGGAATTTGTTGCTTTCCTTTCTGACTAGCTTGAGATTTTCCTTTCTTTCCTTTCTTTTGCGTCACCAGCATGGCACTTTCTCCCTGTTCCATCAATAGCCTTCCTTCCTCTTGAACACACATGGTCATCAATTCATTGATAGACCACTTATCCTTATGTGTGTTGTAAGAGATTTTGAAAGGTCCATACTGAGGTGAAAGAGTGTTAAGGATAAAGTGCACCAAGAAAGATTCAGACATTTCTACCTCGAGTTTCTTCAATTGAGCCACAATGTCCCTCATCTCCATGATATGTTCACGCACACCTCTTATACCGGTGAGCTTCAGGGATGTGAACTTCATAATTAGGGTGCTTGCCAAGGCTTTATCTGAAGTGACGAATTGCTCGTCAATAGCCTTTAGCAATTCACGGACATTCTCATGTTGCTCGATTGAACCACGTATACCAGCACTAATTTTTGTCTTAATGTACATCATGCTAAGGCGATTAGATTTCTCCCAACGTTTGTACAATAATATTTCTTCAGGTGTGCTGGTATCAATGATCTTATGTGGTTCATCTTTCCTTATAGCATAATCTATGTCCATGCACCCTAATTGAAGAAGAATTCTCTCCTTCCATATCTTAAAGTTATCTCCTCTAAGTTCGGGAACCTCACAACGAATATCAGATATGCTAGGTAAAACTACACAAAAGGATTACAAGCTTATTAAAAATTTGAGGCTTTAATATAAATTCATGCTTTACCAATGTAGAACATGCTTAAAAATGAATCTAATTTTATTAAAAAATTGCCTGTGGGCTAAATCTTTAATTCAATCAGATAAATTATCTTTATGATAGACTTTATCAAACTATTTTATTGAATCATGAAATTTATTATGAATATAGTTTGATATTTTCTGTCTATAATCTTTATGATAAAACTTATTAAATTAATTCTTCCTAACTCCTGTAGGTAAATTAGGAAAAAAATTAATTTTAATATTTTATCCTAATTAATTATATAAACATAATGAAAACCCTGTGGGGTAAAATCATCATATTTATATAGTTAATTACAATTAATGTCCATAATGTGATCCTTATTAATATATAATTTTTTATATAATTAAGGATGTTGTGGCTATTCCTTAATTATTTAAAAAATCATATGGATTCACTAGACATTAAAACTATATGATATAATTTTAATATATCTAACTAAATTTAGGCAACAATTGCATGCATACTATATGATATAATTTTAATATATCTAACTAAATTTAGTCAACAATTGCATGCATACTATATGATATAATTTTAATATATCTAACTAAATTTAGGTTATATTTTTTACACATACAAACATATAAATTAAAATAAATAATTTAATTTGCATGTATAAAAATCACACATAATTTAGAATAATTTAAAAGGAATTCATATTATGAAAGGGTGCCTAAATCCATATAAAAACAATTAATTCAAAACCAATAAAATAATTCAAACCAGGCCATTAGAACCTAAACCGACCCAAATATCATATTTAACCCATGGCCCAATACACAAAGACCTTTAATAATTTTATTAGGTCACTGCACATGTAATAAGCCTAATGGGCCCAAAAGTAAAACCCAATCTCTAGTTTATTTATTTATTAATTTATGGGTTCCAACATTCAGCACGTTGGCATCATAACCACCCCTAGTCTCCTGCAGCCGCATCATCCGCGGCACCAAAACAACGTCGAACTGATCTTTAAGCTACGCCGACAGCGGCGCACCCTACAGCCCAAAACAACACCTCAAATGGCGCTTCTGGAACGCTTGAAAATGGTGCCTACAGCGGCGCTTGACTAGCTCCTGAATGACGCTTGCAGTGGTGCCTGAATGGCACTCGGAACAAGCACCTGCATCGGCGCTTGAACAACGCCTGAATGACGCTCGAAATAGGTGCCTGAATGGATCTCGGAATAGGCGCTTGCAGCCCCTTTGACCAGTACCAGCAGCGGCGCTTTAATGTGGGGCCTGTAGTGGCTGAAACTGCAGCCCCAACAGCACCTGAAATGCGCTTGTTGACATTGCAACCAGCATGGAAAGCATCAATTTTAATGCAGCATTTTCAGGCAGCCTCCAACATTAACAACCAACCTTATACTTTCTGGGCAGATCCACATGGCCGATCGCGGCAGCGTCAACGGCTAGCACAAATGGGAAGGGGTGGTTCCGTCAGAGTGTAACCCCAACTCCACTAAATGGGTTCTAAACATTTGTTCTATTATCTATTATTTTTCCGGTCAGCAAGCAAGGTATTTCTGTTTATGGAGTGTTTTTAAGAGATCAACATATGGATGTTTCTTTCAAAAACATATTGTATAACTGTATCTTACATCCATAAAAGAAACCATTAACTAAGCAAATCTGGTGTAAAAGAGATACCAAGGCAGAAGCAAGATTTATTGCTCTGATACCAAATGTAAGCAGTTCATAATGTATATAAACAATTCAATGAACACTTACAAAATGAATTCAATCTGTAAAAGACTTGTAGTCTACTTACCTCCAGCCATCGGATCAAGTTGCTGGAATCGGTTCAACCTTTGGTTTCCAAACTCTAATCTCTTTTTTTTAGATGGTGTTTCTGAAGATAAAAACAGAGTGAGTTCGAGACCATTTTCTGAAAACTTTATAACAATGGCTTCCATCAAACCACGTTGCTCTTGCCACCATGTTGAGCAGTTGGTGGAACGTGCTCCTTAACCGCAGCGGAAGTGAGATGGTGGAGGACGTGGTCAAAGTGTTGGACCACATCATGAAGTGAGAACGTGTATTCAGCTTACATTATCATGAAAGGATAATTTTTTTATTAGAAAATAATTCAATGTTATTCAGCTTTGGAAAGCAATAAAGCAAATTATTAGAATTAATGACTCACCATAAACACATTATATAGGATAAATCAACCAAAGAGTTTTCTTCTTTTTTTCCCCCGCACATAAATTATGAACACATCTTTAATTCAAAGAATTGTTTTTTCCTAAACTTTCCCCTTTCTCCATCTTCTTTTTTCCTTTTTAAATAAAATAGAAGTATGAAATAACAAAACTAACATTCTCTTCATCTTTAATTCAAGATGGTGTTCTATTTTTTGGTTGAATAAAAAAAAATAAATATTTTGACTTTTTTTATTTAGTTAAAAATAATATATTGATATTAACTAATATAACTAAATTGAATTATTGATAATAAATTCTCTTTAATTATATTGAGTGATATCAAGAAATTGTCTTTAACTTAATAGAAAAAAATCAAATATTTTATCTTTTTTTATTCAATTAAAAAACAAATACAACTTAACTCTTCTTAACTCCATTTTTCTTTCTTTTGTTTTCTTTCATCTTGTTTCCTTTCTTTTTTTTTTTTTTTTTTCTCTAGTGCGTGGTACAACCATTCTTTGAAAAAAAAAATTCCTTTTCTTTAAGGATGAGAACGGAATAAAGAAAAAAAATGAAATTAAAAAAGGGGGTTAGGGTTTGAATAAATACAATTAAAAGGTTAAAGAAAGTGATAAGTTTGTCATTTCATATTAATAATCTATTACCAAAAAAATGAAGTAGATGTAGGGAAATATTAGGTGGATGTGTTTCACAAAGGGAATGTTATTTAAACGTTTTATTCTCTTAAATTGAATACAAATTTAAAAAATGAAAAAAATGAAATTTCATTCTACATTCTAAAATTCAATTCAATTCACATGTGATTTATTAAATTAGATTTTTGACACTCTTACAAAAAGGATAAAAAAGAAAAAGAAAAAAGAAAAATTAAATTTATATATATATTATAAAATATGAGATTTTGTACCATTATGATAATTTGTGGATGATCATTCATAAATATCTTGTGTAACTCCCTATAAAAGGGAGAGACCCCTAATGAATTTCAATAGAGTTTTCCCATGCTTTATATTATCTTCCTACATTCTAATTTCTCTTTCTTATTTTCTTCTCCTTTCACTTTATAAATTTACAACACATTTAGTCTCTACAAAAGAAATAGAAAGATTTTTCTCTATTCAGAGAAATTGAAAAACGTTCTCCTTTTTAGAGAAATAGAAAGACTCTTTTCTCTTCTTTCTCACAAAAAGGTATGTGATAAACTTATATCATGATTTTCTATTTTATTACCCTTTGGTCTTTTTTTTCATTTATTTTATTCGAGTACATAAATAAGTACAATCCCTAGCTATAACCAGAAGTTATGAAAATATGTACAATCCTATAACCAAAAGTTATGAGATAAATTATAAATTATAGGGTAAATTCATAACTAGAAGTTATGAAAAATATGTGCAATCCTTATAATCAGAAGTTATGAAAAATATGTACAATCCCTATAACCAAAAGTTATGAGATAAATTATAAATTATGAAATAAATTCATAACCAGAAGTTATAAAAAAAAAATGTGCAATTCATATAACCAGAAGTTATGGGGAAAAATTACAGAATTACAAATACATGACCAGATGTTATGTATATGATCCCCAATTATTTATTTTTAATTATACGGTATAACTGGAAGTTATACCAAACAATATTATAGCCAAAAACTATGAAATAAATAAATGTTCATAACTAAAGTTATGCACAAATCTACCCAATGAATAGTTCATAGTCTGAAGCTATACACAAATTTATATAATAAAAAAATAGTTCATAGCCTGAAGTTATGTACAAATTTAAATATTTTCTTATTCTGACAAAATAATCATGACCTGAAGCTATGAAAGATATTGACTTTTAATTTTTATTTTGTACTCACTTATTTTTCACAACAGAAATTATGGAAAACAATTTTTATTAACAATAATTTCATAGCTAGAAGCTATGCATACAATTTATAATTCTCTTGTATAATTAGAAGTTATTCAAAACAAAATTGTCAATGAATCTTGGAGCTATGATCAAAGAAGGAAATCAAGCATCCCTATAGGATCGCGCAAAAACACTGATTTTCCTTCATTATCATCTCCATGAAGATTTAACAAAAAATGAGTTTTTGATGAGAAATCACCAATCTCGTCCAACTAGATCTGAATCATTCCCTGAAGTAAATGCAATATTGTCCCAAACTCATGGACGATGACGAGGACATGGTCATGGTCGTAGTCGTGGAAGAAATCTCCAATACCATGGTTCTTATATAAATAATTTACCAAATTATCAGAAAATGAAAGCCTTATTGCACCACCAGAAGTGAAATAATATTGAGGTAAAACAAGAAAATGAGAAGTGTTTACAAAACAAACCTCCTAAGAACCATGAGAATAAGTGTTATATATGCGGTATGAAGGGGCATTGGTCGCGTACCTGTCCTACGCCCAAACATTTGGTCGACCTTTACCAAACATCAATAAAAGAAAAAGAAGTTGAAATGAACAACTATGTACCTAGAAGATACATAATTTTTTTAATTTTGTTATATAACCAGAAGTTATATAAATATTATTATTCATAACCCGAAGTTATGAAAGTAAGAAAATTAATATTCTTTGTGCTAATCAAAGGTTATGCCAAAGTTGTTAATATGTACTTTCTTATAGCTAGAAGCTATAGAGAACAAAATTGTTAACTAACAATTTTGTACAACTTTATGAAATTTATATAACCAAAAGTTATAATGAAATATATTATAACTTGAAGCTATGATAACAAGCATATAGATAATATTTACATATTATCAAAAGATTAATATTTTTGTATATCAAGTTATACAAATAGTTAAGTGTTTGATAGTTTTTATAAATTTCTATTATTAGAAGTTATACTATCATTAGTAGAAAAATTTACATTTATTATTGCATGTTGCCATATATGGTATTTTTATTAATGCAATAATTTCATTATCAAAAATAATTTTGAAATTACAATAGGTTCAACTATTGTTCTCAATATATTATGTTATAACTTTACATATATGTTTAGATGGATTTGTAATATTTCAATTAAAGTTCTGAGACAACAAGATGCTTTAAATCATGATATGTTTTCTTGAAATTTTGATTTATGAATTAATTTTTTCACATTGATTTAGATCATAATAATATTTTGAATAAAATTATTGATCTATCACTACAATTAGTTTGGTTATTGAAATACTTCCTTGTTATTTCATGTATAAATTGCTCCACACTTACAAAATCAAATGTGTGAGATTATTTAATAAATATATAACTTTAAATTATCTTTTCATATTTGTTTTATTGTGTTATATATGCTCTCATTGCTTTTACCCAAGTTATTAAGTTAAGTCATCATCGATGACTAATATTTTTCCATTGATTTTAACTCTTTCTCTATGATAATATTTCTTCGACTCTATAAAGACAAGGTCTTTAAAACAATATTTTATGACTTGTTACTTTGATGTAACTCTTGTCTCATTCATTGCACAACATTGATGACAAACAATGTTAATACTATATTAGGTGATAGAAACCTGATTAAAGGCTCTAGAAGAGCTTATACTATGTCACTAGTAGTATTTGATTCCATGTAAATGACACTTTATATGATGATAGATCCAGAAGAATCGTTTAAGACCAACTTGGTCCACCGGGGTAAAAGATCATATGGATGTACATTATAAAACCAGAAGTTTTTATTTAGTGATTAGTCTACTATACACTTAAAAGGTAGAATGACTTGTTGTGCAAATTATCATTTTAATGAGACAATCATCTCGCCGTTAGGGGGAGAAGAGCCAGTTCCAGAAGAACAGCATGAAATTATTTGGAATGCATTGACTTTGACTCATCTTGATCCCCATACAAATCAACGTGAACTAGAAGTTCAAATGATCACTCATTTGCAAAATCTTGCAAATCAATTACAAGATGCATTCATTGATACAAAGAAAGTGACAAAGTCATATATCCCGGCTGCAAATACTCCAGCACGGATTGATGTCCCTGTAGAACAGTTAACAAATTAATCTAAGATACACCTGAAGCGTGGTAGACCTATCAGCTCAAATGATGTAACTCTCTGGAAGAAGAGTACCCAAGAAAAACTTGGCACTCTAAAAGAGGCCATAAAAAATAACTGATCAGTTTAAATTTGATAAAATCTATAGCCTTAGAAGAGGCACAAATAATACAAGAAGCCCCTGAAGAGGCACATATATTGAACAAGAAGCCCTTGAAGAGGCACATATTGAATGAGAAGCCCTTGAAGAGACATAGGTACCTGAAAATTGTGAGATCTCAATAAGTTATGTATACATGAGAGAAAAATGAGATCAAAATAATACTATTATTAACAATATTTTCACTCTCCAAGTGGCCTCCGATATCATAAGAAATGATGAAGATCTTGAACCACGAAATGTGGAAGAATGCCGACATAGAAATGATTGGCCAAAATGGAAAGAAGCTATACAGACAAAGTTAAACTCATTAACAAAACGAAAAGTTTTTGGACCTGTAGTCCAAACACCTAAAGATGAAAAACCTGTTGGGTACAAATGGGTATTTGTACAAATGGGAATCAAAGCAACAATTGCTTGGATATGCAGATGCAAAATATCTTTCATATCCATATAAAGGTAAGTCACAAACATGGTATGTGTTGAATTACAATGGTATTGTTATTTCATGGAGATCTATCAAACAAACAATGGTGGTCACATCATCAAATCATTCAGAAAATTTTGCAATTCATGAAGCAAGTTGTGAATGTGTATGACTAAAGTTAATGATCCAACATATTCAAGAAACATGTGGACTACCTTCCATCAGAGGCAATGCAACTGTGTTACATGAAGATAATGTTGCTTGTATTGCACAAATTAAAGGAGGATTCATAAAAGGTGACAAAACTAAGCATATCTCCCCAAAATTCCTCTATACTCATGAGCTCCAAAGAAATGTGAGATCGATGTTCAATAGATTCGGTCATGCAATAATCTAGCAGATCTATTCACAAAGGCGTTACCTTCGACCACATTGAAAAAGTTAAAGTATGACTTTGGAATGTGAAGATTGAAAGATCTACCATTTAAAATGTTGAAGAAATCATAATCATGTTTACATGAGGGGGAGAATGATAATATGGATACACTGCACTCTTTTTTCCTTCATCCAGGTTTTGTCCCATTGGGTTTTACTGACAAGGTTTTTAATAAGGCAGTTATAGTAATCCAAAAGAATATTGTACTTTTTTTTTCCTTCACTAGGGTTTTTCCCATAGGGTTTTTCCTAGTAAGGTTTTAATGAGGCATATTCTTATGATCATCCAAGGGGGAGTGTTATAAAATATGAGATTTTGTACCACTATGGTAACTTGTGGATGATCATCCATAAATATCTTGTGTAACTCCCTATAAAAGGGAGAGACCCCTAATGAATTTCAATAGAGTTTTCCCATACATTCTATTATCTTCCTACATTCTAATTTCTCTTTCTTATTTTCTTCTCCTTCCACTTTATAATTTTACAACAATATATTCATATTTTGATTGACTATTTATTTATTTTTAAAAATACATTATTACAATTTTTCCTTTTTTGTGCAAGCACCTCATCTAATCACAAATATTACCTTTAGTACTTGTAATCACTTGAAATCTTTCGTTTTTTTTCATGGAATACAATTTTTTTTCTTTTCTTCCTCAAAAAGTTTTGAATTTAAATTTAATTTATCAAAACAGATCCCACATATTTTTCAACATAGTAATTGAAACTATTTAATTTTCATATTAAATTAGTATCATTTTTGTATATTTGAATAATGAGAGTATAAAGGTAGTTGGTAGGATTTTCTAGGTAGCTTATTAAATAATAAATTATATTTGATATTTACTAATATATTATATAAAAAAATTGTAATATTTATATATGTATTAGATGCATGTGATTATTTTTTTATAATTTTTTAAAATTCTATAATGACATACTTACACGTGTAATTTTATTGTTGGGTCAAATGTGGGTAGTAGTAATTTGTTCAACGAAGAAGAGAGGAATAAAGGACAATTTTTCATTGAATAGTTGAATGCATGGCCACAGATACTCCCCTATGTGGTGAATGGTGATAACGACCGAAGTGGGACCATCTTAGTTGGATTGAAAGGGCAAGTTGTAGAGGCTACAAAAACAGATGATTGGGGTGCAGTAAAGCTCAAGTGGTCAGCCATGGCGCATAGACTTTCTCTCCTGCTCTCCTTCCTTCTTTCTTCTCTCCTCCTCCTCCCTTTCCTTTCTCAGGCAACTTCCTCAGGCCCCTCACGCGTCGGGCCTTTCAGACATCTGGAGAGCTTTGGATCTTTTAACCATCTTGAGGGATCCAAAAAGGGAGACAAAAGGGAAGGCATCCAGAAGGTGAAACAGTACCTTCAACGCTATGGCTACATAAGCTCTACCCATTATTCCCAAATGGGTAGTGATGATTTCAACGACGCCTTGGAGTCTTCCCTCAAAGCCTTTCAGACCTTCTACCATCTGAACTCCACTGGAACCCTAGACGCCGCAACAGCCACGCTGATGTCCAGGCCAAGATGTGGGTTTCCGGACCACCCCCCAAACTCAAACAGTACTACCAACCCTAATTATGCTTTTATAATGGGTATAAAATGGCCCCGTGATCAGATGCATATCCACTACATAGTGTTCCCTGGCTCCCACCTGAGCAACCAATTACAAACGGTTTCGACGCATGGGCTGCTGTTTCCAAGTTCACCTTCGAAAGGGTTCGAGAGGAATCACGTGCTAAACTCCGAGTTACGTTTACCCAACGTGATGGCCCTGGAGGAACCGTGGCTTCCACCAAAACATCATTGACTGATCCAACCATCCATTTCGATGAGGAAGAATCGTGGTCGGTCGGTGCAGTTGATGGTTCTGTCGATCTGAAAAGTGTTGCTACGCAGGAAATAGGTCATACTCTAGGACTTGCGCACAGCCAAGTTGAGGAAGCCGTCATGTACGCAACCTTTAGCTATGGAGTGACCAAGAAATTGGCTCAGGATGATATCGATGGCATTAGAGCTAAATACAGCACTTCATGATCAATCGGATATCAACTTGTCTTCCTCGGAAATATCTAAGAGATCTCTCTGACGAAGCTTGAAGAACCTATTACAAGGGATGTGATTTAAAACAAGTCAAAGGAAAGCAATGGAGCGCATTGTTAGAATTAATGAATCACCATAGACACATTATTTAGGGTAAATCAACCAAAGAGTTTTCTTCCTTTTTTTTTTTTTTTTTTCCACCACATCAATTGTGAACATATCTTTAATGAATTTTTAAAAGACATCCCCCTAAACTTTCCCCATATCCATTCTTTTTAGATAAAGTGTAAGTGTGAACTAACAACACAATCATCTTCATCTTTGACAAAACTTATTATTTATTATTTAATAAGTTAAATTGACTTTAAGATAAATTATATTTAAATTATTGACTTACAACTTATTACTTAATTCTTATTTTAAGTATTAAGGTTATTTGATAAAATTAATTTGATATATTTATTATCATAAATTATAATTAGAGTAAAAGAGATTGAGTGATAATGAAGGTTATGGAATAATAAAAGAAATGATAGAGGTAATTAGGATAAATATGGATAAAAATATAAAATGAATATATGAACTTAAAAATAAATTGATTCTTTTTTTTTATTACTTAAAGTTGATTTTGAATTTAAGTTATATCATTAAGTTATTTTATCAAATATATTTAATTTTCTTAATGACTTAAATTAAGTTATTAAATCACTTTAAGTTACTAAATTTACTAAATATTGCACTAACTCTCTTCTTAACTCCATTTTTCTTTTTCTTTTTTTTTTCTCTTTTTTTTTTTTTTTTGTTTTCTTTCATTCTTCCTCAAATTTAAGAAAAAACAAAAAACATGGTCTGTGTTTGTTTGTTTGATTTTTATTTTTTTAAGTATTCAAAATAAAATTGAAGAGGAAGATGAAAATGATGAGAAGGGATTGAATAAAGAAAAAAAAACTGAAGGAAAGAAAAAAAAAAAAGGGTGAATATGATTGATGGGTTAAAGAATATGATAATTTTGTAATTTCATATTTATAATTTATTATTAAAAAAAAGTAGATGTCAGGAAAGTTGAGGCGGATGTATCCACAAACCTCATCCAAATATGGATTTCAGTCAAGGGACATGCAATCAAAAGTTTTTTTTTTTTTTTGTTTCTCTTAAATTGAATGCAAGTGTAAAAAAAGAAAAGAAATTTCATTAATCATAAGGAAGAAAGAGCAAAAATTACATCATAATTGGATATATTATTGCTGAATATTTGATTTTGAAATTCTAAATTAAATTAAATTCATTACACTTGAAAATAAATAAAATTTTAATAATGCATGAAGATGGTATAAAAGAAAATATCTTACATAAAATTAACCTTACTTTCAAATAACATTAGCATTTTAGTATAATATATGCAAATATATAATACTTTTCAAAATATTTAAATATTCTTAATTTTACTTAAAATTTTATATTAGAGTTTAAATTAAGTTGCCCAAAAGCATGGGGGCAGTGAAGTAAAATTACCCTAGGATACCTCATACTTATCACTTTAACAGTAAAAAAAATGTCAAAGCTCTAGTGCATTGCCTATCAATGAAGATAGGTAATATCAGTGTTGTTGATACCAAGTCAACTGAGGATGGATTCCTCCATTGGGCAGTGGCCGTGTGAGCTCCTGTTCAGATGCTAGAATCTGGGCTTCTTGCATCCTTGTACAAAGATGTCCGGACAGGTTGCTCGGACATACCCTCCTAAGCCCAAGTCAGACGTTAGAAAGAATGGAAACCCTTAGATAGGGAGAGAGATCATAGAACTCACAGTCTCCTCCTTTTTGTTCTATTATAGTGGGATTTTTATAGTGTTCAAAGGTGGAGAGGGGTTCAGTAGTGCTGAGTTGGCCATTGTAGTGATGATTGCGCAGTAGTGAAAGGGCAATCATCATATTTGCAGGACGGTTGGGGGCTATGTTAGACGGCGCATCATGACATAGTTTGTCGTCCTTTCAATCTTGCTGATGACCTAAGACATGACGTGCCTGTCTATTGAAGTAGACGTAAGGATGAGAAGGATCCCATCAGTCAATCTGGTATCAACTAACTAGGGTCTCGCATATCAGAGAAGATTTGAGGCTATCAGGGGGATACGGGCTGCTCAGTGGCACAAATGGTCCGGACAGAATGTTCCCTCGAGTGCCTTGAAGGTTGTCCGAGTAGTGATGAAGAATTGCCATGTGGCCCAACTAGGATAATGCCATGTGGAGAGATGCGTGGCAGTATTCGTGGGTGGACACGTGGGATATGGCCCCCACAAGTGCGATACGACAAAATAAAAATTTGACTAAGTGCCCAACCAACATATCATATGGTATTGTTCTCTGATGCTGTATATAAAGAACTCGAAAGAAAGATCATGCACTTTGAAATATGTAGTTCAGGAGCACCAAGTCAAAATAAAAGGCATGCATTATTCATAAATGGGCACACTGAGTTGGTTTGCAACAGATGCTCCCAAAATACCTACACAAATTTATTGATTATACTCTATTTTTTGTGCCTGATTGCCTCACTGTGTTGACTTGCAAAATGTTGCAGGAACACAAAAAGCCTTTTGGTATATGATATTTAAAGAGCCTCATATTTGACTTTAGAGGATAGAAATATGTAGTTCAGGAACACCAAGTCAAAATAAAAGGCATGCATTATTCATAAATGGGCACACTGAGTTGGTTTGCAACAGATGCTCCCAAATACCTACACAAATTTATTGATTATACTCTATTTTTTGTGCTTGACTGCTTCACTGTCTTGACTTGCAAAATGTTGCAGGAACACGAAAAGCCTTTTGGTATATGATATTTAAAGAGCCTCAGATCTGACTTTAGAGGATAGAAATATTCATGTGTTATGAAGGCAGAAGCTTTGATGCAAACATCGTTAATCAAGAACACAAAGATAAATAATAATAATAATAATAATAATCAACACAAACGATACACAATGTTTTAATGTGATTTGGCCAATCATGCTTATGTCCACGAATGAGAAAGAATCATTCCACTATACAATAAAAAAATATTACTGAGGATAAAACCATATACAACTATTGGGTGTCTACGTCCACACATGAGATAGAATCATTCCACTATACAATAGAGAACATTATAGAGGACAAAACCAGATACAACAATTGGGTGCCTGAAAAATCCTATGTTTCCCCACTCTTCGTATCCCTACCCTACCACGAGCCATCTTGTTCCACTAGGTACCTTTCTCTCTTCCTCACATCTCTATCCACCCCGTATAGTCTTTATAAGCTCATTTTCATCTTATAACTTTTTCTCCTCATGACCTAGAATATTTATAGAAATATTTCCAACAACCTACAACCTTCCTTATTCTATAAGGAAGTCTAATATTACAATAATATATCAACCTAAAAATATTCTATATAATTTTATTTTTTTTACAAAAGAGGAATCTATACTAATCAAGAATTTTGGACACTTCTTAACATCATGTTTCCGTATCTAGAAGGGAATTTGAACTATCATCTATGCCTAAGCCTATCCTTACTCTAACTTCTTCCAGCTGAATCTCCAACTGACTGATTTTTGACTTACCTAGTTCTTCTATATAAGAGTTTGTCAACCAAAAGCTAAATAAGGATTGCTTCACAATCATCATATCAAATTGAAAAAATAAGAAAAGGATTGAAATGTCCTTTTCTTTCTGTGTTTTTTTCTCCTCAATTGGCCTTTCCTTGACACAGATGCCTCACTATGTTCAAAAAGTGAAGTTTGAAAATGCATGCAAATCAATTGGTTATGGTCAATTTTGACATGCAGGTTTATGTAACAAGATTCCCCTGAAAATCTCTATGATAAGTTTGACCATATTTACTTATATTTTTATGGGGCTAGGCCTGTTTTTATTGAGGAAATGTGAACATACTTTGAATATATGTTGATGTTCATGTTCATCACAAGACTTAAAATACAATGATATATGAGGGAAGTTGCCCTTCATATGCTCTTCAATACAGCTCACCACAAACCGCTATTTTCTTTTCTGGGAAGACGATAGGTGGTGAAACTTGAATGGTCAGAAGACTTAGAACCATTGAAATGAAGCTCCATAAGATGGCTGAGGAATTCCCCAACCCAATAGCAAGGGAGTCAATGGAGGTGATCAAGCATCCGGAGAGCTTTAGGTCTTTCAAGCATCCAAAGGGGTCTAAAAAGGGAGACAAAATGGAAGGCATCCAGAAGGTGAAGCAATACCTTCAACGTTATGGATACCTGAGCTCTACCCATTATTCCCAAACCAACACTGATGAGTTTGATGATGCCTTGGAGTCTGCCATTAAAGTCTTCCAGACCTTTTACCATCTGAACCACATCGAAATCCTAGACATTCTTGAGTCTCTGACAGCCACGCAGATGTCCAGGCCAAGATGTGGCATCCTAGACCACCCCTCTGGCTCAAACACTATCAACCCTCATGGCCATCACCATCTCAATATAGGCACCCATTATGCTTTCTACCCAGGAGACGCGAAATGGGGGTTTTTTTAACTTTTGCGGCAATTTTAAAAAATGGTAGTTGTGAAAATATTGATATATTTACGGCAGTTTTGGCCACGTGGAAGGTGTCTTTTGAAGAGACACCTTCCACAATTTTCAAAATCATGAAAGAATTGAATTTAAGCTAAAGGTGTCTCTTGAAGAGACACCTTCTACAATTTTGGAAATTTGATTTATATTAAAAGTGTCTCTTGAAAAAACACTTTCCACGTGGCAAAAAATCCAATATGCATTAAAGGTGTCTCTTGCAAAGACACTTTCCACGTGACAAAAAATCCAATATGCATTAAAGGTGTCTCTTGAAGAGACACTTTCCACAATTTGACAAATTTGAATGTCTTATGAATTTGATTTTAAAGTTAAAGATGTTTCTTGAAGAGACACCTTCTACAATTCCTAAAAATTTTAATTTATACAAAAGGTGTCAAAGGTGTCTCTTGAAAAGACACCTTTTGGAATTCCAAAAAATTAGATTTATACTAAAGGTGTATCTTGGAAAGACACTTTACACAATTCCACAAAATCCACTATGTATTAAAATTTGTGGAAATGATTTTAAAGCTAAAGATGTCTCTCTTCAATGTATGAAAATTGTGGAAAGTGTCTCTTCAAGAGACACTTTCAGTATAAACCCAATTTTTTTAAAATAATGGAAGGTGTCTCTTCAAGAAACACCTTCAATATAATTCCATTTTTTGGGAATTGTGAAATGTGTTTCTTGATACCTTCCACAATTTTAAAAATATTGGATTTATACTGAAAGTGCTTGTTCAAAAGATACATTCCACAATTTCCATTCAAACAGTGGAAAATTTTGAATTTATGCTCCATAATTACAAAAAAATGGAATTATATTCCAACGTCTTTCATTCAAACAATTTTTCAGTGAAAATTTCGAATTTTGAAAAGAGACATTCTACAATTCCCAAAAAATAAAATTATACTAAAGGTGTCTCTTCAAGAGACACTTTCCACAATTTCCATACACAGTAGAAAATTTCGAATTTATGCTGAAGGTGTTTCTTGAAGAGACACCTTCCACAAAAGAAAAAAAAAATCTATCTCTTAATTAGTATTACCTACTGTACAACCAAATGTTTAAAGTTTATAACTTGTATACATTATAATCAATATTTTGACATACAATCCAAAACCAATGAAAACAAGTAAACCAAATGTCAAAATCAGCACCTTTCCAAAATAGTAACAATACTATTTTGTGTAAAATAAGTCCAAAATAGATAGAATACTATAGAACTTACGTTAATAAAAAGTTAGTTAATCCAAAATATAACAAGTAAAAACATACATCTTGAGTATTTGTCCAAAATAATGATATGCAAAATACTAATAGTATCCAAAATATAAGTCATATGTAGTAACATCCTCAATGTGTACCGCACGAATGAGTCTTCCTCTTCCGTAGTGGACATCCATGATGTGCATGCTCCACTATTGGCTCTATGGGGCTAACATTTAACCCTCCATGAGCTCCAGGACCACGTCTCCTACCACGTCCTAGACCATGTCCTCGACCACGATTAGTCTTTTGTCCTTGTTGATCATCATTTTCTATATGAACTAACTCCTCATGAACCAATGTAGCCTCTATCGATGGTGGTGATGATGCAACAAGTGGTACTACAGGTGGGGTGGAAGGCACCTCCATAGGTGTAATAGGAGTCTCCTGAACAGGTGGCAGGCTAATGTCAGTCGATGGTTCATCTCTAAGAACAAATGTATGCCTAGTCCCTCTCGTATGAGCCCTTCGCCCTCTAGTCCGTACACCTCCTGATCGAGTAATGGATGATATCGGCTACTGATGAGGTGGTGGAATACTCCTCGTATGAGGCCCTCCTCTCCTAGTCTATACACCTCCTGATCGAACAATGGATGATATCGGCTGCTGATGAGATGGTGGACTACTCCTCGTATGAGGCCCTCCCCCTCTAGTCCGTACACCTCCTGATCGAGTAATGGATGATGTCGGCTGCTGATGAGGTAGTGGACTAATGCCAGTCGATGGTCGCACTCAGGATACAATTGGTGTAGGCCTAATCTCCCTCGTACGAGGCCCTCGTCGTCTAGATCGTACATCTCCTGATGAAGGCTGGAGCTATGTAGTAGCATCAATACTAAATGGAGCATCTAAGCGATCCATCTCATGTATGGCCTCTAATACAGTAGTACATAGCCTGCGAATGCGAAAATCATCTGGAGGTGCAATATCATATATCTGGTGTATGCTGGTAGTCTGTAAGTCAAATAAGAGTTAAATTAAATTCTTATAAAAATAAAATAAACTTTAATAAAAAGATAAAACATGAAAATTACCAATAGCTCGTGGAAGGACCCGGTCCGAGTAAGAAACCAAATAGTAATGGAGCGATACCACACCATGTATGGATCATGATATCCCAATGAACCTATAGCCATCTCGCCTCTAGAAATATGTTCATGCCTAGAGCTCCAATGTCGAATGTAGTCTCCATGTCGAGTAGTCCAATCAACATCATGTCTACCTCTCAAATCACATTTGTGTAAGATTGACTCATTATCACATGGTTGAGGAATCCCTTGACGAAATCCAAACTACCGCAATACTCGATCAGGTGTATGCATTTCAATTATGTGGAAAAATATCAAAGGTGAGATAGTGCACCATATATCTTTCCCAATAGTACAATAATAAGGAAAACCAACATTCATGTCATCAACATAAGGCTGCCATATAATCTGTACCCAAGAAACATTAGATATAATCAGTGGTTTAGAATTTGTTTAGAGAAACAAGTATAAGAAATGAATCACACTTTTATCACCTGATCTGTTGTAAGTCGATCAAGATGGTGCCTATATTGAGCTAAGACGTGCATGCTAATCGAAGTAGTCCAAAACTCATCTATCCACTTATAAAATTAAAACAACAAAGCATAGTTAAATAAAAAAAAATGTTAGAATTTAAGTTTATGCATGTATCCTCATAATAGTAAAATTTGTCGTAATTTTATAATATATATCGAATGGCCAATGGAGGTGGAGGCAGCTGGTCATCATGTGGAGCTATACGTAAACGATGAGGTGTAATAAATGGGAACCTCTCCCATACCTATAACTGGAGCAAAATCAATGGGCCAGATATATCATGTGTATCAATATGAGAGACTCGACACAACTGTCGATAAAGCCAGGCTAAACAGGCACTACCCCAACTATACCTACCAGCAACCTCAAAATCCTCTAGAATGGGTAAAAACATAAGATGCACCTTATCGCTAGACTTTCCTGAAAATAGAAAACCTCTAATGAGCTGTAAGATATTAGCCCTAGTATAACGCTAAATAGACTCCTCATCAGCATTTGGTGACAAAGTAGGGAACCTCTGACTCAACCATGTAAGATGAAGGCGCTGGCCATCTATGTCTGTATCTCCAAGAGTGAGTCCTAATAGAGAATAACATACACGCCTCCAATCTAAACATGTGCTACCAGTAACTACATCTCCATCTACTGGTAGTCCAATCAACATGGAAATATCCTGTAGTGTAATCATGCACTCCCCCTGAGGTAAGTGGAAGGTATGAGTCTTAGGTCGCCATCTCTAGACAAATGCAGTAATAAGATGTCAATCTAAGGAAATGAATCCTAAGAGTGCAACACCATAGAAGCCTGCTTGCTGCAACAATGGAATAATACGCCCATCGAGTACACTAGTGCGATGGAAGATCGTCTCACGCCATCTACAATGAAGCTCCTTAGAGTCAACACCTGTCCATGCTACAGATGACCTATGTGTGGCCTGTCCATGTAGAACTATCGAATCCAAGGGTCCCGACTCCATCGTGCGGTGATACCTACATATACCAAATAACCATTAATTCTTGTTATCATTAGTATGATTACAAATTTATAAACATTACATAAAAATATCATATTATCAAAATGGCTAATCTTTCATACTTTAATTGTCATGAGGAAGGGGGTTGGAGGATTGCCCTCCATCTTTTGTGGGACAGTTACGACGATTATGGCCCGCTATTTTACATAAGCCACATCGAATCCTAACGCTTGGTTCCTTCAAATCCATTTCATTCCTTATCCTTGATGATCTAGGACGCCCCTTATCCCTCATCGAAGTTGGGTCAGGGTGGATAATAGGAAAATCAGGATACGGCCAATAAGATTCATGAGGAATGGGATTAAATTCAGGAGCGTAACAACTAGCATGGGCATCCAGTATATAGTATTTTTCAACTAATTGCCAACTATCAATCCTCATATAAGCAGAAACAGTTAGCACATGTGAGCATGGAATGTCAAATGATTGCCACTTATTACAACTACATGTACCTTCATTCAGCTTAACAACTTGTTTGTTACATCCTTTATCCATATGAAACCCATGGAGAGCAGTAATTACTTCAAATGTTTCATGAATTCGATGGAAAATGGTGGCAGTGTGTCCACTAGCTTTGGCCTCAGCTCTTCTAAATTTTTCAATTGCATACACAGTATACACATCTCCAACTGCCATTCTAACACGTATATCTACTCTACGAGTCTCAAAGTATGACACACATCGATAAAAAGTTAATTGAACAAGTGCAGTGATAGGTAACATTCGCGCTCCCTTAAGCACCCCATTAATGCACTCAGCAATATTTGTGGTCATCCACCCAGACCGATATCCTAGATCATATGCTTGAGTCCATTTTTTAGTGTCTAACTTTGAAAACCAAGCCACACTTTTTTCATCCAATCGTTTTAACTCCTCCATGTATCTTTCATACTTCTGCGGTTGATGTTGACATCCAGCTCTATACGCCAACTCTTTTAAGATCTTATTCTTAAATTTGTCATTAAAATTGCTCACTACATGCCTAAAACAGTATCGATGTTGCGCATGAGGGGGGCTCCATCCAACTGATGGATTTCTAACAACAGCATTTATTCCTGCATGGCGATCTGAAATTAAGCATATCCCTTCTCTTTGAGTGACGTGAAACCTCAATGCAATAAGAAACCAAGACCAACTATCCTGTGATTCTTCCTCAACAATTACAAACGCAAGGGGGAATACATGACCATTTCCATCAATTGAAGTAGCAATTAAAAGCTTCCCCATGTATTTTCCATATAGGAATGTACCATCAATTTGTATAATTGGTCTGCAATGCTTGAACCCTTCAACACTAGCCCCAAATGCCCAAAAAACACGCATAAACCGCACATTCCCAAAAATCCCTCCTAAAGGTATTGTCTTCCAAACAATCTTTGTTCCAAGATTAGTTAGCTGAAGGATGTTCATCCACTTCGGCAATGCTTGATAAGATTCATCCTAATCACCAAGTACTCTAAGCATTGTTTTTCTCTTAGCTTCCCAAATTCTCCTATAATGGACATCATATCCAAATTTATCCTTCACTATCTGATGTAATGTAGCAATAGAGGTAGTGTGATCCCTTTGAACTACATTTTAGATCTCTCTTGCAATCAATGTAGAGTCCAATTGAGAGTGGTCTTGTGATAATTTAGGATAAACACAAGTATGAGGACCTGCGTACTTGGTTATCTCAAACATTCCATGGCTTTTACGACGACATGCACGAAGCCTCCAATTACATCCTTCCTGCCACTTCTTACATCTCACTGCCCACAATTGTGGTTCTAATTCACAAACCACCAAATGTTGATTCCGACATATTGCATAACGTTTTACAGCATATTGCAAGTCTTCTTTACTCTCAAATCTCAATCCTTTAAACAACTCATTAGATTCATTCCACAATCCGGTACGTGATGTGAGAGACTCAGCAGTCATGCTATTTATTGCATCCTAATTCAATTGTTTGAACATTGGGGGAAGGCATAATATGTTCACCATCATCTAAAGAAGCCATATTTGTTGAAGGTTCATCATCATAATGCATCTCATTAATCTCGTCCTCATCATAAAATTCCACATCATCATTTTCATTTGTAAATGGGATGTCAACATAGTTGTTTGTCGCTCCCATAACTGACTGAGTTACTACTGCCAAATTCCCCCCCCCCCCCCCCCCCCCCTCCCCTCCCATTTCATCATTGTGTGCTAAATTCTCATCCATTTCATCAATCTGCAGTGCCAAATTCCCCTTTGCTGGTATTTCCACATCATGACCCATAATTTCTTGATCAAATGATGGACTTAACTCAGATGAATGATCTCTTGGACGTGTCTGCAAATACATTTCAATAGCATTCAATGGTGGGATTTATGCTACAACATGAAACATTAACCTTACATCATCATCATCATCTTTAATTGGTAATTGTATATAGTTAATGTTTCCATTTCCAACCGACATAAGAATTATATACCGAAATATCATGGATAACATGGTATGAACGAGATCGATCGACATAACATGACACAACTTATCCTCTAACTCATCATATTTGATCAAATTGTTTACTAAGACACCTTTTTTAGGAAGACAACTGTAACACACCCCATTTGGCCCATCAATTATTTCACCATCCTTGTAACACACAATTGTAAGCAAACTATCCATTGATGTACCTAAAAAGAATCAAATAAAATATATATAAGACTAAATCAAATTAAATTTATTTTAATTTATCATATTCAATTTAATGTATTTTATATAATTTAATAATCAATACACTTATCAAATTTATATTTTTTATTAACATGTACAATATTACTGTTGGGAGGATTCGAACCCCCAACAAAAGGTTCAACATGCATCCCCAACTCCACTAAGGCAAACTTGCCCCATGACATATAATATGCACTAAAGAAATATATATCAAAAGTTAGAATATAAATACAATATTAAAAAAACACTTTAAATAAAAAATTAATTATAACTATTTTATAATTGAATGAAAATTTTTTCATTTAATTGATTAGTAAAAATATATCATAATTTTATTCATAATGTTTTTAATATTATTAATATATTAAAATTTTATATATTTATCATCATTTATTTTATAATATATCATAATTTTTTAATATTAAATAGATTTTAAAATTAAACATGTTATAATCACATTTCACAATATTATCATCAAATAATATTTTATATAATCAATATACACTTATCAAATTTATAGTTTTTATTAACATGTACATACAAAATTGAACTTTTTTTTGCCACTGTTGGAGGGATTCGAACCCCCGACAAAAGGTTCAACATGCATCCCTAGCTCCACTAGGGCAAACTTGCCCCATGACATATAATATGCACTAAAGAAATATATATCAAAAGTTAGAATATAAATACAATATTAAAAAAAACACTTTAAATAAAAAATTAATTATAACTATTTTATAATCGAATGAAAATTTTTCATTTAATTGATTAGTAAAAATATATCATAATTTTATTCATAGTGTTTTTAATATTATTAATATATTAAAATTTTATATATTTATCATCATTTATTTTATAATATATCATAAATTTTTAATATTAAATAGATTTTAAAATTAAACATGTTATAATCACATTTCATAGTATTATCATCAAATAATATTTTATATAATCAATGTACACTTATCAAATTTATAGTTTTTATTAACATGTACATATTTTTGCCACTGTTGGGGGGATTCGAACCCCCAACAAAAGGTTCAACATGCATCCCAAGCTCCACTAGGGCAAACTTGCCCCATGACATATAATATGCACTAAAGAAATATATATCAAAAGTTAGAATATAAATACAATATTAAAAAAACACTTTAAATAAAAAATTAATTATAACTATTTTATAATTGAATGAAAATTTTTCATTTAATTGATTAGTAAAAATATATTATAATTTTATTCATAGTGTTTTTAATATTATTAATATATTAAAATTTTATATATTTATCATCATTTATTTTATAATATATCATAATTTTTTAATATTAAATATTTTTTAAAATTAGACATGTTATAATCACATTTCACAATATTATCATCAAATAATATTTTATATCATTTAATAATTAATGTACACTTATCAAATTTATAGTTTTTATGCATACAAAATTGAGCTTTTTTTTTGCCACTATTGGGGGGCAACAAAAGGTTCAACATGTATCCCCAGCTCCACTAGGACAAGCTTGTCCCATGATAAATGATATGCACTAAAGAAATATATATCAAAAGTTAGAATATAAATACAATATTAAAAAAACACTTTAAATAACAAATTAATTATAACTATTTTATAATTGAATGAAAAATTTTCAATTAGTAAAAATATATCATAATTTTATTCATCGTGTTTTTAATATTATTAATATATTAAAAATTTATCCAAACATGTAACTGATTCCGTTTACCTTGGAGTTTAGTCTAATTTTCACTATATCCGTATGGATATCAATCTAACCGGATGAAAACAAATTCAATCTTATCCAAATCTAAACCGTATCATAGATATCCACACCACTTTATTCCTTCAACTGATGTATGTGGATTGCCTACTAAAGATCAAGAATGAATAAATTATTAAACAAAACAACCAAGGATTCGTATAAAAATAAAAATATTCCTTCAACTGATGTATGTGGATTGCCTATTAAAGATCAACATACCTTCTTGCAACAGTTCAGAGCAATGAAACAAATAAAAATATTTCTTATTTATTTTTAATTTTAACAAATAAAAAGATAGTATTTTTTATTTTTTATTTTAACAAATAAAAAGTTAGTATATCCATTTTGCCCAATGAAGAATCTCCTTGGATTTGAATTTGAATTTAAATTTGAATTTCAATTCTTGCAGGTACTAATCTAATCAGGTTATTATTTTTTTATTTTTTTGCAACCCCCGTTTGATTCCTAAGAAAATCCAGCCCCCATTCGCTTTCCGGGAAAATTCATCCTCCTTTGATTTTCGAGAAAATCCATGCAAAACCCCCAAGGAAAACAAACAAAAAAATGCTTCTTTTTTTTCCTCCGTGCTTTCGGGATTTGTTCTAGGGGTCTCTTTGCTTTTATGCCATTGGATTTAAATTTCACGAACCCTAAATCCACGATTTTTTAGCCAAGCTGAAAAACACAATATTTCTCCTCAAATCATGATCAGATTACCAAATAGCATCTTATGTTTTTTTATAAAAAAAATTGGACAGATTTTGTATCCTGTGCGCGGGCTAGACTGGTAGGAAATATTGGGAAATTTATTTTTTTTCAACTTTCCTACATTTTCTTGGCAACCAAACAGAATCACAACAAGTCGAACCACAAAAAAAAAAATTAAAATTTTCTCCATAATTTTTAGTCTACTTAGTTTCATTGTAAAAAAAAATGAAAACTTATTTTTTTTACAACTTTCCCACACTTTCTCGGTGACCAAACACAACCACACCACCAAATATAACCACGAAACTTACAGAAAACACCAGGGGCAATGGTTTCTCAGATCTGCACTTCACTTCCTTCCTATTGGTGTTGAGGCAAGGATCTCCACCCCATGATCAGCGTGCGGGATAATGGGTTTTCGGGCAGAGGAGTTTTGATGCAGAGAAGAAAAACGGGAAGGGAAATGGAAATGGGGGAATGGGTTTTCATATCTCATCCTACGTGTTATCCTACGTGTTCAAAAGTGCCGTAGAATTGGAATTATTTTCCAATCTACGGTATTTTAAATATTATTTTTCCTAACGGCAGTACATTTATCAAGAATCCCGCGAAATGGTCCCCTGACCAGATGCATACACTATATGGTCTTCCATGGCTCCCATCCCGAGGACCCTATTAGAGCATACCGGCATTTCTGTAATAAGGGTTGGTATTACCCTTTATTATTACCCTTTGGTTGTTATTTTTCTTTCTTTGTTTTTTGTTTATTTTTCTGAGCTGAGGGTTGGTTACGGTTTGTTACTCTGGCTCCCATATAAACTAGTCTTTTGTTAAGAGGCTGAGAACAAAAAAATTAATGCATTCACTCTGTTTTCTCTCCCTTTTATTCCTTCCTTTTGGTAAAACCAGTATTATTGTATCAAAGCAATTCCTTTTGCTCATTCTCTGATTTTTTTTTTGATGGCTTAGGGTAATCAACCCAATCAACAAGCTGTGATAGGATTATATGAAGTGTCAGCAATGGAGGATGTTAGTAGCCCTTTTTTCTTCATAATGGTGATCATCCCAAACTCATCTTTGTCTCACACCACTTAACTAGGAGCAATTACAACACATGGAGCAGAGTTATGGCCATGGCATTAACAACGAAGAATAAGATTGGTTTCGTTGATGGAACCATTCCTCGTGCAGCTCAAACCGGTCTCCTCTTTAATGCTTGGAATCGCTGCAACAGTATGGTAACCTTGTGGATTATTAACTCTGTTTCAAAGGATATTGCAGATAGCTTGATGTATATTGCTACAGCAGCCGAGATCTAGACCGATCTGTGCGATCATTTTCGGCATGACAATGCTCCTTGAGTTTTTCAACTCAAGAAACATCTTATAGCGCTTCAACAAGGAGCTCTTGATATTAACACTTATTACACCAGGTTCAAGGTTCTTTGGGAAGAACTCAAGAATTTTCGACCATTACCGGTTTGTCATTGTGGAGGTTTATAAGCGTGGTTAGAATATCAACAGCAAGAGAATGTGATTCAGTTTTTAATGGGCTTAAATGATTCCTATGCCCAGACGAGGGGTCAAATTTTAATAATGGAGTCTCTTCCACCTCTATCAAAGGTTTTTGCATTGGTTATCCAGGAAAAACGACAACGATTATCAACAATGGAATTTCATCTTTATCGGCGCCTCTTCATCTAGGTGATGTAGGTTTTGCTTTGGTTAATGCTCATACTAGGAATTCAGCTCCAAAGGGAAAACGTGAGTGACCTCAATGTAGCCATTGTGGACTGCAAGGTCATACCATTGATCGTTACTACAAATTGCATGGATACCCACCTGGGTACAAGCCCAGATCCAAGACTCAATTGGGCCAGGCCCAAGCTAATCAAGCCACTTTTATTGTCTTTGAGGACTTAGGAACCACAGATATGACGCTCAATAGTCTCTCCCCTAGTTAGTACCAACAACTAATCGCATTTCTGAGTTCACAACTACAATGTAGCTCACCTACCATTTTAGAATTTCAGCAATAGGATGGTCCCTCGGTTTCTAGTTTCAGTCGTAAATTGACTTTCTCTTCTTCTTATAATCCATTCCTTCATAATTTCTCGGTTTTGGATACTGGGACAACACACCATGCCTGTTGCTCCCTCGATTTGTTCAAGAATTTTTTCTCGTCCTTCAATTCAAGCATTACTTTTCCCACTGGTGAATTTGTTACTATTACTCATATAGGATCAATCGAGTTATTTAACCATTTCACTCTTGAAAATGTCTTGTATGTCCAACAATTTCGATTCAATCTCAATTCAATTAGTGTTCTCACTCAGTCTCATTGTTTCTCTATCAAATTTGAGTCTAAATCTTGTTTTATTCAGGACCATATGCAGGGGCATATGATTGGGATGGGTAGGCACAATGGCAATCTCTATGTTTTGGATCCAGCCAATCTTTTTCCCATACTAGCTCGCACCTCAGGTCTTTGTAATAATGTTTCTAAGACTAATCATGAACTTTGGCATACTCATTTAGGCCACCCTTCCTATGTAAGACTTAATTTGTTGAAAATTATATTGAATTTCAAGCATATTGTTGATCGTTCACTTCATTGTTCTATTTTTCATTTGGCTAAGCAAAAGCAGCTGCCCTTTTCCATTTCCAATTTTGTTTCACAATGTCCCTTTGTTTTGCTGCATATAGACATATGGGGTGTTTTTCATTTACCAACACATGATGGTTTTTGATATTTTCTGACAATTATGGATGATTATTCTCGCTTTACTTGGGTGTACTTGTTGAAATCAAAATATGATGTCAGTAATATTTTTCCTACCTTTTGTACTCGTATTCACACACAATTTGGGACCAACATTAAATCGGTTCGTAGTAATAATGCACCGAACTTGCTTTTTCGGATTAGTTTTGTAAAAAGGGGATTTTGCCATTCCACTCATGTGTTGACACTCCTCAACAAAATTTTTGTGGTAGAGCATAAGCATCAACACCTTTTGAATGTGGCCCGAGCATTACTGTTTCAACCCAATATTCCTCTATCTTTCTGGGGTGATTGCATTTTAACTGCTACTTACTCATAAATAGAATTCCATCTCCCATTCTTTCCAATAAAACCCCATTTGAAATTTTGTACAATTGAGTCCCCTCATATAGTCATCTTCGTGTCTTTGGATGTCTATGTTATGATTCTACACTAGCACGTCATCGTACCAAACTCTCACCTAGAGCCATTCCTTTAGTATTTCTTGGGTATCCACCGGGTTACAAAGGTTATAAATGGTTAAATATTTCCACTAATACCATATATATTACTAGGAATGTTATCTTTCATGAAACATCGTTTCCTTTTCAATCCAACGACTTGTCATCTTCTATTTCTGATTTTCTTTCTGACAGTGTCCTTCCATCATCCCATGCCAACACCTTTCATTCACCTTTTCTTTCTTTTACTAATTTAAATCCATCCACTTCCACTGAGTCCCATGTTTCTTCCACTTCTTGGCCAACTCGTGTAACTAGACCACCAACTTATCTTCAAGACTACCACTTTTATTCCACCACACTTGCTTCCACATCTGCCTTATATCCACTCTTTGGTGTTCTCGGTTATGACAAACTTTCCCTCTCACATCATGCTCTCATCCATGCCATTTCTTCTCATATTGAGCCAACTTCTTACACTCAAGCTGCTATGATTCCGGAATGGCAGCAGGCTTTGAAAGCTGAACTCCATGCTCTTGAGGAGAATGGTACTTGGTCATTAACAGCTTTGCCCCCTGGAAAACGGGCTATGGGATGTCAATGGGTGTACAAGCTCAAGTTTCGAGCTAATGGGTCTCTTGAGCAGCATAAAGCTCACCTAGTTGCCAAAGGGTACACTCAACAAGGTGTAGATTACATTGATACTTTCTCACCTATAGCAAAATTGGTAACTATTAAACTTTTATTGGTTTTAGTTGCTATCCACGGTTGGTTTCTTGTTCAATTAGATGTCAATAATGCTTTCCTTCACAGTGATTTAACCGAAGAAGTTTACATGAGCTTGCCTAAAGGGTATCCACATGAGGGGGAGACACTACCATCTAACAATGTTTGTAGATTACACAAATCAATCATCTATGGCCTAGAGCAAGCTTCAAGGCAATGGTTTGCTAAATTTTCTGGTGTTTTATTGGACAAAAGATTTACTCAATCAGCCTCATATCATTCATTGTTTACCAAGCGCAATGGTGAGTCATTCCTTGCATTGTTGGTGTATGTTGATGACATTGTCATTGCCAGCAATGATTATAGAACTATTGAAAAGCTGAAAACCTTCCTTGACAGTCAATTCAAGCTGAAGGATCTTGGACAACTCAAATACTTCCTCGGTCTTGAAGTTGCCAGGTCACGAAAGGGTATCTTTGTTAGCCAAAGACATTATGCACTTTAATTATTATCAGATTTTGGCTTTTTAGGTTGCAAACCTATAAGCACGCCCATGGAAGCTAACATTAATCTCTCACAAAATGACGAAGAATTATTGGAGGATCCCATCTTGTATAGACGTCTAATTGGCAAGCTTTTATATCTTAGAATCACACGACTAGATTTGGAAAACTTAGTGAATTGTCTCAATCAATACTTGGCCAGCCCTAGATCAACTCATCTGCAAGGAGTTCATCGAATTCTACAATATTCAAGGGTACAGTAGGGCAAGGTCTTTACTTTTCTCTACATCATCAGCTCATTTTAAGGCTTTTGCTGATTTGGATTGGGGAGCCTACAAAGATACAAGGAGATCTGTTAGTGGTTTTTATGTCTTCCTTAGGGACTCCTTAATCTCATGGAAATCTAAGAAACAGAGCATTGTTTCTTGATTTTCAACTGAAGCAGAATACCGAGCAATGGCCAACGTGACTTGTGAGCTGATTTGGTTGATTGCTCTTCTTCGTGATTTTGGGATTCAAATCAAAGAACCTACTACACTGTTTTGTGACAATGAAGTGGTTCTTCATATTGCGGCTAATCTTGTTTTCCATGAAAAGACAAAGCACATTGAAATTGATTGTCACCTTGTCCGAGAGAAGATACAAGCAGTTTGTCTCAAGACAATGCACATGTCCTCGCAGCACCAGATTGGCAACCTTTTCACTAAGGCTCTATTTCTAGTACAGTTCAAATATCTCATCGGCAAGATGGGAATTCATAATCTTCATTCTCCATCTTGAGGGGGAGTATTAGAGCATATTGGAATTTTTGTAATAAGGGCTGGTATTACCTTGATTATTACCCTTTGGTTGTTATTTTTCTTTCTTTGTTTTTTCTTTTTCTTTTTCTAAGCTGAGAGTTGGTTACGATTTGTTACTCTGGCTCCCATATAAACTAGCCTTTTGGCTTTATTCTATTGAGAGGTTGAGAATCAAAGAATTAGTGCATTCACTCTGTTTCCTATCCCTTTTACTCATTCCTTTTGGTAAAATTAGCAATAGACCCAATTACAAATAGTTTCAACTAGTAGGCTGGTGTCTCAAACTTCACCTTCGAAAGGGTTCGAGATAAATCACATGGTACACTTTGAGTTAGCTTCCAAGTCAAAGATTAGGGAGCTAGGCCCCTTTTGATGGCCCTAGAGGAATCGTGGCATGCAATCATGATGCAGGATGATATGTCTATTGTGAAATAACTAGAAAGTGAAAGTTATATCACAAATCATTAAGAAAATACCCATGTTAAATTAACATAAAAAAAGGTTAAATTACTATTATAAACTCATTTTGACATTTTTACCCTTAAACTTTTTATCTAATTATAATATTGCTAATGGGAGCTCATTGTGTAGGTTTTGTTTTTGTTCAAAATAGAGCAAGAGCAAGTTGTCATGATGGTGTGCATTACCTTCTACCATCTAAACCCCAAGTAGAGCAAGTAGTCATGTATGCAACCATTACTACTGGAGTGGCCATGACTTTGGCTCAAGATCGATGGCATTAGAGCTAAATGCAACATTTAATGATCAATTGGATATATCAACTTCTCTTCCTTGGATGGCATCAAAACTTAACAATTCTTGATAAATCTTGTAACTAATATCAGACCCTTTGATTATAGGTAATAAAAATGACTAAATTAAACTTATTGGTAATAATTTTACTTTAATTATGTTAATTGATATTAATAAATTATTTTAACATAATAAAAAATTCAAATATTTTATTTTTTTCTATTCAATTGAAAAATTCCACCAAACTCTCTTCTTAACTCCATTTTTCTTTCATTCTTTCTCAAAAATAAAAAGACAACAAATATATATAGTACGTGGTCAAGCACAATTGCCCTTTTAGTACCAAGTACAAACATTCTTTGAATTATTTTTTTGTTTTAAGGATGAGAAGGGAATAAAGGTTAATATTTTTTTCTACATTCTAAAATTCAATTCACTTGCATGGTCTTTATTAAATTAGATTTTTTCCACTTTTACAAAAAGGAAAAAGAAAAAGAAAAAAAGGAAAAAAATTTAAATTTATATATATATTCATATTCTGGTTGAATATATTTTATAAAGATGCAAGTCAATTATTCTTTTCTTTTCTTTTCTTTCCTAAAACAAAATTATCCTGTTTTTGTTTTCTTTTCAGTAAGGAAAAAAAAAATGATCTGGTAATTTGATCAACGAAGAAGAGAAGAAGAAATGAAATCTTGCCATCGAATACATATTCTCAACCTAAGTCCAAATATGGTAATAATGTTGTGAGAATCTTAATTCGATTAGGAAAGAAAAGGTAATTAAGACAGTATACAATACAGATTATTAAAACACCTAATTGGTGTGATTATAAAAACACCTCATTGGAGTGCAGTAAAGCACGAGTGGCCAGCCATGGCGCCTAGAGTTTCTCTCCTGCTCTCCTTCATTCTTTCTTCTCTCCTCCTCCCTTTCCTTTCCCAGGCAACTTCCTCAGGCCCCTCACGCGTCGGGCCTTTCGGGCATCTGAAGAGCTTTGGGTCATTTAACCATCTGGAGGGATCCAAAAAGGGAGACAAAAGGGAAGGCATCCAGAAGGTGAAGCAGTACCTTCAACGCTATGGCTACTTGAGCTCCACCCATTATTCCCAGATGGGTAGTGATGATTTCGACGATGCCTTGGAGTCTTCCCTCAAAGCCTTTCAGACCTTCTACCATCTGAACTCCACAGGAACCCTAGACGCCCCAACAGCCACGCTGATGTCCAGGCCAAGATGTGGGTTCCGGGACCACCCCTCAAACTCAAACAGTACTATCAACCCTAATTATTCTTATACATCGCGCATAAAATGGCCCCGTGATCAGATGGATATCCACTACACAGTGTTCCCTGGCTCCCAACCTGAGCAACCAATTAGAAACGGTTTCGACGCATGGGCTGCTGTTTCGAATTTCACCTTCGAAAGGGTTCGAGAGGAATCACGTGCTGTACTCCGAGTTAAGTTTGGCCCCATTGATGGCCCTGGAGGAGCCCTGGGTTCCGCCAGCACATCATTATCATATACGGACGCAACCATCACTTTAGATGACACAGCCTCGTGGACGGTCGGTGCAGTTCCTGGTTCTTACGATCTGGAAAGTGTTGCTACGCATGAAATAGGTCATATTCTAGGACTTGACCACAGCCAATTTGAGGAGGCCCTCATGTACGCATACTTTGGTGATGGAGTGACCAAGAAATTGGCTCAGGATGATATCGAAGGCCTTAGAAGTAAATACAGCTGATCAATCGGATATCAACTTCTCTTCCTTGGGAATATCTTAGATATTTCTCTACTGCAAATGAATTAAAGAATAAAAGACGAAGTATTGCCGTACTCTCCATCTGAATAAAAGAAATAAAAAAAATAAAAATAAGCCTTATTACAAGAGATATGATTTAAACAAGTCAAATGAAAGCAACAGAGCACATTGTTAGAATTAATCAATCACCCTGGGGTAAATCATCCAAAGACTTTTCTTCATTCTTTTTTTCCACGCATAAATTGTGAACATATCTTTCATTCAAACTTTCCCCACAAGTACAACCATGAAATAACAAAACTATCATCATCTCCATCTTTTAACTTCATTCAAACTATGGTTTTATTTTATAAAACTTAATACTTAATAATTTAAATTGACTTTAAATTAAATTATAATTAAGATGGTGTTTTTACTTAATTCTGAATAGAACTTTAATGTTTAATAGTGCTAAGTATAAAATTGTTTGTTTTTGTAATATTTTATTTCTATTAAGCATTAAAAGGTAAAGAAAAATCAGCATGTTATTTTTTCTATCTATAAAAAATCAAATATTTTGATTTTTTCTATTCAGTAAAAAATTTATAATAAGTCATAAAAAAGTAAAAAATCAACTTAAAACTTATTACTTAATTCTTACTTTAAGTATTAAAATTATTTGATAAAATTAATTTAAAATATATTCTAAATCATCAAATAAACCTATTGTGAACCCCGCATTTCTACTCATGCGCTTTCACTTGATGGCGAACTCGCTTTTTATTTGAAAATGATTTATTTACTAAGAAAATGACTTTGAGTCATCACTTATTTTTGTTTTATTTTTAAAGGGTAAACAAAATAAGAAAGAAAACCTTAAGTGTGACTCCTTATTTGGAAAAGGTGGTTTGTGAAAAACTGGATTGGGTTCAAGTCAGGTTACTTATCGGGAAGGTACGGTAAATACCGTAGCACCCCTCTAAGTCCCTAAAAACGGGTCTTTACTAATGAGATGAAACAATCATGACAATTAATAAGGAGATCAATGGGTATCAACATGATCACATACTGAAAGCCAAAGCATACATGGATGATGGTTAGAACGAGAGAGGATGCATACCTTGGCAGCAAATGACAATACGCTACCAGAAAATGGGGTTAGTGCCCGATCAATGAACATAAAACATGGTTCACATGCCACTAAATAGAGTGAGAAATCATCAGATATCACAATTCAATCCAATTTATTTTTAAATAAAGCTTCTCTGATGTTGGGCCCCTACCAAAGCCCAATTTATTTTTACATGAATCAATCCCATAAATCCCATCACTTGGAGTTATGAAATTTAATTCTTGCTTTTTTTAAAACATTTTAAAAAATCAGAGAAGATGTGAAAATTGCTAGTTAGAAAGAAAAATGGCAGCAAAATTTTATTGAAAGTGGAATTTTGATGAGCCTAAACATTAAAGAGTGATGAGGAAAAGTGAATTGAATCATTTGAAAGCTGGATTTTTCAAAAATCAGTTTTGAAGTCATACATGCAGGTATGGGCTGTGAAGAGGGGCTTAGGGAGGTGGACATGCAAACCAAAATTAGGCAAGAGTGGGATCTTAAGCTTGGGGTCTTGAGCTGGTCACTGAACCATATCACTGAATTTGAAATTTCTGATTCTATCTCACTTGGGTTTTGCTTTTCATAGTCTCGGCTAAGCGCAAGGGAACCACACCATACCAATAGTCCTTTCCACGGTACTTCATCTCAAGTGTTGAAATGCATCGAGCATCTCATTTATTTCAAATAGGTCAATGTCAGCAACCTCAAGACCAGCATTTCTTGCAGTAATTTGGATTGTAACAGCTGGACCTACACCAATGACACCAGGCTCCACACCCATAGCAGCATAACACCTGAACAACCCCAGGATAGGAAAACCCCTCTTCATAGCCAAACTTCTCTTCATGTGGAGGGCTCCTCTAGCATCATCATTCACCTAGCTAGCATTCCCAGCAGTTGTAGGCCCATCCCTTGCAAGTGCAGGCTTCGGCGTTGCTAGTGATTTCATATCCATATCAAGCCGGATGCCGTCATCCATAGAAATTATAACAGGCTTCACCTCTCCAGATTTTTAGATCCACAGTCTTAGTAGAAACTGGAATTAATTTTTCTTTGAGTTTGCCAACTGCACTTGCAGCAGCTGCACGCCTATGAGATTCAACAGCAGCCTAATCTTGCTCGTCTGGCCACCCCATAACGTTTTGCAACATTTTCAGAAGTAAGACCCATGGGAAGGAAACAATCTTGGGCTTAGAATTCTTGAATTCCTTAAGAACATCATAATAGGCTTCAAAAAGGCAACGCATGAGTTGGTTGCCATATTCCACCAAAATGACTTGCACTGATTCCGGGAGTGAACTTAGGATTTGAAGGGAGCTCCAATTGTGCTAAATCTTCTTGAGCCACTTCCTCCCATCGTTATTCTACTCACTATTAACAAGTTCCACACCAAAAGATTCCTTCATGGTATCAAGATTTTCATCAAAATCGGGTGATCTAAGCGACTGAGAAAGAGTGTATAAAAGTGGTGTCCAACATTCCTGCATTTGGACCAAGAGTAACTCCCACCATATCAGCAAGTTCATTGATTCGGCATCGCCATATGACTGTCATAAAAGTCTTCAGATGTGCAATGCAAAGACGGAAGGCTATAGTGGAGTAAGAGGCTATTCCAAACACATGGAATTTCTACTGAATACCAAGTTGTGTATGTTGAGATATTAGGAATGCTTTCCGTACATCATTCTTTCCTTATATTATTTAGTATTGAGATATTAGGAATGTTTAAATATTAGGAAAGTTGAGATATTAAGAATATTGAGATATTAGGAATATTGAGATATTAGGAAAGTTGAGATATTAGGATATTAGTTGTTATTTCCTTATATCATTCTTTCCTTGTATCATTCCTTCCCATTCTTAGAATGGTGATTACCCTCTATATATACTCTGTACATGAACGAATGAAAGTATGAATGGAAAAAACTACCATTTATCAATTTGAAGATGGTATCAGAGCCATGGAACTGAAATCCTGGATATTTTGTCGCTATGGTAGTCCGACAGCGATCATCCATCCTAAGACAAACCCTAATATTGATAAGTCAACCTTCAAATGCACTCACTGCAATAAGATTGATCCCACCAATCTGAATATCCCACAATTTCAAAGCAACGACTCTTGGTATGACCAGGAAAACAATGAGGAACCGAGGGTTTGAACCATGGACCTTTAGATCATGTTTAGGCTATCAACACTTTGTTATTAATGATAATAATCGTGATCAACGGAAGAAGGATTCTAAGAAAACCTCGATTGCAACTGTTGCCGAAATAAAAACAGAGGCTAATGTTGCTGAGAAAGCCTCTGCATTGGTAGCCGCTACAGATCATGGTGGTAAGTTTTTAAATACTTTTACACATGTTATTAATAGTGCATGGATAATTTATTCTGGTGCTACAGATCATATGACTTTTGATTCTAGACAGGTTTCACCCCTTAGACCTTCCTCACAAAAAATTGTTTCCACAGCCAATGGTAACACAACCCCAGTCATTGGGGAAGGATCCTTAATTCTTACTGATACTTTGAATTTGGATCTATTTTAGTTGTTCCATCTTTATATTACAATCTTTTGTCAGTTTCTCAAATCACCGCAGCCTTATCTTGTATTGTCATTTTTTGGCCTGGATTTTGTGTGATTAAGGACATCCAAACAAGACAGACGATTGGTTGTGGTATTAAGCGGGGAAAACTCTATTACTTGGACTTGCAGACAAAGGATTCAAATAAGTTGAAACAAGCCTTGATGGCAGATGGATCTGAGGGGGAGAAGAAAAAGTCTGAAATTTGGTTATGGCATCGACGTCTGGGACATGCTTCTTTTGGTTATTTAAAAAAATTGTTTCCTAGTTTGTTTGCAAAGAGTGATATTTCTGGTTTCCGTTGTGATATTTGTGAATTGGCTAAAAGCCATCGTATTTCGTTTCCGTTAATTTTGAACAAAAGTCCGTTTCCTTTTATGGTTATACATTCTGATGTTTGGGGCCCATCCAAAGTCCCAACTTTGAGTGGCTCACGTTGGTTTGTTACTTTTATTGATGATTGTACCAGAATGACATGGTTATGCTTGATGAAGACCAAAGATGAAGTGAACTTGTTGTTTCAAAAATTTCATAAAATGATTGAAACTCAGTACAATGCAAAGGTTCGGGTTCTGCGTAGTGATAATGGTGGAGAATATCAAAGTTCTGATCTTCAAAAGTATTTGGAAGGACATGGCATCATTCATCAGACTACTTGTTCCAATACACCCCAGCAAAATGGAGTCGCTGAACAGAAAAATCGGCACTTGTTAGAGGTTGTTCATGCTTCCTTGATAGCAGCAAAAACACCAATATCTTATTGGGGAGAAGCAATCACATCTGCAGCATACTTGATCAATCGGGTACCTTCTAGCTCAATTAACTTCCAAACACCTCTCCAAGCTCTTACTAATGCCGTAGTTGCCCCAACTGTCCCAAATCTACCTCTTCGTGTTTTTGGTTGTGTGGCATTTGTGCATCTACACAAACACCAACGCACCAAGTTAACTTCCCATGCATTGCAATGTGTGTTTGTTGGATATGCATTACACAAAAAGGGATATTGATGTTACCATCCTCCAACTCGACAAATGTATATTACAATGGATGTGGTGTTTCATGAATATTCGATGTATTTTTCATCTGAGTCTGAACTTCAGGGGGAGTACCATAAGGAAATTCAGACTCTCGATTATGATTATCATATCTCTAAGGATAATGAATCTGGACAATCTGAACTAGTGAACCAAGAAGCGGGTGAGTTGGATATGAGTGGTCAACAATTTGGGTCCGAAGATGTCTTCACTGAAATACCAAACCAATCGTCGTCTGTTGAAGGTGTGCTTAATTTGGAACCTGATCCATTCATGAAATGGTTACCACACCGTCATAATAGAGGTATTCCTAAACCCACATATGAACCTGAATTGTTTACCAAAGTCAAATATCCCATGAGCAACTATGTGTCTAACCATCGTTTGTCTGAATCAAATAAGTCATTTGTAAATCAATTATCTACTGTAGCTATTCCTAACAATGTGCAGGAAGCCTTAGCTGATCCAAGGTGGAAAGCAGCCATGAATGAAGAGATGAAATCATTGTAAAAGAATGAAACATGGGAACTCATAGAATGTCCACCAGGAAAGAAGCCAGTTAGGTGTCGTTGGATCTATACTATGAAGTACAAGGCAGATGGTAGTATTGAACGATTTAAAGCAAGACTGGTAGCAAAAGGGTACACTCAAACTTATGGAATTGACTACACAGAGACATTTGCACATGTAGCTAACATCAACACAGTTCGAGTATTACTGTCTTTAGCTGCAAACCTAGATTGGCCATTACAATAGTTCGATGTGAAAAATGTCTTTCTGCATGGCGAGTTATCTGAAGAAGTATATATGGATCTTCCACCAGAATGCATGGTGTCAGAAAAGCAATGTCAGAAGGTGTGCAAATTGAAGAAGTCATTGTATGGGTTGAAGCAATCCCCGAGAGCATGGTTTGGAAGGTTCACAAAGTCAATGAGAGCTTTTGGCTATCATCAAAGTAATTCAGATCACACCTTGTTCCTAAAAAAGCAACATGGTAAGATTACCGCGCTCATCGTATATGTGGATGACATGGTAGTTACAGGAAATGATCCTGAAGAAAGAAAAGTTCTGCAAAATTATCTATCTAGAGAATTCGAAATGAAAGATCTAGGTCCTCTGAAATACTTTCTTGGGATTGAAGTTTCTCGATCAAGTGAAGGAATTTTTCTGTCTCAAAGAAAGTATGCCTTAGATCTTTTACAGGAGACTGGAATGTCGGGATGTCAACCTGTTAATACACCAACAGAAGAAGGTCTGAAATTGTGTGTTGAGTCTAATCAAGTATCAACCGATAAGGGAAGATACCAGAGACTTGTGGGGAGATTAATGTACTTAGCTCATACAAGACCAGATCTTGCTTATGCATTGAGTGTAGTGAGTCAATACATGCATAATCCTGGAGAGCAACATATGAATGCAGTTATGCGTATTTTGAGGTATTTGAAGAATGCTCCTGGGAAGGGAATTTTGTTCGCTAAAAATGTTAATCATCAGAGTATAGAAGTATATACTGATGCTGATTGGGCCGGTGTACATCTGGTTACTTTACCTTTGTAGGTGGTAATCTTGTGACATGGAAAAGTAAGAAGTAGAATGTCGTCGCTCGTTCAAGTGCAGAAGCAGAATTTAGAGGTATGGCTCTAGGACTTTGTGAGGCATAATGGCTAAGACTTCTCTTACAGGATTTAGGTTACCTATCTAGGCAACCAATCCAATTGTTTTGTGACAATAAAGCCGCATGTGACATTGCTCATAATCTAGTACAACATGATCGTACAAAGCATGTTGAGGTGGATAGATTCTTCATTAAGGAAAAGTTGGATGATAAGATTGTGGAATTGCCTAAGATTCGATCAGAAGATCAATTGGCCGATATCCTCACCAAAGCTGTCTCAAGTCAAGTGTTCTCAAATTATTTAGTGTTGAGATATTAGGAATGTTTAAATATTAGGAAAGTTGAGATACTAAGAATATTGAGATATTAAGAATATTGAGATATTAGGAAAGTTGAGATATTAGGATATTAGTTGTTATTTCCTTATATCATTCTTTCCTTGTATCATTCCTTCCCATTCTTAGAATGGTGATTACCCTCTATATATACTCTGTACATGAACGAATGAAAGTATGAATGGAAAAAACTACCATTTATCAATTTGAAGAGTGTATAGCCTCAGAAATCTGATTAGTCTCTCCATTGAACTTGAGGATGAGAGAAGTAAAAACATAGATGGACACCAAACAACATGCAGTGGTCGACAAAGCAGCCCATAATCTTTGCATTTAGCTTCGTCTTGCTAATTAAGCCAAAAGAAGTCTGCATGGGTGCACCACAGGTTTGACATTCCTACCAAGCTCGCCAAATAAATCACGTGATGCGCAAGTCAACACATGATAGGACTAGTTCAAATTTTTGCTTCTTCCAGAATACTGATATTGGATTAAAGCTGACTCTAATTCTGGAACTGAACACAAACACTGTATTGTGGAGTTTAGATGCTCCCCATATTGAATAAACCGACATTGTAACCCATAATTTCCACTTAATTAATATAATTCTGGTCATCCATACTGACATTACTCATGCTTCTTCAGCCAACACCCTATTCCAGAGCAAAAGAACAAAGACCTTGGCATGATTTTAAACTCAGTCGAATGGGATGCGTGGGATAGAAATCAACCTCTGCTGTTGTAGAAGCTGACTGAAAAGCTTTCAGTGACTGATCAACAACCTCTTTCTTCTCGTTCTCATACTTAAACTCTGCCAGAGATCGATAATAGTCGCCTTTTGCCTGTACTCCGTGATCCACTTCGCATTCATACCCCTCTTCCAAGTCCTTTTCCTATCCATTGTTTTTAGCACCAACTTGGAAGAAAAGTTGTGACTGCTATGTCTTTATAATGAGTGACAAACTCGCAGAGTTCTCATGCTAAATCCCTGTTTCTTTTTTAGACGTTTAGGGGATTGATGAAATACCCATATGGTGATGCTGAATGGCTTTTGAATCCCTCAAGTTGTTGATGCCTTCTATGGAATTTTCGGATTCAGATTCCGTAGCTGACAATCCCCCCTTCGTATCATCATCATTCTCCATGGTTGATAAACATTCTCATGGCAATCGATGCAAATTCCATGTTTCCACATCTGTTTTATGATTTTCAGTCATTCCCATTCCCTCCCTCTCTTCCATGCATGCAGTAGAATGGGGGATCAAATGAGTAAAGTTCTGAAGCAACCTATAGCTTGAATGCGGGTTTGAGTGGTTGAGTGAGTGGGTGGGATAGAGAGAGAAATGGATTGGATGATGTGATGAAAGATTTAGAGGATGGTGAGATGAAGGCATGAGTTAAATGAAGTATGAAGGTTAATATGATAGGAATGTGGTGAGGTTATGTGGTCGGGTGAAGTTGAAAGTAATGGGTATGAGAGGTGGTTGGTGGAATAGGTACTGGAAATGCAATGAGAAAGGTGGGTTTCATGGATATTGAGGGGTGAAGCTATGGGTATGATGGTGGAATAAGCAACTGGTAATGAGTGTAGGGAGCATGAAGGGTGGTAGGATGAGTATGACGGAATGTGAAGGTTGGGAGGATAACGAGATGGAAGTGGCCATGCGAGTTGATACCATGTGCATGTAGAGAGCATATCCGTCATGGGTGGGGTCAGCGTGGCTGACACCATATCCAGAATCCAGAACAATTCCAACTGTACGTCCACTGGCATAAAGAGAAAGAACAGCCTGGATGTCAACCTACATAGCAGCTCACTCCATATTTAGGTAACTTATTTCAAAGCCTTGAGCTCGGATTTCATCAATGTAGCTGGCCATAAAAACTGCAGCATCCCTAAATATGTCCACCTTGGTAATGGTAGACCCAAAAATGGAATGGGCCCTACAAGCTTCAGCTCATTGGGATGTGCCTTTACAACATCAAGGAACCATTGCAGCTCTCTCTCTCTCTCTCTCTCTCTCTCTCTCTCTCTCTATCTCTCTCTGCGGGGTCGGGTCTTGAGCACTAATTGTTGAGATATTAGGAATGCTTTCCTTATATCATTCTTTCCTTATATCATTTAGTGTTGAGATATTATGAATATTTAGATATTAGGAAAGTTGAGATATTATGAATATTGAGATATTAGGAATATTGAGATATTAAGAATATTGAGATATTAGGAAAATTGAGATATTAGGATATTAGTTGTTATTTCCTTATATCATTCTTTCCTTGTATCATTCTTTCACATTCTTAGAATGGTGATTACCTTCTATATATACTCTGTACGTGAATGAATGAAAGTATGAATGAAAAAACTACCATTTATCAATTTTAAGATGGTATCAGAGCCATGGAACTGAAATCCTGGACATTTTGTCGCTATGGTAGTCCGACAGCGATCAACCATCCTAAGACAAGCCCTAATATTGATAAGTCAACCTTCAAATGCACTCACTACAATAAGACTGGTCCCACCAGTTTGGATATCCCACAATTTCAAAGCAACGACTCTTGGTATGACCAGGAAAACAATGAGGAATCGAGGGTTTGAACCATGGACCTTTAGATCATGTTTAGGCTATCAACACTTTGTTATTAATGATAATAATCGTGATCAACGGAAGAAGGATTCCAAGAAAACCTCGACTGCAACTGTTGCCAAAATAAAAACAAAGGCTAATGTTGCTTAGAAAGCCTCTGCATTGGTAGCCGCTACTAATTATGGTGGTAAGTTTTTAAATACTTTTACACCTATTATTAATAGTGCATAGATAATTGATTCTGGTGCTACAGATCATATGACTTTTGATTCTAGACAGGTTTCACCCCTTAGACCTTCCTCACAAAAAATTGTTTCCACAGCCAATGGTAACACAACCCCAATCATTGGGGAAGGATCCTTAACTCTTACTGATACTTTGAATTTGGATTCTGTTTTAGTTGTTCCATCTTTAGATTACAACCTTTTGTCAGTTTCTCAAATCACTACAGCCTTATCTTGTATTGTCATTTTTTGGCCTGAATTTTGTGTGATTAAAGACATCCAAACAAGACAGACGATTGGTTGTGGTATTAAGCGGAGAAAACTCTATTACTTGGACTTGCAATCAAAGGATTCAAATAAGTTGCAACAAGCCTTGATGGCAGATGGATCTGAGGAGGAGAAGAAAAAGTCTGAAATTTGGTTATGGCATCGACGTCTGAGACATGCTTCCTTTGGTTATTTAAAAAAATTGTTTCCTAGTTTGTTTGCAAAGAGTGATATTTCTGGTTTCCGTTGTGATATTTGTGAATTGGCTAAAAGCCATCGTGCTTCGTTTCCGTTAATTTTGAATAAAAGTCCGTTTCCTTTTATGGTTATACATTCTGATGTTTGGGGCTCATCCAAAGTCCCAACTTTGAGTGGCTCACGTTGGTTTGTTACTTTTATTGATGATTGTACCATAATGACATGGTTATGCTTGATGAAGACCAAAGATGAAGTGAACTTGTTGTTTCAAAAATTTCATAAAATGATTGAAACTCAATACAATGCAAAGGTTCGGGTTCTGCGTAGTGATAATGGTGGAGAATATCAAAGTTCTGATCTTCAAAAGTATTTGGAAGGATATGGCATCATTCATCAGACTACTTGTTCCAATACACCCCAACAAAATGGAGTCGTTGAATGAAAAAATCGGCACTTGTTAGAGGTTGTTCGTGCTTCCTTGATAGCAGCAAAAACACCGATATCTTATTGGGGAGAAGCAATCACATCTGCCGCATACTTGATCAATCGGGTACCTTCTAGCTCAATTAACTTTCAAACACCTCTCAAAGCTCTTACTAATGTCGTAGTTGCCCCAACCGTCCCAAATCTACCTTCTCGTGTTTTTGGTTGCGTGGCATTTGTGCATCTACACAAGCACCAACGCACCAAGTTAACTTCTCATGCATTGCAATGTGTGTTTGTTGGATATGCATTGCACAAAAAGGGATATCGATGTTACCATCCTCCAACTCGACAAATGTATATTACAATGGATGTGGTGTTTCATGAAAATTTGATATATTTTTCATCTGAGTCTGAACTTCAGGGGGAGTACCATAAGGAAATTCAGACTCTCGATTATGATTATCATATCTCTAAGGAAGATGAATCTGGACAATCTGAACTAGTGAACCAGGAAGCGGGTGAGTTGGATATGAGTGGTCAACAATTTGGGTCCAAAGATGTCTTCATTGAAATACCAAACCAATCGTCGTCTGTTGAGGGTGTTCTTAATTTGGAACCTGATCCATTCATGAAACGGTTACCACACCGTCATAATAGAGGATTCCTAAACCCACATATGAACCTGAATTGTCTACCAAAGTCAAATATCCCATTAGCAACTATGTGTCTAACCATCGTTTGTCTGAATCAAATAAGTCATTTGTAAATCAATTATCTACTGTAACTATTCCTAACAGTGTGCAGGTAGCCTTAGCTGATCCAAGGTGGAAAGCAGCCATGAATGAAGAGATGAAATCATTGCAGAAGAATGAAACATGGGAACTCGTAGAATGTCCATCAGGAAAGAAGCCAGTTGGGTGTCGTTGGATCTATACTGTGAAGTACAAGGCAGATGGTAGTATTGAATGATTTAAAGCAAGACTAGTAGCAAAATGGTACACTCAAACTTATGGAATTGACTACATAGAGACATTTGCACCTGTAGCTAAGATCAACATAGTTCGAGTATTACTGTCTTTAGCTGCAAACCTAGATTGGCCATTACAACAATTCGATGTGAAAAATGTATTTCTGCATGGTGAGTTATCTGAAGAAATATACATGGATCTTCCACCAGGATGCATGGTGCCAGAAAAGCAATGTCAGAAAGTGTGCAAATTGAAGAAGTCGTTGTATGGGTTGAAGCAATCCCCGAGAGCATGGTTTGGAAGGTTCACAAAGTCAATGAGAGCTTTTGGCTATCGTCAAAGTAATTCAGATCACACTTTGTTCCTAAAAAAGCAACATGGTAAGATTACCGCACTCATCGTATATGTTGATGACATGGTAGTTATAGGAAATGATCCTGAAGAAAGACAAGCTCTGCAAAATTATCTATCTAGAGAATTCGAAATGAAAGATCTAGGTCCTCTGAAATACTTTCTTGGGATTGAAGTTTCTCGATCAAGTGAAGGAATTTTTCTATCTCAAAGAAAGTATGCCTTAGATCTTTTACAGGAGACTGGAATGTCGGGATGTCAACCTGTTAATACACCAATAGAAGAAGGTCTGAAATTGTGTGTTGAGCCTAATCAAGTATCAACCGATAAGGAAAGATACCAAAGACTTGTGGGAAGATTAATGTACTTAGCTCATACAAGACCAGATCTTGCTTATGCATTGAGTGTAGTGAGTCAATACATGCATAATCGTGGAGAGCAACATATGAATGCAGTCATGCGTATTTTGAGGTATTTGAAGAATGCTCCTAGGAAGGGAATTTTGTTCGCTAAAAATATTGATCATCAGAGTATAGAAGTATATACTGATGCTGATTGGGCCGGTGCAGTGGATGATAGGCGATCCACATCTGGTTACTTTACCTTTGTAGGTGGTAATCTTGTGACATGGAAAAGTAAGAAACAGAATGTCGTCGCTCGTTCAAGTGCAGAAGCGGAATTTAGAGGTATGGCTCTAGGACTTTGTGAGGCATTATGGCTAAGACTCCTCTTACAGGATTTAGGTTACCTATCTAGGCAACCAATCCGATTGTTTTGTGACAATAAAGCCGCATGTGACATTGCTCATAATCCAGTACAACATGATCGTACAAAGCATGTCGAGGTGGATAGATTCTTCATTAAGGAAAAGTTGGATGCTAAGATTGTGGAATTGCCTAAGATTCGATTAGAAGATCAATTGGCCGATATCCTTACCAAAGCTGTCTCAAGTCAAGTGTTTTCAAAAATTTTAGACAAGTTGGGCATGTGTGACATCTATGCACCAACTTGAGGGGGAGTGTTGAGATATTAGGAATGCTTTCCTTATATCATTCTTTCCTTATATCATTTAGTGTTGAGATATTAGGAATGTTTAGATATTAGAAAAGTTGAGATATTATGAATATTGAGATATTAGGAATATTGAGATATTAGGAATATTGAGATATTAAGAATATTGAGATATTAGGAAAGTTGAGATATTAGGATATTAGTTGTTATTTCCTTATATCATTCTTTCCTTATATCATTCTTTCACATTCTCAGAATGGTGATTACCTTCTATATATACTCTGTACGTGAACGAATGAAAGTATGAATGAAAAAACTACCATTTATCAATTTTAAGCAGCTCTCTCTCTCTCTTTCTTTCTCTCTCTCTCTCTCTCTCTCTCTCTCTCTCTCTCCGTCTCTCTCTGCGGGGGTAGGGTCTTGAGCACTAATGTCCAGGTTATGGAGAAAATGTTAAGGAGGGATGACGGCTCAGGTACATACCAAATGTACATCAAGATGATCCCCATTATGCGCATGACATATGCAGTAATTTCAAGTAACATCACATGGATATGACATCTGTTTGCATATTTGCCAGAGCAACAACAATCATTCAGTCATTTAATGAAGCTGATTATGCTTATTAGCTTGATTAAGAGAATGCCCCGACATCGAAATGTGTAATCTCCCCCAAAGAGCTGAATAAAAGTAGAAGGAACCAAGAAGGGGAGCATCGTTAAGGCAACCCACAAGGTAACCTTCGCAGACCACCAACCAAAATGCTACAATTCTCTAGGCTTGTGCGACATGGATATACCAGTTGTTGAGAGGAACATTGTGAAATAGAAAGTAAAACATCTAAGGTTTAACGTGCAAAATTCCTTCTGCTCCCAAACAATCTCGCACACCCTTGCACCCTTGTAGTTTCTCCATCTCTGTCAGGGCACCATGGCCATATCCCGAATTGCCCATGCTAGTAGATTAGTAATGAAGAACATCAAACCATATACATATCTAGCCATCCAAGGGTTTGGACGGTTCTAAAATTGGCTAGACCAGGATGCTTCCATGGCTTCAGGATGCCGCCCATTGTCGCTATTTGCACCACTCTCCATTTATACCTGAATGTCGGCAACACTCCTCATCGCAGAGATCATAAATGGTGTGAGGCGAAGACGGGTCCTATTTCACCAGACTCTCTTTACCTGCACTGCTGAGAAAGAACCAGTCTGACACCAATGACCATTGTCTTCTTTACCTGGACTCTCTCAGAAGCATTTTGATCAAAACGACCAACCCAAACATGATGCCCAACTTTCTTAAAAAATACCAGAAACAGAAGAGAGGGTGAAGAAAAACAGAGCATGCACAAGAGAAGATAATACCACTAAATCCAACTCCATTTTATGAGGATCAAGGAGCTTTTAAGAGCTGGTGGGAATTTTTGAGTGGTTTTAACACATGAACAACGGCATAACCACCATGCAACTCATTCAGGTGAAACAGAGACCAAGCAAACAGAATGAGAAACAGTCTTAACACATTAGATAGCAAAAAAAAAACATCCAAATATCAGCAAGAAGCGTAATATGACTGTAACAATGGAAAACCTGGGGTGTGAGATAGTTAAACCTAAGTGATTCTTCTCGAGGAAAAGTTGCTTAGCTTACAGCAGGTAGCAATCTCCCAACTCTGTTTCTTCGTTTCCTCTGTAAAGACTCTTTTTCAACAACCTCTCCTCTGTAACTAGCTTAGCTCTCTCTTGCTTGCAACCCCTAAGCTAAAAAAAAAAAATATCTCTCCTAGCAACCCAAATCAACCTCTCCAACCAGCCGACAACTTTCTCAATCTCACTTCCTCCATAACCTCTCCTCTCAACCCAAAAACAAGAATTTCTCATCGCCTCCTTTTCCTAGTAAACTTTCTCTCAAGCAAAGAAAAAATGCCCTAGAAAATCTTCTCTCTCGTTTGCTTGCCTCCCAAGCTAAAATGAACACACCCTCAAAATCTCTCACCTCTCCCAAAACTGAATACCCTCCTCCGTCTACCCCTCTGGCTTGCTCTCCAAGTTAACCTATCCAACCAGCCTGCAACTCTCTTTGTCTCACCTCTTCCATTACCTCTCATCTCAACCCAAAAGCAAGAATATCTCATCGCCTCTTTTTCCTGGTAATCTTGCTCTCAATCAAAAGAAAAAATGCCCCAGAAAATCCTCCATCTCGTTTGCTTGCTTCCCAAGCTAAAATGAACACACCCTCAAAATCTGTCACCTCTCTCAAAATTGAATACACTCCTCCATCTACCCTTCTGGCTTGCTCTCCAAGTAAACCTCTCAAAAAATATCTCTGAAACCAGTAACAAAATCACCTCCCCCTCTAACGTCCTACAGCTTTCTCATAATATCAAGGTGTCTCTTCCCCATTGCATCCTCTACCCACTAACGTGATTCTCCACCAGCCAATCAGGAGGCAGCACGTGGCCACCCAGAATCGTGACACCTGGCAAAATAAGCTGTAGAAAATGCATGAAAATGAGCCCCAAAATGGGGTCAACACATATTTATCTCCATAAATTATAAATGGGGTAAAGAAAGTCTAGTAATAATAGAGATTATGGATTAGTAAAAAAGATCATTAATATAATTAGTACATATGATTGTAAAAAGGTAAAATAAATATGTGGATTTATAAATAAGTGAATTATTTTTACTTATTATTTAAAAGTTATTTTTAACTTTAAGTTATACCATTAAGTTATTTTATCAAACATATTTAATTTACTGAATGACTTAAATTAAGTTATTAAGTCTCTTCTTAACTCAATTTTTTTTTTCTTTCATTCTTTCTCAAATTTATGTGGGATGATTATTTGTGGTCTTAGTTATATTTAAAATCAAATATTATGTTGGAAATATTACTATCATTTTGGGTTATATAAAATATTTTATTTATTAAACAATGGATTGTCATGAAAGGATAATTTTTTTATTAGAAAATAATTCATTTTTGGAAAGCAATAAAGCACATTATTAGAATTAATGACTCACCATAAACACATTATGTAAGATAAATCAACCAAAGAGCTAGTTTTATTCTTCTTTTTTTCTACACATAAATTATGAACATATCTTTAATTCAAAAGAATAGTTTTTCCCTAGACTTTTCCCTTTATCCTTTTTTTTTTTCCTTTTTAAATAAAATATGAGTGTGAAATAACAAAACTATCATTTTGTCTTTAATTCAAGATGGTGTTGGTTTTTTCGTTGAATAGAAAAATCGAATATTTTGATTTTTTTTATTTAACTAAAAATAATATATTGATATTAACTAATATAATTAAATTAAATCTATTGATAACAACTTCTCTTTAATTATATTAAGTGATATCAAGAAATTATCTTTAAATGAATAAATAAATAAATAAATCAAATATTTTATCTTTTTTTATTCAATTAAAAAACAAACACAACTTAACTCTTTTCTTTAACTCCATTTTTCTTTCTTTTGTTTTCTTTCATTTTGTTTCCTTTCATTTTTTTCTCAAGTGCGTGCAACCATTCTTTGATTTTTTTTTTATTTTTTTTTTTTTAAGGATGAAAAGGGAATAAAGAAAAAAATGAAATTAAAAAAGAGGGTTAGGGTTTGAATCATTACCATTAAAAGGTTAAAGAAAGTGATAATTTTGTCATTTCATATTAATAATCTATTACTAAAAAAATGAAGTAGGTGTAGGGAAATATTAGGTGGATGTGTTTCACAAATGGAATGTTATTTAAACTTTTTTTTCTCTTAAATTGAATAAAAATTTTAAGAAATAAAAAATAAAATTTCATTATACATTCTAAAATTCAATTCACATGCAATTTATTAAATTAGATTTTTTACACTCTTACAAAAAGGATAAAGACGAAAACAAAAGAAATAATTAAATTTATGTATAAGGATATAGTCAATTATTCTTAAATATCCTTTGAACAAAATTGTACTTTTTGTCTTTTCTTTTCTTTTCTTTTCTTTTATTTTCTTTCCTAAATTTAAGGGGGGGAAATGTCATGTAGTAAGTGTCAAAAATGAATGTTAATATTCAATCAAAAAATGTCACCACCGACGGCTAAGCTGAGCACCAACTTCAAATCTTTCCTTTTCACACTTGAAACAAAAATTATAGTTTTCCTTCTTCAAGACTAAAACTTTATCTTCAAATTTAATTTATAAAAACAAAAAAAAAATGATATAAAAATATTAATAATAATTTGAAAACAAAAAATTAAATTATCTTAATTTAATTAATAATAAGCCCTTAAAAAAAATCATAAAATTTAAATTTTAAAAATCATTATTTAACATAACATTTCTATCTATAAAATTTATATTTAAATAAAAAATCACAAATATTACTTGTACTTGTAATCATTTAAAATCTTTCCTTTTTTCATAGAATAAAAATAAAAATTCTTTTCTTTCTCAAAATGTTTTAAATTTAAATTTGATTTATCAAAACACATCCCAATATATTTTCCAACACAATAATTGAAACTATTTAATTTCCATATTAAATTAGTATTATTTTTGTATATTTGAATAATGAGAGCATAAAGATAGTTGGTAGGATTTTGTAGGTAGCTCATTAAATAACAAATTATATTTAAATATTTAATAATATATTATAAAAAAATTATAATATTTAGATATGTATGATATGTATGTAATTATTTTTTATAAGTTTTTTTAAATTTTATAATGACATACTTACACGTGTAATTTTATTGTTGGGTCAAAATGTGGGTAGTAGTAATTTGTTCAACAAAGAAGAGAGGAATAAAGGACAATTTTTCATTGAATAGTTGAATGCATGGCCACAGATACTCCCCTTTGTGGTGAATAGCGATAACGACCGAAGTGGGACCATCTTAGTTGGATTGAAAGGGCAAGGCGTAGAGGCTACAAAAACAGATGATTGGGGTGTAGTAAAGCTCAAGTGGTCAGTCATGGCGCCTAGAGTTTCTCTCCTGCTCTCATTCCTTTTTTCTTCTCTCCTCCTCCTCCATTTCCTTTCTCAGGCAACTTCCTCAAGCCCCTCACATGTCGGGCCTTTCAGGGCATCTAGAGAGCTTTGGGTCTTTTAACCATCTAGAGGGATCCAAAAAGGGAGACAAAAGGGAAGGCATTCAGAAGATGAAACAGTACATTCAACGCTACGGCTACATGAGCTCTATCCATTATTCCCAAATGGGTAGTGATGATTTCAACAACGCCTTGGAGTCTTCCCTCAAAGCCTTTCAGACCTTCTACCATCTGACGCCCCAACAGCCATGTTGATGTCCAGACCAAGATTGATACAAAGTAAAAAAGAAAAGGAAACGTATGCAATTTGTAAAGCTCTCTCTGTTATTCATCTGATAAAATAATGGCCTATAAATAGGCAGTACATGTAGAACAGAAAACAACTAAGTCTACCACACTAAGACATTAACCTCAACTCCTATAAACTAGGCAAAGAAAAAGCTACTTTCTTGTAACCACTAAACAAATGACTAAGGATTCGGTCAAACAACAAACTTCCAAAAAACAAATAATGGAGCTTTCAAATAAATAAGTAAATAATATTAAAAATAAATCTCTAACACCCTCCCTTAAACTGATATATGTATAAATCAGTTTAGAGAAAATGACTTCAACAATCCAACAGCAATACTAAGCTTCTTCTTAAACAATATCCTTTGAAGAGCATACTCCAAGCATTCTTCTAAGCTTCATAAAGACGGGAGGCTTGAGAGGCTTGGTTAACAAATCTGCAGTTTGATCTTCACTCTTACAAAACACCAACTCAATAACACCATTCTTGCATAAATCACGTAGAAAATGGAATCTCACATCAATATGCTTGCTCCTTCCATGTAGAACAGGATTCCTTGACAACTTAGTTGCAGAAACATTATCACAGTAGATTAAAGTTGGACTTTGTTGCTGATTGTGTAGAACTCCAAGTGACCTTTGTAACCAAATAGGTAGGACATGAGCTTGATGTTGCTGCAACAAACTCAGCTTCAGTAGTTGATAGTGCCACTATTTGTTGCTTCTTTAATGACCAACTTACAGCTCAAGAGCTTATTATAAACACAGAACCAGATGTACTCTTCCTATCATCAAGGTCTCTAGCATAATCACTATTTGAAAAACCAATCAGCCTTGATTTTCCAGTAGTTTTATACATGATTACAAAATATGTTGTACCTTTCAAGTAACGAAAAATTCTCTTTGCAGCTAAGAGATGAACTTCAGATGGATTCTCCATGTATCTATTGATTAGACTCACAGCATACATGATGTATGGTCTTGTGGATGTCAAATACATGAGACTCCCAACAATCTGTTTGTATAAAGTAGCATTCACCATTTTTCCTGCTCCATGTTTTGTGAGTTTCAGACCAAGTTCAGTTAGAGTCAAAACTGGATTGCAATCCTTCATTTGGAACCTGTCTAAAATTTCAAAGACATGTTTCTTTTGTGAAATAAAGATACCAGTAGGAGATTGCACTACTTCAATGATAAGAAAATAGCGCATCAACCCCAAATCTATCATATCAAATTCATTCATCATAGATTTCTTAAAATCAGCAAGCATGACTCCATCATTACTAACATAAATAAGATCATCAACATATAAGCAAACTATAAGCATCTTCCCATCTACTCCAAATTTAGTATAAAGTGTAAACTCATAAGGATATTTAAGAAAACCTTCCTTAACAAAGTAGGCATCTATACAACTATACCAAGCTCTAGGTGCTTGTTTTAGTCCATATAATGCCTTTTTTAACTTGTATACTTGGTTTTCGTGACCTGGCTTCACATATCTAGGTGGTTGATCAATGTACACCTTTTCTTCCAATTCCCCATGCAAAAATGTTGACTTTACATCCAACTAATAAACAGGCCATGAATTTTGGGCAGTAGTGGCTAACACCAACCGAATAGTGTCTAGTCTTGCTATTGGAGCAAACACTTCTTTGTAGTCAACACCGAATTCTTGTTTATACCCCTTTGCAACGAGTCGAGCCTTGTACTTATCAATTTCTCCATTCTCATTCAATTTTGTCTTGTAAACCCACTTGACACCAATAGTCTTGTGTTCTTTTGGAAGATCAGTCAGCTCCCAAGAATTATTCATTTCAATAGCAGCAATTTCACTATCCATCGTCTTTCGCCATTTTGATTCTTTGACAGCATCTTCCAAAAATTGTAGGATCACAATCTGAAAAAAGAGCAAAGTGAGTAATAGGATCCTCAGATTGTTCAATTCCTGTTACCTCATAATCTATCATCCATCCAAGCCTCTTTCGAACAGGATGAAGACATGATTCAACTGTTGAATCAGTGGATTCTGCTGCTGTTGGTGAAGTTTCAGCGGCTGTTGGAGCTTCATTTTGTGAATTTTTAGGGACATAAGCTGCTGGAATTTGTGGTTGTAGGGGTTGTTGTCTTTCTTCATCAAGAATGACTGGAGTAGGTTGTTGTCTATTCCAATCCCAAGTGTTCTCCTCATCAAAAATGACATCTCTACTGGTGACAATCTTCTTCGTGAGTGGGTTGAACAATTTATATGCTTTAGATGTTTCACTTACATTGAGAAAGACACATTTTTCCCCCTTTATCATCAAGTTTTTTCCTTTTCTAATCTGGGACATGTGCATAAGCAATACAATCAAAAATCTTGAAGTAATCTATAGCTGGTTTGCGCCCACTCCAAGCCTCCTTG